>NC_136429.1:295263230-296691564 GCF_052849685.1 Lactuca virosa | reverse complement strand
TCACCACGACATGGCTATTTGGTTTGGAACCGCACATCTTTAATGAATGTCGCGACATGCTGGTAGTATGGTCACGACGTGGCATCTGTTCCAGCCCAAGACCATGATCTTTTAGGGATTCCTTCATATTTAAACCCCATTAGCTTGAATTTAGGGTTCCTTATCAGCCTCCATCACCCTCAAACCATAGAAAAACCCTAACCCTAAACTCTCTTGGTGATTCTTTGTCCATTTTGGTGTTCTTGGTGGTTTAAAGAAGAAGAAGAAGAAGAAGAAGTGCTCTAGAGGGTGGGTTCAACAAGCAAGCCTCATAATTCTTCTTTTGTGCATTCTCTGGACCTTTGTAAGTATCCAAGATCCTAGCTTTATGTTGATTGCTCTTAGATCTAAGCCTTTTGTCCTTTGATCATTATATTGTAAAAGTTTGGAAGGATGGATTCCATAAAGTTGGCAACTTTATGGATCCTCATGGTCCTTTTAAGGTTGTATGGTATAGATCCAAAGATTGTTGTCTTATTTGGATTCATGCCCAAACTTAGGTTTATTTTCTCATCAAGGCCTGGGGAAGGACCAGATCTGGGATTTGGAGCCCTTTAATTAGGAAGAAACAGCTTAAGCTTGATTAAGTTGTTCAGGCCAGTTCCTACGACGTGGCCTTAAGGCTGCCACGACGTGGCAACTGGTGAAGCAGCTGACTGTTTTGGCATTTAGTTCCTACGACGTGGCAAAGGGAGGGCCAAGACGTGGAGGCTTGATGATGTTATGTTTATCTTATTTGGGATTTTGATCGGGTTTGGACTCGTTAGCCACGACATGGAGGTCGACTGATATTGACTTTGACTATTGACTTTTGACCTAGGATTGACCTTTGGGTGTAGACTAAGGTTGGATCTTGTTTGATGATTAGGTGTGTTGTAGCACCCGCCTCGTGGCAGTTAGTTGTGGTTTATCCGATTTCGTGATTCAAGTAAGTCTTCTCAGTATACCATCTAGGAAGACTAGGTGGTGACGCATGGTAATTATATGAAAGACCAGGATGCGGCTCCCGATAATTGTATGCAAGACCAGGGTTTAGACCCTATCAGTTATATGTAGGATACTAGTTGTCATTATGATGCTTGCATGGAAGACTAGGATGTGGCTCTTGACACCTGTATGTAAGACCCAACTTTGGCCCCGACATGGCAAGGAAAGACCATGTTTGTGGCTCAAGGCTAAGAGTGATTGTAATACTATGGTTGGCACATAGCATTGTCTATCCTATGCATGGTATGTGGTATTTTGGGGAACTCACTCAGATTTGTGCTTACGGTTTTGTAGTTTAAACATTTTCAGGTACTTCTAGTTTCAAAGGGAATGGTCCAACTTAACTACACATCATCCCCCTGATGGTTTTTTCCACACTCATTACCTTTGATTTACTCTGATGTTTGAGAAATACGTTTTATCATGTTTGGTTTTGGAATAAATGGTTGTTTGGCTCGATGATTTTAAATGAAAATTTTATTGGTATTTTTTGGACGTCACATATATCTTATAAACCCTTATTAAAAAGTCTTAAAAAGATGTGTAGAAAAATAAATTTTAATAAAATACTTAATTTAAGACAAATTCGTAACAAAATTTAAAATTTAGATCAAATTTCTAGCAAATTTAAAATATGGGCGAGAAGTGTAAGATTTAATAGAGTGGTGACCTATTCCCCGAGTGGCGGGTAGACTTATAGAAAACATGAGTTGGCTACCATTTTAAAATATAAAATTTGTTACTTGACAACTTTAAGAGAATCAGAGAAGTTATTTTTCAAAAAATAGTGATAACTCTTGAATGTATTAACCATGATGAAGGAGGTAATTAACAAAATAAACAAATTTATATTATTAAAAAAATAACTAACTTGTACGAAACACGACTTTCCTGAATAATAATGTATGTTCTACGAGTTGGGTTTTCTATGTATCAAATAGACTTGAACTAGATAGTGAAAAATTCAATCTATGGTATACCTAAGTGTACATACAACCTAAGGATCTAGGTTTCATACTAATTATTGCTACCCTATAAAAACATAAAACATAAAGAAGAACAACATACCTCTTATGTAGCTCTTGATCTCCATACTTGAGATCATGTCCTCCTCGAAGTTGCTTGGATGAGAAGACCCAAACCATAATCCCTCTAATGCTATCACACACAATGACACCAAAGAGTGGAATAAAAAATAACTAAGATAATGGTCAATTTCACAAATCGTAAGAGGGTTAGAAATCGTTTCTATGGGGGGAAAAGGGTTGACTAAAATTCAAGACAGGGAGAAAGGAGGAATGAAATCCCTAAGGCCCTATTTATAGCCTTGGATCCCTTTCCTAGGTTTTGTACTCCATCCCATGTGGGATAAATAGCCAATTTCAAAACTCCCTCTTATCCAAGAGGGATTTTGTCCAAACCTTAATTCCATAAGGATTTTGGAACATTCCTAATTAGCCAAGTATTGATTAATGAACATTCACAGATGAATAATTATCGTCTCACAGAACTTTGTATCTTCCGATTACTTGCGAAGTTCACAACCATTCGTAGATGAACAGTGATCTTCTTGCAAAAATAATGACTTCTGATTACCTGTGAAGTTCGCAACCATTTGCAGATGAACAATAACTGTTTCCCAACTTGTCTTTCAAGAAGATTTCGGAACAGGATCTGCTTCTATCATTCCAAGCCCATGTAGAATTCTATTAAACAAAATTTATGGTAAGGCTTTCGTGAAATTATCAGCTAATTGATCTGCAGAGTGCACAAAATGAACTTCTGTTTCCATCCTCAACGTTTTGTTTTTTAGTGTTGTACTTGATTGTGACATATTCTGATTTCACTTTCTGAATCATTGTACAATGATATCTTCTTCATACTTATCCCATAGTCTCGCAGTTTACTTGGAATCCAAATAATTTGCGAAATACATGAAGCAACAGCAATATATTTAGCTTATGCAATTGATAAAGAAACACATGTTTGCTTCTTTTATTGCCAGCTTACGATTTTCCCTTACAATCATTGACATCCACCTATTGTACTTTTGCAATCAAGCCCACATCCACCTAGAGATGCATCAGAGTAAGCCTCAATAATGAATCCAAAATTAGATGGATGCCACAAACCAGGAGACGTGGTTCGCCTGTGATATCTAAAAATGTTTTTCATTGCAATCATGTGAGGTTGTCATGGATTTTCTTGATATCTCGCATAATAGCAGACTACGAACATGATTTCAGGACTGCTTGATGTAAGATAGAGTAATGACCTGATCATCTTTTTATACAAAGTAAGATATGTTGCAGGTTTATCAAGAGAAGGATTCATTTAGGTTCCGAACGCGATTGGAACTTTCACCTTTGTTTCTCTAATTATTCCAAACTTTGTAAGAAAGGACTTCATCACATCTTCCTGGTTAATGAAAATCCCCTCTTTTCCCTTTCTAATATTCAATCCAAGAAAAAAATAATTGGACCCATTGAGCTCTTCCCAAATTTAGTCTCCATTAATTTTCGGAAATCAACAGTTAACTGAGGATTGGTTGATCCAAAAATGATATCATCATCGTAAATTTGGACAATCATTAAATGATCACCATCTTTCTTACAAAATAAAGTAAGGTAAAAAGAACCTTGCCTAAATTTGGATTGTTTAATAAACTGAGTTAGAGTTTCATACCATGCATGAAGAGGTAGTTTAAGTCCATAAACAACTTTAACAAGAATATATTAATGATCTGAATATTTTTCATTTACGAAACCTGGTGGTTGTTTGATGTCAACAGTTTCTTCTTGTTCGCCATTTAGAAAAGCACATTTGACATCCATCTGGAATACTTCAAAAAATTTGTGTTCTGCATATGCAAGGAAAATGAAAACTGACTATAATCTCGCAGCAGGTGCGAACATCTCTTCATAATCAATACCTTCTTCTTGACAATATTTTTTTACTATGAGACGTGCCTTGTTTCCTATTACATTTCCTACCTTTTACAATTTGTTCTGAAATACCCACTTTAATCCTACAACAGATGTATTTGGTGTTGTCGAAACCAATCTCCATACTTTGTTTCATTCAAATTCATGCAACTCATCTTGCATTTCTTTAACCTAATCTACAAGATCAAGAGCGATCTTGACAGTGTTAGGTTCATTTTTGGAAATAAAAGAATTAAATATGCAAAATTCAAGATTTTTGGATAAAAGAGCTCATTTGTTTTTTAAGTTGAGCTCGAATAAGAACTCTAGAAAATAATTCTCCAAGAATTTGAGTTCGTGGATGGCTTTTAGTCCAGTTCGTCAATGGCGGATAGTTCAAACTGTATTCATGATTGATTTTAGCATTAACTTCTTCAAATTCCGAATGATCATCCGCTTCATTATTTATAAGACCCCCTGGATGTTAACATTAGAAGCATAATTCTCCCATAGTAAATGATCATCATTGATTATATTCTCCCCTAGGTTACGAATCATAATTTTCTAGATTCTCCCCCTTGACACAAATAGTAGGTGAAGTAAATGTTGTAGGAGTAGATGATTCTTCATGAATTTACACATTCTCAGTCACTTCGTCAACAAGCTTCAACAACTCATCTTCTTGATTATCTTTCGCTTTTGCTTCATAATTAATTTTCTTTTATGGTTCATCAAAGTGATCCAGAAAGTCCTCATATGGAGTCAGGAGAGGAACAGATTGTGAACAAGAAGATGGAAAGATTTTGTCACATTGAACAATAGATTTTTTTAGATGACTTAACAAACTTATCATCAAAAGTGACATAATAGCTTTCCTCAATTTTCTTTGATTTGTTGTTTAGGACTCTGTAAGTTTTGGAAGTTAGAGAATAACTTAAGAAGATCCCGTCATTAGCTTTAACTTTGAATTTGTTGCGATGTTCGTTTGAATTAAAAAGAAAGCATCTACAACCAAATACAAGGAAAAATTTAACGTTAGGCTTGTGATTGTTGAAGATCTCATAAGGATTAGTAAGAAATCTCTTATTGATATATGAACGATTTTTTATAAAACATGCAACTCCAATTGCTTCAACCGAGAAATATAATGGAAGGTTCGCAAATGATAACATCGTCCACGCAGTTTCACGTAGAGAACGGTTTCACCTTTCAATGAAATCGTTTTGTTGTGGATTATAAGGCGACAAAAAGTTGTGACTAATTCCTTTGTTTGTCAAGAACTCTTCAAATGCTTGATTTGGGAATTCGGTGCCATTATCACTTCTAATCTTCCGAATAGGCTTTCATAACAGCAACTCAATCTTCTTCACAAAATATATCAATTTTTTCATAGTGTCAGATTTCTTTTTAAGAAAATATTACCCAAGTAAATCAAGAAAAGTCATCAACAAAAATCACAATATATTTGTTACTGTCAATACTTTCAATTGAAGATGGACCACATAAATTGATATGAATCAATTCGAGTGGCTCAATAATCTTTGTATTCATGATAGAGGAATGACTTTTTCTGCTTTGTTTTCACATTTTGCAAGTTGCACATAAATTTTATTTATCATACTTGAGAAGTGGAAGACCTTGCACAAGATCATCAAGAACGAGCTTGTTGGTATCTTTGAAGTTGAGATGCGAAAGTCTTCTATGCAATAGCCAACTTTCATCCGAAGAAGATTTTACAAGTAAACAGATTGATGGTTTCCCTTGAATTGGATTCAAGTTAAGAGGATACAATTCACATTTCCTCTTCAACTTCAAAAAATTAGTTTTTGAGTTTCTTCGTTGATGATTTCTTAGCCTTCTTCATCACAAGAGACTTTCAGATAAGAACCTATAACAAGTTGAAAAACGCTTATTAAGTTGTGTTGTAATACTTCCACATATGCTACCTTACGAATGGTAAATTTTCAATTTGTTATTATTCCATATCTGATGATTTCACCAGCTGCATTATTTCCATATTTTACTCATCCGACATCCTTCAAACTTCGAAATTCCCTTAATTGTGATTTCCTCCTTGCCATGTGACTTGAGCAGCCAATATCACTCTACCATTCTGAATCATACTTCCCTTCACACATTATCTGCAAAATTACACAAGTTTAGGAACACAAACCACCTAGGTCCTTTGTGATATTTTTGATTTAGATAAAAACAGGAAAGATCTAAGTCTTATTAATCCAAAATGATTTCATAGTCAAGACTTTATTCTCATCAAGTGTTTTCTTGAAAACTTGAGTTTTGGCATCGCAAAAATTTATTTCAACAATGGGGGTTTTCTTTTGAAGATTTACTTTTATTTTTGGATTGAACTTTTTCAAAAATTTCTTTTCTTCTCGCTTCAATTTTGCCTCATAATTTCTCAAAACAACATCTTGATCTGAAATTTATTTCTTTTGAACAAATATTTTTTTTGAAATTGGTTTGTTTGATTTTGAACTCTTAGAATAAAATGAATTGGGACCAAAATGAGACTTTGTGTTTTTGACTTGTGATGAATAATGTTTTGCACTAAAAGATCTTGATGAATTGATAGATTTTTTATCTTTCTTTTGAGATAAAGAACAAGAATCAGAATTCTTTTTATTATTAGTAGAATATGATGATTTTTCTTTTTGTTTCTAAATATCTTTCATTCTCTCAAATTCTTTTTGTATATTGCATTATTTGCCTTCTTTTTTTTGGTTGATTTTCCAACTTTGATTTCCCTTTCAATTTTTTAACATCAACTTCTTCCGAGTTGCTTTTCACAGTTTCAAATTTATCTGTCTCATTAAGCACATGTGAAATGTTCACATCAATTAGTGGTTCTGAAATATATATTCCTGTTGTTTTCCAAGATGTCTTCTCCGAAAGACCTTTCGTTTCCTCAACATTGTCAATTGGTTTAGACCAAAAATAATCCTCACAAGAATTAGAATTATCAGTCTTAACAACTGATGTCAATTCAGGAGTATCTTCTTTGTCCAGTCTTTTCTTAAACAAAAACTTGATTTCGTGTACTTTAGACCTATGGAAACACAACTACCTTTTCTCTCAGATTTTCAATACTTCCATTTTGAACAAGTTGTTCAAATTCATTCAAATCCTCAAAAATTAAGTTCATTATCAGTTCATCTTTTGAATATGAAACAATCAAATTCATCCTCAACAAATATTTCACTCATTCCACTCTCATCTAAATCCAAATCAATCAAACCATCCTGATATTCTTGAGATTTTAGCTTTTTACACCATAAATTATATTTCTCATTTGAATTTATTTGAACTTGCTTTTTATCTTCTTCAGTTAAAACAATTTTCATCATTTCTTTTATATCTTTTGTTTTCAAAATTTCTTCAATCTTTTCTAACCCAACTCTATAGGCATCACCTAAAGAGTCATCGGAAGAGATTAAAGATTCGCATTCATAGCATTCAACATCTATATCATCTTCCTTGAATTCTAATAAAGGAAACATTTTTTTTATGGAATCCAGCCATGTTATCTACGCGAGAATAGAGGTAAAAGAAATAGTTAATAGACGTACTAATTAAGATAATTATAAGATGATCCGTACCAGTTACTCCAACATTTGTGTAGTGTATACTAGTCATATGTAACCAAAACAGGATAGACCTTCGAATAAGTGACCCTAACTCTAAGCCCACAACCAAACAAGGAACAGGAAGTAAAGCAAAGATCACAGATTCTAAGTCTATAACACCCTAGTCACATATAACCTTAGCGTATCCACTCAGCAACTATTGACATACTAATAAAGACCTTTTTAGTTTGCACATAAGTAATTATAGTAATACAAAATACTCCTATAGTATTTTAAGTTTATGTTCTGTTCTAATGTTTTCATTGTAGTAGTGTTGGTAAGTTTTTAGACTTGCTGCAACACCACAACCATTCCTAAGCACATGCAATCACTTCTCGGAAAGATATAGTTGATCAGGATATATCACTCCCAGATCTGATTATATGTCCCCAAGCCTACTTGTGCTGTCCAACAATCGTAATACTTTTGTTCTGTCCTAGTGACACTGATTTTAGTATGAATGCAGGTATGTATACTTTGGTTAAATATTTTATAATTTAAAAGTATAAACTCTTGGTCAGAGTATTTTAATCCCCGTTGTGTTTATAGTTGTATATCTTTTATGGGTTGATATACTCAATTCACTATAAACAATGCTCTGATACCAATCTGTCACACCCCCAAACCAGAACGGCGGAAACGTTCGGGGGCGGAGGACGTCATGTACAGTATCACAACAATGCATAATAGTAAACAAGCAACAACATCATCCATTGCATTAATAGTATAATTTTAATACAAGTGTGTTCTGAAGTTTATAAGTCACCAAAAATGAATAATCAAAATAAAGACGAGTCTTGAAAGCTCCGTCTTCTCAAAACCTGGTCATCGGTACTTGTCTACTGGCGACCTGAGAATACAAGTTATTTTGAAAGCATAGATCAGCATTAAAGCTGGTGAGTTCATAAGTATTTTAGTGTCATTGTTTGTATACGTTTGAAGAAAGTGTTTGTAAATGCTTGATGTAAATGTTTGTAAGTGTTTGATGTAAATGTTTGTAAACTTCCTAGAAAATCCTATATTTTCTACTAAAGTAGTCTTCTACCAAGACCCAACTGTTCTTTATGTTTGTTCTTTTGTAAAAGTGAGTATTTTCCCAAAGTATGACTATCATTACCAAAATATAGTTTTCATTACCGTTTATGTGAGAAGATCACAATGTGAATAAAATGGGAAAAATAAAGATGTACTGTAGTTTTATCTAAGTAACTACCAATGTACTAACTACCTTAAACTTGTTTGTTTAATTAAGGTAAAATGTGATAAGATTTTAACCATACTTGATCGACTAGTATAACATGACGTTCGAGACGTCGAACTGATGTGACATTCGTCACCCGTAGACCTGCAGGTCCCACTATAGCTAGCAACAAGGTGTAGGAGGGTTAGTCCCGTATAGATCTATACACAAATTCACGCTCTCCCTCCAAGAGACTCTGGGTACAAAACGTGACGCAGCAGTGTATTGTCGAGCCATGAAGTAGTATCTCACATTATTGTTATAGTATTCTTGTATTTGTATAGTATGTTCTAGTGTAGTGTATGTTCTCTCTGTCTAGTGTGTAGTATATTCTATCTGTTTCTCTTTATAGTGAGTATTGTCTCTCGTTATAGTATGTTCTCTAGTGTATAGTGTGTAGTATGTATTGCATCTCGTTATAGTATGTTTCTACTGACTCATGTATGAACTGACTCTTGTATGTTTCATTGTTCTAGAAATAGTATTAGTAACTTCCTAAACTATACATGTTATAGTTTACTAGAATGTTGTTTGTATGCATGAACATGTTTGTACACCTTTTCTACCCAAAGGTATTGAACTGAACGAAGAACTTTTATATCTATATACATATACATAATATATAACTAAGATTCAAACGACCTTCGGACAAACAACCGATACCCTAAGTCCACAACCAAACAAGGAACAGGAAATAAGGTGAGTTATCAGTCCTAAGTCCTTTCAATCCTACTTATATAACTATATCCATATAGACATGATTTGACAAAATATAAGTTTTAAGAGTTTGATAAAGAGTTTTGCATATAAAAGAGTTTGTAAAACGATTTGAAGCAATTTGTTTGAAAACACAGTTTGAAGTATAAGAAATCTATATGTTTGATAGTTATTAATCACATGTGATTGATATAATAACTACAATGTTTCTACTTGTATTCCTCCCCATAAAAGCATTTAAAATCATTTAAAAGGTAAGTTAAGGGGTATGAACTCACCTGCAGTGAGTGATACGAATGAAGGATCGGTTTGTAGGATGCTAAGTGTCAAGTGAAGACTTGAGCACAACGGATCCTAATAAGCATATAATGACACATATATGTATATAATTAGTGTTTATAGAACTAATCATGTAAGAAAAACACCCTAGGACTTAGGAAACACTTAGATTGAAGTGTTAGAAGTACAAAGGGTTGCATATAATGGGTGTACGGCCACACAAGTGTGTGTACGGCCACCAGGTGTACGGCCTGGAGTGTACGGCCATGGAGTGTATGGCCGTAGACTCCTTGAAGAAATGGTCAAAAAGTGTGTTTCAAGGCTATATCATGCATCCTCTAAGTGTTCCTGATCTTGTGCTAGCATAGAACATGAGTTTGAGGCCAAAATGCACTAAACAAGGGGGTGTACGGCCTCATGAGGTGTGTACGGCCGTACACTCCTTGATGATCTTGATTTGGACGACTTTTAAGGTGGATATCTAGTAAGTAACAAGCATAGGAAGGAGTACTTACGATATAGAAGCCTTTAGGGGTGATTGAGGTCCAAAAACTTAGTAGGTGTTCTTGGTGTTCTTGGTGAAACTGAAGAACACTTGAAGATCTAAACAAAAGGAGTAATTTCATGGATGAAATCATGGATCCTTACTACATAGTGTAATGAATCAACAAATCAAAGGAAGAAACACTTACAACTTGAAGATCTAGATGAAAAATCGGATGATACTTGAGAGAGAAATCGATTTCTTGGCTTAGGAGTGTGAAAAGAGTTGAATGAAGGCTAAGTCACACCTTTATACTTGAGAGTGTACGGCCAGGAGGGGGTGTACGGCCGCACACCCAAGTGTACGGCCGTACACTCCTCATGAAGGAGTGTTTGGCCATTTTCAAAAGTGGTGAACTTATGGAACTCATTTCTAAACCCTAACTTTGAAGGTACTAGGCTTAGAACACTCAAATTGCCTCTAAACAATGCAAACAGATAGCAGAAACGAGTCTGACTTTGATTGAATTGCACATTTGTATAAGATGGAAATTTCGGGTTGTCACATGTTTCATCGTCCTGCTATTTAAAAGAGCCAAACTCCGAAAGCAAAGTTGTCTAAATAGAATGGCTCTGATCTTCATCATGAGAATAGAGTTCCTTTAAATGATCCCAGATTTGTTTCGCAGTGTTGCGAGTAAGAGCAACTTGAAAGTGTTTAGAGTAAGAGCAAAACGTAAGTCTCTTTTAGCATGGAGATCATTTCGAATCATATCCTTTTCATCTTGAGTGAGATCATGTTTGGCAACAATGTTTGAATAATCACTTTGATTAAACACGAATGTCTTTGTCTTAGAACACAAATGTGAACCATTCATAATCGATTCCACATATATGGACCATATACCTCAACTGTTGTGATGCAATCTTGGAAATGCATCGCCCATACTTCATAATCCTTACGGAAGAGGATCAAAATGTGAGTGTTAGATCCAATACCACTTGGAAAATTGATTCCACTGAATGAATCGACTATGTACATGATTTCAAGAAAAATTGAGTAGGAATCAATACAGTGAGCACGAATTTAATTCAAATCAAAGAAACGTAATCTAAGGAAAGAATATCAGACCAAATGCAAAGAAATTGCAAATTGCGGAAAAGATCTAAGAATATTTGGGAACAACGCAGAAAACATGAAGAACGCTCGATGAAACAAAATCAAATGTTTAGATTTGATGACAATGTCAAAGATATTCATGTTGTGATACCACTTGTTGGATCGCACAATCAAAGAAGTAATCAAGAAGAACACACGAATGTAAATAACATCACTGTTTCATTAGAGAGCACAAGAACAATTCAGTACAAGAGTAGGGAACTATTCTTTCAAAAATTACTCTCTCTTCTAACAAATTTCCCTATAGATATGCATGGAGGGAAGTCAAAAAGGAACATCTAAGTCAACAGTTCAGAACTGTGAACCTAAACATAAACATAATATGCAAAATAGAAACATATTATATCGCATTCGAAATGAAGACTTTACAACATGACAATCCAAATTGTGAACGCAGTCGCTTACAAAACTTGACACAACCTTATAATCCAAAACTTAACAGTCATCTTTCCACACAATCAAGATTCACATATATCAAATGAATCAATGTCATCCCCCCCCCCATAAGTCCACTCTTTTGGAGTTGGGATATACGCTTCTTGTTTATATGACCATGGTGACAATGTCATGGATATGTTTGGTTCAAATCTTGTTTGATCATGCTGTTAACATGATAAATGGATTTATTGTTTGAAGAGTCATCAAAGTTTAATTCATAAATTCCATTTATTGGTCTAGCCTCAAAATAGAATACTTCATTCAAGAAGGGCTGAATATTATCATCAATAAATTGATAATTACAACCAGATTTCCTTAAACTAGAAACTGAAATGATATTCCTTGTTATAGTAGTTATAAAAAACACATTTTCTAACAATAAATACATGCCAGATGATAAACATAATTCAATATGCCCTATTACTTGGACCACAAATCATGCTCCATTGCCGACATGTAGTACCATTTCTCCTTCTTTCAGCTCCTTACTCCTTCTGAACCCCTGCAACAAATTACATATGTGAGTTCCACAAACAATATCAAATACCCAAGTGTTAGACGAAAAAGTAAATAATCATATTTCAGTCATGAAAGTAGATATACCTGATGTGATTTCCATGACTTTCTTGGCTTTCAAACCTACAAAATATTTAGGACAATTCCTTACTCCTGAAGTTTCTATTTTAAAACCATAATTCTTTACATCTTATGTTTACAAGTTTTATATAAAAAACTATACTCCTTGTGATGTTTATTTTGTCCAAAAATTATTTTAGTATGTGAAAACTAATTTATAAACCTCGCATAATAATCAACTTTTAAATAAACAACACAAACATGCATATTAGCACAAAACAAGCCATGATCTAGTGACACTTTTACGAGCCAACATAAAAGAGTCAAGTCCTTTCCTAAGGGGAAAAATGAACCAAAATCTCATATTGTTCTTCATGGTCCCACTTCCTTTGGCAACCAACTTTGTAGCAATTTTATAAGACTTTAATAAAAGTTATGAACTTTTATAAAAAGCTTAAAAACCGTGGGTGCTCCATGGATATGCAAAATGGACTTCATTTTTATCTTGTTATATTTTATATAAAATAAAACTAGTCTAATACTAATATATTACTTAAAAATTACAAAGATGAAAACTAGCATATATTATTACACATAGTATGCATAAAGAATATTACAACCATTTTAATGATTCATCACAAACAACACAATAAGGTCCATTGCTTGTTTATGCACTCTAAACTACATTAACACATAAAGCAACTTTTTTTCTAAGACAACTTTAAATGACAAAATGTGCATGTAAACTTTTGTCACATAAAATAACAATTATAAAATTGTCATAGAAAATACGTATGAACTTGTTTTTAACAAAAACAAAGTTATCCATATTTTCCAAAAAAACATGATTAGCCAAATAATCATAAACTCTAACTAAGCTGGCAAGATGTTTCTGATACTGATTGTTGGGTTTTTATTCAAAAATTGTTTCTAAAGCACAAGATTAGCAACGATAGACTTTAAAATTTGAATAACATAAATTATTTTTATTCTCACCACAGGATCTACTTACAAATATTGGAAAGAAAACAACAAACATAAAGGAGGAAAAAGTATGAAAACCTAGTAGTCATTTGAATCCTCAAGGGGATGCTAGAATGTTGAAGAATATTTTCTCTATGTGTATCCACCCAACAAGTCACCAAGCCACAAATGGATGCTAGTCCTTCACTTGTATGGAGTTGCTCATAAGCCTCTAAGACTTATATCAAATAAGCATTCAAAGGAAAACAAAACCAGACACCTAAGTACAAGAAACTAAATTGAAAGAGCCTACAACTAGCAAACAATTGACATAAACAAAATTAAAGTGAGTTATAGAATTACCTCTTTGTTGTAGCTTGTAGTTTTGGCCTTTAAGAACTTAGCACCCCAAATGTGATGCCTCAAACGGTTCACAACACACCCTTGAACAATTGGATAACTTGAGAGAGATTACTACACAAATCGGTTATGAACTCCAAGATCACTTGTTGTACCCGATTTTAGCCATGGGGTTATGTATATATATGTAGGAATCCAAGAGTCATGGGTAAACCCTAATCCATACACTTTGGGTTATGATCCATATTTCATGTGGGCTAACTCTTCATGGAAACATACATAAGCTTAGCCCATCATGGATCAATAGCCCAAACCATATATATATCATTGATTTACATAATCAGTCCCCGTTAATTTAATTAGTCTCTTTTGATCACTAAATTAATTCCAAATTAATTCTTGATCAATACTAATGAAATAATATGATTTCATATTAATATATTAGAACTTATAATATATTAATAAATCATAAATAACCTCTTACTCAAATATCCATCCTCAAATTGTCCTGGTGATATGCAATCCCAAATGGACCATGCTACTCTCGGGTCAAGTACATATCAATTATAGTTATGGGTGTAGACACCTAATCCAACAAAATAAGTCAGAACTATCTCATGAATCATAGTACAAACAATTTCAATTATAATACCATAGACTAAACATTTGGGAGAGTTGTCTTCTGATCCCATGAATAATAGCAAGGGCTTGAAATTCATTATCAAATTATCTTCTCCATGTTTCAGTCTTCTTACTTCATTTCAAGTAGTTGACTAACCCAAGTTGTTCATATCAGAATCAAAATGAACTGATTATATGGACATTTCAACTAGTTGACTAACCCTAGTCAACTCTTATGTCAAGGAAATTCCATTTTAGTTCAATATGTCAGTTTACAACATACATTTGATAACTGCTCTTTCTAATAGTTTAGAATGCAATGTTTAGAGTAACCTAGGAAGAGATTTATCAAAGGCATGATCTTTCTTTTCGTTTATGAGAACTATTCCCAACCTACGAATTTATACAAGATTGATCATCCTTATAACTAATCCTTAGAGGTTTTGAAGTAGTAGATTTTAGTGGACAAGATTATAGACATCCTTCAATATCAATTCCCATTATAGTTTGTTTTACTTATCCTTAGAAAATAATCACCCTAAATAAAATTATTTAAGAAGGCTAGGATCCATATTTGGCTCCATTATGTGTAAAGAGATGTCGTAAACACACCATAAATTTAGTAGGTAGGCAAAGCCCTTCGCAAATTTCGATCACCACAAAATTACTAAATCTTTGAGATTCATTGACTATCAATGGCATGTTAATCTCAGATTATGTTCATCTCATATTCAATGACGGGGTTGTCGTGGATCACTAAACAGATGGTGAATCAACCATACAAAATCGTGTGGTCGCCGACTCAAGTTACGCTTGAGATTCACGAGTTCCACATCATTCTCTATGTATACTCTCAAATTGATGTGCCGGTTAACCACATAAGCTCCATCAGCAAGTTATAAAGAGAATGTGCACTTTTATGGATAACATAAGATTCACATTAAATAGATTGTGAATTAATCATGCAAACCTGCATGGCCCCCGACTCAAGTTACGCTTGAGATTCACGAGTTTCATATCATTCTCAACTATACTCTACATTAATGTGTCTGTTAACCACATGAGCTCCACCAACAGAATATAAAGAAAATGTGCAATTTTCATGCATAATATGGGACTCACATTCTATTAATAAACGAGATTTTGTTTTATACTTGTATTTAGAATACTTTCAGATTGACCATTATCACTATCAAACCCTTTCGGTAACTCCATTCTCAAAATGCAATTGGGCGATGAGGGTGGTAAGTGCGAAGCATATTAAAAACCGACCTCATTAGAAATCATAGAGACCTCCTTAAACCCCTACATTAGGATGAGTGAGCCTAGTCATGGTAAGACTGATAATGTCAATATTTAAAAGATGCGAGGACACATGTTGTAACTTTCTCACACGTATATTGATACAATTCTAATATGTATAAATACAAGGGGTAAATATAGGAATCTTTAAATTTAGTTGTCTATTATTAATTCTAATTAATTGCGAGGACGCAATGTAACAATTAATAAATCATGAGGGATTAATATTCAAATTTATTATAAATAATATTAAATATTTAAATTCACTATTTAAATAATAAATAATATTCAAATTTAAATAATCACATTCAAATAATATTTATCAATTTTCTAGATTTAAAACATTTTAAATTTGGTATGTATCCATATTTAACAAACCTTCAAATTTGAAAAATGAAAAAAAATTAGGGAAACCCTAATCTGCGCTGCTCACGTCGTGAGCAGCGAGCAAGTTTTTTTTTTCAGTTACGATTTTTTCCAATTTTTATTTTTTTCATTCAATTTCAAACAAGCATTTGTAGTAAATATGGATCTACGATAAATGTAATCATGAACCAATGGCTCTGATACCACTGTTAGGTTTTCTAAGCATTAAATACACTCTAAACTAGGTTGCAGAAAAATCGAAACTTCGATATACCTAAGTGTACATGCAACCTATGGATCTACGGTTTCATGCTAATTAAATCTACCCTAGAAAACATAAATACAAAGAAGAAAACATACCTCTTATGTAACCCTTGATCTCCATGCTTGAAATCTTGATCCTCCATGAAGTTGTTTGGATGAGAGGACCCAAACCATAATCCCTCTAATAGTATTACACCCAATGACACCAAAGAGTGGAATAAAAATAACTAGGAGAAGGGTCAATTTCAAAAACCCTAACAGGGTTAGAAATCATCCCTAAGAGGGGGATGAAGAAGGGTTGGCGAAATTTCAAGCGAAGGTGCAAAGAAGAATGAAATCCCTAAGACCCTATTTATAGCCTTGGGTCCCTTCCTAGGTTTTGTACTCCTTCTCATGTGGGATGGGAGCCTAACCACAAAATTCACTCATTTTCCCTTGTGGGATGGAGTATTTTCTTCAAACCCTAATCCCATAAGGGTTCTAGAACATTCCTGATTAACCAACTATCGATTAATGAATATTCAACCCTTTGATTAATTAAACTGTTAATTAATTCCCAAAATATGTTCCAATTACTTTCTAATTAATTATTAACCATAATAATTAATAAACCAATATATCCTTTATTTATTCTACTCAATTTGGGTCTTGAGGGAAACCCAAAAGGTCCCTCTTATTATCAGAAATATCACCAATAGTTAATGACCTTTAACACACTTTCCAACAGGAAGATCTTTCCAAAGAGTGTTATGGATCCTTCGTGTGCACCCGCTTCTCCTGCATATGTTTCCTGCAATATGGTCATTTCTTGTTGTTGTGTCATGCACTTTAGCCATGAGGCTAAGTATCTCTTTATGTATAGTGTTCCATCACGAATGGTGTATTGAGGTGATTTGATTTTTATTTTTCTTGCTTCTGTTCCATCGTTTGGGAGGACGCCATTTAGCAGGTAGTCGAAGTATGGTGTCACACCCCCAAAACCTATGAACGACGGAAACGTTCTGGGGTGGAGGACGTCATGTACAGTATCACAACAATGCAAGTAGTAAACAAGCAACAACATCATCCATTGCATTAATAATATAATTTCATACAAGTGTGTTCTGTCAAGTTTTAAAGACACCAAAACAATATACATCAAAAATATAAGATGAGTCTGGAACGAGCTTCATCTTCTCAAAACCTGGCTCCGGTACCTGTCTACTGGTGACCTGAGAATACAAGTTATTTTGAAAGAGTTTATCAGCTTTAAAGATGGTGAGATCATAAGTATGTTAGTGTCTGTGTTTGTATGAAAGCATTTGTAAGATGTTTTGTAAAATGTACTGTATATGTTTGTAAAAAGTTTGTATTTGTTTGAACTCTCCTAGAAAACCCTATGTTTCCTACTAAAAGTAGCCTTCTACCAAGGGATCTAGTGTCTGTGTGTGTATCTCTTGTAAAAGTGTGTATTTTCCCAAATCCGACTATCATTAACCAAAAATATAGTTTTTACATCATTGTTTATTGTGTGAATAACACAAAGTAAAATATAAGGGAAAATGTTATAGTACTGTAGTGCTGTATTAAGTAACTACTGCTGTACTAACTACCTTAAGCCAAATGTAAAATTTTAAGGTAACATGTGATCGGCCTGTATCTTGCTACCGACTCAATAGTAAAACGACAATGTAAGATGCCGTAAAAATGACGTTTCGCACCCGTAGACTTGCAAGTCCCACTGTAGCGAGCAGCAAGGTGTAGGATAGTCAATCCAGTATAGATATATACACAAACTCATACGCTCCCCAATTAAGGAGATTCTGATACAAAAACAGTCATGGCAGGTAGTGTCATGCCCTGTTTAATGGCTCACATAAATGTATTAATGTAAATGTTATGTGATTTGTGTGCTAGCTGTATTGTGTTCTTTCTCTGTCTAGCCTGTATGTTTGTTTCTCGTCATAGTGTCTATTGTTTGTTTCTCATCACTCTGTATTATGTTTGTTTGGTAGTTATTAATCATAGGTGATTGATATAATAACTATAGTTGTTCAACTTGTATCCCCCCCCCCATAAAAGCATTTAAAAACATTTAAAAGGTTAATTAAGGGGGTATGAACTCACCTGTAGTGAGAGGTTTGGATGAACTGAAGAGATAGGATTGCTAGGTGTCAAGTGAAGACTTGTACACACATAATGATCCTATTTAACATATAAATACACATATATGTATTCAATTAGTCTTTAAACAACTAATTTATAAAGTTAAGACATCCCAAGACAAGTTAAACACTTTATATAAGTGTAATAAGTCCCAAGGATTGCATCTAAGTGTTGTTGGAACAAGCTATGGGGTTTAGGGTTGAAGGGAACCCCTTTCATGAGTTTACGGTTTCTTGACCATAACCACATGAGTTTACGGTCGTAAACCCATGAGTTTACGACCGTAAACTCACACCCCTTTGACCATTTTTTGTTTTGAAGGTTTCTAAGTCCTTAGAAGTGTTTCCACTTGAAGTATAAGTCTATGGAAGAAGTTAGGGCACCATTTCACTCCTATTTGGAGTTTACGGCCCTAGGACCATTTCCCTTTGGGTTTACGGCCGTAAACCCCTATGGATGATGGTATTTTGATGTTTTCAAGTCCTAAACACATTAAGGTATAAGTCTAGACTAGTTTCCAAGGCTAAGGAAGGGACTAGGGTCACTTTGGCCCCTTAAGAAGGGTTTACGGTCCAAGGCGTTCTTGGACCATAAACACCTTTGATCTTGGTGTTTCCTTGTGTTTTCTTGATGTAAAGATGTGTAGCAAGCTTAAACATACTCTAGGATAGAAGTACTTACAATATAGAAGCTTGAAATGAGCCAAAAGTCCAAGAACACTAGTGTGTGTTCTTGGTGTTCTTGGTGAAACTTGAAGATCAAGCCTTTTGGACTAATTTTTCGGATAGAAGTGTGTTAAAACACTAGATTAAGTGATATACTAACTCAAAAGGGCTAGAAACACTTACTAGATTGAAGATCTTGAATAAAACTTGGATGATACTTGAGAGAGTTTGATATTTGTTCTTGAAAAAGTGGAAAAGTGTTAAAAATGGCTAAGTGCCACTTATATACCCCTTTCCCTTAGGGTTTACGGCCGTAAACACCAAGTTTAGGCCGTAAACTCTAAACTTTTGATGTGTCGGGACTTTATTGTTGCACAATAAACCCTAAGGCATCCTCTCTCCTGATATCTCCTAAAGTATTAATCCTAAAATACTCAAACTTATTCCAAAAAGTCTGAAAATTTAACAGTACTGTTTTGACTTCTATTGACTTGACATGTTGTACAGAATAGAAATTTCGGGTTGTCACATCATCCCCTCCTTGGAAGGAATTTCGTCCCGAAATTAGAATTTAAGGAAATAAGTAGTTACAAATAACTAAGTAAAAAGACGTGGATATTTCAGTTTCATCTGATCCTCTCGCTCCCAAGTGAATTCAGGTCCTCGCTTGGCGTTCCAGCGAACCTTCACTATCGGGATGCGGCTTTGTTTCGTTTGCTTGACCTCCCGGTCCATGATCTCTACTGGTTCTTCCACGAAGTTGAGGCTCTCGTTGATCTCGATCTCGTCGAGTGGGATTACAAGAGTCTCGTCGGACAGACACTTTTTCAAGTTCGAGACGTGGAAGGTAGAATGTACGTTACTGAGTTCGCTCGGTAAGTTAAGTTTGTAAGCTATAGGGCCGATTCTGGCAAGAATCTCGAAAGGCCCAATGTACCTTGGATTTAGCTTTCCACGCTTTCCGAAGCGTATTAAGCCCTTCGAGGGTGAGACCTTTAATAGAACACGGTCGACCACCTGGAATTCCAACGGTTTCCTTCGTTTATCAGCGTAGCTTTTCTGTCGGTCTCTGGAGGCTTTCAATCGTTCACGAATCTGAACGATCTTCTCCGTCGTTTCCCGAATGATTTCCGGACCTGTGAGAGTGCTTTCAGGAACTCGTCCCTCAGCTAACTGGGTCTCACGTACCTCGGCCCAGCACAGAGGGGATCTTCACTTTCGGCCGTAGAGGGCCTCGAATGGAGCAGCCTTTATGCTTGTGTGATAACTGTTGTTGTAGGAAAATTCGACAAGGGGTAAATGAGTATCTCATGCTTTCCCAAAGTCAATCACACAGGCTCGTAACATGTCCTCCAAGGTTTGGATAGTCCTCTCACTTTGCCCGTCTGTCTGCGGATGGTAGGCTGTACTCATATCCAGCCTAGTTCCTAGGGAATTTTGTAGCGACTGCCAGAACCTAGAAGTGAACCTACTATCTCTGTCCGAGATAATGGATATAGGAACACCGTGCAGTCGTACAATTTCTCTAATGTAAGTTCTTGTAAGCTTCTCCATCTTGTCTGTCTCTTTGATAGGCAGGAAGTGTGCGGACTTGGTCAATCTGTCGACGATGACCCATATGGTATCAAGTCCACCCGTTGTCTTGGGCAACTTGGTTATGAAATCCATAGTGATCCGCTCCCACTTCCATTCTGGGATCTCAGGCTGTTGAACAAGACCTGAGGGTTTCTGGTACTCGACCTTGACCTTTGCGCAAGTAAGGCATTTACTTACGAAGGTAGCAATCTCTGCTTTCATGTTAGGCCACCAGTATAACTTTTTAAGATCCAGATACATCTTATCTGAACCTGGGTGGACGGAATAACGAGTGTTGTGCGCCTCGTTCATGACCAAGTCTCTGAAACCACCAAGTTTCGGGGTCCAGATCCGATCCATGAGATAATAGGATCCGCCACCTTTGACTTCCAGGTTCTTATCCATCCCTCGAAGGGATTCACTGTTCACATTTTCAGGTTTCAAAGCGTCGAGCTGAGCTGCCTGTATTTGTGTGGATAAGTGTGAATGGATAGTCATAGTCAATGATTTGACTCTACTACCAGAATATTCTTTCCGACTTAGGGCGTCAGCTACTACATTGGCCTTGCCGGGATGATAACGAATTTCGCACTCGTAGTCACTGAGTAGTTCGACCCACCGTCGTTGTCTCATGTTGAGCTCCTTCTGGTCGAATATATGCTGCAGGCTCTTGTGGTCTGTAAAGATTGTGCTCTTCGTACCGTACAGGTAGTGTCTCCAGATCTTTAAAGCAAAAACAACTGCTCCTAGTTCAAAATCGTGGGTCGTGTAGTTGACCTCATGTGTCTTCAGCTGTCTCGACGCATAGGCGATGACCTTACCTCGCTGCATCAGAACACATCCGAGACCTTGGTTCGATGCATCGCAATAGAATATGAAGTCTTCTATCCCTTCGGGGAGGGATAGTATTGGTGCGGTGTACAAGGCTCGTTTGAGCGTTTGGAACACTCTCTCCTGCTTTTCTTCCCAGTCAAAGGATATGCCCTTCTGGGTAAGCGTTGTACAAGGCTTTGCAATGCGGGAGAAGTTCTGAATGAACCTGCGATAGTAGCCAGCGAGGCCTAGAAATTGACGAATTTCTGTAGGCGTCTTCGGTGCTGACCAGCTCTCAATGGCTTTGATTTTGGATGGGTCCACGTGGATTCCCTCTTCGCTAACCACGTGCCCTAAGAATTCGACTCGTCGGATCCAAAATTCGCATTTCGAGAACTTCGCATAAAGCTTCTCCGCGCGCAGGGTTGCTAAGACTAATCGCAGATGTTGGCTATGCTCCTCCTTACTTCGAGAGTAGATAAGTATGTCATCGATGAAGACGATGACGAACTGATCCAAGTAAGGACGACACACCCTATTCATTAAATCCATGAATACTGCGGGTGCGTTTGTTAATCCGAATGGCATCACTACGAATTCGTAGTGCCCATAACGAGTTCGGAAGGCCGTCTTCGGAACATCCTCCTCTAGCAGTCGTAGTTGGTGATATCCGGATCTTAAGTCGATTTTGGAAAAGAAATTCGCCCCTTGAAGTTGATCGAATAAATCGTCGATCCGAGGCAAAGGATAACGATTTTTGACGGTCAGTTTGTTGAGCTCCCTGTAGTCGATGCACATACGAAATGATCTGTCTTTCTTCTTGACGAACAAGAATGGAGCTCCCCAGGGTGAGAAGCTCGGTCTTATAAAGCCTTTGCTGAGCAGCTCGTTAAGTTGACAGGATAGTTCTTGCATCTCTGCAGGTGCTAGACGATAAGGCGATTTGGCTACGGGAGTAGCCCCTGGAACTAAGTCGATTCTGAACTCGACTTGTCGTTGCGGAGGTAATCCTGGTAGCTCTTCTGGAAAGATGTCGGGAAACTCACGTACTACTGGAATGTTCCGAATAGGTTTCGTTTCTTGGTTCACATCGACCACATGAGCAAGGAATGTGCGACATTCCTTTCGCAAGAATTTCTGAGCTTGAATGCTCGAGATAATACGAAGGTTTGTGCCGGGTTTGTCGCCATATACTACTAGGGTTTCGCCAGACGAAAGATTAAGGCGGACAGCCTTTTCGTAACACATGATGTCGGCATGAAGAAAACTCAACCAATCCATGCCAATGATGACGTCGAAACTTTTAATTGAGACCGGCATGAGATCGATCGAGAATGAATGGCTATCTAAGGTTAAGGTACACCCTATGAATATGCAGCTAGTGCTCTCTATCTTCCCATTAGCCATTTCTACTGTGAACGGTTCTTTGAGTGCTCGTGATTTTTGCTTAAGTAAATGAGCAAATTTTTGGTTCACGAAGCTCCTCTCCGCTCCACTATCAAATAGTATACAAGCATAAGAGTTGTCGAGGAGAAACGTACCAGTGACCACTGTGGGGTCGGCAACCGCCTCCTCATGACCTATAGCCAGAACTCTTCCTACTCCTCCGGCAGTCCCTGCCTTGGGGCAGTTCCTTTTGTAGTGGCCCACATCGCCCCAATTGTAGCAAGCTTGGCCCACTCCAGCCCCGGGGACTTGGGTGATTGGCCTCACCGGAGATTTGCAGAAACGGGCTGTGTGCCCCTTCCTGTTGCAGTTTACACACTGCATTTCCCAGCAGGCTCCCACATGGTGGTAGTTACACTTGTTGCATAGTGGCAAACTTCCAGAATACTGCTTTAATGGAGCAGCAGCAGTAGCCGGTGTTGTCGCACTATGAACTGCCACGATCTGCTGTTTCTTGGCAGCCTTCTTCTTTTTCTTGTCATCCCAGAATTTCCGCTTAGACTCTGCAGTTCTAGCGGTTTCTGAGATGGCCAGGGTGGTTGTTGCAGCCGGGGTACGGACCCCGTGGTCAATTAGCTGTTGTGCCAATCGCTTGGCACTATCAAATGTAGTGGGGCGTGATGACAATACATTTCCCTGGTATGGTGGCACTAGCCCCCATATATATCTCTCGATCTTCTTTCCCTCTGTATGAATCATGTTGGGACAGAGGGCCACCAGTTCACAGAACCTGGCGGTATATGCGACGATGTCGGAGTCCTTCATGGTTAGGCGCCAAAGTTCTTCCTCCAGCTTTTGGATCTCGCCTCTCGGGCAGTACTCCTCAATCATGAGGTCTTTCATGGTGCCCCAGCCCATATCATTTGCCACCACTAGAGATAGTGACTTAACATGGCTATTCCACCATGTTAGGGCTTTTGATTCGAAGGTGCAAGCGGCAAACTTGACCTTGCTTCTCTCCGGGAACGAGCAGATTTCAAAGACCGATTTCGTCTTCTCGAACCATTATGAGAGTACAATGACTCCGCCAGTTCCCCTAAAGGACAATGGCTTGCAGTTTGTGAAGTCTTTGTAGGAGCACTCTCTCGAGCGCACAGGGGTTTCAACTTGAATAGTCGGAACAGGAGTCCTTCCTCCAGTGGAACTTGAGGAATGATATTCAGCCATGGCTGTAGCCACAGCCGCAGCTATAGCAGCATTTAGAGCTGCTGTATCAAATTGAGGAGTATGTGGAGTTGGTGCGGGAGGATTGCGTCTTGTTGATTTACGTGGAGGCATCTTTGAACTGAAAGTTTAGAAAGATGAAAACATTGATAAGAATTTGATAGAAATATGATGAGAATGACTCATGGACTAACTCTTCATAGCCCAACAGCGTAATTGAATGAATACTTGAATGAAGATGAAAGAATTTGGATAATAATTTCCATTAGATTAGATATCTGTCAAAGACACTGGGATTACAGATGTAACAAGTTCGGGAAAAATGACCTAGAAGTAGGCCTTACATCAACCAAGATTGGAAAATTTTGACAGAACTACGACCTAATAATTGACCTAACAGGTCTAAGGTTGAACAAGATAGGAAATTAGCCTAAAGTTTTTACATAAACTAGGTTATATCCAAAAGAGAAGTCGATAAGACTCTAACGGCGATGAGAACTACTAGAGTGAGTTCTTGAATCCGATAGGAGACGCTCTATGTCCCTCACACGCCTATCAGATCTTGCTTGCTGAGTTCGAAGTTCCCTGACTTCGGCTCGGGTTTCAGCAAGTTCCCTCTGAAGCATTGCATTACTAACCTGAGCCCTTTCATGAGCGGACTCCAGCTGGCGAATGCGGACAGTGTTAACACCAAAATTGGCATCCACTTCTACTACCCGGTCGATAGCTGCTCGACCCTGCTCGGTGTTCCGAGCAATCCTACGAACCATGATAGGTAGGACCCTATCAGCTGTACTTCCCTCAGTAAGGTTGTAGAAACTTCAGTCTCCATTGCAGGGAAAAGGTTGACCTTGTTCCTGACTCCACCTATTCAAGTTTGTGGCCCACAGAGGTGTGGGTCCTTGGAATGCGGGACGAGGGTTTGGGTTTTGAACAGCTGGGGGTTGGTTGTTGACTTCTGGCTCCGATTCAGAACCATCAGAAAAACCTTCAGCTTCATAATCATCTAAAGGGATTAGGTGATTATCTTCTGGTTCTTCTTCCAGCCATCCTGCGTTGTCGTGGTTGGGATAGTACGGGTCTCCGTGGGGATGGAATCCAGCCATGATATCTACGCGAGAAAAGGGATATAAGAAATAACTAAATTAGACTAACTAAGTAGATAATTATAAGATGATCTTTATTAGTTGCTTCAATACTTGTTTAAAGCATACTAGTTACATGTAACGCAGACGGGATAGACCTTCGAATAAGTGACCCTAACCCTAAGCCCACAACCAAACAAGGAACAGGAAGTAAGGCAAAGATCACAGATTCTAAGTCTATGACATCCTAGCACATATAACCTTAGTGTATCCACTAAACAACCATTGATATACTAATAAAGACCTTTAGTTCTCAAATAAGTAATTATTGTAACACAAAATACTCCTATAGTATTTTTAAGTTTAATGTTCTGTTCTATTGTTCTCATTGTAGTAGTGTTGGTAAGTTTCTAGACTTGTTGCAACCTCACAACCATACTTAGGCACATGCTAATCACTCCTCGGATAATGTAGTTGATCAGGCTACATCTTCCCAGGGTTGACCATATGTCTCTAAGTCTACTTGTGTTGTCCAACAATTGTAATACTTTTGTTCTGTCCTAGTGACACTGATTTTAGTATGAATGCAGGTATGTATACTTTATTAAATATTTTATTATTTAAAGTATAAACTCTTCATCAGAGTATTTTAAATCCCGCTTGTGTTTATAGTTCGTATATCTTTAATGGGTTGATACACTCGATTCACTATAAACAATGCTCTGATACCAATCTGTCACACCCCCAAAACCTATGAACGGCGGAAACGTTCTGGGGTGGAGGACGTCATGTACAGTATCACAACAATGCAAGTAGTAAACAAGCAACAACATCATCCATTGCATTAATAATATAATTTCATACAAGTGTGTTCTGTCAAGTTTTAAAGACACCAAAACAATATACATCAAAAATATAAGATGAGTCTAGAACGAGCTTCATCTTCTCAAAACCTGGCTCCGGTACCTGTCTACTGGTGACCTGAGAATACAAGTTATTTTGAAAGAGTTTATCAGCTTTAAAGCTGGTGAGATCATAAGTATGTTAGTGTCTGTGTTTATATGAAAGCATTTGTAAGATGTTTTGTAAAATGTACTGTATATGTTTGTAAAAAGTTTGTATTTGTTTGAACTCTCCTAGGAAACCCTATGTTTCCTACTAAAAGTAGCCTTCTACCAAGGCATCTAGTGTCTGTGTGTGTATCTCTTGTAAAAGTGTGTATTTTCCCAAATCCGACTATCATTAACCAAAAATATAGTTTTTACATCATTGTTTATTGTGTGAATAACACAAAGTAAAATGTAAGGGAAAATGTTATAGTACTGTAGTGCTGTATTAACTAACTACTGTTGTACTAACTACCTTAAGCCAAATGTAAAATTTTAAGGTAACATGTGATCGGCCTGTATCTTGCTACCGACTCAATAGTAAAACGACAATGTAAGATGCCGTAAAAATGACGTTTGGCACCCGTAGACTTGCAAGTCCCACTGTAGCGAGCAGCAAGGTGTAGGATAGTCAATCCAGTATAGATCTATACACAAACTCATACGCTCCCCAATTAAGGAGATTCTGATACAAAAACAGTCATGGTAGGTAGTGTCATGCCCTGTTTAATGGCTCACATAAATGTATTAATGTAAATGTTATGTGATTTGTGTGCTAGCTGTATTGTGTTCTTTCTCTGTCTACCCTGTATGTTTGTTTCTCGTCATAGTGTCTATTGTTTGTTTCTCATCACTCTGTATTATGTTTGTTTCTCATCACTCTGTTTTATGTTTGTTTCTCATCATAGTATGTATTGACTCATGTATGAACTGACTCATTGTATGTTTCATTGTTCTAGTAATAGTATCTTCCTAAACTACCCCTATGGTAGCTTACTAGCAATGTATGAACATGTTTGTATACCCTTGCTACCCAAGGGCATGTAACTGAATGAAAGAAATAACCTTTTATATCCATATACATATACATAATATATAACTAGGATTCAAACGACCTTCGGACAACTAACCTTGATACCCTAAGTCCACAACCAAACAAGGAACAGGAAGTAAGGTAGGCTAGCAGTCCTAAGTCCTTTCAATCCTACTTATATAACTATATCTATATAGATACACAGAATACAAGTTTAAAAGAGTTTAAGTAAAAGTATTTGATAAGTAAAAGAGTTTGTAAAGTAGTTTGAGGTAAAACAGTTTGATAAACAGTTTGAAAAGTAAGAAAACCATTTGTTTGGTAGTTATTAATCATAGGTGATTGATATAATAACTATAGTTGTTCAACTTGTATCCCCCCCCCCCCATAAAAGCATTTAAAAACATTTAAAAGGTTAATTAAGGGGGTATGAACTCACCTGTAGTGAGAGGTTTGGATGAACTGAAGAGATAGGATTGTTAGGTGTCAAGTGAAGACTTGTACACACACACAATGATCCTATTTAACATATAAATACACATATATGTATTCAATAAGTCTTTAAACAACTAATTTATAAAGTTAAGACATCCCAAGACAAGTTAAACACTTTATATAAGTGTTATAAGTCCCAAGGATTGCATCTAAGTGTTGTAGGACCAAGCTATGGGGTTTAGGGTTCAAGGGAACCCCTTTCATGAGTTTACGGTTTCTTGACCATAACCACATGAGTTTACGGTCGTAAACCCATGAGTTTACGGCCGTAAACTCACACCCCTTTGACCATTTGTTGTTTTGAAGGTTTCTAAGTCCTTAGAAGTGTTTCCACTTGAAGTATAAGTCTATGGAAGAAGTTAGGGCACCATTTCACTCCTATTTGGAGTTTACGGCCCTAGGACCATTTCCCTTTGGGTTTACGGCCGTAAACCCCTATGGATGATGGTATTTTGATGTTTTCAAGTCCTAAACACATTAAGGTATAAGTCTAGACTAGTTTCTAAGGCTAAGGAAGGGACTAGGGTCACTTTGGCCCCTTAAGAAGGGTTTACGGTCCAAGGCATTCTTGGACCGTAAACACCTTTGATCTTGGTGTTTCCTTGTGTTTTCTTGATGTAAAGATGTGTAGCAAGCTTAAACATACTCTAGGATAGAAGTACTTACAATATAGAATCTTGAAATGAGCCAAAAGTCCAAGAACACTAGTGTGTGTTCTTGGTGTTCTTGGTGAAACTTGAAGATCAAGCCTTTTGGACTAATTTTTCGGATAGAAGTGTGTTAAAATACTAGATTAAGTGATATACTAACTCAAAAGGGCTAGAAACGCTTACTAGATTGAAGATCTTGAATCAAACTTGGATGATACTTGAGAGAGTTTGATATTTGTTCTTGAAAAAGTGGAAAAGTGTTAAAAATGGCTAAGTGCCACTTTTATACCCCTTTCCTTTAGGGTTTACGGCCGTAAACACCAAATTTAGGCCGTAAACTCTAAACTTTTGATGTGTCGGGACTTTATTGTTGCACAATAAACCCTAAGGCATCCTCTCTCCTGATATCTCCTAAAGTATTAATCCTAAAATACTCAAACTTATTCCAAAAAGTCTGAAAATTTAACAGTAACTGTTTTGACTTCTATTGACTTGACATGTTGTACAGAATAGAAATTTCAGGTTGCCACATATGGTGTCATCTAGTTTGGCTGGTTTGCTTCTTCTGAAAGGATCTCGACCAACACCTTTTTTTTCAGGAGTTCAAACGATGTTGATGCCAATTTGCTTAGCGTATCTGCCCGTTTGTTCTTAGATCTTGGTACTTGTTTGAGGGTGAAATGATTAAAGGTCTCGACTAGGTGTTTTACTGATTTCACGTATTTCTGCATTCTTCCATCTTGCAATTCATAAATCCATCGCTTTTGCTAGACGCATTCCCACCACCAAGGCTTCATATTCTACCTCGTTGTTGGATGTCTGGAAGTCGAAGCGTAATGCGTATGTGACCGCTTTTCCTGTTGGGAATTTTAATACCAGCCCCGCTCCCGATCCTTCCTTGCTAGAGGATCCATCGGTATGTGAACTCCAATACGTCCCTTTTCCTTCTTGAGGGTGTGTTTGTACAAATTCCTCTTTTGTGATATGCCACGTCTTCTCAGTTGTGAGAAATTCTACTAAGAAATCTGCTAGGGCTTGCGCTTTGATGCTCAACTTTGGTCTATACTCGATGTCATGTTCGTCGAGTTTGATTGCCCATTTAGCTAACCGGACATATTTCTCTGGCTTAGATAGGATTTGGTGGATGGGTTGAGTGGTGAGGACTTTGATGTGGTGTGCTTGGAAATACCTCTGTAACCTTCTGGCTATGTGAACTAGGGATAAGACTAGTTTCTCTAATGTTGGATAGTTTAGTTCCGATCCTTGTAAGGATCTGCTGACAAAGTAAATTAGTAATTGTTTCTGGTCTCTTTCAACTACTACGACCACACTGATGGCTTCCTGGGAGGTGGCTAGGTATATGTACATCGTCTCACCTTGTATTGGGCTAGCTAACATTGGGAGCTTTTGAAGGGTTGTCTTTAGATGTTCTAATGCTTGTTGTGCTTACTCTGTCCATCTGAATTTTTTTAGTGACACATACCTTTAGTGTTTGGAATAGTGGCATGTCCTTCTCAGCTGACTTTGAGATAAAGCATCCGAGTGTTATTATCTTTTTATTCAGTCCTTGCATCTCATTTAGGTTTCTTGGCGAATTGGTTTCCAAAAGGTCCTTTACATTGCTTGGGTTGGGCTATATTTCTTTTCTGGTGATGTAATACCCTATGAATTGTCCTTCTTCCGCCCCAAATATACACTTAGTTGGATTTAGCTTCCTTTGTGATTTCTATAGCATTTTGAGAGTTTCCTCAACATCTTGTAACACAAATGTTTCATTCGTACTTTTGAGGACCATGTCGTCAACATATACTTCAACGTTTCTTCCGATTTCATTGTGAAAAATCTTATTGGCCAATCGTTTGTAAGTGCCCCATGCATTCTTGAGTCTAGGAGGCAATTTTTGGTAGCATAAGGTACCGTGATCCATGTAGAATGTTGTTTTCTCTTCATCTTCTTTTCACATCCATATATAGTGGTATCCTTTGTATGCGTACAAGAAACATTTCCACTTGAATCCTTCTAGCAATTTCGCTTTCTGGTCTATATCGGGCAATAGGTAGCAATCCTTTGGGCAAGCTTTGTTGAGGTCCGTGTAGTCTATGCTTATTCTCCAGCTCCCATCATTTTTTCGAACCATAACTAGGTTGGTTATCCAGGAGGGAAAGGTGGTCTCCATGAAGTTGCCTTCTTAGACAAGTTTGTCTACTTCTATGTTTATCGCTTTGTTTTTGTCTCCAGCTTGTCCCCTCCTTTTTTGTTTTACTATCGTGTTGCCTGGTCTGATATTCAGATTGTGTTCTATTATTTATCGGCTTATCCCGACCATGTCTGTTGGTCTCCATGCGAAGACGTGGTTGTATTTTTTGGATAAGGTGTCTAAGTCCATAAGTATAATTGGTATGTACTTGAACCGAGAGTAGCATTGACCATTTCGGGTTGCATTTAACCAGAACAATTTGATAGGATGGACTTTTGAGAAGAGGTTATTTATGATTTATTAATATATTATAAGTTCTAATATATTAATGTGAAATCATATTATTTAATTAGTATTGGTCAAAAATTAATTTGGAATTAATTTAGAGATCAAAAGAGACTAATTAAATGTACGGGGATTGATTTGGTAAATCAATGATTCTTATAGTGTGGGCCTATGGTTATTTAGGATGGGCTAAATCAATATGGTAGTCTATGGATAGTCGATGGAGATTTAACCCATGGATCCTAACTAATATGAAAGGTCATGTCCATTAGGTTTTACATGGATGTAACCATAGACTTTGCCACGCTATATAAGAAGCCCCTAAGCTCCTAAAATCGGCACTAGTGGTTGAAGGAGTTCATAAGAGCCGATTTTGTGCAAGTAACTCTCTCTCAAGTCCTCCATTGTTGGTGGTGTTTTGTGAAGCATTTGAGGCATGACATTTGGGGTGCTAGGCTCTTAAAGGTCCAAGTTAACAAGCTACAACAAAAGGTAAATCATCTAACTAGTTTTTGTTATTCAAGTACCTATGATTTTATGCTAGTTAGGACAATGCTTTGGAAAATCAAATTGCATGTATAATTAGAGAAAACATAGATCCAAAGCATTTAGGGTTGCATGTGCACCATAAGGTTGTTAGAGTGCTCAAAACCCATCAGTATTGTCGTTGCAGGTTGAGTAGTTTTTCTCTTGTTTGGGTGGGTAGTGTGGAGCCGATTCTGATCTTCTGGTTCAGATACTTGTCATGTATTACCTCTTTCGCTTTTGGTTCTTCTTCTCTTGGTATCTTTTCTCTTCTTGTGATTTCGTCGGGTGCCATAACATGACTGCAGTCAATGGTCTTCCTTATGATGGATTTGATGGTTGCTACCCCCATTTCTGTGGGGAATTTAATTAAATCGTGGATGGTTGATGCGAAGGCTCCGAATTTGAGCATTACTGTTCTTCCAAGTATAAGGTTGTGATCGGATGCTGTCCGGACAACAAAGAAGTGTAGTAGCATTGTCTTCCACTTTACGTTATTCTCGTCTGCTAGAGTGAAGGTCAAGTATATTGCTCCTAATGATGTGACACTATGTCATGCGAAACTAGTTAATTTACCTGGTGATGGTTCTATACCATCCCTCCGTTAGGGACGTAGTCGTCTGAAACAATGTTCAAATATGATATCTGTCTTGCTTATTCCGTCAACGTACACTCTAAGGATTGCCGTGTTTTCTTATCTGAGATTGTATTATTAAAGGGTCATATCTTCCCTAATGCGGGGGAACTTGATCGTGTGGTGAAAAATGTAGCTCTGTATTTGGCGTGGTTGATGTAGTTGCTCTTGGTGCTTTTGTTTGGCGTTCGGCCCGAATGGCAAGTATCTCTACTCCTTTCTCTGTATTTTTTCGTTCTTCCTTGATTACGCTTACGGTTGGCTCGCTGGTGTTGTTTCATTCTCTTAGGGTTATGGCTATCTCTTTAAGCTTTCCTTGGTGAATGCATTCGTCTAGTTCTTTCTTTAGGACGCTACATTTGGTTGTGTCGTGGCATGGCCATTTGTAGAATTCGCAGTATGTGGATCTATCCAACGATTTTTCCAGGAATTTGCAGGTTCCTTTTGACTTGTCGGTGATGGCTATTATGTCTGGGCATCTGTATCGCTTATCATCCCTCTGGTACGGACAATAAGGATTGTGGAAGCGTCCTATTTTGTTTCCATATCCCCGCTTGGATTGATTGCCATTATGGTTGTCTCTTGGCTTTACCTTCTGAGAGGTTGCCTCCCTTAACTATGCTTCTTTAGCTATTGTGCCTTTTTCTTTTCGTAAGTATTTCTGGAGTCTCTCGTTCATTTCTTGCCTAGTGGTTGGTATCTTTCCAAGGAACTTTTTCGATAGTGTTCTAGGCAGGAGCCCATGTGTGAAGGCTCTAATGACAAGTTGGTCGCTCTGCCATGGGACATCCAGTGTGGCTTCATTAAATCATTTGGAATAGTCTCATATCTATTCTCCATCATGTTGTTTGCAACTAATTATTTCTCTTACGTCTCCCTTATATTTTCTTAATTGCATGAAGTTGGTGAGGAATAGTTCTTTCAGCTCTGCAAAACATCGAATACTATTTGGTGCTAGGCCTTTGAACCAGGCCCCTGCGTTTCTGTGTAGGGTGGTGGGAAAGTGGGTCCACCAAAATCATTTGTCTAGTTTTAATGACTGCATGTGCCATTCATATGCGTCGATATGGCTATATGGGCAAGTTGTTACACTCTATATTTTTAAGTGTGGGAGTTTGGCTGTAGTAGGCATGTCATATTCATGTAGTTTTGTCACGAGTGGTGATGTATGTTTGTGTGATGGAGTTGTGTGGTTGTTTCCTTGGTTTTGAGGGAAAGTTGTGTGTTGGAATGTGGGGAAGTTTGGTTGATGTGCGTTGTGTAACATGCTTGTGAACGTAGGAAATGGTTGTGCGTAAACATTGTAAAATGGCATGTTAGAATATTATACAAACGTACAAGACTGGGGTGATGAAGTGATTATTGTTTGTGGAATATTTGACATGTTGGTGAAAGACATAGTCAGGGACGGTCATGTCACCGATGTTGAGTAGATTGGTTGGAAGTTTGGTATTGGTTGCGCTTGCATGTAGGGATACATTCCTTTCTGTGGCGGTGTGAATGGTGGCACATTATCAGAGAGTAACGAGGTTTATATTTGTGCCATATTTTGAGTGAAGCTGGTTTGGGTTTTACTGTTGTTCCCTTATTGGTGTGAGTGGGGGTACGCAGAACTAATTTATCGGCATTCCTGATGTAGGCACATATACGACGATAGAGGTGGTTGTCCGACTTGTTTCAGTAAGGACTGAGTCTAAAGATGGTATTGGTTAGACAAGGTTTTGCGTAACGTTGCTCGTACCTCCTTCACTGTCGTTATCCATGATCGACCTTTAAGGTTTGAAGCTTTTAGTATCGTTGTCTCAACAATCAAATGTTGCCAATGATGTGATATCAGACCTTCGGCGTGTGTTAATCGCTTTGATGGATTCTCTCTATTGGAAGTCTACAATCACAATAGGTAAACATGCCGTCAGCCGATCTCCGGGAGGAGGTCCTGGGAGAACGCTCTGACGGCCAATTCAGTCTCTGAGAGAAAGAGTTATATGTAAAGTGTGAGGCATAGATAATTAGGGTTCAAATCCCCTTACTGTTGAAGGTATGAAACCTTTTATAGTGAGGATCTCGGGATGGATCCCGCTCGTGAGGACAGTGGTGTTAGACCTCGATCGGGACAGAGGCATTGATTGGTTGATCGTACCTTGTCCCCCGCCTAAGCCGTGATTGGCTTAGCCATGGTAGTGGTGTGTGCACCTGTACTGAAGTTAGTAGGTGATGGTTTGTCACATACTGACTTTCCCGCGTGGTTTCCAGGCCGGATTCCGGTCATTGAGAGATGGCTTAGTCCAGGCTGGAATGAGTTTTGGCTAGCATGGAGGTTGACGGGCTTGGCCATGTGGCTCGTCCATTTTATTTTTTGCGTGCATAGGGGGCACGCTATTACGTTCCATCTCCTTTTCTTTTTTGCTTTAGTTAAATTTAAAAAAATGTTTATTCTGGTCCATTTAGAACCAAAAATATATGGCGTGGTTTCAATTTATTTGTTACACTTTGTTGATATATGATTATGATGTATTTCTATTGCATACTACTAAGCACCATTTCAACTAGGGATGTTATTCGGTTCGGAACTGGACTGAACCGACCCGAACTTAAATAACCCAAAAACCAAATAAGGGTAATTACATGAACCGAACATCGGACCACATAACCAATATGGGTTCGGTTCGGTTTGGGTATTAATCGGTTCGGTTGAGTTATTACCTGAATAACATGTACACGATGATTAAGAATCTAAGATAACCGAAAAGAACCGAATAAACCGTATTATGATTCTGTAACCCGAATAACCCGGATAACATTTACAATATGATTATAAACATTGTATTTTTTATGACTTTTATAGCTTATGATTCCATAACAAATCTTTTAAAGAAACATATTTTTTAATTAAAAAATAATGTAAAATATAAATAATTGTTTCAAAGGTGCAAAAAAAAAAAAGTTAAGACTCTATGTAGTAAGAAACTAAACACGAATTAACTGTTCTTGAGATATAAGAATATAAAATTCAAACACCGAAATCTTGAGATATAGTTATGAAGCAAGATACTAAACACTAAACATTAAACACCTCAAAACACCCAAAAATTCATATATAAGTATCTAAGTTAAACATTAAACATTCAACACCCAATTCGGTGTAGCAAGAAAAAATACAATTAAAAAAATGAATTTTCAATTCCAGGCTAGGTATTTAGAACCGAATAAACCCTTATTTGGGTAACCCGATAACTGAATAAGACTAGTATAGATACTCGGGAACCGAATCGAATTGCTTATTCAAGCCTAATTCGGTTCGGGTATCCGAGCCAAATTCTCATCCCTAATTTCAACTATCTATCCTAATTTTCTAGGTACCTCAAGAACTTTTGTTATATATAGAACTCTATTAATTTCTTGATTTCTTTTTGGATGATGGTAATCACCACCGATATACAAAGAAAAAATGTTAATCATATTCTCCTAGCATACAAAGAAAATATGTTACTTTTCACATTATTTAATGTTTTCTTACAATAAATATTACACAATATTTTTTGTTGATATATTTTTTTGTCTTTATAATAGTTATAAAAATATCAACCGTGGTTTCCACGGGTTATAACCTAGTATTGTTTATATTTATTAAGAAAAAATTGGTATAATCATTCTAGATACAGATGAAGATATGATAAACCAAACTTTGATATAAAAATACATTGTTTACAATGAAGCGTTAGTTAGAACGCTGTAAAAAATATTCAATTTGTAAGCACATAGTAATCGTAAAATATATTATTTGTATGTTGTTTATTTTTGTGAACATAATACATTCCAACATATTTGACTATTTAATCAATATACTTTAGCCACATACTCTTACTATCATGCGAGCATATACATAGTCTATTAGGGAGGAGGGAGTCGTTCCCTCCTAACCCACTGAACCCAATGAAACCATTGCCACATCAGCTTTTCTCTTTGATTTTTTTTCATCTTTCCCAACCTACAACACACGGAAATCCTATCTTTCTCAACCCACTCAACCCACTCAATTAAAAAAAAAATACAAAATAATCAGGGTAAAATCTTAATTAGCAATAGAGTTATCGCCGGTACCACTCCCTCTTTAGCCGGTTGTTTAATTGGTTTCACGAACTCACTTCATCCTCTCTCTACTTTCTCTCTCATTTTCTCTTGTACCGTGTGTTTTAAGATTTGTACCTTAATTGTTTAGTATTTTTTTTAACTGAGTGGGTTGAGTGGGTTGAGAAAGATAGAATTGTCGTATGTTGTGGGTTGAGAAAGATGAAGAAAAATGAAAGAGAAAAGCTGATATGGCAGTGGGTTCAGTGGAACGACTCCCTCCTCCCTTATAAATTAAAGATTGATTAGGGCTAGAGTTATGATTAAGAATTTCAAAAACAATTACTTCAACAAAGATTGTTCTTCTTGTTCATCTTGTCTGTGAATCCATTCCATGTCCGTGATTCCAATCTGTATCCTTCCGTCATCATTAGTATTTTCAATTAACCAAATTTTGTTCGATGAAATAATATTGTAAAGACAGAACAACATAAGATGAAAACCGAGTTTGCAATCATATTTTACACATATACAACTCGGTTTCTCAATCCAAACCTCAACCAACACCTCCGCATCCTCTTTGCGCTAAGTTGGTTGATTGTATAACATTATACAAATCTACACCAACTCTTTTATGTCATACAACAAAAACCAATTGTTGCACCTAAAAACCTCATGTCAAAAGCATAGGATTAGTCCCATTACTCAAAAAAGGAGAGACAAGAACTCCACACCATAATCCAATTATTTACATATAACTTAACCAAAAACTGTATTTCCCCTCCCTCCTTGACCCAAATCTTGAAAACTTAAATTTTCACATGTAGGATAAAAGGCCTTACGTAGTTGGTTGTACTTTTCAAGATCAAAATTATAAACCTCCATAAGCTTCTTTTGCTTCGTTTTAAACCTACGTTGAAAGTAGCCTTCAAAAGTGGGTTCTTTGGATGTTCTTATGAAGAACATGTATGCGAGTGCAAAGTGGAAAGATGTGAAGAAGAAGCAGATGGGTTCCATTACATCCCAACTAAGTTCCCAAAATGTTAACCTCATGAACGCCATTGTTTGGATTACCAGAAAGCCGAGACCACAATAGAGCTCACCTCGAACTTGGGAGACTGATTTTTGATCGATTAAAGCTTTTTGGGTTTCTAATTCTTCGAGTTGATGTTTTCTTGGGTCGTTTGGAATGGCTATGGATCGTGATATCAAATTCTCCATTGATTTTGCCAACTGAAAGCAAGAACAGATGTATCAGTTACGAAATATGGAAGATATATAATCTCTGTTTTCTGAAATTAGGATTGGGTAATCGATTCTTCAATTCTCTTTCATGTTTTTGAGAGAGTTTGATTGATACCTGATCGGGACGGAGGAACACGACGTTTCCCAAGACAATGACGTCTCCGGCTTCATCCAACATTTTGGAGAACTCTAAGCCTTGATCGTGATTATTACAAATGTCAATGCAGACTGTGAGAAATTCGGAGTAGCTAATCGAATTCGTTGGGATCTGTTTCAACGCAGATCTCACCTTCTGCAACTGAGAAAACCTCAGGATCTTCCTCGCATCATTCACTGATATTCCGACGGAGTCGATAGAAACCGGTGGACGCCCCGTTACCGGATTCCTTAGTCCATCAAGCCTGAGACGTTCTCCGCTAGATATGTTCAGCTTCTCCCTTAGTTTCTCGCCAACCGGAAATAAAAACAACTCCGGCAGACTCATTGTCGACGACTGATTGATTTTTCTCCGCTGGAGAAACCGCCGGAAGAATCCAGCATCCGCAGTGGGAGAAGAGTTCTCCGGCGACGTCAACAGGTCGCGTTTGAGATTCGAGTTGGCTGCATTTAAGGCTCTGTGCGATGAGAGAGAAGTGAAAGGTGTATCATCTATGAAGGGCGTTTGGTCTTTGATGAGACGTTTAGTTAGGGTTCGCCGGAGCGCCATTGCTGACGGAGAGATTGAGAGATCAGAAGAGTTGAGTGTGTAGATGATGTGATACAGAATGAATGCCGGGTGGTGCGGGTTTTATAGTGTGAGGAAGGATTACTGGAAAGAATCGCGAGATATCAGGATTACAGACCAAATATCCGACAAATGTGATTCATGTTTTACATTTATTTTTGTAAACAAAAATCGTTTAATGGGAATTTGATTCTCTTAAAAAAAATAGAAAAAATCAAAATTTTTTGAGCATTTCCAATATCTGGTAAATACTTGTTACTTTTGCTATGATTTATCCATTAGTTTTTTTATAATAAAAAACTTTTAAAAAATATGTTTTGAAGAAAATTACACAAATGGTCCCTTTGGTTTAGTATAAATTGCACACTTGGTCCGTAAGTTTTTTTTTTTTTTTTTTTAAAACTCGGACCATCCTCATGTTTTAATTATGTAACACGCTTGGTCCCTGTAATAACATTCTGCCAATTGTTTCTGTTAGACACCTATCGTGCCTTGCACGTTGGCGTTATATTTGACATTTTACATTAGCAACGTTCTACCGCTGAGAAATAAGATGAATTGTTCATGCTAAAGCTAATATCGGACACAAAGCCTTCACACACCCCAATTGAAAACCCTTGATCGAGAAAACCCTACATTTGAAGATGACGATGGCGCCTTGGAAGATACGTTTTTGTACTATGGACGAGATTGGCATTGCTAGCAGATATGGTAAGTGTTCATAATTTCCCTCAATATGTTAGTAATTTAACTGATTGATCTTTCCCCTCAATCTATGGTTGGACATCCTACGACATTCTCTATCCGATTACACCATGGTGGACAGTTTACACGGTTCTTTAGAAGAAGGTACATCAAAGGTAGGCAAAATTACATTGATTTAGTAGACATTGACACCTTTTCCATTCACGAAATTGACGAGATGATGGAGGAACTTGGGCATATTGATTCAGACAATACGTTGCTCTACTATCATTTTTTAAGACCATTTGGCGATTTGGATTTTAGGTTCTCATCAGGATGTTCACCATTTGGGTACGTATGTTGGTAACCATAAGTTAATAGACGTATACACTGAGCATGGGAAAACAAATTTACATACATATTCTATGTCCCCCAATCCTAGTAAACCTAGAATTGTTGGTATTCAAGAACCACTAGCCTGCTCCAAAAGGTTGTTCTTGAAGTGGCATGACTCTCTAATTGAGCATGATAGTGTTCCAGACGAAACCCAAGTTGAGCATAAGAGTGTTCCAGACCAAACATAAGTTGAGAATGATAGTGTTCTAGACCAAACACGAGTTGAGAATGTTAGTCACTTGGACAAAGAACCATCAGTGGTTGACCATGAAAATTGTACATATAATGTTCATTTAGAAATGAATTTTGACAATGAGGAACTTCAAGACAACAATAGCAATGATCATGAGTTTGATGATGATAGTGATAGTCAAGATAGTGATTTTCTTATTGATGAGGTAAATCTCATAGACAATGTTGATATGGATATTAAAGATATCCATATGAACATTGACAAGGATGCATAATGGGTTGGAGGTTCTTCTAAATGTAATGTACATGAAGTTACACAAAAAGGTGACTTGGAAGTGATCAACATAGAGGCTTTTTTTGTCTAGTCTTCATTAGACGAAGGAAATGATGGTAAGCGAAGGAAAACTATTAGAGTCATACAAAGGGCTCATGAAAATGATGCAACTTTGGTTAGTGAGCCTTTCTACATTATTTAAATTTCAGTTCAGCTAAGGCCTTTAATCAACAAGTGAGACTACATGCCATGTAACGTCCCAAAAATTCATGACCACCAAATTTCATTTTTGTTTTAATAACACCATTAACCAAACATGTTTATAAAAATCACAATGGAAATCAGAGTATGTCAATAATCATCCAAAAGTACATCAGAATCATATAAAGAACCATCACTGGTTAACCATGAGAATTGTACATACAATGTTGATTTAGAAATGAATTTGGACAATGAGGAACTTGGAGACAACAATAGCAATGATCATGAGTTTGATGATGATAATGATAGTGAAGATAGTGATTTTCTTATTGATGAGGAAAATCTCATAGATGATGTTGATATAGATATTAAAGATTTCCATATGAACATTGACAAGGATGCAGAAAGGGTTGGAGGTTCTTCTAAAAGTAATGTACATAAAGTTACACAAGAAGGTGACTTGGAAGTGATCGGCATAGAGGTTTTATTGTCTGGGTCTTCATTAGACGAGGGAAATGATGGTAAGCGAAGGATAACTATTAGAGTCATACAAAGGGCTCATGAAAATGATGCAACTTTGGTTAGTGAGCCTTTCTACATTATTCAAATTTTAATTCAGCTAAGGCCTTTAAGCAACAAGTGAGACTAGATGCCATGTAATGTCCCAAAAATTCATGACCAAAAATTTAATTTTTGTTTTAATAACACAATTAACCAAACATGTTTATAAAAATCATAAGGGAAACCAGAGTATGTCAATAATCATCCAAAAGTACATCAGAATCATATAAAGTGGAAGTACCTGAAACATAAATTGAAAACTGTAAGCACAAAGCTTAGTGAGTTCCCAAAAATACCACATACCATACATAAATCTCAGCTCATGGTTGAACCGGGTCTGTTTCACCCCCGGATCTATTTCACCCCCTAGCTTATTTCAACTCATATGACAACTCAAGGTTGTACCGGGTCTATTTCACCCCCAAGTCTATTTCAACTCAAATGACAGCTTAAGGCTGTATCGGGTCTATTTCACCCCTGAGTCTATTTTACCCCACATACATATAGAAAACAAGAATACATACATACATCAAGATTTACAAAGACAACAAGCACATACTACCCTAATATCCTACAGTATAATGAGCAAACTCACCATGATCCGCTGATAAACAAATAGATGCTCGGGATGCTGAACCAGAGAATCCCCAAACTAGTCAGTCAAATAATATCCTAACTAATAATTAGGTCATAAACCATAACTAGGAATATAATTTATTAAAACCGACTCCTTAGGGTAAAAAGGCTAATTCACAACTTCCCTTAATCGGCCCAAAACCGAGACCCAACCCAAAAGCAACCGAAGCCCAAAATGGCCAAACTTTCTAAACTCACAGTTTGGAGTACACTGAACGTACCCATCTTGTATGCCTCGTGTACTCACTCTTGACCAAGTTACAGGGTTCAAACCTAATACGTGCAACGTACATGGAAGTAAGCCCAACGTACTAGTCTATGAGCCAATCCTTCTTTGGATGGCTTAATCCCTTAAGACCTTTTCGTCCAAACATCAGATATACTATAAAGTATGGTCTTAATCCATAAATTTGGAAGCTTTAAGCTTATGCATGGTTTAATAAGCCCTAAAACCCAATTTTAACACTTTAACCTCATGAAATGAGCATCAACTCTTGCATGGTGGGGTTAAACCCATAAAGCTACCATTTTTGTGCACAAGGGACCTCAGAAACACTAAGATCTAACATCATAAGCTTCTGGAGTAGCTTATAATTATAAGAAATAACTCAAGGGACCAAAATATGCCAAGACCTCCAAACTATATAGATCTAAGAGATGAATCAACAAGGTTGCAACTTTATACCTTCTAAGACTTGCCAAGATGATGAAGATTCTAGATCTTGAAGCTTCACTCTAACTAATGCTTGATCACCAAGCTCATACTTCTTCACAATGCACAAAAACATCAAACGTTTACTTCCAAGGCTCAAGAACACACAAGGAGAGGCTAGGGTTTCATGGGGAGTCTTTAGAGGGAAGGAAGCTGATGAGGGGAAGCCTTAAGGTCCATAATGGCATTTAAATAGGGGCCAAACCCTAAAAATTTAGGTTTGTTGTCTGCTTACATATGCCTAGCGTACGCATGGGTACGCGCAGCGTACGCCATCAACACACGTGACCCACTTAAGGGAGTACGCCCATCGTACTCCATGTTACGCCCAACGTACTTAGGGACCAAAAATGAAAATTTTTCTTTAACCAATTCCAATGTTGAAGAGTAGCTGAAACTCGATCGTTACAATTCTCCCCCACTTAAATCAGATTTCGTCCTCGAAGTCCAATGATGGATATAACTTCGGATAATGGTTCCCCATCTCATCCTCTGGCTCATACGTCCACTCTAAACCCTTTCAGTGTTGCCACTGCACGTTTACCAAGTCCACCACCTTGTTTTGTAGACTCGTTGTCTTTCTATTGAGGATTGCCACTTGTCTTTCTATATAATTCATACAATCATCCACCCGATAGTCCTATAATGGAACCACTACGGAATCATCGACCATACATTTCCGTAGTTGAGAGACGTGGAAAGTGCTATGGATCTAACTGAGCTCCTATGGAAGATCCAAACAATACGCAACCCTACCCACCTGGGTTAATACCATAAAATGACCAATATATCTTGGGCCCAACTTACCCCGCTTCTTGAATCGGATGACACCTTCAGGAGTACCATGTCCCCAACCTGGAATTCTATGTCTGAATGGCGTCTATCTGCGTAGCTCGTCTGTCAACTCTGTGCTGTCATAAGTCAACCACGAACCTGCTGAATCAACTCAGTCATCCGAAGTACCACCTCCGTACTACCCATAACCTGTTGATCGACCTCGGGGTCCTACACTTCCTCCCATAGAGCATCTCAAAAGGAGGTCGATCAATGCTGGTGTGATAACTGTTGTTATATGAAAACACTTCCAAGGGAAGATATGTGTCCCAACTCCCACCAAAATCCAATACACATGCCCGAAGCATGTCTTCCAAGATCTGGATAGTTTGCTCACTCTAACCGTCAATCTGCAGGTGAAAAGCCGTGATGAAATGCAGACGAGCACCCAACTCCTCATAAAATCTCCTCCAGAACCTGGAAGTAAACCGAAAATCCTTATCAGAAACCACCAAAACCTGCACCCCATGCCATGCCACAACCTCCCGAATGTAGATATCGGCCAACTTCTCAGCCGATATACTTTCCTGGATCGGTATAAAGTGTATGCTCTTGGTCAGTCGGTCCACGATGACCTATATCGATTCCACTCCATGCACCATCCATGGTAACTTCGTAATGAAGTCCATCGTGATCTCTTCCCATTTCCAAATGGGAATACCTAACGGCTCCATTTTGTCGTGAGGTTGCTGGTGCTCGAACTTGACGTTCCTACAAGTCAATCACCTCTCCACATACCAGGATACATCGCACTTCATGCAGGGCCACCAATAACCAGGATGTAGATCTCTATACATTTTGTCACTCTAGGATGAATAAAGAACCTTGACTTGTGCACCTCCTCCCTCAAAACGTGACACGCACCACCCCAATATGGAACCCACACTCTTTGATGTAGAGTCAATAAACCTCGACTATCATAATCGAATGAAGACACCTAACCCACTATACACTCGCTCTTCCCGTGCTCCTCCGTCATAGCCTCAACCCGCGCTTCCCGAATCCGCTCCAGAAGTAGAGTAATCACGGTCATCCTCAAACACAAGCCTGCGATCGAGGCGGTAGCCATCTTGCGGTTGAGAGCATCGACCATCACATTGGCCTTCCCTGGGTGGTAAAGGATCTCACAATCATAATCCTTCACCACATCCAACCACCTACGATTCCACATGTTCAAATTTGGTTGATCCATTAAGTACCTCAAACTCTTGTGATCCGTGTAAATGGTACTACAGACCCCATAGAGGTAATGTCGCCAAATCTTGAGGGGGAGAACCACATCCCCTAACTAAAAATCATACGTATGGTAGTTCGCCTCATGAGGCTTCACTTGCCTCGATGCGTATGCAACCACATGACCCCGCTGCATCAAGACTGCACCCAAACTTGTGATCGACTCATCACAGTAAACCACAAAGTCCTATACACCCTCAGGCAGGCTCAGGATCGGTGCCTCACACAACCTATGTTTCATAGTCTCCAAACTTGCTTGCTGCTCAGGCCCCTAACGAAAGGTGACAGTCTTCTTCATCAACTATGTCAAATGAATCACTATCTTGGAGAAATCCTAGATGAATCTCTGATAGTAACCTGCCAACCCAAGGAAACCCCGAATCTATGATGCAGACCTCGGAACCTCTCATCTCATCACTACCTCAACCTTGGCCGGATCGACCAGGATACCGTTCTGGTTGACAAGGTACTCCAGAAGTTGCACCTCGCGCAACCAAAATTCACACTTGGAGAACTTCACATACAACGTCTCACTCCTCAAAGTCTCCAATACCTCTCCCAGATGCTCCTCATGTTGCTCCTGAGTCTTAGAGTAGACCAAGATGCCATCAATAAACAAAATCACGGACCGATCCCGCATAGGCCTTCATATGCGGTTCTTGAGATCCATGAATGCTGCTGGAGCATTTGTGAGCCCAAATGGCATCACCACGAACTCCTAATGATTGTAACGAGTTTGGAAGACCGTCTTCTGCATATCCTCCTCTCTGACCCTCATCTGATGTGATGTAGCGATTTAATCGAGTATGAATGTAATCAGAGTAATCAAATTAGTATGAACACGGAGAGTAAATAAAATCTTGTTTATAGCTCAATTATACATTCGATACAAAGAGAATCTTAGACATAATGACTTGGAAAAGTTCTATTTACCTCTGACTACAACTCCTATTTATAGGAGAATAAGAAAGTATACAAAAAATACTAAGGGCTAGACATCAATACTTCGAAACTATTATGCCTTAGTAAATAGATAAAATGACTTTCGAAACTGACTCAAATAACTTCGACACATTACAACATATTTGACTCTAACATTCTCCCCCTTTGTAATCAGTGTCGAACTCAGTTTGTGAGAATTTGAGCAACCATATGCATTGATCTTCGAATCTATGTATACCAGCTCATAACCTTCTTCAGCTCAGCCTTATCTCCTTCGTTGTTTTTCTTACAATTATTCATACGAACAATAAAGTTCGTATATTAAGCAGTTGTATACCGTTCAACTTCCAAAGCTTGAAATAAGAACCTCTTAACTTTTCCATTATTGTCTTTTCCCGAAAAAACTAATCCCATTGGCTTTAAACAAATTTCGTCATCAACAAACTTTATCAGTTCTACTTGACTCTTCACAACTTCTTGAGCAGCTTTTATTTCCTTTCTCAGTGTCGTACACAGCTCAATATCAGTTAAGGTTAGACAATCATAGTAATTATCTATAAAGATTTTGATGTGACCTAGACCAAGTCTCAAAATCTCTTTGCGCGTCTCTTGAAGTTTCAAAGCGTCCATATCTTTGAGAATCAATGAAAATTGTATAAGATCATTCAAGTTCATCAATGGAAAGTCATCAACTGAAAAATCAGAAACCACATTGTTTTCCCTTACAACATGAAATCAAAAATTCTGAATCATGTTTTCAAACAACACATCCTTAGTCACGCTTATCACACGCACAATCTTGATAAGGGACCAAACCTCTTCCTGATCCTTTCCCAACACAGCATGAAACCTTAGTTTCATATGTAGAAATTCATCTTCATTCTTGAATCTCTCAATTATTTTGTATTATGATGTGATGAACATCATTTCATTAATTGGAAAATCAAGTTGATTCATATATATGTTCTCTATTGCATAACTCTTTCTTGGCTTCTTCTGGAATGCATACATTTCATTATATGACACTATCGCTTCAATATTTTCATAGCTATGAAGTTTCTTTGGATCACCTTTATCCATTGTAGGAGGATCATTTTCATGAAGCGTCATGATGATTTGAATGTGGCGTTGCTTCTCCAATTCTAACTCTATCTCAGCTTTTCTTTCATCTTTTAATTTTTCAATAACTATCTCTTTTCCTTTTCTCTTGTCAGCTTCTGAAGACTTACGTTTCGAAGAACTTCCTTCACCAGTAGAACCAATTACAATGCCTTTAGCAATTGGCCTTGTAGTAACTGTAGTTGCCATTGTTGGTTCAGCCTTCGAAAATTTTATTTTTGTTGTATGAATTTGAGCTTTGAAAACCTTTCCAACAACCTTTGTTTAATCATTCGATTTCACTGTTTCTCCTTTACTAACATCTTTCTTCTCCCCCTTGCACCCCTGTAACAACAGGCGGGGCATTCGTTGGTAAGAGATTGATAAATTGAGACAATGGAGCCAACACTTTGTGAATTTCAGCCTCGAATGAACGAAACGTCTGAGCTAAAAACTCAGGAGTTATAAGAGATGATGAGACAGACTTCAAAACAAGCTCCTTTAATTCGACAATCATGGTATCAAGCTTACCAAAACTGGTAACATCTGCAGTTACTTTCTCATCAACTTTCTCAAGAATAGAAGAATACTTTTTATCCAACTCACTGAGCTTTGTAGAGACACTCAGTTTCATCTCTTCAAGCTTTCGATTCACATTTTCACGAACTGTTTCTACATCTTGCACAAAAAGAACATGACGTTCCTTAGCAATACGTTTCAAATCCTTGAGCTCCTCATTAAAAGTTGAAGACGTAGACTTCAATCTTAACTCATTATTTTTGTCCAAAACATCAAGCTTGTCTTGAATTCGAGATTTTGATTCTTGTATCAACACATTCAATTTATTCAGAAGACGAAGCTCTTGTGCTTTGACCATGACATCAACTTCAATACCAGAAACAGAATTCCTACCCCCTACATCTGCTTGTGATTGCAACAAAGAGTTAAGTTTTCGGTTGAGAATCTTGAACTGTTTCCCCGACATAAGCATATGGTTTGGTATGTTTTCTTCTTCAGGATCAAATTCTAAATCAGCAAATGATCCTCCAAACCCTCCATCATTAGTATCATCATCATTTTTTGGTTTGGGTGGTTCAGTAGATTGAGACAAAAATAGAGAAGTGATGGGTTGATTCATAACGAGATCAAAAGTTGGTGAATGTGTGATTGTAGAAACAACGGTGACAAATGGTGGTAAAGAAGTATTGGTTTCGAAAATACCTTGAGTAGAAACTGGGTTTTCATCGTTCGAGACTCCTTCACCCATATTGACATTTACATCTGTATTAGATACGTGTGTAAAAATGTCTGAGGTTCGAACCTCCTCATTAGATGACTTGGTTAATGAATCCTCTGGTGGTGTGACCAAAGCCTGCTCACGAGTTGATACTTTTGTTGAGTCACCAAGAATAGTAGATGTGTCCACTATAGAAGTTCCCACAGGGCTACTAGAAATTCCTATCTCCTCGTTATTCAATTTGACAGGACATTTCTTCTTGGATGAAACATCACCCAATGGTGTTTCAGGAACTTCATCCTCTTCCATAGAATCGTCTTGAATAATCAACTTTCTCTTCTTGCTCTTTGTCAAAATGTGCTTAGCAACATCCTCAGCCCTTCGCTTCTTTGAGGATGTAGAAACAGGAATAGGAACTTCACGAATGACTAGACATTTCCGTGTAACATGTGGCTTTCGAACCATTGAAGGAGAAAAGCTAGAAGATCGTTCAGGAGAATTTCATGATCGATGAACTTTCTTTTTAAGACGCTTGAATACACCAGTTCTTGAAGGAACTAACTCCTTTGTAGGCTCAACAGATTCAGTCTCAACTGGCCAATGAGATTTCTTCGAAACTTTCACTCCCTCTACAAACTTTTTCTTTGGTGACTTAGAGACGGTTGCCTCTTGAACATGTTTCTCAGGAGTTGATTCACCAACATCCTTTGACTTTCAAGATTTCTTCGAAGAACCTTCACCACTTCTTGGTAATAAAACACCAGTTTTATCAGTTGGGCTAATTGTGAGTAAATAAGCCATTAACAGTGGATTTGAGGGATCAACTTTCTTGAGCATACCATCTGGAATTCGAGCAACAGAAGGAAATATACTCACATCATCTTCAATTGTTTTTGGATAATGCTACTTCACAAATTCAGCCTTTCGTTCATCAGCTGATACCAAAATGCCTTCCTTCTCATATGCATAACAAAGAATTAAAATCCAATACCTTGCACAAGAAACCCCATACACTGCATTCGTATTTTCCACACTCTTCAAGAATTCTTTCCACATCTGTGTTGCGTAGTCTACTGCAAGATCATAGTAGATACCGGCTACCATTGCATACACCTCTATTCTCCCTTTATCCAAACCAACACTTCGACCTTTGAGACATCGAAGATAAATTCCAAAAAGAAAATTCCAGATACTTGGAAGACTGGACTTCTTGAATTCGCTTATCTTGGTTAGAGTAGGTTGATAACTTATCTCATTGAACATGTGTAAAAGTTGTTCATTAGTAACTTTGTAGAAAGGTGGAGAATTAGGGATTTCAGGAATTCTAGCAAATAGCTTCTTGGTAAGAAGAAACTTCTTATCATTCACAAGATTAAATGTCACAGTATCGAATGTATTGCTGTATGATGTAGTAGAACCAGGAAGAGAAAGCCATGTCATTGGGACTTCAAAGGAACTGAACATTGCAGTAGATAAAACAGAATGTTTTAAAGCAACTATCAGCATCTTGAGTTCATCGGGGTACACCGAAACATCACCATCGACTTGATAATTGGTACTCTAAATCTTCATAATCAGCTGAGAAGATGCGTCGTCAGTAGTGTTGGATTGAATATCGGCCATGATTAGGGTTTGTTTGAAATCTTTGAAGAACAGAGAGATAAAAAGAGCACTGATCGTCTTTGAGTAATTTTGGAATGAATAAAGTTGGAATGAATACCCAATTGCCCTTTTATATGTATCCCTAATTTGAATTTCAAACGGTTACCATCAATAAGCATAAAACGTGTCCCTTGAAAATCGTACCACTAGCTGTCATACACGCCATGTCTGATAAAGTGATTAGAACAGCTTCTGAGAAACGCGCACAGTTACCAAACCGTCACTTCAAATGTCTTTTCGTCTGTACTGATGGATTAGAACAAAACCTTCGGAATGGAGGTTGGGCTCTTTTGCTTTTGGGTTTAAAAGCGAAGTCATATGCCAGACTTTCGAAATCATCAGCCTGAGTTGGTAATACTTAGAACCTCAAGGATTTCGTGAGTGCAGTGTGCCAAAGAAAAAGATAGCAAGCAAGGTAAGAAAAGTATGGGTCTGTGATGTCAAATATAATTTCGCCATAAAAGCAGATAAATCCTGGGCAAAGATTGCTTCGCTAATCATCAAGAGAGATGATCAACAACTTGTGCGGTTTCCCGTGAATTACAATCGAATACTTATGGAGAAGTATCAAAGGGCTTCTTTTAGTTTGGCTTCAAGGGTGGTTTAAAATTTCGTTACAAAGCATACTCAACATAAGTATGACAAGTTGTAAACGAAACTACCTGTTTCACCAGTGTAGTCAGTGACAAGTAAGCTTTGAAAATTTTATCAAGTAACGAAGGTTGAGAGTAATACTCATACATAAATCATATTCTTGAAACAAAAATTATACCTAAATCTTGTTGGGTAACAAATATCGTGGGTGTCGAATATTTGATCAAGATTACTTTTCAAGAAAAGACTATGATTTTGAGTATCGAAAGTGGGTACTGAAACAAATGTTTCGTTATTTTTGGAACAAAGTTCCCCATCAATTCCTTAAATTGATTCGAGATTTAGGGTTTCACTTTCATCACGGTCTCAAGATGTTAGATCATAAACACAGAATTTTGATATGTCTAGATCATGATTGGTTTTTACCAGAGATCTCTTGGACATATGTCATTGTGTGTGATTGTGTAAGAAATTTAGGAGTAAAAAGATGGATTTTTCGAAACAATTCTACCTCTGATATGTTTGGACCAACCAGTAAACTCTTAACTCAGTTGAGCAGAGTAAGGTAGCTCAGGGACTAATGTGAATATAGACTGATTGGGAAGAAATTTTCATGATGACAACTTCATTAAGACTTTGAAAACACACAGTGAGTCAAAAGAGGCTTACGACAACATGCTGTAGCATGCTTCTAGGGCCAACCTAACTAGTGCAAAGTTTTTCGAAAAATATACTTGACCCTAGCACTGCAAGCATGAATCATTGATGATCTTTGTCAAATTATGCATTAAGAAAATAAGATACAAACACCAAAAAACAAGAAAATCTTTTTGTAGTTTTTGATTTTTCGAAAATTAAACAACAAAATAAAGATAAAATCTTTTTGTTCTTTTTGATTTTTCGAAAATTAAAAAACAAAACAAAAATAAAATCTTTTTGATCTTTATGAGTTTTCGAAAATTAAAAGACGAAACAAAAATAAAATCTTTTTGATCTTTTTGATTTTTCGACATAAAAGTAACAAAAAAATTTTGTACAAAACTCACGAAAATTTTTGATTAAGCGGTGTGTACACAATGTTGAAAGTGAAGCGTGTCGAAGCGCTGAATGTGAACAGTAACTTCTGAATGACAAGCTATTTCCTCTGAGCAAACATTCAGCACCTCTGAATCGACACTTTTGCACCTTGTTCTCTTATCATTCTTTCGAAATCAATCCAGGAACTGAATTTCCTTCAATCATTCCTAGACCCCCCCCCCCAAAATTCTCACGAATGATTTTTCATCTAATGGATTTGTGAAAATATCAGCAAGTTGATCAGTGGTTTTCACAGAGTGAACTTCGATATTGCCATCGTCAACATGATGTTTTACAAAATGATACCGAAGAGCAATGTGCTTGGTTTTCGAATGTTGCACAGGATTGTGAAAAATGCGTATGGCACTTTGTGAATCAATATACAACAAAATTTTCTTCATGTTGATTGCATAATCACGCAGTTGGCTTTGTATCCATATGATTTGCGAAGTACAAGCTGCAGCAGCAACGTACTCTGCTTCTGCTATAGAAATCGAGACACATGTTTGCTTCTTCGATTGACAGCTAACTAACTTCCCATCTAGTAATTGACATCCGCCACTTGTTCTTTTTCTATCAAGATTGCAACCTCCTAAATCAGCATCAGAAAATGCTTGTATAAAGAATCTTGTTTTCGAAGGATACCACACTCCTAACGAAATTGAGCCTTCGAGATATCGAAAAATATTCTTCACCGTTGTTAAGTGTTGTTATCTTGGATTCGATTGATATCTAGCACAATTACAAACAGAAAACATAATGTCAGGTCGACTTGCTGTAAGGTAAAGCAACGAACCTATCATGCTTCTGTATAAAGTAAGATCAACAGCTGGTTTATCTAACGAAGGTGTGATCCTTGTTCCAACCGCCATTGGTACTCGTAACTTCGTGCTATTTATCAAGCCAAAATTTTCAAGTAGATTCTTTGTATATTTTTCTTGATTGATAAAGATTCCTTCTCTGCTTTGACGAATATTCAATCCTAGAAAATTGTTTATTTTTTCCATCATGCTCATCTCGAATTGACTTTTCATCAAATTTTTGAAATCTCTAGACAAAGCAGGGTCAGTTGAGCCAAAAATAATATCATTAACATATATTTGAACAAGCATAAGATGATCCCCAATTTTCTTTCGAAATAGTGTGGGATCAACTGATCCTTGTTTAAATTATGATTGTTTTAAAAAAGAGGTAAGAGTTGCATAACATGCTCTTGGTGCCTGTTTTAACCCATATACAACTTTATCTAAAATATAACAATGATTAGGAAAATTTTCATTTTTGAAACCTGGAGGTTGTTCAACGTATACAGTTTCTTCAAGTTCGCCATTGAGAAAAGCACATTTGACATCCATCTGATAGACATCAAAATCCTTGTGTGCTGCATAGGCCAAAAATATTCGAACAACCTCGAGTCTTGTGACAGGGTAAAAGGTTTCCTCATAATCAATACCTTCTTGTTGCGAATAGCCTTTAACTACAAGCCTAGCCTTATTTCGAACAATATTACCATCTTTGTCTATTTTATTTTTGAAAATCCATTTTAACCCAACTATCGAAACATCTTTTGGTTTAGGAATTAATCTCCAAACCTTGTTTCTTTCGAATTCAGACAATTTAGATTGCATTGCAACAACTCAATCTCAGTTTTCCATTGTAGTCTTAACTGATTTTGGTTCAATTTTCGAAATAAAGACATTAAACATGAAAAACTCCTGATGAGTATTAAGAACCTCATTCTTTGCACGAAGGTGAGCTCTAGTTAACACACCATCTTGTGGATTTCCAAGCACTTGTTCTTTTGGTTGATTTCTTGTCCATTTCTCCAATGGTGGATATGTTGGATCAAAATCCAATGGTGCATCTTCGAACATTTTTTCAATCTATGAACCTACAACAGAATTATTATCATTAAAATCATGAAAAGTTTCATATTGATTATTATTCGACACATTTAGCTCCCCCTCGACAACTTCATTTTCAGTTTGCTCCCCCTCAACATCATCATCCATTCTCCTATTCTCCCCTTCGAAAGAATGCTCCCCCTCAACATGAGAATTCGAATGCAAGTACTCCCCATCCACTTGATCATTTGGCATACTTTCGCTATTTCTAGGAGAAGGTGATGTCGAGTTTTCATCAACTACATATTGAGTAAATGTCGAACAATCAGAATGCTTTGATGATTCCGAAAGTTGGTTATCCTGAGCATTGATTTCAGCATCCGCAACCCTATCTGGAACACCAAAAATTAAATCATAATTAAAATCAGACGAATTAAGACTTTCAGATTCATCTTTTGATCCATTAAGTATTGATTTTTGTTCGAAACACTTATGAACTTGTTTGATATAATAATCATCGAATGTAAGATTGAATGTTTCTTCAATTTTCCTTGTTCGTCTATTCAACACTCGAGATGCAACCGAATTATGAGAATAACCCAAGAAAATTCCTTCGTCAGCTTTGGACTGGAATTTCGAAAGATTATCCATTAGATTCATAATAAAAATCTTGCAACCAAAAACATGAAAGAATTTGACATTAGGTTTTCGGTTATTAATAATTTCATAAGGAGTAATGTTGAATCTTCGATGAATGAACGATCTATTTTGTGTAAAACATGCAATAGAAACTGCTTCAGCCCAAAGATATTGAGGTAGATTCGCATATGTGAGCATCGTTCTTGCAGCTTCACAAAGAGAACGATTTCATCTTTCAACAACTCCATTGTGCTAATGTGTATAGGGTGAAGAAAAATTATGCAAAATTTCATTGTCTATTAAAAACGAATCAAGAACATTATTCCTAAATTCGGAACCATTTTCACTCTTGATTTTTCGAACTTTCTTCTTCAAGCTTGTTTCCATATTTTTGATAAAATCAATCATTATTTGAGCAACTTTTGATTTTAACCTGAGAAAATAAACCCAAGTAAATCGAGAAAAATCATCAACAATGACTAAAATGTATCGTTTCTTGTTAAGAGTTTCAACAGTTGATGGTCCACAAAGATCAATATGAAGAAGTTCCAATGGTTCAATGATTTTTGAATCGATGATAATGGGATGTCCTTGTCGATGTTGTTTACCTTGTTCGCAAGCTACACATAAAGTATCATTGTAAAATTTTAAAACAGGTACACCTCGAACAAGATCATTCACAACTAATTTATTAAGATTTCGAAAATTCAAATGAGAAAGACGTCGATGCCAAAGCCAGCTAACATCTGATGAAGCTTTCGAAAGTAAGCACACAGATGGAACACCAACAATTGGCTTTATGTCAAGTGTGAACATATCTCCCTTTCTTTTGGATTTGAGCAAAACTTCTTTCATATTGATATTCGAAATAATGCTTCCTTCTTTATTAAACACCACTTGATTTCCAGTGCCTACAACAAGTTGCGAAACAATAATCAAATTATGTTGAAGACCTTCGACATAGGCAACTCGGTTTAAAGTAAACTTCCTATTTGTGACTTTACCATATCCCTTGACTTGACACTTTTGATTGTTACCAAACTTCACAACACCAGCATTTTCCAAACTTCGATAATCACGTAAATTCTCTTTCCTTCCAGTCATGTGACGCGAGCAACCACTATTGATATACCATATTCATCATATTGCTCGTCACAGAAAACCTGCAATCAGTGGAAAAATTTAGGTACCCAAGGCTGTTTGGGTCCTTTGTGATTAGTTTGAAACACATTGCGAAATGAAGAACCTATAATCAAATTACGAACTTTAGATTTAACACTATCAATTAAGTCCACTTCATTTGGTAAAGGCTCAGATATATAATATTTCGAAAGTTTAGGATTTTCACTGACGTTCACCTTTGCCTTCTCAGTTTGTGGCTTTGTTGTCCTTTCTTTTGAAACAGGACGCCATGCCTTAACTGAAGATGTCGAGTCTTTCGATGATGAACTGACATTCGACATTTCGTTGAAATACTTTTCATAAGCATTTTTGATTTGTTGTTGAGAGTATTTTCCTCTTTGATAAGACTTTCCTTTGCCTTCAAGCCATTGATCGATATTTTGCACATTTGATCTACCCTTGGTATATGAAACTTTAAAAGCTTGTTTCGCTGGGGGATTGGGAAATTTTGGTTGTTGTAGTGTGAATTTGACATTTTGTTTTGAATGAACTTGATCAAACCTTTGTGTTTCAACCTTTGACTCAAAACACTGTTGAGACCTCTTCAATGAAAATGAATTGGTTTTCGATGGAAATGATTTTGAAGAACCATTATTGAAAAACCTTGTTTGATTAATAGAATGAGGTTTATTATAATGAGACTTCTTCAAAGATCATGAATTTGTCGAATTTGAAAATTTCTTTTCATGAGCTGTGTAACTTTGAGTTTGTGACAAAAACTTGGTTTCTTGATTTTTTATTTTCGATAAGTCAGTATGTGAAGTTGATTGAGACATATGCTTTTGAGACAGAGCGGGATTTTTCTTTATAACTGAACTTGATGAAGACATTGTTTTAACCTTTTCAGACAATTCCTTTTCAGTGTTTTTCTTTTGCAAATCATTTTGTTTCTTTCGAGACTCAACAATTTTCCAAAAGATTTTCTTTCTTGCTTGTCTCTTTGAAATTCCATTTTCTTTCGAAAAATTGTCAATTTGATCCTTAAATTCTTTTGAATTTATTTTCACATTTTGTGATTTGACTTCCAATTGTGTGTCATCCTCTTTCGAAATTTTTGATTTTTCAACCCATTTTCGTTGATGTTTTTGTCTTTGAAAAATGTATGAATTCTTTGTTAGATTATTTTCGACAACACTTTGATTTGAGAAAAAACCTTCTTTCGAAGTTTGCTTATTATCTTCATCTATCAGTTTCTTAAATTCCGGTTTGATATTTTCAACATTTCTAGTCGTAACAAATACTTAATTTGGAAAAATGACATCATACACAACCGTATCTGTTTCGAGATAATGAGCACCTTTTTCTTTCAACACTTTTTCGAAATTTTCTGTTTCACCATACACCTGATCAACAACAACTCTTGGTATTTCATTTTCTTTCAAAACTTCTTTTGTTGTGGTTGTATCTTTCGAAATTTCATCATCATCCTCCTCATCATCACTACTGTCAGTTTGACTATCTTTGACACGTACATGATCAAAATCACAAACTTTCGAAGTTGAGGCTTGATCAGTGTCAATCTTAGCTAACAAATCATTATATTTTTCTTTGCCTTTACTCAAAGATGTGACATTAATGACAATCAACTGAAAACAAATGACATCTTCAATCTCACTAATTTCGCTAAAATTATCAGAATTATCTTCAATATCAACAAAATTAGATTGATTGTCAGATTTCCAATTCTCAGTTCTTTTCAAAATTTTAAATTGTTCGTTTTTGGTTAAGGTGTCATTCACAATGTCAACTAATTCATTAGCATCCAAACATTCATCAATTTTCACAATTCCATATGTATATCTATTATATAGATTCATAAATTAGCATCCAAACATTCATCAATTTTCACATTCATCTCACAATCATAAGAAGTTTTATCTACTTTTTCTCTTTCGAAAGCTAAAAATGGTAGAAGCTTCCTATGTAGTTCTCTACTAATTTCACACGAATGATGTAATTCAGTTAATTTTCCATAGATTTTCTTAGCAGAATTACAATATATGTTCCTTTGTTTCAATAAAATCTTATTGTCAGTGCTAAGGTTATCTCTATCTTCCATAATATTTGTAATCTGCAACTCTAAACAATATATCTTAGTCTTCTTTTTTTCCAAGACTCTTTGAGGTTCTAGTAACTGAGTACTAGCTTTCTTAGTTTCATTGCTAGCAGAAATAACAAGATTATTCACATAAGTAACAGAAGCATCAAACTTAGTTAATACACAATCATATACAGATGAAGGAATGTTAAAAGATTGAAGTAGAGAATGTCACCATCTTCAAGATCTTCAAGGGTTCAGGGCCGTGAACCCTTCATAAGGGCCATAAACCCTTCATAGGATCTTGGGCCGTGAACCCTCCTAAGGCCGTGAACTCCTAGAGTTTGGCCGTGAACTCCTTGTGATCAATCATATGTGATTCTAACACTCCATTGAGAGTGTTTCCTAGTTCCTAAGGTTGTTTCCCTTACATGTTAGTTGTTTTAAACACTAATTATATGCATATATGTGTCAATATATGTAAATTAGGACTCGTTTGTGCCTCGGGACTTCATTTGTGGAACTTCTCATCCTTACTCGAATCTTCAATTGAATCACCCACATAAGGTGAGTTCATACCCCTATAATCAATCTTTTAAATGTTTGAAATGCTTTTAAGGGGGGATACAAGTTTAACACAATGATATTGTGTAAATATTTACCTGTGATAACCATCACATTAAAGGAGTCCTTATGCTTTTGTAAGTGATCAAATCAATTCAAAAACTCTTTTTAAAGATGTTAGTTTGTTGTTTATAAAATTCATTCTTAAAGTACATGCTTAACTCAGTAGATAATTGAGTCTTTTCTTCAAGTCGGTAGCAGTTCAAACAAACATACTAGTAAACTATAATAGGTATAGTTTAGGGGTTTAGATCATATTATAACTAGAACAAGGAGGAACATACTATAACTAGAACAGGAAGGAACAAACTATAACTAGAACATGGAGGAACATAATACAACTACAACAGGGAGGAACATTCTATAACTAGAACATGGAGGAACATACTATAACAAGAACAAGATAATAATAATGTGAAACCACTACTTCACGGCTTAGCAATATACTTGTTACGTCGCGTTTTGTAACCAGAGTCTCCTGGAGGGAGAGCGTGAGTTTGTGTATAGATCTATATGAGATTCACACCCCACACCTTCCTACTAGCTACAGTGGGACTTGCAAGTCTACGGGTGACAAATGTCATACCATTTTCGACGTTTTTAGATCGTCGTGTTTCATACTAGTCAAATCAAGCATGGTTATAACCTTATCACATTTTAACCTTAATTAAACTTATTGGTTTTAAGGTAGTTAGTGCTTCAGTAGTTATTTTATACAATACTATTGTATACTTTCATTTTCCCATTACATTCATATAGTGATATTCTCACATAAACGGTAATGCAAAATATTTTCTAGTAAAGATAGTCATAAAACTTGGGAAGACATACACTCTTACGAGAAAACAAACAAACAGAACAGTCGGGTCTTGGTACATTCAATTAGAAGGGGGCCTATAATGCTAACTTTATGATTCCTTAATGGATACATTAGGAATTTATATTAATCGGATCCGAAAGACAGTAGGATGTGTACTTTTCGCTTCATTTCCTGTTCCTTGTTTGGTTGTGGGCTTAGAGCAGATTCACACAGTCTACTATCTATTCGATCTTAGCTATATATATATATATATATATATATATATATATATATATATATATATATATATATATATATCCTGTATACACCAAGTAATTATAAGGAGTATCAGGTATGGGTCAGGTCATAGCATACAAATTCAGTGTACCGCTTTCTAGTACAAAAACATACTTTTCGGATAGAACATTAAGTAGGTGAAACTAGAAACTTATCTATAAAAGGTTTAATTCATTTTATTAAACCAGTATAACTTAAAGGACCTTAGGTGGTTAGTTCTATTATACCTTAGTCTGTACATTAGGGTTATATATAATTAATATCCGATAGGCAGTTGAAGGTGTGTTTTTCGCCTTACTTCCTGTTCCTTGTTTGGTTGTGGGCATAGGGCAGATTCACACAATTAACTGTCCGTTCGATATTAGATTATATATAGCTATTATAAACTAAGTGATTATAGAAGGAACTATTGTGGTTACCATTTTTACTAAAGGAAATATATGATTTTCTTAAAGAATGTTTTCATCAAATATAAAGGAACTATTACAGTTAACTCCGTAAGTACCAAATGAATACACCAGGGTTATATACAATGAAGATCTAACAAACAATGGGATGTGTGACTTCCGCGTCATTTCATGTTCCTTGTTTGATTGTGGGCTTAGGGCAGAATCACACAATCAATTGTCTGTTTGATCTGGATTGTATATAACTTGTATCCATTTATTACTCATAGAAGAAATTGTAGAGTCATTATGACTTTCATTCATCATATCAGAAAATATAGGATTTTCTAGAGGAACATGCGAACTTTTCAAAAGAACTTACAATTTACTTTTCATAACTAAAATACTTATGAACTCACCAGCTTAAATGCTGATCTACTCTTTCAAAATAACTTGTATACTCAGGGAACTAGTAGACAGGTATACGCTCAGGGATTCAGAAGATGGATCATAGTAGCTTCATGTCTTGTTTTGTTATTTACTTGGAGTCAACCTTTTGTGAATCACATACTTTGTAAACACTTTAATATTAATGCAATGGTTGTTTGTTACTTTGATTACTATGATGCATGTGTTGTAATACTACATATGACGTCCTCCGCCCCTGAACGTTTCCGCCGTTCCGGTATGGGGGTGTGACAGATTGATATCAGAGCCAGGTTTATAGTGAACTAAGTATATCAACCTATAAAAGATATACAACTATAAATACAATGGGGCCAAAGTGCTCTGATTAAAAGTATATTTTAAATATATCAATATTTTATAAAAATATACATACATGCTAATACATATATACATACTAGAACAGGTATCACAAGAAGAACAGAACAATATTATTTAAAGGTTGGACACTGCGGTCAAACCTGGGCAGTTATGTAATCATATCTGGGATCAATATAGCCTGATCAATTATATTTATTTGAGATATGACCAACATGTGTTTGGGAGTGATGTGGTGTTGCAACAGTCTTAAAACTTACCTAACTCTATATACGAAGGATTTCTAGATCAGAACATAAAGTTAAAATACTATGGGAGTATTTTATGATACTATAAGACAATAACAAGTTTAAAACATACCAAGTTCATTACATTAAAATACTATAGGAGTATTTTAGGCACTATATAAATAATTTATGTGATAATTTAAAAACCCTTCTGGTAGGTCTATAAATCCAGATTGTGTACTTCCAAGGTTTTATATAATTGAGAATTTATAGACTTAGAATTTGTGATCTATGCTGTACTTCATGTTCCTTGTTTGGTTGTAGTTTTAGAGTAGGATCACTTATTCGAAGGTCTATTTAATCTTAAATTATATACAACTTGTGTACACTGCGCAATTATAGGAGGACCCGGTAAGGATCCCCCCATAACGTTTCACTTAATCTCATAGATTCTTCAGATACTTCCATTCTCGCATGACAAACCCAGATAGATGTAACCATTCCATCATAGCAGTCAGCAGAGCAGTCAAGGAGAAACAAAAAGAGATTCAAGAGGAGTTTTCCAAGGAGGGATCAGCCGAAGAAACCAAAACATCCTATGCGTCACACTAATAAATAATAACCTTGATTGACTTAGTGAGCTAGTGAATACACTGCTCACATTACGTGTTAGGATTATTTCTTTTTCATGCAACTGGTAACAGTTATTCAATTCACAGAAATTCATTCGAGGATAGCCACTTCTGATTCATAAAGTTATTTTATATAGACTCCCTTTATGAATTATTTTTCAGAACCCTATGAAAGTTAGAACCGGATACATTCAGAACTAGTATAACTTAGTCATTTAGCTTTCGGCTTATAACCACTGCTATAGACTTATCTCCGTTTCATCTTTCTATTCATTCTTAGAAAAAGATGCCTCACGGTAGAGCTGTAAGGCGTATAGTCAATACCACAACAGAGAATCCACCACCACCTCCACCACCACAATTTGATACTGCTGCCCTCCAATCAGCAGTAACAGCCGCAATAAAAGCTGCTATAACTCACATTCGTGCAAGTAGTACCAGTGGATCTGGTAGCGGTACCCACTTAAATAACCCCAGAGTTACCCACGGACACCCACGAGAGTGTTCGTATAAGGACTTCATGAACTGCAAACCCAAATCCTTTAATGGAAATGAGGGAGTCATTGCTCTGATGTGATGGTTCGAGAAAACAGATTCGGTCTTCGAAATCTGTCTGTGCCCAGAAGGGAGCAAAGTGAAGTTTGCTGCCTGCACCTTCTCCGACAGAGCCCTAACATGGTGGAATAGCCATGTTAAGTCACTGACCCTATCAGTGGCTAACTCGATAGGTTGGGAGAACCTAAAAGAGATGATGATGGAAGAATACTGCCCAAGGGGCGAAGTTCAAAACCTGGAACAAGAGCTATGGGAGCATACCATGGTTGGCTCAGACATAGTGACCTACACTGACAGGTTTAGCGACCTGGCAGCACTGTGCCCCGGGATGGTTACCCCGGAGAGTAAGAAGATAGAAAGGTACATATGGGGTTTAACTACCCCGACTCAGGGGGATGTACTGTCTTCTAACCCAACTACCTTTGATAGCGCCAAATACCTGGCCCATCGACTCATTGACCATGGAGTCCGCCATGGCGTGGTGGTCCCCGTTCCCGAGCCATCATAGGGTGGGGACTATAATCGAAAGTCGGGGAAAAAGAGGAAGGAGCGAACGACACAAGAACCCCCGCAGGAGCAACAAGTGGTTACTGTACACACCGCCACAACAATTGCCACTCCAGCATCTGTCAGTCGATATGCTGGAACTCTCCCGAAGTGTGGTAAGTGTAACTACCACCATACCGGAGCTCGCCAAGAGATGCAGTGCATGAATTTCCGCAGGAAGGGGCACACTGTCCGTTTCTGCAGGGAACCGGCACAACCGATCTCCCAAGTCCCCGGAGTTGAAGTAAACCAGGCCTGCTATGGCTGTGGAGAGACATGACACTACAAGAGAGACTGCCCGATAACGAAGAACTCTGGCGCGGATGGACGAATTCTGATGATCACCGCAGGAGAAACTACCCCGGAATCACCAGCAAGCAGCGGTACGTCTTCGAAATAAAACAATTACTTTAAAAATTAAATTATATTTAATATAAGATTAAAATTTTAGGATACTAAAAGTAATTATAATAACTCACTCGTATGAACAAGTCACAACATTCATTAGAGAACTAAAGATCCGTGCAGGTGAGCTATGATGGCTTAGTATGTACATCAGGGTTGTGCATGGCTAAGATTTTGCAGACCAAGAGTGAGTGATTCCGCCTCATTTCCTTTTCCTTGTTTGGTTGTGGATCTAGGGCAGAGTCACTCAATCGACCGTCTTATTCATCTTAATTATACATAACTTGTATATGTCAGACGATCATAGAGGCACCGAGTAGGATCGTGATATAAAGTATCAACACTAGTTATCAAATCACTTTCACTATTAGTAGTCGCTCATCGCGGTACGATTTGTGGCAGTGGTAATATCATGGAAAAAACTGAAAGCACTAGAAAGTCTACACATAATACATTGTCGAGCACACTCGGGATACACCATCATATAACAAACGTTTCTTTCAAATCAGCCTAACATTTGTTTCTATAGAGAGTCCGTTGTCATCATTCGTCATGGATTGGCGTGGTCCTCACCATACCAAGTTCATGTGTTTCAAAATCTATCACCGTAACCAAAAATCTAACGAAACCCTCGTCACTCATAACAACCACCCGACCCAGTCCTTACAATTGTATCTTGTCTTGTAAACCCCGAAGTACTCATGCGAGAAGTACCTTTCCCTCCGAAACCTTGCCACAGTATACTCAGCAGACCTTCCCGAACTACCACTCGTCCAACAGATCAAGTTCAAGCACAAAGCGCTAAGGACGAATACAGCCCACCTATCACTATTAAGTGTATACGCGAGAGTGGTATATAATTATGATTATGCAGATTTAGTATGTGTGTTGCCGCCCTATCTCCTGTTACTTGTTTGGTTGTGGACCTGGGGCAGAGTCGCACATCCGACCGTCTTACTAATCTTAATTATATACGACTTGTATACACGAGGTGATGATAGATGGACCAGGTATGAATCTTATCATGAGCGTCAGGGCAAAGTTGCCCAGGTCGACGAGTGGGAATTCTGCCATTTAGAGGAGCACAACCCCAGGAGTACTGCTAGAAAAGATAATTTCAGGACGAAATTCCATCTAACGGGGGGATTATGTGACAACAAGTAAATTTCTATCTTGTAAGTCAATCCAATCAACCAACAGTCAGACTTGTTTCTATTACCTTTTAGCCTTGTTAAGGGTCATTTTAATGAGTTTTAAGCCTAGTACACTCAAGGATTGTGTGTTAAGGAGTGAACCACGTAAGAACCAAGAGCCTAGACCATCAAATGAGCCATAAAACCTCAACAAGTGAGGTTCACGGCCGTGAACCCTTGTTAGGCCGTGAACCCCTCCTATAAGGATGAATTTTTGCCAATATTCCTTCACTTCTTCTCCTCTTGGCTGTGAACTACCCATTCTCTCTCAAGTATCATCAAGGGAAGCCTCACTTTTCACTCCAAAACGTAAGCAACTCATCCCTTACTTGTTCATGCTTAGGAACCCCCTTTGTTCTAGCCTTGATTCATCACTCTTTGTCACCATCTTCAAGATCTTCAAGGGTTCACGGCCGTGAACCCTTCATAAGGGCCGTAAACCATTCATAGGATCTTGGTCCGTGAACCCTCCTAAGGCCGTGAACTCCTAGAGTTTGGCCGTGAACTCCTTATGATCAATCATATGTGATTCTAACACTCCATTGAGAGTGTTTCCTAGTTCCTAAGGTTGTTTCCCTTACATGTTAGTTGTTTTAAACACTAATTATATGCATATATGTGTCAATATATGTCAATTAGGACTCGTTTGTGCCTCAGGACTTTATTCGTGGAACTTCTCATCCTTACTCGAATCTTTAATTGAATCACCCACATAAGGTGAGTTCATACCCCTATAATCAATCTTTTAAATGTTTTAAATGCTTTTAAGGGGGGGGGGGGGGATACAAGTTTAACACAATGATATTGTGTAAATACTTACCTGTGATAACCATCACATTAAAGGATTCCTTATGCTTTTGTAAGTGATCAAATCAATTCAAAAAATCTTTTTAAAGATGTTAGTTTGTTGTTTATAAAATTCATTCTGAAAGTACATGCTTAAATCAGTAGATAATTGAGTCTTTTCTTCAAGTCAGTAGCAGTTCAAACAAACATACTAGTAAACTATAATAGGTATAGTTTAGGGGCTTAGATCATACTATAACTAGAACAGGGAGGAACATACTATGACTAGAACATGACTATAACTAGAACATGGAGGAACATACTATAACCAAAACAGGGAGGAACATACAATAACTAGAACAGGGAGGAACATACTATAACTAAAACCGGGAGGAACATACTATAACAAGAACAAGATAACAATAATGTGAAACCACTACTTTACGGCTTAGCAATATACTTTTTACATCGCGTTTTGTAACCAGAGTCTCCTGGAGGGAGAGCGTGAGTTTGTGTATAGATCTATACAGGATTGACACCCCATACTTTGTTGCTAGCTACAGTGGGACTTGCAAGTCTACGGGTGACAAATGTCATACCATTTTCAACGTTTTTAGATCGTCGTGTTTCATACTAGTCAAATCAAGCATGGTTATAACCTCATCACGTTTTAACCTTAGTTAAACTTATTGGTTTAAAGGTAGTTAGTGCTTTAGTAGTTATTTCATACAATACTATTGTATATTTTCATTTTCCCATTACATTCATATAGTGATATTCTCACATAAACGGTAATGCAAACTATTTTCTAGTAAAGATAGTCATAAATGCTAACTTTATGATTCCTTAGAAGGGGGCCTATAATGCTAACTTTATGCAGTCGGGTCTTGGTACATTCAATTAGAAGGGGGCCTATAATGCTAACTTTATGATTCCTTAGTGGATACATTCGGGATATATATTAATCGGATCCGACAGACAGTAGGATGTGTGCTTTCCGCTTCATTTCCTGTTCCTTGTTTGGTTGTGGGCTTAGAGCAGATTCACACAGTCTACTATCTATTCGATCTTAGCTATATATATATATATATATATATATATATATATATATATATATATATATATATATATATATATATATATATATATATATATATATCCTGTATACACCAAGTAATCATAAGGAGTATCAGGTATGGGTCAGGTCATATCATACAACTTCAGTATACCGCTTTCTAGTACAAAACATACTTTTCAGATAGAACATTAAGTAGGTGAAACTAGAAACTTATCTATAAAAGGTTTAATTCATTTTATTAAACCAGTATAACTTAAAGGACCTTAGGTGGTTAATTCTATTATACCTTAGTCTATACATCAGGGTTATATATAATTAATATCCGATAGGCAGTTGAATGTGTGTTTTTCGCCTTACTTCATGTTCCATGTTTGGTTGTAGGCTTAGGGCAGATTCACACAACTAACTGTCCATGTGATATTAGATTATATATGGCTAGTATAAACTAAGTGACTATAGAAGGAACTATTGTGTTTACCATTTTTACTAAAGGAAATATATGATTTTCTTAAAGAATGTTTTCATCAAATATAAAGGAACTATTACAGTAAAATCCGTAAGTACCAAATGAATACACCAGGGTTATATATAATGAAGATCTAACAAACAATGGGATGTGTGACTTCCGCCTCATTTCCTATTCCTTGTTTGTTTTTGTGGGCTTAGGGCAGATTCACACAACCGATTGTCTGTTTGATCTGGATTGTATATAACTTGTATCCATTTAGTACTCATAGAAGAAATTGTATAGTCATTATTACTTTCATTCATCATATCATAAAATATAGGATTTTCTGGAGGAACAGGCGAACTTTTCTAAAGAACTTAGAATTTACTTTTCATAACTAAAATACTTATGAACTCACTAGCTTAAATGCTGATCTACTCTTTCAAAATAACTTATATTCTTAGAGAACTAGTAGACAAGTACGCGCTCAGGGATTCAAAAGATGGAGCATAGTAGCTTCATGTCTTGTTTTGTTATTTACTTGGAGTCAACCTTTTATGAATCACATACTTTGTAAACACTTTAATATTAATGCAATGGTTGTTTGTTACTTTGATTACTATGATGCATGTGTTGTGATACTACATATGACGTCCTCCGCCCCAAACATTTCTGCCGTTCCGGTTTGGGGGTGTGACACATGTATAATTATGATTTAGCCGACAGTCAGACTAGTCATCCTACCCTAAGCCCACAACCAAACATGGAATAGGAGTTACGGTATTAGCAATAGTCCTAAGTCCGTTAAAGCATGATTATACATAAATATACAAATGAACATGATTTTGATCATAAACAGAAATCTAAAATAGTTTAAAAAGAGTTTGAAAATGGTTTTTAACAATATTTATAAGCATAAGAATTCTTTTGTTTGTTGGTTTTCACATGTAAGTGTTAACACAATCAAATTGTGTTTAGCTTGTATTCCCCCACCCCCCTGAAAACATTGAAAATGTAAATTTGTCACACCCCGAAACCGATGGCGGAAACGTTCTGGGGCGGAGGACGTCATGTGTAGCATCACAACCAATGAATAATAGCAATCATAGCAACACAACCAGTACAGTGCATACTAAAATAAAAATGTTTACATGAGTTCTGAAACTTGTTTGAATTACATCATATAACTTGTATGAATATAAACATTAGACTCTTATTGCTTCAACTCTTCAAAAACCCAGCGGGTACCTGTCTACTGATTTCCTGAGAATACAAGCAGTTTAAAAGAGTATCAGCATAAGGCTGGTGAGTTCATAAGCGGTAGTTTGTAGTGAAAATCGTTGATGAGTTCGGAAAATATTTGTATAGTTTCAAGAATATCCGATGTTTTCCTTAGCGAGAATGTAGTGTTACCAGTTCTGTAATAAACCATGAATTTCTGTATGTTTCCAAGAAAATCCGATATTTTCTTTAGTGAAAAGGTAGCATTATCGATTTTGTATAAAACCATGAATGTTCGTTACTGAAAACTGTAGTGATATGCGAAAATACTACCTCATGTGACTAGCTAAAACTAATCATGAAGTGTAAGTATTTTGTATGTGAAACCATTGCATAATCGGTTCTGTTTGAAAACCCTGGCTTTAGCCAGTATACGTAGTGTGTATCAGTTCTATTTAGTAAAAATAAAACTGTTGAAGAGTGTTAAGTTGTAAACTAAAGATGATTTATACATAATATGAGTCGTATAACCATGCTTGATGTGACTAGTGACATTTCCAACGTTCTTCAGGCGTCGAGTTAAATGACATTTGTACATCTCAGGCGTGCCCGCCTAACTGTAGCTAGCAGTCCAGATGTGGGATTGTTAGTCCCGAATAGATCTATTCACAAATCTCACGCTCTCCCTCCAGGAGACTCTGGTTATACAGTGGTAGGATTTATCCCTGTACACCTAAGCGTATAGTAGTGAAGTAGCGCCTCGCAGTATCGTACAATCTAGTTTACATGTAGTGTAGTAGCGTTCTACCGTATTGAAAATCCGTAGGTATACCGTATATAATGATAATTACAGTTATGAAAAACCATGATAAAGTGGTGATGTAACTGTAAACTATTTCTATCTTAGTGCATATGTTTAATAGTGAAAATTTTTGTACTCGTGATGTTTAGAAAAATGCCAAACTATACCGATTATAGTTTGCATGAATAGTGAATAGCGTGTCCAGAAAACTATGCAAATTTTTGTGAAAACGTCCCTTATGCTCAACACAGTACAAAAGGGTTAAAGTATGAGATTTGCATAAGTTTTGAAAACATTTGTGTTTAGCTTGTATCCCCCCTGAAAACATTGAAAATATGGAAAAAATGTAGGGGTATGAACTCACAGTTGTTGCGTGAAATCGTTGACTGAAAATGAAGATCCTCGAGTTGTTGCACGACACTTAACGAAATCCTATTATCAAATAAATACATATATGTATCTAAATTAGCGATTTCGATAAATAAAGTGTCATAAGAACACTTGTATTCGGTTGAGGAATGTTACCGGGACTTGATCGAATCAAAGAGGGTGAGTTTTCAGTCAAAAACACCACTTAAAAGGTGTTTACGGTCGAAGAGGAGTTTACGGTTCTTGAAGGCTTGGACCGTAAACTCAAGAACAGAGTTTACGGTTTCTGAAGGTTGGACCGTAAACTCAAGAACAAAGTTTACGATTTCCGAAGGTTGGACCGTAAACTCAAGAACAGGGTTTACGGTTCTTGAAGGTGGACCGTAAACTCAAGAAAAATGGTTCTGATTGCTGATTTCGGAGAGATGAGTGCCCTGAGACGTTCCAAAGCGACCCAAACGTGGTTTCTCGATGATTTCCGAAGTTTGAAGGCGTTTTGAGTGTTTACGGTTAAGGTTCTTAGAGAGAGAAAGAGAGAGTTTTTGGCCAGAAATGTTCTAATGAAGGTGGAGGCATCGTATTTATAGGGGTGTTGTGGGGGGGGGGGTCCACTCTTCACTGACCGTAAACAGGTTTACGGTCGTAAACGAGTTTACGGTCGTAATCCTCACTTAGACCGAAAATGTTGATTTTTTTTCGAGATTTTTGGGTTTCCGCGCGATTTTTGGTTCTGACTCGTAAATAATTTAATTAAATATAACTAGATTATTTTCTAAACCAAAGAGTTCGACGGAAAAGTTAATGAATTCGAAATTTTATTAACGGAAATCACGAAACAGAAACGGGAAAGTTTCGGGTTGTCACATCATCCCCCCGTTAGAGGGAATTTCGTCCCGAAATTCGAACCTAGAATACAAATCATGGATTAGGAAAGAGATGCGGATACTTCTGTTTCATTTGATCTTCGCGCTCCCAAGTGAATTCAGGTCCCCGCTTGGCATTCCAACGAACCTTCACTATCGGGATGCGACTTTGTTTCGTTCGTTTGATTTCTCTGTCCATGATTTCGACCGGTTCTTCCACGAAGTTGAGGTTCTCGTTGATTTCAATCTCGCCGAGAGTAATCACAAGTGTCTCATCGGACAGACACTTCTTTAGGTTCGATACGTGGAAAACAGGAGGGATGTTGCTGAGCTCTCGGGGTAACTGAAGTTTGTATGCTACTGGATCGATTCTAGCAAGGATTTCGAACGGTCCAATGTACCTTGGGTTTAGCTTTCCACGCTTCCCAAAATGTATCATGCCTTTCCAGGGTGAGACCTTCAGAAGGACGCAGTCACCAACTTGGAACTCCAAGGGTTTTCGTCTCTTATCGGCGTAGCTCTTTTGTCTATCTCGTGAGGCTTTCAGTCATTCTCGGATTTGCACAATCTTTTCGGTTGTCTCTCGGATAATTTCAGGACCAGTGAGAGTGCTGTCGGGGGCTTGACCCCTGGCTAGCTGCGTGTCACCCACCTCAGCCCAGCACAGAGGGGATCTGCACTTACGGCCATAGAGGGCTTCAAACGGCGCAACCTTGATGCTGGTATGGTAGCTGTTGTTGTAGGAAAATTCAACCAAAGGAAGATGAGTGTCCCATGACGCGCCGAAATCGATGACGCAGGCTCTCAAAATGTCTTCCAAGGTCTGAATCGTTCTCTCACTCTGTCCATCAGTCTGCGGATGATAAGCCATGCTCATATCCAATTTAGTTCCAAGAGCCTTCTGTAGTGATTGCCAGAATCTCGAGGTAAACCTGCTATCTCGGTCGGAGATAATAGATGCAGGTACCCCATGAAGGCGAACTATCTCTTGAATGTAGATTCGGGTGAGTCTCTCCATCTTGAAGTTTTCTTTGATTGGTAGGAAGTGGGCGGATTTTGTCAATCGATCGACAATTACCCAGATAGCATCGTGCCCACTCGGAGATCTGGGTAACTTGGTGATAAAATCCATGGTTATCCTTTCCCACTTCCACACAGGTATTTCCGGCTGTTGAAGTAGACCTGAGGGCTTCTGATATTCGACTTTTACCTTGGCATAAGTCAGACACTTGCCCACGAAGGTAGTGATCTCTGCTTTCATGTTTGGCCACCAATAGAGCTGTTTGAGATCTAGGTACATCTTATCTGAATCTGGGTGAACGGAGTATTTCGTCTTGTGAGCTTCGTTCATGACCACTTCTCTGTAACCACCGAACTTTGGGGTCCAGATCCGGTCCATGAAATAATAGGCTCCGTCTCCCTTGATTTCCAAATTCTTTTCCATTCCCCTCAAGGCTTCACCCGGCATGTTCTCTGGTTTTAAGGCTTCCAGCTGAGCCTCCTTGATTTGCGCGGATAGATGGGAATGGATGGTTATTGTTAGTGCCTTCACCTTACGTCCTGAATACTCCTTTCGTCTGAGGGCGTCTGCTACCACATTGGCCTTGTCGGGATGGTAGCGGATTTCGCACTCGTAATCGCTGAGTAGCTCGACCCAATGCCGTTGTCGCATGTTCAGCTCCTTCTGATCGAAAATGTGCTGTAGGCTTTTATGGTCAGTGAAGATAGTGCACTTGGTTCCGTAGAGATAATGTCTCCATATCTTTAATGCGAAGACCACCGCTCCCAACTCCAGGTCGTGCGTTGTGTAGTTGACTTCGTGTACTTTCAGTTGTCTCGAGGCATAGGCGATGACCTTTCTCTCTGCATGAGCACACACCCTAGGCCCTGATTGGATGCATCGCAGTAGACCACGAAGTCTTCTGTCCCTTCGGGCAGGGACAAGATAGGTGCGCTGCACAGGGCCTGCTTCAATGTTTGAAACGCAGTGTCTTGCTTGACTCCCCAATTAAAAGTTACCTCTTTTTGCGTCAGGGTAGTTAAGGGCTTAGCGATTCCGGAGAAGTTCTGGATGAATCTGCGATAATAGCCCGCGAGACCCAAGAATTGCCGGATTTCTGTGGGTGTCTTCGGTGCAGACCAGTTTTCAATCGCCTTGATCTTGGAAGGGTCCACGTGTATTCCTTCCTTGCTAATCACGTGTCCAAGGAAATTCACCTTCCTGATCCAGAATTCGCACTTCGAAAATTTCGCATATAGCTTTTCTACCCTTAATGTTTCCAACACCTGCCTTAAGTGCTGTTTATGGTCATCCTCACTCTGCGAATAGACAAGTATATCGTCGATGAACACAATCACGAACTTGTCTAACAAAGGGAGGCACACCCGATTCATCAAGTCCATGAATACTGCCGGTACGTTGGTTAGACCAAAGGGCATTACTACAAACTCATAGTGTCCATAGCGAGTTCGGAATGCTGTTTTGGGCACATCATTCTCATGAACTCGCAACTGATGGTACCCTGATCTCAGATCGATCTTTGAGAAAAAACTGGCTCCCTGAAGTTGGTCGAAGAGATCGTCGATTCTGGGTAAGGGATATCGGTTCTTGATAGTCAGCTTATTCAGCTCTCGGTAGTCAATGCACATCCGAAAGGATCCATCTTTCTTTTTCACAAATAAGATCGGAGCTCCCCAGGGTGAGGAACTCGGCCTTATGAATCGCTTACTGATCAGCTCATTGAGCTGACTGGATAATTCTTGCATTTCCGCTGGTGCTAAACGGTAAGGGGACTTAGCTACAGGAGTAGCTCCGGGGATCAAGTCGATACGAAACTCGACTTGGCGTTCGGGAGGGATTCCTGGGAGATCTTCGGGAAAAACATCAGGAAAGTTACAGACTTCGGGGATGCTCTCGAGGTCTCTAACTCCTTGCGTCACGTCTAACACGTGAGCTAGAAAGGCATGGCACTCTTTTCGCAGATACCTCCGAGCTTTGATGCATGAAATGATACGGAGGTTCGAGCTAGGCTTATCACCGTAAATCATGAGGGCTTCGCCAGAGGGAAGATTGAGACGGATAGCCTTCTCGAAGCAAATAATATCAGCACGATTGGAGCTTAACCAGTCCATGCCGATAATGACGTCGAAACTCTTGATGGACACAGGCATAAGATTGATAGGAAAAGAATAATTGTCTAGGGTAAGAGTACAGCCTATGAATATGTCGTTAGTGCTCTCCTTCTTTCCGTTAGCCATCTCGACGGTAAATGTTTTGGTTAGAGGTTGGGATTTACATTTGATTAGATGCTTGAATGTATGACTAACAAAACTCCTCTCCGCACCAGAATCGAAGAGAATGCATGCATAAGAGTTGTCAAGGAGGAACTTACCCGTAACAACGGTAGGATTAGCAACTGCTTCCTCCTGGCCCATCACCAGAACTCTCCCTGTATTGCCACCAGTTGTTGCCTTGGGGCAGTTTCTCCTGAAGTGCCCAGTCTCTCCACATCCATAACAAGTTTGACCAGCGCCCGCTCCCGGTGCCTGGTTGGTTGGTTGAGCCGGTGTCTTGCAGTATCGAACTGTGTGTCCCTTCCTTCCACAGTTGTTGCAATTCAGCTCACGGCAGGGTCCATGATGATGGAACTTACACTTGTTGCACAGAGGTAGTTTTCCAGCATAACCACCGGTAGGAGATTGGGTGGTTGGAACAGCAGTGAGAGCAGCAGCAGGAGTAGTAACAACATGAACTGCCACTATTTATTGTTTCTTGGAGGGCTCCTGCGAAGACTGACCCTTTCGTTTGTTACCAAACTTCTTCTTCTTCCCACCGCTTTCCTTTTGTGGTTCAGAGACAGCTGCCACTTCATCCAGATCGATACCATGATCGATCAGAGTCTGTGCCAGATGCTTGGCGCTTGCAAATGTGGTCGGCCTCGCAGCCAAGACATTTCCTTTTGTTGGTTGTGTCAGTCCCCAGATGTACCTTTCAATTTTCTTGCTTTCCAGGGTGACCATTCCCGGACAGAGGAGAGCCAGATCGCAGAATCTAGCGGTGTAGGCAGCGATGTCGGAACCCTTCATCTTCAAGTTCCAGAGTTCGTGCTCCAACTTTTGCACTTCGCCCCTCGGGCAGTACTCCGCGAGCATGAGCTCCTTCAGTCTTTCCCAACCCATGGCATTAGCCACTGGCAGGGTTAGGGTTTTGACTCGACCATTCCACTAGGTCAAGGCTCTGTCGAGGAGGCATCTTGTTCTAGAAACAATCAGGAAGAAGAGGATGGTAAGTCCTCGAGATATAAAAACAAAATATATCTCATCCTGATAATAAAAGTATTCTACCGAGCGATAAACACAGAAGGTTACTAATACAAGTGTAACATCCGGATTCCCAAGTATATTATTTTATTATTTTATTTTGGAATTTGTTGAGGGACTCGACGAGTTGGTGCTTAGACTCGCCGAGTAGGGTCGCGATTTCTCATCCGGATTAATGACCGGACTCGGCGAGTCCATGAGTGGACTTGGCGAGTCCACGCTGTTTAATGAAACCCTAATTTTTCTGGGTATGGGACCTATTTAAAGGCCCTTATGGCCGTCATTTGCGGCCATCAACCCCCAGAGAGAAACCCTAAGTGATCTAGAGTGCTTGTGAGGAAGGAGAGGCCAATCTTGAACTTTTGTGGGTATTTTTGCAAGAAGGAAGTGTTCAAGGCAAGAGGAAGCTGAAGGAGGTGCGGTTTTGGTGGTTTTTGAGCTCATAGAGATTGTATTGAGGTATTATTCTAGGACCTTCTTCAGTTTTGGTGTTGATTCGTAGTGTTAGGGTTTTCTAACCCTTTTAGAGGATGATTAAGTGGAGTATTTGGCCCCTTCTCGAGTTTGTGTTCTGGATCTGGACCCAAGGGGGTCCAGAGACCTTAACCCTTGGAGCTTTATGAGTCATTGTGGGAGTCATGAGCTTAGAATGTCATTTTTGGGGCTAAATCATCATTTTGGACCATTTAGATGTTATATGTGTGTCAAGGTCCGAACTTTACGTGATTATCATGCTTGGGGAGGCCAGATCTATGATTGTATGGAACAGATCTGACCTCAGAAGTTGTTTTGAGTTGGTGCATGGCATGAACTCGCCGAGTGCAAAGAACAGACTCGGCGAGTAGTATGAAGGTTGCCCGTTAATCACTCAGTGAGTGGACTTGTCGAGTTGGGGGAATGACTCGGTGAGTCAGGGAGGGTCAGGAGTCCGAGTTCAAGTTGGAACTCGCCGAGTTGTTCTTGAGACTCGGCGAGTTGAGTCGGGGTGGCCCCGCGATTCATGGCAGGTGGAACTCGTCGAGTCAAGGGAAGTACTTGACGTGTCAAGAGAGGATCTAAGAGAGTCAGTGGACACGTGTAGACTCGCCGAGTCGCCCTAGTGCACTCGATGAGTCGGGTCAAAGTTTGACCGATGACCTTGTTGACTTTTAGGGTTGAGTACAGTTGTATTTATGAGAGTATTACTTTATGTGATTAGGCGGAGGCTAGATCACACTTCTTCCGAGTCAGCTATTTACCGAGACATCGTGGTGAGTCTTCTCACTATACTTTACCTTGAGTAGGTAATTAGAGTTATGTGACAGAGTTGTTGTATGCTATTTATGTGATGTGTTGCACTGCATTACTTCTATGTGATTTATGCCTTGTATATGTCAGAGTATATCAGAGTGGAACCGAAAGGTTCACAGAGCTAGGACCAGAGGGTCCACAGAGTTAGGGTCCAAGGGCCCGCAGAGTTATAGCTTCGAGTGGCTAGTATGTGTTATGTGTGGTATTTTGGGGAACTCACTAAGCTTTGTGCTTACAGTGTTTTGTGTTATGTGTTTCAGGTACTAGTGAAGATCGCGGGAAGGCGTCGGCATGATCAGTACACACACACGCGGAGTTTTATATATGATATGATCTTGGGATTTTGACTTATGTTTGGATGTATGAAACAATGAGTTTTATAATATTATGAAATAAGGTGTTTTCAAAACGTGAAAATTTGCTTGAAAATTTGGGGTGTTACAAGTTGGTATCAGAGCCTTGGTTTGAGGGATTCGGATTCATCTTCGGGCGTATCTGAACTCAAACTGAGGATTTGAGAGAAATTTTGATGACTAAAAACTTTTTAAAAGAGTAAAAAGAGTTGTGAGATAAACAGAGCAGAGCCGTGTGTACGATCAGCCAGCGCCCGAACGGTGATTTCCCAAAATACCCTTGTAATTAGTGTTATGAGATATATTATGTTATAATATATGATGAGTTATGCTATGCATGCTAGAGTAGACTAGGCATTCTTAGGACTAGAGTGGCCTGATATGTGATGCCCTAGTCTAGGAGTTTTGCTGCTAGGGATACTTGAGAGTGTTTAGATAGCAGCGAGGAGTTTATGAGAGAGCCGCTAGTGAGTGGCATATGGTTAAGGAGAGTAGAGTACTTGAGATTTGGGATCCAAGGAGGAGGACTTAGAGTGAATGCTGATGCGGTGGGGACGGTAGTATAGGGCCCGTACTACTGAAGACACCGGAGCAGTGCGCACCCTAAGTAAGAATCCATTGGGTACTAAGGAGCAAGTAGGGTGGAGTTATCGAGTGCGAGTATACTCGAGCGAGTCCCTGATATTTATTATGTTGTATTTCAGAGACATCATGGTTGGGACACGCCACACACCAGAGAGCAGCGGTACTAGTGATGAGGAGATCCGTAGGATCATTCATGCGGAGGTGGCTGCGGCCATCAGGGCAGAGATACCAGAGATGTTCGGGTCTATTAAGACCACACTGATAGAGACATTTGACGAGAGATACGCTGCTGTAGCTGCGACTAGGCCGCAGGGTGGTGATGCGTTGCTGTTTCGTGAGTTCAGCAACACAAAACCACCGGAGTTTGATGGGACCCAGGACCCGATTGCAGCGATGAGGTGGATATTAGACATTGAGGGGTGTTTCTTTACTTGCTCATCTCCAGAGCATTTGAGAGTCCGGCTCGCGTTGAACCAGCTTCGCTTGGGAGCGAAGGACTGGTGGAAGTTTGTGACGGCGCACTATTCGCCTACTGAGCTTGCTGCAGTGACCTGGGAGAGGTTCACTGCTATGTTCCGAGAAGAGTACGTTCCCTAGGTGGAGAGGGAGCGTTTGGCCCAGGAGTTTTTGACCCTCAAGCAGGGTACAGAGTCTGTTACAGTGATCACCAGGATGTTCCATGAGTGGGCGATGTTCTGCCCAGAGCACGTGTCCTCCGAGCAGGCACGTATGAGCCGATATCTGAGCGTTTTGAGGAGGGATATACGAGAGTTCATGGCGAATTCGTCGTATCGGACATTTGCCGAGCTTCAGGCAAATGCTCGGAAGAGGGAGATAGAGCTGGAGACTCAGGCTAGGGAGGAGGCGGAGTCTCAGGGGAGGGATCGGCGACCAGCACAGTCTCAGCCGGCAGCCAAGCGGGTCAAGCCCGCCGATTCGAGATCTGGGAGCCAAAAGGGAGGCACTTGTGGCAAGTGCGGCAAGGGTCATGATGGAGTGTGTAGAGCAGGGTCTTGCTACAAGTGTGGCAAGGAGGGGCATATGGCCAAGGATTGCCCCAAGGGGTTCGCAGTCTGTTTTCACTGCAACCAGACCGGACACCGGAAGGCAGAGTGTCCGCAGTCACATGGGTCAGCACAGGGAGCATCTCCGAGATCTGCCCCTGCTGCAGTGAGAGCTACCGATAGTCGGCCAGTGAAGGTCGAAGCGCCGAAGGCACGAGGGAGAGCCTTCCAGTTGACCGCGGATGAGGTCCGCGCAGCACCCGATGTTGTGGCTGGTATGCATTCTTTCTTTGCTTATGCTAATTTTGTGATATTGTGTTTATATTATGTTATGCGTAGGTACTTTTCTTGTGAGTTCTGTACCCGCTTTAGTGTTATTTGACTCGGGTGCGAGTCGATCATTCGTGTCGATGGCGTTCAGTCGGCACATCAGTGTTCAGCGAGAGGCGTTGAGTCGACCTCTACGAGTTTCTATAGCCGACGAGCGATCAGTGTATGCTACGGACGTGTTCCGGGGGTGTGTGCTCGAGATCTTCGGTGTCGAGTTTCCGATTGATCTGGTCCCGATTGCGATGGGGGACGTGTGTGTTATAGTGGGTATGGATTGGTTGAGCCGATTTGGGGCTGTGATAGACTGTGAGCGACAGTTGGTGACGATCCGAGACCCCAGTAGGGGAGTACTTACGGTGTACGGCGAGGGTACCCGTTCTGGGTCAGCATTTTGTTCGGCCGCCAGGGCGAGGCAGAGTCTACAGCAGGGTTGTAGTGGGTTTGTGGCTTATGTGGTGGATACGAGAGTAGATGCAGAGAGACCGAGGTCGGTCGATGAGGTCCCGATAGTGCGCGAGTTCCCGGATGTTTTCCCCGAGGAGTTGCCGGGTGTGCCTCCCGAGAGGCAGGTAGAGTTCCGTATTGATTTGGTTCCGGGGGCAGCGCCCTATCGCCTTGCGCCACTAGAGATGCAGGAGTTATCCTCGCAGCTTCAGGAGCTGTTGGGGAAGGGGTTTATACGACCGAGTAGCTCGCCGTGGGGAGCGCCGATGCTTTTTGTCAGGAAAAAGGATGGTTCACACCGGATGTGCATTGATTACCGGGAGCTGAACAAACTGACGGTCAAGAACCGTTACCCCTTACCGAGGATCGACGATTTATTCGATCAATTACAGGGAGCGTCTTGGTTCTCCAAGATCGACTTGAGGTCTGGATATCATCAGATGAGAGTACGAGATGAGGATATCCAGAAGACAGCGTTCAGGACTCGTTACGGGCATTACGAGTTCGTGGTGATGCCTTTCGGGCTGACCAATGCACCAGCGGCGTTCATGGATCTCATGAACAGGGTATGCAGACCGATGTTGGACCGTTCGGTGATCGTGTTCATCGATGATATACTGGTGTATTCGAGTTCCAGAGAGCAGCATGAGGAGCACTTGAGAGAGTTACTTGGAGTTTTGAGATCGGAGAGGCTTTATGCCAAATTCTCCAAGTGTGATTTCTGGTTACGAGAGGTCCAGTTCCTAGGGCACCTCGTTAACCAGAATGGGATATTTGTCGACCCGGCCAAGATTGAGGCGGTTATGAGTTGGGAGGTGCCGAGATCCCCCACCGAGATCAGGAGTTTCTTAGGGTTGGCTGGCTATTATCGAAGATTTATCAGGGATTTCTCCAAGATCGTCGTGCCACTCACTAGGTTGACCCGGAAGGGTGTTGCTTTTTCATGGGGCCCAGAGCAGCAGGCCTCCTTCGAGACACTTCGCCAGAGACTGTGCGAAGCCCCAGTGTTAGCCCTTCCGGAGGGGATGGAGGACTTTGTGGTGTACTGTGACGCATCGATATCGGGGCTGGGAGCGGTGCTGATGCAGAGAGGGCATGTGATAGCATACGCATCGAGGCAGCTGAAGCCTCACGAGACGAGGTATCCCACCCACGATCTGGAGCTGGGGGCAGTGGTGTTCGCCCTCAAGATCTGGCGTCATTATCTGTACGGGGTTCGGTGTACTATATACACGGATCACAAGAGTTTGAAGTACTTGATGGATCAGCCCAACCTGAATATGCGACAGAGGAGATGGTTTGACGTGGTAAAGGATTACAATTGTGAGATCCTGTACCACCCGGGCAAGGCTAACGTTGTAGCCGATGCCCTGAGTCGCAGGGCGGAGAGTGCCCCTATACGAGACGTATGTATGAGATTGACAGTGATGACTCCGGTGTTGGACACCATTCGAGGGGCCCAGGCTGAGGCCGCGAGACCGGAGAACCGGAAGAGAGAGCGAGTTGTCGGATATGTATCGGAGTTCGTTACTGATGGTCGAGGACTTATGACCTTTCAGGGTCGGATTTGGGTACCGTTTGTGGGCGGAACGCGTACCATCTTGATGGAGGAGGACCATTAAGATGTATTTGGATCTGAAGAGAGAGTATTGGTGGCCCTGTATGAAAAGGGATGTTGCATGGTTCGTTGAGAGGTGTTTGACCTGTCGCAGGGTTAAGGCCGAGCACCAGAGACCGCATGGTAAGTTGCAGCCGTTGGAGGTTCCCGAGTGGAAGTGGGAACAGATTACCATGGACTTCATCACCAAATTGCCGAGGACTGCGAGGGGCGTCGATGCAATTTGGGTGATTGTGGATAGGTTGACGAAGAGCGCTCACTTTCTTGCTATCAGTGAGAGCTCTTCCGCTGAGAGGTTGGCAGAGTTGTACGTGAGAGTGGTGGTATCACGGCATGGAGTGCCGATCTCGATCGTCTCAGATCGAGATGTACGTTTCACTTCCAGATTCTGGAAGAAGTTTCACGAGGAGTTGGGTACGAGACTGCATTTTAGCACTGCATACCACCCCAGACAGATGGGCAGAGTGAGCGGACGATTCAGACGCTCGAGGACATGCTCCGGGCATGTGTGTTGGATTTCGGAGGGAGTTGGGACACGTATTTTCCCTTGGCTGAGTTTTCCTATAACAACAGCCATCATTCGAGCATCGGTATGCCACCCTTTGAGCTGTTGTATGGGAGGAAGTGTCGGACTCCCATTTGCTGGGGCGAGGTCGGGCAACGTGTGATGGATAGTACGGAGATTGTGCTTCAGACGACCGAGCAGATTCAGCAGGTCAGGCAGAGGTTACTGACAGCTCAGAGCCTCCAGAAGAGTTATGCGGATAGACGTCGGTCAGAGCTCGAGTTCCAGGTCGGCGATTTCGTACTCCTGAAGGTATCTCCCTGGAAGGGAGTGATCCGATTCAGGAAGAGGGGTAAGTTGGGACCTCGGTATATTGGTCCTTTTAGGGTGACTGCCAGGGTGGGCAGGGTAGCGTATCGTTTGGAGCTACCTACGGAGCTGAGCCAGATTCATGACACTTTCCACGTGTCTCAGTTGAGGAAGTGTATCGCTGATGAGTCAGCAGTGGTGCCCTTAGAGGATATTCAGGTGGATGCGAGCCTGAATTATGTGGAGAGACCAGTTGCGGTTGTGGATCGAAAGATCAAGGTTCTGAGGAACAAGGAAGTGCCCCTGGTGCAGGTCCGGTGGCAACACCGGAGAGGGTCAGAGTTGACCTGGGAGCCGGAGCGAGAGATGCGTGAGCAGCATCCAGAGTTGTTTGCAGAGTGAGACTTCGAGGGCGAATTCTGATTTTAGTGGGGGAGAATTGTAACATCCGGATTCCCAGGTATATTATTTTGTTATTTTATTTTGGAATTTGTTGAGGGACTCAGCGAGTTGGTGCTTAGACTCGCCGAGTAGGGTCGCGATTTCTCATCCGGATTAATGACCGGACTCGGCGAGTCCATGTGTGGACTCGACGAGTCCATGCTGTTTAATGAAACCCTAATTTTTCCGGGTTTGGGACCTATTTAAAGGCCCTTATGGCCGTCATTTGCGGCCAACAACCCCCAGAGAGAAACCCTAAGTGATCTAGAGTGCTTGTGAGGAAGGAGAGGCCAATCTTGAACTTTTGTGGGTATTTTTGCAAGAAGGAAGTGTTAAAGGCAAGAGGAAGCTGAAGGAGGTGCGGTTTTGGTGGTTTTTGAGCTCATAGAGATTGTATTGAGGTATTATTCTCGGACCTTCTTCAGTTTTGGTGTTGATTCTTAGTGTTAGGGTTTTCTAACCCTTTTAGAGGATGATTAAGTGGAGTATTTGGCCCCTTCTCGAGTTTGTGTTCTGGATCTGGACCCAAGGGGGTCCAGAGACCTTAGCCCTTGGAGCTTTATGAGTCATTGTGGGAGTCATGAGCTTAGAATGTCATTTTTGGGGCTAAATCATCATTTTGGACCATTTAGATGTTATATGTGTGTCAAGGTCCGAACTTTACGTGATTATCATGCTTGGGGAGGCCAGATCTATGATTGTATGGAACAGATCTGACCTCAGAAGTTGTTTTGAGTTGGTGCATGGCATGAACTCGCCGAGTGCAAAGAACAGACTCGGCGAGTAGTATGAAGGTTGCCCGTTAATCACTCAGTGAGTGGACTTGTCGAGTTGGGGGAATGACTCGGTGAGTCAGGGAGGGTCAGGAGTCCGAGTTCAAGTTGGAACTCGCCGAGTTGTTCTTGAGACTCGGCGAGTCGAGTCGGGGTGGCCCCGCGATTCATGCCAGGTGGAACTCGTCGAGTCAAGGGAAGTACTCGACGTGCCAAGAGAGGATCTAAGAGAGTCACTGGACACGTGTAGACTCGCCGAGTCGCCCTAGTGCACTCGACGAGTCGGGTCAAAGTTTGACCGATGACCTTGTTGACTTTTAGGGTTGAGTACAGTTGTATTTATGAGAGTATTACTTTATGTGATTAGGCGGAGGCTAGATCACACTTCTTCCGAGTCAGCTATTTACCGAGACATCGTGGTGAGTCTTCTCACTATACTTTACCTTGAGTAGGTAATTAGAGTTATGTGACAGAGTTGTTGTATGCTATTTATGTGATGTGTTGCACTGCATTATTTCTATGTGATTTATGCCGTGTATATGTCAGAGTATATCAGAGTGGAACCGAAAGGTTCACAGAGCTAGGACCAGAGGGTCCACAGAGTTAGGGTCCAAGGGCCCGCAGAGTTATAGATTCGAGTGGCTAGTATGTGTTATGTGTGGTATTTTGGGGAACTTGCTAAGCTTTGTGCTTACAGTGTTTTGTGTTATGTGTTTCAGGTACTAGTGAAGATCGCGGGAAGGCGTCGGCATGATCAGTACACACACACGCGGAGTTTTATATATGATATGATCTTGGGATTTTGACTTATGTTTGGATGTATGAAACAATCAGTTTTATAATATTATGAAATAAGGTGTTTTCAAAATGTGAAAATTTGCATGAAAATTTGGGGTGTTACAACAAGTAAGTTATCGCTTAAGGAAGGAGAGGTAGCAACACTTAGAGTGAATCTGTATACTGAGTTTGGTTCTAGAGAAAATACTCCTATAGTATTTTATGTGAGATGTTTTTGGTAAGTTTTAGGCCTGTTGTAGCACCACAGTCACTCCCAAACACATGTTGGTCATGTCTCGACTGAATATAGTTGATCAGGCTATATTCACCCTAGACATGATTACATAACTGCCCAGGTTTAATTGCTGCGTTCCAACATCCAAATACTTTTTGTTTTCTTCTACTAGAGACACGAACTTTGTTATGTATGCATCCTCATACACTTTTCATAAAAATACTTTATATTTTGAAAGTATACTTTTAGCGTAGAGCACTTAAGCCCCTTAGTGTTTATAGTTGTATACCACGTAAGGTTCGGTATACTAGTTCGCTATAAACAAGGGCTCTGATACCAATCTGTCACACCCCGAAACCGATGGCGGAAACGTTCCAGGGCGGAGGACGTCATGTGTAGCATCACAACCAATGAATAATAGCAATCATAGCAACACAACCAATACAGTACATAATAAAATAAAAATGTTTACATCAGTTCTGAAACTTGTTTGAATTACATCATATAACTTGTATGAATATAAACATTAGACTCTTATTGCTTCAACTCTTCAAAAACCCAGCGGGTACCTGTCTACTAATTTCCTGAGAATACAAGCAGTTTAAAAGAGTATCAGCACAAGGCTGGTGAGTTCATAAGCGGTAGTTTGTAGTGAAAATCGTTGATGAGTTCGGAAAATATTTGTATAGTTTCAAGAATATCCGATGTTTTCGTTAGCGAGAATGTAGTGTTACCAGTTCTGTAATAAACCATGATTTTCAGTATGTTTCCAAGAAAATCCGATATTTTCTTTAGTGAAAAGGTAGCGTTATCGATTTCGTATAAAAGCATGAATGTTCGTTACTGAAAACTATAGTGATATGCGAAAATACTACCTCATGTGACTAGCTAAAACTAATCATGAAGTGTAAGTATTTTGTATGTGAAACCATTGCATAATCGGTTCTATTTGAAAACCCTGGCTTTAGCCAGTATACGTAGTGTGTATCAGTTCTATTTAGTAAAAATAAAACTGTTGAAGAGTGTTAAGTTGTAAACTAAAGGTGATTTATACATAATGTGAGTCGTATAACCATGCTTGATGTGACTAGTGACCTTTCCAACGTTCTTCAGGCGTCGAGTTAAATGACATTTGTACATCTCAGGCGTGCCCGCCTAACTGTAGCTAGCAGTCCAGATGTGGGATTGTCAGTCCCGAATAGATCTATTCACAAATCTCACGCTCTCCCTCAAGGAGACTCTGGTTATACAGTGGTAGGATTTATCCCTGTACACCTAAGGGTACAGTAGTGAAGTAGCGCCTCACAGTATTGTACAATCTTGTTTACATGTAGTGTAGTAGCGTTCTACCGTAGTGAAAATCCGTATGTATACCGTATATAATGATAATTACAGTTATGAAAAACCATGATAAAGTGGTGATGTAACTGTAAACTATTTCTGTCTTAGTGCATATGTTTAATAGTGAAAATTTTTGTACTCGTGATGTTTAGAAAAATGCCAAACTATACCGATTATAGTTTGCATGAATAGTGAATAGCGTGTCCAGAAAACTACGCAATTTTTTGTGAAAACGTCCCTTATGCTCAACATAGTACAAAAGGGTTAAAGTATGAGATTTGCATAAGTTTTGAAAACATTTGTGTTTAGCTTGTATCCCCCCCCCTGAAAACATTGAAAATATGGAAAAAATGTAGGGGTATGAACTCACAGTTGTTGCGTGAAATCGTTGACTGAAAATGAAGATCCTCGAGTTGTTGCACGACACTTAACGAAATCCTATTATCAAATAAATACATATATGTATGTAAATTAGTGATTTCGATAAATAAAGTGTCATAAGAACACTTGTATTCGGTTGAGGAATGTTACCGGGACTTGATCGAATCAAAGAGGGTGAGTTTTCAGTAAAAAACACCACTTAAAAGGTGTTTACGGTCGAAGAGGAGTTTACGGTTCTTGAAGGCTTGGACCGTAAACTCAAGAACAGAGTTTACGGTTTCTGAAGGTTGGACCGTAAACTCAAGAAAAGAGTTTACGGTTTCTGAAGGTTGGACCGTAAACTCAAGAATAGGGTTTACGGTTCTTGAAGGTGGACCGTAAACTCAAGAAAAATGGTTCTGATTGCTGATTTCGAAGAGATGAGTGCCCTGAGACGTTCCAAAGCGACCCAAACGTGGTTTCTCGATGATTTCCGAAGTTTGAAGACGTTTTGAGTGTTTACGGTTAAGGTTCTTAGAGAGAGAAAGAGAGAGTTTTTGGCCAGAAATGTTCTAATGAAGGTGGAGGCATCGTATTTATAGGGGTGTTGTGGGGGGGGGGGGTCCACTCTTCACTGACCGTAAACAGGTTTACGGTCGTAAATGAGTTTACGGTCGTAAACTAGTTTACGGTCGTAATCCTCACTTAGACCGGAAATGTTGATTTTTTTTCGAGATTTTTGGTTTCCGCGCGATTTTTGGTTCCGACTCGTAAATAATTTAATTAAATATAACTAGATTATTTTCTAAACCAAAGAGTTCGATGGAAAAGTTAATGAATTCGAAATTTTATTAACGGAAATCACGAAACGGAAACGGGAAAGTTTTGGGTTGTCACAAAATTGTAGGGGTATGAACTCACCTTAAGTGAGTAATTCGTTTGAAGGTTCGATATAGGATGTTGTTCCACAAGGTAGATCATGTGACAAAAACAAGTCCGAATAGCATTTCACTTAATATATATGTATACAATTAGTGAATATAATGACAAGTATGTTAATGAAATAGCCTAATTTGTAAGTTTCACTTACAAATAAGAGTGTTAAAAGCTATTTGGAAGGTTGCAATGAGTTTTCGGCCAACCTTTGGGTTTTCGGCCACATGAAGATATTGGTGATGTTCTTCGTGTTCTTGGTGATAACAAGAAGATTCAAGTGTTTTCGGCCCAAAGATCACCAAAAAGGAAGGTGATTGCTTGAAGAAATGAAGAACACTTGGTGTTCTTATCAAGATCCTAAGAAGTGTAGAAGTGAGGAAATGATTTCAGTCCAAGCTATTTATAGCAAGGTATAAGAGTCGATCGGACATGTTCGTTGGTTTACGCACCGAGAGGATAAGACCGAGGTTTACGGATGCGAACCGAAAGTTTGGAGTTAGAAGTGAGTTCTCGGTCGAAAATGGATATTCGGTCTCGTACGTTTGTAGTCCGGAGTGAGTTATTGGTCAACAGTTTTTAAGCCATGCGAGGGTTTTCGATTCTAGCGAGACTTCTCGGATTCAAGCACTTCACTTCTAATTTATGAAACACTTCTAATAATTTTTTTAAACACATAGAGATTTTAATCTAACTTAATAAGAGATACACATGGACTAATGGAAAAGATGCGGATACTTATGTTTCATTTGATTCTCTCGCTCCCAAGTGAGTTCAGGTCCCCGTTTTGCATTCCAGCGAACCCTCACTATCAGGATACAACTTTGTTTGGTTTGCTTGACTTCCCTATCGATGAATTCTACTGGTTCTTCCACGAAGTTGAGGCTCTCATGGATCTCGATTTCATCGAGTGGGATAACAAGAGTCTCATCAGATAGACATTTCTTTAGGTTGGATACGTGGAAGGTAGGGTGTACGTTGTTAAGTTCTTGAGGTAGTCGGAGTTTGTAAGCTACCGAGCCGATTCTAGCGAGAATTTCGAAAGGCCCAATGTACCTTGGATTTAGTTTGCCATGCTTTCCGAAGCGTATCATGCCCTTCCAGGGTGAGACCTTCAATAGCACAAGGTCACCAACCTGAAATTCCAAGGCTTTCCATCTTTTGTCAGCGTAGCTTTTCTGTTGATATTTAGAGGCTTTTAGTCGCTCACGGATTTGTACAATCTTTTCTGTCGTTTCCCGGATGATCTCCGAACCAGTGAGAGTGCTGCCAGGAACTTGTCCTTTAGCTAGTTGCGTGTCACCCACCTCAGCCCAGCACAGAGGGGATCTGCACTTCCGGCCATAGAGGGCTTCGAATGGAGAAACTTTGATACTAGTATGATAGTTGTTGTTGTATGAGAACTCGACCAATGGTAAATGGATATCCCACGCTTTATCAAAGTCAATCACACAAGCTCTCAACATGTCTTCCAACGTTTGTATAGTTCTCTCACTCTGTGCATCAGTTTGTGGGTGGTAGGCTGTACTCATGTCCAACCTGTTTTCCAGAGATTTTTGTTGTGACTGCCAGAACCTCGAGGTGAATCTACTATCTCTATCGGAGATAATAGACATTTGTACACCATGCAGTCACACAATCTCTCTAATGTATGTTCTGGTCAGTTTCTCCATCTTGTTAGTTTCTTTAATTGGTAGGAAGTGCGCGGACTTGGTTAATATGTCGACGATCACCCAAATGGTATCAAGACCACCCGTTGTCTTGGGCAACTTGGTTATGAAATTCATTGTAATCCGCTACCACTTCCACTCAGGTATCTTCAGTTGTTGTAGTAAACCTGAGGGCTTTTGGTATTCTACCTTAACCTTAGCACAAGTTGTTGGATTTTATGCATAAGAACAATCCTATGTGCTCATACAAACCCTAATGCTTGGATCTAGGTTTCTCTATTGTACATGCTTTGAATCCAAGACTTACAAACCCTAGATCTATCAAATAAGAACTGAAATAAAGGTTTAGTAATTACCTTTGATTGTTATATAGCAATAACAATCAATCCTTGCTTTGATTTGCTTCAGAAAACTTAGTGCCTCAATTGTTGCACCTCTAATGGAGTCACAAACACCACTAAGCAACTTGGATGAAGAGGGAGGAGAGAGGAGGCAGCCAAAACGTCCAGAAACCCTAATCTAAGAGTTGTTCACGTTTTTGGGCATAAAGGGCTCTTTATATAGGTGTAGGCTATTAGGGTTTACAACTAGGAAACCCTAATCTAACTGCTTAGGCCCTAAGCAGCCCATGGATCTCTTTCTTTAGAGTCATGGACGAAATCTTATGGGCTTCCCCATAAATTTTGTCCACTCCACTCTATGGAGTCCATTAGCCCACTCTTGCAATTATCTTATAATTACAATTCCAGTCCCTTAAGTTTAATTAATCTCTTTTAGTCACAAAATTAATTCTTAATTAATTCTTGACTAATATTAATTAAACTTATATGATTTCTCCTTTAATATATTATTCTTATAATATATTAATAAATCATAATTCTCCTTAATTCATCCTACATATTGCTATGGTGAAGGCAACCCAAAAGGACCATGCTCATAATCGGGTCAAGTACATACCAAAATAGTTATGGACTTAGAAACTAATCCAACAGTCTCCCACTTGGATAAGTCTAATAACTATTTTGCATAACTTCAGAACCTGATCAGCAATCGTAGCTTTCAAAGCCGCTGTCAACTCTGATCTTATCAGATACGCGTGTCCTTTAGATAAGGGATTATATATTCCTCCATTCTACAAGATATCGTATAGACATGAGACATGGTTTGAAATCATTCTCTCAGTCTACGTGTCGTTTCCCGATTTCCGATTTATGACAACTGACTAATTGAACAAATCAAATCAGTCCTGGCCCGGCCGAGCACTTTCCTTTGTCATCACTAAATCATCGAGGGGCCCACAGATATCGCTTTTATCCCACTTTGGGTAAAAGGAATGGATAAACTTTGACTCAAATGCTTGCTTGCACCTACTAATCGAATCACACACAACAATAAGTTTTATAACACCAAGTTACTGGTGCGTTTACTTATCATCAATGTGCAACTGATCAGCAAGTAACAACTCACACGTCTTGGTTTCAAGAATATACAATATTATCGTCTCACCAATCACTCGTGATAAAACCATGAAGTGATTCAAGTGAGCGTGGGTTTAATCCAATACTTTAATCTTAACAAAGCACTCATGAACTCTGCAGCAAACTTGTGCTATGTCTAAACACTTTAGACAATCTACAAACAGATTCATGACAGTCTTCCTTCATACTTACTTCCAACGTATGACCGACTGTGGAGGTTCGAATAACCTAGTTATTCTGGAAGTCAAAACATGCAAAATGAAACGCAATAATAATATTAATCCTATATGGCCCCAAAACTTTTGAGCGTAAATAAAAACACTTTTATTTAAACACCATATTGATTACTCATTATTCATTGCTTACTGTTTCAGAAAATCAACTTATTACTCGAATTATAACCACAATTGTCCCATGCTCCAAGCATGCACACTTTGGTTTCCTATGGTCCATACTTTATGAAATAGATCACTTGGAAAACTTTTCCTATGCAACGATCTTTTCGTAAAGTCATAGCACAAAAGACATCAAGACTTGGCCAATGAAATCACAAAGTACTCTATCTGAAATTGTTACAAAACAATTATATAGATGTGATGTCTCTCACTCAAAGTACATTCCTTTGAACATCATTTTTGCATAAAAGTTTCTAATCTAGACATATTTCTTAATATCCAACTCCCATTAATGGAAACATTTCCATATTTGCCATATGACACCTCATTCTTCATAGAATCTTATCTATTCATAATAATGTCAATATGGTCCATCCAGTACTATACTTCCAACTACTCACAAGCGACAAATCCTCAGTGAACCTCAGATCGTCCTTTGATAGTTGTTTAATTATTTTAGTCAGAACCAGTTCTAGTCCCTTTTCCCTCTTAATGCCCTAGGCATTTGGAAAATTTTAGAATGGTCAAGTATTATAGCATATGCAATCGATCCTATACCCGAAGCGTATTGGACACGATGCATAATGTCTCATATAAAGATGTGATACTTTATCAGCCTTCTGCCATAATATTTTATGTGCCATGTTCCCGCAATTCGAACTATGAAGAGGGATGTCGTAATCATAATCGAATTTTGAGAATGCACTATGTATCCTTGACTAAATTTATTAACATTTCTCGATCTAAGCTTTAGAATTTTGAAACGAAATATAATATTCTCTCCCTTAATTATAGCAAAACAACTTTTCAACCCTTGCAACTTTGCAAAGTGAATCTTTGTTTTCTATAATTAATATTGCTAACTTGCAATACTTACCATAATAATCATGCTCCCACTAACATGATGATTATTTTCTTACCAGCATAAAACTTATGCTCCCACTAGCTTTGACATGTATTCAGAAAACAATTGAACTTCTAGAAAACAATGCTTATTGAATTCCTTAAGTTCATATTTCTAATACTTAATGCTTTGATAAGCCTTTATCTAAGCTTTTTAAGCTCATACACCTTTGCCTTAGATATCTCACATGTGTGTCTAAACAATTCAGAATTTATGTTACTAAGTCCCAAATGTTCAGATCAATTGCCAAATCTCACAATTCGAACTATGAAAAGGGATGCCGTAATCATAATCGAATTTGAGAATACAATTTTCTCAATTGCTATCTTCTTAAAATCTCTCTTAGTGAAAGCATTTCCTCATAATCATTTTCATGAAGGAGGATAACCTTATGACACTTAGATTTTATGATGTATGTGTTCCTATCCATGTGAATTTGTCAAAACAAAAGTTTGCGGCAAATCTAGGACCATATGGACTGAACTTGTTCAATCTTGATTTCTTGCCTCATGGTAACATGAATGCCCACCATGTCTTCCAAGCAACTCACCCTTTCGTATCAATGTACTTTCCATTGATCAAGGTGCTTTGTCTTTATGCATTCAAATGAGAACTCAAAGAACTCACATGCATAATTAACTCAATTGGAATGGCACAGAAAAGAGTATGTCATCCACGATATGCTTTAGACCTCAAGTCGTGTGCTACCGATGATCAACTAGGTTTACTCTTGATTTGTTCTTGAAACTTTTCAAGACCATTAAAACTCCCACTGACTACTTGACATATAAGATTTTCTTGTCAAGAAACATTTCTTGACAAACAAATATTCAAGAGTTAGTGTAGCCTTTTGTCAAGTTCAACACTTCACACAATTGGTCCTGGTTGGTCTTTGTCTTATCCAAGACATCACAACTTACCAATTTCAAATGTGCAAGAATAAGACAACTTTTCCAAATTCCACATTTGTCGAGTGTTATAAACCTACTTAAGACTTGTCACCCATGTCAGAATCTTGACTCTAAGACTTGATATTGGAACGAAGTATGATTGACTTCTTGATTTAACCATTTCTACAATTCTCGATTCCTCTTCTTAGACATGCAATTTCACTAAGACTCACTTAGAGGATCTATTGAGATATGCTTCTTAATCATTAAGACTTATCATAAAACACAATAAAAGGTACTCTCCCTTCTTCTTGGAATGGAGAAACTTTTATCTTTCTGCCTACTCGATTCTTCTTATTCGTTCTGCTATTGATTGAAACTCTTTCAATCAACTCAGAATTATACTTAATCTTATAAGTATAACCATATTTAATAAACTTTAGCAAATCATGACGAATATCTTTATCACTCTTGTGGTGGACTTGATCAACGCACAACCTAGTGTACTCGATCTCCTAGTCCTTCTCTTGACACTTTGTCAAAGAATTAGTCTAATTTCCAAATATGAGGTTTCTCATTCATCATGCAACCAAGTTCCATGATTCCAAGTTTCTGTCCAACTGAAACTTGGGCGATGAGAATCTTCCTTTATTTGGAAAATCCTCGACATTTCACAAATAACATAATCAAGAATCACATCCAATTCAACATTGCTAAAATTAGAAATACATAATCATCCATTTTCACGTATGCCATTGCAAGGATAAATAAATAGGACGAAATCAAAATTCATTTTATTGCGGAAAAACTTGTCCTACAATGCAATTCAAATGAAAAACTATGCTATTTCAATTTCTAAGCAATCTATTCTAACTCTAAAGTAGTAGCTCAAAAATCCGATCTTCAAGCAATGCGATCGAAATCCATTTCTTCACGATCAGATTCAGCTAACTTCTTCCCTTAAGCTTCCTCTCTTTTCTTCGATCCTACAAAACATCAAAATGTAATCTTATCACATCATGTATTGAAAATCAAAGAATAGGAACTTATAGAGTTAGTTATTGGATTTTACCTGAAGTAGAGCCATACGTCTTGACTCTCCCATCACTTAGATCTCTCAGGTAAACAGGACAGCTTCGTCTCCAATGCCCCTTCTCTTGGCAGTAGAAGCAGATGGACTCTTTTGGAATGGCACAAGGAACTATCTCAGAATTTACCTTTTCTGGATTTCCAATGTCACTATTATCAATGTCCATTGAAGTTTGGGAGTTTGATTTGCCAGACAAATTTGCTCGATTAGCACGCCAAATCATTTCTGATTCAGCAGCTATAAGCAAATAGGTCAAATCAATGAGGGTCACGTCATGGTCCATCATATAGTACTCTCTAACGAACTTACTATATGATTCAGGAAGTGACTGAAGAACCCAGTCAACAGCCAATATTTCTGAGATATCGACACCCATCATCCTTAAGCTATCAATGTGTGACTTCATCTCTAAGACGTGTGCACACACAGGTTTCCCATCTTCATGTTTACTTGCCAAAAGGGCTTGAGTGAGCTTGAACTTTTCAAGCCTTCGAACTTGTGGGTTAGGGAGAACAATTGGAGGAGGTGGAGGAAGTGAAGCATGACTTATATTTCCTTGATCGTATCGTGGAATGTCATCTTCATTTGGAAAGTTTGTTCCAAGGGACTTGGGAAGACCATTGTAAGATTTAGACATCTACAAAACGGGAGAAAATTAAGTCAAGTTGATTAGAATCCTTGATGTAATACCCAAACGAAACATCAAGGCTAGGATCCAACACAATACTCTACAACCTAGAAGAGGGATGCCGTAATCTAGTTACAGAATATTTGAAGGTAGGTAAATGAAGATTTACCAATTTCCACCATGAAAACGAAAAGGAAATTTAAGTTTTAAATGAATTGAAACTCCTAGATCTTTTGAGATTCATTGAACTTTTCAATGGCATGTTTAAATCTCGATTATGCCCTTCAAGTTTGTGACTGAGATGCCGAGGATCACAAACAAGGTGTGAATAACCATGCGAATGTACTTGGTGCACTCAATGTCATGCTCACCTAATCAATGTGTCGGTTAACCACACACGCTCCATTGATCTATGACAGACATCGAATCACCCTTCGTCACCAATGCCAAACCCAAATTAGTGTGCCGGTTAACCACACACGCTCCACTAACGTTTCGACAAAAGTACAAAGTGTAATTCCATGGATTAGCATACAATTCCACATATTTTCCTAAAGTAACTATGATTTGGGAATTTATAAAAACATTTAGTTACTTTGTACTTCATTATACTTATAATGGAAGGTTTTGTCCTATCCTACCCGTTCGGCTAACGACCCTCCACTAGTCAAGAGTGCGGTGGGTAAGAGTGGATACCCATTCAATCGCCATTTTATAGGCAACTTCCTTAAACACCCCTTATAGACCAGCTTCGTGAATGAGGTCTACTAACGGTAAGACTGACTCTTTACTCATATATATAATATTAGACTTTTAATGTTACATATATATAGTATAGGGTGTATTTTACACTTTTAAAATACTAGGTGGTTTTATTAACTTTCTCTTTTAATTAAACTTTTAATTAACTTAACAAAACCAAGAGGGTGTAATTTGAACTTTTTCAAATTTCTAGGGTTTTAGAATTTAACATTTCAAAATTAAACTTTTAATCAACTTTTAAATTCCAAAACTTGAGGGCAAGTTTTGAAACATTTCAAAACATTAGGGTTTAACTTATTTAAATTTCAAAAACAAAAACTTTTAAGTTCAAAATTTAAACTATAAAACCTAAAGGGAGTAATTTGAAACTATTCAAACTTACTAGGGATCAAATAATAAATAATATAAATCAAACAATTAATTTAGTGATTATCTATATTTGACCTAATTCAATTTCTTGCAAGATAAGTTACCCAGTTAATACAAATAATCAATTTTAATCATATAAGGAATTTATTATCTAATCAATTGGTAATTATCTTGTGTTTTGGCAAGGATAATCATTTAATTAAGATAAAATTCGGATTTTAACTTCAAAAAACGATTTTGGCATCAAATCCAAGTCAAAACAGCAACTAAATCCCGAAATACCCTCTGCCTGACGCACAAACTCGCCGAGTCAGACTTGGACTCGCCGAGTAGGGCCAACTCGCCGAGTCCAGATACTGACTCGCCGAGTTGAGTCGAGCAGAGGCAAAAAATTCGATTTTCATCAAGCAAAACAGTTAAGCATCACATACAATTGAAACCAATCAAGGCTCTGATACCACTGTTGGATTTTATGCATAAGAACAATCCTATGTGCTCATACAAACCCTAATGCTTGGATCTAGGTTTCTCTATTGTACATGCTTTGAATCCAAGACTTACAAACCCTAGATCTATCAAATAAGAACTGAAATAAGGGTTTAGTAATTAGCTTTGATTGTTATATAGCAATAACAATCAATCCTTGCTTTGATTTGCTTCAGAAAACTTAGTGCCTCAATTGTTGCACCTCTAATGGAGTCACAAACACCACTAAGCAACTTGGATGAAGAGGGAGGAGAGAGGAGGCAGCCAAAACATCCAGAAACCCTAATCTAAGAGTTGTTCACGTTTTTGGGCATAAAGGGCTCTTTATATAGGTGTAGGCTATTAGGGTTTACAACTAGGAAACCCTAATCTGACTGCTTAGGCCCTAAGCAGCCCATGGATCCCTTTCTTTAGAGTCATGGACGAAATCTTATGGGCTTCCCCATAAATTTTGTCCACTCCACTCTATGGAGTCCATTAGTCCACTCTTGCAATTATCTTATAATTACAATTCCAGTCCCTTAAGTTTAATTAATCTCTTTTAGTCACAAAATTAATTCTTAATTAATTCTTGACTAATATTAGTTAAACTTATATGATTTCTCCTTTAATATATTATTCTTATAATATATTAATAAATCATAGTTCTCCTTAATTCATCCTACATATTGCTATGGTGAAGGCAACCCAAAAGGACCATGCTCATAATCGGGTCAAGTACATACCAAAATAGTTATGGACTTAGACACTAATCCAACACAAGTAAGAAACTTGCCCACAAAGGTAGCAATCTCTGCTTTCATGTTAGGCCACCAATATAACTTTTTGAGGACCAGATACATCTTGTCCGAACCTGGATGAAAGGAGTATCGAGTATTGTGTGGTTCGTTCATGACAACGTCTCTGAAACCACCGTGCTTCGGTGTCCAGATCCGATCCATGAGGTAAAAGACTCTGTCACCCTTGACTTATAAGTTCTTATCCATTCCTCTTAGGGTTTCACCTGCCACATTTTCAAGTTTCAAGGCTTCCTGCTGAGCCTCCTTAATTTGTGTGGACAGATGTGAATGGATTGTCATAGTCAATGCCTTGACTCTACGACCTGAGTACTCTTTCCGACTTAGGGCGTCAGCTACTACATTGGCCTTACCGGGATGATAACAAATTTCACATTCATAGTCATTTAGTAGCTCAACCCACTGTCGTTGCCACATGTTGAGCACCTTCTGATCAAATACATGTTGAAGGATTTTGTGATCTGTAAAGATAGTGCTTTTCGTACCATACAAGTAGTGTCTCAGATCTTCAGAGAAAATAATACTGCTCCTAACTCAAGATCATGAGTAGTGTAGTTGACTTCGTGTGTCTTAAGCTGCCTTGAGGCATAGGCGATGACCTTTCCCCGTTGCATAAGAACACACCCAAGCCCTTGGTTGGATGCATCACAGTATACCACAGAATCCTCTATCCCTTCTGGGAGGGACAATATCGGTGCACTATATAAGGCTTGCTTCAGCGTTTGGAACACCTTTTCTTGTTTCTCTTCCCATTCAAAGGTCATACCCTTCTGGGTCAAGGTGGTAAGTGGTTTCGCAATCCTTGAGAAGTTCTGAATGAACCTGCGGTAGTAGCCAGCGAGGCCTAAGAATTGACGGATTTTCGTAGGCGTCCTTGGTGCCGACCAGTTCTCGATGGATTTGATTTTGAAAGGATCCACGTGAATTCCATCTTCGCTAACCACGTGACCCAAGAATTCGACTCTTCGAATCCAAAATTCGCACTTAGAGAACTTTGCGTAAAGCTTCTCTGCTTGTAGTGTTTCCAAAATCTGTCGTAAGTATCGACTATGTTCCTCCTTACTGCACGATTAGATAAGTATGTCATCAATGAATACTATCACGGACTTATCTAAGTAAGGACGGAACACCCAGTTCATTAAGTCCATAAACACCACGAGTGCATTGGTTAATCCGAAAAGCATCACTACAAACTCGTAGTGACCATAACAAGTTCGGAAGGATGTTTTGGGAACATCTTCCTCTAGAACTCGTAACTGGTGATACCCGGATCTTAAGTCAATCTTTGAAAAGTAGCTTGCTCCCTGAAGTTGGTCGAACAAGTCGTCTATCCGCAGTAGAGGGTATTGGTTCTTAATGGTCAGTTTGTTTAGCTTACAGTAGTCGATGCACATACGGAACGATCCATCCTTCTTCTTCACGAACAAGACCGGTGCTCCCCAGGGTGAGAAGCTTGGTCTAATGAATCCATTGCCGAGTAGTTAGTTTAGTTAACTGGATAGTTCCTGCATCTCAGCTGGTGCTAGTCGATAGGGAGATTTGGCTATAGGGGTAGCTCCAGGAATTAAATCGATTATGAACTCGACTTGACGTTGTGGTGGTAATCCTGGAAGATCTTCGGGAAAGATGTCGGGAAAGTCGCGGACTTCTGGGATGTTCTTTATGCCTTTCACCTTTTGGATCACATCAACTACGTGAGCAAGGAACGCATGGTATTCCTTTCGTAAGTACTTCTGGGCTCGAATACTCGAGATGATTCGAAGGTTCGTGCCTGGTTTGTCGCCATAGATAACTAGGGTTTCGCTATTCGGTAGATTAAGAAGAACGGCTTTCTCAAAACACAAGATGTCAGCACGATGGAGACTCAACCAATCCATGCCGATAATGACGTCGAAACTAATAATTGAGACAGGCATGAGGTCGATTTGAAATGAATAGCTATCTAGACTGAGGGTGCATCCTATGTATATATCGTTAGTGCTCTCAGTTTTCCCTTTATCCATTTCTACGATGAACATTTCTTTTAGTGCTTGTGGTGGTTGTTTAAGTAAGTGTTTAAATTTTTGATTCACGAAACTCCTCTCCGCTCCACTATCAAATAGTATGCATGCATAAGAGTTATTAAGGAGAAACGTACCCGTGACCACCGTGGGATCTGCCACAACTTCCTCATGGCCTATTGCCAAAACTCTCCCTACTTCATCAGTATTCCCTGCTTTTTGGGCAGTTCCTTTTGTAGTGTCCAACTTCACCGCACCCGTAGCAGGGCTGGCCTACTCCTATACCAGGGACCTGGGTGATTGGTCTTTCTGGTGCCTTACAGAAACGGGCAGTGTGCGCCTTCCTGTTGCAGTTAGCACATTGCATCTCCCGACAAGGTCCGTTGTGAGGGAAGTTGCACTTGTTGCACTTCGGCAGACTCCCAACATACTACTTTGCTGGTGCCGGGACAGCAGGGGTTGTTGCGGCATGAACAGCCACAATCTGTTGTTTCTCGGCGGAGTTCTGTGTTGATTTGTTCTTCTTTCTGTCCCAAAACTTGCTCTTATTGTCATTCGCTTTGGCTTGTTCTGCGACAGGGGTTGTTGCTTGCGGACATACTCCATGGTCAATGAGTCTCTGTGCCAAGCATTTGGCACTATCGAATGTAGAGGGGTTCGAAGCTAATACATTCCCTTAAAATGTAGGTACCAGTCCCCAGATGTACCTCTCAATCTTCTTGCTCTCTGTGGGGACCATCCCCGGACATAGAGCCACTAGATCACTAAACCTAGTAGTGTAAGCTACTATGTCAGAGCCTTTCATAGTAAGGCTCCAAAGTTCCTGTTCTAGCTTCTGAACTGCGCCCGTCGAGCAGTATTCTCCCTTCATCAGATCCTTCAGTGTTTCCCAGCCCATTGAGTTAGCCACTATGAGTATAAGTGACTTGACATGGCTATTCCACCTTGTGAGGGCCCTGTCGGAGAAGGTGCATGCAAAAAATTTCACTTTGCTTCCTTCTAGGGAGGAGCCGATCTCGAAGATAGACTCTGTTTTCTCAAAACCATTGCGATAGAGAAATGATTCCACCGCTACCATTAAAGGTTTTGGGTTTGCAGTTGGTGAAGTCCTTGTATGAACACTCCCTAGGGTTCCATGACTATCTCCTTGGGTAGAGTTAATACCCGTCCCACCCCCACTAGTACTGCTAGTGTTGATCTGAGTTAAGGATGTCGTCACAGCCGTGGTCACTGCAACTTGAAAAACTATAGGATTAAACTGAGGTGGATGTGGTGGTGGTTGAGTTGAATTTATTGGAGGATTGCTTCTGTTTGATTTATGAGGAGGCATCTTTTAACTATAAGTGAGTGTTCCTTGAACTAATTTACCCTAGTTCAACATGTATTAGTTTAAGTGTTTGCAATAGAGGCCTATCATTAGAAAGTGACAGAATTCTGATAGAAACCTTTCCAGATAATTAGATGCCTGTCAATTCCATTGGTATTACAGATGTATAGAGTTCGGGAAAATTTGACCTTGTAGTAGGTCTACAGCATACCAATATAGAGCAAAACTTTGACAGCATAAAGACCTAACGAAAATGAAATTTCAGGGTCTAATCATAAACAGGAAAATAACAATAGAGTCTATAAATAGACTTAATCTATATCCAAAAGAGTGAGTAGAGTATGCTCTACTCGCGAGGAGTGTTGTTCTGATTAGTACTAGATTCTGCCTTGGATTCAGCCAACTGGAGTTCTGTTTCCCACACGCGCCATTCCAATGCCGCTCGGCTCTGCCGAAGTTCTCTAACTTCGGATCGGCTGGCATTCAGTTCTCTCTGTAGTGCATCGGTGTGAGTTCTTGTTAACTCTTGGTGTTCGTTCAGATGGCGGAGGCGAACTATATTGACTCCTGAGTTAGCCCTAACCTCCATGACTTAGTCGATGGCCGCTCTTCCTTGTTCAACATTGTCAGCAACACGACAAAGCAAGATAGGGAGGACTCTGTCAGTTGAGCCTCCCTTGCCCAGGTTGTAGAAGCTTCGGTCCCCATTATAAGGAGGTGGTTGTCCCTGTTCGTGACTCCACCTTCCCAAGTTTACTGCCCATAGAGGCGTTGGGCCTTGAAAATGCTGTCGAGGGTTAGGATTTTGGGCAACTTGAGGTGGGTTATAGACCTCAGGTTCTGAGTCGAAGTCTTATTGAACTTCCTCCTCGTTCTCTTCCTCATAACTCTCCTCGGGGTCTTCTTCTACTAGGACCACAGGGTTATCTTCTTCTGGTTCAGCTTCGAGCCGTCCACCGTTCCCTTGATCAAGAAAGTACGGGTCTCCTGACAGATGAAATCCTGCCATGTTATCTAAGCGAGAATAGGGGTGTAAGAGGCATATAATAGATGTATTCCTAAAGTTATTTATAGGGTGATCCTTACCAGTTACTCCTATACTAACGTAGTGCATACCAACTATATATAACCAAAATGAAATAGACCTTCGAATAAGTGATCCAACTCTAAGAACACAACCAAACAAGGAACAGGGAGTAAAGAGAAGATCATAGATTCTAAGTCTATAACATCATAGTCACATATAACTTTAGCATATCCACTCAGCAACTATAGACCTACTAGTAAGGGTCTTTTTAGTTTTCACATAAGTAAGTTATAGTACCACAAAATACTCCTATACCATTTTAAGTTTATGTTATGTTATAGTGTTTCATTGTAGTAAGAGCTGGTAAGTTTTTAAACTTGTTGCAACACCACAACCATTCCTAGGCATATGCTAATCACTTCTCGGATAGATATAGTTTATCAGGCTATATCAATCCCATACCTGATTATATATCCCCAAGCCTACTTGTGTTGTTCAACAATCACAATACTTTTGTTATGTTCTAGTGTGACACTGATCTGGTATGTATGCATGTATGTATACTTAAGTAAAATACTTGTTATATTTAAAAAGTATAACTCTTGGTCAGAGTGTTTTAATCCCATTGTATTTATAGTTGTATATATTTTATGGGTTGATATACTTAGTTCACTATAAACAATGCTCTGATACCAATCTGACACACCTCCAAACCGAGATGGCGGAAACATTCGGGGGTGGAGGACGTCATGTATAGTATCATAACAATGCACAATAGTAAAACAAGCAAGAAAATCCATTGCATTAGTAATATAGTGAATACATGTGGGTTCTTTGTATAGTTGTATGACACCAAAAATGTATAGCAAAAATAAAAGACGAGTCTTGAACATGCTCCGTCTTCTCAAAACTTGTGCTAGTGTACCTATCTACTAGTTCCCTGAGAATACAAGTTATTTTGAAAGACAGTATCAACATTTAAAATGTTGACTTCATAAGTATTTAGTGTCTAATGTTTGTATTTATTTCATGAAAATGTTAGTATACTTCCCAGAAAATCCTATATTTTCTTCTTAAAATGAAAAGTAGCCCTTTACCCGAGACCCAACTGTTTTTATGTTTTGTTCTCTTGAAATAGTGTAAAAGGTATGTTTGTACTTGAAATAGTGTAAAATGTATGTTTGTACTTGAACTAGTGTAAATGTATGTTTTCCATATTTGTAAAATATCTTTACTAGAAAAATAGTATGCCTTGTTCATGTGTGAACATCACTATATGTAAGTGATAGAAGATAATATATTTTAGTAGTTTTGTTTAAAATAAAACCACTGAATAAATGTTTGTCTTGTAAACCTAACTGTTTTAGTTAACATTTTAATGTGATTGAGGTTATAACCATACTTAATTGACTAGTATAAAACACGACGTTCTTCAGGCGTCGGAAAAAGAAATGAAATTTGTCACCCGTAGACCTGCCAGTCCCAACTATAGCTAACATCCGAGGTGCAAGATTGTCAGTCCCGTATAGATCTATACACAAACTCACGCTCTCCCTACATGAGACCCTGGTTATAAAACATGACTTAGCAAGAATGTTTCTTAGTACCATGAAGTAGTATTTCACATTCTAGCTAACTTGTTTACACATGTATATGTTTCTTGTTATTGTAAATGAGTAGTGTACTTTGTAATGAAAAGTAATAGTATGTGTGTATTGATTCTTGTATTGTTTCTCTGATCTAGAAAATAGTATGAATTGGTTCTCTAAACTATACCTATTATAGTTTACTGGTATGTTTGTTTGAACTATGAATGATTTGGAGAAAAGACTCATTCGCCCAGCATATGTAATTGAGTTAAGTATGTTCTTGAAAATGAGATTTAATATTCATGTATATATTTAGCATGTATAATTATGATTTAGCCGACAATCGTACTAGTGATCCTACCCTAAGCCCACAACCAAACAAGGAACATGAGTTACGGTATTAGCAATATTCCTAAGTCCGTTAAAGTATGATTGTACATAAATATACAAATGAACATGATTTTGATAATAAATAGAAATGTAAAATAGTTTGAAAAGAGTTTGAAAATGGTTTTTAACAATATTTATAAGCATAAGAATTCTTTTTTTTATTTGTTTTCACATGTAAGTGTTAACACAATTAAATTGTGTTTAGCTTGTATTCCCCCCTACCCTAAAAACATTGAATAGGTAAATTGTAGGGGTATGAACTCAACTTAAGTGAGTGATTTGTTTGAAGGTTCGATATAGGATGTTGTTGCACAAGTTAGATTCCGTGACAAAAACGAGTCCTAATAGCATTTTACGTAATATATATGTATACAATTAGTGAATATAATGACAAGTAAGTTAAGGAAATAGCCTAATTTGTAAGTTTCACTTACAAATAAGAGTGTTAGAAGCTATTTGGAAGGCTACAATGAGTTTTCGGCCAACCTTTGGCTTTTCGTCCACATGAAGATCTTGGTGATGTTCTTCGTGTTCTTGGTGAGACCAAGAAGATTCAAGTGTTTTCGGCCCAAAGATCACCAAAAAGGAAGGTGATTGCTTGAAGAAATGAAGAACACTTGGTGTTCTTATCAAGATCCTAAGAAGATTCAAAGGATTTTGGATGACATTTGAGAGAGAAAAAGGGGTTTCGGTTGGTGTTCTTTAGAGAATAGATAGTGTTTTCGATTAGAAGTGTAGAAGTGAGGAAGTGATTTTGGTCCAAGCTATTTATAGGAAGGTATAAGAGTCGATGGGACATGTTCGTTGGTTTGCGCAACGAGAGGATAAGACCGAGGTTTGCGGCTGCGATCCGATGGTTTGCGGTCAGAAGTGAGTTCTCGGCCGAAAATGGATATTCGGTCTCACACGTTTGCGGTCCGGAGTGAATTATCGGTCCGATGTTTTTAAGCCATGCGAGGGTTTTCGGTTCTAACGAGACTTCTCGGATTCAAGCACTTCACTTCTAATTTATGAAACACTTCTAATAAAAAGTTTTAAACACATAGAGATTTTTAATCTAACTTAATAAGATAGATCAACACAATAAGTTTGACTTTAGTTAACCCAAGTTTGTCTTTTACAAGATTGAAAATAACGGTTTGTCACAAATGGATTGTAATAAGGCTAAAATTTTGGTACTCTAGGTATGAATGGTTTGTAATATGGCTAATATTTTGGTACTTTTGGTATGAATGGTATGTAATATGGCTAATATTTTTTGGCCAATATGTTGGCACTTTGAATGAACTAGTTTGTACTGTTGGGTTTTAGGTACTATAATACTCCTATGGTGCACATACAACCCTAATGCTTTGGATCTACGTTTTCTCTAGTTATTCATGCAAATTTCATTTTCCAAAGCATGAAGCCCAACTAGCATACAACTTTGATATTTGAATCATAAAATAAGTTAGAAGAATACCTCTTTGTTGTAGCTTGTAGAACTTGGCCTTTCGAGAGCTTAGCACCTCAAATGTGATGCCTCTAATGGGTCACAAATACCATGAACAAATAGAGAATAATGAGAAAGAGGCTAGGAATCATGAAAAATGGCTAGGGTTCTTCTTGGAACTCTTAGGTCCCCATTTTGGTGTGTTAGGGGTTACATTTATAGTGTGGAATTCCTAGGGTTTCAACATGTAAACCCAAATTCACTTCCTTTAGCCTATTATCCAATAATCCATATGATAAGCCCTTTGGACTAATTCTTCATGGACTCCACAAAGATTTAGTCCATCCTAATCAACATGGATCATTAGCCCAAGCTATATGTATTACTGATTTACCTAATCAGTCCCCGTTAATTTAATTAGTCTCTTTTGATCACCAAATTAAATTCTGATCAATACGAATTAAATAATATGATTTCTCAATTAATATATTATACTTGTAATATATTAAATAATCACAATTAACCTCTTTCTCAAATATCCATCCTATCAATTTGCTCTGGTGAAGGCAACCCAAAAGGACAATGCTACTATCCGGTCAAGTACATACCAGTTATAGTTATGGCATAGACACCTAATCCAACAGTCTCCCACTTGGATAAGTCTAATAACTACAACTGCAAGTAAGACTTCAAAAATCGACTAGCAATCATAGCTCTTAAAAGCCGCTGTCAAACTATGATCTAGTCAATGGCGCATCTTTTAGATAAGGGATCATATATTCCTCCATTCTACAAGATATCGTATGAACTGAGACATGGATTATAATCATTCTCTGTGTTCATGTGTTGTTTCCCGATTTCCGATTTATGACGACTGACTAATTGAACAAATCAAATCAGTTCAGACTTGGCCAAGCGCTTCGTGTGTCATCACTAAATCATCGAGGGGCCCACAAATATCGCTTTTATCCCCTTAGGGTAAAAGGAACGGATAAACTTCGACTCATATGCTTGATCAATTTACTCATAAAATTACACACAACAATACATTTTATAACACCAAGTTACTGGTGCGTTTACATATAATCTATGTGAAACCGACTTGTAAAATACAACTCATATGTCTCCGTTTCAAGAATATAAGATATTATCGTCTCACAATCACTCGTGATAAAATCCATGAAATGATTTACGTGAGCGTGGGTTTAATCCAATACTAAAATCTTATTACATGAGTACTCATGAACACTGCTATATCTAAGCACTTAGACAATCTACAGACGGATTCATGAAAGTCTTACCTCATTACCTACTTCCAAATTATGATTGACTGTGGATGTTTGACTAATCAAATTATTCGGGACGTCAAAACATGCGAAGTGAAACACAAGAATAATCTAATCCAATATGGTCTCAACACTTTTGAAATTTAATCACCATATTGATTACATATTATTCATTGTATAATGTTTCGACTAATCAACTTAATACTTGAATTAAAACAATAGTTATCCCATGCTCCAAGCATGCACACTATGTTTACCTATGGTCCTTACTTTGTAAAATAGATCAACTGAACACATTTCCAATGATGCTCATTTTACAATTCCCTAATCCTTATTATAAGTGTAAGAATACCAAACTCAAGCCACTAATAGAATCCGTTAGAGTCTAAACTTTCACGCAATGTTCATTTTGTAACGTCGAGGCACCAAAGTCACAGAGATTTGGACAATGATATTACAAAGTGTTCCATTGGAGATTGTTACAAGGCAATTCCCTGGAAATGAAGTATCACATTCAAGGTACATTCCTTGAACATCCTTCTTGCATGAAAGTTTCTAACTCACACTTAGATTCCTAATATCCAACTCCCATTATGGAAACATTTCCATATTTTCCATATGACAAATCATTCTTAATAGAATCCTATCTATCCATAATAATGTCAATATGCTCCATTCATTACTATACTTCCAACTGCCCATAAGCAACCAATCCTTAGCGAAATTTAGATTATCCTTGATAGTTGTTTGATAACTTTCAGTCATAACCGACTCTGGTCCTTTTTCCCTCTTAATGCCCTAGGCATTTGGAAAATCAGAACAGACGAATATTATACCATGTGCAATCGATCCTATACCCGAAGCATATAGGATACGATTCATAATAAAGATATGATACTTTACCAATCTCTCGCTATAATATTTCTATATATGGAATTTGCAACGTTGAAACATTTCAACTTGCTATTCATATATGCTGATGACTATGTTCGATTAATACTTCAATCTAAACTTTTAGATTCGAAATAAAGTACAAGTATCCTCTCCCTTACTATAGCAAAACAACTTTTCAAACTCTGCAACTTTGCAAATCAAAACTTTGTTTCCTATAAATAGCATTGCTAACTCGCAACACCTATCATAATGATTATGCTCCCACTAGCACAATAATTATATCCTTACTAGCATAACACTTATGCTCCCACTAGCTTTGACATGTATCCAGAAATCAGCTGGACTTCTAGAAATCAATACATATTGATTTCATACCAAAGTTCAGATTTCTGATACGCGGTGCTTCGATAAGTCTCTATCTAGACTTATCAAGCTCATACACCATTCATTAGATAGCACAAGTGCGTGTTTAAACCTTTCAGAACTTAAAGCAATAAGTCCGAATGTTCAAACTATTTTCCATTTCTCACAATTCGAACTATGAAAAGGGATGCCGTAATCATATTCGAATTCGAGAACGCAAATATCACATCTGCTAATTCTAAAATCTACTAGTGAATGCATTTCCTCACAATCATTTTCATGAAGCAGAAAGAAACCTTATGTCACTTAGATTTTATGGTGTATGTGTTCCTATCCATGTGACTTTGTCATAACCATAATCACAAGACAAGGTTTGTGACAAATCCAAACTCATATGGACTAAACTTGTTCAACCTTAATTTCTTTCCTTTTGGTAGCACAAAGGCCTTCCATTGCTTCTAAGTTACTGAGCAGCTCACCCAAACAGATCAATGTACTCTCATTGACTAAGGTGCTTTACATTGCTTAACCTTAATTTCTTTCCTTTTGGTAGCACAAAGGCCTTCCATTGCTTCTAAGTTACTGAGCAGCTCACCCAAACAGATCAATGTACTCTCATTGACTAAGGTGCTTTACCTTATGAATTCAAATGAGAACTCATAGAACTTCACATGCATAGTTAACTTAATTGGAATGGGCACAGAAACAAGAATATGTCAACACGATAGGGTACAAACCTTAAGTCGTGTGCTAGTGATAAACAATAGGTTTATTCTTTATTAGTTCTTCAAACTATTCAAGATCATTAAGACTCCCACTGACCTCTTGACATATAAGATTCACTGTCAATGAACATTTCTCGACAAATAAACATTCAAGAGTTAGTGCGGATTCTTATCATGAGAAACACTTCATATAATTGGTCTTAGTTGGTCTTTGTCTTATCTAAGACATCACAACTACCAATTTCAAATGTGCATGAGTAAGAAAACTTTTTCTACTCCACATTTCATGATGTGATATAAACCTACTTAAGATATGTCACTCATGACTCTGAGACTCGATTTTGGAATGAAGTGTGACTTATCCTTTTGATTTTAACCATTTTAACAATTCTCGATACCTCTCCTTAGTCATATAAATGCACTAAGGTATCCTTATAGGATCAATTGAGACATGGTTCCATAATCATAAGGATGATCATAAAACATGATACTAAAGTACTCTCCTTTCCTTTCAGATTGGAGAAACTTTCATCTTTCTGCCTAATTGATTCTTCTTATTCGTTCTGCTTATAATTTGAAACTTTTCAAGGTATTAGAATTATTCTTAAACTTGTAAGCATAACCATATTTACTGAACCATTAGTAAATTATGATGAATAGTCTTTATCACTCTTGTGGTGGATCTGACCAGTTCACATCAGTGTGTACTAGATCCTTTAGTCCTTCACTTGACTCACATACATATGTGAACAAGGAATTAGTCTCAATTTTCCCAAGTACCAAGATTTTCATAGATCATATAATTCAAATCACATGATTCCATGTTTCTGTCCAATTGAAACTTAGGCAATGAGAATCTTTCCTTACTTAGAAAATTACGAGATTACCAAAATCGATATAACTAAGAATCAAACATTTTCAATATTGCTATTAATAGAAACATATAAACAACAATTTTTCACAAATGACATTTCAAGGAAATATAAAATAAGAAAAAATCAAAATTTTCTTTTATTTATAAAATGCGGAAAACTTGTCCTTACAACGCAATTACAAATGAAAACTATGTTACTAAATATGTCTATGCAATCTATCATAACTCCTAAACAGCGGCTCAAAAAATTGATCATCGAACCATGTGATCGAAATCCATCTCTTCTCAACCAAACTCAGCTCACTCTTTCCTTTAAGCTTCCTTTCTTTTCTTCGATCCTACAAAACATCAAAATGCAGTCTTATCACATCATGTATTAAGAATCTATGAATAGGAACTTAATAGAGTTTGATAGTGGACTTACCTGAAGCAGAGTCATACATTTTGACTTTACCATATCTTAGATCTCTCAGATAGTCAGGGCTGCTTCGCTTCCAATGTCCCTTCAAATGGCAGTAAAAACAGATGGATTTTTTTGCATCGGCGCATGAGACAATTCCAGAACTTGCCATTCTCTTTTCCATTTGGTCAAACGGTTTGACCTTGGCCGATCCCTTTCCATTGGGAAGAGAAAACTTTTCTGGGCTTCCAATGTTGTCATTGTCAATGTCCATGGAAGTTTGGGAGATTGATCTTCCAATCAAATTTGCTTGAACAGTGCGCCAAATCATTGTTGATTCAACAACAATTAGCAAATAGGTAAGATCGATAAGGGTCACGTCGTGATCTATCATATAGTAATCTTTAATGAACTAACTATATGAATTAGGAAGTGATTATAGAACCAAGTCAACAGCCAACTTCCTTGAGACATCGACACCCAACACTCCCAGCCTGTCAATATGTAACTTCATCTCCAAGACGTGAGCACATACAGACTTTCCATCTTTATGTTTTCTTGCCAACAGGGCTTAAGTGATGTTGAACTTTTCAAGTCGATGAACATTGTGGGTCAGGGAGAATAATTGGAGGAGGTGGAGGAAATGAAGTATGATTTCCAGTTCCACCAATGCACGACAAAGAGATTGATCTTTCACCTTGATCTCCATGTGGAATATCATCTTCATGAGAAAAGCTTTTTCCAAAAGAATAAGGAAGACCATAGTTGTCAAAACTAGACATCTACAAGGGGAGAAATTCAACTAAGTTGATTTAATCCTTAATATAACACCCAAATGAAATATTTAGGCTAGGATCCAACACAATAATTCACAATTCGGAAGAGGGATGCCGTAATCCAATTGCAGATTATTTGAAGGTAGGTAAATGACGATTTACCAATTCCACCACGAAAACAAAAGTTTAAACGAATCAGGTTTTAAATGAAACTCCTAGACCTTTTGAGATTCATTGAACTTTTCAATGACATGTTTAATCTCGATTATGCCCTTCAAGTTTCTGACTAGGATACCGAGGATCACAAACAAGGCATGAATAACCATGCAAATTAGCTTGGTACTCTCGAAGACATTTATCACTTAATCAATGTGCCGGTTAAGATTTGAAACTATTCCAAGTCTCTTCAATTTGTAACTTATGAGTTTTAATGATTCATAAAAATGAAGACTCTTCATTTTATGAAACCTCTTTAGTTCTTTAATCATAATTAAAAGAAGTGACTCTTGGTTATCCATAACTTGAGGACAAGTTATGGACACCATCATTTCCATTAAGATCATGAATTAAACATACATGGAGGTTACATATAATTCCTATGATCTTCTAAAAACTCATAAGAACACAAATTCATGTCAAACAATTTCAAGAAATCATATAACTATATACAATACTTGAAAATTGATAAAAGTCATGTAAAATGGGTTAACATAATCATTATCATTTTGAAAAACAGATTTTACAAGTCCAAAACAGATTGGGATAATGATCTTAATCCATTTCCAGCAACAAAACTCGAAAAAACTGCCCAGCACGCTCCTACTCGCCGAGTGCATTATTCTACTCGGCGAGTAGAATGAATTTGTTCATGGACTCGGCGAGTCCTCCCCATGGACTCGGCGAGTCCAGTCGTCAGAATGCAGAATTTTCGATTTTTAAGCAGTTTTGCATCAAGTATACAGAAAACAATCCTAGGCTCTGATACCACTGATGGGGTTTTAAGCATTCTAACACTTCCTAAGTGTACATGCAACCCTAATAACCTTGAATCTATGTTTTCTCTATATACATGCAAATTTCTTTTTCAAGGTTATTTCCTAACTAGCATGGCATGGGGATTACATAAAACATAAAACTAGTAGAAATACATACCTTGTTGTTGCTTGGATTCCTTCAAGACTTTGTGAGCCTAGCACCCCAAATGTTGTGCCTCAAATGCTTCACACAACACCACAAGACTTGGAATAACTTGAGAGAATGTCACTTAGCCTCAAAATCGGTTATGCCCTCTCTAGTAACACTAGGTCACCATTTTGCTAGCCATAGGGTTCCTTTTATAGTGTTGTCACAATTAGGGTTTACACATGAATGCCCTTAATTGTCATGACTCTTGATTTCTCATGACCCATGGGTTTGTAACTCCCATGGACTATCCATGGAGCTCCATATGGTTATAACCAAACCCATAAACCATGGATCATTAATCCACCATAAAAGAATTGATGATTGTCATAATCAACCCTATATATTTAATTAGTCTCACTTTGATCACCAAATTAATACTAGATTAATACTTGATCAATACTAATTAAATAATACTATTATTAATATATTAGAACTTATAATATATTAATAATCATAAGTGCCTTATTCTCTCATTTAGTCTATCCAAGTATTGCAATGCCATGCAACCCAAATGGACCATGCCGGGTCGGGTCAAGTACATACCAAATAAAGGTATGGACTTAGACACTATATCCAACAGTCTCCCACTTGGATAAGTCTAATAACTATATTTGCAAATATGACTTCAAAATCCGACTAGCAATCGTAGCTCTTTCAAAGTCTCTCGGAACTGAGATGATGATGATACGCCATTTAAGATAAGTGATCATATAATCCTTTGTTCTCATGATATCAGCGGGACAAACACATGGAACATGGTCTTACTTATTGTCCAGCATTTGTTTCTCGATCTCTGATTTGTTTCGACATAGAACTAAATTGAACACATCAATTAGGTTCTGACCGGGCCCGGTACATAGGTCAAAACCAAATCATCGAGGGGCCCAGATATCGCTTCTATTTCTAGAAGGAACAGATAAACTTCAACTGATATGCTTGTACTAACTACTTGTTGAATTATTCACAAAGGCACGTTTTATGACATCGAGTTACCAATGCGTTTTCGTGCAATCAATGAATAACCAACTCATAGTCAACAACTCATATCTCTAGGTTTGAAGATTTATATGATATTACCGTCTCACGATCACTCGAGATAAATTCCATGAAGTGATGCAAGTGAGCGTGGGTTGGATCCAATACTCAGCCCTTATGAGTACTCATGAATGTTGTAGCAACCATTGCATTGTCCAAAGCACTTTTAGACAAATCATACAAGCCAAATTCATGACAGTCTTAAATCAATACTTACTTCCAAAGTTTGACTGACTGTGGATGGTTTGAATAATAACATAATTATTCTGGAAGTAAAAACATGCAAAATTGAAACATAATAAACAATCAACACAAGATAGTAACACCTTACTCATAAATAAATAACAACTTTTATTTATCATCAAATGTCAATTACATTTTACAAGTTTCAGGAATCTATTTATTGAAACTAATATCATCCTTCAGCCCAATGCGCCTCGCATGCTGTAAATGCTTAACCCTGCTCAGTCCCTTCGTGAGGGGATCTGCCGGGTTCTCATCTGATGATACCCTTTTAGCCACTAGGAGTCCTTCTTCTATTCGATGTCTGATGAAATGGTATTTTATGTCAATGTGCCTAGATCTCCCGTGATCTCTTGGTTCCTTAGCCAAAGCAACCGCACTTTCATTGTCACAGAAAATTTCCATTGGCTCCTTTATAGCTGGTACAACTCCAAGGTCTCCGATGAAGTTCTTTAGCCATATCGCCTCCTTAGCTGCTTCACTTGCTGCTATGTACTCTGATTCACAAGTAGAATCAACTACTGTCTCCTGCTTGGAACTTTTCCAAGTAATTGCCCCTCCATTTAGGATAAAGACCCAGCCTGACTGAGAGCGGAAATTATCCCTATCAGTCTGGAAGCTAGCATCGCTATATCCTTCCACTCTCAAGTCATCACTGCCTCCGAGGGTAAGGACCCAATCCTTAGTCCTCCACAGATACTTGAGAATGTTCTTTACCGCTGTCCAGTGTGCCTTGCCAGGGTTCCCTTGATATCTACTGACCATGCTCAAAGCAAAAGCCACATCAGGGCGAGTACAAGTCATAGCATACATGATCGAGCCCACAGCGGAAGCATATGGTATTTGACTCATCTCAGCTATCTCAGCCTCTGTACTCGGACTCTGAGTCTTACTCAGCTTGGCATTACTCTGGATTGGTAATTCTCCTTTCTTGGAATCTTGCATACTGAACCTCTTCAGTACCTTATCCACATAAGTACTTTGACTAAGTCCAATTAGTCTCTTACTCCTATCTCTCAATATCCTTATCCCTAGGATATAGGCAGCTTCCCCAAGGTCCTTCATAGCGAAACACTTCCCAAGCCAGGACTTAACCTCCTGCAAGGTTGGGATGTCGTTTCCTATGAGAAGTATGTCATCCACATACAACACCAAGAAGCTAACTATGCTCCCACTAGCCCTGACATACACACAAGACTCATCCTCACTCCTAGAAAAGCCAAACTCTTTGACTTTCTCATCAAAGCAAAGATTCCATCTGCGAGATGCTTGTTTCAATCCATAAATGGATTTATCAAGCTTACACACTCTATTAGGGTATCTTGTATCGACAAAACCCTCTGGTTGAGCCATGTAAACATCCTCAGCCAACTTTCCATTAAGGAAAGCGGTTTTGACATCCATTTGCCATATTTCATAATCATGAAATGCAGTTATGGCTAACAATACTCTAATAGACTTAATCTTAGCTACTGGTGAGAAGGTCTCATCATAGTCAACTCCCGGAGTTTGAGTAAAGCCCTTCGCAACCAGTCGCGCTTTGTAAGTATGTATCTTCCCATCCATGTCGGTCTTCTTCTTGAAGATCCATTTGCACCCAACTGTCTTACGACCTGGTACATTGTCAACCAAGTTCCAAACTCGATTGTCATACATGGACTGAATCTCACTGTCCATAGCCTCCTTCCATTTAGCAGACTCAGGGCCTGCCATTGCTTCCCTATAATTATTAGGTTCATCCAAATCTATTAGTGTACTATCACTAATAAATGTATCACCTTCAGTGGTGATGTGATAACCATAATAAAAATCAGGTGTGTTCCTCACCCTAGTGGAACGTCTTGGAGGTACAGACTCACCTATCAGATCAACAGGAGTTTCCTCCTCAGGTTGGTCGATAGCATTTGAGGTTCCTTCACCGCTTGACTCTTGAAGCTCTTCAAGGTCAATTTGCCTCCCACTGTCCCCTTGGCTTATGAATTCTCTCTCACGAAAGACTCCTCTTCTTGCTACAAAAACCACATTATCACTGGGTCTATAGAAGAGGTAACCAAAGGATCTCTGTGGGTAGCCGATGAAAATACACCTCTCACTTCGAGGTTCAAGCTTATCATGAGTCTCACGCCTTACGAAAGCTTCACAACCCCAAATTTTGATGTGGTCCAAATTAGGAACTTTCCCAGTCCACATCTCGTGAGGTGTTTTGGCAACATTTTTAGTAGGGACTAGATTAAGGATATGGGCGGCAGTCTCTAAGGCATACCCCCAGAAAGAGATTGGTAACGAAGCTCGACTCATCATGGAACGAACCATATCCAGCAAGGTTCGATTGCGCCTCTCAGCTACACCATTCAACTGTGGTGTTCTGGGAGGTGTCAATTGTGAGACAATCCCACATTCCTTAAGATAGTCAAGGAACTCAATGCTAAGATACTCTCCTCCCCGATCGGATCGAAGCATCTTGATGTTCCTGCCCAATTGATTCTCCACTTCCTGCTTAAACTCTTTGAACTTTTCAAAGGTTTCTGACTTATGCTTGATTAAGTAAATATATCCATATCTACTGTAATCATCAGTAAAAGTCACATAATAGCGATTAGCATCCCTTGAAGCAACTCTGAAGGGCCCACACACATCCGTGTGTACAAGGTCCAACAAACCTTCACCCCTATCACAAGTACCTATGAAGGGTGACTTTGTCATTTTTCCAAGTAAACAAGACTCGCAACTATCATCTGACTTGAGGTCAAATGATTCCAAGACTCCAGCCTTTTGGAGTTGGCCTATGCGCTTCTTGTTAACATGTCCAAGACGACAATGCCACAAGGATGCTTTATCCAAGCTATCTGAAGAATCAATATACAACACATTATTTCCTAGATTGTCTACAACATTCACAGCTTCATATACACCATCACAAGGTAATGCTTTAAAGTAAAGTACATCATTGTAATAAACATTAATAGCACCATTTTTATTATCAAATGAAAATGAAAAACCTTGTTTGTACAAGCCATGAAAAGAAATAATATTTCTCGCCATTTCGGGCGAGTAACAACACTTATTCAAATCTAACATTAACCCATTATTAAGCAATAAAGAATAAACTCCTATCTTGGTAACAGGTGATGCTTTCCTGTTGCCCATGACTAAGTTTATCTTCCCGTGCTTCACTTGCTCACTTCTTCTTAGTGCCTGCAAATCAGTACAAATGTGAATATCACACCCTATATCAAGCACCCAAGAATTAGCATTAGATGAGTTGTTAGACAATATTGTGTAAATACCTGCATGGGTGGGTTTAACCTTCCCATCCTTTAGATCTTGCAGATATTTGGGGCAGCTTCGCTTGAAGTGTCCCCTATCCTGGCAATAGAAGCACTGTGCTTCCTTTGGGTTCGAAGAAGGAGTAATGGGACCTTTCTTTGTCCCACTTGAAGAGGAACCATCAAGAGTCTTACCCTTGGTACCCTTCGAAGGGCTTTTCCTCTTCTTACCTTTTCCCTGCCCAATAGCCAGAACAGGGGCTGTTGAAGGGGTAGAAGTAGCAACCGCTTTACCCTTAAGGCCATTTCCAGCTGTCCTTAAGAGTCCTTGAAGTTTGCTAAGTGTGACTTCCTCCTTGTTCATATGATAAGTCATACGAAACTGATCATAACTTGGAGGTAAGGAATGGAGAATGATGTCAATCGCCATTTCCTCAGGAAAGTCAACATTTAGCTTCAGCAACCGGTCAACGAACCTTTGCATCTTCTGCAAGTGACCGGTGATGGGTTCACCATCCTTCATCCTTGCGGTTATCATGGAGGAGATGATTTCATACCTCTCCTGACGCGCGCTCTGATGGTACCTTTCCATCAGATCCAGGTGCATCTCATAGGGGTAGAAATCTTCATAGGATTTTTGAAGTTCAGGAGTCATGGTGGCCATCATGATGCATGCTACTTTAGTAGCATCCTTTTCATGTGCAACAAACTCCGCAAACTCTTCAGGAGTAGCAGTGGCTTCATTCACAACCTTAAGCTCCTTATCGAGGACATATTCTTTGTCCTCATAGCGGGTAATCATTCTGATGTTTCTGATCCACTCATTGAAATTGGATCCATCAAAGATGACCTTACCACACAAGTTCATAAGGGAAAAGGAGCCTGTTGGGTTTGAGCCAGAAGCATTGTTGGAAGACATCTGAAAGGAAAGAAAGACAAGTTTCATTAGATTAGGAATCCTTAATAATTCACCCAAATGAAATATTAAGGCTAGGACCCAACAAACTATTTATAGTTGGAAGAGGGATGCCGTAATCCATACTATAAAATATTTGAAGGTAGGTAAATGACGATTTACCAATTTCCACCATAAGAACGAAATATTTTATTATTAGGTTTTATTGGTTTTGAAACTCCTAGATCTTTTGAGATACATTGAACTTTTCAATGGCATGTTTGAATCTCGATTGTGCCCTCTCCAGTTTGTGACTGGGATGCCGAGGATCACAAACAAGGTGTGAATAACCATACAAATTGACTTGGTAACCTCAACAATATTACCTAATCGATGTGCCGGTTAACCACACACGCTCCACCGATCTATAATAAGGTCAAGTTACCCTTTGCCACTCTTACTAGTCCATGTTAGTGTGCCGGTTAACCACACACGCTCCACTAACGACTTGGTAAGGTACAAAGTGTAATTTTATGGGCTAGCACCAATTTCACATTTTCCTAAAGTAACTAAGATTGGGAATTTGTAATGTATAGTTACTTTATAATTCATTATACTTTTAACGAGTATTTAAAGTCGTATCCTACCCGTTCGGCTAACGACCCTCCACCGATCAAGGAAGCGGTGGGTGAGAGTGGACACCCATTAAGTCACCATTTTATAGGCAACAACCTTATACCCCCCTTATAGACCGGCTTCGTGAATGAGGCCTACTAACGGTAAGAATGACATATTCTTATACATATCTATATAATAAAATTATAATAATAGTATAAGTGTTGATTTTTAAACTTTTTAAAAATCTAAGGTTTAATTTGGAATTAAAGTATTAAAGTGTAAGACTTTTCAAATTCCAAAACTTGAGGGCAAGATTTGAAACTATTCCAAGTCTCTTCAATTTGTAACTTATGAGTTTTAATGATTCATAAAAATGAAGACTCTTCATTTTATGAAACCTCTTTAGTTCTTTAATCATAATTAAAAGAAGTGACTCTTGGTTATCCATAACTTGAGGACAAGTTATGGACACCATCATTTCCATTAAGATCATGAATTAAACATACATGGAGGTTACATATAATTCCTATGATCTTCTAAAAACTCATAAGAACAAAAATTCATGTCAAACAATTTCAAGAAATCATATAACTATATACAATACTTGAAAATTGATAAAAGTCATGTAAAATGGGTTAACATAATCATTATCATTTTGAAAAACAGATTTTACAAGTCCAAAACAGATTGGGATAATGATCTTAATCCATTTCCAACAACAAAACTCGAAAAAACTGCCCAGCACGCTCCTACTCGCCGAGTGCATTATTCTACTCGGCGAGTAGAATGAATTTGTTCATGGATTCGGCGAGTCCTCCCCATGGACTCGGCGAGTCCAGTCGTCAGAATGCAGAATTTTCGATTTTTAAGCAGTTTTGCATCAAGTATACAGAAAACAATCCTAGGCTCTGATACCACTGATGGGTTTTTAAGCATTCTAACACTTCCTAAGTGTACATGCAACCCTAATAACCTTGAATCTATGTTTTCTCTATATACATGCAAATTTCTTTTTCAAGGTTATTTCCTAACTAGCATGGCATGGGGATTACATAAAACATAAAACTAGTAGAAATACATACCTTGTTGTTGCTTGGATTCCTTCAAGACTTTGTGAGCCTAGCACCCCAAATGTTGTGCCTCAAATGCTTCACACAACACCACAAGACTTGGAATAACTTGAGAGAATGTCACTTAGCCTCAAAATCGGTTATGCCCTCTCTAGTAACACTAGGTCACCATTTTGCTAGCCATAGGGTTCCTTTTATAGTGTTGTCACAATTAGGGTTTACACATGAATGCCCTTAATTGTCATGACTCTTGATTTCTCATGACCCATGGGTTTGTAACTCCCATGGACTATCCATGGAGCTCCATATGGTTATAACCAAACCCATAAACCATGGATCATTAATCCACCATAAAAGAATTGATGATTGTCATAATCAACCCTATATATTTAATTAGTCTCACTTTGATCACCAAATTAATACTAGATTAATACTTGATCAATACTAATTAAATAATACTATTATTAATATATTAGAACTTATAATATATTAATAATCATAAGTGCCTTATTCTCTCATTTAGTCTATCCAAGTATTGCAATGCCATGCAACCCAAATGGACCATGCCGGGTCGGGTCAAGTACATACCAAATAAAGTTATGGACTTAGACACTATATCCAACAACATGCTCCATTGATTTATGATAATCTATGAGCTACCCATTTCCATCCTTCATTAGTCCCATATTAGTGTGCCGATTAACCACACGCGCTCCACTAACGACCAAAAAGGTGCAATGTGCAATTTCATGGATTAGCACCAAATTCACATTTTTCCTAAAGTAACTGTCACACCCCCAGCAGGCGGCGGAAACACCGGGCGGTGTAACATGATTCCTTGTATCATAGTTATGAAATATATATTGAATATTACAAAAGAATTATTGTAAACTACGTACCTTTATTGATAATAGAAAGTTATGTTATTCCAGGTTATTATGTTCCTGAAAATACATGCGTTTTGAAAATACGTCAACATAAAGTTGGTGAGTTCACATGTTTTGACTCTAAATAAAGATAGTACTTTTTCCCAAGTTGGAAAAGTATATAATATAGTTTGAAGATATCATTTTGACTCATACTTGTTTCTAACATACATCATATATATCCTAGGTATAATGGTTTACCTACCAAATAAGTAGTATACCTATAAGTCTCATATACTATGAATATAAGTGTTTGTAAGTCCATACAAACATAGGTTACTACGTATAAATCTTATTTGAATTCTATACGAGTAAAAACGGCTACATATAAATATTATTTCACTTCTATACGAGTAAAACCGGCTACGTATAAATCTTATTTCAATTCTATACGAGTATGTAGTATAGGTATAGTTGTCTACTTAATGACTAAGTAGTATACCTACAAGTTCCTTGTACTTAGAGTATAAGTGTTTGGGAAACTTATACTTAACATTAATACTTGTATAACGACAAAGTATAATGCTTCTAACAATTTGCTACCATGAGTCCGTAACCGCGACTGTATGACTAGTTTCAAACCTCTGCTTGATGCTAGAAGTTTCGCATCTTAAGATAAATTCCACACGCTTCATCAACGTCGGAACAATAAACAAATAAAAGGATTGTTTGTCCCTCACTTAAGCTTGGTTGTAGCTAGCAACCACGAGTGGGGTTGTCAACCTGTATCTTATTCATACACAACTTCCTCGCTCGCGCGGGATTAGCGGTTACATGTCCGAGGATTTTCCCTAAGATTTCCAATCTTAGTTGATAAATACAATAACTCATGTAGACTTGTCGAGTTCCGTTAGTTCTAGTAGTAAAAACATATTCGTGTCTAAAAAACTAAGTTATTAAACTATGCTTTAAGCATTACTCCTAATATTTATAATACTTAGGCAGTACAACAGCTATAATTTGAGTTAAAACTAGGTTTTATCTTGACATAAAACCAACAATAGCAACATAGTTAAAAAGTATATATAAAACTCCTGAATATACCTTCAGGGTTATATTAATAACATAATAGGTTTTATCTTGACATAAAACCAACAATAGCAACATACTTAGTAATTAGTATATTGAACTTCCGAGTATAACTCTGAAACTATATCGCACACAACATATATATAGAACTCCCAAGTATAACTCAGGGTCTACATTAGTATAATATCATGCTAACAAGTTTACGATAGCTGTATGTTTTCAAAATATCAGATTCAAAACAACTATATCCCGGTTAATATAATTATCTATGTCGATACAAATATACTATCATATAGACATAATATTAACTTAAATACAATATTTAGCATGCGTTTCCCTCGAAAACATTAGAAAGTAGGGCCGTGAAACTCACCCTAGTAGCGTGATCTATAGAATTTAAACGGTCAGAGGCTCGTCATTGTTAGGCTCAGGAAGGGAAACGACCTTCGGAAACAAGAGAGAATGAATGGAGACGGTGTAATGAGAGAAGAGGCTAGAATTTCTATTTATAGGCTGATTTTGGCTCTCTCACGTCGTGAATGTGGCGTTTTGACTCCTCACGTCGTGAGTCCAGTTAGATTAGGGTTTCTGACACATGTCATTCTCTTAGACAACTATAACTTCAGAAGGTCATAACTTTTGCATACGAACTCCGTTTTTGACGTTCTTTATATCCACGCGTAGGTATTTACGAGTACTACAACTCTATTTTAGACTCCAATAGCTAATTGTAAGTCTATTTTAAATTCCTCTTATTATAGAGATTTATAGTGTTACGGTTTATCATAACTTCTTTACGCGAAGTCAGATTTAGATGTTCTCTATATTTTTGGAATCGTATGGACGTATACTTTGAGTTGTATCATAAATTATGTATGAAAGTTCATACTTTAACATGAATTACATAGTAGGTTTATCACATTACTAGTTTAACAAAATCACATTACATGATTGGCATAATCACATGTGATTGTTATTCACCTATTTTGACTGGTGTTACAGTAACTAAGATTGGGAATTTATAAATGTTTAGTTACTTGTAATTCATTATACTTATTAATGAAAGTTTGTGTCCTATCCTACCCGTTCGGCTAACGACCCTCCACTAGTCAAGAGTGCGGTGGGTAAGAATGGATACCCAATGACGGTCATTTTACTGGCTGCTTCCTTAAACACCCCTTATAGACCAGCTTCGTGAATAAGGCATACTAACGGTAAAACTGACTTTTAACTTATACATATATAATATATTAGACTTTTAATTTTATATAGTATAAGGGTGTATTTTACACATTTAAAATACTAAGTGGTTTAATATATTAATAATTTAGACTTTTAATTTAATTAAACTTAAACCATGTCATTATGGATTTATTAATTCTCTCTTTTTAATTAACCACTTAATTAATTTAATAAAACCATAAAGGTGTAATTTGAACTATTCAAAATATCAAGGTTCAAAATATAAAATTCAAAAGTAAAACTATTCAATTAATTTTTAAGTTATGAAACCAAGAGTTGCACCTTTTGAAAACTTTCAATTACTAGAGTTCTAGAATTTAATGAGACTTTTCAAATTCCAAAACTTGAGGGAAAGTTTTGAAATTCTTCAAAACTTTTGGCTTCCAAACTTGATGACAAGTTTTGTAACTCCTTAAAAAAACTTTTGAGTTCCAAAACTTGATGGCAAGTTTTGTAACTCTTCAAAGACATTTAGTTCAAATTTTAACTAATAAATTAATCATATATATTTATCTTTTACCAATTTGACCTAATGCAACTCATATATCAAGATAAATCCAAATCAAATAATACAAATAATTGGTTTATCATATAAACTAGTAATTATCTTAAAATTTGACAAGTTATCTTTAATTGGATGAGGTTAATCACTACCATATCATAAAAGTCAGATTTAATGATATAAAACAGTTAATGGTAATGATCCTAATACAATTCTAGCCAAAACACCCGAAAATCTGCCAGCAAACTGTCCAACTCATCGAGTCTCACAATGGACTTGTCGAGTTGGCCCAACTCCTCGAGTCCCATTATGGACTCGTCGAGTTCATCATGTAGAGGGCAGATTTCAATTTCTTCAACTTTGAACAATTAACCAATGCATCAATGTAACAGAAAACACTCTAGGCTCTGATACTACTGATAGGTTTTAGGTACTATAACACTCCTATGCTGCACATACAACCTTAATGCTTTGGATCTAAGTTTTCTCTAGTTATACATGCAATTTTCATTTTCCAAAAAGCATGAAGCCTAACTAGCATACAACTTTGATATTTGAATCATAAAATAAGTTAGAAGAATACCTCTTTGTTGTAGCTTGTAGAACTTGGCCTTTCGAGAGCTTAGCACCTCAAATGTGATGCCTCTAATGTGTCACAAACACCATGAACAAATAGAGAATAATAAGAAAGAGGCTAGGAATCACCAAAAATGGATAGGGTTCTGCTTGGAACTCTTAGGTCCCCATTTTGGTGTGTTAGGGGTTACATTTATAGTGTGGAATTTCTAGGGTTGTAAACCCTAATTCACTTCCTTGGGCCTATTATCCAATAATCCATATGATAAGCCCTTTGGACTAATTCTTCATGAACTTGACAAAGATTTAGTCCATCCTAATCAACATGGATCATTCGCCCAAACTATATGTATTTATGATTTACCTAATCAATCCCCGTTAATTTAACCAGTCTCTTTTAATCACCAAATTAATTCCTGATTAATACCAATTAAATAATATGATTTCTCAATTAATATATTATACTTGTAATATATTAATAAATCACAATTAACCACTTTCTCAAATATCTATCCTATCGAATTGCTTTGGTGAAGGCAACCCAAAAGGACCATGATACTATCGGGTCAAGTACATACCAAATATAGTTATGGCTTAGACACCTAATCCAACAGTAACAACTAAGCCTCATTGCTCTGTAATAGTTTGATACTTATTAATGGAGTGTTTTCTTCATGTGATGCACCATTGCTACTTTTTTTGGCCAATATGTTGGCTTATACATCACTTTAAAACACAATCAATACAACACAATAACCTTTTCATTGATCTTAAAAAACTTAACCATTAGCATTACAAATACTACTATAACTTAATCATTACAGATGACGCTACCATTACAATCTCTACTACAACTTAACCATTACAAAATACTTTAGCATTACAATAATAACTAAGCCTTACCTTACAACTTGCAAACAAGTATCACCAAAAACAATACCCAACTAGTAAATAAACATATCTTCAAGATCAGATTTTCATTTTGTAGCTTCTTGTTCAACCTCAAAAGGCAAGAGATTGACAAACTATCACCATGAGCCTTATCATCATCATCTACCCAACCAATAAATCCACTATGTGGTCCCTTTCAATTTCAAAACCCTCGATTACAATACCTACAAGTGCATATAATTGCATCTCCATCTAGGGTTACGATTAAAAAAATTCCCAAATACAACATACCTTACTTGGACATGCATACAAGGCTCCTCCTGGATTATTATTAGTAGTTGAAATCCAAATTAGAGTAGCACACCCACAATCACATTTCGCCATTTCTGATTTAAGGACAACGAAGGAGTAAATGATTCAACAATGGAGAAACTTAAAGAAACACATCTTTGGTCGATCCTGATGTATATGTGAGTATTTGAACGCCTTCGTAAATGTACAATGTCAAATATACCCCCATCATACAAGGCACGTGGAGTGTCTAACATAAACAATTGAGGGAATGTTATAACAGGGACCTAGCATGTTACATAATTAAAACATGATGATGGTCCGAATTAAAAAATAACTTAAGAACCACGCATGCAATTTATACAAAACCACAAAGAGCATTCACATAATTTTCTCTATATTTTCTTTAACCTTTTAATTTTTTTCTTTTCAATTTAACTAATGTATTATAAACTTATATGTTTTGTTAATACTCTAATATAATATATAATTTATCATTGCCAAATTTTTTTTTTCCAAAACTATAAAAGATTATGTAATTAAATTATATATATATATATATATATATATATATATATATATATATATATATATATATATATATATATATATATATATTATTTACCCATAATATTTTATGATATTTGACATTTTTTAATTTTGACAATTTTAACAATTACTTTAAATTATTTTTTTTATAAAGTAATTTTTTATTTTTGGGATTTCTTAATGAATAAAGTTGGAAAATTTATTCATCAAGACGTGGGGAAGGACCAAATATGCGATTTGGAGCCCTTGATAGGAAGAAAACAACTTAAGGTCGATTAAGCTGTTCAGATCGGTTCCCATGACGTGACCTTTAGGTTTCCACATAGTGGGGCTGGGGAAGCAGACGACTGTTTTGACATTTAGTGCCCACAACGTGGTAAAGGGAGGGCCACGATATGGAGGCTTGTTGAATCTATTATTGTCTTGGCCTCATATTCTTACCGGGTTTGGACTTGTTAGCCACAACGTGGAGGTCGACTGATATTGAATTTGACCATTGACTTTTGACCTAGGGTTGACCTTTGGGTGTAGACTAAGGTCCCGTTTGATAATTGCTGACTGAGAAGGTGTTGACTGAAAAAGATCTGTCTGGGTAAGAAATTCTGATTGAGTAAGAAATCATACTGGTTGATTGTACATCTGACTGAATGTGTTGATTGATGAAAAATGACGATTTTACCCTCAGACAATATTTTCGACAATAATTCCTTTATTACCATTTAATTTATAACATTACATTTTGTTTATAAAAACATTGAATCTCTCCTGTTCAAATAAACAAAACTTGTTTATAATCTCTCCACCAAATATAAAACTTGATCTTCAGTCTCATTACAAAAACAAAGAAACATATAGAAATCAATACATATTATAGAAAAAGAACTCAGAAGTCATTACGTTTATGTGCAGCTAAAGAACAAGTCCATAATCCTAGTTTTTAAGAACACGTATGTACATAATATATTATTAATCTTACATATACAATAAGTCTATAATCAATACAGATTTGGATTTAATAATATTAGAACACATATCTCAACTATAGACAAATAATTTATTACAAGCTACAACCTCTCTTTCTTTCTCTCTCTCTCTCTCTCTCTCTCTCTCTCTCTACAGTCTACATATATAGCTTGATACAAAATTGGAAAGGATAACACTTTCAAAACACAAAATTGTAGCAAATCTGTTTTCCTAAAATCAGATTCATCAAAATAGAAAAACTGAAATCCGCTAAGTACATGTGGATATAGCCTAGTTTTTTATATCAATACTGCTCTAGCAGTTGAATTTGAATCACGTTTGATCAAATATTTGATCAAATCCAAACATAATCCAAATTCATTGACTCAAATGATCGAATTAATCACCAACCCTTCACGATTTCAAGCATTTAGAAAATCAATTTCAAGCACGGATTTTAGAAAATTGAGAAAGAAAACTTACCGATGAGGGGAGGCGATGGAGGGGTAGGGGAAAGAGGGTGTAAAGCATTGGCTAAGGGTTGGTGTCTGGCGAGTAAAGAAGGAAGAAGGAGAAGATGTGTAACAGTGAAGAAGATGCAGTGAAAGGAATAGATGAAAATTGACGAGGAGAGGTGAAGGATGAGGCAGAAACAGAAGGGAAAAGGAGAAAGAAGAGGGTGGGTCTATCTTTTGGTCCAGTCAGGCATATGATGAAGCTGACCGAGTATGCTATATGGGTCAGATATCCTAACTAAGTCAGCAACACATCAAACAGACTTAGCTAACCAAGTTAGCCCAAATTGATGACCCAGAACCAATCCTACGAGTATCAAACGGAGCCTAATGTTGGATCTAATTTGATGATTAAGTGTGTTGTAGCACCAACCTCGTGGCATGTAACATCATGTTTCGAGAAGTTTCTTATTTCTGGATTGTGGACAATAAATGAATCAAGTAAAGGCCATGGGCTTCAAGGGACTAAGGTTTAGACCCTACTGGATGTTGATAATATTAGTTATGCGATCCAAGCCCTTGGTTCGTGTTTTAGAGTCAAAGGGTAAAATGGGAAAAGTGGTGTTTCTGACTTCTTTCTTGGAATAAGGATTTTATTTCGGTATGTTTTAAGTTAAAAGCAATTAGATAGGATTGTGGGGCTTTTAAATACCTTTCCGTGCATGTAAAGAACGCCGAAAACAAAGTTGAAACAAACAAGTTATGACTGTTTGAAGTTAGGAAAATGGAGTCTAGCAGTACGCTGGGCGTACAGTACGATTACGTTGGGTGTACTGGGTCGAGGAAGTTGCGCTTTTGGGGCGTTACACTGGGCTTAACTTTAGGTATGTTGGGCGAACCGCCGCAGAGTAAAAACGCTATTTTTGTGGTTTTCAGCCCTATTTAAGGTCTCTAACCCTTGGGGGTCCTTCCTATCATGCGCCTCCCCCCTCTTGAGCCTCCAACTCGAAATCCTAGCCCCTAAAACAAATCTTGAGCCTTTTTATGTGTTTTGAGTGCATTTTGGATGAAAGAGAAGTTCAAGCTTGTGGATCCAAAGTCTACATTTCTTTTCTCAACTCCAAAAGGGATAAAGCTTGAATCTTGATGATGCATTTGTTAGATCTTGCTAGTTTTTGGTTTTATGAGTATTTTGGTCACTTTAGTGCATAAAATTTTGATTTTCATAGTTTGTGACCATGTTATGGATAAAGTTGAAAACTTTATCCGTCTAAACATCATATTAATTCAGATATGAAGGTTGGAGACTTGGACTTAATGGATTAAGTTGAGAAAGATGCATTTTTTGTCTCTTTGAGACATAAATACTAGATCTTGGTTGTTTAGACCATCCTAATGGATAAAGTTGGAAACTTTATCCATTATAGAGCTATTAGAAGCAATAAAAATGTGATATTGGTCCTTCTATCCCTTCCATGCAAGAGTTATGATGTCTTAATGGATTAATAACTTAGGGTTTTAGCTTTTGGAGCTTTTCTAGCCCTGGAAAGTCATAAAGGTGGAAACTTTATGACTTAAGACAATGTTTGGGGCTAGATCCGAGTTTAGATGGAAAGTCTTTGTGAAATAAGCACTTAATGAGGAGAATACAATTCAAATGAAGTACGTTGGGTGTACCAAAGGTTACGTTGCACGTACTGGGTTAGAGTCTCATGTTTTTGGCTAATTATGTTGGGCGTACTTAGTCAGTTTAACCTTCTTTAACTTTTTGTCTTGTTGACTTTGATCTTTGATGTGGGGTTTGACCAAGTTTGGCTGAGGGGAATTTTGGGTATTTTAGGCAGCAGTATGAGACCAGGTCACTGTTTATTGTATAGGTGACTGGTAGAGGCAACAGTTGGAGAGATGATGTAACATCCCAATTTCCAAGCCCAATTTTTTTTTTAAATTTAAGTAGTTCTCAACATAGTTTACCAAAACATTTCCCATGCCACATCATTTGCAAAAAAAACTATAACAATGTGTCTGAAATCATAATGTCAAAGTAAAATCAATCAGAGTACAATCCCAGCAAACTCCATGCGGAAATCATGTGTGTGTGTGATGCGCTGCTACACTGCCGACTCCTTCCCCTTAGACGAAGAGCTACCTGAAACCAAACCTAAAATTGTGAGCACAAAGCTTAGTGAGTTCCCCCGTCATACCACATACCACACAGACATATCGCATTCATACTGCCGGGCAATTCTGGGGTGCCCGACCTACCCAGTACGGCCATTCTGGGGTGCCGACCTACCCGTGTCAAGCCATTTTGGGGTGCTGACCTACCCATGTCAAGCCATTCTGGGGTGCTGACCTACCCTTCGGTTCTATCAACCGAACCTCGGGGACTATTCCACCCCCTACTGCTACTATCTCATATATCATAACGTAAACATACTGTCAGACGTTTATGGGGTGTCCGACCAACCCTTCGGTCCTAAGAACCGAACTTGGGGACTATTCCCTCCCTACTACCACTATCACATATAACATATCATGCCAGCATATAATCATATCATCACATACTGTCAGACATATCTGGGGTGTCTGACCTACCCTCCGTTCCTAACAACCGGACTCTACTACTGTCACATATACATATCATGCTAGCATATAACATATCAGGTAGTAGCAAACCTAGATGAATATCACAAAGACAATCATCTAACATACAACTCCTACTGGTGGGTCGGCATTGTGGCCGTAGACCCACCGCTACTGGAAGGTAACTCACCTCGAACGAGTAGCTGTGCGGGGAATCTCTGTCTGCTGCTGCTCCGGAAATCCTCCGGCTATAATCCCCACAAAACACTTAATCAGAGTCTGATATCTATTCTTAGGGTAAAATGACCATTTTACCCCTGACCAAGTCCAAGTCAAAGTGAAAGTTAACTTCCAGTTGACCCGACTCGCCGAGTTGGGCCGCCAACTCGTCGAGTCCCTATCTCTTCCACTGTCCTCATCCACGTCTCTACTCGTCGAGTTGGGCCGCCAACTCGTCGAGTCCCTATCTCTTCAACTGTCCTCATCCACGACTCTACTCATCGAGTGTAGCAACGACTCGACGAGTTCTCCTTCCAACACCACCCCGGATGAACCTTCATTCCACTCGCCGAGTTGTATGAACTACTCGTCGAGTCCATCTTCATCCTATGAACACGTCCTGACCTCGACTCGCCGAGTTGTATGAACAACTCGTCGAGTTCATCTTCAAGAGTTGGGAGATTGCATTGGACTCGCCGAGTCGACTCATGCACTCGTCGAGTCCTATGAACTACAGGACTATGGCTTATCCCGATACGTTTGGGTCACTCTCCTGGACCCTCTAAAACCTTTCTCTCACTCAACTGGGTCTCTTGGACCATAACAGAAAAAAAGAAGTCAAGCCTCGGACTCGCCGAGTCCCAAGAATGAATCGCCGAGTCGATACAGTCCCAAGTCTATTCCTTCGATTTCTGGTGTACAACTCTTGTCCAAATGATAGATCTAGGCCCCTAAAATCGATCTAGCATGTAAAGTTACGAACTTTACGTGCATACATGGGACTTTGAGCCAAAAAGGCTCTAAAAGAGGCTCTTATGTTCCATGGGGGCTCCCATGGGTGCAAAAGCAGCCCTTTTCTGCCTTGTAACTCTTCCATGGGCCTAGATCTGAAGCCTCAACCCCCAACCATGCTTGCAATCATAGTTGTTTACCAAGAATGGCTTATAAAAGCCCTAAATCTCCCCAAAAAGGGATCAAACGAATAAGCAAGCAAGGTACAGACTTTATACCTTTCAAACACTGCAAATGATGCACCAAACTCGAATCCTTCAGTCTCCTCTTGATCCTTCTATGCTCTTCCTTCTTCCTTGTGATCAAAACCCACAAAATCACTCAAAAGCCTTAGATCTTGCACCAAAACACTTAGGGTTTGCCATGGAGGGTTTCTGGGAGCATAAAGGGGCGATGGAGGCTGTATAAGGTTGTTTAAATAGGGTGAAAACCCTCAGATTAGGGTTTTGTCCAGACAGAGCCTACTCGTCGAGTCCAGGACCCGACTCGACGAGTCCCATACTTAAATCCCGCGTCTCATCCCGCTTCTACTCGGCGAGTTGGGCCTTCAACTCGCCGAGTCCCAGACCAAAAATGCAAAATTACTTAAATAAAATACATACCAGGAACCAGGTGCTATAGATGACTTGTTCAACTATATTTTCAGACGGTGAGGAGAGTTTTCCTCACTGTACTTGTGGGTTGAAGGCACCAAGGCCGACCCACTGGATTTTGTATCCTGGTATATTGGATTGATGTTATGCTGAGTATGTGTTAGATTGGTAGATCCGTATGATTACCTGTGAGCACTAAGTATGCGTTAGATTGGTAGATCAGTATGATTACCAGTGTTGTTGGTTATTGATTGTTATTGTATATGTCGACATGTTATGGTTTGTTGGGTTGAGGCGGTCCTGCGTTGTGCTAAAAGCCAATATACATGGGGCGGTCCAAAAAGACTGAAGGCCTGGGAGGCGGTCCAGTCAGGCCAAAGGCCCAGAGAGCGCTCCAGATAGACTGTAGGCCCTGTGAGGCAGTCCAGTCAGGCTGAAGGCTCATATATTCATATTGTTATCTAGTCGGTTGTGTGTGGTACTTTGGGGGAACTCACTAAGCTTTGGCTTACATTTTAAGTTTTATATTAAAGGTACTTAAGATGATTAGGGCAAGACGAAGGCTTGATCGTACACATCCTTCAATTTTTATGAGATTTGATTTCGGGATACTCTTATCTGTGATTTTGACTTTTGGAAACTAATTTTTGTAAAAATTTATGGTTTTGCAGTTTGGTTTTGAAATATGAAAATTTTACCTTGATTTTTGCGATGTTACATGGAAGTTAGCTGTGGTTTATCTGATTTCGTGAGTAAGGTGAGTCTTCTCACTATACCATATAGGAAGATCAGGTGGTGGCCCTTGGAAATTATATGAAAGACCAGAATGTGGCTCTCGGAAAATTGTATGCAAGACCAGGGTTTGGACCATGGCAGTTATATGTAAGATGCTAGATGTCATTGTGATGCTTGCATGGAAGACCAGGTTATAGTTCTTGGCACTTGTATGTAAGAGCCGATGTTGGCCCTGATGTGGTAATGAAAGACCATGATGTGGCTCATGGTTGATAGTGATTGTAAGACTATGGTTGAAACATATCATTCTGTATCATATGTATGGTATGTTGTATTTTGGGGAACTCACTTAGCTTTGTACTTACGATTTTTTGGCTTAAACATTTTTAAGTGCTTCCAGTTCCAAAAGAAAGGGACCAGCTTGACTGCATAACATCCCCCTGATGTCTTTTTCCACACTGATTACCTTTGATTTACTCTGATATTTTGAGAAATATGTTTTATTATGTTTGGTTTTGGAATAAATGGTTGTATGACTCAATGGTTTAAAATGAAATTTTTATTGGTATTTTTGGGACGTAACAAGTTCGTATCACTGCCTCAATTTGAGGGATTCGGGCACACTTTGGGGTGTGTCTGTGCTCAAACTGAGGAATTGGTAAAAATATTAAAAGAAAATAATTTTCTTTTCTAAAACTACTTTAATAAAAGGGTTGTGATGCGTGCAATCAGCCGAGCTCAAGTAAGTAATTCCTAAAATACCCACACATGTTGATATGTTATACGTTTTTCATGCTAGAAGTTAGCATATGGACATGTCTAGGGTTGCATTCTAGAATGCCTATTAATGGAGAGATGCCTATTAGGAAGGATGCATGTTGATGTTTGGTGGCCTATAGAGTTCTACTGCTGGAATGGTGCTTGCTTTGTGCTTTGTAGGACTCATATTAATGTGAGTTCGTTATTACATGAATATGTTAAGTTACATGTTTCTAAGTTTAAATAATCTTAGAGTGATTGATTTGGCCTTAATACGCAACTATCATTTGAGTCGAACCGTTGTAGGGTTAAGTCTTTTAGTCGAAGGATTATTTAATTTTCGTTACATGTAATTGTATTCGTGAAGTAGTTATTTGACATAAGTAAGGGTCTTTCAGCAACTGATGATAGGGTGAGGTGGGAATCCAAGGAGATCCAAGGAAGTGCTTTAGTGTGTTTGGCACAATGTGTAGCGGGTATTGGGAGTATCAGTATGAGAAAAGGATTGAAACCGGTAAAAGCTGGACACTTGGAGGACTGGAGCTGAAAAAGATACAAAAAGGATGTTGCTGTACAACCTGAACCCTCGTCAGTATTTTTACCATATCCCGTGACTCGTAATTCCGATTGACGAGATTCAAAATGATCTAAAAACTAGACAAAACTTTAGACGAGTTTCATTTTTGTGCTGAATGCTAATTCCCAGTTCTAACAACGTGAGAACTATCATATCGCGACGTGAAATTGATTATTCTGGAAGATAACAACGTGGAGAGCAAGTTTCCTTGTTGAATACAGATTTCTCCTAATCTCACGACGTGATATGCGATTTAAGGAAACTATAAATACTCCTTTATACATTGGAGTTAATGGGGTTGGATCTGATTTCCTAGAGTTATAGTGGAATTCAGAAGTCAGAGGAGAGCAAAAAACAACCCTTGGAAGAGAGAACGATTCGAGATTGAAGATTAGAAGATCATACATCGCATTTGGTTTGCATTACTTTAATCAAGTTGAATTCTTATGATTTTGTGTGTTTACTTTCTGTCATGAATAGCTACTAGAATTTCGTTTAGTCAGATGAAACCTAAAACCATGAGTTAGTATCTTATTTTATGGATTATACAAATTTGGTTTATGCATGTGTTTGATTATCATTACCTAGCATGTTAAAGTTTGCATCATTGTTGCTTTGATTCAAGTTAAGTGTAGTTTATTGACCATTTGAATTACATGAACTTGTTTACCTAGTAGTTTATGATCATTAAATTTCTAGAGCTAGGATTAATCACATCTTAGATTAAGTGATAAAGGTAACAGTTTTAGATGTGTTGGAGAGCATAATTTAACCATAATTGTGTTTAATTAATGGTCTTGATCAAAGATAATTAACTTAGATATATCTTACATAGCCCATTCATCATTAATAATCAATTATGTGTTTGTTTGTGTATGATCATTACATAGTAGTTCATGAATTGGTAAAAATATTATTAGATCAAATCAAGATTGCTAATTACATATAAATTGGTAACCAACTTTATTAATCCATAAATAAGAACTAACCATTGGAAAAAGGTGGATTCGATACTAAACAAAAGTGTTTTTAATATCTTGATAACATCCATTTTTAGTTAAGTGTTTGTTTAGTTTTAAGTTAATCTGAACTTGCAAATTCAGATAAAAACCCCCACTTTAAGTTAATTGTTTTTAGATTAATTTTTAGTAGTTAAGTTATTAGTTAAATCTGTTCCCTGTGCTCGATACCCAACTTACTTTACTATACTACTTATGGGTGCATTAGTAGATAAGTAGTTTTGTTTATAAATTTAAAGCTAGATAGGTATAATTTCTGCACATCAAAGATTTTTGTTTTTAAAGCTAGATAGGTATAATTTCACCTCTCACGAGTGAGTTTAGTATTTTTCAGTTTTTATTTATTTTGTTTTTGGTTGGTTTTGTTTTTTTGTATTTTCCAAATATCTATGCTTTTTATGTTTTTCTTGAGGAAGTGGAACATGAATTAGCACGAAAACATGAGGGATTTGACTCAGGCGAAGATTTATGGGAGTTGAAAAGATGGATGGATGGCATCCTTCCTGATGAACCAGAACAAGCTGAGCGAGAGATAGAAGAGGATGAATTTTATCCAGAAAGAAATTTGGAGGAGCTAGAAAGTTTGCTAGCATAATGCTCGGACGAAGAACAAAAACAACCAGATTTTCAAGAACAACGACATGATATGATCATTACCCCGACGCAAGCTCCTGATAGTTCGGTTTGTGTTTCAACGCATGGGGTGACAATTCCATCTTTGAAAAAGGTTCTGAATAGTGATCCTTTTCTGACAAGCGACCAACTGGTCCCCATAATTTTTTATTTTCTAGGACTAAATAGATGTTCGGTTGTTTGGTCAAAAATCAAAACAAGAAGTCAAATTTTACAAGTTGGTCTGAAAAGAGTGTTTGATAAAACGAATGAATTAATAATGAGCGGAATGACAGTTTATTAAGTTAGGAATCCAGCTCAATACTCGCAAAAAAAAACGCTTATCGGGAGGCAACCCGATGTTTGATGAATTTCTATCCTTTTATTTTTTTTTGTTTTTTTTTTACTTTTATTTTTTTTGGTGTGTTTTAACTTGTGTTTTGATTTTTATTTTTATTTGGATTGTTTAAAGACATGTAACCAGATGGTAGATGTTTGTTTTCTTTCAACCAGTGGTTTGTTTTGTTCGCAAAATTATTAATATGTCAAGAGAAAAGAAAGTCGCGAGAGTTAGAGATTCCTAGTTCCTAGGGAGGTTTCCACTACATGATTAGTTTTTATATACACTAATTATATATATATATATATATATATATATATGTGTGTGTGTGTGTGTGTTATTATATGCTTATTAAGATCTGTTTGTGCTCGGGACTTCACTTGACACTTAGCATCCTATTTCGATCATATATTCGAATCACTTACTACAGGTGAGTTCATACCCCTAACTTACCTTTTAAATGATTTTAAATGCTTTTATGGGGGGAATACAAGTTAAAAACAGTATAGTGATACTATCAATCATATGTGATTTATAACTGTCAAACAAGAGGATTTCTTATACTTCAAATCTGTATTATCAAACAAACTACTTCAAATCGTTTTATAAACTGACATCAAGTCATCAATAACCATTCAAATGGTTAAAACACTTTTATATTTTAAGTGTGGGGTGACGTTCCTGTGCGAAGGGAGTTACAGAAAATAATGGGTCTTAAAATGAGTTAGGGTGTAACATCCCGTTATTTCTTCTTGTAAAGTCAAACTTGGGTCAACTAAAGTCCTCTTTGTTAATTGGATTTTTATTAAGGTTAGCATAGTAACCATTACTTATTAAAAAATCTAAGAATATTAGGTGTTAAGAAGGGAATAAGTGGGATCCGAGATCATTTGCATCATCCTTTTTCTTTCTTTTCCCTTCGGACAACAGCCTCGTAACCGAGAACAAGCACAGGCTTCGGCCGTGAACGAGGGCCGCAAACCCTCGGACCGCAAACTCATTGTTCTCGGCCACAACCGCCTTCGGACCGCAAACGAGGTTCACGACCGTGAACCCTCACACACACACACACACACACACATATATATATATATATATATATATATATATATATATATATATATATATATATATATATATATATATATATATATATGTGTGTGTGTATGTGTGTGTCTGTGTGTGTGTGTGTTTCAGGTAATTTTTACTTCATTTCTACACCTTCAAACGGAATTCCAACCTTTTTCTCTCAAGTATCATCAGCCAAGAACAACCTCTCTCCTCAAGAACATGCTAAATTCATCCTTTCTCATCATATTCAAGTGATAATCACTAGGTCTTCATAAGATCTAACAGGTATCATTTCTTGATCTTTTTATCATTTCAAGAAAATCCTTCAATCTTGTTATACTAGGCTGAAATCCGTTAATTTCACTAGTTTTCACGAAGAACACGCGAAGAACACGAAGAACACCCATCTGAAAACCTTTGAATCTTCTTAGAAACTTGCTTAGGATCTTCTGGTGTTCTTCATTCATCCAGAACACAGGGCCGTGAACACCTCATGGGCCGTGAACCCTCCTGGCCGTGAACCCATTCGAGCTTCCATTTTAGCTTCTAACACTCCTATTTGTAAGTTATACTTACCAATTAGTCCAATTTCCAATCATTCCTATGATTATATTAGCTAATTGGTTGCATATATGCTATACAAATTGCTATATAGGACTTGTTTTGCTACGGGATTTCACTTGTAGAAATAAACGTCCTATATCAAATCATTAATCGAATCACCCTTTAAAATGTGAGTTCATACCCCCGTATTTTCATGGTTTTTACAGTTTTAAGGGGGGGGGGGGAGGGGGAGGGGAATACAAGTCTAACACAAGGATTTTGTGTTACAAACAAATGGTTTCAAAATATCTCACCAAAAATGAATTTCAATTATCATCAAATCAATTGGTTTCAAATTCTATTAAAATGACATCAAGTCACCTAAAGTATTTCAAAATGTTAAACTCTTTAAATAATTTTATAAACTTATATTTTTCCCCAAAAATCATATTTATATATATATATATATATATATATATATATATATATATATATATATATATATATATATATATATATATATATACTTATATAAATAAGATTTAAAGGGGCTTAGGACTGATAACTCACTTTATTTCCTTTTCCTTGTTTGGATGTAGGCTTAGAGTATGGGTTATTTGTCTGAATGTCGTTTAAATTTTAGTTATATATATATATATATATATATATATATATATATATATATATATATATATATATATATATATATATATATATATATCCATATATGTATATAAATATAAAAGTTATTTCATTCCGTTTCAATACCCTTTGTAACATGTCGAGCAAGGGGTTGCATTCATGAACAGTTAGTATCAATTCAGAAAGTACATATAAATTATAATAGGTATAATTTAGTATTCAAAGAACATTAATTCACGATTCAAGTATACTAGAGTACACCATTTTACAAGAACAAGGTTTGTGTCACACCCCCAAACCAGAACGGCGGAAACGTTCGGGGGCGGAGGACGTCATGTACAGTATCATAACAATGCATAATAGTAAAACAAACAACAACATCATCCATTACATTCATAATATAATTTAATACGAGTGTGTTCTGTGTATAGTTTGAAAGACACCAAAATATGAATCAAAATAAAAGACGAGTCTTGAACATGCTCTGTCCTCTCAAAATCTGGTCATCGGTACCTGTCTACTGGTGACCTGAGAATACAAGTTATTTTGAAAGCGTAGATCAGCATTTAAGCTGGTGAGTTCATAAGTATTTTATTGTCATTGTTTGTATAAGTTTGATGAAAATGTTTGTAAGAGTTTGATGAAAATGTTTGTAAGAGTTTGATGTAAAGTTTGTAAGCGTTTGATGTAAATGTTTGTATACTCCCTAGAAAATCCTATATTTTCTACTAATGTAGTCTTCTACCAAGACCCGACTGTTTTGTATGTTTATCCTTTTGTAAAAGTGAGTGTTTTTCCCAAGTATGACTATCATTACGAAAAATAGTTTACATTACCGTTTATGTGATAAGATCTTTATAAGAATGTAATGGGAAATGAAGATGTACAGTAGTATTGTATATAAGTAACTATAGATGTACTAACTACCTTAAAATAAGTTTGTTTAATTAATGTAAAATGTGATGAGATTATAACCATACTTGATTTACTAGTAAACACGGCGATCAAAGACGTCGAAATGGTATGACATTCATCACCCGTAGACCTACAGGTCCCACTGTAGCTAGTAGCAAGGTGTAGGATGGTCAATCCCGTATAGATATATACACAAACTCATACTCTCCCTCTAGGAGACTCTATTTACAAAACGTGACACAACAGTATATTGCCATGCCATGAAGTAGTGGCTCACATTAATGTTATCTTTGTTATTGTATTAGTGTAGTATGTTCATTCTGTTCTAGTGTATAGTATGTTCCTTCTATTCTAGTGTATAGTATGTTCCTTCTATTCTAGTGTATAGTATGTTCCTTCTGTTCTAGTTATTAGTATGTTTGAACTGACTCATGTATGAACTGACTCTTGTAAGTTGCATTGTTCTAGAAATAGTAAGTAGTAACTTCCTAAACTATACATATTATAGTTTACTAGTACTGTTGTTTGAATGAATGATCATGTTGGTACACATTTGCTACCCAAAGGTATTGAACTGATTGGAAGAACTTTAATATCTTCATACATATACATAATATATAACTAAGATTCAAACGACACTCGGAAAAACAACCGATACCCTAAGTCCACAACAAAACAAAGAATAGGAAATAAAGCGAGTTATCAGTCCTAAGTCGTTTCAACCTTATTTATATAACTATATCTATATAGACAAGATTTGGACAATATATAACTTTAATAGAGTTTTGTAAAAAGATAAAGAGTTTTAACCATTTGAATGGTTATTGATGACTTGATGTCAGTTATAAAACGATTTGAAACAGCTTGTTTGATAATACATATTTGAAGTATAAGAAATCCTCTTATTTGACAGTTATAAAGCACATATGATTGATATTATAACTATATTTTTTTCAACTTATATTCCCCCCCCCCCCATAAAAGCATTTAAAATCATTTAAAAGATAAGTTAGGGGTATGAACTCACCTGTAGTGAGTGATTCGAATGTATGATCGATATAGGATGCTAAGTGTCAAGTAAAGTCTTGAGCACAAACAGATCCTAAGAAGCATATAATAACACATATATGTATATAATTAATGTATATAACAACTAATCATGTATTGGAAACATCCCTAGGAACTAGGAATCACTCACAAAGGAGTGTATCAATCACATATGATTGGTTTAAGGGAGTTCATGGCCAAAGGTGTGTTTACGGCCAAATTACTTAATCTTAGGAAAGGTTTGCAGCCCTAACTTGCATCTATGAAGTGTTTGTGGTCCTAATCTTGGTCTTAAGAAGGTTCACGACCATGACATGAAGGGTTTACGGCCATATGAAGAGTTTACGGCCGTAAACTCTTGATGTTAATGCTAAAATGGTTGATTCTTGGATGCTAATCATGTGCTTCTAATGGATAACAAGTATATGGAAAGGATACTTACGATTTGTAAGCTTGAAGGGGTGTTCACGACCCAAAGAACTAGTGTGTGTTCTTGCTGTTCTTGATGATTTGAAGATCTAACCCAAAAAGAGATTAATTCACGGATGAAATTATAGGGTTTTACTAGATCAAGAAGGTTATCAACTAATAATGAAAGAATGACTTACAACTTTTACGAGAAATGGAAGTGTTCTTGATGATACTTGAGAGAGAAATGAGTGTTCTTGACTTGGAAGTGTGAGAAGTGAAGAAAAATGAAGGAAAATAAAACTTAAGGAGTAGAGTTCACGGCTAGACAAGAGTTTACGGCGGTAAACTCCTTGTGGTGGAGTTTTCCGGCTGAATGCTACACAATGAACTCTAGTAGATACTTCCTAACACCCAATCCTTGAATGTACTAGGATTAGAACACTCAAACAGACCCTTAACAAAGCTAAAATATAGCAGAAACAAGTATGGCTTCTGATTGAATTAAATGGCTTTACAAGATAGAAATTTCGTGTTGTCACATCATCCCCCCGTTAGAGAAAATTTCGTTCCGAAATTAGAGTTTAAGCAAATACAAATAAATAAGTAAAAAGATGAGGATATTTCAGTTTCATTTGATCCTCGCGCTCCCAAGGGAATTCAGGTCCCCGCTTGGCATTCCAGCGAACCTTCACTATCGGGATACGACTTTGCTTCGTTTGCTTGACCTCTCTGTGCATGATCTCTACGGGTTCTTCCATGAAGTTGAGGCTCTCGTTGATCTTGATCTCGTCGAGTGGGATTACAAGACTTTCGTCGGACAGACACTTTTTTAGATTTGAAATGTGGAAAGTAGGGTGTACGTTACTAAGTTCTTGAGGTAGTTTGAGTTTGTAAGCTACAGGCCGATCCTAGCGATGATATCAAAAGGCCCTATGTACCTTGGATTTAGCTTCCCACGCTTTCCGAAGCGTATCAAGCCCTTCCAGGGTGAGACCTTCAATAGAACGCGATCACCAACGTGAAATTCCAAAGGTTTCCTTCTCTTGTCTGCGTAGCTTTTCTGTCGGTCTCTAGAGGCTTTCAATCATTCACGAATCTGAACGATCTTTTCTGTCGTTTCCCAAATGATTTATGGACCTGTGAGAGTGCTGTCAGGAACTCGTCCTTTAGCTAACTGTGTGTCACCCACCTCAGCCCAGAACAGAGGGGATCTGCACTTTCAGCCATAGAGGGCTTCAAATGGACCAACCTTTATGCTCGTGTGATAACTGTTATTGTTGGAGAACTCGACAAGGGGTAAATGAGTATCCCATGCCTTCCCAAAGTCTATCATACAGGCTCGCAACATATCTTCCAAAGTTTGAATAGTTCTCTCACTTTGTCCATCAGTTTGTGGATGGTAGGCTATACTCATGTCCAACCTAGTTCCTAGGGAACCTTATATTGACTGCCAGAACCTTGAAGTGAATCTACTATCTCTATTAGAGATAATGGATATGGGAACACCATGCAGTCGTATGATCTCCCTAATGTAGGTTCTTGTTAGTTTCTCCATCTTGTCAGTTTCTTTGATAGGCAGGAAGTGTGTGGACTTTGTTAACCTATCTACGATCACCCATATGGTATCGAGACCACCTGTTGTCTTGGGAAACTTGGTTATGAAGTCCATTGTGACCCGCTCCCACTTCTATTCAGGTATATCTGGTTGCTGAAGTAAACCTGAGGGTTTCTAGTATTCGACCTTAACCTTGGCGCAAGTAAGACACTTACCCACGAAGATAGCAATCTCCGCTTTCATGTTAGGCCACCAGTATAACATTTTGAGATCCATATACATCTTATCTGAACCTGGGTGGACGGAATATCGAGTGTCGTGCGCTTCGGTCATGACCAAGTCTCTGAAGCCACCGTGCCTCGGTGTCTAGATCCGATCCATGAGATATAAGGCTCCGCCACCCTTGACTTCTAAGTTTTTATCCATCCCTCTCAGGGATTTACCCTCCACGTTTTCAGGTTTCAAGGCTTCTAGCTGAGCATCCTTAATTTGTGTGGACAGATGTGAATGGATAGTCATAGTCAATGATTTTACTCTACGACCAGAGTATTCTTTCCGACTTAGGGCGTCAGCTACTACGTTGGCTTTGCCGGGATGATAACAAATTTCGCATTCATAGTCACTGAGTAGCTCGACCCACAGTCGTTGTCTCAAGTTGAGCTCCTTCTGGTCGAATATACGTTGAAGGCTTTTGTGGTCTATAAAGATACTGCTTTTTGTACCATACAGGTAGTGTCTCCAGATCTTCAGAGCAAATACCACTGCTCCTAACTCAAGATCATGTGTGGTGTAGTTGACCTCGTGTGTCGTTAGCTGTCTTGAGGCATAGGCGATGACCTTACCTCGTTGCATAAGAACACAACCAAGCTCTTGGTTGGACGCATCGCAATAAACCACGATGTCTTCTTTCCCTTCTGGGAGGGATAGTATCGGTGCGCTGCATAAGGCTCGCTTCAGCGTTTGGAACGCCTTTTCTTGTTTCTCTTCCCAGTCAAAGGCTACGCCTTTCGGGGTCAATGTAGTAAGCGGTTTCGCAATCCTAGAGAAGTTCTGAATGAACCTGCGATAGTAGCCAGCGACGCCTAGAAATTGACGAATTTATGTAGGCGTCTTCGGTGCTGACCAGTTCTCAATGGCCTTTATTTTGGAAGGGTCCATGTGAATTCCCTCTTCGCTAACCAAGTGACCCAAGAATTCGACTCTTCGAATCCAAAATTCGCATTTAGAGAACTTTACATAGAGCTTCTCCGATCGCAGTGTTTCTAAGACCTGACGTAGGTGTTAACTATGCTCCTCCTTACTACGAGAGTAGATAAGTATGTCATTGATGAATACGATGATGAACTGATCCAAGTAAGGATGGCACACCCTATTCATTAAGTCCATGAATATCGCGAGCGCATTGGTCAATCCGAATGGCATCACTACAAACTCGTAGTGTCCATAACGAGTTCGGAAGGCTGTCTTTGGAACATCCTCCTCTAACACTCGTAACTGGTAATACCCGGATCTCATGTAAATCTTTGAGAAGTAATTCGCCCCTTTCAGTTGGTTGAACATGTCGTCTATGCGAGGTAAAGGGTAACGATTCTTGACGGTAAGCTTGTTTAGTTCTCTGTAGTCGATGCACATACGAAACGATCTGTCTTTCTTCTTGACAAACAAGACCGGTGCTCCCCAGGGTGAGAAGCTTGGTCTAATAAATCCCTTGCTGAGCAGTTCGTTAAGTTGACCAGATAGCTCCTTCATCTCAGCTGGTGCTAAACGATAGGGCGATTTGGCTACTGGGGTAGCCCCTGGAACTAAGTCGATTCTGAACTCGACTTGACGCTGTGGTGGTAATCCTGGTAGTTCTTCTGGAAAGATGTCGGGAAAGTCGCGTACTTCTGGGATGTTCTTTATGTCTTTCGTCTCTTGGCTCATATCGACAACATGAGCAAGGAATGTGTGACATTCCTTTCGTAAGTACTTCTAGGCTTGTATGCTCGAGATGATACGAAGGTTTGTGCCTAGTTTGTAGCCGTAGATGACTAGGGTTTCGTTAGACGGTAGATTAAGACGAACGGACTTCTCATAACACATGATGTCGGCACAATGAGAATGCAACCAATCCATGCCGATAATGACGTCAAAACTTTTAATTGAGACCGACATGAGGTCGATTGGGAATGAATGGCTATCTAGAGTTAGAATACATCCTATGTATATGCAGCTAGTGCTCTCATTTTTTCCGTTAGCCATTTCTACAGTGAATGGTTCTTTAAGTGCGCATGATTTTTGTTTAAGTAAGTGTGCAAATTTCTGGTTCACGAAACTCCTCTCCGCTCCACTATCAAACAGTATGCATGCATATGAGTTATCGAGGAGAAACGTACCGGTGACCACTGTAGGGTCTGCTATCGCTTCCTTGTGCCCTATAGCCAAAACTCTTCCCACTCCGCCCGCGTTCCATACCTTCGGGCAATTCCTCTTGTAGTAACCCACCTTGCCACATCCGTAGCAAGCCTAGCCCACACCAACGCTGGGGACCTGCGTGATTGGCCTAGCCGGAGCTTTGCAGAAACGGGCAGTGTGCCCTTTCCTGTTGCAGTTAGAGCACTGCATTTCCCGGAATGGTCCATTGTGGTGGAAGCTGCACTTGCTGCACTTGGGCAAGCTTCCAGCGTACTGCTTTACCGGCGCAGTGGCAGTAGGTGCTATCGCGGAATGAACAACCACGACCTGTTGCTTTTTGGCAGAGTTCTGCGCCGCGTTCTTCTTCTTGTTGTCCCAAAACTTCCGCTTGTTGTCAGCGGCTTTGGATGGTTCTGAGACGGCAAGGGTTGTTGTCGTTTTCGGGGTGCGGACTCCATGATCAATTAGCCGATGTGTCAGACGCTTGGCACTGTCGAAGGTAGTGGGGTTTGAAGCTAAGACATTCCCATGAAATGGAGGCACCAGCCCCCAGATGTACCTCTCGACCTTCTTTCCCTCAGCAGGGACCATTCCCGGACATAGCACCACCAGATCGCTGAACTTGGAAATGTAGGCAACTATGTCGGAGCCCTTCATGGTTAGGCTCCACAGTTCTTGTTCAAGTTTCTAAACCTTGCCCCTCGGGCAGTACTCTTCAATCATGAGCTGCTTCAGATCTTCCCAGCCCATAGCATTAGCCACTATCAGGGTTAGTCACTTGACATGGCTATTCCACCACGTCAGGGCTCTGTCCGCGAAGGTGCAGGCAACAAATTTAACTTTGCTTCCTTCCGGACAGGAGCAGATCTCGAAGATCGACTCCGTCTTTTCGAACCATTCCGAGAGGGAAATGATTCCACCAGTCCCGTTAAAGGTCCTGGGCTTGTAGTTGGTGAAGTCCTTATACAAACACTCCATAGGGTGCCCGTGACTACCACATTGGGTGTAGTTAACACCCGATCTACTCCTGCTAGTACCGGTCGTGTTGAATAGAGCTAGGGCTGGCGTAACAGGCGCATCCACTGCAGCTTGGATAGTTGTCGGATCGAATTATAGAGGAGGTAGTGGAGTTTGATTTGGAGTTATTGGAGTAGTGCGCATGATTGATCTACGTGGAGGCATCTTTCAACTAAAATTTTACAAAGATGAAGATATTGGTAAGCATTCAATAGTGAGAAATGAGAGTGATCCATGGACTAACTCACCATAGCCCAACAAAACAGTTTAGAGTATGATTGTAATAGAGATCTAACAATAGAAGGATGAAAGCATTTGGATAAAGATTTCCCATGAGATTAGGTATCTGTCAATAATATTGGCATTAAATATGTAACGAGTTCGGGAAAAATGACCTAGGAGTAGGTCTTACATCAAACCAGAATAACAAAATTTTGACAGCATAACGATTTAACGAAACAGTACTTGCAGTACAGGAATATTTACAGGGAAAAGTGCTACTTAGAGCATAGATAAGCAGGCTATTCCTTAAACCAAAAGAAAGGATGAGCAGAGCATCTCCTACTGGCGATGGGCACTCCTCGGACTAACCCTCAATTCGGCCAGCTGATGCTCCACATCAAGAAGGTGTCTTTCATACACTGTCTGGCGTGCTTGGAGTTCTATGACTTCAGCTCGGGCGAACCAAGATGGGAAGGAATCTGTCTGCAAATCCTCCCTCGCTTAGATTGTAGAAGCTTCTGTCTCCGTTGTAGGGTAAGGGTTGACCCTGTTCTTGACTCCATCTACCCAAGTTCTCAGCCCACAAAGGCGTCGGCCCTTGAAAAGTCGGACCAGGGTTAGGATTTGGGATTGGAGCCACTAGGGGTAAGTCATTGACTTCTGGCTCTGAGTCAGAATCCTCTGGGAAGTTTTTTACAAAGTCATCATCTAAAGGAATTGCATGATTCTCTTCTGGCTCTACATCGATCCATCCACCATTTCCTTGGTTAGGGAAGTACGGGTCGCCGGGGAGATGGAATCTAGCCATGTTATCTACGCGAGAATAGGGGTAAAAGAGATAGTTAATAGACGTACTACTTAAGATAATTATAGGATGATCCTTACCAGTTACTCCAATATATGCGTAGTGCATACCAATCACATGTAACCAAGATAGAATAGACCTTTGAATAAGTGACCCTAACTCTAAGTCCACAACCAAAAAAGGAACAGGAAGTAAAGCAAAGATCACAGATTCTAAGTCTATGACACCTTAGTCACATATAACCTTAGCGTATCCACTCAGCAACTATTGACATACTAGTAAAGACCTTTTAGTTTGCACATAAGTAATTATAGTAACACAAAAAAGTCCTATAGTATTTTAAGTTGTAGTTTATGTTATGTTCTAAAGTTTTCATTGTAGTAGTGTTGGTAAGTTTTTAGACTTGATACAACACCAAAAGCATTCCTAGGCACATGCTAATCACTTCTCGGAAAGATATAGTTGATCAGGCTATATCACTCCCAGATATGATCATATGTACCCAAGCCTACTTGTGCTCTCCAACAATCGCAATACTTTTGTTCTTTTTTAGTATGACATTGATCCTAGTATGAATGCTTGTATGTATACTTTACTAAAATATTTTATTATTTTAAAAGTATTAACTCTTGGTCAGAGTGTTTTAATCCCGTTGTGTTTATAGTTGTATATCTTTTATGGGTTGATATACTCAATTCACTATAAACAAAGCTCGAATACCAATCTGTCACACCCCCAAACCAGAACAGCGGAAACGTTCGGGGGCGGAGGACATCATAGTATCATAACAATGCATAATAGTAAAACAAGCAACAACATCATCCATTCCATTAATAATATAATTTAATACAAGTGTGTTCTGCGTATAGTTTGAAAGACACCAAAATATGAATCAAAATAAAAGACGAGTCTTGAACATGCTCCGTCTTCTCAAAACCTGGTCATCGGTACCTGTCTACTGGTGACCTGAGAATACAAGTTATTTTGAAAGCGTAGGTCAACATTTAAGCTGGTGAGTTCATAAGTATTTTAGTGTCATTGTTTGTATAAGTTTGATGAAAATATTTGTAAGAGTTTGATGAAAATGTTTGTAAGAGTTTGATGTAAAGTTTGTAAGTGTTTGATGTAAATGTTTGTATACTCCCTAGAAAATCCTATATTTTCTACTAAAGTAGTCTTCTACCAAGACCCGACTTTTTGTATGTTTATCCTTTTGTAAAAGTGTGTGTTTTTCCCAAGTATGACTATCATTACCAAAAATAGTTTACATTACCGTTTATGCGAGAATATCACTATAAGAATGTAATAGGAAATGAAGATGTACAGTAGTATTGTATATAAGTAACTACAGATGTACTAACTACCTTAAAACCAGTTTGTTTAATTAAGGTAAAATGTGATGAGATTATAACCATACTTGATTGAGTAGTAAACACGACGATCAAAGACATCGAAATGGTATGCCATTCGTCACCCGTAGACCTGCAGGTCCCACTGTAGCTAGCAGCAAGGTGTAGGATGGTCAATCCCGTATAGATCTATACACAAACTCACGCTCTCCCTCCAGGAGACTCTGGTACAAAACGTGACACAACAGTATATTGCTATTCCATGAAGTAGTGGGTCACATTAATGTTATCTTTGTTATTGTATTAGTATAGTATGTTCCTTCTGTTCTAGTGTATAGTATGTTCCTTCTGTTCTAGTGTATAGTATGTTCCTTCTGTTCTAGTGTATAGTATGTTCCATTTGTTCTAGTTATTAGTATGTTTGAACTGACTCATGTATGAACTGACTCTTGTAAGTTTCATTGTTGTAGAAATAGTAAGTAGTAACTTCCTAAACTATACCTAATATAGGTTACTAATACTGTTGTTTGAATGACTGATCATGTTTGTAAGGTATTGAACTGATTGGAAGAATTTTAATATCTACATACATATACATAATATATAACTAAGATTCAAATGACACTCGAACAAACAACCGATACCGTAAGTCCACAACCAAACAAGGAACAGGAAATAAAGCGAGTTATCAGTCCTAAGTCCTTTCAACCTTTTTTATATAACTATATCTATATAGACATGATTTGGACAATATATAGTTTAAAAGAGTTTTGTAAAACGATAAAGAGTTTAAAATATAAAAGAGTTTTAACCATTTGAATGGTTATTGATGACTTGATGTCAGTTTATAAAACGATTTGAAGTAGTTTGTTTGATAATACAGATTTGAAGTATAAGAAATCCTATTGTTTGACAGTTATAAATCACATATGATTGATAGTATCACTATACTGTTTTTAACTTGTATTCCCCCCATAAAAGCATTTAAAATCATTTAAAAGGTAAGTTAGGGGTATGAACTCACCTGTAGTAAGTGATTCGAATGTATGATCGAAATAGGATGCTAAGTGTCAAGTGAAGTCCCGAGCACAAACATATCTTAATAAGCATATAATAACACACACACACACACACACACATATATATATATATATATATATATATATATATATATATATATATATATATATATATATATATATATATATATATATATATATATAATTAGTGTATATAACAACTAATCATGTAGTGGAAACCTCCCTAGGAACTAGGAATCACTCACAAAGGAGTGTATCAATCACATATGATTGGTTTAACGGAGTTCACGGCCAGACCTTAAATGTTTACGGCCAAAGGTGTGTTTACGGCCAAAGTACTTAATCTTAAGAAAGGTTTGCAGCCCTAACTTGCATCTATGAAGTGTTTGTAGTCCTAATCTTGGTCTTAAGAAGGTTCACGGCCATGACATGAAGGGTTTACGACCATATGAAGAGTTTACGACCGTAAACTCTTGATGTTCATGCTAAAATATTTGATTCTTGGATGCTAATCATGTGCTTCTAATGGATAAAAAGAATATGGAAAGGATACTTACGATTTGGAAGCTTGAAGGGGTGTTCACGGCCCAAAGAACTAGTGTGTGTTCTTGGTGTTCTTGATTATTTGAAGATCTAACCCAAAAAGAGATGAATTCACGGATGAAATAATAGGTTTTACTAGATCAAGAAGGTTATCAACTAATAATAAAAGAATCACTTACAACTTTGACGAGAAATGGAAGTGTTCTTGATGATACTTGAGAGAGAAATTAGTGTTCTTGACTTGGAAGTGTGAGAAGTGAAGAAAAATGAAGGAAAATCATACTTAAGGAGTAGAGTTCACGGCTAGATAAGAGTTTACGACTGTAAATTCCAGTTTGCGGCCGTAAACTCCTTGTGATGGAGATTCCGGCTTCAATGCTACACAATGAACTCTAGTAGAGAATTCCTAACACCCAATCCTTGAATGTACTCGGCTTAGAACACTCAAACAGACCCTTAACAAAGCTAAAAGATAACAGAAACAAGTCTGACTTTTGATTGAATTGAATGGATTTACAAGATAGAAATTTCGGGTTGTCACAGTTTGATTCAAAACTAATCAAGGGTATACATTTTTGAAATACATTTTAAGAATACTAATTCATGAGCATACTATCAATCATTTATTTCAGAATGATTGAGTTTTCACTTCTATTATACACGTAACGTCTATATGCTTTTTATGAGTCAATAGATTCAGGTTGTTTATTCATTTAAACAACATAGTTAAAGCCCTGACATTATAACCAGAATCTCCAATCGGGGATCAAAACAAGTGTGTATAGATCTATATTGGGATTGACAACCCCACACTTAGACTGCTAGCTACAGCCGGGTATACACGCCTACGAGTGACAGTTTTTATCAACAGTTTTGACGCCTTCAAAGCGTTTTTTCAGGTCACCTAGTCATAGTATGGTTATAATAACTCATTAAAAAGATATTAACAATACGGTTAGTGTATAATTAACTAAACATGAGTACAATTTCAAAAGTACTAGTTCACAAAGATACAAATTACAGTATTACATTTCAGTTTACAATAACAGCTGGTGAAGCCAGTGTAACGCCCGTAGATCCGGGCTAGTCAATTTAGAGACGATGAGCATCAAAAATGAGTTTTTGATGGAAGATTATTTAGAAGGATTAATCTTAACCAAGTTTTAGTATATGTTACAAGGGTTCCATACATATAAAGAACGCCGAAATATGAGTTATAGCGAAGAAGTTATGGCCCGTCGAAGTTTTACAGCAAAACCGGCACGACACCGGGAGACGTAGATAGTGAATTTACGGTAGAAGACTTTTTGGCTTTAGTTATCTAAACAAAAGTTGTAGTGTACGTTAAACCGAGAACATACAAAAAAAAAAGAACGCCCAAATATGACTTCGTATGAAGAAGTTATGAATTTTCTAAGATTTGGCATAGCAGTGCACGACCCGAAACTCGAATTTTAGTTCGAGCGGTTTTTGGCTTACGCGACCTAAATGAGAGTTGAAGATCTCATTAATAGGAACTCAACGGTAAAAAGACAGACGAAAACGGAGTCCGTATGAAGGAGTTACGAATTGTTCGCGGTCATTTAACGGTCTAATCTCCTCCTACTGTTAAATTTAAGATCAGTAGAGAATTAGCCGACGGAGTCAAAATGAAAGTGGTAGATCTTGTTTTTACCTACGCGTGGAAAAAAAGAACGTTGAAAACGGAGATCGTATATGAAAGTTACGGGGTTTAGAAGTCGACAGTGTGCTGTGCGAAATCGGGTGACGTGGCTGATTATGGGCCAATGCTTTGTCCCCAAGGCAAGCCACCAGAAGGTGACATGTGGCATGGAATCGACGAGTAGGAGGACCTACTCGACGAGTAGAGCTGTTTTCCAGCCTATAAATAGAGGTGCCGAGTTCCCTCATTCTTCACACCTTTCCAAACCATTCTTTCTCTCTCTAGACTCTCTCTCTAGCCCCCAAACCCCCCCTAAAGTCTAGGTAAACCCCCTAGTACCCGAAGGAAGCCCTGAAGCTCCTGGAGTCCCGAGAAAAGAGCCTTTCGGCTTAGAAACGCTGTTCCAGCGAAGCCCTGTTTTGAGAAAAACCCGCTGTAAGTGCGCTACGCCTAACCTATCTTTAGTATAGCTTATGTTTTAATATAGTAATGTTATTAGGACCTTATAATAATTATTTGGGCTATTATTATGAGTTATATAGTGTTTTTTAACGCTTATATAATAATAATAATAGCTAGAGTATTAATTAGTCTCGATGAATATTGAGCTAAACCCTAGTGGTAATGATACTAGGTTTTGTCGGGGGAAATTGTTTTAAGAAGTAACGAAGCGCTGTCCGAATTCAGAATCACCACCTTATCAGGTGAATGCATAGTTACTTTCATCTTACACATATCTATGAAGTATTTTATATAAATTACGTGTTGTGTGTGCATATTAACTGTATACTTGCTATATATGCTGGATGTACGATTTTATACATGTTTTAAATGATTTAAGCTGTATATGTATTTTATATCTACAAATATGCCGGGTATAACATGGGTAGCTGAATGATGAGAGATAAAAGATGATGTGAGTAAACATTGGCAGCTATAAACTTAGTGCCTATTGGACAATCGATGGTAGCTATCGACTTAGTACCTATTAGGTAAACATAGGTAGCTATGGACTTAGTACTTGTTAGGTGTTGGTAGCTATGGACTTAGTACCTGGTAACTATGGACTTAGTACCTGTTAGATAAACTTTGGTAGCTATGGACTTAGTACCTACACTGGTAGCTATGGATTTAGAAACCCGATGAAGGAACTTTTGCAGCTATGGAATTAGTGCATTGGCAGCTATGGATTTAGTGTCGGCCTTATAACCCTGGAAGCAAGGGACTTCGGAATAAACGAATAGATGACTCTTAGGGTAGACCCTTGAGAGTAAGGAAGATAATGGGGATGGGTAAATGGGGTTGATTGTTTGTTGTTTAAAAATAATAATTATATTATTGTGGGTTGAAAACCCTATATACTCACCAGGTTTCCCAACCTGACCCACTCAAGCTTATTTGTATCACAGGTGTCGATACGAAGCTACTTTACACTGAGAGATTTAAAAGAGATGTAGATCACTAGTGTAAATAATGTAAGTTCTGTTTATACTTATGTTTCTGTAATGACAATGACATCCCAATGTTTTGAAAATGAATAAAAATACATTTCCTCGGAAATGCTTTGATAACCTATTTATCATGTTTTCTGGGAACAAATTCCGCAACATTTTTGTTAAAAGAAGTACTCTGATTTTTATAAAGAATAAACAAATCGTTTTTTTCTGGCCGTGAAAATGGGGATGTCACAGTTGGTATCAGAGCATTAGTTTAAGCGAACTAGGAATTTGTAGGAAATTTCTAGACTTAAACTTAGAGTGTTAAGCGATGATTGTGAGATGAGTGTCTACTATATTTTAGACACGAGCACTAGTTTATTTTAGGAAAGATGCCTAAAATGTTTTATGTGCTAAATGTTTTATGTTATAGCTATAAAGATGCCTTATATGCTATTATTTGTTCGGATCTATGGTCTATTGCCGAACGGATCTAGAAATTTTATGTGTTCAGATTTGTAAACGTTTAATTACGATATTAGAACTGGCATGTAACTTTTCGGAGTAATAGGGAGATTTATACGTCTATCGTAAATAAAACTTTCCTATCTTAAATTCTCGCCTCGGTACACCGAATGTCTGCTTTGGTGTACAAAACGTCATGGTGAAGAGAGACTAGGAAATATCCAAGGAAGATGACAACCTGAGCCAAAGAAGGTGATGGGCCGTGCATCGGTCGTTGCGCCTGCACCCGAACCTATCATAATGGCAGAAGTTCAGGAAGTGATGCGAACCATGATAGACTGATAAAATAGAGGAAATAATAAGGCTTACGATAGTGAATGATACATATGAGAAGTTATCGTAAGAGAGGTATCTTGCCTTTAGAATGTGTCTAATAAATAATACGTCTAGTACGGGAGAAGTACGCTTTCGATTGGCAGAAAGAAAGAATTTTTGGTATAATCCATAAAGTTATCCCATGGTCTGGAATTTCCAATACCAACCGAGTTGAACCAGAATTGATGATTGAAGATGTGCATGGAAGAAGTCCTAGTAGAGTCTAGGGAAAAAAAACAAATTTTTGATTATTTGGACACACTCGTATGTGTTATATTGCTTTATGATTTTAGGACTTGGGCACTGCGAGACAATACTTAGGACGAGTATGAGTAGGTGTGAAAGGTAGTAGATGCATATACTACCAGAAGCACAGGACTTGCACTTGGATCAGAGAAAGTCACAAGGTTACCAAGGAGCTAGTAATTGAATTCGTTTTATTCAAGTATGTCGTTACCATTGTTTCGGTAACGATTAAGAAGATGATTGTTATTTCGACCCTAGTGGTCATACCAAATTGAGTCCGACTACGACGAGTATGTTACGTGGTTTCGAGAACCAAGTTCGATGTAGCACCTGACTTAAGCTGGAAGAATTAATCAAAGCGATCAATAGAGGTATCACAACGGTTGTTTCTAGCTAGAAATGCTACCTTTTAAGATGATATTAGAACATGAAGGAAGGTATGGTCTGTTCCGGAATTTGACTCTAAGAGACCTGAGTCTAAGCATTGCAACATACGATGAGAGGTCATTAGAACGTGACCCATCGGTCTATTGTGGAGGTCAAATAACAAGTTTGAAGAAGGAGTCTCTGATAAAGAGCGAGATTGTGACATGAAGGCCATGATTGAAGGTCTAACATGAGACAGAGGGTGGGAGCAAGATCGAGCACCGCCTGTAGTCAAGGAGTCCACGAGTTAGATACTCATTCGAAACAACATAGAAGTTACGGTTATTACCTAGGGTGAATAGATAACGTATGGAGTCATTACACAATCATGTTTCGTTGATGATTCCAAGACGTAATCATCCTAAGGGGGAGATAATTGTAACGCCCGTAGATCCGGGCTAGTCAATTTAGAGACAATGAGCATCAAAAATGAGTTTTTGATGGAAGATTATTTAGAAGAATTAATCTTAACCAAGTTTTAGTATATGTTACAAGGGTTCCATACATATAAAGAACGCCGAAATCCGAGTTATAACAAAGAAGTTATGGCCCGTCGAAGTTTACGGCAAAACCGGCACGGCACCGAGAGACGTAAATAGTGAATTTACGGTAGAGGACCTTTTGGCCTTAGTTATCTAACCAAAAGTTGTAGTGTACGTTAAACCGAGAACATACAAAAAACGAACGCCCAAATCTGACTTCGTATGAGGAAGTTATGAATTTTCTAAGATTTGGCATTGCAGTGCACGACCCGAAACTCGAATTTTAGTTCAAGCGGTTTTTGGCTAACGCGACCTAAATGAGAGTTGAAGATCTCATTAATAGGAACTCAACGGTAAAAAGATAGACGAAAACGGAGTCCGTATGAAGGAGTTATGAATTGTTCACGGTCATTTAATGGTCTAATCTCCTCCTACTGTTAAATTTAAGATCGGTAGAGAATTAGCCGACGGAGTCAAAATGAAAATTGTATATCTTGTTTCTACCTACGCGTGGAAAAAAAGAACGTCGAAAACGGAGCTCGTATGCGAAGGTTACGGGGTTTAGAAGTCGGCAGGGTGCTGTGTGAAATCGGGTGACGTGGCTGATTATGGGCCAAGGCTTTCTCCCCAAGGCAAGCCACCAGAAGGTGACATGTGGCATGGACCTACTCGACGAGTAGAGCTGTTTTCCAGCTCATAAATAGAGGTGTTGAGTTCCCTCATTCTTCACACCTTTCCAAACCATTCTTTCTCTCTCTAGACTCTCTCTCTATCCCCCAAACCCCCCCCCCCCTAAAGTATAGGTAAACCCCCAAGCACCCGAAGGAAGCCCCGAGGCTCCCGGAGTCCCGAGAAAAGAGCCTTTCGGCTCAGAAACGCCGCTCCAGCGAAGCCCGATTTTGAGAAAAACCCGTTGTAAGTGCGCTACGCCTAACCTATCTTTAGTATATCTTATGTTTTAATATAGTAATGTTATTAGGACCTTATAATAATTATTTGGGCTATTATTATGAGTTATATAGTGTTGTTTAACGCTTATATAATAATAATAATAGCTAGACTATTAATTAGTCTCGGTGAATATTGAGCTAAACCCTAGTGGTAATGATACTAGGTTTTGTCGAGGGAAATTGTTTTAAGAAGTAACGAAGCGTTGTCCGAATTCAGAATCACCACCTTATCAGGTGAGTGCATAGTCACTTTCAGCTTACACATAGATATGAAGTATTTTATATAAGTTACGTGCTGTGTGTGCATATTAACTGTATACTTGCTATCTATGCTGGATGAACGATTTTATACATGTTTTAAATGATTTAAACTGTATATGTATTTTATATCTACAAATATGTTGGGTATAACATGGGTAGATGAATGATGAGAGATAAAAGATGATGTGAGTAAACATTGGCAGCTATAAACTTAGTGCCTATTGGATAATCGATGGTAGCTATGGACTTAGTACCTATTAGGTAAACATAGTTAGCTATGGACTTAGTACTTGTTAGGTGTTGGTAGCTATGGACTTAGTACCTGTTACATAAACGTTGGTAGCTATGGACTTAGTACCTACACTGGTAGCTATGGATATAGTACCCGATGAAAGAACTTTTGCAGCTATGGAATTAGTGCATTAGCAGCTATGGACTTAGTGTCGGCCTTATAACCCTGGAAGCAAGGGACTTCGGAATAAACGAATAGATGACTCTTAGGGTAGACCCTTGAGAGTAAGGAAGATAATGGGGATGGGTAAATGGGGTTGATTGTTTGTTGTTTAAACATAATAATTATATTATTGTGGGTTGAAAACCCTATGTACTCACCAGGTTTCCCAACCTGACCCACTCAACCTTATTTGTATCACAGGTGTCGATACGAAGCTACTTTACACTAAGAGATTTAAAAGAGATGTAGATCACTAGTGTAAATAATGTAAGTTCTGTTTATGCTTATGTTTCTGTATTGACAATGACATCCCAATGTTTTGAAAATGAATAAAAATACATTTCCTCGGAAATGCTTTGATAACCTATTTATCATGTTTTCTGGGAACAAATTCCGCAACATTTTTGTTAAAAGAAGTACTCTGATTTTTATAAAGAATAAACAAAATCGTTTTTTTCTGGCCGCGAAAATGGGGATGTCACAGCCAGGCACACTTACCTTTACAGGTTATACAAAAGAATACAAACACAAAATAACGGTTTACAAACAGAACGGTTTTATGAGATTAAAACTACTTTTCATATACAGCAGAAAATATAGGATTTTCTGGAACAGTTTACATATTCAACGAACAGAAAACATACTTTCAAACATAAATACTTATGCACTCACTCAACTTTATGTTGATACTCTCTTTTCAAATTACTTGTATTCTCAGGGAATTAGTAGACAGGTACTCCCCGAGCTTTTGAGAAGATGGAGCTGTTTTGAGTCGTGTCTTCTATCTTTTGCTATACCTATTTTTGGTGTCAATATACAATGATTGAACACATGTAAAAACTTATACTTATTAATGCAATGGTTTTTTGTACTTTGATTACTATAATGCATGTGTTGTGATACTACAAATGAAGTCATCCACCGCCAGATGTTTCTGCCGTCTGGTTTGGGGGTGTGATAGATTGGTATCAGAGCATTGTTTATAGTGAACTCAGTATATCAATTCATAAAAAGATATACAAACAATAAATACATTGGGGCTAAGAGCTCTGACTACAAGTATACTTTTAAAATTACTAATACTCATACCTACAAGCACAGTATCACAATCATAACAACTCAAAAGTATTTAGATGTTGGACACTACAGTCAAACCTGGGCAGTTATTTAATCATATATGGGATCAATATAGTCTGATCAACTATATTGGTTTGAGATACGACCAACATGTGTTTGGGAGTGAAGGTAGTGTTGCAGCAAGTGTAAAACTTACCAACCATACATATACAGAAGAACTCTAGAACAGAACATAAAGTTAAAATACTATAGGAGTATTTTAGGCACTATATACTAAGAACAAACTACATGAAAACAAAGGACTCTTGCTGATAGTTCTATAAGTACTAAGTGCATGCATCACAGTTATATATGATGAAGGTTGTATAGACTCAGAATGAGTGGTCTAAGCTTTATTTCCTTTTCCTTGTTTGGATGTGGATTTAGAGTAGGATCATTTATTTGAAGGACTATTCGACCCAAGTTATATATAATTAGTATACACTATGTACTTATAGAAGGACTCAGTAGGAGTTATCCCAAACAGAATTCATTATCTGTTAACTGTAAGTTTCTCTCGTAGAATATTGTATTTTCAATCTATCTTTACTAATTATATTTGATATTTCTTATATCTCTATTCTCGCTTAGATAACAATGGCTGGATTCCATCTACCCGGAGACCCGTACTTCCCCAATCAGGGAAATGGTGGATGGCTCGATGCTGAGCCAGAAGATGATCCTGAAATTCCCTTAGATGAACATTTTGCAGAAAACTTTTCTGAAGATGCTGATTCAGGGTCAGAAGCCTATAATCCACCACCGGTTGCCGAGAATCCCAATCCACAACAAAATTTCCAAGGCCTGACACCTCTGTGGGCGGTAAACTTAGACAGGTGGAGTAACGAACAGGGTCAGAACCATCCTTAACAAGGAGACCGAAGCTTCTACAATCTGGACACAGGAGGCTTAGCAGACAGAGCCCTCCCGGTGTTAGTTCGTCGTGTGGCGCGTAACGACGAACAAGGAAGAGCTGCTATCGACCGAGTCATGCAGGTTGATGCTGCTACTGGAGTCAACACCGTTCACATTTACAACTTAGAAGACAGTCATTATGCGACAAGGGATCATACTAATTTCATACTAAGAGAACTGGCGGCATCCCACGCCGAAATTAGAGAACTGCGAGAACGACAAATAACACAAGAAAGGCCTATGTGCGAAATAGAACGCCAGTTAGCCCAATCCAGGGCCGGATCTAGTAGGAAGTAGATTATACTCTACACGTTCGCTACTTACTCTTTTGGTTATAGCCTAAGTCTTCGGATATGTCTAGCGTTATTTTTCATGGTTTTTCAGTACGACCACAGAAATTTCATTTTCGGTAGGTCGGTTTAATGTCGATGTTTTCCCAGTATTGTGGTGTATTGTAGACCAGTTTAAGATGAAGTTTGCCAAACTCTATGTACTTAATATACCAATACAATCGACATGCATTTTCATACTCTTTGAAAAATAACCACACAAGTTCATATTATCCTGTTGCAAGTTGTACTTGTAGTAGACTTCTATTTCCAATTTCTTATAAGATTCATATTGAACTAAGTGTTTTAGTTCAGAGATATCATATTCATGTTCACTCTTGATATCTGACTGTCTTTTCATCTTTTAATTCTTAAGGTGAAAGATGCCTCCTCGGAGAAACCCAAGGCGTGCCTATGTTAATGAAGCGCCAACACCACCTCCGTCACCACCTCCTCAATTTGACACTGTCATGTTTCAGGCGGCGGTCACTGCAGTAGTTGCAGCTGCTATGTCTGATCTAACCACCATTGTCGCAAGTGGATCGGGGAGTGGTGCACACCCCTCCAATCAGGGTGATAGTCACGGACACCATTGGGAGTGTACCTACAAGGACTTCTCAAACGCCAAACCCAGGACCTTTAACGGGACTGGGTGAGTTATGGCGTTAAGGCAATGCATTGAGAAAACAGAGGCAGTCTTCGAGATCTGCTCCTGCCCGGAGGGTAGCAAAGTTAAATTTGTTGTCCGTACCTTTTCTGATAGAGCCCTAACATGGTGGAACGGCCATGTTAAGTCACTGACCTTAGTAGTACTGCCCGCGGGGTGAAATTCAGAAGCTCTAGCAAGAGATCTGGGGTCTTACTATGGTTGGTTCAGATATAACAACCTACACTAATAGATTCTGCGACTTAGCGATCCTATGTCAAGAAATGGTTGCTCTGGAGAGCAAAAAGATTGAAAGGTACATATGGGGGCTGTTACCCCAGATTCAGGGAAGTGTTATTGCTTCCAGTCCTGTTACCTTTGACAGTGCCAAAGAGTTGGCACAGTCCCTTGTTGACCATGAAGCCCGTCAAAACTTAGTGGTCGCTGCTCCAGAACAACCCAAAAGAAATAACAACAACAACAATAACAAGAAAGCCTGGAATAAAAGAAAGGGCAAATCTTCTCAGTAACCTTCAAAAAAGCAACAGTTAGTGGCTGTCCATGCTGCTACTGTACCTGTTGTTGTTCCTGCTAACCCTGCACCATCTAAGCCTTATGCTGGTAACCTCCCTAAATGTAACAAGTGTAATTTCCACCACAACGGAAATTGTCGAGAAATGCAATGTCGAAACTGCAACAGAAAAGGGCGTACTGTCCGATTCTGTAAATCACCACCCCAACCGATTAACCAAGTACCTGTCGCTGGAGTAGGTCAAGCTTGTTATGGATGCGGTGATGTTGGACATTTCAAAAGAGATTGTATGAAAGCTGGAAATGCTGGTGGAGTTGGGAGGGTACTGACAATTGGTCACGAAGAAGCTGTGGCAGACCCTACGGTGGTCACGGGTACGTTTCTTCTCAACAATACGTATGCATGCATTCTATTTGATAGCGGTGCTGAGGAGAGCTTCATGAGACATAAATTCGAACACTTGCTAAATCAAAACTCCCAACCACTAAATGAAACCTTCAAAGTAGAAATGGCTAATGGGAAGTCCGAATACACTAACGATATATACATAGGATGTACCCTTACCTTGAATAACTTTTCTTTCCTAATAGACCTTATGCCGGTATCTATAAAAAGTTTTGACGTCATTATTGGTATGGATTGGTTGTGCTCTAACCATGTCGACATCCTATGTTACGAAAGAGTCATTCACCTGAACTTGCCAACTAACGAAACTCTTATCATCTACGTCGACAAACCCGGAACGAACCTTCAGATCATTTCTTGCATCAAGGCACAAAAGTACCTTCGCAAGGAGTACTGTGCCATCTTAGCTCATGTGGTAGACAAAAAGCAAGAAATGAAAGACATCGCGAGCATTCCTGACGTCTGCAACTTTCCTGACATATTTCCTGAGGATCTTCCAGGAGTGCCGCCCGAACGACAAGTTGAATTCAGAATCGACTTAATCCTTGGGGCTACCCCTGTAGCCAAATCCCCCTATCGTCTTGCACCTTCAGAAATGCAGGAATTATCCAACCAGGTGAACGAACTCCTTAGCAAAGGTTTTATAAGACCAAACTTCTCACCATGGGGAGCACCGGTCTTGTTCGTGAAGAAGAAGGATGGATCATTTCGTATATGCATAGACCACCGCGAGCTGAATAAACTTACCATCAAGAATCAATGTCCTCTACCTTACATTGAAGATTTATTCGACCAAATTCAAGGTGCGAGTTACTTCTCAAAAATAGACTTAAGATGCGGGTATCACCAATTACGAATTCTGGAGGAGGATGTTCCCAAAACAGCGTTCAGAACTCGTTATGGTCATTACGAGTTTGTAGTGATGCCTTCAAACGAAATTCCAACCTTTTTCTCTCAAGTATCATCAGCCAAGAACAACCTCTCTCCTCAAGAACATGCTAAATTCATCCTTTCTCATCATATTCAAGTGATAATCACTAGTTCTTCATAAGATCTAACAGGCATCATTTCTTGATCTTGTTATCATTTCAAGAACATCCTTCAATCTTCTTATACTAGGATGAGATCCATTAATTTCACTAGTTTTCATGAAGAACACGCGAAGAACACGAAGAACACCCATCTGAAAACCTTTGAATCTTCTTAGAAACTTTCTTAGGATCTTCAGGTGTTCTTCATTCATCAAGAACACAGGGCCGTGAACACCTCATGGGTCGTGAACACCTCATGGGCCGTGAACCCTCCTGTCCGTGAACCCATTCCAGCTTCCATTTTAGCTTCTACCACTCCTATTTGTAAGTTATACTTACAAATTATTCCAATTTCCAATCATTCCTATGATTATATTAGCTAATTGGTTGCATATATTCTATACAAATTGCTATATAGGACTTGTTTTGCTACGGGATTTCACTTGTGGAAATAAACGTCGTATATCAAATCATCAATCGAATCACCCTTTAAAAGGTGAGTTCATACCCCCGTATTTTCATAGTTTTTACAGTTTGAAGGGGGGGGATACAAGTGTAACACAAGGATTTTGTGTTACAAACAAATGGTTTCAAAATATCTCACCAAAAATGGATTTCAATTATCATCAAATCAAATGGTTTCAAATTGTGTTAAAATGACATCAAGTCACTAAAAGTATTTCAAAATGTTAAACTCTTTAAATAATTTTATAAACATATATTTTTCCCCAAAAATCATATATATATATATATATATATATATATATATATATATATATATATATATATATATATATATATATATATATATATACTTATATAAATAAGATTTAAAGGGGCTTAGGACTGATACCTCACTTTATTTCCTTTTCCTTGTTTGGATGTAGGCTTAGAGTATGGGTTATTTGTCTGAATGTCGTTTAAATTTTAGTTATATATATTTGTATATGTATATAAATATAAAAGTTATTTCATTCAGTTTCAATACCCTTTGTAATATGTCGAGCAAGGGGTTGCATTCATGAACAGTTAGTATCAATTCAGAAAGTACATATAAATTATAATAGGTATAATTTATGATTCAAAGAACATTAATTCACGATTCAAGTATACTATAGTACACCATTTTACAAGAACAAGGTTTGATTCAAAACTAATCAAGTGTATACATTTGTCAAATAGATTTTAAGAATACTAATTCAGGAGCATACTATCAATCATTTATTTCAGAATGATTGAGTTTTCACTTCTATTATACACGTAACGTCTATATGCTTTTTATGAGTCAATAGATTCAAGTTGTTTATTCATTTAAACAACATAGTTATAGTCCTGACATTATAACCAGAATCTCCAGTCGAGGATCGAAACAAGTGTGTATAGATCTATATTGGGATTGACAACCCCGCACTCAGACTGCTAGCTACAGCCGGGCATACACGCCTACGAGTGACAGTTGTTATCAACAGTTTTGACGCCTTCAAAGCGTTGTTTCAGGCCACCTAGTCATAGTATGGTTATGGTAACTCATTAAAAAGATATTAACAATACGGTTAGTTTTTAATTAACTAAACATGAGTACAATTTCAAAAGTACTAGTTTACAAAGATACAAATTACAGTATTACATTTCAGTTTACAATAACAGCTGATGAATCCATGCACACTTACCTTTACAGGTTATACAAAAGAATACAAATACAGAATAACGGTTTACAAACAGAACGGTTTTATGAGTTTAAAACTACTTTTCATATACAACAGAAAATATAGGATTTTCTGGAACAGTTTACATATTCAAGGAACAGAAAACATACTTTCAAACATAAATACTTTTGCACTCACTCAACTTTATGTTTGTACTTTATTTTCAAATTACTTGTATTCTCAGGGAATCAGTAGATAGGTACTCCCCGAGCTTTTAAGAAGATGGAGCTGTTTTGAGTCGTGTCTTCTATCTTTTGCTATAACTATTTTTGGTGTCAATATACAATGATTGAACACATGTAAAAACTTATACTTATTAATGCAATGCTTGTTTGTACTTTAATTACTATAATGCATGTGCTGTGATACTACAAAAGAAGTCATCCACCCCCAGACATTTCCGTCGTCTGGTTTAGGGGTGTGACATAGGGCAATTGAAGTTCACATACATAAAAGACTTGTGGAAGAAATGCAATCTGTCCAATACCAGTTCTCCCGTTGTGATTATCTATTTCTCACGCCATGAGGCATATATTCTTCATGATTGAAATACGATCTGAACAATATTCACGTTGTGAGTCATTACTTCTCACGTCGTGAGTCCTTAAATATGCCATTACATTCAACTTACAATGTGGCATATGTTTACCCACATTGAGATGCTTTACTTTGAAGATTTTGTGCATCACACTTTTTGAAGATGCAAGTTTATGGTTCACATTTCATTCAGTATATTCATGAGTACCAGTGAAGTCCAAGTTCCAGTTACATATTCAAGATGTTCGCGTTTTCCACACCCGTTCAAGATATCGATCTCGCTACTACTACCCCATGGGAGTCTCTTCCTTTTTCTCCATTTTTACTATTTTTATGCATTTAAATTATTTTATGAATACAATTAGGGCATTGTGGGTCGAAAATGGAATTTAAGTTTAAATTGGAAAGTAAAATTGCTAGAAAGTTTTAATTTTCTTTTATAGATTTGAAAAAATAATCTAAAAAATTAAATCTAATGATAATTTAAAACTTAAGTTGCCAGTGTTGTGTGGGATGATCCAATGCGAACTCAAATGTTTAACTGAGCTAACTTATGTTATAGTGTATTTGTGGCTTCCCATTTTTAGTGAAAAGTCTTGAGATATGAAGGTAATCTGGTAGTTAGTACGATGTAAAACGTTTTGCAGTGTACCTGAAATCTATCCAGGAGAGCTTATGTAATCATTGCACTTAGACTAATACCTCTAACCAATAAAGGTTGAAGTTAAGCTCCCTTACTTAAGCATATAGGATTTGAGCGAAAAATTGATATGTATATATATATATATATATATATATATATATATATATATACATATATATATACATATATATATATATATACATATATATATATATATATATATATATATATATATATATATATATATATATATATATATAAGAGAAAGTTAAAAAAGTTGAAAGAATTTTGGAGCTATCAAAGTATGAAGATCAAGAGATCAAAAAATTAAAGATACCAAAAATCAAACAAAAAAGGTGTTGAATTCAAAGAAATCAAAGAGCAAATATCAAAGCAGAGATGAATTCCAAGAGCTTCATTGTGGTATCAAAGTTGTAATTTTTCTTTCTAGGTTATTATGTATCCTTGGGAGTTTAACCAAAAATACCTTGAGGTTAAGAAAGTTTTTTGTGGACGGATTCGAAGGGTTGCAAAAATGAGTGTCGTACAAACTAAGAGGTGAATGTTCATAAATATTGAGAGTATTTAGGATTGGGAAGTATTTAGGAACCTTAGACACAAATATGCACATTGCGGTCTTGGTATAATGGCTAGGCTCTAAATGGATTGTCTTATGTGATGTTGGTGACAAAAGTTTAACTTAAAAGATTAATTTTGCTTGAGGGAAAACAAAATATAAGTGTGGGGTATTTTGATATTTCCATATATATATATATATATATATATATATATATATATATATATATAGGCATATTTTAATATATTTTAAGCATTATTTTGGTTAATTGAAAAGATATTTGGTACTTATAACGTTTAAATTGTATTTTGCAGCCAAAAATGGACATTGTCAAAGAAAAGGATTGAAACTGACAAAAGCTGGATACTTGGAGGACTGGAACTGAAAAAGATACAAAAAGGATGTTACAAGACAACTTGACCCCTCGTCAGTATTTTGACCACATCTCATGACTCGTAACTCCGATTGACGAGATTCAACATGAACTGAAAACTAGACAAAATTTCGGACGACTTTCGTTTTTGTGCTAAATGCTAATTCCCAGTTCTAACGACGTGAGAACTATCATCTCACGACGTGAAATTGAGTATTCTAGAAGATAACAACATTGAGAGCAAGTTTCCTTACTGAATATAGATTTCTCCTAATCTCACGACGTGATATGTGATTTAAGGAAACTATAAATACTCCTTTATACATTCGAGTTAATGGGGTTGGATCTAATTTCCTGGAGTTATAGTGGAATTCAGAAGTCAGAGGAGAGCAAAAAACAACCCTTGGAAGAGAGAACAATTCGAGATTGAAGATTAGAAGATCATACATCACATTCAGTTTTCATTAATTTAATCAAGTTGAATTCTTATGATTTTGTGTGTTTACTTTCTGCCATGAGTAGTTATTATAGTAGACTTTCGTTTAGTTAGATGAAACCTAAAACTATGAGTTAGTATCTTATTTTATGGATTATATAAATTTAGTTTATGCATGTGTTTGATTATCATTACCTAGCATGTTAAAGTTTGCATCATTGTTTCTTTGATTCAAGTTAAGTGTATTTTATTGACCATTTGAACTACATGAACTTGTTTACCTAGTAGTTTATGATCATTAAATTGCTAGAGCTAGGATTAATAACATATTAGATTAAATGATAAAGATACCAACTTTAGTTGTGTTGGAGAACATAAATTGATCATAATTGTGTTTAATTAATTGTCTTGATCATAGATAATTAACTTAGATATATCTTACATAGCCCAATCATCGTTAATAATCAATTCTATGTTTGCTTGTGTATGATCATTACATAATAGTTTAAGAATTGGTAAAAATATTAGTAGATCGGATCAATATTGCTAATTACATATAAATTGGTAACCAAATTTATTAATCCATAAATAAGAATTCACCGTAGGAAAAAGGTGGATTCGAGACTAAACAAAAGTGTTTTTAATATCTTGATAACATCCGTTTTTAGTTAAGTGTTTGTTTTGTTTTAAGTTAATCTGAACTTGCAAAATCAGATAAAAACCCCCACTTTAAGTTAATTGTTTATAGATTAATTTTTAGTAGTTAAATTATTAACTGAATTTGTTCCATGTGTTCGATACCCAAATTACTTTACTATACAATATAGTGATTAGGTACATTGTCTATAGGTGAATTAGTAGATAAGTAGTTAGTTTTATCAATTTAAATCTAGATAGGTATAATTTCTGAACATCAGTAGTATTGATCTCGTACTATTGAAAGCACAAGATTCGTACTCGAATGAGGGAAAGTCACGAGGATTCTAAGAAGCCTATAGAATGAGGAATTAACTGGGTATGTTCTTATTATTGTATGGTAGCTTTTCAGCATGGTGATGAGCACTCATGGAGGAGGTTCTGGTTTCGGCTCTAGCACCGAACCAATGGAGGAGCGGATACGGGAGTTCATCTCGTCAGAGATCACTTCCAATAATTTGGATTAGACTTTTGTGATCTTCCGTATGATCAAGGAGAGTATCATGGATCTTCTGGATGAGCATCTTGGAGCTTTTCATGCAGAGATTGTGGTTGGTCATATCGGGACACGAATACTCTCTTTTCGGGAGTCCAAGGCTTGTGGGGCCTAGAGTTCTTCGGGAAGAAGGACCCTATCGCTAGTAGATGGTCGATTTCTCACATGGAGAATGCTTAGCAGACTAGTTTCTGCCCTGAGTGATCAAAGTTGGGATTTGCATCTTGCCTTCTAAGGGATAGATCGTGTAACTAGTGGGAGGAGGTTAGTCACTCTTTGGGAGCTGAGGTCATGGCGACCATGTCTTGGGCAAATTTCATGGCGAGATTCATGACAGTGTTTGCACTAACCATTTAGGTACAACAGTTGGTGAGGGAGTTTCAGGACCTTCTCCAAACGACGGAGACCATGGCAGAGATCACCACCAAGTTCAGGAGAGATCTTTATTGGTTACGTAGTATGTAGAAGATGAGGAGACGAAGAAGGCGAGGTACCATGATATGCTGCGGGATGACATATGGGAGTTTGTAAGCATGTACATATGTAGGATCTTGGAGGATATTGTTTCCAAAGCCTGGGAACGAGAGATTGATTTGGAGCTTCTGAAGAAGTGGAAGTTCGTTCAGACTTAGGCAGAAGAGGGCTTAACAAAGAAGCCCAATACTTTCGATTTGTGAGTTAGCAACCAACAGGGTCGGGGCCATTACGATAAGTGCACGAAACTGCACGACAGGGTGTGACGATCTAGGGGTATGGGTTGCTATAATTGTGGTGGGGCTGTTCATCTCCATAGGGATTGTCCCCACGGATCGAGTCCAATTTGTTTTCCTTGCAACCAGATGGGCCACAAAAATTCTGACTATCCGGGGTTGACGTGGGGAGCAGTGAGGACACATACTCCAACTACTCGGAAGATTACTGATGGCCCTTGAGGGCAGAGTGGAAGCTTTAGTAGTGAGGACTCGAGCAATTCAGTTGCAGGCAGAGGAGACCCGAGTTCCACTAGATGTTGTTGTAGGTATGTATCATATTCGTTTCCTTCATTCTTTTATCATTTATGCTTGTGACCTTGTGATTGTGTGTGTGTTAAACATTATGTTCTATTTAGTTAAGTCTCCACCTAAGGATTGTAGTTTCTTTATGATTGTCTTGTTATTATATTCCAAGAATTGTCATATGCCATTTTTCATACCAAGAGATGTGTTTAGAGGGTATTTGGATGAACCGATTTAGGCCTCGATGTGGGAAAGGTCAGCCAATTACATAGTAAGCCCTATGTAGAGGAAGACTGAGTGTTCTGATTGGAAGGTTAGCAACCAGATTGATTTTGATGGTTTCAACGCAATGGGCGGAGGAAGTTGGAGTGTAAGTTCATTGGGTTTTTCGAATTTGAGATGGTTGATACTTTTCATGGTTGAGAGGTATAAAGGATTGGACATAATGCAAGTTCATGGAAAGTTGCTGTCAGGTTCATGATTTCAGGGACGTGCTTGTGGTCCTCGCATCAGAATATTTTACGAAAATATCTCGTTGTAATTGGATGTCCTTTCTAGGACAACGAAGATCAAGTTTAGAGGTGCTTGTTCCGCTCAGGTTGAATGTCATTTGAAGGGTTGGTTATCTCGTTAAACTGATCGCTATAGTGAGTAGGGTAAGAAATATTGTGATCTATCAACTTCTAGGTGTGGGTGATGCATTTTTGCATGAATGTGTTCAGTTGTTTAGATTATTTGAGGATGTTCGAGTTGTATCAGTTGACGATGTTGAAGGTGCATCGATCTTTCAGAAAGTATGGAACAAAGAACATTTGGACTACGAGTTAGGGTTTCGGAACAGTGTCATTTAGTTCAAAGAGTTTTGTTTTTAAGTTGTGCTTATGAATGATCTGTTTGGTTATTTAAGATTAGGATATTGTTTTGAGTTAAGAAGGCATATGGTTTCGTGTTCATTGATATGGGTTAAGAGCACAAGTCAGAAGTATTGGGGTTTTGCTTCTATGTATAGCAATCATATAGTAGAACCTTTTGAAATTGTTTGAGGAATCTAGGTTCTCTTATGACCAGTAATGAAAGGACTAGATGTCAAAAAACCAGCTGGGTAACATTTGGGACTAGCTAGGAAATTTGAATGGTTATGAAGTTGTTAGAGCATACCAGATTCCAAGTGGGGGAGAATCTCTTGGAATTAATGAAAATATTTCCAAGTGCGGTGCAACTTGGAATATCACAACCAAGGGTAAGTGGATAGCCAGTTCTGATTGTGGTATGAGCCGAGGTTTATGCAAGGAAAAATGTTCATTGTCCGGTTGTAATTAGGGAGGCAACTGCTAAAGGTTCAGGTTACCTTATCCAAGGACGTGAAGCATTGGTAGTGGCGCATTACGGGTTCATGACTAGGTTAAGTTTGAAGCTTGTGTTAGAACCCCTTTGCATCTTCTTGTCTAATTAAGGCTTTGGGGTTTGAAGCACGACCCGAACACCTGATTGTAGTTTAGCGGGATGGGGTTTCGACTCATGTTGATTTTGGATGGGTATTTTGTGGATAGCTAACAAGACCATGGGCTGGGCCCATGGTAATTATGGAATTGTTTTAAGTCTGCAATTTAGGTCGTAGCATTCACTAGGATGAGTTAGACCATCGCAGGAGTGGTTGTTATACTGTGGGAGGATCACAACACTCGCATGGGTTGAGTCGGACCCGTTATTGTTGTTTGGCCACTCTTTGTTGGGAATGAGGGTTGTTATAACAGTGGTGATGTTTTAGGCTTATATAGCTCTCGATTGGGGGCGAGGCCCGTTTGGATACGTTAGCTTGGGCGAGACCGGCGGGAAAGGCCCATTTGGATATGATAGTTTGGGTGAGGCCTGTGGGCGAGGCCTGTTTAGTTATGTTAGCATAGGTGAGACCTGTGGGTGAGGCCTGTCTGGTTAGGTTATCTTGGGTGAGCGGACCATTACACATTTGACGATATGCTCAAGGCATGTGGTGTTGATCGTAAGCCTCCAAAGCAGTGATGGTATGAGGGCAAGATTAGTCTGATGTGTAATTTTAAGCGTTCTAGTAAATTAGATGGGTTCACGCTGTATCATGAATCAATAAGTGTATGACTCATGAGGGTGGGATGTGACATCCTCATTTTCATGGCCAAAAAAGACCGATTTGTTAATCCTTATTTAAAAATCAGAGCATCCTTTTTGAAACATGAAATTGATTTATCAAAGCATTTCCAAAGAAATGTATTTTATTTATGATAAGAAATTGAGATGTCATCGTCAATACAGAAACATAACCATAATGAAATATTACAAGCCTTATAGTAATTATACTAGTGACCTAATACTACTTGAATCTCTCAGCAGTATGTATATCTTTCATATACCCACCTGTGATACAATAAACTGAGTGGGTCAGGTTGGGAAACCTGGTGAGCACATAGGGATTTCAATCCCACAATGTGATAATAATGTATAACTCAAACCTGCAGATCCAACTATTATATATATATATATATATATATATATATATATATATATATATATATATATATATATCAAGGTTGCAGAAATCGCTCGACGTAGGCTAATCGGTAGACCAGGGTTAAGGGATTAATCGGCTAGGCGGGGATTAATCAGGGACCATTAATTATTAAAAAAATATTAAAAAATTAATAAATATAACATTAATCCTAAGAATACAATTAAACAAGTTAACAAATATAACATTAATCTAAATGTGAGCCATGTTGAATGTCAGTTACTGGCTCCCCTTTTGACCAATGCCAATGGAAATGTTGTAAATCTCCATGTTGAATGTCAATAGCAAGTGGGAAATACAAGTATTTGTTATTGGACTTTTCACGAGTGTCAAGTGGCTTTATATGCATCAACTCTGAAATCCCATAACCACAACCACCCAAAGTTTCTTGAGGACATCCTGCCCAAGAAGACAAACTTAGTAAACCTACATCAAGAATACAACAAACAACCTAAAATCAATGAAGCTGTGAATCGAGCAATTACATTGGTCTTTCACACAAGCATTTAATCGAGCACATGGTATGCATTGGCGCTTCTAACATTGTTTTGATTCAACAACTGTTCTGTTAATTCCAATTCTCCAACTTCGACATATTCCACTGGTTTGGAATTGACTTTGACACCGATTCCATCCACAAACAAGAAATCGAAAATCAATCATTGATTTCCAGAGTAAGATTTGAACCAATTAATAAACCAGATCAATATTATCAAATATTTACTATCATCGATCAATTATTGTGAACCGAATCTAATCCTAACAAACAAGTTTTGAACACCAATCAGATTATTCAATTAAAGAAAGCGTGATGAGAACGAACGATTGCTTGCTTTCTTCTGATCATCCATTGGAGCGCTTGGCTGCTGATTGCATCGATTTTAAGATTGCTCTTCCTCCGATGCATTGTAATCCTCATGTATATGGTCTCTGTAATTTAAAATTTGTTTCTCATCCTCACGTATATGGTCTCTATAATTCCAGCTTGATCTCCCATCTGCTTCTTCTGCGACTTTCCGGTATGATTTTGTGACATAGAGTTGGGATTCTCTTCCTCCCATGCTTTCACCTCGTGGGAGCTTTGCCTGTGCAACAATCCCTAATACTGACCGGATTGAAGAACTAACCTTCTTAGATTGAAGGTGAATCGGAGACTTAGGAGATGTAGGTGTATTGAAGATGCAAACATAACCATGTGCAAAGACGTATAAAAATGTTACAAGTTTGGCATCCCACATCGCTAGTGTGAAAATAAATGAAGGCACCCATGTCTTATAAAAGGAGACTTGCGTTCCTTTAAAAACTCAAACCCAACTACTTGGTGGGCTAACCGGTTCTTACGAGCCTGTGGTTAGCTGGACCGATTTGGCCCAATTTTGAGTCCGAGTTGGACCGATTTAGTCCGATTTGGATCGGTTTTGACCGATATTGACCAAGGCCGATTATTTTACCCTCTAACCCTTATTTGTAGGCGGTTGGAGGCCGCCAAGCGCCTAAGCGCCGATTAATCGGCCGCCTAGACCAATTTTTACGACCATGATATATATATATATATATATATATATATATATATATATATATATATATATATATATGTATATATATATATATATATATATATACATATATATATATACATATATATATATATATACATATATATATATATATATATATATATATATATCATATCTGTCACACCCCCAAACCAGACGGGGGAAACGTCCAGGGGTGGAGGACTTCATTTGTAGTATCACAACACATGCATTATAGTAATCAGAGTACAAACAACAATTGTATTTAAAAAGTACAAATATTTACATGTGTTTCATCATTGTATACTGAAATTATATAGTTGTACAAAAGAAGAAGACAAATATAACTAGCTCCATCTTCTCAAAAGCTCGGGGTGTACCTGTCTACTGGTTCCCTGAGAATACAAGTAATTTGAAAAGAGAGTATCAACATAAAGTTGAGTGAGTGCATAAGTATTTCTAATTGATAGAATGTTTACTGTTTCTTGAATATGTAAACTGTTTCTTGTAAACTAGTATTTTGAAATTGTACTTAAGTTTAGTTAATTATACACTAACGTATAGTTAATATCTTTTATATGAGTTATTATAACCATGCTGACTACATGGCCTGACCCAACGCTATGAGTGCGCTGAAAACATGTTGATAACAATTTGTCACTCAGATGCGTGTATGCCTGACTGTAGCTTGCAGTCCGAGTGCGGGTTTGTCAATCCCAATATAGATCTATACACACATTGTTTCGATCCCCGGCTGAAGATTTTGGTTATAATGTCAGGATTTTACAATGTTGTTTAAATGAATTAAACAACCTGTACTACTTGACTCATAAAGGCATATAAACATTACATGTATAATAGTTATGAAAAACTCAACCCTTCTGAGGTAAATGACTGATTTTATGTTCTTGAATTAGTATTCTTAACATATATCTGAAAGAATGTATACTCTTAACTAGTTTTGAATCAAACCTTTGTTTTTGTAAAACAATGTACTCTAGTATACTTGAATCGTGAATTAATGTTCTGTGAATTATAAATTATAACTATGATAATTTATATGTACTTTCTGATTTGATAACATGTATTCATGACTGTAACCCCTTGCTCAACATGTTACAAAGGGTAATTGAAACTTAATGAATAAACTTTTATACTTGTATACATATACTAATATATATAAGTAAAATTTAAATGACACTCGGACAAATAACTGATACTTGTAATCCCACATCCAAACAAGGAAAAGGAACCAAAGTGGGTTATCAGCCCTTAGCCTTTTAAATCTTATTTATATAAATATATGTATACTAGTATGATTTTTGGGGAAAAATATAAGTTTATAAAAACATTTAAAAGAAGTTTGATATTTTGAAATCCATTTTGGTGACTTGATGTCATTTTGAAACAATCATTTAAAACCATTTGATTTGATAATAATTGAAATCCATTTTGATAAGATATTTGAAAATCACTTGTTTATAACACAAAAACTTTGTGTTAAACTTGTATTCCCCCCCCCCCCCTAAACAGTAAAAACTGTGAAAATACGGGGGTATGTACTCACCTGTAGTAAGTTATTCAAGTGTACGACCGGTGTAGGATGCTAAGTGTCAAGTAAAACCTTGAGCACAAACGGATCCTAATAGCATATAATCACACATATATGAATATAATTAGTGTTTATACACCTAAATATGCTAAGAAGCCATCTTAGGGACTAGGAATCACTTGGACTAAGTGTTAGAATCACATGTGATTCATCTAAGGAGTGTTTAGTATCCAACCATGGAGTGTACGGCCATGGGTGTATGGCTAGGGAGTGTACGGCCGTACACTCATGGTGAAATATGCTCAAGATGGTGTTTAAACCTTAGGGAAGCTTGTGGGTCTATTGCTCATCAAGGTTATGTACTAGTTTCTCAATTTGGAGGCCCTTTAGGGGTGTTTTGAGGTGTGTACGGCCACCCCAGGTGTGTACGGCCATACACCCTTGATGATCTCGAGTTAGATGTCATTTTAAGGCTTTGAATCCAGTGTTTAACATGTCTTACTAGATGATAGAAGGAATACTCACACTTTTGAGGGCTTCAAAGGAGTTCAAGACTCAAGAACAAGTGTGTGTTCTTGGTGAAATGGATGAAGATTTGAAGATCTAATCAAAAGAGCAGTTTTCATGGATGAAAACATGGATCTTCACTAGATAAAGCCATGTATAAACAATTAAATGGAAGGAATGCTTACTTATTTGAAGATCAAGGTCTAAATCTTGATGAACTTTGAGAGAGAATCGGAATTTCTTGAGGTGAAAGTGTGAAAAATGAGAGAAAATGAAGGAAAAATCTATATATCCGTTTGGGTTCACGGCTACACTTGGGTGTATGGCTGTACACCCATGTGTATGGTTGTATACTCCTGTGTACGTTTGTACAGACGTGTACGGACGTACACTCCTCTAGTTGGAGTGTTTGGCCCGAATGCTATACGATGACTTAAATTATCTTATTCCTAAACTCAAATCTTGAATGTATTAGACTTAGATCATTCAAACAGACCCTGAACAATGCTAAAAGATAGCAGAAACGAGTCTGACTGTGATTGAATTTGAGAGACTGTACAAGATAGAAATTTCGGATTGTCACATTATCCCCCCGTTAGAGAGAAATTTTGTCCCGAAATTAGAGTTTAAGCAATTAAGTAATTATAAATAACTAAGCAAAAAGATGAGGATATTTCAGTTTCATTTGATCCTCGCGCTCCCAAGTGAATTCAGGTCCACGTTTGGCATTCCAGCGAACCTTCACTATAGGAATACGGCTTTGCTTCATTTGTTTGACCTCCCGGTCGATGATTTCTACTGATTCTTCCACGAAGTTGAGGCTCTCGTCAATCTCGATTTCGTCGATTGGGATAACAAGAGTCTCGTCGGACAGACACTTTTTCAAGTTCGAGACGTGGAAAACAGGATGTATGTTACTTAGTTCTTGAGGTAGTCGGAGTTTGTAAGCTACTGGACCGATTCTAGCGAGAATCTCATATGGTCCTATGTACCTTGGATTCAACTTGTCACGCTTTCCAAAGCGTATCATGCCCTTCCAGGGTGACACCTTCAACATGACGCGGTCACCAACCTGGAACTCCAAAGGTTTTCTTCTTTTGTCAGCGTAGCTTTTCTGTCTATCTCTGGAAGCTTCAAGTCGCTCCCGAATTTGTACGATTTTCTCTGTGGTGTCGCGAATGATTTCCGGACCAGTGGGAGCACCGTCAGGAAGTTGACTTCTAGCTAACTACGTGTCACCCACTTCAGCCCAGCAGAGAGGTGATCTGCACTTGCGGCCATAGATGTCACACCCCAAAACCAAGAACGGCGGAAACGTTCACGGGTGGAGGACGTCATGTAAAGTATCATAACAGTGCAAAGTAGTAAACAAGCAACAACATCATCCATTGCATTAAAAGTAAAGTTTTAATACATGAGTGTTCTTTCATAGTAATAAGACACCAAAATATGTAATCAAAATAAAAGACGAGTTTTGTCTGTGCTCCGTCTTCTCAAAACCTGGTCATCGTACCTGTCTACTGGTGACCTGAGAATACAAGTTATTTTGAAAGTGTAGATCAGCATAAAGCTGGTGAATTCATAAGTATTATGGTGTCATTGATTTGAAAAGCTGTTATGAAAGACTTGTAAATATTTGATGAAACATTTAGTATAAGTGTGAAAACCCTAGAAAATCCCATATTTCCTACTAGTATAAAAAGTAGTCTTCTACCAAGACCCGAATGCTTTGAAGGTTTGCATTTCTGTATCAATGAAGATTTTTCCCTGTACAACTATTATTATAAAAATATAGTCTACCTCATCGTTTATGTGAATGTGTCACAAAATAAAAGTAATAGGGAAAATTATATAATCATTGAAATCGTATCCTTTTGCCTTAGGATAAACACGGCGTGGAAACTCGCCGAACAGTACAACCGAGATCATCCGTCGATGAACACGTCCCGCTGTAGCTAGCAGCCAGGTGTAGGATGGTCAGTCCCGTATAGTATATATATAGTATTTCTCTCTGTATAGATATAGTATTTCTCTCTGGATAACATGTAATAGTATCTCTTCATATAGTAGTATAGACTCATGAATGAACTGACTCTTGTGTAATTCCTTGTAATAGGAATAGTAATTTGTATCCCCTAAACTATACCTATAATAGTTTATTGGAATGTAAATTGAATGTCCAAGTAGGTTTATACACCCTTGCTACTCAAGAGTGGTGGAACTGAAGAAAGAATAAAAGCTCTCATATCAATACATATATACATGAAACATAAGTGTATAGATATGGTTTTTAACAGTAAATTGAAAGAGGTTTCGTAAAAAATTTAAGAGTTTTGAACAATAAATAATAATGACTTGATGTCAGTTTATAAAATAATTCAAAAGTAATTTGTTGATAACAAAGTAAAAATAACTGAAAAGCTTTGTATTTATCACATTTTAAAGTATGTGAAATTAGTTGTTTGAAAACACAGTTATAAATCACATGTGATTGATTCTCTAACTTCCTGTTTTCTACTTGTATTCCCCCCCCCCCATGAAAGCATTTAAAATCATTTAAAATATTGATTAAGGGGGTATGAACTCACCTGTAGTGAGTGGTTTGGATGAACGGATGATGTAGGATGCTAAGTGTCAAGTGAAGACTTGAACACACACAAGGATCCTAGTTAACATATAATCACACATATATGTATCCAATTAGTCATTAAAAAACTAATTAACCAAGTTAATACATCCTAAGACATGTAAAACACTTGATTTAAGTGCTTATAAGTGCTAAGGATTGCATCTAAGGGTTGTAGGACATTGCAATTGAGTTTAGGGTTCAAGGGTAAACTCCCTTGGAGTTTACGGTTTTGTGACCATAACTCATTGAGTTTACGGTCGTAAACCCATGAGTTTATGGCCGTAAACTCATGGTACTTGACCATTTTGTTTTTTTAAGCCATAAAGATCATAAGAAACATTCCTACTTCATGTTTAAGCCTTAGGAAGAGATTAGGGCACCATTTCACTCCTTTTGGGAGTTTACGGTCCTTGGACCACTTCTCCTTAGGTTTACGGCCGTAAACCCAAATCGTTTATGGTCTTTTCATGTTTTCAAGTACTAAGCACATCAAGGAAGGGGTCTAGGCTAGTTTCCAAGGCTTGGTAAGGGACTAGGGCCACTTTGGCCCCTTTGTTAGGGTTTACGGTCCAAGGTGTTATTGGACCGTAAACACCTTTGATCTTGTATTTCTTGGGTGTTTTCTTGATGATTAGAAGTGTATCAAGTCTTATAATACACTAGGGTAAGAGTACTTACTAGGTAGAAGCTTGAAAAGGTGTTAAAAGTCCAAGAACACTAGTGTGTGTTCTTGGTGTTCTTGGTGAAACTTGAAGATCTACACTTTTGGAATGATTTCACGGATGGAATCATGTAAGATCACTAGATTAAGTAAGATATCAACTTTTTAGGGCTAGAAACACTTACAAAGTTGAAGATCTTGAAGAAAAGTCGGATGATACTTGAGAGAGAAATGGGTTTTGGATCTTGAAAATGTGAAAAGTGGTAAATAATGACTAAGTGTCATATTTATACCCCCTTTTAGGGTTTACGGCCGTAAACACCTTTGTTTAGGCCGTAAACTCCAAACTCTTGGAGTTTTGGGACATTATTGTTGCACAATAAACCCTAGGGCATCCTCTCTCCTGTTATCTCCTGAAGTACTAATCTTAAAACACTCAAACTTATTCCAAAAAGCTTGAAAGTTAGCAGAAACAGTTCTGACTTTTATTGAAGTGAATGATTGTACAGAATAGAAATTTCGGGTTGTCACATCATCCCCCCGTTAGAAGGAATTTCGTCCCGAAATTAGAGTTTAAGCAAATAAGTAGTTACAAATAACTAAGTAAAAAGACGAGGGTATTTCAGTTTCATCTGATCCTCTCGCTCCCAAGTGAATTCATGTCCTCGCTTGGCGTTCCAGCGAACCTTCACTATCGGGATACGGCTTTGTTTCGTTTGCTTGACCTCCTGGTCCATGATCTCTACTGGTTCTTCCACGAAGTTGAGGCTCTCGTTGATCTCGATCTCGTCGAGTGGGATTACAACAGTCTCGTCGGACAGACACTTTTTCAAGTTCGAGACGTGGAAAGTAGAATGTACGTTACTGAGTTCGCGCGGTAAGTTAAGTTTGTAAGCTATAGGGCCGATTCTGGCATGAATCTCGAAAGGCCCTATGTACCTTGGATTTAGCTTTCCACGCTTTCCGAAGCGTATCAAGCCCTTCCAGGGTGAGACCTTCAATAGAACACGGTCTCCCACCTGGAATTCCAACGGTTTCCTTCGTTTATCAGCGTAGCTTTTCTGTCGGTCTCTAGAGGCTTTCAATCGTTCACGAATCTAAACGATCTTCTCTGTCGTTTCCCGAATGATCTTCGGACCCGTGAGAGTGCTTTCAGGAACTCGTCCTTTAGCTAACTGGGTATCACCCACCTCAGCCCAGCACAGAGGGGATCTGCACTTTCGGCAATAGAGGGCCTCGAATGGAGTAGCCTTTATGCTCGTGTGATAACTGTTGTTGTAGGAAAATTCGACAAGGGGTAAATGAGTATCCCATGCCTTCCCAAAGTCGATCACACAGGCTCGCAACATATCTTCCAAGGTTTGGATAGTTCTCTCACTTTGTCCGTCGGTCTGTGGATAGTAGGCTATACTCATGTCCAGCCTAGTTCCTAGGGAACTTTGTAGCGACTGCCAGAACCTCGAAGTGAAACTACTATTTCTGTCCGAGATAATGGATATGGGAACACCGTGCATTCGTACAATCTCCTGGATGTAGGTTCTTGTAAGCTTCTCCATCTTGTCTGTTTCTTTGATAGGCAGAAAGTGTGCGGACTTGGTCAATCTGTCGACGATGACCCATATGTGTCACACCCCAAAACCGCAACGGCGGAATCGTTCGGGGGTGGAGGACGTCATGTTTAGTATCACGAGATATGTATATGGTAAGCAAGTAAAGAACAACCATTTCATTTTGAAAGAAAGTGTTTACAATGTGTGTGTTCACAAAACATAGAATTCATAAATAAATAACAAAACAAGACTTGAAGCTATAATGCTCCATCTTCTGAATTCCCAGCACGAGCACCTGTCTAATAGTCTCCTGAGAATACAAGTTATTTGAAAGAGTTGATCAGCAATTAAGCTGGTGAGTTCATAAGATTTTAGTGATGTGAGTAAGTTGTAAGGTGTTGTTAAAAATGTATATGTAAAAATGGTGTAAGTTGTAAGTTCTGTTTTGAAAAGTTCGCCTGTTCCTCTAGAAAATCATATATTTCCTACTTTCATGGAAGTTTAAGTAAAATGACACTACAACCCATTCTATGGGTACTAAGTGGGTACAAGTTATATAAGACTCAGAGTAAACAAACAATCGATTGTGCGCATCTGCCTCAAGCTCACAACCAAACGAGGAACAGAAATTAAGGCGGATAGCACACATTCCATTGGTTGTTAGATCATCGTCATATATAACCCTGGTGTAATCACTTGTTACTCATGGAGTTAATTGTAATGTTTCCTTTATATCTAATGAAGAAGTTCTTTAAGAAAACCCTTATTTCTTATAGTAAAATAGTGACCACAGTGACTACTTTCATAATAGCTTAGTTTATACTGCTATATATAATCTAATATCGGATAGAAAGTTAATTGAGCGAATCTGCCCTAAGCCCACAACCAAACAAGGAACAGGAAGTAAGGCGGAAGGCACACATCCAACTACCTACTGGGTATTAGTTTTATATATAAACATGATGTATAAACTAAGGTATTATAGAGTTACTCACCTAAGGTCTTTTAAATTGTACTGGTTTAATAAAATGGATTAAACCCTTTACTGGGAAGTTTCTAGTTTTGTATACCAAAAGTACTGAAAGTATGTTTTGTACTAGAAAGGTTGTGCTTCTGTGTCCTATAACCTGACCCATACCTGGTACCCTTATGATGACTTAATGTATACTATGCATACATATATATAGAATCGGATAGAAAATAGATTGGGTGAATTCGTTCCAAGCCAACAACCAAACAAGGAACAGGAAATGAAGCGGAGAGCACACATCCTATTACCTGTCGAACCCTATTAGTATATATATATACTGTGGTGTATAAATTAAGGAATCATAAGGCTAGCATTATGGTCCTATCTTTTAATCGTATCCTTCTACCAAGGCATCTTCTGTTATGTGCTACACTCGACTGTTCCGTTTGTTGTTTGTAAGAATGTATATTTTCCCTAGTTTATAACTATCTTGACTCGAAAATAGTTTGAATTGGACTTTCAAGTGGTACACAGTTGTCGTTTATAATGACATGCGGATGTACTAATAACCTAAAAACATATTTGTTTATTACGGTTATAATGTGAAGGCTAGAACTCCTACTATACGCTCTCCCTGTCAGGAGATTAGGGGAACTAAACACGACCTCTGCAAATTCTTGCAAGCCATGTAATTCACATTAAAGTATATGATCATGTATACCCAATATAACTATCACCTTTTGTTTAAAACAATGAGTTAGTGATTCATTGGTATAATTAGATCATGTATGTGTGTTCTCATGCTATAGCAACCTAACTTGTTTGTTTTGTACTGTATATTGTACGTTCTCTCTGTATGGTATTGTTTCCTTCTCTTCACTTTATGTTTTGTATGGTATTGTTTGATTCATGTAAGAACTGACTCTTTATGTGCTTCGTTGTACTAGAAGTAATGAATAGCATTCTCCTAAACTATACCTATTATAGTTTACTAATGTTCTACTTGGACTGTTACTGAAAAGACTCGTTTATCTACCAAGTTATGCTTGTACTTTAAAAAACAGAGTTTTGTATAACTAAAAAGTAACATAACTTTAAAAGACTTTTTGAAATGTTTTGAAAACTTATAAATAACATAAGTAACATTTTGAAAGATGTTTATAACAAACATTTACACAATTATCATTGTGTTCAACTTGTATTCCCCCCCCCCCCCCACCTTAAACAGTTAAAACAGTATAAAAGATTCATTTCGGGGTATGAACTCACCTGATGTGGGTGATTCAAACGGGTATGCGGGTAAGGATGAGAAGCTCCACGAATGAAGTCCTGAGACACAATAAGTCCTAAATGACATATAAGGACACATATTGACATGAATATAGTGTTTATAAACAACTATATGAAGGGAAACACCTTCCGGGACTAGGAAACACCTTGATTCGAGTGTTATAAGTACTAAGGATTGCATCTAAGGGTGGTAGGACATTGCTATTGAGTTTAGGGTTCAAGGGTAAACCCCCTTGGAGTTTACGGTTCTGTGACCATAACTCATTGAGTTTACGGTCGTAAACCCATGAGTTTACGGCCGTAAACTCATGGTACTTTTACCATGTTGAGTTTTGAAGCTTTACAAGTCCTAAGAAGCATTCCTACTTCAAGTCTAAGCCTTTGGAAGAGATTAGGGCACCATTTCACTCCTTTGTGGAGTTTACGGTCCTTGGACCAATTCTCTTTGGGCTTACGGTCGTAAACCCAAATGGTTTATGGTCTTTTTGTTGTTTTAAGTCCTATGCACATCAAGGAAGGGATCTAGACTAGTTTCCAAGGCTCGGTAAGGGACTAGGGCACACTTTGGCCCCTTTGTTAGGGTTTACAGTCCAAGAACATCTTGGACCGTAAACACCTTTGATCTTGTGTTTCATTGGTGTTTTCCTGATGTTTAGAAGTGTAACAAGTCTTATAATATACTAGGGTAGGAGTACTTACTAGGTAGAAGCTTGAAAAGGTGCTAAAAGTCCAAGAACATTAGTGTGTGTTCTTGGTGTTCTTGGTGAAACTTGAAGATCTACACTTTTGGAATGATTTCACGGATGGAATCATGTAAGATCACTAGATTAAGTAAGATATCAACTTTTTAGGGCTAGAAACACTTACAAAGTTGAAGATTAAGAAGAAAAGTCGGATGACACTTGAGAGGATTTGAGTTTGGATCTTGAAAATGTGAAAAAGTGGTAAATAATGACTAAGTGTCATATTTATACCCCCCCCCCTTTAGGGATTACGGCTGTAAACACCTTTGTTTAGGCTGTAAACTCCAAACTCTTGGAGTTTTGGGACTTTATTGTTGCACAATAAACCCAAGGGCATCCTCTCTCTAGTTATCTCTTGAAGTACTAACTTTAAAACACTCAAATTGATTCCTAAAAGCTTGAAAGTTAGCAAAAACAGTTCTGACTTCTATTGGAGTGAATGGTTGTACAGAATAGAAATTTCAGGTTGTCACAATATGGTATCAAGTCCACCCGTTGTTTTGGGCAACTTGGTTATGAAGTCCATAGTGATCCGCTCCCACTTCCATTCCGGTATCTCTGGTTGTTGTAGAAGACCAGAGGGTTTCTGGTATTCGACCTTGACCTTGGCGCAAGTAAGGCATTTACTTACGAAGGTAACAATCTCTGCTTTCATGTTAGGCCACCAGTATAGCTTTTTAAGATCCAGATACATCTTATCTGAACCTGGGTGGACAGAATAACGAGTGTTGTGCGCCTCGTTCATGACCAAGTCTCTGAAACCACCGTGTTTCGGTGTCCAGATCCGATCCATGAGATATAAGGCTCCGCCACCCTTGACTTCCAAGTTCTTATCCATCCCTCTCAGGGATTCACTCGCCACATTTTTAGGTTTCGAAGCGTCAAGCTGATCCTCCTTAATTTGCGTGGACAAGTTTGAATGGATAGTTAGAGTCAAAGATTTGACTCTACGACCAGAGTATTCTTTCCGACTTAGGGCGTCGGCTACTACGTTGGCTTTACCTGGATGATAACGAATTTCACATTCGTAATCACTGAGTAGCTCGACCCACCGTCGTTGTCTCATGTTGAGCTCCTTCTGGTCGAATATATGTTGTAGGCTTTTGTGATCTGTAAAGATAGTACTTTTTGTACCATACAGGTAGTGTCTCCAGATCTTCAGAGCAAACACAACTGCTCCTAGTTCAAGATCGTGGGTGGTGTAGTTGACCTCGTGTGTCTTCAGCTGTCTCGAGGCATAGGCGATGACCTTACCTCGTTGCATCAGAACACAGCCGAGCCCTTGATTTGAAGCATCGCAATAGAAAACGAAGTCTTCTATCCCTTCGGGGAAGGATAGTATTGGTGCGGTGCACAAGGCTCGCTTGAGCGTTTGGAATGCTCTCTCTTGCTTCTCTTCCCAGTCAAAGGCCACGCCCTTCTGGGTCAGTGTTGTAAGAGGTTTCGCAATGCGGGAGAAGTTCTGAATGAACCTGTGATAGTAGCTAGCGAGACCTAGAAATTGACGAATTTATGTAGGTGTCTTAGGTGCTGACCAGTTCTCAATGGCCTTGATTTTGGAAAGGTCCACGTGAATTCCCTCTTCACTAACTACGTGTCCCAAGAATTTGACTCTTCGAATCCAAAATTCGCACTTGGAGAACTTCGCATAGAGCTTCTCCGATCGTAATGTTTCTAAGACTTGACGAAGATGTTGACTATGTTCCTCCTTACTACGAGAGTAAATGAGTATGTCATCGATGAAGACAATGACGAACTGATCCCAGTAAGGACGACACACCCTATTCATTAAATCCATGAATACTGCGGGCGCGTTAGTTAATCCTAATGGCATCACTACGAATTCGTAGTGCCCATAACGAGTTCGGAAGGCTGTCTTGGGAACATCCTCCTCTAACACCCGTAGTTGGTGGTACCCGGATCGTAGATTTATCTTCGAGAAGTAGTTGGCTCCTTGAAGTTGATCAAATAAATCGTCAATGCGGGGTAAGGGATAACGATTTTTAATGGTAAGCTTGTTGAGTTCCCTGTAGTCGATGCACATACGAAACGATCTGTCTTTCTTCTTGACGAACAAGACCGGTGCTCCCCATGGTGAGAAGCTTGGCCTAATGAATCCCTTCTGGAGAAGTTCGTTAAGCTGACTAGAAAGTTCCTGCATCTCCGCTGGTGCCAGACGATGTGGAGATTTGGCCACTGGAGTAGCCCCTGGAACTAAGTCGATTCTGAACTCGACTTGGCGTTGTCGTGGTAATCCTGGAAGTTCTTCTGGAAAGATGTCGAGAAAGTTGCGTACTTCTGGGATGTTCTGAATATCTTTCACTTCTTGACTCGTATCGACGATGTGTGCGAGGAATGCATGATATTCCTTTCGCAAGCACTTCTGAGCTTGGATACACGAAATGATGTGAAGGTTCGTACTAGGTTTGTCGCCGTAGATAACTAGAGTTTCGCTGTTAGGAAGGTTAAGACGAACTGCTTTTTCAAAGCACAAGATGTCGGCGCGATGAAGACTTAACCAATCCATGCCGATAATGACGTCAAAACTTTTAATTGGGACCGGCATGAGGTCTATCTTGAAAGTATGGCCATCTAAAGTTAGAGTACAACCTACGTATGTGCAGTTAGTACTTTTCGTTTTCCCGTTTGCCATTTCTACAGTGAATGATTTATCTAGTGCACGTGGTTTTTGTTTAAGCAGGTGTGCGAATTTCTGGTTTACGAAACTTTTCTCCGCTCCACTGTCGAAAAGTATGCAAGCATATGAGTTATCGAGGAGAAACGTACCAGTAACTATTGTAGGATCAGCTACGGCTTCCTCGTGGCCTATGGCCAGAACTCTTCCTACTCCTCCAGCTATCCCTGCCTTAGGGCAGTTCCTCTTGTAGTGGCCCACTTCGCCACAACCGTAGCAAGCCTGGCCCACACCGGCGTTAGGAACTTGATCGGTCGGCCTTGCAGGAGTCTTGCAGAAACGGGCAGTATGCCCCCTTCTGTTGCAGTTAGTGCACTGCATTTCCCGGCAAGGTCCGTTGTGATGGAAGGTGCATTTGTTGCACTTCGGAAGATTACCGGCATAAGGCTTCGCTGGTAAGGGATTAGCGAGGACAACAGGAGTTACCGTGGCAGCATTGATTGTAACTAGTTGTTGTCTCTTTGAGGATTCTTGTGAAGTCCCGCTTTTCCTCTTGTTCCACCCCTTTTTCTTGTTGTTGTTGTTGTTTCCCTTTTGTTGCTCGGGTGTAGAAATCGTTGGGTTCTGGTAGTTTTCGTGATCTATAAGAGATTGTGCCAGCTCTTTAGCGCTGTCAAAAGTAACAGGCCTTGATGCTAACACACTTGACTGGATCTGGGGCGACAGTCCCCAAATATATCTCTCTATTTTCTTGCTCTCTAGAGCAACCATATCAGGGCAAAGAATTGCTAGATCACAGAATCTATTAGTATAGGTTGATATGTCAGAACCAACCATTACAAGACCCCATAGTTCCTGCTCGAGTTTTTGAATTTCCCCTCGTGGGCAGTACTCTCTCATCAGCATGGCTTTCAAGTTCTCCCAGCTTATCGAATTTGCCACTATCAGAGTCAGTGACTTAACGTGGCCATTCCACCAAGTTAAAGCCCTGTCAGAAAAGGTACAAGTAGCAAACTTGACCTTATTGTTCTCTGGGCAGGTGCAGATTTCAAAGACCGCTTCCGTCTTTTCGATCCACTGCCTTAAGATCATAACCCCTCCAGTTCCATTGAAATTTCTGGGTTTAGCATTCGTAAAATCCTTGTAGGTGAATTCCCGGGGGTGCCCATGGCTCTCGCCATGGTTAGAAATAGGTGCACCAGTTCCTGATCCACTAGGGACAGGAGTATTGATGTGTGACATGGCAGCCGCTACGGCCGCCGTGACAGCTGCTTGGAACATAGCAGCGTCGAACAGAGGAGGTGGTGGAGGTGGTGGTATCGGTGTTTCGTTATTATTGTTACGCCTCGGATTTCTGCTAGGAGGCATCTTTTAACTATAAGTTTAGAAAGATGAAGATATTGATAAGAATTCAATAGGAAAGTTGATGAAAATGACTCATGGACTAACTCTTCATAGTCCAACCGCACGATTGAATGTAGATCTAGAACTAACAGATGATAGCATTTGGATAATAATTTCCATGAGATCAGGTACCTGTCAATATTACTGGAATTACAGATGTAACAAGTTTAGGAAAAATGGCCTAGTAAGAGGCCTTACATCAACCATGATGGGAAAATTTTGACAGGACTACGACCTAATCAAGACCTAACAGGTCTAAGATTTACAAAGATAGGAAATTAGACCAGAGTTTTACATAACTAGGTTATATCCAAAAGAGAAGTCGATGAGATTCTATCGGCGACGAGAACTACTAGAGTGAGTTCTTGATTCCGACAGAAGGCGTTCTATGTCCCTCACATGCCTGTCAGATCTTACTTGCTGAGCTCGAAGTTCCCTGACTTCAGCTTGGGTTCCAGCAAGTTCTCTCTGCAGAGCTGCATTGTGGCCCAGATTCCTTTCATGAGCAGACTCTAGTTGGCGAATGCAGACTGTGTTAACGCCAGAGTTGGCGTCAATCTCCATGACTCGGTCGATAGCGGATCGACCCTGTTCGGTATTCCGGGAAATCCTAAGAACTATGATGGGTAGGACCCTGTCGGCTGAACCTCCCTCAGTGAGGTTGTAGAAGCTTCTTTCTCCATTGTAGGGGATGGGTTGAATCTGTTCCTGACTCCATCTATTCAAGTTTCTGGCCCACAGAGGTGTGGGTCCTTGAAATGCTGGACGAGGGTTTGGGTCATGAGCAGCTGGGGGTAGATTGTTGACTTCTGGTTCCGAGTCTGAACTATCAGAAAAGCCTTCAGCTTCGTGATCATCCAAAGGAATTGGGTGATCATTCTCTGGCTCTTCTTCGAGCCATCCAGCATTGTCGTGGTTAGGGTAGTACGGGTCGTCGTGGGGATGGAATCCAGCCATGATATCTACGCGAGAAAAGGGATATAAGAAGAAATTAATAGACATACTAACTAAGATAATTATAAGATGATCTTTATCAGTTACTTCAATATGTGTTTAGTGCATACCGGTTATATGTACTCAGGACAGGATAGACCTTCGAATAAGTGACCCTAACTCTAAGCCCACAACCAAACAAGGAACAAGAAGTAAAGCAAAGATTCACAGATTCTAAGTCTATGACGTCCTAGGTGCATATAACCTTAGCGTATCCACTCAGCAACTATTGACCTACTGATAAAGACCTTTTAGTTCTCAAATAAGTAATTATAGTAACACCAAATACCCCTATGGTATTTCATTGTGGTAATGTTGGTAAGTTTTTTAGACTTGTTGCCATATCACAACCATTCTTGGGCATATGCTAATCACTCCTCGGACCAACATAGTTGATCAGGCTATGCCACTCCCAGGACTGACCATACATCCCCGAGCTTACCTGTGATATCCAACAATCGTAATACTTTTGTTTTTGTCGTTGTGACACTGATTTTAGTATGAATGCAGGCATGTATACTTAATTAAATATTTTATTATTTAAAAGTATAAACTCTTGGTCAGAGTATTTTAATCACATTGTATTTATAGTTAGTATATCTTTTATGGGTTGATATACTCAATTCACTATAAACAAAACTCGGATACCAATCTGTCACACCCCAAAACCAAGAACGGCGGAAACGTTCAGGGGTGGAGGACGTCATGTAAAGTATCATAACAGTGCAAAGTAGTAAACAATCAACAACATCATCCATTGCATTAAAAGTAAAGTTTTAATACATGAGTGTTCTTTCATAGTAATATGACACCAAAATATGTAATCAAATTAAAAGACGAGTCTTGTCTGTGCTCCGTCTTCTCAAAACCTGGTCATCGTATGTCTGCTGGTGACCTGAGAATACAAGTTATTTTGAAAGTGTAGATTAGCATAAAGCTGGTGAATTCATAAGTATTATGGTGTCATTGATTTGAAAAGCTGTTATGAAAGACTTGTAAATATTTGATGAAACATTTAGTATAAGTGTGAAAACCCTAGAAAATCCCATATTTCCTACTAGTATAAAAAGTAGTCTTCTACCAATACCCGAATGCTTTGAAGGTTTGCATTTCTGTATCAATGAAGATTTTTCCTTGTACAACTATTATTATAAAAATATAGTCTACCTCATCGTTTATGTGAATGTGTCACAAAATAAAAGTAATAGGGAAAATTATATAATCATTGAAATCGTATCCTTTTGCCTTAGGATAAACACGGCGTGGAAACTCGCCGAACAGTACAACCGAGATCATCCGTCGATGAACAAGTCCCGCTGTAGCTAGCAGCCAGGTGTAGGATGATCAGTCCCGTATAGTATATATATAGTATTTCTCTATGTATAGATATAGTATTTCTCTCTGGATAACACGTAATAGTACCTCTTCATATAGTAGTATAGACTCATGAATGAACTGACTCTTGTGTAATTCCTTGTAATAGGAAGAGTAATTTGTATCCCCTAAACTATACCTATAATAGTTTATTGGAATGTTAATTGAATGTCCAAGTAGGTTTATACACCCTTGCTACTCAAGAGTGTTGGAACTGAAGAAAGAATGAAAGCTCTCATATCAATACATATATACATGAAACATAAGTGTATAGATATGGTTTTTAACAGTAAATTGAAAGAGGTTTTGTAAAACATTTAAGAGTTTTGAACAATAAATAATAATGACTTGATGTCAGTTTATAAAATAATTCAAAATTAATTTGTTAATAACAAAGTAAAAATAACTGAAAAGCATTGTATTTATCACATTTTGAAGTATGTGAAATTAGTTGTTTGAAAACACAGTTATAAATCACATGTGATTGATTCTATAACTTCCTGTTTTCTACTTGTATTCCCCCCCCCCCCATGAAAGCATTTAAAATCATTTAAAATATTGATTAAGGGGGTATGAACTCACCTGTAGTGAGTGGTTTGGATGAACAGATGATGTAGGATGCTAAGTGTCAATTGAAGACTTGAACACACACAAGGATCCTAGTTAACATATAATCACACATATATGTATCCAATTAGTCATTAAACAACTAATTAACAAAGTTAATACATCCTAAGACATGTAAAACACTTGATTTAAGTGCTTATAAGTGCTAAGGATTGCATCTAAGGGTTGTAGGACATTGCAATTGAGTTTAGGGTTCAAGGGTAAACTCCCTTGGAGTTTACGGTTTTGTGACCATAACTCATTGAGTTTACGGTCGTAAACCCATGAGTTTATGGCCGTAAACTCATGGTACTTGACCATTTTGTGTTTTTAAGCCATAAAGATCATAAGAAACATTCCTACTTCATGTTTAAGCCTTAGGAAGAGATTAGGGCACCATTTCACTCCTTTTGGGAGTTTACGGTCCTTGGACCACTTCTCCTTAGGTTTACGGCCGTAAACCCAAATCGTTTATGGTCTTTTCATGTTTTCAAGTACTAAGCACATCAAGGAAGGGGTCTAGGCTAGTTTCCAAGGCTTGGTAAGGGACTAGGGCCACTTTGGCCCCTTTGTTAGGGTTTACGGTCCAAGGTGTTATTGGACCGTAAACACCTTTGATCTTGTATTTCTTGGGTGTTTTCTTGATGATTAGAAGTGCAACAAGTCTTATAATACACTAGGGTAAGAGGACTTACTAGGTAGAATCTTGAAAAGGTGCTAAAAGTCCAAGAACACCAGTGTGTGTTCTTGGTGATCTTGGTGAAACTTGAAGATCTACACTTTTGGAATGATTTCACGGATGGAATCATGTAAGATCACTAGATTAAGTAAGATATCAACTTTTTAGGGCTAGAAACACTTACAAAGTTGAAGATCTTGAAGAAAAGTCGGATGATACTTGAGAGAGAAATGGGTTTTGGATCTTGAAAATGTGAAAAGTGGTAAATAATGACTAAGTGTCATATTTATACCCCCTTTTAGGGTTTACGGCCGTAAACACCTTTGTTTAGGCCGTAAACTCCAAACTCTTGGAGTTTTGGGACATTATTGTTGCACAATAAACCCTAGGGCATCCTCTCTCCTGTTATCTCCTGAAGTACTAATCTTAAAACACTCAAACTTATTCCAAAAAGCTTGAAAGTTAGCAGAAACAGTTCTGACTTTTGTTGAAGTGAATGGTTGTATAGAATAGAAATTTCGGGTTGTCACAATAGAGAGCTTCGAAAGGAGCAACCTTTATGCTAGTGTGATAACTATTGTTGTAAGAGAATTTGACAAGGGGTAGATGAGTATCTCATGCCTTACCAAAGTCTATCACGCAAGCTCACAACATATCTTCTAAAGTTTGAATCGTCCTCTCACTTTTGTCTGTCAGTTTGTGGATGGTAGGCTGTACTCATGTCCAACCTAGTTCCCAAAGATTTTTGTAAAGACTGCCAAAAACGAGAAGTGAATCTGCTATCTCAGTCAGAAATAATAGATATTGGCACACCATGCGGTCTAACGATTTCTTTAAGGTAGGTTCTTGTTAGCTTCTCCATCTTGTCCGTCTCTTTGATTGGTAAGAAGTGTGCGGATTTGGTTAATCTATCGACGATTACCCAAATAGTATCATAACCACTCGATGTCTTGGGTAACTTGGTTATGAAATCCATTGTAATCCACTCCCACTGCCATTCAGGTATTTTAGGTTGTTGCAATAAACCTGAAGGTTTCTAGTATTCTACCTTGACTTTGGCACAAGTAAGGCACTTGCCCAGAAAGGTAGCTATTTCGGCCTTCATGTTTGGCCACCAGTATAGTTTCTTGAGGTCCAAATACATCTTGTCTGAACCTGGATGAATGGAGTATCGGGTTTTGTGTGCTTCATTCATGACTACGTCTCTGTAACCACCGAACTTTGGTGTCCAGATCCGGTTCATGAAACAATAGAGTCCATCATCCCTGACTTTGAAGCTTTTATCCATTCCTCTCAAGGCTTCACCTGTCACGTTTTCAGGTTTTAAGGCCTCGAGTTGATCCTCTCTGATCTGTGTGGACAAATGTGAATGGATTGTCATGGTCAACGACTTTACTCGGCGTCCTGAGTATTCTTTTCTGCTAAGGGCGTCAGCAACTATATTAGCTTTACCAGGGTGATAAAGTATCTCACAATCATAGTCGTTCAGTAGCTCCACCCATCGTCGTTGTCTCATGTTCAGCTCTTTCTGATTGAAGATATGCTGGAGACTTTTATGGTCCGTGAATATTGTGCACTTCGTTCCATATAAGTAATGTCTCCAGATCTTCAGAGCAAATACTATTGCTCCTAGTTCAAGGTCATGAGTTGTATAATTGACTTCATGTGTCTTTAGCTATCTTGAGGCATAGGAAATGATCCATCCTTCTTCTTCACGAACAAAACCGGTGCTCCCCAAGGTGAGAAGCTTGGTCTTATGAAACCTTTGCTAAAGAGTTCGTTAAGCTGGCTGGATAATTCCTTCATTTCAGAAGGTGCAAGACGATAGGGAGATTTGGCTACAGGGGTAGCCCCTAGGATGAAGTCAATTCGGAACTCGACTTGTTGTTCAGGAGGCACTCCGGGAAGATCATCAGGAAAAACGTCGAGAAAGTTGCAAACTTCAGGAATTTTGGCGATATCTTTCACTTCTTGCTTTTTGTCTACCACGTGAGCTAAGAAAGCACAGTACTCTTTGCGAAGGTACTTCTGTGCCTTGATGCAAGAAATGATCTGAAGGTTCGTTCCAGGTTTGTCGCCGTAAATAACAAGAGTTTCGTTAGTTGCCAAGTTCAGACGAATGGCTCTTTCATAGCATAGGATGTCAGCACGGTTAGGACACAACCAATCCATACCTATTATGACGTCGAAACTTTTGATAGAGACTGGCATAAGGTCTATTGGGAACGAAAAGTTATTCAAGGTAAGAGTACATCCTATATATATATATATATATATATATATATATATATATATATATATATATATATATATATATATATATATATATATATATCGTTGGTGGATTCGGATTTCCCGTTAGCCATTTCGACTGTGAATGTTTCTTTTAATGGTTGGGAGTTTTGATTTAGCAATTGCTTGAAATTATGGCTCACAAAACTCTTCTCAGCACCACAATCAAATAGAATGCATGCATAAGTGTTATTGAGAAGGAACGTACCCGTGACTACGGCAGGGTTTGCTACCGCTTCTTCATGACCCAAGGCTAAAATTCTTCCAACCCCACCGACATTTCCAGCTTTAGGACAGTCTTTCTTGAAATGTCCCACTTCACCATAATTGTAGCACGCTTGTCCTACTCCAGCAGCAGGTACTTGGTTAAGTGGTTGGGGTGGTGCTCTACAGAATCGGGCGGTATGCCCTTTTCTGTAGCAGTTACAACACTGCATTTCCCTGCATAATAATACCCCAACACAAGCAGCACTTAAGACACAGAGCTTTGAACAAGACTTGGTAATTAGAAAGTACTTTTGTATGTAGGACATACTCCATCGATCATCAATCTCCTCGAACAAAGTTTCTACTCTTTATGTTGATCGCACACGTACCCTTAATAAGATATTACCTAATATCCAAACTTAATTGAACTAAGCATCTTTTTTAAGTCTTATTTCATCACTAAGCAAGCCTACAATGGTTATAATCAGCTTTTAATACTAACTCTGTTTCGGCTACACTATCCTAATTTATTCTAATATTTTATACAGATTATTAAGTATTAACATACATTTATCTTCTTATTTATAATACCTATATTATTATTATCATGTAAATACATCTTAACACATATAGAACCATGTCTGGTTCGCATAGCGTATATCATCAAATATATATATATATATATATATATATATATATATATATATATATATATACATATATATATATATATATATATATATATATATATATATGGAAGGGTTATTTGGAAAACAAAAAAAACCCTAAAAATGCATAAAAAAAATACCTAGACATAACAACACTTTTTTTTGAATTTTTTTTATCAAAAAATCGAAGCCTTTTTTACAATTTCGCTGAAAAAAAAAACAAAACCAATTTTTTTTTTGTAAAAAAAAAAAATTTCAAAAATTTTTTCAGCGATTTTATGTTAAAAGATGCGATTTTTTGATAAAAAAATTCAAAAAAAAGTGTTGTGATCTCTAAGTATTTTTTTTATGCATTTTTATGATTTTTAGGGTTTTTTTGTTTTCCATAGAAACTTTCAACATATATTTAATACCTTTAATAATACTTATATTAAAATCATGTTCATTAAAGGGACTATCCACTCACTTGTTAAAGTGACGACTTGTAAATCGGCCAGCGCTTCGCTTCTAATCAATTGTCTTTTCCTTTGGCGTACCCTAGTATTATTATCGCTAAATTTTAGTCTAATATTTATTGCGACTAATTATTATTCTAGATTCATCATTAACTCAAAGTCTACTACAAGATCTATCAAGTAAGGAACAACCAGGTAGGATCATATCGGAGGTAGGGTCCGTTTGGTATACGAAGTATACTATTTGGAAATCCCACTTTAAACACCTCTCTAAATCACAAACTGGACATCATCCCCGTAAGTAGATCAATCAGTATAACGACTTGGAATCACTGATAAATCTTGTTTATAGGTTCATAATAATGATAATGAACTTAAACATAAGTTACACTTAATGTATGGTAAGCAATAACTCACTTACAAGGGGGTTTAGCGAAGAACCGGGATCCGCCCGGGCAAAACTTCTAAGACAAAATCTCTTCTTCTCAGGGCCTTCTGGTACTTCGGGCTCGCTTCTAACTCCTAGGAAAGGCTAGAGAAAAGTCTTGAGGCTTTGGGGGTGTTTGGGAGAGAATGGGTTAGAAGGTATGAAGAAATGAAGTGATTTACGCCTCTCTGTATAGCCTGTCTGAAGGCCGGATGTTTTTCATACTGGATGGGTATGTTTAGCATACTCATGCCATGTGCCACCATCTGGTGGCAAGGCTTGGGGAGGAAGCAGTGGCTCAGATCATTCGACGTGTCACTCGCTGGTTACTCCAAAAACTAATTAGCTTCTAAAATCCGTAACTTTCGCATACAAGCTCTATTTTTGACGTTCTTTATATCCATGTGTAGGTATCGACATGATCTACAACTTTCGTTTATACTCCGTCGGCTAATTTTGACTTTATTTTTAAAGTTATATTTTAACAAGTTTAGACAGTTAAAGTCCGTTAAAAATTCATAACTTTGTCATCCGATGTCCGTTTTCGATTGTCTTTATATCGTTGAGCTCTTATTAATGAGATCTTCAATTCTCATTTAGGTTGTGTCGGGTAAAAATTGATCGATCTAAAATTTGATTTCCGGGTTGTGTACTGCTACACCAAATCTTAGAAAAATCATTACTTCCTCAAACGAAGTCAGATTTGGACATTCTTTTTATGTACATTCTCGGTTTAACATATACTATGACTTTCATTAGATTGCTAAGGCTGAAAGGTATTTTATCAAAAATTTATTTTTTACGATACGAGGCGTCGTGCAGGTTTTGTCGCAAAACTTCGACGGGTCATAACTTCTTCGTTTTAAGTCGGATTTTAGTGTTTTTTATGTGTACAAAGTCCTTGTGACATATAATATAATTTGGTTAAGATTATTTATTCTAAATAATCTTCTATCAAAAAGTCATTTTTTGACGCTTATTGTCTCGAAATTGACTAGCCCGAATCTGGGGGCGTTACATGGAACCCAGTAAGTGATCGACATACTTGGGGCGTTAGAACAAGTTTAGAGTATGGAAGCTCAGTGATAAGCAGGTTGGACTCGTGTGGCAGATAGTCTAGGGTATCCTTTATCAGTGGAGTCTTGGGCAGAGTCTCATCGTTCGATAGTGTGCGAGGTTGTTAGTCTCAACAAATTGGTAAGCATTTGACATCCCAGTTTACTAGAAGGTTAGCATGGAATCAAGAGACCTCAGATAGATTGAATATGCAAATTTTGATTAGCAGGATTTAAAGTATATGTTGGTATGGCACCAATTTTATTCGTTTTGGATTGCAGATTAGAGTGATTATGGTCATGGTTTGAATGATTCTGCCTTCCTGGGAGTTAGGCATAGAATGTGGCTTCCAATTTTCGGGCAGAGTAATGGAATTTTCTCCTTGTGGTTAAGGGCGAAGTGTTATGGTTTGTTCCTTCGTCAAGGCATGTGATTTTCGTTAAGATTGAGTTTTAGTAGCAGTATCAGAATGTGGTTGTCTGTGTGAGATGATCTCTCAGTTCTATTTTTCATTCAGGAAAGTTTGTATGGGGTCAGGTGGTATAATAAAGGGAGTTGTTAGCAATGAAATCGAGGATAAAATCTAATTTAAGCGGGGGAGAGTTGTAACATCCAAATTTCCAAGGTATGTATTTTATTAAAAAATAATATATAGATTGAAAATCTGGTTGGCCACGACGTGGTGAAGGTATCACCACGACATGGCTATTTGGTTTGGAACCGCACATCTTTAATGAATGTCGCGACATGGTGGTAGTATGGCCACGACGTGGCATCTGTTCTAGCCCAAGACCATGATCTTTTAGGGATTCCTTCATATTTAAACCCCATTAGCTTGAATTTAGGGTTCCTTATCAGCCTCCATCACCCTCAAACCATAGAAAAACCCTAACCCTAAACTGTCTTGGTGATTCTTTGTCCATTTTAGTGTTCTTGGTGGTTTAAAGAAGAAGAAGAAGAAGAAGAAGAAGAAGAAGTGCTCTAGAGGGTGGGTTCAACAAGCAAGCCTCATAATTCTTCTTTTGTGCATTCTCTGGACCTTTGTAAGTATCCAAGATCCTAGCTTTATGTTGATTGCTCTTAGATCTAAGCCTTTTGTCCTTTGATCATTATATTGTAAAAGTTTGGAAGGATGGATTCCATAAAGTTGGCAACTTTATGGATCCTCATGGTCCTTTTAAGGTTGTATGGTATAGATCCAAAGATTGTTGTCTTATTTGGATTCATGCCCAAACTTGGGTTTATTTTCTCATCAAGGCCTGGGGAAGGACCAGATCTGGGATTTGGAGCCCTTTAATTAGGAAGAAAACAGCTTAAGCTTGATTAAGTTGTTCAGACCAGTTCCTACGACGTGGCCTTTAGGCTGCCACGACGTGGCAACTGGTGAAGCAGCTGACTGTTTTGGCATTTAGTTCCTACGACGTGGCAAAGGGAGGGCCAAGACGTGGAGGCTTGATGATGTTATGTTTATCTTATTTGGGATTTTGATCGGGTTTGGACTCGTTAGCCACGACATGGAGGTCGACTGATATTGACTTTACCATTGACTTTTGACCTAGGATTGACCTTTGGGTGTAGACTAAGGTTGGATCTTGTTTGATGATTAGGTGTGTTGTAGCACCCGCCTCGTGGCAGTTAGTTGTGGTTTATCCGATTTCATGATTCAAGTAAGTCTTCTCAATATACCATCTAGGAAGACTAGGTGGTGACGCATGGTAATTATATGAAAGACCAGGATGCGGCTCCTGATAATTGTATGCAAGACCAGGGTTTAGACCCTATCAGTTATATGTAGGATACTAGCTGTCATTATGATGCTTGCATGGAAGACTAGGATGTGGCTCTTGACACCTGTATGTAAGACCCAACTTTGGCCCCGACATGGCAAGGAAAGACCATGTTGTGGCTCAAGGCTGAGAGTGATTGTAATACTATGGTTGGCACATAGCATTGTCTATCCTATGTATGGTATGTGGTATTTTGGGGAACTCACTCAGATTTGTGCTTACGGTTTTGTAGTTTAAACATTTTCAGGTACTTCTAGTTTCAAAGGGAATGGTCCAACTTAACTACACATCATCCCCCTGATGGTTTTTTCCACACTCATTACCTTTGATTTACTCTGATGTTTGAGAAATACGTTTTATCATGTTTGGTTTTGGAATAAATGGTTGTTTGGCTCAATGATTTTAAATGAAAATTTTATTGGTATTTTTTGGATGTCACATATATCTTATAAACCCTTATTAAAAAGTCTTAAAAAGATGTGTAGAAAAATAAATTTTAATAAAATACTTAATTTAAGACAAATTCGTAACAAAATTTAAAATTTAGATCAAATTTCTAGCAAATTTAAAATATGGGCGAGAAGTGTAAAATTTAATAGAGTGGTGACCTATTCCCTGAGTGGCGGGTAGACTTATAGAAAACATGAGTTGGCTACCATTTTAAAACATAAAATTTGTTACTTGACAACTTTAAGAGAATCAGAGAAGTTATTTTTCAAAAAATAGTCTTAACTCTTGAATGTATTAACCATGATGAAGGAGGTAATTAACAAAATAAACAAATTTATATTATTAAAAAAATAACTAACTTGTACGAAACACGACTTTCCTGAATAATAATGTATGTTCTACGAGTTGGGTTTTCTATGTATCAAATAGACTTGAACTAGATAGTGAAAAATTCAATCTATGGTATACCTAAGTGTACATACAACCTAAGGATCTAGGTTTCATACTAATTATTGCTACCCTATAAAAACATAAAACATAAAGAAGAACAACATACCTCTTATGTAGCTCTTGATCTCCATGCTTGAGATCATGTCCTCCTCGAAGTTGCTTGGATGAGAAGACCCAAACCATAATCCCTCTAATGCTATCACACTCAATGACACCAAAGAGTGGAATAAAAAATAACTAAGATAATGGTCAATTTCACAAATCGTAAGAGGGTTAGAAATCGTTTCTATGGGGGGAAAAGGGTTGACTAAAATTCAAGACAAGGAGAAAGGAGGAGTGAAATCCCTAAGGCCCTATTTATAGCCTTGGATCCCTTTCCTAGGTTTTCTACTCCATCCCATGTGGGATAAATAGCCAATTTCAAAATTCCCTCTTATCCAAGAGGGATTTTGTCCAAACCTTAATTCCATAAGGGTTTTGGAACATTCCTAATTAGTCAAGTATTGATTAATGAACATTCACAGATGAATAATTATCGTCTCACAGAACTTTGTATCTACCGATTACTTGCGAAGTTCACAACCATTCGTAGATGAACAGTGATCTTCTTGCAAAAATAGTGACTTCTGATTGCCTGCGAAGTTCGCAACCATTCGCAGATGAACAATAATTGTTTCCCAACTTGTATTTCAAGAAGATTTCGGAACATGATCTGCTTCTATCATTCCAAGCCCATGTAGAATTCTATTAAACAAAATTTATGGTAAGGCTTTCGTAAAATTATCAGCTAATTGATCTGCAGAGTGCACAAAATGAACTTCTGTTTCCATCCTCAACGTTTTGTTTTTTAGTGTTGTACTTGATTGTGACATATTCTGATTTCACTTTCTGAATCACTGTACAATGATATCTTCTTCATACTTATCCCATAGTCTCGCAGTTTACTTGGAATCCAAATAATTTGCGAAATGCATGAAGCAACGGCAATATATTTAGCTTATGCAATTGATAAAGAAACACATGTTTGCTTCTTTTATTGCCAGCTTACGATTTTCCCTTACAATCATTGACATCCACCTATTGTACTTTTGCAATCAAGCCCACATCCACCTAGATATGCATCAGAGTAAGCCTGCATAATGAATCCAAAATTAGATGGATGCCACAAACCAAGAGACGTGGTTCGCCTGTGATATCTAAAAATGTTTTTCATTGCAATCATGTGAGGTTGTCATGGATTTTCTTGATATCTCGCATAATAGTAGACTACGAACATGATTTCAGGACTGCTTGATGTAAGATAGAGTAATGACCTGATCATCTTTTTATACAAAGTAAGATATGTTGCAGGTTTATCAAGAGAAGGATTCATTTAGGTTCTGAACGCGATTGGAACTTTCACCTTTGTTTCTCTAATTATTCCAAACTTTGTAAGAAAGGACTTCATCACATCTTCCTGGTTTATGAAAATCCCCTCTTTTCCCTTTCTAATATTCAATCCAAGAAAAAATTAATTGGACCCATTGAGCTCTTCCCAAATTTAGTCTCCATTAATTTTCGGAAATCAACAGTTAACTGAGGATTGGTTGATCCAAAAATAATATCATCATCCTAAATTTGGACAATCATTAAATGATCACCATCTTTCTTACAAAATAAAGTAAGGTCAAAAGAACCTTGCTTAAATTTGGATTGTTTAATAAACTGAGTTAGAGTTTCATACCATGCATGAAGAGGTAGTTTAAGACCATAAACAACTTTAACTAGAATATATTAATGATCTGAATATTTTTCATTTACGAAACCTGGTGGTTGTTGGATGTCAACAGTTTCTTTTTGTTCGCCATTTAGAAAATCACGTTTGACATCCATCTGGAATACTTCAAAAAATTTGTGTTCTGCATATGCAAGGAAAATGAAAACTGACTATAATCTCGCAACAGGTGCGAACATCTCTTCATAATCAATACCTTCTTCTTGACAATATTTTTTTACTATGAGACGTGCTTTGTTTCCTATTACATCTCCTACCTTTTACAATTTGTTCTGAAATACCCACTTTAATCCTACAATAGATGTATTTGGTGTTGTCGAAACCAATCTCCATACTTTGTTTCATTCAAATTCATGCGACTCATCTTGCATTTCTTTAACCTAATCTACAAGATCAAGAGCGATCTTGACAGTGTTAGGTTCAATTTTGGAAATAAAAGAATTAAATATGCAAAATTCAAGATTTTTGGATAAAAGAGCTCATTTGTTTTTTAAGTTGAGCTCGAATAAGAACTCTAGAAAATAATTCTCCAAGAATTTGAGTTCGTGGATGGCTTTTAGTCCATTTCGTCAATGGCGGATAGTTCAAACTGTATTCATGATTGATTTTAGCATTAACTTCTTCAAATTCCGAATGATCATCCGCTTCATTATTTATAAGACCCCCTGGATGTTAACATTAGAAGCATAATTCTCCCATAGTAAATGATCATCATTGATTATATTCTCCCCTAGGTTACGAATCATAATTTTCTAGATTCTCCCCCTTGACACAAATAGTAGGTGAAGTAAATGTTGTAGGAGTAGATGATTCTTCATGAATTTACACGTTCTCAGTCACTTCGTCAACAAGCTTCAACAACTCATCTTCTTGATTATCTTTCGCTTTTGCTTCAGAATTAATTTTCTTTTATGGTTCATCAAAGTGATCCAGAAAGTCCTCATATGGAGTCAGGAGAGGAACAGAATGTGAACAAGAAGATGGAAAGATTTTGTCACATTGAACAATAGATTTTTTTAGATGACTTAACAAACTTATCATCAAAAGTGACATAATAGCTTTCCTCAATTTTCTTTGATTTGTTGTTTAGGAATCTGTAAGTTTTGGAAGTTAGAGAATAACTTAAGAAGATCCCTTCATTAGCTTTAACTTTGAATTTGTTGCGATGTTCTTTTGAATTAAAAAGAAAGCATCTACAACCAAATACAAGGAAAAATTTAACGTTAGGCTTGTGATTGTTGAAGATCTCATAAGGATTAGTAAGAAATCTCTTATTGATATATGAACGATTTTTTATAAAACATGCAACTCCAATTGCTTCAACCCAAAAATATAATGGAAGGTTCGCAAATGATAACATTGTCCATGCAGTTTCACGTAGAGAACGGTTTCACCTTTCAATGAAATCGTTTTGTTGTGGATTATAAGGCGACAAAAAGTTGTGATTAATTCCTTTGTTTGTCAAGAGCTCTTCAAATGCTTGATTTGGGAATTCGGTGCCATTATCACTTCTAATCTTCCGAACAGGCTTTCATAACAGCAACTCAATCTTCTTCACAAAATATATCAATTTTTTCATAGTGTCAGATTTCTTTTTAAGAAAATATTACCCAAGTAAATCAAGAAAAGTCATCAACAAACATCACAATATATTTGTTACTGTCAATATTTTCAATTGAAGATGGACCACATAAATTGATATGAATCAATTCGAGTGGCTCAATAATCTTTGTATTCATGATAGAAGAATGACTTTTTCTGCTTTGTTTTCACATTTTGCAAGTTGCACATAAATGTTATTTATCATACTTGAGAAGTGGAAGACCTTGCACAAGATCATCAAGAACGAGCTTGTTGATATCTTTGAAGTTGAGATGCGAAAGTCTTCTGTGCAATAGCCATCTTTCATCCGAAGAGGATTTTACAAGTAAACAGATTGATGGTTTCCCTTGAATTCGATTCAAGTTAAGAGGATACAATTCACATTTCCTCTTCGACTTCAAAAAATTAGTTTTGAGTTTCTTCGTTGATGATTTCTTAGCCTTCTTCATCACAAGAGACTTTCAGATAAGAACCTATAACAAGTTGAAAAACACTTATTAAGTTGTGTTGTAATACTTCCACATATGCTACCTTACGAATGGTAAATTTTCAATTTGTTATTATTCCATATCTGATGATTTCACCAGCTGCATTATTTCCATATTTTACTCATCCGACATCCTTCAAACTTCGAAATTCCCTTAATTGTGATTTCCTCCTTGCCATGTGACTTGAGCAGCCAATATCAATCTACCATTCTGAATCATACTTCCCTTCACGCATTATCTGCAAAATTACACAAGTTTAGGAACACAAACCACCTAGGTCCTTTGTGATATTTTTGATTTAGATAAAAACAGGAAAGATCTTAGTCTTATTAATCCAAAATGATTTCATAGTCAAGACTTTATTCTCATCAAGTGTTTTCTTGAAAACTTGAGTTTTGGCATCGCAAAAATTTATTTCAACAATGGGGGTTTTCTTTTGAAGATTTACTTTTATTTTAGGATTGAACTTTTTCGAAAATTTCTTTTCTTCTCGCTTCAATTTTGCCTCATAATTTCTCAAAACAACATCTTGATCCGAAATTTATTTCTTTTGAACAAATATTTTTTTGAAATTGGTTTGTTTGATTTTGAACTCTTAGAATAAAATGAATTGGGACCAAAATGAGACTTTGTGTTTTTGACTTGTGATGAATAATGTTTTGGACTAAAAGATCTTGATGAATTGATAGATTTTTTATCTTTCTTTTGAGATAAAGAACAAGAATCAGAATTCTTTTGATTATTAATAGAATATGATGATTTTTCTTTTTGTTTCTAAAATATCTTTCATTCTCTCAAATTCTTTTTGTATATTGCATTAATTGCCTTCTTTTTTTGTTGATTTTCCAACTTTGATTTCCCTTTCAATTTTTTAACATCAACATCTTCCGAGTTGCTTTTCACAGTTTCAAATTTATCTGTCTCATTAAGCACATGTGAAATGTTCACATCAATAAGTGGTTCTGAAATATATATTCCTGTTGTTTTCCAAGATGTCTTCTCCGAAAGACCTTTCGTTTCCTCAACATTGTCAATTGGTTTAGACCAAAAATAATCCTCACAAGAATTAGAATTATCAGTCTTAACAACTGATGTCAATTCAGGAGTATCTTCTTTGTCCAATCTTTTCTTAAACAAAAACTTGATTTGGTGTACTTTAGACCTATGGAAACACAACTACCTTTTCTCTCAGATTTTCAATACTTCCATTTTGAACAAGTTGTTCAAATTCATTCAAATCCTCAAAAATTAAGTTCATTTTCAGTTCATCTTTTGAATTTGAAACAATCAAATTCATCCTCAACAAATATTTCACTCATTCCACTCTCATCTAAATCCAAATCAATCAAACCATCCTGATATTCTTGAGATTTTAGCTTTTTACACGATAAATTATATTTCTCATTTGAATTTATTTGAACTTGCTTTTTATCTTCTTCAGTTAAAACAATTTTCATCATTTCTTTTATATCTTTTGATTTCAAAATTTCTTCAATCTTTTCTAACCCAACTCTATAGGCATCACCTAAAGAGTCATCGGAAGAGATTAAAGATTCGCATTCATAGCATTCAACATCTATATCTTCTTCCTTGAATTCTAATAAAGGAAACATTTTTTTATGGAATCCAGCCATGTTATCTACGCGAGAATAGAGGTAAAAGAAATAGTTAATAGACGTACTAATTAAGATAATTATAAGATGATCCGTACCAGTTACTCCAACATTTGCGTAGTGCATACCAGTCATATGTAACCAAAACAGGATAGACCTTCGAATAAGTGACCCTAACTCTAAGCCCACAACCAAATAAGGAACAGGAAGTAAAGCAAAGATCACAGATTCTAAGTCTATAACACCCTAGTCACATATAACCTTAGCGTATCCACTCAGCAACTATTGACATACTAATAAAGACCTTTTTAGTTTGCACATAAGTAATTATAGTAACACAAAATACTCCTATAGTATTTTAAGTTTATGTTCTGTTCTAATGTTTTCATTGTAGTAGTGTTGATAGGTTTTTAGACTTGCTGCAACACCACAACCATTCCTAAGCACATGCAATAACTTCTCGGAAAGATATAGTTGATCAGGATATATCACTCCCAGATCTGATTATATGTCCCCGAGCCCACTTGTGCTGTCCAACAATCGTAATACTTTTGTTCTGTCCTAGTGACATTGATTTTAGTATGAATGCAGGTATGTATACTTTGGTTAAATATTTTATAATTTAAAAGTATAAACTCTTGGTCAGAGTATTTTAATCCCCGTTGTGTTTATAGTTGTATATCTTTTATGGGTTGATATACTCAATTCACTATAAACAATGCTCTGATACCAATCTGTCACACCCCCAAACCAGAACGGCGGAAACGTTCGGGGGCGGAGGACGTCATGTACAGTATCACAACAATGCATAATAGTAAACAAGCAACAACATCATCCATTGCATTAATAGTATAATTTTAATACAAGTGTGTTCTGAAGTTTATAAGACACCAAAAATGAATAATCAAAATAAAGACGAGTCTTGAAAGCTCCGTCTTCTCAAAACCTGGTCATCGGTACCTGTCTACTGGCGACCTGAGAATACAAGTTATTTTGAAAGCATAGATCAGCATTAAAGCTGGTGAGTTCATAAGTATTTTAGTGTCATTGTTTGTATACGTTTGAAGAAAGTGTTTGTAAATGTTTGATGTAAAAGTTTGTAAGTTTTTGATGTAAATGTTTGTAAACTTCCTAGAAAATCCTATATTTTCTACTAAAGTAGTCTTCTACCAAGACCCAATTGTTCTTTATGTTTGTTCTTTTGTAAAAGTGAGTATTTTCCCAAAGTATGACTATCATTACCAAAATATAGTTTTCATTACCGTTTATGTGAGAAGATCACAATGTGAATGAAATGGGAAAAATAAAGATGTACTGTAGTTTTATCTAAGTAACTACCAATGTACTAACTGCCTTAAACTTGTTTGTTTAATTAAGGTAAAATGTGATAAGATTGTAACCATACTTGATCGACTAGTATAACACGACGTTCGAAACGTCGAACTGATGTGACATTCGTCACCCGTAGAACTGCAGGTCCCACTGTAGCTAGCAACAAGGTGTAGGAGGGTCAGTCCCGTATAGATCTATACACAAATTCACGCTCTCCCTCCAAGAGACTCTGGGTACAAAACGTGACGCAACAGTATATTGTCGAGCCATGAAGTAGTATCTCACATTATTGTTATAGTATTCTTGTATTTGTATAGTATGTTCTAGTGTAGTGTATGTTCTCTCTGTCTAGTGTGTAGTATATTCTATCTGTTTCTCTTTATAGTGAGTATTGTCTCTCGTTATAGTATGTTCTCTAGTGTATAGTGTTTAGTATGTATTGCATCTCGTTATAGTATGTTTCTACTGAATCATGTATGAACTGACTCTTGTATGTTTCATTGTTCTAGAAATAGTATTAGTAACTTCCTAAACTATACATGTTATAGTTTACTAGAATGTTGTTTGTATCCATGAACATGTTTGTACACCTTTTCTACCCAAAGGTATTGAACTGAACGAAGAACTTTTATATCTATATACATATACATAATATATAACTAAGATTCAAACGACCTTCGGACAAACAACCGATACCCTAAGTCCATAACCAAACAAGGAACGGGAAATAAGGTGAGTTATCAATCCTAAGTCCTTTCAATCCTACTTATATAACTATATCCATATAGACATGATTTGACAAAATATAAGTTTAAAAGAGTTTGATAAAGAGTTTTGCATATAAAAGAGTTTGTAAAACGATTTGAAGCAATTTGTTTGAAAACACAGTTTGAAGTATAAGAAATCCATATGTTTGATAGTTATTAATCACATGTGATTGATATAATAACTATAATGTTTCTACTTGTATTCCTCCCCATAAAAGCATTTAAAATCATTTAAAAGGTAAGTTAAGGGGTATGAACTCACCTGCAGTGAGTGATACGAATGAAAGATCGGTTTGTAGGATGCTAAGTGTCAAGTGAAGACTTGAGCACAACGGATCCTAATAAGCATATAATGACACATATATGTATATAATTAGTGTTTATACAACTAATCATGTAAGGAAAACACCCTAGGACTTAGGAAACACTTAGATTGAAGTGTTAGAAGTACAAAGGGTTGCATATAATGGGTGTACGGCCACACAAGTGTGTGTACCGCCACCAGGTGTACGGCCTGGAGTGTACGGCCATGGAGTGTACGGCCGTAGACTCCTTGAAGAAATGGTCAAAAAGTGTGTTTCAAGGCTATATCATGCATCCTATAAGTGTTCCTGATCTTGTGCTAGCATAGAACATGAGTTTGAGGCCAAAATGCACTAAACAAGGGGGTGTACGGCCACATGAGGTGTGTACGGCCATACACTCCTTGATGATCTTGATTTGGACGACTTTTAAGGTGGATATCTAGTAAGTAACAAGCATAGGAAGGAGTACTTACGATATAGAAGCCTTTAGGGGTGATTGAGGTCCAAAAACTTAGTAGGTGTTCTTGGTGTTCTTGGTGAAACTGAAGAACACTTGAAGATCTAAACAAAAGGAGTAATTTCATGGATGAAATCATGGATCCTTACTACATAGTGTAATGAATCAACAAATCAAAGGAAGAAACACTTACAACTTGAAGATCTAGATGAAAAATCGGATGATACTTGAGAGACAAATCGATTTCTTGGCTTAGGAGTGTGAAAAGAGTTGAATGAAGGCAAAGTCACACCTTTATACTTGAGAGTGTACGGCCAGGAGGGGGGTGTACGGCCGCACACCCAATTGTACGGCCGTACACTCCTCATGAAGGAGTGTTTGGCCATTTTCAAAAAGTGGTGAACTTATGGAACTCATTTCTAAACCCTAACTTTCAAGGTACTAGGCTTAGAACACTCAAATTGCCTCTAAACAATGCAAACAGATAGCAGAAACGAGTCTGACTTTGATTGAATTGCACATTTGTATAAGATGGAAATTTTGGGTTGTCACATGTTTCATCGTCCTGCTATTTAAAAGAGTCAAACTCCGAAAGCAAAGTTGTCTAAATAGAATGACTCTGATCTTCATCATGAGAATAGAGTTCCTTTAAATGATCCCAGATTTGTTTCGCAGTGTTGCGAGTAAGAGCAACTTGAAAGTGTTTAGAGTAAGAGCAAAACGTAATTCTCTTTTAGCATGGAGATCATTTCGAATCATATCCTTTTCATCTTGAGTGAGATCATGTTTAGCAACAATGTTTGAATAATCACTTTGATTAAACACGAACGTCTTTGTCTTAGAACACAAATGTGAACCATTCATAATCGATTCCACATATATGGACCATATACCTCAACTGTTGTGATGCAATCTTGGAAATGCATCGCCCACACTTCATAATCCTTACAGAAGAGGATCAAAATGCGAGTGTTAGATCCAATACCACTTGGAAAATTGATTCCACTGAATGAATCGACATTAGACATGATTTCAAGAAAAATTGAGTAGGAATCAATACAGTGAGCACGAATTTAATTCAAATCAAAGAAACGTAATCTAAGGAAAGAATATCAGACCAAATGCAAAGAAATTGCAAATTGCGGAAAAGATCTAAGAATATTTAGGAACAACGCAGAAAACATGAAGAACACTCGATGAAACAAAATCAAATGTTTAGATTTGATGACAATGTCAAAGATATTCATGTTTTGATACCACTTGTTGGATCGCACAATCAAAGAAGTAATCAAGAAGAACATACGAATGTAAATAACATCACTGTTTCATTAGAGAGCACAAGAACAATTCAGTACAAGAGTAGGGAACTATTCTTTCAAAAATTACTCTCTCTTCTAACAAATTTCCCTATAGATATGCATGGAGGGAAGTCAAAAAGGAACATCTAAGTCAACAGTTCAGAACTGTGAACCTAAACATAAACATAATATGCAAAATAGAAACAGATTATATCGCATTCGAAATGAAGACTTTTCAACATGACAATCCAAATTGTGAACGCAGTCGCTTACAAAACTTGACACAACCTAATAATTTAAAACTTAACAGTCATCTTTCCACACAATCAAGATGCACATATATCAAATGAATCAATGTCATCCCCCCCTCATAAGTCCACTCTTTTGGAGTTGGGATATACGCTTCTTGTTTATATGACCATGGTGACAATGTCATGGATATGTTTGGTTCAAATCTTGTTTGATCATGCTGTTAACATGATAAATGGATTTATTGTTTGAAGAGTCATCAATGTTTAATTCATAAATTCCATTTATTGGTCTAGCCTCAAAATAGAATACTTCATTCAAGAAGGGCTGAATATTATCATCAATAAATTGATAATTACAACCAGATTTCCTTAAACTAGAAACTGAAATGATATTCCTTGTTATAGTAGTTATAAAAAACACATTTTCTAACAATAAATACATGCCAGATGATAAACATAATTCAAAATGCCCTATTACTTGGACTACAAATCATGCTCCATTGCCGACATGTAGTACCATTTCTCCTTCTTTCAGCTCCTTACTCCTTCTGAACCCCTGCAACAAATTACATATGTGAGTTCCACAAACAATATCAAATACCCAAGTGTTAGACGAAAAAGTAAATAATCATATTTCAATCATGAAAGTAAATATACCTGATGTGATTTCCATGACTTTCTTGGCTTTCAAACCTACAAAATATTTATGACAATTCCTTACTCCTGAAGTTTTTATTTTAAAACCATAATTCTTTACATCGTATGTTTACAAGTTTTATATAAAAAACTATACTCCTTGTGATGTTTATTTTGTCCAAAAATTATTTTAGTATGTGAAAACTAATTTATAAACCTCGCATAATAATCAACTTTTAAATAAACAACACAAACATGCATATTAGCACAAAACAAGCCATGATCTAGTGACACTTTTACGAGCCAACATAAAAGAGTCAAGTCCTTTCATAAGGGGAAAAATGAATCAAAATCTCATATTGTTATTCATGGTCCCACTTCCTTTGGCAACCAACTTTGTAGCAATTTTATAAGACTTTAATAAAAGTTATGAACTTTTATAAAAAGCTTAAAAAACCATGGGTGCTCCATGGATATGCAAAATGGACTTCATTTTTATCTTGTTATATTCTATATAAAATAAAACTAGTCTAATACTAATATATTACTTAAAAAATTACAAAGATGAAAACTAGTATATATTATTACACACAGTATGCATAAAGAATATTACAACCATTTTAATGATTCATCACAAACAACACAATAAGGTCCATTGCTTGTTTATGCACTCTAAACTACATTAACACATAAAGCAACTTTTTTTCTAAGACAACTTTAAATGACAAAATGTGCATGTAAACTTTTGTCACATAAAATAACAGTTATAAAGTTGTCATAGAAAATATGTATGAACTTGTTTTTAACAAAAACAAAGTTATCCATATTTTCCAAAATAACATGATTAGCCAAATAATCATAAACTCTAACTAAGCTGGCAAGATGTTTCTGATACTGATTGTTGGGTTTTTATTCAAAAATTGTTTCTAAAGCATAAGATTAGCAACGATAGACTTTAAAATTTGAACAACATAAATTATTTTTATTCTCACCACAGGATCTACTTACAAATATTGGAAAGAAAACAACAAACATAAAGGAGGAAAAAGTATGAAAACCTAGTAGTCATTTGAATCCTCAAGGGGATGCTAGAATGTTGAAGAAGATTTTCTCTATGTGTATCCACCCAACAAGTCACCAAGCCACAAATGGATGCTAGTCCTTCACTTGTATGGAGTTGCTCATAAGCTTCTAAGACTTATATCAAATAAGTATTCAAAGGAAAACAAAACCACACACCTAAGTACAAGAAACTAAATTGAAAGAGAGAAGATAGGGGAGCTCATTCTGCTCTCGGTTTTCTATCTAAAAAAAGAGAAAAAATGAACTAGCTTAGGTTCTCTCAGTTATTTTATACTTATACACATATATTGCAACCCATACATTCATTAAATGATTGACTTGCAAGAAAACTATGACATTTAAGAAGAAAGTCAAGGCAAGAAATTAACTTCATGTCTCACTAGATATGGATGGTTAGAAGAGAGGGAAAGAAAATGACTGCATTTTGCATCATTATCTCTTATATTATGTACACAACTTATACTAGTCGTCTTTAATAAGTCTATATGTCACAACAAGCAATTCCGGGCTAGGTTTCCTATCCATGTGCAAGATAGTTCCCTTCTGTAACTATGTAACACTATGTGTAGTATAAATTAATTTCAATACGATACAAGTTTTTACATCCGAAATTTTGCTTCAAGTCGAAACTTCCTCGTGTATGCCCAAATTCTAACCCAATAAACTATATCCATTCAACTTTGGGCCTTAACCCAAGCCTTCTCGGCCCAAACCTTCTAATGGACTTAGACCTTCTTATTGGGCCCTTCTTGGGCCAAAAGCCCTAGTTAACCTTATTATGGGCCGAGAACCCGTGTTTGGGCCATTGTTGGGCCGGAAACTCTTAATTAACATAGTTTTGGGCCGTAAGACCCTTATTGGGCCTTATTGGGCAGTGAAGAACTATTTATAGTCTTATTGGGCAAAATACACTTCTTTTGGCATAGTGTTGGACCGAAAACCACTCTTGGGCCGATCCAAGCCCAAAAATACATAAAACATAAATGGGCCAAGGTATACTCGATTTTCCTTCAAGCCCAAAAACCTTGTTCCTTCCCTCTCCATTGGGGCCGATCAGCCCCCATATAAAAAAAAGCAAATGCAAGAGTTCACTTTTGGAGTGCCACCTCCATATTATTCATCATGTAACTAAGAATTTGTTTTTCATACTTCCATGCAAGCTAGTATTACCCAACAAGTCTCTATACACCCTACTCTCTTCTCTCACTCTCTTCTCCAAAGATCGACTGACTCCTCCCCTTAACCCCCTCTTCACTTCTCATTTCAAACACACTCACATTTACCTCATCCTCTCTCTAAAACTCAAAGAAGAAAACATTATTTTCTCTCTTCAAAAAAATTGTGTGAAGTGGGTGTGTGTTCAAGAGTTCCTCTTCAAAGATCACTAACTTGGTAAGTTATAATCACATCCAAGTTGTTTTATTCCATTTTATGCGAAGATCATTCCTCAAAACCACTCTCTTTTCGTGTATGTGTTCTCTAGAGCCCCAAAACTTCGAAGATCCCCTCAAAGAAGCACCTTAAGCCGAAAACTTACTCCATTCTCTTCTTCAAAACCGAAAAGCCCCAAGGTGAGCTTCATACCCCTATTTTCGAACTTTTCTTTCTTTTGGGGGAGGATACAAGTCAAAGTCTTGTGTAAATATTTGTATATTTTCTTGTATATGCATGTGTTGTATGATATGTGTGTTAAGTATTATGAAATCCATGCTAAGAATCCAAGAACTCAAGAATCTTAGTTTGATCTCAAGATGTTGGACTTAGTTAACATTATATGTAAAAAATGAAAACTAGCTCCTAAATGAAACTTGTTTCACTGGATGCATGGTAAAAATCACAAAGATTAGCCCAAGAATATATTCCAAACAAATTTTGGCAAGAAAATATGAAGAATGATAAAATATGGATGTTTCACAAAAATATTGAACCATTCTCGGCCATAAAGGTAAGAATGGGCCATTCTTGAACATTTTAATAAACTTGGGCCATTTTTGAGCATTTTAGTAAAAGTGGGTCAAAAATGGGCTTTTTAGTAAACATGGGCCATTTTTGAACATTTTTGATAAATATGGACCATTTTTTAATACTTTTGGAAAAATGGGCCTTAAATGAAGATTTTTGTAAAAATGGGCTATTTTTGTCAACTCTAGTAAAAATGGGCCGTTTTCGACATTCTTGATAACATTGGGCCATTATCGACACTATGGATAATATTGGGCCATTATTGACACTTTGGATAATATTGGGCCATTTGTGAATATTTTAAATGAGCCTCTTATAATAATTTGGGTAAAAATTGGGCTTTATGTGAAAATTCTATTTTAATTGGGCCTTTAGTGACAATAATTGTAACAATGTGATATTTTAACACTTTCGGTAAAAACGATTATATTTTATCACCTATGGTTTGTAGTCAAAATACACCCTAGTAACACTATTTATAACGTTAAATACTGAAACTCAATGTTTGCGTAAATTTCGTTAAGGCTCTTGTGAGACACACCTTCACTGTACCTATTTTAGTGTACACCGTAAGCCCTGTAGTTATAACCAAAGTCTCCTGGAGGGAGAATGGGAGTTTTTGTATAGATCTATACGGGGTTGACACCCCACACCTGAGCTGCTTGCTACAGCTAGACAGGCTAGTCTAGGGTGACAAATATCTTCTCAGAAACCGACGTCTGAAGAACGTCAAGACAGACACTCCATCATATTAGTATGGTTATAGCGACTCACATAGAGGATAACAATACTATATTAAAATATACGCAATATCTATACTCGACTCATGTTACGAAGTACGAATCTATGCATCAACTATTTTACATCTATTAAGACCACACTTTTTCATATAAAAGAAAATACAGGATTTTCTGGGAATCACTCTTTATACATTTTCAAACAAGTTTAATATAGAATACACATGCAATTATACGTGATTGGAAACAAGACTTACAAACTATTTTTACAAGAAAATATTGGATTTCTGGAGATTTATAAACTACTACATAGTTTCCCTACAAACATGCTTATGATCCACCAAAATTTTATATTATGACGCTTTTCAAACGACTTGTATTATCAGGAACACAGTGAGCCGGATTCTTTACAGCTATGGATTTGAATGAATGTTGTATTTTGGTTTCATCATACATTTGTTATTTTGGGATGTAATTTTTATGAACAAACACAATACTGTAACCATGTATGTTGTTATCTTGAATGTTTGATGATGATGGATATGTTTCATATATATACATTGTTATGATATTACAAGATGAAGTCACCCGCCCCCGGACGTTTCCGTCGTCCCGGTTCGGGGGTGTGACGGATTGGTAACAGAGCATTGTTTATAGTGAACTAGCATATCTAACCATACAAGATATGCAACTATAAATACAATGGGACTAAAACACTCTGAACAAAAATAAGAAACAATTAAAAGTTTTTAGAAGAGTTGGACATCGCGGTTAAACCCAGGTAGTTATGTAATCATATTGGGGATAAATATAGCCTGATCAACTCTATTTATTCGAAATACGACCAACTTGTCAACCTAATACCCAAAGGATTAAAGAATCAAACATAAACAAATAAAATACTATAGGAGTATTTTGGCAGTAGGTGACACCTTTAATGTATTTTCTTATATCTCCTTTTTGTGCTTATATTCTCGTACAGACGCCATCGATGGATTCCATCTTCCCGGAGATCCCTATTTCCCCAATCAGGGGAATAGGGGATGGCTTGAGGAAGAACCCGAGGAAGCCCCAGAGGAGTTGGAAGTGGAGCCCATAGCACCCGAGGTAGACTTTGAGGAGGAAGAGCTGGATGGTAATGACGAGGACATCGAGGAGGATGACTCGGACGCGGAGTCCGAAGTCATGAATCCGCCTTACATGGCACGAGTGCTAGTGCATCGGATGGGCCCCATGGCCCTACGCCTCCATGGGCTCACGACATTTGGCGATGGAGCAGACATTAGGGGATGCGTCCCCTGTTAAGCATGGATCGAGGATTTTTCGATCTCCGCCATGGAGGGCCTGTGGACCGCGCCCTCCCCGTGATGGTCAGGAGGACCCGATCAGATGGACCATATGAGAGCAGCCGTGGAGAGGGCCGAGAGGCAGACTCAGGAGGTAGTGAGAGACTACCAGGAGCAACAGGCAGCATTGGAAGCCAGGATGTGTGTCACCGAGCGCCAGTTGGCCAGGCTCCAAGGCACATCCACTTTGTAATCAGCACCACCGGAAACCTCCCTCTGTGAGTAGGACCCATCCTACCCACCACTTTCTCCTGATGTGATCTCCTTTTCCTTTTTACTTTGTGTATGTAGGGTTAACCTCTCGATTAAGTGATTACACTACTCGATGGGGTTGTTATGCTGTTTGACTTTTATCACATGTACTGTAGGCCTTAAAGGCCAAATTTTCATGTAACATGTACTAAACTTTTATCAGTAATGAAACAAGTGTGTGTTTCATTTGTGATGTTGTTATCTGATATGTTTTCTGTTCTCATTATTTCTTGACATTGTATGATTTCACTTATAAGTAAAAATCGAATCACCACAACCGCTACTCAATAATGGAATTAAAAAAAACTATTATGTGCTCATCATCCTTCTGTTCCATGACAGAAGATGCCTCGAAGGTACGTTCGTAGAAACAACAACACACCGCCACCACCGCAGCCTCCGCCGGAAATAAACTCTGCTACATTCCAGGCAGCGGTATCAGCTGCAGTTACTGTAGCGTTGGCTCACATCCACAATGGTAACAACAGGGGTGGAAATGGTCAGGGAACGGGAAGTTCCAATCATGGAGTCAATCAAGGACCTACAAGAACATCACCTATAAAGATTTTACCAATGCGAAACCCAGAACTTTCAACGGAGCCGGTGGAGTGATAGCTTTAACACGCTGGTTTGAGAAAACTGAATCCATCTTTGAAAATTGTGATTGTCCGGAAGAAAGCAAGGTGAGGTTTGCTGCATGTACGTTTGCTGATCGGGCTTTATCATGGTGGAATAGCCATGTCAAGGCCTTAACTCTTCCAGTTGCAAACATTATGTCTTGGGAGGATCTCAAGACAATGATGTTTGCTGAGTACTGTCCTCGTGGGGAAGTACAAAAGTTTGAACAAGAACTCTGGAACCTTACTGTACAAAACTCCGATGTTGAAGCCAATATCGCTAGGTTCAGTGACTGGCACTCCTGTGCCCAGGGATGATCACCTCCGAAGGCAAGAAAATCGAACGCTTTATTTGGTGGTTAACTCCTCCAATTCAGGGAAACGTGATTGCCGCCAACCCGGAAACGTTCGATAGTGCAAAGCGCCTGGCGCAAAAGCTTTATGATCATGAGAACAAGAAGGGCACCAAGATTCCAGAGGCAGAGACCAAGAAGGAAGACAACAACAAGAGGAATAAGGGAAGTAAAAGGAAAGGGGGACAAGCTTCAGATTCTTCTAAGAAGCAACAAACGGTAGCGGTTCATGCTGCTACCACTCAGGCCACACAAGCCCCAGCTGCAACCACTACAACCACCCCAGCACCTGCAAGACCCTATGCAGGTTCCCGCCCAAAGTGTGACAAGTGTAGTTTCCATCATATCGGGGCATGCAAAGACTTCCAATGTACAAACTGCAATAGAAAAGGGCACACTGCCCAATATTGCAGAGTGCCTCCTCAACAAAATAACCCTCAACCCAAAAATGATGGGGCCAGCCGCACGTGTTACGGATGTGGGGAGGTTGGCCATATCAAGCGGATTTACCCAAAAGCCAACAACCAGGGTGCTGGGAGATCTGGCAGGGTCCTAGCAAGGGGACAGGGGGAGGCAGTACGAGATCCAGTTGTAGTAACTGGTACGTTTCCCCACAACAACACTTACGCATGAATTTTATTCAATAGTGAGGCTGAGCGGAGTTTCCTAAGTCACAAATTCAAACACCTACTAAATCAAAATCCCTAAAAGCTAAGCGAAGCCTTCACGGTGGAGATGACTAATGGGAAGACTGAAACAACCAAAGACATTTACAAAGGGTGCACACTAACACTAAATAACCACTCATTTTCAATCGACTTGATGCCGGTTAATATTTGAAGTTTTGATGTGATTATCGGTATGGACTGGTTAAGCCCCCACCATGCCGATATTATGTGCCACGAGAAGGTCGTGCGCCTTCATTCACCCACCAACGAAACATTAGTCATTTACGGCGATAAACCTGGTACAAACCTTCACCTCATATCATGCATCAAGGCACAAAAGTGCCTGCACAAGAAAAATCATGCCTTTCTAGCCCACGTGGTAAACAATCAGAAAGGGGAAAAGAACATCAACGATATTCCAGAGGTGTGCGACTTTCCGGACGTATTTCCGGAAGATCTCCCGGGGATACCTCCCGAGAGACAAGTCGAATTTCGGATTGACCTGATACCTGGAGCCAAATCAATTGCCAAGTCACCATATAGGTTAGCCCCTGCGGAAATGCAGGAGTTATCGAGCCAATTAAGCGAACTACTAGACAAAGGATTTATAAGACCAAGCTTCTCACCCTGGGGAGCTCCGGTCTTGTTTTTCAAGAAGAAGGATGGATCTTTCAGAATGTGCATCGATTATCGGGAGTTAAACAAGTTCACTATCAAAAAATGATACCCTCTCCCTCGGATTGATGATCTATTTGACCAGCTTCAAGGAGCCAGTTACTTTTCCAAGATAGATCTAAGGTCCGGATATCACCAACTACGGTTCCGAGAAGAAGATATCCCCAAAACTGCCTTCCGAACCCGCTACAGACATTTCGAGTTCGTGGTAATGCCCTTCGGTCTAACGAATGCACCTGCAACATTTATGGACCTCATGAACCGAGTTTGCCGACCATTCCTCGACAACTTTGTAATCGTCTTCATCGACGACATACTAGTTTATTCACGAAGTAAGGAAGAAAAAAATCAACATCTAAGGCAAGTCTTGGAAACCCTAAGGGCGGAGAAGTTGTACGCAAAATCCTCCAAATGCGAGTTCTGGATTCACAGGGTGGATTTATTGCGACACGTAGTCAGTGAAGACGGGATACATGTAGACCCATCTAAGATCAAATCCTTTGAGGGTTCGCCAACCCCAAAGACGCCAACGGAGATCAGGAAATTCTTGGGCCTCGCTGGTTATTACCGAAGGTTCATTCAGAATTTCTCCAAGATTGCTAATCCCCTCACCGCTCTCACCCACAAAGGCGTACCCTTTAACTGGGATGCAAAACAAGAAGCTGCTTTCCAAACTATGAAGCAGGCCCTCTACAGTGATTCGGTCTTGACTCTGCCAGAGGGAACGAAAGATTTCGTAGTATATTGCGACGCTTGTAACCAGGGTTTGGGTTGTGTACTAATGCAGCGCGGAAATGTGATTGCCTACACGTCCATGAAACTAAAAAATCACGAGGTGAATTATACTACCCACGACATTGAGCTAGGAGCGGTGGTATTTGCTTTGAAAATTTGGAGGCACTATCTCTATTGGACGAAGTGCACAATTTACACAGACCACAAAAGCCTCCAGCACATTCTAAATCAAAAGGAATTAAACATGAGGCAGCGAAGATGGGTCGAGCTGCTCAACAACTACGAATGTGAGATCAAGTACCATCCCGGCAAGGCTAACGTGGTGGCTGATGCCTTAAGCAGAAAGGAATACCTGGTCCGCCGAGTAAAAACACTGACAATGACCGTCCATTCCCACTTGTCTTCACAAATCAAAGAGGCTCAACTGGAAGCCGTGAAGCCGGAGAACGCTGCAAACGAAGCTTTGTGTGGGATGGACAAGAATCTCACAATCAAGGAGGACGGAGCACACTATCTCATGGACCGGATCTGGATCCCAAAATTTGGAGGGTTCAGAGACGTATTCATGAATGAAGCACACAAGACACGGTACTCCGTCCATCTAGGTTCTGATAAGATGTACCTGGATATCAAATAACAATATTGGTGGCCGAACATGAAAGCGGAGATTGCTACCTATGTGAGCAAGTGCCTGACTTGCGCAAAGGTTAAGGTAGAATATCAGGAGCCCTCGGGATTATTACAAAAACCAATGATACCCGAGTGGAAATGGGAACGAATAACAATGGATTTTATAACCAAATTGCCTAGATTGGCTGACGGACTGGATGCCATTTGGGTGATTGGCGATCGGTTGACTAAATCCGCCCATTTCCTACCAATAAAAGAAACATATAAAATGGAGAGACTAACACGGATCTACATTAAGGAGGTGATGAGACTTCATGGAGTGCCGATATCTATCATCTCTGACCGAGATAGTAGATTCACCTCACGATTTTGGCAGTCACTCCAGAAAGCAATGGGAACCCAGCTTTATATGAGTACTGCCTACCACCCCCAGACCGACGGCCAAAGTGAGCGAACCATTCAAACACTGGAAGATATGCTCCGAACTTGTGTGATAGATTTTGTCAAGGCATAGGATACCCACTTGCCGCTAATCGAATTCTCCTACAACAATAGCTACCACACAAGCATTAAAGTCGCTCCTTTTGAGGCCTTATACGGTCGGAAATGCAGATCACCTCTCTGTTGGGCTGAAGTAGGACACACCCAACTGGCAAGGGGACAGGTACCAAACAGTACACTCACAGGACCTGAGATCATCCGGGAAACAACTGAGAAAATCGTCCAATTCAGGGCACGACTCCAAGCATCTCGGGATAGACAGAAGAGCTACGCACACAAAAGACGAAAGTCGCTAGAGTTCCAAGTAGGTGATCGCGTGCTGCTAAAAGTGTCTCCCTGGAAAGGGATGATACATTTCGGAAAGAGGGGAAAGTTAAACCCACGATACATCGGACCATTCGAGATCCTTGCCAGGATCGGTCCGGTAGCCTACAAGCTGCAGCTACCATCAGAGCTTATCCACGTACACCCTGTCTTTCATGTGTCAAACCTCAAGAAATGTTTATCGGATGAAACCCTCGTTCTTCCACTCGATGAGATTCAGGTGAATGAGGATCTCCACTTCATCGAGGAACCAGTCGAAATCATGGATAGAGAAGTGAAGCGTACAAAACAAAGCCGCATTCCAATTGTGAAGGTTCGATGGAGTGCCCGTCGCGGACCTGAATTCACATGGGAACGCGAGGATCAGATGAAACAGAAGTACCCTCACCTCTTTTCTAATTCTTAAGAATAGCTCACGAAAGAATTTCGGGACGAAATTCCCTCTAACGGGGGGATGATGTCACAACTAGCATTTTAGGACTAGGTTTCCTATCCATGTGCAAGATAGTTCCATTGTGTAACTATGTAATATTATGTGTAGTATAAAGTAATTTCAATACGATACAAGTTTATACATCCGAAATTTTGCTTCAAGTCGAAACTTCCTCGTGTAAGCCCAAAATCTAACCCAATAAACTATATCCATTCAAATTTGGGCCTTAACCCAAGCCTTCTCGGTCCAAACCTTCTAATGGACCTAGACCTTCTTATTGGGCCCTTCTTGGGCCAAAAACCCTTGTTAACCTTATTATGGGCCGACAACCCGTGTTTGGGTCATAGTTGGGCTGAAAACTCTTAATTAACATAGTTTTGGGCCGTAAGACCCTTATTGGGCCTTATTGAGCCGTGAAGAACTATTTAAGGTCTTGTGGGCTTAATACACTTATTTTGGCATATTGTTGGACCAAAAACCACTCTTGGGCCGATCCAAGCCCAAAAACGCATAAAACATAAATGGGCCAAGCTATACTCGATTTTCCTTCAAGCCCAAAAACCTTGTTCCTTCCCTCTCCATTTGGGCCGATCGGCCTCCATATAAAAAAAAGAAAAAATAGAAAAAAAATAAAGCAAATGCAAGAGTTGACTTTTGGAGTGTCACCTCCATATTATTCATCATGTAACTAAGCATTTGTTTTTCATACTTCCATGCAAGCTATATTACCCAACAAGTCTCTATACACCCTACTCTCTTCTCTCTCTCTCTTCTCCAAAGATCGGCCGACTCCTCCCGTTAATTCCTCCTCACTTCTCATTTCAAACACACTCACATTTACCTCATCCTCTTTCTAAAACTCAAAGAAGAAAAACACTATTTTATCTCTTCAAAAAAATCGTGTGAAGTGGGTGTGTGTTCAAGAGTTCCTCTTCAAAGATCACTAGCTTGGTAAGTTATAATCACATCCAAGTTGTTTTATTCAATTTTATGCTAAGATCATTCCTCAAAACCACTCTCTTTTTGTGTATGTGTTCTCTAGAGCCCCAAAACTTCAAAGATCCCCTCAAAGAAGCACCTTAGGCCGAAAACTTACTCCATTCTCTTCTTCATAACCGAAAAATCCCCAAGGTGAGCTTCATACTCCTATTTTCGAGCTTTTTTCTTTTGGGGGAGGATACAAGTCAAATTCTTGTGTAAATCTTTGAATATTTGCTCGTATATGCATGTGTTGTATGATATGTGTGTTAAGTATTATGAAATCCATGCTAAGAGTCCAAGCACTAGATATTCTTATTTAGATCTCAAGATGTTGGACTTAGTTAACCTTATATGTAAAAAATGAAAACTAGCTCCTAAATGAAACTTAGTTCACTGGATGCATGGTAAAAACCAAAAAGATTAGCCCAAGAATATATTCCAAACAAATTTTGGCAAGAAAATATGAAGAATGATAAAATATGGATGTTTCACAAAAAAAATTGGACCATTCTCGGCCATAAAGGTAAGAATGGGCCATTTTTGAACATTTTAATAAACTTGGGCCATTTTTGAGCATTTTAGTAAAAGTGGGCCGAAAATGGGCTTTTTAGTAAACATGGGCCATTTTTGCACATTTTTGATAAATATGGACCATTTTTGAATACTTTTGGAAAAATGGGCCTTAGATGAATATTTTTGTAAAATGGGCTATTTTTGTCAACTCTAGTAAAACTGGGCCGTTTTCGACATTCTTCATAACATTGGGCCATTATTGACACTTTGGATAATATTGGGCCATTTGTGAATATTTTAAATGGGCCTCTTATAATAATTTGGGTAAAAATTGGGCCTTATGTGAAAATTCTATTTTAATTGGGCCTTTAGTGACAATAATTATAACAATGTGATATTTTAACACTTTATGTATAAACGATTATATTTTATCACCTATGGTTTGTAGTCAAAATATACCCTAGTAACACTATTTATAACGTTAAATAATGAAACTCAATGTTTGCGTAAATTCCGTTAAGGTTCTTGTGAGACACACCTTCACCGTACCTATTTTCGTGTACACCGTAAGCCCTGTAGTTATAACCAGAGTCTCCTGGAGGGAGAACGGGAGTTTCTGTATAGATCTATACGGGGTTGACACCCCACACCTGAGTTGCTCGCTACAGCTAGACATGCCGGTCTAGGGTGACAAATATCTTCTCAGAAACCGACGCCTGAAGAACGTCAAGACAGGAACTCCGTCATATTAGTATGGTTATAACGACTCACATAGAGAATAACAATACTATATTAAAATATACGCAATATCTATACTCGACTCATGTTACGAAGTACAAATCTATGCATCAACTATTTTACATCTAGTAAGACCACACTTTTTCATATAAAAGAAAATACAGGATTTTCTGGGAATCACTCTTTAAACATTTTCAAACAAGTTTAACAAAGAATACACATGCAATTATACATGATTGGAAACAAGACTTACAAACTATTTTTACAAGAAAATATTTGATTTTCTAGAGATTTATAAACTACTACATAGTTTTCCTACAAACATGCTTATGAACTCACCAACATTTTATATGTTGACGCTTTTCAAACGACTTGTATTCTCAGAAACACAGTGAGCCGGATTCTTTACAGCTATGGATTTGAATGAATGTTGTATTTTGATTTCATCATACATTTGTTATTTTGGGATGTAATTTTTATGAACAAACACAATACTGTAACCATGTATGTTGTTATCTTGAATGTATGATGATGATGATGGCTATGTTTCATATATATACATTGTTACGATATTACAAGATGAATTCACCCGCCCCTGGACGTTTCCGTCATCCCGGTTCGGGGGTGTGACACTATAATCTTGTACATAACATTTAGATTATACCATATGATTAAATGTAACTAGTTATACCCTCTTTAATTATCATTTTCATAAAACAATAATTCCTCAATTAAATACATGTGTTGATTTAATTTATTAATAATCATATTACTTAATAAATAATCAATTAGTGTTTACTTGTTATATGGTGTGACCCTATAGCACCATATGTTATTAGCAAATATCATGTCATAATGATTCTTGAGTATAATGTTCTTTCATATGCGTCTCCCCTATCAACCATCAAAGGAGAGACAAGTCATACTAAGGAAAAAGGTTCACTTCAAAGCTCCCACTTTAACAACCACCAACTCTTGATGTCAGCAAAACATTATCCAATTCGAAACTCTTAGATCCTTCTCTTAGTCTCCAGCCTTTACAAGATTACAATTTTCTGTTCCAATCAAACTTTTCCTAATTAAACCATTACATTACAATTTAAAGGAAAAAATTACATATTACAAAATAGGAAAAAAAATTAAGGTCATAAAGACCAAAAATACAACTAAACGTACAACACATAGGTCAAGTCAAGACTCAGTGTACCAAACCCATACAATTCAAAACAAATAATTATTTTGAACTTGGATTACAACTTTTAGATTAACTTAATAACCTTAGAGCTGAAAGCAAGTTTATATATAAGTGTTTCTATGATCTCACATGTAAGAGATCATCCAAACAATAATGTCTCAATATTGATTTTAATTAATAATCAAAATTAAACAGTTAGAACAAAACATAAGGTGATAACCAACTTTTGTAAAACCATCAGATTTGCATTAACTTATACATATCAGTAAAATATAGAAAATACCAAACATACTTTGATCAAAAAAATCGAAAAGCATAGTATGTGAATGGTGAATAGGCGTCGTGCCGGTTGAACCTACGCGCCCATGGCACGAAAAAAATTCTCATTGCATTCCAGAAACTGACATGTCACATTTTTAACAGTTAAGGTTCAAATCAATCCCCATCGACGCACCTCGTAATAGAAGCCTACACTCTGCGTCCAAGATGCAGAAATAACTATGATTAAAAACCTTAAACGATTTTCAAATTACAAAAGGTTTTTAAAACATCTGAAAATTTAGTGTCCTACTCTAATCAGCCCACTAACATGCAAATACGACTACCACAAAACAATTGGAAAATCTAGTGCAATAGACTTGAATAAGTGACTCTAATACCACTGATGGGTTATGAGCAAACCAAAACGCCACAATGGTGCATATTGGAAGCAGACATAATGAATCAAATATGTTGCACCCAATATCAGATACATGTTCAACTAATCTAAAGCCACAAAAGTTACAACCATATAGGCATTATAAAATACATACATTTGTAGCATTTGCTCTTTGGTCTAGACAGTTGATCAGAAATCGTAGGATCCAAAAGAGAATCCCTATAATATAGTCACAACCAAGGAATATAACAAGTAACCTTGACAAGTCTGGATCATGAAAAAACAATAACCCTAATTGATTAGGGTTTGTGTTCCCCAATCGTGGCATGAATGCAAGGAATCCCTGGCACAAAAGACAAGTTCTTCTGGATATTTGAGGGGGTTGAGAGGTAGTCGATTTTTATAGGGTTTCATCACTCAAAATCTGATCCTAGGCTCTTCAATTTATAGAGAAAGGTTATAAATCTTTATGGGATAATTACTTAGTCATTAAGTAATTATCCATAAGTTTGGTAATTATGTGACTTTTAGATTCTACACATAAAACCCTAATATCTACAAATTTCTATTATTTAATTAAACACTTAACTATAACAAACTAGACCTCATTATTCTCTCATGTCAATAATTGATTAATAGTGTCCTTGAGTGTAACCCCAAAAGACTCTATCATTAATAGTAATATTACCAACTGTTGTGACTTGTGGGCATTATTTCCAATAATTTGTTTGTGATTTGATATGTTATCGAATGATGTGAATATCTAAGAAAAATTCCCTCATCAGATTTGGATTAGAAGTTCGAAATACTGACTTTCAAAGTCTTAATGAAACTCATACAACCAAAAATATGGAAAAATTAACATTAGGATTTTCGTGATTTATGTTTTCATAAGAGGTTATATTGAATCGTCCATGAATGAAATAACAATTTTGCATAAAGCATGTAGTTGAGATTGCTCAGCCCAATAATATAGTGGGAGATTCTAAACATTGATCATTGTCTTTTCCGCTTAGCAATAGATGTGTTTCTTCTTTCAACAACTCCATTTTCTTGAGGGGTTTAGGGAGCAAAAAAGTTATGGGTGATTTCCTTATCTTGCAAAAACGCCTCTAAAAATTGATTCTTAATCTTTGTACCACTATCAGCCTGAATTCTTCTTACCAATTTTTTCAAGTTTAGCTCAATGTGATTGACAAAATTAATCACCCCGTTTGTTATTTTTTATTTCTTTCACAAGAAATAACCCAAGTAAATTGAGAAAAAATCATCAACGATTACAAGTATGTACTTTTTACCACCAATAGATTTGACATAATATGTTCCACATCAATCAAATGATATCATTCTAATGGTTCAAAAAAATCGTATCGATGGTAACTAGATAACATTGTCTACTTTTTTTCCTTGTTCAAATGCATCTTAAAGAGAAACATTATCAATTTTGAGAACCAGAAGATGAAGCACCATATTTTCAACGACCGGGCGATTGGAATTTTTTGAAGTTTAGATGAGATGATATAAGATGTCATAGCCAACTCAGATCAAAAATGACTTTCGATATAAAACAAATAGAGGGTTCACTAACAATTGGCTTCTTATCCAAAGGATAAAGCTATCCTTTTCGTTTTTTGATTTCATCAATACTTTAGAGTTTTTTTTTTGTGATAATGCTTCCATATTCATCTAAATTAATTTGATTAGATGTTCCAATAACAAGTTGTGAAACACTAATGATATTATGTTTAAGAACTCCAGCATAAGAAACTCTATTAATTGTAAAAGTTACATTTATGATTTTTTTCATAACCTTTGATTGATTCTTATCCAAAAACTATTTATTAATCTTTGTCCCACCATCACTCTAAATTCTTCTTACCAACTTCTTCAGGTGAAGCCCAATGTGGTTGACAAAAATTAATTAGCTTGTTTTTTATTTTTTATTTCTTCCATAAGAAATAAACCCAAGCAATTTGAAAAAAATCATCAACAATTACAAACATGTACTTTTTACCACCAATATATTTGAAATAATATGGTCCACACAAACCAAATGAAGAAATTCCAATGGTTCGAAAATTCGTATCGACGGTAACTAGATGACCTTGTCTACTTTTTTTTCTTGTTCACATGAATCATAAAAAAAACATTATCAATTTTGAGAACTGGAAGTTCAAGCACCATATTTTTAAAGTCCAGACGATGGAAACTTTTTGAAGTTCAGATGAGATAATATACGGTGTTGTAGCCAACTCAGATAAAAAATGGCTTTCGATAGAAAACAATAGAGGATACGTCAACAATTGGCTTCATATCCAAAGGATAAATCTCTCATTTTTCTTTTTTGATTTCATCAATACTTCTGAAGTCTTTTTTTATAACGCTTCCATCTTCATTTAAAGTAACATGATTACCTATTCCAACAAGTTGTGAAACGATAATGACATTATGTTTAAGATCTTCAACATAAGCAACTCTATTAATCATAAAATTTTCATTTTAGATTTTGTCAAATCCTTTGATTGATGCTCATTCATTATTTCCATACTTAACATCTCCAACATTCTCAAGCTTTATAAAATCTCTCAAATACCCCTTCTTCCCAATCATGTGGTGAGAAAAACCAGTATTACACATCACCTACAATCAGAGAGAGAGAGAGAGAGAGACACACACACACACACACACAGAGAGAGAGAGAGAGTTTAGGTACATAAGTCTTTTTAGGTCATTGAGTATGAGTGAAATATGAATATTTATGTACCCATTTTGCAAGCGAATGCATCTTCTGTTAATAAAAAGAATCATCATTTTCTTTCAAAATGATTACTCACATCCGAAGTGTAGAAACTTCTAACTTTAGTATCCATTTGCAATAGTTTTCGGAGTTGAATGAGTAATTCTTGATTTTCATTCCGAATAATGTAAAATATCAAATTTTGATATCTTCAAGACATAATGAACCCTTTTATCATTCATAGTTTTTGTTTTTTGAAAACATGAACTAAATTGAGTTAATTCAGACAAAAATATTCATATGATTCTTTAATATCTTCAAGTGAAAGAGATTTATCTTTAAAAAAACTATAATTTCTTCGAACATGCATGAAAAATATCCAATTTGTTTTTTTCTTCTATAAAAGTTAGCTTTATTGATTTAAGAACTGTTGGATTGAGAAAACTTCATTGATACGCATAAAAACATGTTTTAAGTTCTTCAACTTTTTAACGATAATTGTACATTCTTCAATTATTCTAAGATGATATTTTCTTTGGAACAAAAATTTTAACATTATAATTACTTAGTTACATTTGTTAATTTAACTGACCAAACATCCATTTTAAAAAAAAAATTCAAAGTAGAATTACTTTTGAAAATTTCTCTTTTCCGATCGTTAATTTTGAAAATTGGTGTAACACCCGTGACTTGAGGTAATGCTAATTATTTAATTTTTGTAATGAATTGTTGGACTATGAGATTAATGTTGTATTATTGATTTGGGCCTTTATTGAGTGGGACGTTATATGTTTGGGCTGACTGGGGGGTGAAGCACGTACACGCAGCGTACCAAGGGGTACGCCCAGCGTACGCGAGCTGACTCAAAACCCTAATTTTTAGGGTGTAGGTCATATATATACATAATTATGTCTCAAACCCCAGCCTCCTTATCAGCCTCCTTAACTCAGAAACCCTAGAAACCTAACCTTCCTCATCTTTGTGTAATTTTGATCTTGTGAAGCCCATTTTAGTGGCTTGGAGATTGGAAGGAGAAAGAGGAAGTTGGTGAAGAAGAACTTGTGTAGCTTGAGCTTAAAGATCTGAGACATCATCATCATTTATCACTTATTTGAGGTAAAAAGCTCAAAACTTGCCTCATGAATGCTTAGATCTATTTTAATGGGGTTTTGGACCTTTTTGGTCCCAAGAATGGAACTTTATGGTTCCAAATCCGTTTCTAGGCTTAGGGTTGCCACCCTTAGTGCTATTTGAGTCCCAAAGACAAAAAAGTTACCATCTTGAAGGTCTTTATGTGGCCATGCATGAGTATTAGTCATTTCTATGGAAGTAGGTTGTCATATTTCAAGTTTGGGTCCATTTGGGGGTTTGCAAGCCACCAAGTAATCGACTTTATGGGTTAGGACACTTTATTGGAATCAGATCTGTGTTTGGAGCTTAATGTCTTAAGGGATTAAGCCTTTTTGGAGATTATGGCTTAACAGGGTAGTACGATGGGCGTACAAGCTCGTACGCGCAACGTACAAGCCATGCAGGTTGTACTCTTAGCGTACAGAGGAGTACGCCCCGCGTACTCACTGGATTTGGGTTTTGCGTTATTTGGGCCTCGGGTTGGGGCATTCCATGGACTTTGCTATTTTGGGCCATAGTGGGCCATCAGAAATCAGTTATTTTGGGCTAAGAATATGTTTGGGCTTAAGGGAAGGCCCATTTGAGGAGTTGGGCCCAATTTAGAAAATTGGGCCATTGATGGGCCATTAATGGGCTTGGAAATTCTATCAAGAATTGGGCCTTTCATGATATGGATTTGGGCCTAGGTCATGGACTAGATTAGATCAGGGGTAAAATGGCCATTTTACCCTAAGAAGGATTATTGGGTTTTGACTAAGTGTTATTTTGTACTGATAACTCGGGGAGTTGTCAGAGCAGCCGCTAGAGATTTCGTGTCGTGAGATTTTGCATTCAGCTTTGCGATGTGAGTTTTCTGTTTTGGTTTCAGGTACTTCCGGTAGCAAAGGGAAGAGCTCGGGATGATTGCATAGCACACACCATGATGTTTTTAGTCTGGGATGTTTACTCTGATATATTTGACAGGTGTTTTTGATATGGATACTTTGATTGTGATGTTTATGATGTTTTGACTTATGTTTTGATGAGATGATTTTGATAACTATGGTTTTATATTATGTTTTAAAAACCAAATTTTTGGTCATGATTTTTGGGATGTTACAATTGGTCTTTTGATAAGATTGTTTTCTTTAATGTTTTTAGTTGAATAAGAACTTTCTTAAGTGACATTTATATTTTCCTTTTGAGCCAATGAATTCAATTAAGAACCAACTTTGCTTATTTGACCTTGTTTAACAAATAGTTTATTTTTAAAATTTAAAAGTTTTGGATACACACATGCCATTGGAATAAGTGACTTTTCACTATTTTCAAAAAATAATTATATTATTTTGAAGAATCCTCATGTAATTGATTTGATGAATCAATACTAGCTTCATCAAATTCATTGTCCTTGTCAAACTTAGATTCATGATTTTTGAAAAATATTAGAAGTACAACATTCAAAGTCAGATTTTGAAGAGTTATAATTTTATAAAGTTTTGTCAAAATTATCATTAGTACTGAACTAGTTTCTTCGAACTTATCACTTATAAAAAGAATCTTAATTGAAAACAAATCAACAATCAATTTATATTTCTTCTTCAATCTCACTCACTGCATCACTCAAGTTATCTAAATCATAAGAACATTCTTCATGTGTATTAGAATTCAAATTTAAGTTTTTTGTCATTTGCTTTGTTTGGAGATAGTTAGTGTATCATTCATAATTTTAAGAATATCATCCGAATCCAAATATTTCTCAGCTGTAACTATTTCATATGCATAAGGCATATTTGGAATACTTTTAGATTAAACAATGCTTTCACACTCATAAGATAATTCATCAACGTTTTCTTTCTTGAATTGTATGAATGGAAGAAGTGTCCGATGATGATCATTTTAAATTTCACTAGAATGATGAACTTCAGTTAATTGACCATGCAACCTCTTTGTAGTATTACAAAAGATATTCCATTGTTTAAGAAAAACATTGTTTTTATTTCTCTACATCTCGCTATCATCTTTCAAAATGTCTAACTTTCTCTCTAACTTGTCTATCAAAACCCGCATTTCCTCCAACTTGTTGTTCAACTTATACTCCTCATCCTTATCCTATTCAGTAATACTATTTGTAGAGACAAGTAATTTAATCTTGTAAAGACATTCATTTTATATTTTAGAAAGATTATACTTAAATTTTGAAAATAGAATGTTAAAAGATCAGAGTAAAGAAGATACTTGTTTAAGAATGGTCAACCTTGATTCCAAAGCCATAAAATATACTTCAGTGTACTCTAGCTCATTCTTCTCTTCTTTCTACTTCTCATCTCCCTTCATCACTTTATGAACTTCAATCATTTATCTAGGCATTGGACGTCTAATTTATTTATCATTAGAACCATATGACCACAGTTGGTAACATCCTTTATCATAATCTCGTGTAATCACAAAAGATAGATTTTAATTTTTGCTTTGATTTCTTTTAATGCTTCAATATGAAACATCTTTAAGTTTTCCTTCTTTCTCCTTTATCTTATTGAGCATGCACTCAACGGCCAAATATTTTTTCCATGACAAAAACTGCAATCATATCTTGAGTCACCAACAAGATTTTTCTATGACTTTGATTCTTAATAAATCTTCACCACCATAACAAAATCACCATTGTTCACTCCTAAAAAACGTTTACTCGAACTTGAAAACTTCTTCTATTTGTTGCTTCGGAAGTTTCATAAACCATAATTTGCTTTCTGCTAAAAATTCTTCGTTTGATTGTTGTTTGAATACAAAGCAACAAGTTCACCATCAAAATTAAGCACATATTTTCCTTTTTCTACTTCTTCTTCCTCATCTGAATCAACATAATGATTCATCTTTTCTTGACTTGTCTTGGAAACCAAAAAAATTGGATCATCGTCTGTATTTTCTTCATCCAAGTCAAGAACATCATCCTCATGTGATTTTAGCAAATTTATTAATTCACGACCTCGAACATTTGTATTAAACGATATTTCTTCTATTGCACATCATAAGTCATCTTGTAATCCATTAAGATAGTCTACCATTTGCTCATAGTGCTTTGACAACAACATTAAAACTTTTGTTTCTCATCCAAGTTGTTTTGCCTAATTGATCTACATTGATGTACTGAATTCACGATTAATTTTGAAAACATGACCATAAATTGACAAGACACATTAGATAATTGAATTTTAAAGACTAAAAATAGATCTGAGAAAGAATATTCATATCTATGACGAAAAATAGACGAGACTTCTCAAAAGTAATTAGAAATCCCACTCTAATACCACTTGATGAGTCAAGAATATAAATGAAGAATAAAATACGGAATTAATATGTACAAATAATGATCTAAATATCACAATTTTCTCTTTGCTTGATTTAGAAAAGATATCAAGATAAAATTCATGTTAATGTGGATTATAACATTTGACTTTAATCTTAATCATAATTATAGCATTTTAATGTTAATTATAACTTTTTTATTTTAATATGAGTTATATCATTATACTATTATCTTAATATCATTTATGACATTCGAATTTCATTTTAATATTGATTAGAGTGTTAAAATTTCATTTTAATGATGATTATAGCGTTTTAGTTTAATTTCTTTTCATTTATAGCACTCAACATTCATTTTATTGTCTATTATATCATTTCACTTTTTTTTTCAATTATAGCATTCAACTTTCATGATAACAATCACTTTCATTTTTTTTCAATTATAACATTAAACTTTCAATTACATGTCGATTATAGCATTTTAACTTTCAAATCCATGTCGATTATAGCTTTCAAATTTCATGTTAGCATTCAATTTCATTTTAGTTATATCATTCAAATGTCATTTTCATGTTTGATTATAGCGTTTTACTTTCATTTCTCTTCAATTATAGCATTTACTTTCATTTCGATGTCGATTAAAGCTAGCATCCAACTATCATTTTAAAGTCAATTACAAAAATGTACTTTAATTATTTTTCTTACAAAATTAAACTTGCCTATTAATATTAACTATAACATTTTACTTTTATTTTTCAGTTATATCAATTTACTTTTATTTATATGTCAATTATAGCATTCAACTTTAATTTTTTTTTCAAATATAGTTCAACATTAATCCTAGTGTCGATTATTATATTTTAGTTTCATTTCTTTTATCAATTATAGCATTGAAATTTTATTTTAATATCGATTATCACAATTTAGTGGTAATTAAAAGTACAATTTAAAAACCTTTTCTAAAGTCAATATCCTCGATTCCGCGTTTATGCAGCCTAATCTGCTAGTCTCTGTGTGATTTAATGTCGATTATAACAATTTAGTATTAATTAAAAGTACAACTTAAAAACCTTTTCTGAAATAAATATTCTCAAGTCCATGTTTATGGAGTCTAACCTGCTTGTTTGTATATATATATATATATATATATATATATATATATATATATATATATATATATATATATATATATATATATATATATATATATATATATATATATATATAATAACCAGTCAATTATTATAGTGCTTGTTAACACATTGTCATGGGCGTATTAAGAAAATAAAATTTTACTGCTGGTTGCACTAATAATATAGCACAGGGAAGCAGGGTCGAATCCTAAGCTACACGGCCTAACGGTTAATGTCTTTTTGCATCAGGCACATTCTAGTAAAATAACAAAAATTATAAAAGGGGGTTTTTGAGTTAAACTAAAACTAAAAATTACAGTGAAAATAAATTTAAAAAAAACTCAGTATTAAAAACGATTTCAATTCTGCTGCGACTTTTCTAATCATGCAATCATCCCAGATCTTGTTATTTAGAATGCGTTCTTTCTAAGTTAGTACTGAGAAAGACTAGCAAGTTCTAGTACAATCTATTTTACCTAGTTAAATTAACCAAAACAAGATCTTCAGTTAACCCTAACTTTTTACTGTCTAATTAAACAAGCTCTTAATTAAGATCAGAAAAGTTGCATTAAGTTTTGTGTAAAATTCCCAACAACACCCAATAGTTATCACAAGCTCGGAAGCATAAATATATGATTTTTCAATTTATATCATAGTTAAATCCCAAACACGGAACCAATATGATATTTGTTACATATTACCAGTTGACAAGAACAATTATGGATTCTATTAACTGGTTAACCGGAATGATAAAACCCTAGCTAGGTGAACAGGCTAACAAGAATTAAAAATCAAACGTAAATTAAGCTCAAAACTAAAAAATCTAGATAGAAACACAAGTCAGAAACCAGATCTGATAACTGATCACATGGAAAATACTAGTCTAATGCTGAACTGAAAATTAGGGTTTTAGCCAAACATAGCTAAAAATGAATCTAAACTAATAAAAAGAAACATTAAATGATTAATATTTCAAACTAAGTGTAGGAGACGATTCACAACCTTTGATCTTCAGAAAGTGCTGAAAAGTGTCAGAAATCGCCTTCAGAAGTGTTTTTCGTCGTATGGAACCGTCTCTCTTCTGAATCTGATTATGAGGGCCATATTTATACGCAAGACAGAAGCTTCCGGAGCAAGATTTCAGAAAATGGGGTTGCAGAATCAGGATATGTGATCGTAGATTTAGAGATTTTTTCCAAAATTGCCCTTAAATGAAGTACGATGCTATTTCTAAATTTTCGGGAGTTGCGTCACCAAAATGCGACCGTAGAAATAAAAATACGATCGCAGTTATTCCTTTTCTTCTCCATATGACTTTCAAATGACTTTTCTTGATCTTGAAAAACTTCGACCAACAAATGTGATCCCAGAAGTCAAAAATACGATCACATATATCGATTTTTGGCTTGATTCGGACGCGATTCATTAGTTTAATTAAACATGTAAGTCGTCCAAAATTTTGTCTAGTTTTCGAAACGTTTTGAATCTCATCAATCGAAGTTACGAGACATGAGATATGGTAAAAGCGACCAACAACATCCTTTAGGCTTTAGAATGTAGCAAACTATCTTCGTAAAATCAGTTCTATTGAATGTTTCTTGACCAAAATAGCTTCTAAGCATTCCTCAAACTCCTTCTTCATAAGTTCCAAGCTCCATTTTGTTAGGTTTTAGTTCAAAAATAGTTTCATAAACTAGAAAAATATGGCAAACAGAAGACTTTAAATTTAGAACATAACATAAACATTTTATACCCACCAAGGATCATCTTGCAAGTTATAGAAAGATTTAAACACCAACCATAAAAAAGATGAAGAAACAACAACCTTTTTTGTTATTTGGATCTTCTTGGGAGGCTTGGAAGTTGATGAAGAATGTGAACCTTTGAGACACCAACAATAACTCAACTTGATGTATATGCTAGTCCATAAACTCTTAAGTTTTTAGTCCATATCCAAATATGACTTAAAGAGAGGAAAATGCAAGCAAGTAATCTTCTAACACTTATTTGCAAGAGAGAATATGAAAGAGTATGAGGGAGCTACGGTTTTCATGAGAAAAAATGAAGGGATAAAAGCTTTCATAATCATTACCCAATTGTTCTTACCACTTTAAGCACTCCATATCCTAAAGCCTACATGTCTCCCATGCCTTTTAAGTCATGCTTACTTTTTCTTATTATATTCAAAAGAGCATGTCTTGTTTCCTAGAAACTAGCTCATCTTTTATATATATATATATATATATATATATATATATATATATATATATATATATATATATAAGAGAAGAGAAGTTTATAACTATTTATAAGATATAAACTTTAACATTTAGCTAAAAGACAAAAGAGTTTTTCTAGTCCAAAATAATGTACATGACTTAATAAATCATGCGATATGATATATATATATATATATATATATATATATATATATATATATATATATATATATCTTTACTATTTTATAAAAGAAATCTAAATATTTCTATAAATAACTTTAATATAATAATAATATGTTTTTAAGACGTTCAAGTCTCTAAGCTTAAAGTACAACCAATAATTAATAAAATAATATTATTTTATAACTTAGCCTTTTATCCACATTTGAACCATTATAATTCTCCAAAAATCTGATCTCTTTGACTCCTTCACATTGGTATCCCGGGTGCATTCAAAATTTAAACCTTGTAGATCCAATAGGCTTCCGCAAATATCGTTAAAAGTCGCATCCTTTGTTGCTCTCCCTAATTTTCAAAATTTGAAGTCTAAGTCCCTTTGTTGCTCTCCCCTGCTATAAAGCCCAGCGCCATCAGATCATTCTCCATCATGTCGGTGTTCTTCTCCCACCTCTCTCGATCCAGGAAACCTAGATCGAACTTCTGCTACAACTACCATCGTGTTTGTTTTGAAGCATAATCTTAGCCATCCATTCATTATTCAAGCAATTGAACAACATGATAGCCTTTCATCCCAAGACAACCCTAAATCATATGTCCAACTTCTGAGTTGCCTTCGCCACTCTTGAAACACACAAGCTCTTCAACCTCACTTTTCTCCTGAAGAAGACCTGTTGATGATCAAATCTGACGATTAATCTCTTCTTTGAAGTGATTATCTTTACATCATCTTCAAGCTTCGTTTTCGAGCTTTACTTACCATGGTAACCCCTCTATTAAATCTGAAAGTGTTGAATCTTCTACATACGGTTGATCAAAATGTCTTCTACCTTCATTTTTGAACTCTCCACACTACTTTGTATGTTACCACTCACCGTTCTTTTCTATGTCTCGGTGACAACCTAAGTATAAAATTTAAGCGGTGAGTCCATGAATCAATTTATGCTTTTTAGTGATTTAATGGGTTTAAGAACCTTGGATTTGTTGTTTTTTTGGCAGATTACAGATCATGCACCCCAGTTGTTCGACATATTGCCTTAAATAATGTTTCATCAAGTATGGTGAAATTTTCAGATAAAGTGGATGAAGTGGTTATAAGTGAAAAGATCTCAGAGCCGATCTGCCTATATCTTACGAACATGAAAAACGACGACCCTTTTTCTACTTCTGAACCCGAATCTTTGAAATCTCCCTTTCAAATCTGTATGCAACATTGGTGATTTTGATTTTTATGTTATCAATTATTCATGTAGGGGATCTTATATATGATAATCTTTCTTCATTATTGTTGTATTTGCTATGAGTGAACTTAAAATTAGTAATAAAGGCTAATTTATTTGTAAATTTTTTGTTTAATATGTATGATCAGGAATGGAGGGAGAAGAGCATACTAAAACCAGCCCAAGCAAAAGTCAATGTAACTCAGGAATGATGTTAGTCACAAGCAAATTGGCCTGGTGATGTTTAACAGATCACACATCATGTTTGTTTCTTAGATGTGAGTCACGTTAAATTTAATATAGTTTTTGTTTCGGTTTTTCATTTAATGAACACGAAGGATCATATGTTATTTTATGAAGAGAGTAAAAACAAAGCATAAACAAATAGACTTTAAGGTAAAAAGAGGGTCGAGACACATGATTTTTCAAGTAATAAATATCATTTACTTTCAAATTTAGTTATCCTTTTGTGTATAAAAATATGATTTTTTGTTATTTATAATGCATTGTATCAAATATACAGATATAAGATAAAAGTTTTTTTTAATATCTAATCTAATAATAGTTTGCATTGTTCTTGACAATGATCTTGTAGGGGCTGAAGAGTTAGAACTGTTTTGTGACGAAGTGCAATTTTTTCAGAAAAATGATGGTTTTTGACGTAATTATTTTTGGCAAAATTTACCATTTGTAATATACCTTTCTCACATACTATGCTATTACTTTAGATCTTATTAACTTATACGCTTAATATGTTTATGTTTTAATTGTTTGTACTGTAAAAAAAACTTGATTAACAAGAATGATATGTTCATAAGTGTTGACTGTATGTTGAATTTTTTGGTAGTATTTTGAAGAAAAATAAGAGATTTGTTGTCTTTGATACTTTTTATTTTACTAATATTTTGCCTTTGTAGTATTTTATAGTTTCAAAATCATAAATATTAAGTGTTAATGGTTTCTTGAATTTGAAATAAAATATAATATTATAAGATTAAAGAATGAAATATTACAAAAACCAGTGAATGATGTTTTACATAAAAGCAATTAATATGAATAGTTAAAGAAAAAAAACGCTAGCACTTACATTCAGTATTTTCCAAAGAAAATTAATCACTGTTATATAACTCTTTGTCCACATGACTGATCATCAAAATGAAATTATTCCCTCGTGCCAAAATTCTTGCAAAATATTGAATTTAAACATTTACAAATTTTGGAATATGTTTTTTAGTTTAATTCTAAAATCCGGTATTTGAATCTGAATGTAAAAATTCTTTTCTTCAGTTATTTATTTATTTATTTTTAAAATTTACATAAATTAAGTAGGAAATTTTCATTTCCGTCATGATCAATTTAGTAACTCAAATATGTTGGGGTATATATTTTATATTATTAAATTTTGGATGGTTATTTTCATTTCAAAACCATATATTCCAACTCACTGTATAAAATATTTTACTTTGCATGATGAAACAAGTAGTACCCGATTGGTATTAGTTTTTTTTTATTTTTTATTTTTATATTTTTTCATAGCAATGTATAACCCGAAATGTTAGTATTTTTTTTAATCACAACAACAATTTACATTTATTTTTAAACCAAAACAATAACGTATTTTCTCTTTAATTAAAAATCACATACATTTAAAACGAAAAATAAAATACTTTTATTTTTAACCCAAATAACAATGTTTATCTAAAGGAACTATATACTTAAAGGAAACGATTTGATGACCATCAAAACGAAATAATTTTTTAGAGGAAACTAATCGTTGGAAGGAAACAAATTTTTACCGCCGCATTGCTCGGGTATCTTACTAGTATATATATATATATATATATATATATATATATATATATATATATATATATATATATATATATATATATATATATATATGATGATACTTGCTGATGAAAATTAGTATTTCCAAGAAATAAATAATTTCCAATTAATTATAAGAGTTTATTGAATATTTATTAAAATCAATTTCTAATAAATAATCAATTATACCAATTTGTTTTTAGTGTGACCCATTACTATCATATGTTTATTAACAATATCACTTTAATATGATTCTTGAGCATACTAGATCTTTCACATTTCACTCCAATGCTCCTATCTCATAAAGTCTTGATTCCAACGTCCAAGTCTTGATTTTATGACACTACACCACTAAATACACTCAAAGGGGGTTGATCATAGTCTCTAGAGCTCAAATATCTCATAAAGTCTCTAACTTTTGGGACAAAACCCTAAAATACTCTACTATGATGCAAAAATCAAAAGAGTGAGAAAGCTTGGAGCTTTATACCTCTAGATGAAGCTCCTAACTCAGATATGCTCAGATCCAAGGCTTTGACTCTCACTCCTTCTTCTCCAAAGCTCCTTCTTCACTCCAAGAACACACAAAATCACTTAAAGGCTCTCAAATGGACACACACAAGCTCAAGAACGAGGATTAGGGTTTTAGAGGGTTGTTTGTCTGAAGATGGTGGCCAGGAATGAGGCCATCATATCCTTTATATAGGGACACACCCTAAATTAGGGTTTTCACTCTGGACCTAGTACGCCCAGCGTACCCTCTGGTACGCCCAACGTACTAGGTTGCTTCCGCGTCAAAAGCACGCACATGAGTACGCTGAGTGTACACTCGCGTACGCCCCGCGTACTCATTTGCCACCTTTTTCTCTATAAGGGCTAAACTTGACAAATACCAAAAGAACAAGGGTTTATAAGGTAAACCTGGACTTCGGATGTTACAAATTGGAAACTGTATCTAAAATAGAATAATTCCATAGTTTAAATAGAATAACACCATAATTTCTTGATAATTTTTATTTAAGCTAAAGGTTCCTTATTTTTCTACAACCTTACTTTTACATGTCACCCTAGCAGGGCCGGTCCATTGTTTTTTGCTACCCGGGGCGAGATAACAATTTTTATGCCCTTAAATATAAAAAATTTAGAAAAACATAAATATAGTAAATTTTATAATCAAACAAACAATACAATACAAACAAAAACCTACAAAAAAATCATCTAAAACGATGTCTTCGTGCATTTTTTGAAGCAAAAACATCTCTTATTTTACAATAATCAATATTTTGTAAAAAATCATTTTCAATACTTAAAATTGATAATCCATATAATCTTTCTTGAGTCATAGTACTTCGGTGATACGATTTCAAAAGCTTTAATTTTGAAAAACTTCTTTCCGCGGAAGCAACCGTAATCGGCATTGTCAATAAGATCCTATATGCAACCAAAACATAAGGGAACATATCCATTCTTCTTGCATACTCCATTATTTGAATAGATGTCCAAGGACTTTCACATTGTATGCTTCATTCGATAACATTTTCTGCAAAATTTGTAACTCAATAAATAAACCAATTCCATCAATATCACATTCTTCACCACTTGTCAAGTTGGACTCAAGATTTAAACAACATTTCGTTAATTCATCATCATCTAAAGAAACTAATTTGGAACCATCAAATAAGAAACCAAATATAGATTCAAAATATTGCATTTGTTCAAATCTACTTTTCAATTGAACAAGAGTCATATCTACTATAACAATAAAATAATCTCTTTTAAATGCTTATTTGAGAAGATTGATGTTCTCTTTTAGTATTCATCATTTACTAGTGAATCAGCATCTCTACACACTTGTCCATTATCACTTTCTATAGATAATTTTTTTAAATCTTTTCTTATTTGAGAAACCTTCACAGTTGTCAAATATCAGAACAAAGAAGCCTCTTGAATCCTGATTCACATCACAAAAACAAGAAACGAAAACACAAAAAGTTTACAAAATCGAAACTACATAAATTAAAATGAAACAATAAAATTGAAATCAGAAGAAGAGTAGAAAGAACTCACCTAAATCAGAAAAAAATCAAAATCACAGTGCTTTTTCGTTTTCCAACTTTCACCTTTCAATATGCCTTCTGATTTCAACCTTAAACAGAGAAGAAATCCAATCTTAAATCGAAATCAAATAGATAGAAACACATAAACAGATATAATGAAACACATAATTAGAAGACAAGTACAGAACTCACACAAAAAAAACGAAATCAGACTATCCTTTTTCGATTTCCAGCTTTCAGATATACCTTCAAACCTCCTGATTATGTATTCACATCACAAAATCAACCATTGAACCAATCACTTAATCAGATACAATGAATATATGATGATTGATGTCGGGAATTTTAGAAAGAAATAAGAAACAGACAAAAGAAAAAAAAAAAAGAACTCACCAATTTAAGTCTTCTTCTGTTTTCCTCTTGCTTCAGGCAGAAAAAAATCGAACCCAAATCAAGCACAGTAACTATGAATCGTTAATACAACTCGGAATGAAGGAAAAAAATTGAATTTAATCGAATGGAATTAAGAATCGAATGGTTGCAGTAGTAGTCGATTTACACAAATTGGGAATAAGATAGAGAGAGATATAGAACAAGAAATGGAGAAAGAGGAATAGAAATCGGACCACAGACGAATAGTTCAGCGATTAAAAGTCTCGATCTCCACGATTTTCAAGGGTTCCCGTTAGAAATTTGACAATTGAAGTTCTCAAGAGTTATCTTGGCGCTCACGAAGTTACTTCCCGCTTCCGCCTTCAGCTCCTCGTTTAGACACTCCTCGTTTCTTCTTGGACTACTGCTGCTGGACTTAACTACTGGGCCAAAGTTCCGAAATATATATATAATATAACTTGTTGAAGAAATATTATGCCCCCTTATTTTTGATGCCCTGGGCCTAAGCCCAACTCATGTATTGGGCCGCGCCTGCACCCTAGCATCATATGTGTCTATATTTTCATTCCGTTGTGTGTCCTTTCACCTATGAAATGATCATCTCTCACACCTTACCAGTTAAATATGTTTTAGGGTGTGTTCGGTAAAACTAGCCGGTAGCGTGTAGCATATAGCGGGTAGTTGGTAGCTGGTAACGTTTTGTTAAATAAACGCTACGTGAGATAGCTTTGAGATTTGGAGCGTTTTAAACGAAACGCTAAAGCCTGTACTGACAAACGATACTTTTTGTTCAAAACTGAGCGTTTTATTAAACGCTAAAAATTTAGATGTTTCCAAACATTTAGTGTCGAACATGGTCTTACGCTATTGTACTCTACATGTGAAGAAACCAAAAAAGAATGAAAGGAAGGTAAAACAATGAGGTAAAATCTCGCTGTAGGGGCATTTTTGTACAGTGGACAAGTTAAGGGGTGTTGTTCACCATAGGGTACGATGGATATACACCCTACAGTTTATAAAATCCAACAAATATGATTTTAAATAAGTTCTCTAAATTTTTTGATGATATAGAAAAAAGAATATAGGTGACGGCATAATTGTGAAGTGAATATAGAATGAGGAATCCCCAACCAAGTAGGAGTGGGAATCTTGTATGGATGATGGATTCCATTTGGGAGAGAGATTTGTTGAAAGTCTACTAACCCCATTTGCAATCATGTACCCATTTGTTCCTTAGTGTGAGAACTTTCTTCCCATTGCTTCAAAAATAATTTAATAAAATAATATAAGTTGAACGCTATTTTAGATCTTTCTAAAAATAATGAGAGGTTAAGCTTGATGTGTATACGGGTATAGTACTTTTGAAAATTTTCAATTCTTGAAATTTTTTCATGACATCACTATATAAATGTCATGTAACTTTATTTTGAAATATTATCATAAAAACCTTCCGGTATCTTTTAAACATAAAAATATTATTACTATAATTCTTTTTACAAATTAATATTTATTTTCTCGTTAGTATATAAAATTCTGTGATGTCGTTGTCAATTCGTCACACATCAGTGCCATCCTAATATATACCTTACATAAGCCGATAACGACATCTTCATAATCCAAGTGGGGTAAATGATGCGATCTTCGTGGCATCGTGTTCATGTCCAACCTTCCATAAACATTCTTAAAATATTTGAAAGTGGTTTCATATTTGGTTCCAACTTCCAAGTATCAAAGAGCTACGTATAAAATAAAGTATAGGATGCGATAAATAGATGCGAGAGAAGCACAAGTTAAATGTAAGATAAATTCATGTTCGATAATTTTTGATAAATTTATGTTCCATAAATTTTAAATTCTCATTATATATGTCGATAAGTAACTTAAATGTCGAATGTGTAGAAATTAGGCATGTAAGAATGTTTATATGGAAAAAAAAAAAAAAAAAAAAAAAAAAAACTCTTGACGTCATCTGATGTTGGTAAATGGTTAGCATGTTTCGTCGTTTGGTTGGTGAAGGGAGAATTGGCGAAGGTGACCTAAGTCTTTTGATATTTTTCCACAAACTTTGGGTTCTTAAGTATTATTTGAAGCTATGACGTTGTTCCATGATTGAGGAAGTAGTACTGCATACACATCCACCAAGTCTATTATTACACCATTATGACTATTCTTTTAATTAATTAACGTATGATGTAACTGTAAAACTTTGAGATTGACGTCATATTTTTTTTACAATTTTGTTTCTTTACTTTAATAAAATCGTTTTGGAGAAAAAAATCTTAATCCCATTATCCTTATAAATGATTCTAAGAACTATGGTCCTGACTCCATTCAAGTTATTGAATTATTTGATCAAGATGTAAATTTTTGACGATGTAAAAGCTGTTAGGATCGAGACACTTAACACACGACTCTAAACACACACACAGCTCACGAAAAACAAGAACACAAGGATGAACATGAGGGATTTAACGTGGTTCGGTCCTTCTCTGACCTACGTCCACCGGTAACTAGGAATTTACATTTCTTGGTGCTAATCTGCACTCTTTCTGTGTTACACTAGATACAAGTTTTACAAATACAGATGAATCTCTTATATAGAGATGGAAATCAGAAGTAGTCAAAAAACACAACCGGGTCTTCAGCCAACCTTTGAAAAAATTTCACATTCAACAATTGTGGCTTCACATTCAACAATTGTGGCTTCACAACTTCACATTGTTCCTGCCATTTTTGACCAGCTGTGGCTTCACATTCAACAATCTCCCACTTGAAGCCACAGAACAATCTTCACCTGTGCTTCAACTGTGCATCTGTATTTTAAAAAATTTGATCTTAACTCCTTCCTAGTTACCCGGCCTTCTCTTCAATTTACCTGTTCTCTGTCTCCACCGGCTCCCACTGAAATGAACTGCCCGATCCTGGAACATCCTGAGAACAAACGACACTCTCCATGTGAAGCAGATAATCTGGAGAGACTTTTACAGATGGAATACTGGTTCTCTTAACCCACTGTGTTCTGGGTATTCTAGCTGAAACAAAGCCCATGCTCCCACTGCTATGAATGCCCTTGACTGGTTTTTCTGAACTGTTCCAAACACGTTCAACCTGAATCTGACCTGTGACTCTGGGTTTGCCATCTGCAAAGCAAACCTTCTTCTGTCCACGAGACTCTATGAACCGGATTTTGTTTTTCTTCTGAACTGGGACGGTTACTCCCTCAGACGGTAAACTGACCATATATAATGAACTCCTCTTATGTCCACGAGCTATCACAAGATTTCCTTTGACAACCTTCCACTGCCCATTCCTGAACTTAACCTCGTGTCCCTGTTCATCCAACTGCCCAACAGAAATCAACTGTTTCTTCAGACTTGGAATTACCCAGACATCCTTCAAAGTCCATGGACCGACTGGAGTCTTCAGATCTAAGTCACCTATGCTCGTCACATCAAGAACCTCATCGTTCGCCAGTCTTACCTTACCAAAATCCCCTTCTTTCAGATTCCGCAGTGCTTCACGGATGTGGGTAGCGTGAAATGAAGCACCCGAATCCATAACCCAGGAATCCACATTGCTCTCCACACTACAGATCAAAACATCATCATCTGAATGGTCTACTGCAACGTTAACTTCTTTCTTGTCTTTTGGACATTGATTCCTGAAATGTCCAACCTCTTTACAGTTCCAACAAGTCACATCATTTCGAGTCCTCGACTGACTCCTTCTCCTGTTCCCGCTCCCACTACCTCTGTTATTTCTTCTACCTCTGACCGCATTCAATTGTTCACTTGATGATTCCCCGGAATTTCTTCGTCTGACGTCTTCGCCTAGAATTAAATCCCGAATTCCCTCAAAAGTGAGCTCTTTCGATCCTGCGGAACTAGTAACGGCTGTAACTGTTCCGGACCAACTGTCAGGTAATGATGATAACAGTAGTAAAGCTTGAACTTCGTCCTCAAATTTTATTCCCACTGACCCAAGTCTGGATAAAATCAAGTTCAAATTGTTGATGTGTACTGTAACTAAACTTCCTTCCCTCATCCTCGTGTTGACTAGTTCCCGAATCAGGAAGACTTTATTTGCTGCCGACGGCTTCTCGTACATATTAGACAATGCCTCCATGATTCCTTTTGCCGAGGTCTCCTTCAAAATATTGAAGGCAACATCCTTTGACAACGTCAGTCTAATAAATGCCTTGGCCTTCTTATCCAAAGTCTCCCAGTTTGCCTGTGTCATCGCCTCCGGTTTTTCACCTAAAACTGCGTCCAAGTCTTTATGTACGAGCAAATCTTCAATTTGCATCTTCCACCAACCAAAATCTTTCCCATCAAACTTCTCAATCTGAAGCTTACTGCTTTCTGCCATTTTCTGAAAGAACAATGACCTATCTTGCAATTTTCTGGAAATTCAGGGGCCAAATTGCAAATTTTCAAATCTGCTACAGTGTTGCTACAGTGCCTGCTACAGTGTCTGCTGACGTCGTGCTACAGTTCCTGCTACAGTGTCGTCTTCTCCGGCGGACTGCTACAGTGTCTGGTGCTACAGTGTCGTCTTCTCCGGCGAACTGGTTTTCCCGGTCACTATTCCGGCAAACCTTTGACCGGCGATTTGGACGTCTTCCGGTGGTCAAAAATTCAGAAAAAAATATTTTCGGAATCTTCGGAACGAGACCTTTCCAACGGTATACACCAAAATCGTTTTTGACGAAAAAAAATTTCGACCAAAAAACAGAAAATCACCCTCTGGAGCTAAACCAAGGCTCTGATACCACTTGTTAGGATCGAGACACTTAACACACGACTCTAAACACACACACAGCTCACGAAAAACAAGAACACAAGGATGAACATGAGGGATTTAACGTGGTTCGGTCCTTCTCTGACCTACGTCCACCGGTAACTAGGAATTTACATTTCTTGGTGCTAATCTGCACTCTTTCTGTGTTACACTAGATACAAGTTTTACAAATACAGATGAATCTCTTATATAGAGATGGAAATCAGAAGTAGTCAAAAAACACAACCGGGTCTTCAGCCAACCATTGAAAAAACTTTACATTCAACAATTGTGGCTTCACATTCAACAATTGTGGTTTCACAACTTCACATTGTTCCTGCCATTTTTGACCAGCTGTGGCTTCACATTTTCTTAAGTATTATTTGAAGCTATGACGTTGTTCCATGATTGAGGAAGTAGTACTGCATACACATCCACCAAGTCTATTATTACACCATTATGACTATTCTTTTAATTAATTAACGTATGATGTAACTGTAAAACTTTGAGATTGACGTCATATTTTTTTTACAATTTTGTTTCTTTACTTTAATAAAATCGTTTTGGAGAAAAAAATCTTAATCCCATTATCCTTATAAATGATTCTAAGAACTATGGTCCTGACTCCATTCAAGTTATTGAATTATTTGATCAAGATGTAAATTTTTGACGATGTAAAAGCATCTCCAATTGATGACATAACAGACCCGAGTTGGGTTGTATTGGCAAGCCGTGCCGGATCAATATACTTTGTTGAACCAATAAGATGTCTAATTCTCAACATTGCCAAAGTTGCAAGGTTCAACTCTCAACATTGTCAAAGTTACAAGCTTACATTTTCAAATTGTAAAAGTTCCAAAGTTCAACTCTCAACATTGTCAATTTTGGTTCTAAATCTTAATCTTGTTAAAGTTGCAAGATTGAACTCTAACGCTTATTAAAGTTATAAGGTTCAATTCTTAACCTTGTTAAGGTTGCAAAAATCACTTCTCAACATTGTCACAATTGCAACCTTCAATTCTCAACCTTGTTAAATTGCAAGGTTGAACTCTCAAACTTGTCAAAGTTACAAGGTTCAATTCTCAACCTTGTCGAAGCTTCAAGGTGAACTCTCAACCTTGTGAAAGTTGTAAGGTTTAGTTATCATCCTCGTCAAAATTTGACAAGGTTGATGTGACAACCCAGAAAATACGTCGTCAACCGCCGTTAAAGATCTAACGCTACCAACGACATTTAAGTGAACAACTCTGTAATCATTCGACATACAAATAAACATATTCGGTTTTTTTCTTCAATTATGTCGACAGTTAGACTCAAATATTTAGTGCGCGAAAAACCATGTCATCTTACAAGCAGGTTAACATTTTCAGAACATACGTGAAACATCCCAAAAATACAGTCCAAAAATTTCGTTTTAATTTATAAATAAAACCATAGTAATCCAGATCATCTCATAAAAATATAAGTGATAATACATCAAAACATCATATCAAAACACTGTATCAAAATCACATGTCCAAATATTAGAGTAAATCCTCCCAGGCTAAACATTGTGGTGTGTGCGATGCAGTCATCCCAAGCTCTTCCCCTTACTAGCGGAAGTACCTGAAACCAAAACTGAAAACTGTAAGCACGAAGCTTAGTGAGTCTCCCCAAACTACCACATATCATACACATAATCACATAATAACATACATCGGGCCTTGCCCGCTACATTGGGCCCCGCCCGACATCGGACCGAAATCTGGCATCGGGCTCTGCCCGGAATCGGACCGAAGTCTGCTATACATATAACATATCAACAAAGCATATAACATAAACACATAACATGAGCACATAACACATTCCTCGGGCTTGCCCCGGCATCGGACCGAAGCACGGAACATATAAACATAACATATAAACTAAACATTCATCGGGCTTACCCCGGCATCGGACCGAAGCCCGGAACATATAAACAAACACATGCAAGAATCACGAAGACATCAAGCATACAAACATTCCTCGGGCTTCCCCCGGCATCGGACCGAAGTCCGGAAACATATAACCTACATCGGGCTAACCCCGACATCGGACCTAAGTCTGGCATATGCAAACATACATAAACGGGTCGGCATTGGTGCCTTCGACCCGTTCCTACTGGAGGAAAACTCACCTCATAAAGCTGGCTGTTGAACCTCTCGGTAAGGAATCTCTATCGGCTGCTCCCGTGACTCATCGGCTATCATTATCACAATAACACTTAGTCAAAATCCAATAATCCTTCTTAGGGTAAAATGACTATTTTACCCCCTGATCTAATTTGGACCATAACCTAGGCCCAATTCCATCTAATCTTTCCAAACCCACTAATGACCCAATTTTCGAAATTGGGCCCAACTTCTCAAATGGGCCTTCCCTTAGGCCTAAACATGTCCTTGGTCCATTATCTGACTTCTGATAGCCCATTAAGGCCCAATAGCTGAGAAGTCTAAAGATTTGCCCAAACTGAGGCCCAAACGTCACAAAGCCCAAAACCTGAGAGTACGTTGGGCGTACTCCTCTGTACGCGAAGCGTACTTCTGCATGGCTTGTACGATGCACGTACTGGCTTGTACTCCCAGCGTACTACCCTGTTAAGCCATCAACTTCAAAAATGCTTATTCTAATAAGACCTTTAGCCCATATTACAAATATGAGTCCCTTAGCATGTCTTAACTCATAGAGTCGACTACTTGGTGGCTTGCAACCCACCAAATGAACCCAAACTTGGAATATAGCAACTAACTTCCAAGGGAATGACTAGATCTCATGCATGGTCACAAATGGACCTTAAAGATCGAAACATTACTGCTTATGGGATTCATATGTCACTAAGGGTGGCAACCCTAGACCTAGAAACGAGTTTGAGTCATAAAGATCCATTCTTGGGACTAAAAAGATCCCAAAAAATCACTACACTAGATATAAGCATACATGAGAAAAGTTGAAAGCTTTATACCTCCAATGAGTGCCAAATGGTGAGGTAATCTCAGATCCTTGAGCTCAAGATACTCAAGTTCTTCTTCTCCAACTTCTCTTTTCTTCTTCCAAGCTCCAAATCACCAAAGTAAGCTTCACAAGGCCAAAAACACACAAGGATGAAGTATGAAAGGGTTTCTAGGGTTTTCTGAGGTTGAGAGGTTGGTAAGGAGGGTAGGGTTTGAGCCATAATGTTGTATTTATATGGCTTAAACCCTAAAAATTAGGGTTTGGAATTTGCTCACGTACTCTACGCATACTCCTTGGTACGTTGCGCGTACGTGCATGCGTCCCCCGCATCCAATGCTTATCTATGCCCCGCGTACACCAAGGCTACGCCCAACGTACGTCTTTTGGGCAGCCCAACTATTCAGCCCACTCACTAATGGTCCACTCAAATAATCCATCCATTAAATATTTATCCCAACAATTAATTAAAGAAATATTAAATAATTATTACATCAAGTGACGGTCGTTACAATTCTCCCCCACTTGAATCAGACTTCGTTCTTGAAGTCCGCTGCATCCGAAAACAACTCCGGGTAGTGCTCCCTCATCTCTTCCTCGGGCTCCCAGGTCCACTCTGACGCCTTGTGGTGCTGCCACTGCACCTTCACCAGCTCAACCCTCTTGTTCCTCGACTCCTTCGTCTTCCTGTCGAGAATAGCTACTGGTCTCTCGATGTAGTTCAGGCTGTCATCAACCTGAATATCCTCTAAAGGCACAACCGATGAGTCATCCACTAAGCACTTCTGCAGCTGAGAAACATGGAAAGTGTTGTGGATCTTGCTGAGCTCTGCTGAAAGATCCAATCGATATGCCACCTTGCCCACCCGGGCTATAACCCTGAAAGGACCGATGTAGTTGGGGCCCAGCTTGCCCGGCTTCCTGAACCAGATGACACCTTTCCAAGGTGACACCTTCAGGAGAACCATGTCGCCCACCTAAAACTCCAAGTCTAAACGGCGCTTGTCGGTATAGATTTTCTGCCGACTCTGAGCAGTCTAAATCCTGCTTCGAACCTGCTGGATCCTCTCCGTGGTCTTGAGTACTACCTCAGTACTCACCATGACTCTCTGACCGACCTCGCCCCAACAGATTGAGGTCCTACACTTTCTCCCATAGAGCATCTCGAAGGGAGGTCGATCTATGCTAGAGTGGTAACTATTGTTATACGAAAATTCCGCTAACGGAAGATACGTATCCCAACTGCCACCGAAATCCAAAACACATGCGCGCAGCATGTCCTCGAGAGTCTGAATCGTCCTCTCGCTCTGCCCATCTCTATGAGGGTGGAAAGTGGTGCTGAAGTGGAGACGAGTACCCATCTCATCGTGAAACCACTTCCAAAATCGGGAAGTGAAACGAACATCTCGGTCTGACGTAGATCTCGGCCAGCTTCTCAGCCGATATACTCTCTTGGATCAAGATAAAATGAGTACTCTTGGTCAACCGTTCCAAGATAACCCATATCGAATCCACTCCACGTGCGGTCCTGGGAGGCTTGGTGATGAAATCCATAGTGATGTCTTCCCATTTCCACACGGGAATATCCAACGGTTGCATCTTGTCATGAGGTCGCTGGTGCTCGGCCTTGACCTTCCTGCAGGTAAAGCAACACTCCACATACCATGCTATGTCCCACTTCATGCAGGGCCACCAGTAATCAGGGCAAAGATCCCGGTACATCTTCGTCGCCCCGGGATGGATGGAGAACCTCGACTTGTGGGCCTTATCCATCAGAATCTGTCGTACTCCGCCCCAATACGTAACCCATACCCTCCCATGAAAGGTCAACAGCCTCCGACTGTCATAGTCAAATGAGGCCATCTGGCCTATGATCCGCTCACACTTCCGGTGCTTCTCCTTCATACCCTCGACCTGCGCCTTTCGGATTTGCTCCAGTAGTGGAATAATCACTGTCATCCTCAGACATATGTCTCGAATTGGAGCTTCCACCGCATTGCGGCTAAGAGCATCGGCCACTACATTCGCTTTGCCCGGGTGGTAAATGATCTCGCAGTCGTAATCCTTCATCACATCTAACCACTAACGCTGCCTCATGTTCAGATTCGGCTGATCCATGAGGTACCTCAAACTCTTGTGGTCCGTGTAAATAGTACAATGAACCCCATAGAGGTAATACCGCCAAATCTTGAGGGCGAAAACTGTTGGATTAGTGTCTAAGCCCATAACTATAATTGGTATATACTTGACCCGACCCGGCATGGTCCATTTGGGTTGCATGGCATCGGGACATTTGGATAGACCTTTTGTGAGAAGAGGATATATGTGACATATTAATATATTATAAGTTCTAATATATTAATATGAAATCATAGTATTTAATTAGTATTGATCAAGAATTAATTTGGAATTAATTTAGTGATCAAAAGAGAGTAATTAAATATATGGGGATTGATTGTGTAAATCATTCATTCTTATATATGTGGGCTTATGATCCATGATTCCTTATGTTGGGTTTAACCCATGTGGTAACCCATGGATACTCCATGGAGGTTAAAACCCATGGAGCATAAGGAATGGGTAAAGTCATGGGTTACATGGTGTAACCCTAATGTGCACACTATATAAAGACCCCATTGGTTGGTGAAATCATCACTAGTGCATACACAAGAGGGCAAGTCAATTTCTAGAGTGAAGTATCTTTTCTCATGGTTATTCCAAGTTGTTTTGATGTTGTGTGAACCATTTGAGGTGTCACACTTGAGGCACTAGGCTCTTGAGCTCCATGGAATCAAGCTACAACAAAGAGGTATGTAATTCTACTACATTTTATATTACATGTACTTTATATTATGCTAGTTAGAACAATACCTTGGAAAATTGATATTTGCATGTATAATAGAGAAAACATAGATCCAAGGTATTTAGGGTTGCATGTACACCATAGGAGTGTTAGAATGCTGATAACCCAACAGTGGTATCAGAGCCTAGACTTGTTTTCATTTATACTTGATGCAAATTGCTGAAAATCGAAGTTTGTATGCTGTCGGGACAACTGAATCGCCGATTCCATTAAGGGACTCGACGAGTCCTTGAAGAAATTCATCCTACTCGTCGAGTTGGTTCATGCACTCGACGAGTTGGACCCCCTAACAACATATCTTCGAGTTTTAAGACTGGAATTGGTCTAGAATCATTACCTTAAACTGTTTTGTACTTATAAAACCTGTTTTTGATGTGGTAATGATTATGGTAAACCAATTTCAAAGTTATTATCAAAGTTGCAAGTTTTATATATGTTTATATGATTCTTGAAAAATTGTTGATATGGATTGTTCATGCTTATGATTTTTGGTAGATCGTAGGAATTATGTGCAAATTGTTAGTGTAATTCTTGATCTTAATGACATTGTATGTACTCTATAACTTGTCCTCAAGTTATAAATTACCAAGTTTTTTGTGTCACCTTGTTTTATGAGTTAATTTAGATTAATGAAAAAAATTATGTGTTAGTTGTTTTCAATCCAAATTGATCTAAAAGTAGTTCATAAAATGTGGTTTTGTAACTTGTCCTCAAGTTATATGAAAAGTCACATTTATGAATCTTAAAACTCATAAAAGTGCCATAGGTTACAATATGAAGAGTCTTTTTCTCAAAAATAGTTTTATGGACTTCATAACTTGTCCTCAAGTTATGGATGTTCAAAAGTCTCTTCATTAAAGTTTTTAAAACTTTAATTAAACTCATAAGTTATGAAAATCCAATAGTTTTGAATAGTTTCAATACTTGCCCTCAAGTTTTGGAATTTGTAAAGTTTACCCCTTATGTATACTTTAATTCCAAATCAAACCCTAGAATTTTAAAAGTTTAAAATTCAACCCTTATACTATTATTATATTAAAAGTTTAATTATATAGATGTGTATAAGAATAAGTCAGTCTTACCGTTAGTAGGCCTCATTCACGAAGCCGGTCTATAAGGGGGGAGGGGTGTAAGGTTACTGCCTATAAAATGGCAGTTTAATGGGTGTCCACTCTCACCCACCGCTTCCTTGACTGGTGGAGGGTCGTTAGCCGAACGGGTAAGATAAGGACTATAATTCTCTTTTCATTAAAAGTATAATGATAAATACTAAGTAACTAAACACTTATAAATTCCCAATCTTAGTTACTTAGGAAAATGTGAAAAGGTGCTAACCCATGAAATTGCATTTTGCACCTTTGTTAAGTCGTTAGTGGAGCGTGTGTGGTTAACCAACACACTAACATGGGACTGACAATGTGTGGCAAAGGGTAACTTAATGTTTATCATAGATTGGTGGAGCGCGTGTGGTTAATCGACACATCAATTAGGTGATAAAGTTAAGGGTACCAAGTAAATTTGCATGGTTATTCACACCTTGTTTGTGATCCTCGGCATCCCAGTCACAAACTTGAGAGGGCACAATTGAGATTTAAGCATGCCATTGAAAGTTCAATGAATCTCAAAAGATCTAGGAGTTTCAATCCAATTAAAACTTAATAATTTATTTTGTTTTTCATGGTGGAAATTGGTAAATCGTCATTTACCTACCTTCAAATATTTTATAACTTGGATTACAGCATCCCTCTTCCAATTATAAATAGTTTGTTGGGTCCTAGCCTTAATATTTCATATTGGGTGTTATATTAAGGACTTAAATCAACTAAACTTGAATTTCTCCCTCATAAATTTCTATTTCAGACAACTATGGTCTTCCCAAATCTTTAGGAACAAGCCTTCCTAATGAAGATGATATCCCACATGGCAATCAAGGTGAAAGATTAATCCCTTTGTTGTGCATTAATGGAACTGGAAATCATGCTTCACTTCCTCCACCTCCTCCAATAATTCTCCCTATACCACAAGTTTCAAGACTTAAAAGTTCTAAGTCACTCAATCCCTATTGGCAAGAAAAGACTATATGTGCTTACATCTTGGAGGTTAAGTCACATATTGGCAAGCCGGGAGAGTCGGGTATCGAAGTCTCGAGGTAGCTGGCTGTTGACTTGGTTCTTCAGTCACTCCCTGATGACAGATCACGACATGACCCTTAGTGAATTTTACCTATTTGCTTGATGCTGCTAAATCAGCAATGATTTGGAGCATTGGTAAAGCAAATTAGATTGGAAGATCTACTTCTCAAACCTATTTGGACATTGACAATGGTGACATTGGAAGTCCAGAAAAGCTTTCTCTTCCCAATAGAAAGGGATTGGCCATGGTCAAGTCATTTGACCAATGGTAAAGAGAAAGGCTAAGTCTGAGACACTCAAGTGTACCATTTCCAAAAGGTCCATATGTTTCTTTTGCCAAAGGAAGGGACATTGGTTTCGAAGCTACCGAATTTACCTGAAAAGTTCATAAGGATGAAAGTCAAAAAGTTTGACTTTTCTTCAGGTAAAGTCCATTATCTAACTCTATGAAGTCTCTTTTTGAGATTCTTAATACATGATGTAATGTAAATTACATTTTGATGTTTTGGAAGAACCAAAGGAAACCTAAAGAAAGAGTATGCTGATCTGATCGCGAAGATGGATCTCGATCGCATGGTTCGATGATCAGAATTTTGAGTTGCTGCTTAAGAGTTATGATATATTGCTTAGGAATAGATAACAACATGTTTTTCATATGTATTTGCATTGTAAGGAAAATATTTTTCCGCAAGTTTTAAAATAAAAGAAAAGGATTTGATTTATTTTAGGTATCCTTACAATGACATTTGTGAAAAATTGTTGTTTATATGTTTCCATTGATAAGCAATATTGGAAAATGGATTTGAGCCTTTCATTTGTGGTAGTGTCATAATTTACCAAATAAGGATAGATTCTCATCACCCAAGTTTCAGTTGGATAGAAACTTGGAATCATGCAAGTTGTATTGTGTGATGAATGAGAATTTTCATCTTTGGGAAATTAAGACTAAGTCCTTGCTCACATGTATATGTGAGTAAAGTGAAGGACTAAAGGATTGGGTACACTTGGTTGTGCGCTGGTCAAGTCGACCACAAGGAATGATAAGATTATTCGTCATGATCTACTAAAGTTTAGTAAATATGGTTATACTTACAAGTTTAAGTGTAATTCTGAAACATTGGAAAAGTTTCAATGTATGGCAGGACGAATGAGAAGAATCAAATTAGGCAGAAAGATAAACGTTTCTCCAATCTGAAAAGGTGGGAGAGTGCTTAAGTATCTTGGTTTATGGTTATCTTGGTGATTATGAAACCATATCAAAATTGATCGTCTAAGGACACCTTAGTGCATTTGTTTGGCTAAGGATAGGAATCGCGAATTATTGAAATGGTTAAATCAAAAGATAAATCATACTTCGTTCCAAAAACAAATCTTAGAGTCATACTCCAAGATTGGGCCTTGAGTGACATAATCTTAAAAAGGTGTAAAACACTTGTCAAATGTAGAGTAAAATGTTTTCTGCTCTTGTACATTTGAGATTGATAAGTTGTGATGTTTTGGATAAGACAAAGACCAACTAAGACCAATTGTGAGAAGTGTTTAACTTGATAAGAATCCGCACTAACTCTTGAATATTTGTTTTGTCAAGGAATGATTCTTGACAAAAGAGAATGTTATATGTCAAGAGGTCAGTAGGAGTCTTTAAAAATCTTGAGATGTTTTCACGAACTAATCAAGAGTATTGTTAATCACTAGCCCACGACTTGAGGTTTGTAACCTATCGTGTTGACATATTCTTATTTCTGTGCCTATTCCAATTAAAGTTGACTATGCTTGTGATTTTTATGAGTTCTCAGTTGTTTGCATAACAATGTGGAAGCAATGGTAGGCCTTGATCTGCCAAGTGGCAAGAAATTAAGATTGAACAAGTTCAGTCCATATGAGTTTGGGTTTGTCACTAACGCTGTCTTGTGATTATGTTTTTGACAAATTCACATGGATAGGAATACATACACCATAAAAATATAAGTGTCATAAGGTTTCTCTCCGGTTCATGAAAATGATGTTGAGGAAACGCTTTCACTAAGTAGATTTTAAGTAGATAGCAATTGTGATATTTGCATTCTCATGTCGTTAGTGGAGCGTGTGTGGTTAACCGGCACACTAACTAGTGAGAATGGCATAAGGTCTAGACAAACATGTGAGCTATCTAAGGAAAGGTGTATGATTTTGATAAAGTCTTACAAAAGAATCTTGTATCAGAAATCTGAACTTTGGCAAGAAAGTCAATAAAGTATTGATTTCTAGAAGTCCAGTTGATTTCTGAGTACATGTCAAAGCTAGTGGGAGCATAAGTGTTGTGCTAGTAAGATAATAATAATTGTGCTAGTGGGAGCATGATTATTATGGTTAGTGTTGCAAGTTATCAATGTTAATTATAGAAAACAAAAGGTTCAATTCGCTTTGAAAAGTTGTTTTGCTATAATTAAGGGAGAGGATTTATACTTCATTCCAATTCTAAAAGCTTAGATTGAGATTTTAATCAACTTTAGTCAAGGATATATATGAATGTTATGTTGGAATGGTTCAACATAAGGAAATTCTATATATGTTGCATTCTCAAAATTCGATTATGATTACGGCATCCCTCTTCATAGTTCGAATTTTGAGAACATGGAAAAAAAAAATTATAGCATGAATCGGGTCCCATATGCTTCGGGTATATGATCGATTACATGTGATATAATATTTATCAATTCTAAATTTTCCAAATGCCTAGGGCGTTAAGAGGGAAAAAGGAATAGAACTGGATTTTACTAAAATGATTAAGCAATTGTCGCGGACAATCTGAGGTTTGCCAAAGATTGGTTGTTCATGGACAATTGGAAGTATAGAGATAGGACCATATTGACATATTCTGAAAGGAGGCAACTCTTGTTCAGAAGTGATAGTCAAAATGGGAATATGGAATTGTCTCCATAGGTGGAAGTTATTTTTTGAATTTGTGTAAGATTAGAGAACTTAATGCAAGAAGGGTCTTCAAAGGAATGTACTTTGAATGTGAGACTTCGTTTCCATGGAATTGCTCCGCATTGGAATACGTTGTAATGTCTGTTGCCAAGTCTTTGTGACTTGTGTGCATATTCATTGCAAGGGGGTCATTGCATATAAGTTTAGAATCTAATAGATTATAGTAAATGGCAAGAGTTTGGTATTCTTACATTTACAATAAGGATTGGGATTGTGAAATGAGCATCATTGAAATATTGTCAATTGATCTATTTCACAAAGTAAGGATCATAAGACAAACATAGTGTGCATACTTGGAGTATGGCATTGCTATTGTTTAGACAAACATAGTGTGCATGCTTGGAGCATGGCGTACTATTGTTTTTATTGAAGTATTTAGTTGATAAATCGAAACATTATACAATGAATAATGAGTAATCAATATGGTGCTTAGATAAAAGGTGTTTTATTTACACTCAAAGTGTTGGGGCCATATAGGATTAGTATTATTCTTGTGTTTCACTTTGCATGTTTTGACTTCACGAATAACTAAGTTATTCAAACCATCCACAGTCGATAATACATTGGAAGTAGGTATTAAGGCAAGACTGTCATGAAGTTGGTTTGTAGATGTCTAAGGTGTTGGACATAGCATAAGTTGCTACAACATTCATGAGTGCTCATAAGTTCTGAGTATTGGATTAAACCCACGCTCATTTGAATCACTTCATGGATTTTATCACGAGTGAATCATGAGACGATAATATCTTATATTCTTCAAACCTAGATATATGAGTTGTTGACTATGAGTTGGTTATACATTGATTGCACGAAAACGCATTGGTAACTCGATGTTATAAAACGTGCCTTTGTGTATGATTCAACAAGTAATTAATACAAGCATATGAGTCAAAGTTTATCCATTCCTTTTACCCTTAAAGGGATAAAAGCGATATCTGTGGGCCCCTCAATGATTTATTGATGACACCCTAAGTGCTTGGTCAAGCCTGGACTGATTTGATTTGATCAATTAGTCGGTCATCATAAATCAAAAATCGGGAAACAATAAATGGAAATAGAGAATGATTATAATCCATGCCTCAGTCCATATGATATCTAGAATGGAGGAATACATGATCACTTATCTAATGGACGCGTCAGTGATTTGTTCAGAGTTCGACAACAGCTTTTAAGAGCTACGAATGCTGGTCAGGTTGGAGTCAAACTTGCAATAATAGTTATTAGACTTATCCAAGTGGGAGACTGTTGGATTAGTGTCTAAGCCCATAACTGTAATTGGTATATATACTTGACCCGACCGGCATGGTCTATTTGGGTTGCATGGCATCAGGACATTTGGATAGACCTTTTGTGAGAAGAGGATATATGTGACATATTAATATATTATAAGTTCTAATATATTAATACGAAATCATATTATTTAATTAGTATTGATCAAGAATTAATTTTGAATTAATTTAGTGATCAAAAGAGACTAACTAAATATATGGGGATTGATTGTGTAAATCATTCATTCTTATATATGTGGGCTTATGATCCATGATTCCTTATGTTGGGTTTAACTCATGTGGTGACCCATGGATACTCCATGGATGTTAAAACCCATGGAGCATAAGGAATGGGTAAAGTCATGGGTTACATGGTGTAACCCTAATGTGCACACTATATAAAGACCCCATTGGTTGGTGAAATCGGCACTAGTGCATACACAAAAGGGCAAGCCGATTTCTAGAGTGAAGTATCTCTTCTCATGGTTATTCTAAGTTGTTTTGATGTTGTGTGAACCATTTGAGGTGTCACACTTGCGGCACTAGGCTCTTGAGCTCCATGGAATCAAGCTACAACAAAGAGGTATGTAATTCTACTAAATTTTATATTACATGTACTTTATATTATGCTAGTTAGAACAATACCTTGGAAAATTGATATTTGCATGTATAATAGAGAAAACATAGATCCAAGGTATTTAGGGTTGCATGTACACCATAGGAGTGTTAGAATGCTCAAAACCCAACAAAAACCACAGCTCCCAGCTCCAAATCATGTGTCAGGTAGTTCGCCTCGTGAGGCTTCAACTGCCTCGATGTGTATGTTATCACATGACCCCACTGCATCAGTACCGCACCCATGCTCGTGATCGAAGCGTCACAATAAACCACGAAGTCATCAACGCCCTCCGGCAAATTCAGAATCAGTGTCTCGTATAACCGCTGTCTGAGAGTCTTAAAGGCTGCCTGTTGCTCAGGCCCCCAGCAGAATGTCACCGATTTCTTGGTCAGTTGGGTCAAAGGAACAACGATCTTGGAGAAATCTTGGATGAATCTCCGGTAATAACCCGCTAGGCGAAGGAAACTCCGAATCTCAGTTGGAGACCTCGGAACCTCCCACAGCATCATGGCCTCTATCTTGGCCCGATCGACCAGAATACCCATCTGGTTGACAAGGTGCACCAGAAACTGCACCTCGCGCAACCAGAACTCACACTTGGAGAAATTTGCGAAAAGTCTTGGAATAAACCAAGATGTCATCAATGAAGATTATCACAGATCGGTCCATCATCAGCCTGCACACGCGGTTCATGAGATCCATGAACGTAGCTGGAGCATTAGTGAGCCAAAAAGGGCATCACCACGAACTCATAGTGACCATAGCGAGTCCTAAAAGCTATCTTCTGCACATCCTCGTCTCTTACTCGCATCTGGTGATAACCCGATTGCAGATCAATCTTTGAGAACCAAGAGGCATAATGTAGCTGGTCAAACAAATCATCGATCCTAGAGAGGGGATAACGGTTCTTCACCATTACCTTATTCAACTCCCGGTAGTCTATGCACATTCGATGTGACCCATCCTTCTTCTTCACAAATAGGACCGGGGCTCCCCATGATGAACTGCTCGGTCTGATAAATCCCTTGTCTAATAGCTCCTGCAGCTGTGTATACAAATCCTGGATCTCGAGAGAAGCCAACCGATATGGTGTCTTGGCTATCGGAGCCGCACCAGGATCTAGGTCAATCCTGAACTCAACCTGTCTCTCTAGAGGTATCCCAGGAAAATCCTCCGGGAATACGTCTGGATAATCTCGCACGATCGGTACATCATCCATCGTCGCCTTACCTTATCCAGGGTATCCATAACATAGGCGACATAACCTACGCAACCCGGCTGAAGGTAGCGCCTCGCTCTCGTTGCTGAACATAGGGTCGGTCCACCCTGCGGCCTCTCGCCCTAAATCACTAACCCACCCCCACTAGGAGTCTGAACTCTCACTAGCTGCTGCTCGCAATCGATGACCGCCCCATTGGGGCTCAACAAGTCCATACCAACTATAACCTTATTCCCTCGCAGGGGAATACGGACCAAATCCACGGAAAACTGCTCATCGAACAACTGTAGTGTACATCCTTGGTGAACCTATCATCTGCTATCTCCACATCAAGTGGGAAATCTAGCTCCCCCGGAGCCCCTACGAATCGCTTGTTGAGCGCAAGAGATACAAAAGATCGGGTAGCCCCCGAATCAAATAATACCAGAGCAGATATACCGTTCACAAGGAACGATCCTATAATGAAACAAATAAACATAAGCAATAATCAATATAAATAAAGAGATAAAGAGAAGATACATACCTGTTACCACGTTGGGAGCTGCTCGTGCCTCCTCTGCTATCAACTGAAAGGCCATACTCCTCGCCACAGGTGCCTCTTCCCGGCCCTGGCGGTCGTCTGTAATACTCAACGTAGTAGGAGCGGGTGTTGCCACCTGTCCTGCTGCTGCTAAAATCGGGCACTGGGACCGTTTGTGTCCCCTCTGATTGCACTGAAAGCAAATCAGATATGATATTGTCGTGGTGGTGGTAGTAGCTGTACAATCCTGCTCACATGACCTGTTCGGCCGCAATTGAAGAAGCCGGAACTCCCTGCCTATCACGTCCCCTCATGCAACTTGCCACATTTGCCACAACGGTTGTGGCCATGCTGGCTCCTAGTTCTTTGGTCTGACACCTTGGGCTTCTTGCCCAAACCCTCTACACCAGATGCCGCATCTGGTTTCCTCTTCTTCTCCATCTCTAAATCAATCTCTCTCTCTAGCTATGGCAATCATATCCTCCAGCGTCTTGCAGCTGGATCGGCTCATGAACTGTCGAATATCGCTCCTCAACATCTCATGATATCGGGCCGTTTTCATCTCCTCGTCTGCCACGTACTGCGGAACGAGAAGGGCCCTCTCCCTGAACTTAACGGTTATCTCCGTCACCGTCTCAGTCGTCTGTCAGAGATCCTGGAACTCCCTAGCAATCTGTTGCACCTCAATCACAGGTGCAAACTCGGCCCTGAACCTGGCCAAAAAATCACTCCAGGTCATCGCATCTAGAACTGCATCATCTCCAATGGCATGTCCAACCTCCTCCACCAGTCACATGCTTTGTCCTTCAGAAGACAGGAAGCAAGTCGGACCTTGTCCCCCTCAGGACATCGGCTCGTACGGAAGGCGTTGGCGACATCATCCAACCATATGCTGCTAGCAATGGGGTCCCGATCCCCATGATAGTCGGGAGCTCCACAAGCTCTGAAATCCCTGAATGTCAGCATGCACGACCTAATCATGGCCACCACCTCGGTGCGGAATGCACTCAATCTCTCATCTAAAAGCTCCAAGATACCCTCGTTGATCGTACCGAAGATCACAGGAGTCTAGTCTAAAATACTGCGTGCGACCTCAGACGAAATGAACTGGCTCGTCTGCTCGTCGAGCTTCCAGGCTCCAGAGCACGAGCCTGATCCCTCACCGGCACCTGAACTGGCGATTGACCTAGTGCGTAGCGTGACCATACTCAAAATACACCATAACAAACATCAGTATACACATCATAACTCGAGGAATCTCACATACTACAAGTTTACGGGGTTCATCTCAGCCTTCCTTGATTCGAGTACAGATCCTCTACTTTCAGTAGTACGGGCCCATACTACCTTCCACATCTATCCGTACTTTCCTCAAGAACTTCTTTGACTCCACCAAGTCCCTTCCACTACTACTACTCTCTGCTAATATCATCCTAGGCTTGCCCTAGGGTAACCACCAACCCACTCTCCACCATCAGTTGCATAAGAAGTACCCCTACATAGCTCGCGAATACCATTACATATCACTAAGACTAGATAATTCTTCGAATGAGATATCCTACCCTACAACGGTTGGACTCAAACAAGAGCTGTGAAATAGAGCTAGACCCGACCTTCTGAAATTATTTAGTCATCGTAATATGTAACTTAACATATTCGTTTACTAGTTAGTAAAAGATAACTAGAATTCCTAAAAGCACAAAGCAAGCAGCATTCGAGCATTGAGTAAACATAATCAAGCATATCCTAATCAGACCATCATATCACTGACTAATCTGTACTACCATGCAGTTCATAAAACTGATATACATATAACATGCACATAAGGCATCCTTCCAAGATCCTTAGCCCTAATCTAGCAGGCAGTTCTCATAAACATATCATAACATAAACTTGTATGGGTGATTTGGGAGTACTTACTTGAGCTCGGCTGATTGCACGCACGACACCCTTTTCTCTTTTCAAAGTTCTTTTTCTCTTTTCAAAATTCTTTTTTTACAAAAATGATTTTCTTTTGAAAATTTTCATACCAAGTCCTTAGTTTGTGTTCAGAAACACCCGAGAGTGTACCCGAATCCATCAAACCAAGGCTCTGATACCAACTTAAAACATCCCAAAAATACAGTCCAAAAATTTTGTTTTAATTTATAAATAAAACCATAGTAATCCAGATCATCTCATAAAAACATAAGTGACAATATCTCAAAACATCATATCAAAACACAGTATCAAAATCACATGTCCAAATATCAGAGTAAATCCTCCCAGGCTAAACACTTTGGCGTGTGCGACGCAGTCATCCCGAGCTCTTCCCCATACTAGCGGAAGTACCTTAAACCAAAACTGAAAACTGTAAGCACGAAGCTTAGTGAGTCTCCCCAAACTACCACATACCATACACATAATCACATAATAACATACATTAGGCCTTGCCCGCTACATCGGGCCCCGCCCGGCATCAGACCGAAATCCGGCATCGGGCCCCGCCCGACATCAGACCGAAGTCTGGCATCGGGCCCCGCCTGGCATCGGACTGAAGTCCGGTATACATATAACATATTAACAAAGCATATAACATAAACACATAACATAAGCACATAAATATTCCTCGGGCTTGCCCCGACATCGGACCGAAGCCCGAAACATATAAACATAACATATAAGCTAAACAGTCCTCGGTATTGCTCTGACATCGGACCGAAGCCCGGAAAAAATAAAGAAACACATGCAACGAAGACATCAAGCATAAAAACTTTCCTCGGGCTTCCCCCCGGCATCGGACCGAGGTCTGGAGACATATAACCTACATCGGGCTAACCCCAACATTGGACCTAAGTCCGACATATGCTAACATACATAAATGGGCCAGCATTGGTGCCTTCGAACCGTTCCTACTGGAGGAAAACTCACATCACAAAGCTGGCTGCTGAACCTCTCGGTAAGGAATCTCCATTGGATGCTCCCGCGACTCCTCGGCTACCATTATCACAATAACACTTACTCAAAATCCAATAATCATTCTTACGGTAAAATGACTATTTTATCCCCTGATCTACTTTGGACCATAACCTAGGCCCAATTCCATCTAATCTTTCCAAACCTACTAATGGCCCACTAAAGGCCCACTAATGGCCCAATTTTCTAAATTCGGCCCAACTTCTCAAATGGGCCTTCCTGTCACACCCCCAAACCGGAACGGCGGAAACGTTCGGGGGTGGATGACGTCATTTATAGTATCACAACCATTGCATTACAGTAATCAAAGTAAACACAACCATTACATTAAGTAAAAATATTTACATCGGTTTGATTCATATTTATACACTTCAAAAGTATGACAAAAGTAAAAGATGTGACTCTATGATCTCCGTCTTCTCAAAACTCCAGGAGGTACCTGTCTACTGATTTCCTGAGAATACAAGCAGTTTGAAAGAGTATCAGCATAAAGCTGGTGAGTTCATAAGCGGTGTTTTTGTATTGAAAAACTATTGATGACTCTGTGAAAATGTTCGTATGTTTCCAAGAAAATCCAATATTTTCTTTAGTAAAAGTGTGATAATATCAGTTCCATCTATGATCACTTAGTTCATGCTAACCATGTATAAACCAATATCGAACAGACAATTGATTATATGGATCTGCCCTAAGCCCACAATTAAACAAGGAACAGGAAATGAGGCGGAAACCACACATTTTACAGTCTATCGAATATTCTCCATACGTAGCCGTGATGCCTAAACTAAGTAATTATAGAATTAACTATGAATGTTGGTTATTGTATCTTGTTGTAGTATAGGAAAACGTTAATTTGTATGTTTAGTTACTATCAATCGTAGTATGAGTGTATTCTTGTACAAAAACCTTTGTATAGTATGTTCTGTTTGAAAACCCTGGCTACCACTAGTATGTATAGTAGTTTCATTACTTAAAATAAAACTAATGAAGAATGAAATCCTGTAAACAAATGGTTAGTTTATACTATTGTGAGTCGTATAACCATGCTTGATATGACCTAGTGACCTTTAAGACGTTCTTCAAGTGTCGGTTAAATGACATTTGTCACTCGAGACATGCCTGCCTAACTGTAGCTAGCAGTTCAGGTGTGGGATTGTCAGTCCCGAATAGATCTATTCACAAATCTCACGCTCTCCCTCCAGGAGACTCTGGTTATACTATGATAGGATTTAATTCAGTACACCTAAGGTACAGTTTTGAAGTAGAGTCTCACAACTTTGTATAATCTAGTTTCTGTAGTGTTCTCTTGTATTTGAATCCGTTGTATACTCTATAAGGTAATAATTATACTTAAATAATTATTAAATGTTGTACTATTGTAGTAATGTATATCATAAACTAAATCTGTCATAGTTTATATGTTTACCCATGTATGAAATCTGAATCGATAAAAGCTGTGTATTGAATCCCCCAAACTATACCCATTATAGTTTGCTTGTAATGTTATGTACTTGGTTTGTGAATTGTTCTAAAAACTATGCAATTAGGTTTCCAAGGTAAAAGTGTCCCTTATGCTCAACATAGTACAAAAGGGATAAAATATCTAAATATTTTATAAAACGTGGAAATCGTTTGACTGTATCAATGGCATAAATTTTAAACTTGTTAAAATCATTTGTGTTTGGCTTGTATCCCCCCCTGAAAACATTAAAAATCATAAAAGCATAGGGTATGAACTCACTGTTAGTTGTGTTCAAGCGTCGAATCAACGGACTGAAATGAAGACCCTCGAGTTGTAGTGTGACACTTAACGGAATCCTAATAACAATTAAATACATAAATGTATCTAAATTAGCGATTTCGTTAGATATAGTGTTAGTAAAACACTTTCTTTCGGTTAAGGAATGTTACCGGGACTTGATTGAATCGAGGAAAGTGGGTTTTCAGTATAATGCGCCACTTAGGAAGTGTGTACGGCCGTGAATGGGGGTTTACGGCTGTGAACAGGTGTACGGCCGTAAACTGGTGTACGGCCGTAAACTGCCTCTTGAAGGGTGTACGACCTTTGAAGGTTTGAAGTGTGTACGGTCGTAAACTGGTGTGCGGTCAAAGAAGATTTGCAGATTTGAAGGGTGTACGGCCGTACACTCAAGAACGAGGATGCTGGATTCGACGAGAAACGTGTTCTAGATGCTTCGAAATGACTCCTAATGACGATTCTTGATGATTTTCGGAAGGCTAAGAGTGTTTTAGGAGTGTACGGTCACAAGTTTAGAGAGAGAAGGAGTGAGTGTTCGGCCAGAAAAGTGTAAATAAGGGGTAGGGTCTCGTATTTATAGGGGTCTTCGTGGTCGGTGGTGGGGTCCACCAGGCGCTGGCCGTAAACGAGTGTACGGCCGTACATGGGTTTACGGCCGGAAACTCACTTAGGCCGAAAACCGATGTTTTGATCAATGAATAATTCGAGATTTCGTGAAGTTTTTGGTTCTGACTCATATAAAAAATTTAATCATATAAAACTAGATGATTTTCTAAACCAAGAAGTTTGACGGAAACTTAATAAAATTCAAATTTTATTAACGGAAATCGGTTAATAAAAACGGAAAAAAGGTTCGGGTTGTCACATCATCCCCCCGTTAGAGGGAATTTCGTCCCGAAATTCAGACACTTAATACAAATCATGGACTCGGAAATAGATGAGGGTACTTTTGTTTCATTGAATCTTCACGCTCCCAAGTGAATTCAGGTCCCCGCTTGGCATTCCAGCGAACCTTCACTATCGGAATACGGCTTTGTTTCGTTCGTTTGACTTCCCGATCCATGATTTCTACGGGTTCTTCCACGAAGTGTAAGCTCTCGTCTATTTCGATCTCATTGAGGGGTATCACAAGTGTCTCATCGGACAGACACTTCTTTAGGTTCGACACGTGGAAGACGGGATGTACGTTGCTAAGTTCTCGTGGTAGGCGAAGTTTGTATGCTACGGGACCGATCCTAGCAAGGATATCGAATGGTCCTATGTATCTTGGATTCAGCTTTCCACACTTTCCGAAGCGTATCATGCCTTTCCAGGGTGAGACCTTCAAAAGAACATGGTCACCAACCTGGAACTCGAAGGGTTTTCGTCTCTTATCGGCGTAACTCTTTTGTCTATCTCTTGAAGCCTTTAGTCGTTCTCGGATTTGTACGATCTTTTCAGTAGTCTCTCGGATGATTTATGGGCCCGTGAGAGTGCTATCAGGGACTTGACCCTTGACTAACTGCATGTCACCCACCTCAGCCCAACACAGAGGGGATCTGCACTTACGACCATAGAGGGCTTCGAACGGCGCAACCTTGATGCTGGTATGGTAGCTGTTGTTGTAGGAAAATTCTACCAAGGGTAAATGAGTGTCCCACGACATGTCAAAGTCGATGACGCAGGCTCTCAACATATCTTCCAATGTTTGAATGGTTCTCTCACTCTGCCCATCTGTCTGTGGATGGTAAGCTGTGCTCATATCCAGCTTAGTTCCAAGAGCCTTCTGTAGTGACTGCCAAAATCTCGAGGTAAACCTGCTATCTCGATCGGAGATAATGGATACAGGTACACCATGCAGGCGGACTATATCTCGAAGGTAGATTCATGTCAGTTTCTCCATTTTGAAGTTTTATTTGATTGGCAGGAAGTGGGCGGATTTAGTTAGTCGATCGACAATTACCCAGATAGCATCGTGCTCACTCGGAGACTTGGGCAACTTAGTGATGAAATCCATTGTAATCCTTTCCCACTTCCACTCAGGTATTTCGGGCTGTTGAATTAGACCTGAGGGCTTTTGATATTCCACCTTCACCTTGGCGCAAATCAGACACTTGCCCACGAAGGTAGCGATCTCTGCTTTTATGTTCGGCCACCAATAGAGTTGTGCTCAAGCGTCGAATCAACGGACTGAAATGAAGACCCTCGAGTTGTAGTGTGACACTTAATGGAATCCTAATAACAATTAAATACATAAATGTATCTAAATTAGCGATTTCGTTAGATATAGTGTTAGTAAAACACTTTCTTTCGGTTAAGGAATGTTACCGGGACTTGATTGAATCGAGGAAAGTGGGTTTTCAGTCTAATGCGCCACTTAGGAAGTGTGTACGGCCGTGAATGGGGGTTTACGGCCGTGAACAGGTGTACGGCCGTAAACTGGTGTACGGCCGTAAACTGCCTCTTGAAGGGTGTACGACCTTTGAAGGTTTGAAGTGTCTACGGTCGTAAACTGGTGTGCGGTCAAAGAAGATTTGCAGATTTGAAGGGTGTACGGCCGTACACTCAAGAACGAGGATGCTGGATTCGACGAGAAACGTGTTCTAGATGCTTCGAAATGACTCCTAATGACGATTCTTGATGATTTTCGGAAGGCTAAGAGTGTTTTAGGAGTGTACGGTCACAAGTTTAGAGAGAGAAGGAGTGAGTGTTCGGCCAGAAAAGTGTAAATAAGGGGTAGGGTCTCGTATTTATAGGGGTCTTCGTGGTCGGTGGTGGGGTCCACCAGGCGCTGGCCGTAAACGAGTGTACGGCCGTACATGGGTTTACGGCCGGAAACTCACTTAGGCCGAAAACCGATGTTTTGATCAATGAATAATTCGAGATTTCGTGAAGTTTTTGGTTCTGACTCATATAAAAAATTTAATCATATAAAACTAGATGATTTTCTAAACCAAGAAGTTTGACGGAAACTTAATAAAATTCAAATTTTATTAACGGAAATCGGTTAATAAAAACGGAAAAAAGGTTCGGGTTGTCACATCATCCCCCCGTTAGAGGGAATTTTGGTCCCGAAATTCAGACACTTAATACAAATCATGGACTCGGAAATAGATGAGGGTACTTTTGTTTCATTGAATCTTCACGCTCCCAAGTGAATTCAGGTCCCCGCTTGGCATTCCAGCGAACCTTCACTATCGGAATACGGCTTTGTTTCGTTCGTTTGACTTCCCGATCCATGATTTCTACGGGTTCTTCCACGAAGTGTAAGCTCTCGTCTATTTCGATCTCATTGAGGGGTATCACAAGTGTCTCATCGGACAGACACTTCTTTAGGTTCGACACGTGGAAGACGGGATGTGCGTTGCTAAGTTCTCGTGGTAGGCGAAGTTTGTATGCTACGGGACCGATCCTAGCAAGGATATCGAATGGTCCTATGTATCTTGGATTCAGCTTTCCACACTTTCCGAAGCGTATCATGCCTTTCCAGGGTGAGACCTTCAAAAGAACATGGTCACCAACCTGGAACTCGAAGGGTTTTCGTCTCTTATCGGCGTAACTCTTTTGTCTATCTCTTGAAGCCTTTAGTCGTTCTCGGATTTGTACGATCTTTTCAGTAGTCTCTCGGATGATTTATGGGCCTGTGAGAGTGCTATCAGGGACTTGACCCTTGACTAACTGCATGTCACCCACCTCAGCCCAACACAGAGGGGATCTGCACTTACGACCATAGAGGGCTTCGAACGGCGCAACCTTGATGCTGGTATGGTAGCTGTTGTTGTAGGAAAATTCTACCAAGGGTAAATGAGTGTCCCACGACATGTCAAAGTCGATGACGCAGGCTCTCAACATATCTTCCAATGTTTGAATGGTTCTCTCACTCTGCCCATCTGTCTGTGGATGGTAAGCTGTGCTCATATCCAGCTTAGTTCCAAGAGCCTTCTGTAGTGACTGCCAAAATCTCGAGGTAAACCTGCTATCTCGATCGGAGATAATGGATACAGGTACACCATGCAGGCGGACTATATCTCGAAGGTAGATTCATGTCAGTTTCTCCATTTTGAAGTTTTATTTGATTGGCAGGAAGTGGGCGGATTTAGTTAGTCGATCGACAATTACCCAGATAGCATCGTGCTCACTCGGAGACTTGGGCAACTTAGTGATGAAATCCATTGTAATCCTTTCCCACTTCCACTCAGGTATTTCGGGCTGTTGAATTAGACCTGAGGGCTTTTGATATTCCACCTTCACCTTGGCGCAAGTCAGACACTTGCCCACGAAGGTAGCGATCTCTGCTTTTATGTTCGGCCACCAATAGAGTTGTTTGAGATCCAGATACATCTTATCTGAACCTGGGTGAATGGAGTATTTAGTCTTGTGAGCTTCGTTCATGACAACCTCCCTATAACCGCCGTACTTCGGGGTTCAGATCCGGTTCATGAAATAGTAAACTCCGTCTCCTTTGACCTCTAAGTTCTTTTCCATCCCTCTCAAGGCTTCATCCGACATGTTCTCTGGTTTTAAGGCTTCCAGCTGAGCCTCTCTGATTCGATCGGATAGATGGGAATGGATGTTCATTGTTAGTGCCTTCACTCTACGACCTGAATACTCTTTTCGGCTGAGGGCATCCGCTACCACATTGGCCTTTCCGGGATGATAGCGTATTTCGCACTCGTAATCACTGAGTAGCTCTACCCATCGCCGCTGTCTCATGTTCAACTCTTTCTGATCGAAGATATGTTGTAGACTCTTATGGTCGGTGAAGACAGTGCACTTGGTTCCGTAGAGATAATGTCTCCAAATCTTTAACGCGAAGACCATTGCTCCTAACTCTAGATCGTGAGTTGTATAATTGACTTCGTGTGTTTTTAGCTGTCTCGAGGCATAGGCAATAACATTTCCTTGCTGAATGAGCACACAGCCTAGGCCCTGATTGGATGCAGCACAGTAGACAACGAAGTCCTCCGTCCCTTCGGGCAGAGACAAGATAGGTGTGTTGCATAGGGCTTGCTTCAATGTTTGAAACGCAGTGTCTTGCTTTTCTCCCCAACTAAAGGTTACACCTTTCTGAGTCAGGGTGGTTAAAGGCTTAGCAATTTTGGAGAAGTTCTGGATAAACCTACGATAGTAGCCAGCGAGACCCAAGAATTGATGGAATTTTGTGGGTGTCTTCGGTGCTGACCAATTCTCAATCGCTTTGATCTTGGAAGGGTCCACGTGTATGCCTTCCTCGCTAACCATGTGACCAAGGAAAGTTACTTTTCGGATCCATAATTCGCACTTTGAAAACTTGCATAGAGCTTCTCCGCCCTTAGAGTTTCTAGCACTAGTCTCAAGTGTTGTATATGATCTTCCTCGCTTCGGGAATAGACAAGTATATCATCAATGAACATAATTACGAACTTGTCTAGGAAAGGGCGGCACACCCGATTCATCAGGTCCATGAATACCGCCGGTGCGTTGGATAGACCAAAGGGCATTACTTCAAACTCGTAGTGTCCATAACGAGTTCAGAATTCTGTCTTGGGAACATCATTCTCATGAACTCGCAACTGATGGTACCCTGATCTTAGGTCTATTTTTGAGAAGTAACTGGCTCCCTGATGTTGATCGAATAGGTCGTCGATTCTGGGTAAGGCATAATGGTTCTTGATGGTAAGCTTGTTCAATTCTCGATAGTCAATGCATATCCGAAAGGATCCATCTTTCTTTTTCACGAATAAGATCGAAGCTCCCCAGGGTGAGGAACTTGGTCTGATGAATCCTTTGCTGAGCAGCTCATTGAGCTGGCTGGATAACTCTTGCATTTCTGTCAGCGCTAGACGGTATGGAGATTTAGCTACAGGATTAGCTCCGGGTATTAAGTCGATACGGAACTCGACTTGGTGCACGGGAGGGATTCCGGGAAGATCTTCGGGGAAGACATCAGGAAAGTTGCAGACTTCGGGGACGCTCTCGAGGTCCTTAACTTCCTTTTTTTCGTTAACGACATGGGCTAGGAATGCATGGCACTCCTTACGCAGATATTTCTGGGCTTGGATGCATGAAATGATACGAAGGTTTGAGCTGAGTTTATCTCCGTAAACCATGAGATTTTCGCCCGAGGTCAGATTGAGACGGATGGCTTTTTCGTAGCAAAGGATATCAGCACGATTGGGGCTCAGTCAATCCATGCCGATGATAATGTCGAAGCTCTTTATGGAAACTGGCATAAGGTCGATGAGGAAGGAATGATCGTTTAGGGTAAGGGTACAGCCTATGAATATGTCGTTAGTGCTCTCTTTCTTTCCGTTAGCCATTTCAATGGTAAATGTTTCGGTTAAAGGTTGGGATTTACAATTGAGTAGATGTTTAAATGCATGACTAACAAAACTCCTCTCCGCACCAGAATAAAAAAGAATGCATGCATAAGAGTTGTCGAGGAGAAACGTACCTGTAATAATAGTGGGATCAGCAACTGCCTCCTCCTGACCCATCGCTAGTACTCTCCCTGTGTTGCCAGCTGTTTTTGCCTTGGGGAAATTCCTTCTGAAGTGCCCAACCTCCCCACAGCCATAACATGCTTGACCAGTGCCCGCTCCAGGAGCCTGATTGGTTGGTTGAACTGGTGCCTTGTAGAATCGAGCTGTGTGCCCCTTCTTACCACAACTGTTGCACAACAACTCCCAGCACTGCCCATGATGATGGAAGTTGCACTTGTCGCACCTTGGAAGGGTACCAGCATACCTACCGGCAGGTGCTTGGGTGGTTGGAACAGCAACAGGAGTAGTAGCAACGTGGACTGCCACTGTTTGTTGTTTCTTGGAGGGCTCCTGCGAAGACTGGCCCTTTCGTTTGTTCCAGAACTTTTTCTTCCCACCACTTGCCTTTGGTGGTCCAGGAGCTGCTATCACTTCATCAAGATCAACCCCGTGATCTATTAGGGTCTGCGCCAGGCACTTGGCGCTGTCAAAAGTATAAGGCTTAGCAGCCAAGACATTCCCTTGAGTTGGGGGCGTCAATCCCCAAATGTACCTTTCTATCTTTTTGCTTTCTGGGGTGACCATTCCCAGACATAGAAGAGCCAGATCATAGAATCTAGCTGTGTAAGCGGCAATGTCGGAACCCTTCATCTTCAGGTTCCAGAGCTCGTGCTCTAACTTCTGCATCTCGCCCCTTGGGCAGTACTCAGCGAGCATGAGTTCTTTTAAGCTTTCCCAACCCATGACATTCACTACCAGCAGGGTTAGGGATTTGACTCGACCATTCCACCAGGTCAGAGCTCTGTCGGTGAAGGTGCAGGCGGCAAACTTCACTTTGGTTGCCTCGGAACAAGCGCAAATTTCGAAAATGGATTCGATCTTCTCGAACCATCGGGTTATGGCAATGACTCCTCCATTGCCTTCGAAGGATTTGGGTTTCGCATTCATGAAATCCTTATAGGAACACTCCTTTTGATGTCCCTGATCGCCGAGATTATGGGGATGAGTACCACCTCCGGATCCGCTAGCCCCACCAAGGTTTATTTGCGCCATTACTGCAGTCACGACGGCTGTAACTGCTGCCTGGAACATGGCATGATCGAACTGAGGAGGTGGTGGCGGAGGAGGGTCGTTGTTCTTCCTGTTGGGTCTCTTTCTCGGAGGCATCTTTTCTAAAATAATCAGGAAGAAGAGGATGGTAAGTCCCCTAGATTTTTAAATCAAGAGATATGAAACAAGATATATCTCATCCTGATAGATAAAGTATTCTACTAAGCGATTAACAGAGAATGATTACTAATGCAAGTAAACTATCGCTAGGAAGAAATAAGTACCAACACTTGGAATGAATCTCTATACTGTATTCGGCTCTAGCTAAAATACTCCTATAGTATTTTAAGTTGTATGCTCTGTTCTATCGATATCTTGATGTATATAGCTTGGTAAGTTTTAGGCATGTTGCAACACCCTGATCACTCCCAGACACAATGTGGTCATGTCTCAAATAAATATAGTTGATCAGGCTATATTGATCCCAGTCATGATTACATAACTATCCAGGTTTAACCACAGTGTCCAACATCTAAATACTTTTGTTTTGTTCTTCTTATGATATTGTTTCTGGTACGTATGTATACTTGTATACTTCTTATAAAATACTTATATTTTAAAAGTATACTTCTAGTTCAGAGCACTTCGGCCCCTTAGTGTTTATAGTTGTATACCATGTAAGGTTCGATATACTTAGTTCACTATAAACAAGAGCTTTGATACCAATCTGTCACACCCCCAAAAGCGGAACGACGGAAACGTTCGGGGGTGGATGACGTCATGTATAGTATCACAACCATTGCATTACAGTAATCAAAGTAAACACAACCATTACATTAAGTAAAAATATTTACATCGGTTTGATTCATATTTATACACTTCAAAAGTATAGCAAAAGTAAAAGACGTGAATCTATAATCTCCGTCTTCTCAAAACTCCAGGAGGTACCTGTCTACTGATTTCCTGAGAATACAAGCAGTTTGAAAGAGTATCAGCATAAAGCTGGTGAGTTCATAAGCGGTGTTTTTGTATTGAAAACCTGTTGATGACTCTTTGAAAATGTTCGTATGTTTCCAAGAAAATCCAATATTTTCTTTAGTAAAAGTGTGATAATATCAGTTCCATCTATGATCACTTAGTTCATGCTAGCCATGTATAAACCAATATCGAACACACATTTGATTATATGGATCTGCCCTAAGCCCACAACCAAACAAGGAACATGAAATGAGGCGGAAACCACACATTCTACAGTCTATCGAATATTCTCCATATGTAGCCCTGATGCCTAAACTAAGTAATTATAGAATTAACTATGAATGTAGGTTATTGTATCCTGTTGTAGTATAGGAAAAAGTTAGTTTGTATGTTTAGTTACTATCAATCGTAGTATGAGTGTATTCTTGTACAAAAACCTTTGTATAGTATGTTCTGTTTGAAAACCCTGGCTACCACTAGTATGTATAGTAGTTTCATTACTTAAAATAAAACTAATGAAGAATGAAATCCTGTAAACAAATGGTTAGTTTATACTATTGTGAGTCGTATAACCATGCTTGATATGACCTAGTGACCTTTAAGACGTTCTTCAAGTGTCGGTTAAATGACATTTGTCACTCGAGACATGCCTGCCTAACTGTAGCTAGCAGTTCAGGTGTGGGATTGTCAGTCCCGAATAGATCTATTCACAAATCTCACGCTCTCCCTCCAGGAGACTCTGGTTATACTATGATAGGATTTAATTCAGTACACCTAAGGGTACAGTTTTGAAGTAGAGTCTCACAACTTTGTATAATCTAGTTTCTGTAGTGTTCTCTTGTATTTGAATCCGTTGTATACTCTATAAGGTAATAATTATACTTAAATAATTATTAAATGTTGTACTATTGTAGTAATGTATATCATAAACTAAATCTGTCATAGTTTATATGTTTACCCATGTATGAAATCTGAATCGATAAAAGCTGTGTATTGAATCCCCCAAACTATACCCATTATAGTTTGCTTGTAATGTTATGTACTTGGTTTGTGAATTGTTCTAAAAACTATGCAATTAGGTTTCCAAGGTAAAAGTGTCCCTTATGCTCAACATAGTACAAAACGGATAAAATATCTAAATATTTTATAAAACGTGGAAATCGTTTGACTGTGTCAATGGCATAAATTTTAAACTTGTTAAAATCATTTGTGTTTGGCTTGTATTCCCCCCCTGAAAACATTAAAAATCATATAAGCATAGGGGTATGAACTCACTGTTAGTTGTGCTCAAGCGTCGAATCAACGGACTGAACTGAAGACCCTCGATTTGTAGTGTGACACTTAATGGAATCCTAATAACAATTAAATACATAAATGTATCTAAATTAGCGATTTCGTTAGACCCTCGAGTTGTAGTGTGACACTTAAGGAATGTTACCGGGACTTGATTGAATCGAGGAAAGTGGGTTTTCAGTCTAACGCGCCACTTAGGAAGTGTGTACGGCCGTGTATGGGGGTTTATGGCCGTGAACAGGTGTACGGCCATAAACTGCCTCTTGAAGGGTGTACGGACTTTGAAGGTTTGAAGTGTGTACGGCCGTAAACTGGTGTGCGGTCAATGAAGATTTGCAGATTTGAAGGGTGCACGACCGTACACTCAAGAACGAGGATGCAGGATTCGACGAGAAACGTGTTCTAGATGCTCTGAAATGACTCCCAATGACGATTCTTGATGATTTTCGGAAGGTTAAGAGTGTTTTAGGAGTGTACGGTCACGAGTTTAGAGAGAGAAGGAGTGAGTGTTCGGCCAGAAAAGTGTAAATGAGGGGTAGGGTCTCGTATTTATAGGGGTCTTCGTGGTCGGTGGTGGGGTCCACTAGACGCTGGTCGTAAACGAGTGTACGGCCGTACACGGGTTTACGGCCGTAAACTCACTTAGGCCGAAAACCGATGTTTTGATCAATGTATAATTCGAGATTTCGTGAATTTTTTGGTTCCGATTCATATAAAAAGTTTAATCATATAAAACTAGATGATTTTCTAAACCAAGATGTTTGACGGAAACTTAATAAAATTCAAATTTTATTAACGGAAATCGGTTAATAAAAACGGAAAAAGGTTCGGGTTGTCACACTTCCCTTAGGACCAAACATGTCCTTGGTCCATAATCTGACTTCTGATGGCCCATTAAGGCCCAATAGCTGATAAGTCCAAAGATTTGCCCAAACCGAGGCCCAAACGTCGTAAAGCCCAAAACCTGAGAGTACGTTGGGCGGACTCCTCTGTACGCGACGCGTACTTCTGCATGGCTTGTACGCCCAACGTCCTCGCTTGTACGCCCAGCGTACTACCCTGTTAAGCCATCAACTTCAAAAATGCTTATTCCATTAAGACCTTTAGCCCGTATTACAGATCTAAGTCCTTAGCATGTCTTAACTCATGAAGTCGACTACTTGGTGGCTTGCAACCCACCAAATGAACCCAAACTTGGAATATAGCAACTAACTTCCATGGGAATGGCTAGATCTCATGCATGGTCACAAATGGACCTTAAAGATCGACACTTTACTGCTTATGGGACTCATACGTCACTAAGGGTGGCAACCCTAGACCTAGAAACGAGTTTGAGTCATAAAGATCCATTCTTGGGACTAAAAAGATCCCAAAACATCACTACACTATATCTAAGCATACATGAGGAAAGTTGAAAGCTTTATACCTCTAATGAGTGGCAAATGGTGAGGTAATCTCAGATCCTTGAGCTCAAGATACTCAAGTTCTTCTTCTTCTCCAACTTTTCTTTTCTTCTTCCAAGCTCCAAATCACCAAAGTAAGCTTCACAAGGCCAAAAACACACAAGGATGAAGTATGAAAGGGTTTCTAGGATTTTATGAGGCTGAGAGGCTAGTAAGGAGGCTAGGGTTTGAGTCATAATGTCGTATTTATATGGCTTAAACCCTAAAAATTAGGGTTTGGAATCTGCTCACGTACGTTGTGTGTACTCCTTTGTACGTTGTGTGTACATGCATGTGTCCCCCACATCCAATGCTCCTCTACGCCCCGCGTACTCCAAGGCTACGCCCAACGTACGTCTTCTGGGCAGCCCAACTATTCGGCCCACTCACTAATGGTCGACTCAAATAATCCATCCATTAAATACTTAGCCCAACAATTAATTAAAGAAATATTCAATAATTATTACCTCATGTGACGGTCGTTACAATACGCGTTACCACAATCCTAAAAATATAAACTTCGGAAAGATCCAAAACAATATTGAAAAGATATGATTTTTATAGGAAATAAAAAATCTACCGCGTGTTAAACTTTACAACGTCAAAAAATACGATGAGAACGGTTGATCTTTTCAGAAGTCACCAAAAGACGAAATGAAGTTATACTCAAAGTAGGATTTAGAGATAAAGAACGCCTAAAACGAAACCCGCATAAGAGAGTTATGATTTTTATAAAATCATAACGATTATAAAATATAGGCTAAAAACGAATGTGAGTATTAGCCAAAACGATCAAAAGGAGAGTTGTAGTATACATCGAGATCGACACGAATATATAAGAGTTGTTGAAAATGGAGTTTGTAAGCGAGAGTTGCGAATTTTCAAAGTTTATAAAATATCCTCGCATGAAATTGCACGCAGCGGTCGGCGTGTACTCTGACACCCCACTTCATCAGGATATAGATGAAATGACATTATGAGAAGAGGACACATGTCAACACCTAGGTGGTTCATGCGCAAGTTGTGCGGCACGCACTTCACATCGCGCACACCAAAATCCCTTATAAATAACAAGTTTCGATTGATCCTTTCTCACATCTCACTCTCTCTAAATTTCCTTGCCACTAACTCCCGAACGCCACCCGAGACCCGGACTCCCGAGTTCTACCCTACACAAATGATTTCACGTTTCACAGCCCCATTTTCTAAACCTTTTCTGGGGGGGGGGGTGATACATGTTAAAATAGAGATATTACATAGTTATTACTAATTGTATAAGACTAGTTAAATAGTTATAATCATAACATTAGGATGATATTATGTCTGGTGGATACTCTGATCAAAGTTAGTATTATGCCTAGATGTTATACTGATTCACACTGAGAGAAAATATCATATCTAGTTGTTACGCTGGCTAGTTGCCAGGAAACACTAATACTCCAATCGCTATTGTACCCACCCTTTGGATAAGCTTAGTACCTAGCAGTTACTCTACCCCAATACTCGGCTACGCAAAACACACTAATTTGATTATATATATATATATATATATATATATATATATATATATATATATATATATATCTATAAGATGAATAATATATATACTAAGTATATCGTATAAATACAAATAAATAATAACAACACAACCGACCAGGAGAGGCCCCCACAACAAGAATTAGACGACACACGATTCATCAACACGCTGAAAGAGTTTCAGCTAGCCCCCGACCTATAATCATTAATTATTAAGTGAGCGGGAAAGATATGTATAGATCTATATGTGATTGAAACTCCACCTTTGGTTGCTAGCTACAAGCCGACGGAAAGTTGAAGCATGTATAACTTTCTAAAAACATTTGCGACATCCGATGAAGTGTCGTGGTTTTTGGGGAACACTCAACAGTCATAGCTCGATTATAGGAACTCACCGTAACATTGTTAAACTTTAGCTACTACTCCTTAAGGGACTCCTCGAAGGGAATAGTAGTACACGCAACATATTAAAAGAATACTAGAATAATATTACTCTAGTAATAACAAGGGATTCTATAAACCATATCAAGAATTGGAGAAAGTAACAATATACATCTTTCCATTCCTAAACAAAGATTCAAATTTAGATATAATTACTAAACTATCTGAATCCACTACCTGAAAACATTAAATCAATAGTTTGGTACATATAGATCCACTAACATAAGTTTGAGAATACAATAAGCACCGACCTAGCAAACTCAAGGAAGTATTTTCAAATTATACAAAAACCTGTGGACTCACCAATATTATGTTGACCTTGAAGGGTTTTGAGCATTATAACACTCCTAAGGTGTACATGCAACCCTAAATATCTTGGATCTATGTTTTCTCTATTATACATGCAAACTTTGATTTCCAAGGTATTACCCTAACTAGCATACAAAACTTTGATACTTGGGTAATAAAACAAGTTAGATAACATACCTTTTGTTGTAGGTTGTTGCTTGGAGTTTCAAGACCCTAGCACCAATAATGTGAATGCCTCAAGTGGAATCACAAATCACCACTAACACTTGGAAACTTGGAAGAGAACTCTCTAGCTCACAAAAATCGGCTACACACTAGTCAAGACTCTAGGTGCCAATTTCTTGAACCAAAGGGCTTCTTATATAGTGTGGTTACATTAGGGTTACACCATGTAAACCGTAATGTGCATGACTTTCCACATTCCTCATTATCCATGGGTTTTAACCTCCATGGAATATCCATGGGTCACCACATGGGTTAAGCCCAACATAAGGAATCATGGATCATTAGCCCACATTATAAGAAAGAATGATTTACACAATCAATCCCTATATATTTAATTAGTCTCCTTTGACCAATTGATTATTCCCAAATTAATTCTTGATCAATACTAATTAAATAACATGATTTCATATTAATATATTATAACTTATAATATATTAATAAATCATAAATATCCTCTTCACAAAAGTCCAAATTGTTCTGGTGAAGTGCAACCCAAATGGACCATGCTAAATCGGGTCAAGTACATACCAAATATAGTTATGGACTTAGACACCTTATCCAACAGTCTCCCACTTGGATAAGTCTAATAACTATAGTTGCAAGTACGACTTCAGGAACCGACCAGCAATCGTAGCTCTTAAAACTTTGTTGAACTAGAACGCGCCATTTTAGACAAGTGATCATATTATCCTCTGTTCTCAAGATATCAGCAGACAAATACATGGAACAACTTCATACTTATTTTCCAGCAGTTTGTTTCCCGATTTCCGATTTGTTTGACATAGAACTTAATCGAACACATCAATTGAGTTCTGACCAGGCCCGACACATAAGTCAAAACAAAATCATCGAGGGCCCAAGACATCCCTTTTAATCCTCTAAGGACTAAAAGGAACAAATAAACTTCGACTCATATGCTTGTACTAACTATTCGCCAAATCATGCACAACAGCACGTTTTATAACATCAAGTTACTGATGCGTTTTCGTACTAACAATGCACAACCAACTCATAGTCAACAACTAATATCTCTTTGTTTGAAGACTAATATGATATTATCGTCTCCCGATCACTCGAGATAAATTCCATGAAGTGATATAAGTGAGTGTGGGTTTAATCCAATACTCAGAACTTATGAGAACTCATGAATGTCACAACAATGTCTAACCATTTCAGACAATCTACAAGCCAAATTCATGACAGTCTTGATTCAATACCTACTTCCAAAATATGATCGACTGTGGACAGTTTGAATAATCTTATTATTCTGGAAGTCAAAACATGCAAAATTAAAACAATAGTAAATAATTGACACAAGATAGCAACTTTACTCATAAATAAACAACAACTTTTATTTAATCATCAAATGTCAATTACATTTTATCTATTACAAGTTTCAGAAATAACTATGTAATCAAAACTAATACGGTCTTTCAGCCCAATGTGCCTCGCATGCTGTAAATGCTTAACCCTATTCAGTCCCTTCGTGAGGGGATCTGCCGGGTTCTCTTCTGACGATACCCTCTTTTCTACGAGGAGTCCTTCTTCTATCTTGTGTCTTATGAAGTGATATTTTCTGTCAATGTGTCTGGATCTGCCATGATCCCTTGGTTCCTTGGCTAAGGCAACCGCACTGTCGCTATCAGAGAAAATCTCCATAGGCTCCTTTATAGCTGGTACAAATCCAAGGTCTCCAATGAAGTTCTTCAGCCATATCGCCTCCTTTGCCGCTTCGCTTGCTGCTATGTACTCTGATTCGCATGTTGAATCAGCTACGGTCCCCTGCTTGGAACTTTTCCAAGTAACTGCTCCTCCATTCAAGGTAAATACCCAGCCCGACTGAAAAGCGGAAATTATCTCTGTCGGTCTGAAAGTTAGTGTCACTATACCCTGTCACTCTCAAGTCATCACTCCCACCGAGGACAAGAACCCAGTCCTTAGTCCTTCGCAGGTACTTGAGAATATTCTTTATCGCGGTCTAATGAGCCTTACCAGGGTTCCCCTGATATCTGTTAACCATGCTCAAAGAAAAGGCCACATCAGGGCGAGTACAAGTCATAGCATACATGATCGAGCCAACAGCGGAAGCATATGGTAATCGACTCATCTCAGCTATCTCAGCCTCTGTACTCGGACTCTGAGTTTTGCTCAGTCTGGCATTATGCTGGATCGATAAGTCACCTTTCTTGGAATTCTGCATGTTGAACCTCTTCAATACCTTGTCCAAGTAGGTACTTTGACTAAGTCCAATTAGTCTCTTACTCCTTTCTCTCAAAATCCTTATCCCTAGGATATAGGCAGGTTGTCCAAGGTCCTTCATAGCGAAACACTTCCCAAGCCAGGACTTAACCTCCTGAAAGGTTGGGATGTCATTTCCTATGAGTAGTATGTCACCCATATACAGTACGAAAAAGCTAACTATACTCCCACTAGCTCTGACATATACACAAGACTCATCCTCGCTTCTCAAAAAGCCAAACTCTTTGACTTTCTCATCGAAACAAAGATTTCATCTACGAGATGCTTGTTTCAATCCTTAAATGGATTTCTCAAGCTTACACACTCTATTACGGTACTCTGTATTGACAAAATCCTCTGGCTGGCTCATGTAAACATCCTCAGCCAACTTTCCATTAAGGAAAGCAGTTTTGACATCCATTTTCCATATTTCATAATCATAAAATGCAGCTATGGCTAGCATAACCCTAATAGACTTAATCTTAGCTACTGGTGAGAAGGTCTCATCATAGTCAACTCCCAGAGCTTGAGGTTGTGTTTGTTTTTTAAAAAAAAGCTCTTCTAACCTCTTAGCGCTGCGTGGCGCAGCACACGCGCAACACTTTTAGGTTCGCAGCAGTTTGTTTTTCTGCAAACTTCGGGCTCAAAAACCTCTTCCCGTCCTCTTCCCCACACAGTAGTGGACTTAACTCTTCTAACCTCATCTAAAAAAACACCCTATGCCCTAAACAAAAAAAAACGCCGCTGCTCATCTCGTTCGTTCTCCTTCTTCTTCTCGGCATCCTTCCCAACGATCGATCCAGAGGTGGTCTGACTCCAGCCTCCGCTGCCACCCCATCGCCGGTCGCCGGTCGCCGTTCCCCTCAATCGCCGGTCGCCGCTGCTGCTTGCTGCTGCCATCTTGCTGCCCTCGATCTTCAACAGGTAACTTTTTTTTCTGATTTCTTATTGATTTGAGTACCGATTGTATGAATTTGAGTACCAATTTTCTGATTTCTTATGTATTTGAGTACCGATTGTATGAATTTGAGTACCAAATTTCTGATTTCTTGCTGCCCTCGATTTCAAGATCAGGTAAGTTTTTTTTTCTGATTTCTTATGCATTTGAGTACCTATTGTATGAATTTGTGTATCAATTTTCTGATTTCTTATGCATTTGAGTACCAATTGTATGAATTTGAGTACCAATTTTTTGATATGAGTTAGGATTTTGTTACACAACGAAACATTACCCTAGCATGTTTTGCGCTTCATAATTTTATAAGAAGAGAGGGACTACGTGATGAGTTTTTTGCACGATATGATGAACCAAATGTCTCGGTTCGGAATAACAATGCAGTCGTTGATAATGATGAAGATGAGATTCCAACACATGGTACTGCAGCGGACCGTGAATATATGAGCCAGTTACGGAATGAAATTGCCGAACAATTGATGCAAAATATGGAATGAAAATTATTAAAGTTTGGTTGTATGAATTTTATTTAAAAATGTTATTGTAAGACTAATTTCGTTGTTTGAATTTTATTTCAATGTTTTAAGACTACAATTATTAAATTTTTGGTATTAACAAACTATTTTCGGTTTATTAAATTACTTTATTTTAAATTTTTTAATATCTGCAGACGTTAAAAAAACAAACATGCTTCTCATTACAGTCTGCAGCACTTTGGTCCACCGCTTCTGCTGCAGAGGGCTGCAGAGGTGGTCCGCAAGCTTCAGACAGTTTCACTTCGGAAAAACAAACAGCACCTGAGTAAAGCCCTTCATAACCAGCCGTGCCTTATAAGTGTGTACTCTCCCATTCATGTCGGTCTTCTTCTTGAAGATCCATTTGCACCCGATTGTCTTACGACCCAGTACATTGTCAACCAAGTTCCAAACTTGATTGTCATATATGGACTGAATCTCGTTGTCCATAGCCTATTTCCACTTTGCAGACTCAGGTCCTGCCATGGCTTCCTTGTAGCTGTTAGGTTCATCCAAATTTACCACTGTGATATCACTGATAAATGTATCACCTTCTGTAGTAATATGGAAACCATAAAACTCAGGTGTATTCCTAACTCTTGTGGAACGCCTCAGAGGTACAGATTCTTCAATCGGTTCAACAGGAGTTTCCTCCTCAGGTTGATCGCTAGGGTTTGAGGTTCCTTCACCGCTTGACTCTTGAAGCTCTTCAAGGTCAATTTGCCTCCCACTGTTTCCTTGGCTTATGAATTCTCTCTCACGAAAGACTCATCTCCTCACAACGAAGACAACATTGTCACTCGGTCTGTAGAAGAGATAACCAAAGGATTTCTGTGGGTAGCCGATGAAAATACACCGCTCACTTCGAGGTTCCAGCTTATCATGAGTCTCGCGTCTTACGAAAGCCTCACAACCCCAAACCTTGATGTGTGCTAACGAGGGAACCTTCCCTGTCCACATCTCGTGATGTGTATTGGCAACCTTCTTGGTAGGGACTAGATTAAGGATATGGGCGGAAGTCTCTAAGGCATACCCCCAAAATGAGATAGGTAACGAAGCTCAACTCATCATGGAACGAACCATGTCCAATAAGGTTCGATTGCGCTCTCAGCCACACCATTAAGTTGTGGTGTCCTAGGAGGTGGCAATTGTGAAACAATTCCACATTCCTTAAGATAGTCTAGGAACTCGATACTAAGATACTCACCACCTCGATCAGATCGGAGCATCTTTATCTTCCTGCCCAGCTGATTCTCCACTTCCTGCTTGAACTCTTTGAATTTCTCAAAGGTTTCTGACTTATGCTTAATTATGTAGATATAGGCATAACTGTTGTAATCATCAGTAAAAGTCACATAGAAGCGGTTAGCATCCCTTGTGGCGGTTCTGAAGGGTCCACACACATCTATTTGTATGAGGTCCAACAAACCTTCACCCCTCTCACAAGTACCAATGAAGGGTGACTTAGTCATCTTTCCAAGCAAACAAGGTTCGCAACTATCATCTGACTTTAAGTCAAATGCTTTCAAGACTCCAGCCTTTTGGAGTTGTCCTATGCGCTTCTTGTTGACATGTCCAAGACGACAATGCCACAAGGATGCTTTATCCAAACTAGTGGATGAATCAATATGCAATACATTATTTCCTAAGTTATCTACAACCATCACAGTTTCATATACACCATTACAAGGTAATGCCTTAAAATAAAAAACACCATTATAATAAGCATTTATTGCACCAATTTCATTATCAAACGAAAATGTGAAACCTTGTTTGTACAAACCATGAAAAGAAATAATATTTCTCGCCATTTCAGACGAGTAACAACAATTATTCAAATCTAACTTTAACCCACTACAAAGAAAGAAATAATAAACTCCAATCTTGGTGACAGGTGAAGCTTTCCTATTCCCCATGATTAAGTTTATCTTCTCGTGCTCCACATCCTCACTTCTTTTTAGTCCCTACAAATCAGAACAAATGTGAATACCACAACCTGTATCAAGAACCCAAGAATTAGAATGTGGTGAGTTATTAGACAATATAGTGTAAATACATGCACGGGTGGGTTTTACTTTCCCATCCTTAACATCCTGCAAGTACTTTGGGCAGCTTCGCTTCCAGTGCCCCTTATCATGACAATAGAAGCACTCTGCTTCTTTTGGGTTGGAGGAAGGAGTAGCAGGACCGACTTTAGTCTTTGTTGAAGAGGACCCATCAAAAGACTTTCCCTTGTGACCCTTGGAAGGGGTCTTCCTCTTCTTTCCCTTGCCTTCTCCGATTTCCAAAACAGGGGCGGTAGTAGGAGTAGTAATAACCGACTTACCTTTGAGACCAGTTTCGGTTGTCCTCAAAAGTCCTTGAAGTTTGCTAAGTGTGACCTCCTCCTTGTTCATATGATAGGTCATGCGGAACTGATCATAACATGGAGGTAAGGAGTGTAGTATCATATCAATAGCCAGCTCCTCAGGGAAGTTCACATTCAACTTTAGCAATCGGTCCACAAACCTTTGCATCTTCTGCAAGTGGCATATGATGGCTTCACCATCCTTCATCCTGGTTGTTATCATGGAAGAGATGATTTCATACCTCTTTTGACGATCACTCTGATGGTATCTTTCCATCAGGTCCTGGTGCATCTCAAAAGGGTAGAAGTCCTCATAGGACTTTTGGAATTCAGGGGACATTGTGGCAAGCATGATACAAGCTACCTTGGTGGCATCTTTTTCATGTGCCCTAAAATCAGCAATCTCCTGAGGAGTAGCAGTAGACTCATCAATTTCCTTCAGCTCTTTGTCGAGGATATATTCTGTGTCCTCATAACGAGTCACCATCCTTATGTTCCTAATCCAATCATTGAAATTAGTTCCATCAAAGATGACTCTCCTACAAAGGTTAATGAGAGAGAAGGAGCCGGTAGGGTTTGATCCAGAAGCAACATTGTTGGAAGACATCTGAAAAAGAAGAAAAACAAAGTTTAGATTAGATATAGAGTCCTTAATATAACACCCAAAATGAAATATTAAGGTTAGGACCCAACACAATATTTTACAATTTGAAAGAGGGATGTCGTTATCCAAGTTGCAAAATATTTGAAGGTAGGTAAATAACGATTTACCAATTTTCACCATGAAAAACGAAATTGATTTAGTAGGTTTTAGATGAATTGAAATTCCTAGATTCTTTTGAGACTCATTGAACTTTTCAATGGCATGTTAAAATCTCGATTATGCCCTTCAAGTTGGTGATTGGGATACCGAGGATCACAAACAAGGTGTGAATAAACATGCAAATATACTTGGTACTCTTAATGTCATTTATCACCTAATCGATGTGCCGGTGAACCACACACACTCCATCGATCTATGACAAACATTAAGCTACCCTTTTCCACCCTTAGTAGTCCATGTTAGTGTTCCGGTTAACCACACACGCTCCACTAACGACTTGGTAAGGTGCAAAGTGTAATTTCATGGGTTAGCATCAATTTCACATTTTCCTAAAGTAACTAAGATTGGGAATTTATAAAAGGTTTAGTTACTTTATATTTATCATTATACTTTTAATGAGAATTATAGTTTTTGTCCTACCCGTTCGGCTAACGACCCTCCACCAGTCAAGGAAGCGGTGGGTGAGAGTGGACACCCATTAAACCACCATTTTATAGGCAGTAACCTTATACCCCCCCCCCCTTATAGACCGGCTTCGTGAATGAGGCCTACTAACGGTAAGTCTGACTTGTTCTTATACATATATATTATTAAACTTATAATATTATAATAGTATAAGGGTTGAATTTTAATCTTTTAAAATTCTAGGGTTTTGAATTAAAGTTTTAATGTGTGACTTTACAAATTCCAAAACTCGAGGGCAAGTTTTGAAACTCTTCCAAACTTTTCAACTTCATAACATATGAGTTTAATGGTCTTTTAAAATGAGACTCTTCATTTTTCTATAACCTATGACTTTTAATGATTTATTTAAATGGAAAAACTTTTGGAATTCCATAACTTAAGGACAAGTTATGGAGTCCATTAAAATCATCAATATCATCAATTAAACTAACAAGCATGTTCAAGTTCTTGATTAAACTCATATGAACAAGATGATTCAAATCAAACAAATTCCATGTAATTAGACTAATAATATAAACTAATACAAAACATGAAATTTTGACAATCACCTTTCAAATGGATGAGCATGATCATTACCATATCTTAAAAAAACATATTTTATGATTCAAAACAGTTTGGGGTAATGATAATATCCAATTGTGGCCAAACAATTGATTTTCTGCACTTTGCCCAGCCAACTCGGCGAGTCCATGAATTGGACTCATCGAGTAGCTCAATTTGTACATGGACTCGTCGAGTCCATCAGTGGAATCGGCGAGTTCATCAGTCAGAATGCATAAAACTCGATTTTTTCAACTTCAAACAACAAGTAGCATCAAGTATAATTGAAAACAAGCCTAGGCTTTGATACCACTGAAGGGTTTTGAGCATTCTAACACTCCTAAGGTGTACATGCAACCCTAAATACCTTGGATCTATGTTTTCTCTATTATACATGCAAACTTTGATTTCCAAGGTATTACCCTAACTAGCATACAAAACTTTGATACTTGTGTAAAAAAACAAGTTAGATAACATACCTTTTGTTGTAGCTTGTTGCTTGGAGTTTCAAGAGCCTAGCACCAATAATGTGAATGCCTCAAGTGGAATCACAAATCACCACTAACACTTGGAAACTTTGAAGAGGACTCTGTCACACCCCAAAACCGGAATGGCGGAAATGTTCATGGGTGGAGGACGTCATGTTCAGTATCACAACAATGCATAGTAGTAAACAAGCAACAACATCATCCATTGCATTAATAATATAATTTAATACAAGTGTATTCTGTAAAGTTTAATAGACACCAAAAAGTAAATCAAAATATGAGAGGAGTCTTGAATGCTCCATCTTCTCAAAAGCCTGGCATCGGTACCTGTCTACTGATGACCTGAGAATACAAGTTATTTTGAAAGAGTTTATCAGCTTTAAAGCTGCTGAGATCATAAGTATTTTAGTGTCGGTGTTTGTATGAAAGAGTTTGTAAGTACTTGATGTATAAGTTTGTAAATGTTTGAATCTCCTAGAAAACCCTATGTTTTCTACTAAAAGTAGCCTTCTACCATGGCATCAAATGTTTGTATGTAAGTCTCATGTAAGAGTATGTATTTTCCCAAAATCTGACTATCATTATCCATAAATATAGTGTTTACATTACTGTTCATTGTGTGAAGATCACAAAGTGAATGCAATGGGGAAATAAAATAGTACTGTAGTGTTGTATTAAGTAACTACTGCTGTACTAACTACCTTAAACCAATTGTTATTTAAAGTACTATGTGATCGGCTTGTACCATACTACCGACTAGAAACACGACGATGTAAGATGTCGGAAGAAATGACGTTTGGCACCCGTAGACTTGCAAGTCCCACTGTAGCTAGCAGCAAAATGTAGGATAGTCAATCCAGTATAGATCTATACACAAACTCAACGCTCTCCACTTAAGGAGATTCTGGATACAAAATGAGCCATGACAGGTGATGCCATGCCCCGTTACGTGGCTCACATAACTGTAGTAGTGTTCTTGTATATGTATTGTGTGTACTGGTTGTATTGTATGTTCTCTCTCTATCTAGTATGTATGTATGTTCTCTCTGTGTGTTATTGTTTGTTTCTCATCATAGTGCGTTATGTTTGTTTCTCGTCATAGTGTTCTCTATCTATATGTTATGTTTGTTTCTCATCATAGTATTCTCTATCTGTATGTTATGTTTGTTTCTCATCATAGTATGTATTTACTCATGTATGAACTGACTCATTGTATGTTTCACTATTCTAGTAATAGTATTAGTAACTTCCTAACTATACCTATTATAGTTTACTAGCAATGTTGTTTGTATAAATGAACATGTTTGTATACCTTTGCTACCCAAAGGTATTGAACTGAATGAAGGAACCTTTATATCTATACACATATATATGTTATATAACTAAGATTCAAACGACCTTCGGACAAATAACCGATACCCTAAGTCCACAACCAAACAAGGAACAGGAAGTAAGGCAAACTATCAGTCCTAAGCCCTTTCAATCCTACTTATATAACTATATCTATATAGATATGCATTAGAACAAGTATAAGTTTAAAAGCGTTTGAATAAAAGTATTTAACATGTAAAAGTAATTGATGACCATTTGAAGTAGTTTTGTTTGTTAAAACAGCTAATTGAATAGCAAATCCTTTGTTTGATAGTTATTAATCACATGTGATTGATATAATAACTATAATGTTTCAACTTGTATCCCCCCCCCATAATAGAGCATTTAAAATCATTTCAAAGATAGATTAAGGGGTATGAACTCAGTTGTAGTGAGTGGTTTGGATGAACGGATGTTATAGGATGCTAAGTGTCAAGTGAAGACTTGAGCACACACAAGGATCCTAGTTAACATATAATAACACATATATGTATCCAATTAGTCATTAAACAACTAATTAACCAAGTTAAGACACCCTAGGACATGAAAAACACTTTGATTCAAGTGCTATAAGTACCACGGATTGCATCTAAGGGTTGTAGGGCTTTGTTTTTGAGTTTACGGTCCAAGGGTAAACTCTTCATGAGTTTACGGTCCCAATGGGTTTACGGCCGTAAACCCATGGTAACTTCTACCATTTGCTGTTTTGAGGTCTTATAAGTCATAAAGAAGTATCCTAACTTCAAGTCTAAGCCTTAGGAAGTGATTGTGGCACCATGGCATCAACTTATAGAGTTTACGGCCCATGGACCATTTCTTTATGAGTTTACGGCCGTAAACTCTGTGAGTTCTTGGTCTTTTTGATGTTTAAGGTCCTAAACACTTCCAGGTAGTGATCTAGACTAGTATCCAAGGCTTAGTAAGGGACTAGGGCTCACAATGGCCCTTTCATTAGGGTTTACGGTTCAAGAACATGTCTTGACCGTAAACACCTTTGATCTTGTGTTTCTTTGTGTTTTCTAGTTGAATAAGAAGTGAAACAAGCCTTATAACACTCTAGGGTAAGAATACTTACAATAAAGGAGCTTGAAAGGGTGTTCACGGCCCAAGAACACTAGTGTGTGTTCTTGGTGTTCTTGGTGAAATGAAGAATGCTTGAAGATCTAAACAAATGGAATGATTTCATGGATGAAATCATGTAAGATCACTAGGTGATGAAGGATATCAACTAATTAAGGCAAGAAACACTTACAAAGTTGAAGATCAAGAAGGAAAATCGGATGCTACTTGAGAGAGAAATGAGTTTCTAGACTTGAAAATGGTAAAAAAGTGTATAAAATGACTAAGTGTCATATTTATACTCCTTAGAGTTTACGGCCGTAAACACCATGTTTGGGCCGTAAACTCCAAACTCTTGGAGTTTTGAGACTTTATTGATGTACAATAAACCCTAGAGTATCCTCTCTCCAGTAATCTCTTGAAGTACTAAGCTTTAAAACACTCAAACTGACTCCAAAAAGCTTAAAAGTTAGCAGAAACAGTTCTGACTTCTATTGAAGTGAATGGTTGTACATAATAGAAATTTCGGGTTGTCACATCATCTCCCCTGTTAGAAGGAATTTCGTCCCGAAATTAGAGTTTAAGCAAATAAGTAGTTACAAATAACTAAGTAAAAAGACGAGGATATTTCAGTTTCATCTGATCCTCTCGCTCCCAAGTGAATTCAGGTCCTCGCTTGGCGTTCCAGCAAACCTTCACTATCGGGATACGGCTTTGTTACGTTTGCTTGACCTCCCGGTCTATGATCTCCACAGGTTCTTCCACGAAGTTGAGGCTCTCGTTGCTCTCGATCTCGTCGAGTGGGATTACAAGAGTCTCGTCGGACAGACACTTTTTCAAGTTCGAGACGTGAAAAGTAGAATGTATGTTACTGAGTTCGCGGGGTAAGTTAAGTTTGTAAGCTACAGGGCCGATTCTAGCGAGAATCTCGAAAGGCCCTATGTATCTTGGATTTAGCTTTCCACGGTTTCCAAAGCGTATTAAGCCCTTCCAGGGTGAGACCCTCAATAGAACACGGTCGCCCACCTGGAATTCCAACGGTTTCCTTCGTTTATCTGCGTAGCTTTTCTGTCGGTCTCTAGAGGCTTTCAATCGTTCGCGAATCTGAACGATTTTCTCTGTCATTTCCCGAATGATCTCCGGACCTGTGAGAGTGCTGTCAGGAACTCGTCCTCTAGCTAACTGGGTGTCACCCACCTTTGACCAGCATAGAGGGGATCTGCACTTTCGGCCATAGAGGGCCTCGAATGGAGCAGCTTTTATGCTCGTGTGATAACTGTTGTTGTAGGAAAATTCGACAAGGGGTAAATGAGTATCCCATGTCTTCCCAAAGTCGATCACGCAGGCTCGCAACATATCTTCCAAGGTTTGGATAGTCCTCTCACTTTGTTCGTCGTTCTGTGGATGGTAGGCTGTACTCATGTCCAGCCTAGTTCCTAGGGAACTTTGTAGCGACTGCCAGAACCTCGAAGTGAATCTACTATCTCTGTCAAAGATAATGGATATGGGAACACCGTGCAGCCGTACAATCTCCCGAATGTAGGTTCTTGTAAGCTTCTCCATCTTGTATGTCTCTTTGATAGGCAGGAAGTGTGCGGACTTGGTCAATCTGTCGACGATGACCCATATTGTATCAAGTCCACCCGTTGTCTTGGGCAACTTAGTTATGAAGTCCATAGTGATCCGCTCCCACTTCCATTCTGGTATCTTAGGCTGTTGTAGTAGACCTGAGGGTTTCTGGTATTCGACCTTGACCTTGGCACAAGTAAGGCATTTACTCACGAAGGTAGCAATCTCTGCTTTCATGTTAGGCCACCAGTATAGCTTTTTAAGATCCAGATACATCTTATCTGAACCCGGGTGGACGGAATAACGAGTGTTGTGTGCCTCGGTCATGACCAAATCTCTGAAACCACCGTGTTTCGGTGTCCAGATCCGATCAATGAGATATAAGGCTCCGCCACCCTTGACTTCCAAGTTTTTATCCATCCCTCTCAGGGATTCACCCGCCACATTTTCAGGTTTCAAAGCGTCGAGCTGAGCCTCCTTAATTTGTGTGGACAAGTGTGAATGGATAGTCATAGTCAATGATTTGACTCTACGACCTGAGTATTCTTTCCGACTTAGGGCGTCAGCTACTACGTTGGCTTTACCCGGATGATAACGAATTTCGCATTCGTAATCACTGAGTAGCTCGACCCATCGTCGTTGTCTCATGTTGAGCTCCTTCTGGTCGAATATATGTTGTAGGCTTTTATGGTCTGTAAAGATGGTGCTTTTTGTACCATACAGGTAGTGTCTCCAGATCTTAAGAGTAAACACAACTGCTCCTAGTTCAACATCGTGAGTGGTGTAGTTGACCTCGTGTGTCTTCAGCTGTCTCGAGGCATAGGCGATGACCTTACCTCGTTGCATCAGAACGCAACCGAGCCCTTGATTTGACGCATCGCAATAGACAATGAAGTCTTCTATCCCTTTGGGGAGGGATAGTATTGGTGCGGTGCACAAGGCTCGTTTGAGCGTTTGGAACGCCCTCTCCTGCTTTTCTTCCCAGTCAAAGGCCACGCCCTTCTGGGTTAGTGTTGTAAGGGGCTTCGCAATCCGGGAGAAGTTCTGAATGAACCTGCGATAGTAGCCAGCGAGGCCTAGAAATTGACGAATTTCGGTAGGCGTCTTCGGTGCTGACCAGCTCTCAATGGCTTTGATTTTGGAAGGTTCCACGTGTATTCCCTCTTCGCTAACCACGTGCCCTAAGAATTCGACTCGTCGGATCCAAAATTCGCATTTCAAGAACTTCGCATAGAGCTTCTCCGAACGCAGCGTTTCTAAGACTAGTCGCAGATGTTGACTATGCTCTTCCTTACTACGAGAGTAGATAAGTATGTCATCGATGAAGACGATGACGAACTGATCCAAGTAAGGACGACACACCTATTCATTAAATCCATGAATACTGCAGGCGCGTTGGTTAATCCGACCGGCATCACTAAGAATTCGTAGTGCCCATAACGAGTTCAGAAGGCTATCTTCGGGACATCCTCCCCTAGCACTCGTAGTTGGTGATACCCGGATCTTAGATCGATTTTTGAAAAGAAGTTCGCCCCTTGAAGTTGATCAAATAAATCGTCTATGCGAGGCAGAGGATAACGATTCTTGATGGTTAATTTGTTGAGCTCCCTATGGTCGACGCACATACGAAACGATCCGTCTTTCTTCTTGACGAACAAGACTGGAGCTCCCCAGGGTGAGAAGCTTGGTCTTATAAAGCCCTTGCTGAGCAGTTCGTTAAGCTGACCGGACAGTTCTTGCATCTCTGCAGGTGCTAGACGATAGGGCGATTTGGCTACGGGGGTAGCCCCTGGAACTAAGTCGATCCTGAACTCGACTTGACGTTGCGGAGGTAATCCTGGGACTTCTTCTGGAAAGATATCGGGAAAGTCGCGTACTACTGGGATGTTCTTAATGTCTTTCGTTTCTTGGCTCACATCTACGACATGAGCAAGGAATGCGCGACATTCCTTTCGTAAGAATTTTTGGGCTTGAATACACGAGATGATACGAAGGTTCATGCCGGGTTTGTCGCCGTAGATTACTAGAGTTTCTTCAGACGGCAGATTAAGGCGAACAGCCTTTTCATAACACATGATGTCGGCACGATGAAGGCTCAACCAATCCATGCCGATAATGACGTCGAAACTTTTAATTGAAACCGGCATGAGGTCGATCGAAAATGAATGGCTATTTAGAGTTAAGGTACATCCTATGTATATACTGCTAGTGTTCTCTGTCTTCCCATTAGCCATTTCTACAGTGAACGGTTCTTTAAGTGCTCGTGATTTTTGCTTAAGTAAATGAGCAAATTTTTGGTTCACGAAACTCCTCTCCGCTTCACTATCAAACAGTATGCATGCATAAGAGTTATCGAGGAGAAACGTACCAGTGACCACTGTGGGGTCGGCAACCGCTTCCTCATGGCCTATAGCCAGAACTCTTCCTACTCCGCCGGCGATCCCTGCCCTTGGGCAGTTCCTTTTCTAGTGGCCCACTTCACCACAATTGTAGCAAGCTTGGCCCACTGCAGCGCCGGGGACTTGGTTGACTGGCCTTGCCGGAGCTTTGCAGAAACGGGCAGTGTGCCCCTTCCTGTTGCAGTTAGAGCACTGCATTTCCCGGCAGGCTCCTGTGTGGTGGAAGTTGCATCTGTTGCACTTTAGCAAACTTCCAGCATACTGCTTTACCGGAGCAGCAGCGGCAGGTGCTATCGCAGCATGAATTGCCACGGCCTGCTGCTTTTTGGCAGCCTTCTTCTTCTTCTTGTCATCCCAGAATTTCCGCTTGTTGTCAGCGGCTTTGGAGGGTTCTGAGATGGCTAGGGTGGTTGTTGCTGATGGGGTACGGACCCCATGGTCAATAAGCCATTGTGCCAACCGCTTGGCACTGTCGAAGGTAGTGGGGTTTGAAGCTAACACATTCCCCTGAAATGGAGGCACCAGCCCCCATATGTACCTTTCGATTTTCTTTCCCTCTGTATGAACCATGTTGGGACAGAGGGCCACCAGTTCGCAGAACCTGGCGGTATAGGTCATGATGTCGGAGCCCTTCATGGTTAGGCTCCACATTTCTTGCTCCAGTTTTTTTGGATCTCGCCCCTCGGGCAGTACTCTTCAATCATTAGCTCTCTCAGAGCTTCCAAGCCCATGGCATTTGCCACTACAAGAGATATTGACTTGACATGGCTATTCCACCATGTCAGGGCTTTTGCCTCGAAGGTGCACGCAGCAAATTTGACTTTGCTTCTTTCCGAGCATGAGCAGATCTCGAAGATCGACACCGTCTTTTCGAACCATTGCGAGAGGGAAATGACTCCGCCAGTCCCTTTAAAGGACAGTGGCTTGCAGTTGGTGAAGTCCTTGTAGGAGCACTCTCTCAAGCGCACAGGGATTTCACCATGAGTAGATTGAACAGGGGTTCCTCCTCCAATGGAACCAGAAGAATGATATTGAGCTATGGCTGTTGCCACATCCGCAGCTACTGCAGCATTTAGTGCTGCCGTATCAATTTGACGAGCAGGTGGTGTTGCAGTTACCGGAGGATCGCGTCTCGTTGATCGGCGTGGAGGCATCTTTTAACTATAAGTTTACAACGATGAAGATATTGATAAGAATTTAATAGGGAGAATTTGATGAGAATGACTCATGGACTAACTCTCCATAACCCAACAGCACAATTGAATAGTACGATTGAATGTAGGTTTAGTACTAAAAGATGAAAGCATTTGGATAATAATTTCCATGAGATTAGGTATCTGTCAATAATATTGGAATTACAGATGTAACAAGTTCGGGAAAAGTGACCTAGAAGTAGGTCTTACATCAACCAAGAAGGGAAAATTTTGACAGATCTACGACCTAATCAAGACCTAGCAGGTCCAAGTTTTAACAAAGATAGGAAATTAGACTAGAGTTTTTACATAAAGTAGGTTATATCCAAAAGAGAAGTCGAGGAGACTCTATCTGCGACGAGAACTACTAGAGTGAGTTCTCGACTCCGACAGAAGGTGTTCTATGTCCCTCATGCGCCTTTCGGATCTTACTTGCTGAGCTCGAAGTTCCCTGACTTCAGCTTGGGATGCAGCTAGCTGTTGCTGCAGAGTCCCATTGGTTATCCTAACCCTTTCCATAGCTACCTCGAGTTGGCGAATGCGGACCGTGTTAACGCCAGAGTTGGCGTCAATCTCCACCACTCGGTCGATAGTTGCTCGACCTTGCTCGGTGTTCCGAGCGATCCTACAGACCATGATGGGCAGGACTTGGTCAGCTGAACCTCCCTCGTTTAGGTTGTAAAAGCATCGGTCCCCATTGTAGGGAATGGGTTGACCCTGTTCCTGACTCCATCTGGTCAAGTTTGTGGCCCACAAAGGTGTGATTCCTTGAAATGTTGGACGAGGGTTTGGGTTTGGAGCTACTGGGGGTAGGTTGTTGACTTCAGGTTCTGATTCAGAACCATCAGAAAAGCCTTCAGCATAGTGATCATCCAAAGGGATTGGATGATCATCTTCTGGCTCTTCTTCAATCCACCCAGCATTGCCGTTGTTGGAATAGTATGGATCTACGGGAAGATGGAATCCAGCCATGATATCTACGCGAGAAAAGGGGTATAAGATATAACTAAATAGACGCACTAATTAGATAATTATAATATGATCTTCATCAGTTACTTCAATACTTGGTTAGTGCATACCAGTTATATGTACTTAAAACAGGATATACCTTCGAATAAGTGACCCTAACTCTAAGTCCACAACCAAACAAGGAACATGAAGTAAAGCAAAGATCACAGATTCTAAGTCTATGACATCCTAGTTACATATATCCTTAGCGTATCCACTTAGCAATTATTGACCTACTGATAAAGATCTTTAATTCTCAGATAAGTAATTATAGTAACACAAAATACTCCCATAGTATTTTAAGTTTATGTTCTGTTCTATTGTTTTCATTGTAGTAGTGTTGGTAAGTTTTTAGACTTGTTGCAACCTCACACCCATCCTTAGGCACATGATAGTCACTCCTCGGATAATATAGTTGATCAGGCTATATCTTCCCAGGGTTGACTGTATGTCTCTAAGTCTAATTGTGTTGCCCAACGATCGTAATACTTTTGTTCTGTCCTAGTGACACTGATTTTAGTATGAATGCAGGTATGTATACTTGGTTAAATATTTTATTATTTAAAAGTATAAACTCTTGGTCAGAGTATTTTAATCTCGTTGTGTTTATAGTTCGTATATCTTTTATGGGTTGATATACTTGATTCACTATAAACAATGCTCTAATACAAATCTGTCACACCCCAAAACCGGAATGGCGGAAACGTTCAGGGGTGGAGGACGTCATGTTCAGTATCACAACAATGCATAGTAGTAAACAAGCAACAACATCATCCATTGCATTAATAATATAATTTAATACAAGTGTGTTCTGTAAAGTTTAATAGACACCATAAAGTAAATCAAAATATGAGATGATTCTTGAATGCTCCATCTTCTCAAAAGCCTGGCATCGGTACCTATCTACTGATGACCTGAGAATACAAATTATTTTGAAAGAGTTTATCAGCTTTAAAGCTGCTGAGATCATAAGTATTTTAGTGTCGGTGTTTGTATGAAAGAGTTTGTAAGTACTTGATGTATAAGTTTGTAAATGTTTGATCTCCTAGAAACCCTATGTTTTCTACTAAAAGTAGCCTTCTACCAAGGCATCAAATGTTTGTATGTAAGTCTCTTGTAAGAGTATGTATTTTCCCAAAATCTGACTATCATTATCCATAAATATAGTGTTTACATTACTGTTCATTGTGTGAAGATCACAAAGTGAATGAAATGGGGAAATAAAATAGTACTGTAGTGTTGTATTAAGTAACTACTGATGTACTAACTACCTTAAACCAATTGTTATTTAAAGTACTATGTGATCGGCCTGTACCATACTACTGACTAGAAACACGACGATGTAAGACGTCGGAAGAAATGACGTTTGGCACCCGTAGACTTGCAAGTCCCACTGTAGCTAGCAGCAAGATGTAGGATAGTCAATCCAGTATAGATCTATACACAAACTCAACGCTCTCCACTTAAGGAGATTCTGGATACAAAACGAGCCATGATAGGTGATGCCATGCCCCGTTACGTGGCTCACATAACTGTAGTAGTGTTCTTATATACGTATTGTGTGTACTAGCTGTATTGTATGTTCTCTCTCTATCTAGTATGTATGTATGTTCTCTCTGTGTGTTATTGTTTGTTTCTCATCATAGTGCGTTATGTTTGTTTCTCGTCATAGTGTTCTCTATCTATATGTTATGTTTGTTTCTCATCATAGTATTCTCTATCTATATGTTATGTTTCTTTCTCATCATAGTATGTATTTACTCATGTATGAACTGACTCATTGTATGTTTCACTATTCTAGTAATAGTATTAGTAACTTCCTAACTATACCTATTATAGTTTACTAGCAATGTTGTTTGTATAAATGAACATGTTTGTATACCTTTGCTACCCAAAGGTATTGAACTGAATGAAGGAACCTTTATATCTATACACATATACATGTTATATAACTAAGATTCAAACGACCTTCGGACAAATAACCGATACCCTAAGTCCACAACCAAACAAGGAACAGGAAGTAAGGCAAACTATCAGTCCTAAGTCCTTTCAATCCTACTTATATAACTGTATCTATATAGATATGCATTTGAACAAGTATAAGTTTAAAAGAGTTTGAATAAAAGTATTTAACATGTAAAAGTAATTGATGACCATTTGAAGTAGTTTTGTTTGTTAAAAAAGCTAATTGAATAGCAAATCCTTTGTTTGATAGTTATTAATCACATGTGATTGATATAATAACTATAATGTTTCAACTTGTATCCCCCTATAAAATCATTTAAAATCATTTAAAAGATAGATTAAGGGGTGTGAACTCACCTTTAGTGAGTGGTTTGGATGAACGGATGTTATAGGATGCTAAGTGTCAAGTGAAGACTTGAGCACACACAAGGATCCTAGTTAACATATAATAGCACATATATGTATCCAATTAGTCATTAAACAACTAATTAACCAAGTTAAGACACCCTAGGACATGAAAAACACTTTGATTCAAGTGCTATAAGTACCACGAATTGCATCTAAGGGTTGTAGGGCTTTGTTTTTGAGTTTACGGTCCAAGGGTAAACTCTTCATGAGTTTACGGTTTTGGGTTTACGGTCCCAATGGGTTTACGGTCGTAAACCCATGGTAACTTCTACCATTTGGTGTTTTGAGGTCTTATAAGTCATAAAGAAGTATCCTAACTTCAAGTCTAAGCCTTAGGAAGTGATTGTGGCACCATGGCATCAACTTATAGAGTTTACAGCCCATGGACCATTTCTCTATGAGTTTACTTCGTAAACTCTATGAGTTCTTGGTCTTTTTGATGTTTAAGGTCCTAAACACTTCCAGGTAGTGATCTAGACTAGTATCCAAGGCTTAGTAAGGGACTAGGGCTCACAATGGCCCTTTCATTAGGGTTTACGGTTCAAGAACATGTCTTGACCGTAAACACCTTTGATCTTGTGTTTCTTTGTGTTTCCTAGTTGAATAAGAAGTGAAACAAGCCTTATAACACTGTAGGGTAAGAATACTTACAATAAAGGAGCTTGAAAGGGTGTTCACGGCCCAAGAACACTAGTGTGTGTTCTTGGTGTTCTTGGTGAAATGAAGAATGCTTGAAGATCTAAACAAATGGAATGATTTCATGGATGAAATCATGTAAGATCACTAGGTGATGAAGGATATCAAGTAATTAAGGCAAGAAACACTTACAAAGTTGAAGATCAAGAAGGAAAATCGGATGCTACTTGAGAGAGAAATGAGTTTCTAGACTTGAAATGGTAAAAAAGTGTATAAAATGACTAAGTGTCATATTTATACTCCTTAGAGTTTACGGCCGTAAACACCATGTTTGGGCCGTAAACTCCAAACTCTTGGAGTTTTGAGACTTTATTGATGCACAATAAACCCTAGAGTTTCCTCTCTCCAGTTATCTCTTGAAGTACTAAGCTTTAAAACACTCAAACTGACTCCAAAAAGCTTAAAAGTTAGCAGAAACAGTACTGACTTCTATTGAAGTGAATGGTTGTACAGAATAGAAATTTCGGGTTGTCACAGACTCTCTACCTCACAAAAATCGGCCACACACTAGTCAAGACTCTAGGTGCCAATTTCTTGAACCAAAGGGCTTCTTATATAGTGTAGTTACATTAGGGTTACACCATGTAAACCCTAATGTGCATGACTTTTCACATTCCTCATGATCCATGGGTTTTAACCTCCATAGAGTATCTATGGGTCACCACATGGGTTAAGCTCAACGTAAGGAATCATGGATCATTAGCGCACATTATAAGAATGAATGATTTACACAATCAATCCTTATATATTTAATTAGTCTTCTTCAACCACAAGATTAATTCCAAATTAATTCTTGATCAATACTAATTAAATAACATGATTTCATATTAATATATTATAACTTATAATATATTAATAAATCATAAATATCCTCTTCACAAAAGTCCAAATTGTTCTGGTGAAATGCAACCCAAATGGACCATGCTAAATCGGGTCAAGTACATACCAAATATAGTTATGGAGTTAGATACCTTATCCAACATACCTTTCAAAACCACATGTATTCCTAGGTCACCAATGAAGACAAAAGATCTGTTAGTAAAAGCTTGTGAAGTGGTTGCAGTCTACCAAATAGTATAACTACCAAGATAAAACACAGTGTGATAATGGAAAGCCTTTATGTAAGTTATCATTTTGGAAGTGATATTTATGAAACATATGTATATGTGATCCAACATCCTAACATCGCTCCGCCCGAAGTTTCCGCCTCCAGGTCAGGGGTTTGGCGGTTGAACTCTCAACCTTGTCAAAGTTGAAAGGTTGAACTATCGACCTTGTCAATTGTAAAAGTTGAAAGGTTCATTCATCCGATTGAAATGCATACTCATAATTCATTATTCGATTACACATGTAGTTTACCCTTACAAATAGGCGTAGGTGGTCCACCATTACAAATAGGCTAGACCTACAACCTGGTAAAGGGGAAGAATCCCTTTTTAGCTTTGATCGTACGTTCTCTCCCACGAAGTATTGACTTTACCATCGAAGTGTCATATCGTGTCCCTGCCCTATATTGTTTTAGGTATTGTCGTACTCAAGATTGTAACAAAAGTCGGAGTGAATATTTTTGCACGTTTCCTGGTCTCGACCATCTTTTGATTCTAGGTATTCATCATCAGCGCCATTTGTGGGACCCTAACGACAAAACCACAAAAGTTAACATAACTTTAGCATCGGGGAACTCCTCTTTCAGTCTGATCCCATCGTTTCCCATCTTAGAAGAAGGACTGGTCATAACCAACATCACTTCTAGGAAACCGACTTCTTTTAGTCAACAAGAAATTTGACGGTGAAAATTTGAAGCGTCAATCGTAAGATACTAACATCGTGATGTTCGATAATGTTTTTTAAAATTATGTTAAATCACTGTTCTTTTCTCATTATGTACGTCGATAAGTAACTTAAATATCAAGCGTATAGAAATTAGGCATGGAAGAATATTTACATGGACAAAACTCTTTACGTCATCTGATGTTGGTAACTGGTTAGCGTGTTTCGTCATTTGGTTGGCGAAGGGAGAATGGGCAATAGCGACCTTAGTCTTTTGATATTTTTCCACAAACTGGGTTCTTAAATATTATTTGAAGCTATGACGTTGTTCCATGATTCAAGAAGTAGTACCGCATACACATCCGCTAAGGTGTTGTTTGTTTTTTTGAAGCAAAAATTCATGAAGTCTAGGGACCACCTCTGCAACACTCTGCAGTAGAAGAGGTGGACCAAACGGCTGCAGACTGTAATAAGAAACGTGTATGTTTTTTTAACATCTGCATGTTGCTGCAGATATTAAAAAATTAAAATAAACTAATTTTATAACCCGAAATAGTTTTTTAATACCGAAAAATTAATAATGTATAACATTTCAGCAAGACTTTATGATATTTCAGCAAAAAATAATGATATTTCAATAAAAAAATAAAGATATTTTAGCAAAAAATAATGATATTTCATCAAGAAATTATCATTATTCCATATAAAAAATCGGAAAAAAAAAAAAGAATTCAACAAGAATAAACAAAAAAAACGAAAAAAAAAAGGTAAAATAAGATTTCAGCAACATATAATCAAAGATTTCAGCAAGAAAAAAGAAGAAGTGGTTGGAAGAGGCTGGAAGAGGCAATACAAGTGTTGCCGCAAACAGAACACGCGCAGAAGTTTTTTTTGTTACTCTGAAGATTTCTAAAAAACAAACAACCGTGAGATTAAAAGTGTTGCGCGTGTGCTGCGCCGCACAACAACAAATGGTCTGAAGATGTTTTTTTTCAAAAAACAAAGAGCACCTAAGTCTGTTATTGCAACATTATGGCTATTCTTTTATTTAATTAACATATGATGTAACTGGAAAAACTTTGAGATTGACGTCATATTTTTTACAATTTTGTTTCTTTACTTTAATGAAATCGTTTTGGAGAAAAAAAAGTCTTAGTCCCATTATCCTTAAAAATGATTTTAAGAATTTTGATAAAGATGGAAAATTTTGACGATCTAACAACATCTACAATTAGAGCTAAAGAGAGGTTGAATGGAGGACGTAAAATTTTCAAAACACCGAAAGATTATGGCTGAAAGGTAAGTAGAGTTTCATCACCGATGAAGGGTTCAATGGCTTGATTATGGGCGACACATTTATATTTTTTTTATACAAACACAATATAATTTTGTATAAAATAATGTTTGATAAATAAATAATAATAATAAATTAATATTACATTTAATAAAGAATAAATTACTAAAAATGCCTAACTTTTATTTTGCATTCGGGCCGTCCTAGTATTATTTTTTTTTACTTTTTTTGTCCATAGCATACACAAAAAAAACTATATTGCCATTCATATTTTCTTTTTCAATTTTATTATTGTTTCTTTACTCTTTATTAATTATATAAATGAATTAATGTAAATTACTCTAAATATGTCACACCACTCCCACAACCACCACCATTGTTGCCATAGACCCGATCACCACCAATCATGAAAAAAAACAATATCAAAATAAACCACCATCACCACCAATCAAGAAAAAAAGGGTCAACATCAAAATAAAACTCAAAGAAAACATGCATGTCTTATTTCTCATAACTCCAAATTAGTTTAAATGTATGGATTTGTGTCTCAAGGGGAAAAAAAATCCAATCATTGAGAGTCTCTAAACTCTGGAGTTATGGTGAAGTAGTGGAAGACAATAGAAGGTTTGCTCAATGGGGTTCTATGAAAAGAAGGAGTGAAAAAATGCAACGTAAAGAGCGATAGTCATAATTAGCAGAGTATAGAGTAATGCAGGCGATCTAACGATATATTGTAGATATCACAAATTTTCCAATGGCGGTTAGACGACAGAGTGCAGGTCTAGTGGTGATGAGCCGAGGACAGGAGATTTCCTCCTGAGGAAATGAAGTGTAACACCCCATTTTACTATAGCCATAGATTGTAATTATTATAAAATACAAAATAAAAATGCATTACTCTAGAGTCAAAATAGCCATCACATATACGTAGGAAACGTCAATACGATTTCCGTAGATATATAGAGTGCCAAAATCCGACTTCGTATGAAGAAATTACGCTTTTTCGAAGTTTCGCGATTAAACCGACACAGCTCAGCGTATCATAAAAAGTGAGTTTTAGATGGGAGGCTTATTAGTCTACGCAACCTAAACGAAAGTCGTAGTAGTTGTAAAGCCGAGAGCGTTCATATTTAGAACGCCCAAATCTGACTTCATTAGAAGAAGTTATGATTTTTGTAAGATTCATCATAACAATATTCAGCTCAGAAATTGAATTTGAGAACAGTAGATTTTTAGCCAAAACAATCTAAGCGAGAATCGAAGATCTCGTTAATAAGAAGCCAACGATATAAGGACGGTAGAAAACGGACTCCGGATAAGAAAGTTATGCATTTTATACGAGCTTTAATAGTCTAAGCTTGTGTGAAAAAAACAAATTCAAAATTAGCCGATGAAATCTAAAGGAAAGATGTAGATATCGCCGAGCGCTTTCCGTGAATATAAATGATGTCAAAAACGGAGCTCGAACGACGAAGCTATGTAATTTTGAAAATGTGAAAAATGTCACGCGCGCACACACGTCGCGCATAGCTTCCGCCCGAAGGCAGCCACACATCCCCGCCCAATAGAGGACACATGTCAGCAAACCAGATGAGCCACGTCACCCCTAGTGCGGGGGACGCATGCCTAGAGTGCGTGACGCACAAGCTTTTTCTTGCCTATATAAGGCTTTCTCTGCATATGCTCTGACACTCATACCCCTACAACCTCTATAACGGAGTTGTCTATGCACTTTTAGCCAATTTTCCTTAGATTTTTGTACTGCGGCGAAGCCCTGCGACACCCCTGGGTACTCATCTAAGTAGTAGTCTTCGAGTAGGAGATCCCGAATCAGTATTATGCCTGCTTAGATCCCGGTTCTCATCAATAGTACTATGTAAATGAGCTACACTTACTCCGCCTCCGTGTAATTTATAATTATAGTTATAATCCTTTACTAGGAACTTATAATTAAGATTTATCAGTAATTTCTAATCATTATACAAAAAGTGATCTACTTACAGGATAACTGACTAGAATGGTCATGTTGGCTTGGTTGTTTGATTTCAGAAAGGCTATTCGCCGAAATGATCCTGCCTCCCAAATGTCCTGCCTGGCTGATCCTTATTTGATATAACTCTCAATATTCATTGGGATAAGTGTCATATCTAGCTCTATTTACCAAGATTACCATAGGAACTAATAAACTATAGTAATATAGGTTAATCCATGTTGACATGTTGTTAAAGAATTGTTTTACGGGTTGTTCATCGGATCGAGTCCCAAACTCTCTCTCTCTCTCTCTATCTATCTATCTATCTATCTCTCTCTTTCTATCTCTCTCGATTTCCATGCCACTGACTCCCAAACGCCTCTCAAGTCCCAAACTCCAGAATTCTACCCTACATTGTGTGATTTCACGTTTCACAGGTACGTTCACGACCCCATTTTCTAAACCTTTTCGGGGGGAATACATGTTAAAATACAAATATTACATAGTTATTACTAATTGTATAAGATTAGTTAAATAATTATGCTCATAAGATTAGGATGATATTATGCCCGGTGGATACTTTACTCAAAATTAATATTATGCCTAGTTGTTATACTGATTCACACTGATAGAAAATATCATATCTAGTTATTACGCTCGCCAGTTGCCAGGAAACGGTGATACTCCAATCGTTATAAGATGAGACATGATTCACCAACACGTTGAAAGACGTTCAACTAGCCCCCATCCTATAATCGTTAATTCTTAAGTGAGCGGGAAAGATATGTATAGGTTTATACGGGATTGACACTCCCACCTGTGGTTGCTAGCTACAACCCGACGACAAGTCGAAGCAGACATAACTTTCTAAACGCATTTGTGACGTCCGATGAAACGTCGTTGTTTTCGAGGAACACTCAACAATCATAGCTTGATTATAGGAACTAATCGTAACATTGTAAACTTAAGCTACTACTCCTTAAGGGACACCTCGAAGGGAATAGTAGTACACGCAACATATTAAACGAATACTAGAATATTATTACTCTAGTAACAACAAGGGAATCTAGAAACCATATCAATAATTTGAGAAAGTAACAATATGCATCTTTCTATTCCTAGAAAAGATTCAGATTTTGATATAGTTACTAAACTATATGAATCCATTACCAGAGAACATTATAAAAAAACAGTTTGGTACATACAGATCCACTAACATAAGTTTGAGAATACAATAAGCGTCGACCTAGCAAATTCAACATAGCATTTTCAAAGTATAAAAAAACCTGTGGACTCACCAACATTATGTTGACCTTTCAAAACTACATGTATTCCTTGGTTACCAATGAAGACAGAAGATATGTTAGTAAAAGCTTGTGAAGTGATTGCAGTCTACCGAAGAGTATAGCTACCAAGATAAAACTGAGTGTGAGAATGGAAAGCCTTTATGTAAGTTATCATTTTGTAAGTAATATTTATGAAAAATATGTATCTGTGATCCAACATCCTAACGTCGCCCCGCCCGACGTTTCCTCGGCCAAGTGGGGGTGTGACAGATTGGTATAAGAGCTAAAGGTTATAGCGAATTTGTAATTCTTTAGAAAATACAATTATAACCTAGGGACATATACTCTATAAAGGTATGTCCTCAGATCTACACCTAAAAGTATTTTTATTAACTTCACTACTGGTAGACTACTTACGAGAAAGGTGTCTAGTTTGAACTATCGCTTGGGTTGTTGGATTTCAGAACGACTATATGCTAAAATGGTCATGCCCTCCGGTACTTCTCACCTGGCTGATCCTTATTTGATAGTCTTGAAAGTACAAACCAGAAATTTATAAAATATACATTAGAACTCTCTTAGATTCAAGATTTTAGATCAAGTACCCTAAATAAGTTTTATAGCACATTGGTCAAGCCAAGACTAGACATAGAACTGATCAACTATGTTTTATTTTGGATAAGTCTAATTCACTACCAAACCTAAATATGGTAATTGATAAACTAAACACTTGTGAAATTCGAAGAGGATAAACAAAAAAAAACATTCATGATAAGAAGAGAGAAAAATAATTATATCACAAAATAGTCTGCAAAATAGATGGCGTCAACCGTACAACATAGCCTACATATTCAAAAGACACGGTATCAAAGATAACCTACATAAATAACTAAAGATCCCTATCATCATACTCCTCGTAACCATCCTGAGCATCATCATCATCGTCATGATGTGTTCCCGATGTACCAGCTCCATCACCCAGCCCATGGTAAGGAAGATAAACAAACCTCTGATGAGCAAGCTAATCACTCATAGCCCCCACGATCCACTGCTGTCACTGACGAACCTCAAGAATCTCCCTACACAACTCATCCACACACCTAGATAGGTAGGATATATCCATCTCAGGAAATTGACGTTGTTGAGCAGACGTGGGAGCACATTTAACTCGTTGCTGCTAAGGACCTGGTACAAACTCATGCTCCTCTCCATGCTCTAGATCTACCTGGTGTATGGGCACAGCAACATCCTCAAGAGGGACCCTCCAAATCTGATGTGCCACACGCTCGATCACCCATATCCTCTTCAAGCCCCCCTTATCCAGGTCCCTGATAATATAATGAGTCACAGCATGAGTATCAACCCTATAGGACCGAGCCAATCGGCTAATAAAGTGACCCCTGCAAATCCTACTCTATGACTAAGCACTCGAAGCTAGACTAGAGGAAAGGAAGGATGTGATGGTGTAGGGAATGTGGAAGTGGACATCGGTGCGAATTAGGCAGAACATACGAAATAGATCGCCTATGGGAACCTTATCATGCTCCTCACGATGACGAATGGTGGAGGCGATTAGACGGTGAATCAACCTATGTAAAGGAGATCTGAAACTACTCTCCTTCACCGTCATAGATACATAATCCCCATTGGCAAAATCCCTTATATCCAAGTGGTTGTACTCCCTCGGCCCCGAGAGAATACAACTGTCAAAATAGGGTTCCAGAAAAGGATAATCAACATCCTTAGCGGGATAGATCCCCAATCGCTGCCCCAACTCCACCAAACTGCAGGAACAGGCAACCCCACCCAGATGAAAGGAAAATACTGAATCATGTATCCAAATCCTGGAATCTCAGTTGAACCGAATAGTAGAAAGAAACTCTAGACAAAGCTCTCTGAAGATGACATCTCGAATGCCCAGGGCATGACGCCAAGCATGGATTACAAAAGATACTACAGTTATCTCGTCACGGAATACCCGGGTAAGGAAAGGCTCCAAGAGAGCAGTCAAACCCAAATCTCCCACAACCTGCCAATCTAGAGACTGTGGAATACTAATCTGCTCGGTCAGCAAATACGAATCCATCATAATATAATACACTCGGCCAAGAAGAGTATTTGGAAACAATAAGAATTGATGTGTCGGCAATCGTGAGGAAACTGACCAACACGTTGTCTTCTGTTCGTCATAGAACATGAAGAAAAGGCAAGGGAAATGTAAGGAAAAAGTTAAATAAAAATTAAAAACAAAAAATCTGAACTTTTTGACTCTCACACGCAGATCAAAGCGCCCAGCGTGCAGATGAAGATGCGCCGCGTGCATCTTCATATGCGCCGCATGCGCCAAGAACGATCGACGATAGATCGAGCTTAGGGCCCGATTCTATCCAATTTTCAACCTAAAAAGCTTTAGGGTTCGATAATCGCTGCATATAAAAGCCTAATATATCGTTAATTTTACCAAAAACATAACAAAAATCTGGATTTGAGCAAGAACCCTAATTTTTTTACCCAAAAACCGAAATGCATCAAATTGGGGGAAAATTAACAAGTTTTAAACAACAATTAAACATGGGATTAAGATATCGGTCAGTTTTACTACGATTTAACAAATCAATTTCACATTTTCAACCAAAAATCAGCAAAACCCCAAAAATCAAAAACCTAAAAATAGGAATTCAAGATCTATTATTAGTAGAAAGGTGTGAAAGATTAGGACAAATGTACCTGAGTAGAAGAGGAATTGAAAGGAGGAAACTGATCAAACTCGGGAACCACGACATGCATGTCTTGTATGGGCCCAAATAACGAAAATTGGAAGAAAAACGGAGGTGCGCTTCGAAAGGGGGGGGGGGGGGGGCGTGCGTTTTATAAGCCTGGCCCAAGAGCACGTGGCGCACCCGCTTTGCGTGGTGTGCATCCCCAAAATTTCGAAATCAACATTTTTAAACCCTGAACTATTTTACATGATCCTTTTCAATCTGAAACCCTAGAAAATTTAACCAGAGTTCCAATTACTTAGATTCAATGAGCCTTAGATGCACCAAAAAGCTATAAACTAGACGAAAATAAAGGTTAAGGAAAACAATAAGAAAATAGCGGAAGAATAAAAGCAACAAACCTACCTAGAAGCTGATAAGCAGACATGTTGCTAATAAATTAGATTAATAAAAACACTGCCCAAAAGTAAACCACGAACCATCAAACAAGATAAGTAGCAATCGATCATTTAGTGTTAGGATAAATTAAGAAACTCATAAAATAATTACAAGTGGTAACAACATACCTACCATCCTTTGATGATATAATGACAACTCGAAGGCCAACTTTAGTAAACCTTACCACCGTCAAGGAAACAGATAGAAAACAAGTTATAACATCCAAAAAATCAAAGAAATTTAAATTTTTCAAAAACAATCCATTTTAACCATCAAGTGTTTACAAAATCATTGTTTCAAGAGTATAATCATAATCAGAGTTTTTCCAAGACCCAATATCATAAAAAAATGAAGGTGTGTATGATCACGCCTTCACCTTGCCACAGTCATTTGAAGTATCTAAAACAATAAACTAAAACTATAAGCCAAATCTTAGTGAGTTCCCCCAAAGTAACAAAACACAAACATATAACAAAATACACTACATCCACAACTAACATATTAGATTACCCTGAGCCCTCAGTATGAGTCTGGCTAGCCCTTCAGGCCCACAACTCATATCTGACTTGCTCTCGATCCCACAAAATAAGTCCAGCTTACCCTCAAACCAACCATACTATGTCGACATATACATAAAATTTAACATATATCGAGCAACAGATAAACATATAACCAGTCAGCAGACAATCAGACACATCTACAGATCACTACCGCATACTACATCCAATATACCAAGACACAGATCTAACAGATCAAAACATCATAGCAACATCCTCTATACCAGGATACAGAACTAATGGGCCAGAATTGGTGCCTTCAACCCATAAGGACGGTGAGGAAAACTCACCTCTCAGTCTGAAATGATCGTTGAACAAGCCATAACTCCGAATGTCAGCTCAACTGTTCAGTTATACACCAAATAATGACCAATCTCAAATATCAATCAAAATACCCTTAGGGAAAGCTTGGTCAAAGTTAAAAAAAAATCAAAATTTCAACCGAGTCAACTCAACTGAGTATGTTGGGCATACTCAACTGATACGTGGGGCATACACATGCCTTGACCAAAAACGGGTGGTTGACCACGTATGCACAATGTACCACTTGGTACGCCCAACGTACGCGCCTGACCCCTTTCCCTTCTTATTAAGAGATTAATTCTTAAGTCCTCACGTCGAAATCACAGATCTAGACCTCAAATGTTATCCTTAACCATAAAGTCTCCAACTATATGGTGTTGCATGGCCATTAAGTGCTAAATACCAAAAACCCTAACCTCTCAACCCATTAAGACATCCAAACTCATGCATGGAAGGTAATTCATGAACAAGACCACATTTGTATGCTTCTAAACACTTCAAAATGCCTGAAATGACAGCTTAAATGGATTGGAGTAGCTCATACTCAAAATACCAAACTAATGGGTTCAAAAGCACAAACTTCATGGCTAAACTAGATCTAAGCATAGCTTCATCAAGTTTAGAGCCTTTTACCTTCAAAGAATTTCCAAAGATGATGTGATTCTGGATCCAAGGTACTCCACACTTCTAGGGTGATCTCCTCTTCTTCCTTCCTCTTTCAAGTTCACCAAAACACGCACATCAAGCTCAAAATGGCCTCAAAAGGGACTAGGGTTTGCTAGAGGGTCGAATGGGGTTGGAGGATGATGAAGGGAAGGAGACTTGGAACATAAAGATGTTTAAAAATGGTCCAAACCCTAAAAATTAGGGTTTGAGGTTCTGGGACGTGCGCTATGTACGCCCAGTGTACGTGAGCTCCGCCCAAACTTTTAAAAAAATGCCACTATGGGCCATTTTGCAATACTTCTCATATAAAAGGGATAACATGAAAATAATCTTCATACTTAGGGTTTAAATTGGAAATACCTCATCATTAGGATGTTACAATTCTCCCCCACTTGAACTAGAATTCATCCTCGAAGTCCGCTACTGTTAACAACCCAGGATAATGCTCCTGCATCTCTGCCTCAGGTTCCCACATCCATTCAGAACCCTTACGATGCTGCATCTGAACATTGACCAAAGCCACTACCTTGTTGCGCAGAGCCTTCGTTTTCCGATCCAAGATCACTACTGGCCTCTCAATGTAATTCAGGTGATCATCAACTTGAACATCATCCAAAGGAACAACCGCTGAATCATCAGCCATACACTTCTGAAGCTGAGACACATGGAAGGTGATGTGGATCTAGCTAATCTCATCAGGCAAATCCAATCTGTACGTTACCTTTCCAACCCTAGCTACGACTCGAAATGGCCCAAATTATTGGGGGCCCAACTTTCCCCTCTTCCTGAAGTGTATTACACTATTCCAGGCTGATACCTTCAGCAAGACCATGACCATGACCCCAACCTGGAACTCAAACTCAGATCGACGCTTGTCGGCATAACTCTTCTGTCGACTTTGAGCTGTCTGAAGTCTCTGCCTAATATCTTGAATGAGCTCCGTCGTCTCAACGACTACTTCAGTCCTTCCTATGACTCTATGACCAACCATTCCCCAACAAACTGGGGTATGACACTTCCTCCCATAGAGAAGCTCGAAAGGCGGCGCACCGATATTAGAGTGATAGCTATTGTTGTAAGAAAACTCAACTAGGGGAAGGTAAGAGTCCCAACTCCCACCAAAATCAATCACACAAGCTCGCAACATATCCTCGAGCGTCTGAATGGTCCGCTCGCTTTGATCATTCGTCAGCGGATGATAAGCGGTGCTAAAATGCTACCTCATTCATAGTTCCTCATGGAACCTCTGCCAAAACCGTGAAGTAAACCGAACATCCCTATCTGAAACAATAGAAACCGGAATACCATGCCAAGCGACAATCTCGCGCACATAAACATCTGCCAATTTCTTGGCATCCGAGCTCTCAAGGATGGCTAAGAAGTGGGCACTCTTGGTCAACTAATCCACTATCACCCAAATCACATCAAACCCCTTGGTTGTCTGAGGAAACTCAGTGATAAAATCCATGGTGATATGTTCCCATTTCCACATGGGAACCTCCAAAGGCTGAAGCTTGCCAAGCGGCCTCTGGTGTTCGGCTTTGACCATCTGACAGGTCAAAGACGGCTCAACATACCAGGCTATCTCCTGCTTCATACATAGCCACCAATAACTGAGTTGCAAATCCTGATACATCTTGGTGGGTCCAGGGTGCATCAAAAATATGGACTTGTGTGCCTCCTCCTGCACTGCCTGCCAGACCCCACCAAAACTCAGTACCCAAACGCAACCATACCGGGTCAACAACCCTTGGTTGTCGGTAAAAAAACCCGTCGATATCACCTCTGAGTCGCTCCTGCTTCTAGTTTTCTTTCTTGACTCCCTCCGACTGAGCCTCCCTAATCATACCCAACAATGGCGAATTAATAAAAACTCTCATGCAAATGATCCCAACAAAAGAACTAGCCGTCTTGCGGCTCAAGGCATCAGCGACCACATTTGTTTTCCCCGGGTGGTATAGAATCTCGCAGTCATAATCCTTGACCACGTCAAGCCACATTCCTTGTCTCATATTCAGATTCGGCTGATCCATGAGATATCTCAAAATCTTATGATCCGTGTAGATGGTACAACGAACCCCATACAGATAATGTCACCAAATCTTGAGGACGCCCCCAACTCCAAATCATGTGTCAGATACCGACCCTCATGCGGCTTCAGCTGCCTAGAGGCATACGTAATGACTTTCCCATGCTACATAAGCACCGCTCCCAAACTAGTGATAGATGCATCACAAAATACCACAAAATCCTCAGCATGTGGTCTTATATAACTTCCACCTCAAGGTCTCGGATGCCACCCGCTGCTCAGGTCCCGATCGGAAATCCACGCCCTTCCTTGTCAGACGAGTGAGGGGTACCATAATTTTTGAGAAGTCCTGAATAAATCTACGATAATGCCCTATTAAACCCAAGAAACTCTTGATCTCCAAAGGATACTTCGGAAGCTCCCACTGCATCACAGCCTCGATCTTGGCCAGATCGACCAAAATCCCATCCTGGTTAATGAGATGCCCCAAGAACTAGATCTCTCGTAACAAATACTCACACTTCGAGAACTTGGCATACAACCGTTCTCGCCTCAAAACTCCTAGGAGCTCTGGAAGGTGCTCCTCATGTTGCTCCCTGGTCTTGGAATACACCAAGATATCATCAATGAAAACAAACTGGTCGATCCAACATCAACCTGTATACCCGGTTCATCAAATCCAAATGCCACAGGCGCATTGGTGAGCCCAAATGGCATCACCACAAACTCATAATGACCATAACGAGTCTGAAATGTGGTCTTCTCCACGTCCTCCTCTCTAACCCTCATCTGATGATACCCTGACCTCAAATTGATCTTAGAGAACCAAGATGCGCCCTGCAACTGATCGAAGAGGCCATTAATCCGTGAAAGGGGATAATAGTTTTCCACCGTTAACTTGTTCAATTTGTAGTAATCAATGCGCATCCGGTGTGAACCATCATTCTTCTTGAAAAACAAAATCGGTGCTCCCCACGACGAACTGCTCGGTCTAATAAATTGCTTGCCCAACAGCTTCTGAAGCTGAGAGGACAACTCCTGCATCTCAGGTGGTGCTAATTGGTATGTTGCCTTAGCAATTGGAGTCGCACCAAGAACCAAATAAATCCTGAACTCAACCTGCCTCTCCGGAGGAACACCGGGTAACTCTTCCGGGAACACATCTACAAACTCTCTAACAACAAGCACATCTGTAACCGAAACCCGCTTCCCAGCTCGGGTATCCACCGCATACGCAAGATAGCCCATACAATCATGTTGAATATACTGTCGAGCCTTGGCAGCGGAACAAAAGGCTGACCCAATCCTGGTACCCTCTTCAAAAAACCAGTTCTCTCCCACTTGGGTTCGAACTACCACCCGCTGACCCTTGTAATCAATCTTATCCCCAAATATGCTCAGTCAATCCATCCCTACTATCACACACACACACATTCCCCAAGGGGATAGGAATCAAATCAATCAGATAAGGCACTCCAAAAATATCCAGGACACAACCATGATGAACCCTCGATGCATAAATCCTGTGATCGTTGGTGAGAGAAACCCGCAACAGTGACTCCAACTCTCCAAGAGTCATATCAAAATCCCTACTAAAAGACTGAGATACAAAGGACTGACTCACACCCGAGTCGAATAGTATAAGAGTACACAAGGAATTTACTAAGAAGGTACCTAGCAGAATCGTATACATAAGCATACCATAAAATAACTAATAAAATGATAAACATAATCATACCAGTAACGACGTACGACGCTGCCCTGACCTCTTATGTAGTGAGCTGGAAAGCACGACCTCGAGCCCTTGGGGGCTCCGCCCTAACCTGGCATCCATCGGTGATCCTCAATGTAGCCGGTGATGGAGCCTACGCCGGCCTCGCAGCGAGCAAGGGACAATTGGCCTTGACATGGTCAACCTGCTCATAGTGTGAAAAAATCCGGGTAATCGGTATTGGGACTTGCTGAGGACAATCCTTGGCATAATGCCCCTCCTTGCCACATTTGTGGCATCTAGATGAAGATCAGCAAGTAGCATCATGACCCTTGCCGTACTTGCCATAAGTGTGGCCCCTCGGTCCCCCAGATCTCGAATCAGCGGGCTTGAACCGCTTCGCTGCAGGTTGTGACTGAACAGAAGCCTGCCTCAGCTCCCTAGACTGGAGCTCTAGCTCAATCTCACACCTCCTCGCTACCTTCTGTAGCTCGGTGAGGGTGCCATAACGATGATTGTACACAAACAACTGAATATCCTTCTTGAGCATGCTCAAGTACCGAGTCATATGAGCCTGCTCAGAAGCAGCAAACTCAGGGCAGAAAAGAGCCCTCTCAGTAAACAACTTGGTGATCTCAGTCACCGTCTTAGTCCCCTGCCTCAGATCCAAATACTCTTGATCCAACCTTTCTTTCTTCACCAATGGAACATAACTTTTGCAAAACATCTCAGAGAACTACTCCCAAGTCACAGCAGCCCAGAACCAACCACCAATCTCCACCAATCCTTCTCCCCTGACCGGAGAAGGTTTAGGATGCACTTGACCTTCTGGTCAGCAGGGCAAGAGCATGTAAAGAAATACCCCTCCACATCAGACAACCATCTCATCGCCACAATCGGGTCCTGAACTCCATCGAACACTGGGGCTTCGTATTGTCGAAGTACCCATACTGAAAAACTCTCTCCCCACGAATCCCCGCAGCAAAAACAGTTGAGGTAGCTGCAGCCACAGCAACATCAGAAAGAGCAGCATATCGGTCATCAAAGAGCTAATTCATAGCAGTCTTGATAGACCCAAACATCTTCGACATAGAACTCCGGACAGTAGCAGCCACCTCAGTGGCGATGATCTCCTGAATTTGATCATCAGTCAATCCTGGCCTATCCTGGCCACTCGATCCAGACCCGGAACCAGATCCTATCATAAGCACCATATTGAAAATAAACAAGAATATATCATAAATTCCACAATACACATAGCTATAATCATGATACGAGACTAAACCCTTGGGGTTTATGACTTCCTTGCTATGCGTATGGGTCCTGTGCTTTCAGTAGTACGGTCCTATACTACCTTCCACACATACCTGTATTTGTCTCAAAGATCATCAAAACCACCCTAAAAAGATAAAAAAAAATAAACTAGGATATGCAGACATCCTATCCCCACTCTCCTGAGAGTAGCTAACCACTCCTCATCTGGTTGGCTGCTCGCATACCTACTCATCCATGAAATTTCAACCAACCCTACCTCACTCGCGTATGCTAATCATACAAAACACTGGATCCTATAGACATTCGAATACTTGATTCTACCTTAAGCCCTTCATCAGACAAAAACATAAAATAAGGATAAACCAAACATTATCAGGCTATAAAATCTTAGTTATGTACAACTATGATGCATACACTAAGTCGCTACAATAATGATGTCAATTCCATGCAAGAAGTAACCTTAGGCTATCAGGTATCATACATCAGGCAATCTTATCATGCAATTCCCAAAGATCCCTAGCTTGGGGTATACTCTCTTGCTCCGGCTGATCGTACACATCGCATCCTTCCTTGGTTACTTTTGAAAACAATTTTGAAAAACCATTTTAACACTTTTGCCTTCGCCTTGCCACGGTCATCTGAAGTACTTGAAACAATAAACTGAAACTGTAAGCCAAAGCTTAGTGAGTTTCCCTAAGTACCAACACACAAACATATAACATCACACACTGGGTCCACAACTAACAGACTGGATTACCCATAAGCCCACAGTATGAGTATAGCTTGCCCTTCAGGCCCACAACTCATATCTGGCTTGCTCTCGATCCTACATCATAAGTCTGGCTTGCCCTACAGGTCCACAACTTATGCCTGGCTTGCTCCCATGTTTGTTGGCTACCGCAAAAAAGTAGTACTACCTCAACCCAACCATATTATGCCACCATATACATAACATATAACATATATCCAGTAACAGATAAACATATAACCAGTCAGCAGGCAATTAGGAAGATCTACATATCACTACTGCATATGACATCATATATATGAGGACACAGATCTAACAGATCACTACATTATAGCTACATCCTCTATACCAGGATACATAACTAATGGGTTGGCATTGGTGCCTTCCACCCACAAGAATAGTGAGGGAAACTCACCTCTAAGTATCAAATGATCGTTGAATAGTACGTAGCTTCGAATATCAGCTCAATTGGTCACCTATACACAAAATAGTGATCAATCTCAAATACCACTCAAAATACCTAAAATAACCTTAGGTCAAAATTGGTCAGATTCAAAAAGTCAAACGTCAACCGGGTTAACTCGGCTGAGTATGCTCGATGTACTCAGCTGGTACGCGGAGAGTACTCATGCCTTGAACAAAAACGAGTGGTTGATCACATACGCGCATCGTACCACTTGGTACGCCCAATGTAAGTTCATGACCCCTTTCCCTTCTTATTAAGAGCTTAATTCTTAAGTCCTTACGTCCAAATCACATATCTAGACCTCAAATGTTGTCCTTGACCATAAAATTTCCAACTATAAGGTCTTGCATGGCCATTAACTGCTAAATACTAAAAACCCTGACCTCTCAACCCATTAAGACATCCAAACTCATGCATGGAAGGTAAATAATGACCAAGATCACCTTTTTATGCTTCTAAACACTTCAAAACGTCTGAAATGAAAACTCCAATGGATTGGAGTAGCTCATACTCAAAATACCAAAATAATGGCACTAAAAGAGCACAAAATTCATGGCTAAACTAGATCTAAGCATAACTTGATCAAGTTAAGAGCTTTTTCCCTTCAAAGAGTGTCCAAAGGTGATGTGATTCTGGATCCAAGGTGCTTCACACTTCTAGGATGATCTCCCCTTCTTCCTTCCTCCTTCAAGTTCACCAAAAAACACACACCAAGCTCAAAATGACCTAAAAAGGGACTAGGATTTCCTAGAGAGTCGAAATGGGGCTAGAGGCTGATGAATGGAAGGAGACTTGGGACATAAAGATGTTTAAATAGGGTCCAAACCCTAAAAATTAGGGTTTGAGGTTCTGGAACGTACGCCCCGCGTACACTATGTACGCCCAACGTACGTGAGCTCCGCCTAAAATTTACAAAAATGCCACTATGGGACATTTTGCAACACTTCTCATACACAAGGGCTAAAATGCAAATAATCTTCATACTTAGGATTAAAATTTTAAATACCTCATCATCAGGATGTTACACAAGTCACAGACATCGCACGAAATTTCAGAGTCAACAAAAGAGGGGGAGGCCCCTAGCATGTTAGAAACCAATAAAGAAGCATCTAGTAAGATTCCATGAGAAACAATGCTAAGATCCTTCTACAAAGACGAAGGATCAACTTATCCAAACCACTGGGAAAAGGAAAAGAGGACGACCCTACAAACTTGCAACCGTGCCAGGAAAGGTATAAACGTTGCATACTCAACCCCTTAGGAGAGTATGAAGAGCATTATGATAGTAAGACTCTATCTCGAAAGAGCAATTCTAGAGTTAGGGCAACCACCTAACACCATGCAAAAAAGAGAACAAATCTACTAACATATGTCAGAACTGGTGTGGGTATGGCCATCACCTAACCAAGAATGATAGAAATCTGAGAATCAGAAATTCAGGGAATATGCTGAATGGAAAAACTCCAACGACTCAACCCAACACTTACTAGGACAGTAAAGCCTTCTCCGCTTATAATAAAACGTACCAATCAGAATAAAATTGCACCTAACAAAAGAAAATTTTAGAACCCTGAAGAAATGTCACGGGGAAACCAAGTCGTCAAGGTTGCGTGTATTGCAACCCCTAAATGGAGCTCCCACTTTACAATTCGTACCATTACCACCATATAAAAGTGTGTAGGAAACTAAGCTGTAAAGACTATGGCATGAAGGGCCACACAGCAAGAAGTCATAGAAATCTGATTCATTTCGTAACTACTACAAACGCAAACAGCCAAAGAAACTGCCGAGAAACTTAGCTAAAAAGTGTCTTGGATTAGTCATTTGAAACAACACAAAATTTACGACAACTCTCTAGGTTATATAAACCCGCACTATAACCATTTCTCTTCAAAACTCTTCCGTCGTCTTGTTAAAAATAAAGTTCCAAACATTTTTATAGAAGCCAAAAGTAAGTGAAATAAAGTCAAGTATCCCAAACTGACATGAACATAGGTAACATGTCAGAAAGAACAACATACATAGTATAAAACATTTAAGACACTAGATAAAAGGGCAGCGGACTAGAAACAACCTGGTGTATAAACACCTAACCACATACCTGACATAGAAACGACTGATACGCAAAAAAAAGGGCAAGAATCAATAAAATGTTAACACAAATAAACAATGGGAATCATCGGTTTCTTATTGATGTAAAATGAAACTCCCCATAAATGAAAACGAGGTGAAGGAGAAACTCTAAAAGTATCGGCTAAAGGAATGATGAAAACAATAAAAACGCATCACGAAGTTGAAAAATTAGAAGTAGAAATATACATTAAACTGCCCCACAAAACGACACTTGACTAGTCAACAATTACCCTAGTCAACAAACACCCAACATATGAAATCTAGAGGGAAATTTAATCATTATCGCTACCACTATGGGAGATTAGAAAATACTTATCAACGAAAACTACAACCAACCCTCTCAATAGAATCCAAAGCGGTTCCAAACCTCATTGCAAAAACAAAACTTAGGAAGACAAAGTTCTTCTATAATGCTACGCCATAGGGATAATTCCAAAAGTTCTAATCCAGTAAGACTCTCCCAATAAGTGCCTCCACGTCAGGTACTACAAGTTGAATTTCGGGGACGAAATTTCCTTCAATTAGGGGAGGATGTGACAACCCAAAAAATAAGTCATTAACCGTCGTTAAATAAAGTGAACAACTTTGTAATCACTCGACATACAAATAAACATATTCGATTTTTGTCTTCAATTACGTCGACAGTTAAACTTAAACATTTAGTGCATGAAAGACCATGTGATCTTACGAGTAGGTTAACATTTTTAGAACGTATGCGTTACCACAATCAAAAAAATATAAACTTCACAAAGATCCAAAACAATATGGAAAAGATATTATATTTATAGGAAATAAAAAATCTATTGCGTGTTAAACTTTACAATATCAAAAACTACGATGAGAATGGTTGATATTTTCAGAAGTCACCAAAATACGAACGTAGTACTACTCAAAGTAGGATTTAAGAGAAAAAGAAAGCCTAAAACGAAACTCACATAAGAGAGTTATATTTTTTATAAAATCATAAGGGTTATAAAATATAAGTAAAAAAAACAAAAGTCAGTATTATCTAAACCGATTAAAAGGAGTGTTGTAGTATACATCGAGATCTACACGAATATGTAAGAGTCGTTGAAAATGGAGTTCGTATGCTAGAGTTGCGAATTTTCAAAGCTTATAAAACATCATCGTGTGCACCTGCACGTAGCGGGCGGCGCGCACTTTGACATTCTGATTCGTCAGGATACGAATGACGTGGCACCATGAGAAGTAGACATGTGTCAACACCTGGTGGTTCATGCGTAAGTTGTATGGTGTACACTGTACATTGTGCACACCAAAATTCCCTATAAATATCAAGTTCCGACTAATCCTTTCTCACGCCTCAACACACACCTGACTATCTTTCGATTTCCGTGCCACTAATTACCAAACGCCTCTCAAGACCCGGACACCCGAATTCTACCATACATCAATGATTTCACGTTTCATAGAAGAGTTCTCGGCCCCATTTTCTAAACCTTTTCCAGGGGGGGGGGATACATGTTAAAAGACAAATATTATATAGTTATTACGAATTGTATAAGATTAGTTAAATAATTATATTCATAACATTAGATGATATTATCTCCAGTGGATACTCTGCTCAAAGTTAATATTATGTCTAGATGTTATACTAATTCGCACAGATAGAAAGTATCATATCTAGTTGTTAAGCTGGCAAGTTGCCAAGAAACACCGATACTCCAATAGTTATTATAGCCACCCTTTTGATAAGCTTAGTATCTAGCGGTTACTATGCCCAAATAAGCGGCTATGTAGAACACACTAGTTTGATTATATATATGTATAAGATGAACAATATATATAATAAGCATATCGTACAAATACAAACAAATAATAACAACACGACCGACCATGGGAGGCCCCCACAACAAGAGTTAGATGGGATACGATTCATCAACAAGCTGAAATATTTTCAGCTAGCCCCCAACCTATACTCGTTAATTATTAAGTTAGCGGAAAAGATATATATATAGATCTATATGTGATTGACACTCCCACTTGTGGTTGCTAACTACAACCCGATGGAAAGTCGAAGTGGGCATAACTTTCTAAACATATTTGCGACGTCCGAAGAAGCATCGTGGTTTTCAGGGACACTCAACAGTCATAGCTCGATTATAGGAACTCATCATCACATTGTTAAACTTAAGCTACTACTCCTTAAGGGACGTCTCGAAGGGAATAGTAGTACGCACAACATATTAAAAGAATACTATAAGAGTATTATTCTAATAACAACAAGTGATTCTAGAAACCATATCAATAATTTGAGAAAGTAACAATATACATCTTTCTATTCCTAAAAAAAGATTCATATATGGATATAGTTACTACATTATCTGAATCCACTACCATAAAACATTATAAAAACAATTTGGTACACATAGATCTACTAACATAAGTTTGAGAATACGTGCCAACCTACAAACTCAACAAAGTGTTTTCAAAGTACACAAAAACCTGTGGAATCAAAAATATTATGTTGAACTTTCGAAACCACATGTATTCCTAGGTCACCAATAAAGATAGAAGATTTGTTAGTAAAATCTTGTGAAGTGAATAGAGTCTACCGAAGAATATAACTACCAACATAAAACACAGTGTGATAACGGAGAGCCTTTATGTAAGTTATCATTTTAGAAGTGATATTTATGAAAGATATGTATCTGTGATCCAACATCCTAACGTCGCACCACCTGGCGTTTCTACGGCGAGGTAGGGGTTTTGACAGTTGAACTCTCAACCTTGTCAAATTTGAATGGTTGAACTATCAACCTTGTCAATTTTCAAAGTTGCAAGGTTCAGTTCATCCGAATGCAATGCATACTCATGATTCATTATCCTATTACACATGTAGTTCACACCTACAAATAGGCTTAGGTGGTCCACTCTTGCAAATAGGCTAGACCTACAATCAGGTAAAAGGGAAGAATCCTTAATACTTTTATTTAAGCTTTGATCATACGTTTGTCTCCCGCAAGGTATTGAATTCACCATCGAAGTGTCATATCGGGTCCCTACCCAAGATTGTTTCAGGTATTATCGGACTCAAGATTCTAAAAAACATCGGAGAGAAGATTGATGCACGTTTCCTTATCTCGACCATCTTGTGATTCTAGGTAGTCATCATCGACGCCATTTGTGGGGCCCTAATGACAAAACCACAAAAACAAACATAACTTTAGCATCGGGGAACTCCTTTTTCAGTTTGATCCCATCGTTTCTCAAGTTGGAAGAAGGACTGGTCGTAACCAACATCACTTCCAGGAAACCAACTTCTTCTCGTCATCATACATAAAATAAACTATATTGCTATTTATATTTTCTTTTTCAATTTTATTATTTTTTTCTTTATTATTTATTAATTAAATAAATGAATTAATATAAATTACTCTAAATATGTTACCCCACTTCCACAACCACCACCACCACCGTTGTCATAACCACCATCACCACCAATCATGAAAAAAAACAAACATCAAAATAAACCACCATCACCACCAATCCAAAAAAAAGGGTCAACATCAAAATAAAACTCAAAGAAAACATGCATTTCTTATTTCTTCTAATTCCAAATCTGTTTGAATGTATGGATTTGTGTCTCAAGTAAAAAAAAATCATCCATTCATTCAGAGTCTTTAAACTCTACACTTGTGGTGAAGAAGTAGAAGACAATAGTGATGGGTTTTATGCAAAACAAATAAACTCAAACTCTTAAGTATGCATGCAACCCTAATAAAGATCTATGTTTTCTTTGTTGATTCTATAACTATGAACATCAAAAGGAAACCCTAAGAACACTAGGCTATTTTCGAAAATACCAAATTAAGGTTAAGGATTACATACCTTGATTATTATTGTAGCAAATAACAAAGAAACCTTCTTGTTGATCCTTTGGAAGCAAGCACCATAATTGTCGTGCCTCTAATGGAATCACACCCAACACAAGCAAGAGGATGAGAGGAGAAGGGAGAAGAATTTCATCCAAAGCTTCTAATGAGGAGGACTACACGAAATTGTGAAGGGCTTAGGTCCTTTATATAGTTGAGATAGCTTGGTGCCAAAGCTAGGGTTTAAGGAGGAAACCCTAAATCCCTTTGCTTAGTGACCAAGCAGCCCATTCCCCTCATCCAGGGGGCTTAGACAAAAACTCCTTGGGCTTGCCCAAGTGATTTTCATCCACCTCATCGAATGAGGTCCTTAGGCTTCTTTCCTCAACTTTCAATAAATAACCAAACAAACTTTTAATTAATCTATTTAATCCCAAAATTAATTCTAATTAATTTTTGATTAATTATTAATTAAATAATAGGATTTCTAATTAATATGTTATTTACATAATCTATTAATAAATCAATTATTTCAATTTATTACTCAAATAATGAATCAACCTCTCTCTCTCTCTCTATCTATATATATATATATATATATATATATATATATATATATATATATATATATATATATATCTTTCTCTCTCTCTCTCTCTCTCTCTCTCTCTGCCAAATCATCTTGTCTTGATGCTAGGTTTGAGGGCAACCCAAAAGGACTATGCTACTATCAATTCAAGTGTATAACAATTATAGTTTTGGGCTTAGACACCTAATCCGGCAAATTGTAGCTTCCAAAAGCCGTTGTCGAACTCTGACCAAGTCAGTTACGTGTCCTAAGATAAGTGATCGTATAATCCTCCATTCAGCAAGATGTCATTCGGACATGAGACATGGAACATAATCAATCTCATTGTCTAATACTTTGTTTCCCGATTTCTGATTTGTAATGACACGGAACTTCTAATCGAATACATCAATTTAGTCCTGGCTGGGCCGGACACTATAAGTCAACACCAAATCACTAAGGGGCCTAAAGATATCGCTTTTCCCATTAGCGAAAAATGAATGAATAAACTCTTACTTATATGCTTGCACCATTTACTTATTAGATCATGCACAACAATACGTTTTATAACATCAAGTTATTGATGCCTTCACGTATGATCAATGAACAACTGACTTGTAAACCACAATTCATATATCTTCGTTTCAAGATTGTAAGATATTATCGTCTTAGAATTACTTGTGATAAATTCCATGAAGTAATTCTCTGAGCGTGGATTAATCCAATACTGAAATCTCCATTTCAAAGTACTCATGAACATTGCAGCAATACCATTGCTATGTCTAAAACTCTTTAGATAATCTAGAATTTAATTCATGACAGTCTTAATTCACTACTTACTTCCAAAAGTACGAACGACTATGGAGTTTGATTAATCGAATTATTTGGGAAGTAAAACATGAAAAATTCTCTATTATTTAATCACCAAAAGTCAATTACATTTACTTTGTTACAAGTTTCAACTAACTATCTAACTACTAAAACTAATATCTTCTTTCTGATGAAATGGTATTTGTTGTCGATATGTCTTGATCTGCCATGATCTCTTGGTTTCTTTGTTAAGGCAACCGCTCCTTCGTTATCACAAAAAATTCCTATTGGCTCCTTAATGGCTAGAACAACTCCATGGTCTCCGATGAAGTTCTTCAACCAAATTGCCTCCTTTGATGCTTCGCTTGCTGCTATGTACTCTGATTCACAGGTAGAATCAACCACTGTCTCTTGTTTGGAAATTTTCCAAGTTACGAATTCTCTATTTAAGGTAAACACCCAGCCAATTTGAGAACGGAAGATCCCTCTGTCTGTTTGAAAGTTGGCGTCGTTGTACCCAGATACTCTCAATGTGTCACCGCCACCATGTACTAGGACCCAGTCCTTAGTTCTTCGTAGATACTTGAGAATATTCTTAACTGCTATCCAATTATCTCTACCTGGTGATGCTCAAATAATCATGCACTAGTTTATCCTACTAATGAAACTAGTTATTACCTAAGGCAATGTACCTTGATGAAAATCCCTTTGATGTAGGCTTCTGCCAACTTTTCCATAAATCAGGTCTCCCGTGTGGCTAAGAAGTGCACACTCGTCATCAACCGGTCTACTATAACCCATATCATGTCGTTGCTTTTTCTCGTCTTTGGCAACTTGGTTATGAAATCCATGGTATTCATACCACTTAACCATGGGTAATGATAAAGGCTCCAAGTCCCCATATGGCTTCTGATGTTGTGCTTTAACTCTTGAACAAGTTACACATTCAGCTACATATGTTACCACATCGATCTTCATTATTGGCCACCAGTAATAGGGTTTCAGATCCAAAAAGATTTTGGTGTTGCCTGGGCGTAGAGAATACATGGTTTTATGAGACTCTTCCATGAGAAGATCTCGCATACCGCCCATCTTTAGCACCCAAGTACGATTCTGGAATACCTTTAACCCTTTATTGTCTTCCTCAAACACTAATGTCTTGCTCAGATGTTCTTCTTTCTTCTTATCCTGTGATAACTCTCTTGTCTTAGCTTCTTTAATCTAATATACAATCATTGATATTACTTTAATCCTTAACGATATTTCTTTTTTACGCTCTGGATCCACCTTTCTACTCAAAACATCAGCTACAATATTTGCTTTATCAGGATAATAAAGTATTTCACAATCGTAGTCCTTGAGTAGTTCTAGCCAACGCCCCTAACTCATGTTCAATTATTTTTTAGTAAAGATATATTGTAGGCTTTTATGATCTATAAGCAATTTGTATTTAACACTATAAACATAGTGTCTCCAGATCTTCAAGGAAAAAACCATTGCCACTACTTCTAGATCATGGTTGGGTAGTTTCGCTCATGAACCTTCAATTGTCTCCAGGAATACTATATATTTTGTCTCTTTGGATGAGAACACATCCTAACCCAACTCTAAAAGCGTCAATGAATACTACAAACTCATCAATCCCTTCTTGTAGGACAAGGATTGGTGCTTCACGTAATCACTTCTTCAGTTCATCGAAAGCCACTACTTGCTTCTCATTCAAAGTGTAGGTAATTCCCTTTCGAGCCAAGAATGCCAGTGGAGCAACAATAAAAGAGAAGTATTTGATGTATCTTCGGTAGTAACCAACAAATCCCAAAAAACTACGATTTTCGGTGGGACTCTTTGGCATCTCCATTTTCATAACAACTTTGATTTTTGTTGGGTTGACCATTGTACCCTTTTGGCAAACCACATGACCCAAGAAATTTACTTCTAGAATCCAAAAATCACACTTGGAGAACCTTGCATAAAGCATCTCCTTCTCCGGGACTTCTAATCCTTCTCAAAGGTATTTAACATGATCTTGATTGACATTTGAGTAAATCAAAATTTCATCAATGAACACTATTACCAATTTATCAAGAAAATGCTTACAAAATTGATGCATTATATCCATGAATGTTGTTGAGCCGTTGTTAGACCAAACGGAATAACTAGGAATTCGTTGTCTCCATATCTTTTCCTGAAGGTTGTTTTGTCAGTGTCTTGCTCTCTTACTTTCAACCGATGATACCCTGACTTGAGATCAATTTTCAAAGACAACGTTGCTACCTGCAATTGATTGTACAAGTCATCTGTTCTAGGTAATGGGTATCGATTCTTTATCATAGCTTTGTTTAACTCTCGATTATCAATACCCATTCTCATCGCACCGTCTTTATTCTTTACAAATAGTACAAGAGCTAGCCAAGGTGATGAACTAGGTCTGATAAAACCTTTATCCAATAATTCATGGAGTTGTGTCATTCACTCCTTCATTTGTATAGGTACTAAAGGGTATGGTGCTTTTATAATCGGTGTTATTCTTGGCAGTACATCAATTTTGAACTCTACTAGTCTCTCTGTTGGTAATCCTATAAGATCATCTAGAAAATACCTCTGGAAAATCATGAACCACCAGTATTTCAGTTATCAACTTCTTTTCATTCTTTGCATCAATCACATATGCCAAAAATGTTATACACCCCTCGGTAAGGCATCTCCTGGCTTTCATCATCATAATGATTCTGGACTTTGCCCTACTCCAATCACCGTATACGACGAATGGTTCCCTTCCAGTGGGATTAATGTGCACCATCTTCCTTCCACATAATATGTTCGCATTGTTCTCACCCAACCAATCCATGCCCAAGATTACTTCAAATTCATTCAACTTAAAGGGTAGTAATTCTTTATGAAATTTATTCCCATTTAAGTCCATGATTACACTATCTAAACATCACTAAAAGATACAATTCTACCACCAACTACATCTACCAATAATGTAGATTTTAATTTATGTTGTGATAATATTCCGTAAGACCACCCCTTATCCGCACTCAAGTTGCTGTGAGTGAAGACTATCATGCATGTTTCATGAGCACATTCAGGGATGGATGTAGACCCATCGGGCAGGGATAATCATTCCGGTCCTGGGAGAGGTGGCGACCATTCTCAAGAACCAAAAAGACTGAGCTGAGGGGAAGCCCTATGACTCACTGAAACTAAAGTTGTGCAACAACAACTTTCCTTCTAAGTTGATTGTATCTTCACATGCCTGATAACTACAAAGAAGTTTTCTATCAAATTCATGTGAAATAAAGGAGTGATTTTCTCCTGAATCGAATAAAATTTTGGAAGGGAACTGATTTACTAGGAATATACCTGAAGCAGCGGTTGTTTCTTCTTTGGCTTATTTAGGGTCTTTTGATAGCTTCACCCTTTGGGTTTTACTGGTAGGATCTTCAGGGTAGGCTTCTCAGCCTTAGGACACTCATTTTTCATTTGTCATTCTCCGTATTTGAAGCAAACTTTCCCTTTTATTGGGCAGTTTATAGAAATATGCCCTAACTTCTTGCATTTGAAGAATTTAACGTAGTCACCCCAATGTTTCTTCTTACATTGGTGAGAACATTTTGTCTCATGGCTTCTCCCAGACTTGTTGTTTGAGTTTTCCTTGGAAAATTTCTTTTTGTTGTTGTTATTGTTGTTGGATCCAGAGCACTCATTTAACTTCCTCTTCTCACTGATCACAACTTCATCGGCAGTGCTTCCCTTAATCATACTTTCCACAAACTTTGCAAGCTAGATGGTTGAATTAAGAGTACTTTCCTAGTGTACTAGCACAAAGTACTCCCATGGTAGTCCCTTTGCATATCTATCAATTTTTGATAGTTCATCGGGGAAAATAGGCAAAGCAAATTCCATTTTGTCGGAGAAAGCGTTCGTATACTTATCGACAGACATGTCACCCTTTTCAGGGTTAAGAATTCATTCTCCAAATCTAGTAGGTTTTAAGCTGAGCAAAACTTGCGCTTGAAGTGCACTAGGAATTGCGCCCACGTCAGTTATAGTGGCTCACTAGGACTTATCATCTTCCCCAATGCGTTCCACCTATGTATCACCATATTTTTTAATTAATGTACAACAAAAGTGGTTTGTAAGTTACATGGGCAACCACATGTTAATCCAGTTCATTACTACAACTGGATTCTTTCTCTTGTAAAAATATGGCGGTTTGGAAGTCATAAAAGTCCTTATACTAGCACATGCCTCTAAAATCATTATCCATTCGGACTTCTGGTATTTCTAGAGGAGGAGGTGGTCCTTGATTACTTCCTAAGTTATGGCTTCTTTGTTGAACTGTTGTTTCATGAGTAGGAATTGGGTCAGCATTTATTGGCTCCCCATTATATGATTTTCTAGTTCTTGAGTTGGAAGATGCGACATCCCCTATTTTCTAGAACTAAAAAAAACTTTTTCTTTACGCTTGAAACACCATGAGATCTTTGTTTTCAGAAAATCCCAATATATTAGAACATTTTTAGTACAAATGTTTTTTTCAAAATAATAAAACTCTAAGAATGTTATAATTAATACACAATATAATTACAGCGTAAAGACCTAACAGTCCTAAACTTTATTGAATGTCTTCTCTTAAATCACTTAAAATCTCATTCAAGTCTCCACTAGTCTTAACACTACTACATGTGATGTATATGAATTGAGTGGGTCGGATTGGGAAACCTGGTGAGATACATAAAGTTTTCAATCCCAGAATATTCTTATGATAATAATCCATAATTAATGGCCTACAAAACCAAATGTTACCAAACTGTATTTCAATAATATCTAGAATAAACTATACCCTTAGCTACCCATCCCGTCGATCCTCACATATTGATCCTATACAAAGATCCTATAAGATCTAACTTGATGGATCTCTGTAAGCAACGAGTATACTATACTACTGTCACACTCCTGGCCAGCGATAGAATCATCGGGTTGTGTGATGTTATAATGTTGGATCATAGTTATTGAACATACATTGAACAATACAAAACGATATATAACATAAATATCACTTCCATTTATAGGTAAAACATTACATCGGAAAATATTTTGAAATTCTCGAGTTTTTAATACAAAAGGTCTCTTAATAGGTAGGCATAACTATAACGATAATAAGTCATCGGTATCGTCGTCTATCAACCATTGCTTTCAGGAGTGCAATCTTCCGTCTCTTGGTTTCCTAGGAATACGTTTGGGTTTCAAAATGTCAACGTAAATGTTGGTGAGTTAACAGGTTTTGTATATTATACTATGAAAATACTTTTTGTACATCACTTTGTTAAGTTGTGAAAGTATTTTGATTCACTGCTTTGAAAATAGTATTGTACTATTCATAGGTACTAGGGATTCCATAATTCTTATTCGTCTATATACTATTAGTGTATCCGTATCTTAGGAGTACACTAAAGGAAAGGTGTGTTCCTAAGAGCAGGCTAACCGAGAGTGAACTTAATGCACTACTACAAAAATACCCTTTAATGACACGCATTGCATGTCGTAAATGCCACAAATGACACGCAAATGTATGTCAAGGAAGGCCCTGTCATAAAGGAAGACGACACGCTTTTTTGCATCGTAAACTTACAACGCGCATTTATGAAGCACATTTACAACACGTGTTGCATGTCATTGAATCCCCTGTCATAAAGAAAGACGACACACACTTACGTGTCGTAACCTTACGACGCACATTTACGACTCGCATTGCGTATCATTAAAGCAATGTCATAAAGAAAGATGACACACATTTTTACGTATCATAATTTTAAATGTTTTAAAAATTATATATTTTGATAGATTTGGTAATTTTGAAATTAAATACCACATTAAAAGTCTCATAATACAAAATAAAATACCATAAATTAGAAAGAAAATTCATTTCACTAATATGTCAAATACAAATAATTATTCCAATAGTAAGTAAATGTAATACTTTGCAAATATTTATTATAGAAAAAAAAACATATACAACATTAAAAGGAACCCATGAGTACGTAATTTCTATTTTGACAATCTCCATGGCAGCTTTTAAGCCTTGCAACTTCACCACTTGAAGATGCATCAACTCAACCAGTGTCGACTCTTTTTCTAGAAGTTTCCTACACTTGGGGACATAGTTATGTAATTAAAAGAAAAAGTAAATTATGTTTTTTTTTCAAGTAAAATCAATTAAGTATGCTGCTATTTCTTGCATTTTTACCATAAAAGGCCTAAATGCATGAAATAGTACATTGCTATTTCATGTACTTGCCCAGTGTGATAGGAATTGGCCCAATGTGACAGGAATCGGCCCTGAAATGCTATTTTATATGCTTATTATAATAATAAATCGATAAATTAAATAATAATAACATTTTAAAGGTGAAGGTTACCAAGCAACAGAAAGCCAACTTCACTGAGTCAGATCACAGCTCCTGTACGTATTCAGTTATGGAAATATGGATTCAAGATCTGAAATCTGTAACCCCAAAACATTTTGTAAGTCAACAAAAAGTCAACCATCTTATTGTATATTTTGCTCCTAAATGAAAAGTTGTTGCATAAATGCTTATTTAACCCTATACACATTTACATGTTAATTGACATTTAACAAAAGAACATATTGTTAATAAGTACCTATTAGTATATGAAAAAAACACATTTTTTTAATATTTTTTTATGTACGTAAATGATGATAAATATACATTTAAAACGAAAAAATCCCATAAATTTATCTGAATAAATGATGTGTAAAAAGATCTGAAAAAGATGGCATGCCTAGAGAAATAAAAAGAAAAAATAAAGTCAAAAAGAAAAATCCTTGTATAGTGTATACCTTACCAAAATAAGTTTTGAAATATTAAGTAAAAAAATGATGCCTGATCAAATACCATCAATCTATATGTAAATTAAGGGCAAGCCGGTAATTTCAATTTTGCATGGTTGAAAAACTTGCCTTGGTTGCCAAAGGGGCATGTTGAAAGGGCACCCATATCCTTGATTCTCTTATTCCCTTAATGCACTTATATAATCGTATGTGCTAATTCTTTATCATCACAAACATCCTTAATCCACATCTAAAGGTCTAAACTTTTTTAAAATTTATAAATTACCCAACTTACAAAAACAAAAATTTATATATTTTGGGAAAAATTTGAAAGAAGAATAACCTCGCCTTCTTTATGAGAAGAATGTGGGAGAAATTGTTTGAAAAGCGAGAGCATGGAGACTAACTATTAACTAATGCGAAGAATGTTAAGGACCTTAACATAAATGACGGTGTTTATGTTAAGGACCGGTTTCTAGTCTTCACAAAGAATGTTGAGGCAAACATTTCCATCCAAGTCAATGTTGGGATGGTAAACCTACATACAAATGGCATATAATTATATGTTGAATCAAAAGCGAGGAAGCAAAGCAAATTTGTAATATTGAAGGGATAAATTAATACCTGTGATTTCTTAATCAACAACTGATTTCTAGAATCAGGTCAAGATCCAGTTCCAGTTTGGATTTTGGAGATAGTATTGGTTCACACCAACAAACTTGTATTCCAGTTCAGCATCAGTTTACTCAAGTTTCTGTGACAACAAGTTTATTTAATCTGTATGAGTGCATTTTTAAATTTCAAACATCACAAACTTTATATCCATTAGACATAATGGATAAAATTATTTGAGTTGGAAGCATTAAATGATCACTATTGTCAAAACTAAGGAATAATGAAATTAAACCCAATCATACCAATTCCTTCAGAAAGTTCAACGAAATTTGAAAACTGGTTGTAAACAAATTGCTATATGATGCTTGTATAAATGTCACTTGATTCATCCATTGCTCATTTTAATATCGACATCAATTCAATTTTAGCATAACTTTTGGAAATCCATACAAGATTCATATTTACAGCAAGCTTTTGCCAAGAAATCATAATTAAGAGTAGAGTTCCATTGTAGTCCATGAAATCTAGAATTTAGGTCTGGAAAATCAAACTCTTAAATTTATGCTCAAAATAGTTAATGTGAGTATGTGTGTGTGGTGTTGTGTGACTGTGAACAAGTATCAGAATGGGATCGAGAAGCAGAAAACTAAGGGGGAAGGATATCACACCTAATCAATCAAACAAGAAGAAGGAGAATAAGGGAGAAGGAATGAAGCGTACCTGAGATGCTTAGAGAGTAGAAGTGGGGATCGTGGAATGAGGAGAAAAACGCGATTGAAACCTATATAGTTTTTCTGGTTAGGGTTTACAGAGGAGAAGACGAGAGGATTCAAAATCAAAATCAGAGGTATGAATAGAAGAGAAATTAGAGAAATAAAAGAACAAAAACATTAGGAAGAAAGAATAACCAAAACATACCTTAGTCAGGCTACGACATGGAAATATGAGCAGTCTCCGACGAGGTCAGGTGAGCCCGAGGTCGCCGGAGGAGAAATGCCCCAAAGGTCGTCGGAGGAGAAGCGAGCAAAGAGGTTGTTGACGACGTGAGGCTAGATCGTCGATCTATTGTTACAGAGGCCAGAGAGCACTAAATGTTTTTGTTCTTTGAAAAAGACCTAGTTCCTACGATTTTGTGGAACTTAGTAGAACTGATACTTTGGTTGAGGCGCGTTTGAAATAATTATAATGCTACATCTCTACACGACAACCTTTTAAGATAGGTGCCCTCCATGTTTTTAATTTTTTTTTTTATTAGAAACTAATTTTAGGGCATGCATGGTAGTTGTCGAGGTCAAAACAATTAATAACCCTAAATCTTTTATACTAAAATCATGTATAGTGGTAAAGGGGTCGAATCCGTAGAGATTGGTTCAATTTTATAACTCTGTGAAAATCTCTTTGTAAAAATACTTGTAAAATGACGATAAAAGAAAAAATGGGGGTTTTGGTCTTTTGAAATACTTGAAATAAAACTAGAATTAAACTAAGAGTTAAATAGACAATTCAAAATAAACAAGAGTTTAATGTAAAATCAATAAGAGAAAGATGGTTGACTTAAGGTTTCCTTACTTAAACATTTGATGAACGTATCAGTAGAATCCAATGGTGCAATACTTGTTTTAAATCTTTAACTTGGCTATAGTAATCCAAGAAGCTTGAGATTACCTAGAATTTTCTTAATTGTTAAAATAGTTAGAAAAGCTCATAACAATTTCCTTAGTCAAAGTCACGATTTCCATTAAGCATGTAATTAGTGAAATCAACTAGCATTAAGAACCAAAAAGTCACCAAATCCAAGAGGAGTCAAATGCTTTCACTTCCATGTTTGAGAAAATGTTTTTATGATTGTATGAAGTAAAACCAACACAAGAACCACTTGTTGCTTGCTAATTTGAGGATCCTTTACTTAATCAAGAAATTAGCCAACTAATCACCACAAATACATTTAAACTCATGAATAAAAACATACAAGTAGTAATAAGATGTTAAAACCTAAAACATTCTCATAAATATTCAAGAACAAGTTCATGGAGTTATTCAACGTTCAATAAACATTTAAATGATTTCACCAAAGTCAACCAAGTTTAGTCTAGCCTAACATGGCTAAACTCAAGGAAACAAAGTAAGAGTAGATTGTACCAAACATTTAGCAAGAATCAAGAGCAAAAAGATGATGTTTCTTCAAGTGTTCAAGCTCTCAAAAACCTTCAAAATCTCCAGAGAAAAGCCTCAAAGTAGGATGTGTAAAAGTGTGCAAAAGATGCACACCAACCTCCCTCAAATAGCCTTCAAAATGAAATTCCGAAAATTCCATTGCAGTATCGTGCGCGGCCGGGCAACCCTGCACGGGTGTGTTGCGCGAGTGGTATCTGATTGTGGGCTTCTTTGACTTTTGGGCCTCCATGGCTTAGTCCATTGGCCCAGTTTGGGTTCGATCAGCTTCTAGCCCATTTTTCTTCGAGTTCTCTTCATTTTAAGTCCAATTTGTCCTCCAAGTCCAATCGCCTCCTAAAGATCCCGCTCTGCTAGTCTCCTTAAAATCTGCAATTATGCTCACGAAACTAGAAAGTACCTGAAATAGTCATAAAATAACAAAAATGAAAATATGCATGGAAATTAACTAAATTATGAATGAAATATACTAAAATAAAATATAAAAAGAAGTAAATAAAATGAAACTATCAATGCATAAATGTGTTTCCTATATCCTTTAAATTTTAGATAACTGACATTATTTTTAGGACACGCAAAAAATGTGTATCGTAAATCAGCGTGTGTCATTGTTTGTGTGTGATTAAAGGGTTGTTTTCTAGTAGTGATGCAAGTTAGTTGGATACATTCCAACCTTCACCTATATAATTGCGTACTTATGACGTAACTAAAGTTTCGATGTTTCATAATTATAATTGTTATATAATTATTTTAAATATATATTCTTAGCAAAGCGAAACTGGTGGAGTGGCGATATAACTATTATTAGAGTTGAGTGACGACATAATATAACACTATTATCCATTTGGATTGAGCGTGATGACATAATATACTACTCTTATCCGTTTGAATCTAGCGTAGTGATGGCATAATATACCACTCTTATTTGTTTAAGTTGAGCATAATGATGACATAATATACCACTATTATCTTTTGGAATTGATCATAGTGATGACATAATATACTACTATTATTCGTTTGGATCGAGCAAAGTGACGACATAATAACTACTATTATTTGTTTGAGTTGAGCGTATTGACGACATAATATACTACTATTATCCATTTGAGTTGAGCGCAGTGACAATAGGGAATGATATTATTCCTATGAGAGTAACAACTAAGTATAATATTTTCCTAGAGAGAGTAATGACTAGATATATTGTTTTCCTAGAGAGTTGGCTAGAGTAGGTACTAGGTGTAGTGTTATCCAAAATATTTGGTCAGTATAACGACTACGTATAATATTGTTTATGAAAATTGGGCAGAGTATCTACAAGGCATAATATTATATCCTAAATGTTTAGCAGAGTAACGATAGAGTATAATATCTATTATCCTATTTGGGTAGAGTAGCGATATAAAATATATTATGTAATAACAATATTTATAACGCCATGATAATAATGAAATATATAATTTTTTTTAACAAATTAACATGTATCCCCCCACCTTAATTTTTGATAAAAGTTGGAAAAAGGGGTTGTGAAACTCACCCTTGATGCATGAAAATGTTTATGTAGGGTAGAATTAGGAGTCCGGAACTCGGGAGGCACTCGGGAAGTAGTGACATGGAATGAGAGAGAGAGAGAGAGAGAGAGAGAAGTTCTTGGAGGTGTGCAGAATGAACTGTCGAGGCTTGCTATTTATAGCAAGTTTTGGATCGTGTGTCGCGCAAGTACGCATGAGCCACAAAGAGCTGCCACGTGTCCCCCTCTCCTCATGCCACGTCATCTGTATCCAGAAGAATCACATTGTTAGATGCGCGTTCCACGTAGGTATGCTCATGGGTACAAATTAAACTTTAAAAAATTGTATATCTCGTATACTAGCTCCGTTTTCAACGACACTTATATATATATATATATATATATATATATATATATATATATATATATATATATATATATATATATATATATATATACTAGCAGTGGACCTGCGCAAAGCGGCGGTGACGAATAATTTCTTTGACAATATGTTTCTTTTACAAAAGTGTTATGTTCCAAAGATAGTATATTTCTAAAATAATAGATTCCAACTTTGGTGTCATTTGTGACATGACACATCAAATAATCGATAAAAAGAAAAGGTTTAAGGCGGCACAAAATATGAAATGTGTTAGCCGTTCAAACAAAAATAATAGAATTATATAAAAATACACAAAATATGTAATAACACATGACTGGTTATACATTATTAATCGCACAACACTTTTTATACACCACGTTTTTCGTATAGACTCCATCACTTTTAAAATTTTTGTTAGACTTTACTAATACTTTTGTATTTGCACGTGAGATCCCTCTGGACAATACACCATAATGTTAGCCATACAAGAATACTGGGTCTAGAAGATAAATACCTACATCGGTGACCAATGGTTAAGAGATTTACAATATATATGTCCATCAACGTCCAAGGTTTTGAGAGAGAGAGAGAGAGAGAGAGAGAGAGAGAGAGAGAGAGAGAGAGAGAGAGAGAGAGAGAGAGTGTGTGTGTGTGTGTGTGTGTGGGGGGGGGGGGGGAGGGTGCGTGTGTGTATGTGTGAGGAGGGGGGAGAAGTGGTGTGGTGAATATATATATATATATATATATATATATATATATATATTTCCGATCCATCACATTCCTTTTGATGGGCAGTGAATAGTTTTTTTAGAGTAGTTCTTTTTAAGTCATCAAATTTAGAGTTTCGTGTTTTGGGTATTGGGATTTAGGGTTTAAGGTGTGGGGTTTCGGTCTAGGGTTAAGAGTTTAGAGTTTAGGGTGCTCAACGTGGAGATGGTATGACTGATATTAGATAATGAAAGTTTTTGGTATGTATTATGTAGCCAAAGGTTTTAGAAAGGAATAATAATGTCTTTTTTATATTTATTTATCCACTTAAGATATCAATTGTATATATTTATTTCTTAAAACATGGTAATAAAAAAAACTAAAATCAACTATATTTCAAAAAACCAAATTTCAAAAAACCAAAGTGTTTCTAGCACAACGGTATCGGTGTTGTTTTCCCTCCGGGTACAAGTCTTGTTGGAGATATGTGTATTCAGATTTGCCGATAAAAAAAAAACTATCTTTCAAAAACAATATTCATTAAAATAATAACTTTTTCTTTGCTACATCTAACTTTTACGCAATTTTATTTAGAGATAGTAAAAATAACACAAATTTGGAATTTGGTCGGTTTTTTGATTCGAATAGATTCCGAAGTTGTTTTTTTTTTCAAATAAAAAATCCTTAAATTTTTAATTAGACATTTAAATTTTATTGATGATCTCCAAATTGTTATAATTCCTCAAATTATACTCAAAATGTTTTCATAGCAAATATAAGTTCTTATAGTTTTTAAGACTTTGAAAAATGTATTGCGAAACTCATAAATATTTTGCAACTTGTAAATTTCAAATTATTTTTTTCATTGAAAAATAGTTCATAACTCAAAACTAAAACTATATTTCACAAGTAACCATGTTTTGCAATTTGTAAATTACCCGTGCAATGTTGCGAGACACTACTTTGTTGTTAAACATTAAGTTGATGTAGAATTTAATAATCGATTTAAGATGTAACTAATTCACTTTGAGCTCTAGTTCATAAAATTATATAATATTATACTACATATGAAATACGACCGAGGCCGAATAGTTTCATGACTTTAAACCAATACAACCGATGAGATTAGCTTTATTTCGGCATATTATTTTCATGTGTCTATTACTTTTCTTTTTGGTGGATGACAAACAGTTTCATTTCAGAATATAATTGTTTTTCAAAGAACAGATGACGTATTAATAATATCATATACTATTAAAATATATTTATATTCATTGTTGATATTTTGGGTCAAAAATAAAATTAGGTTGCTTTTTTTATAAAGTTAAAATATATAATTCTAGATTAAAAGCAAATATATATTGTTGATTTAGTTGGTTTTTTATTACTATCTAAATCATTGAAACTAAAATCACTAATAAAAATCAAAAATAAAATACACACATTCTAGTTTTATTTTTATCTTTAAAATTGAAGTTACCATAATTTTTTAATCAACTTATACCCGTAGATAACATGTTCAAAAATGAATTAACAATACAAAATAAATAAGTAAATTTCTTTCAATAAATAAAAATATTAAAATAGTAATGAAATAGATTTTGTAATAATATGTTTATAAATAAAAAACATCATTAAAATCAACAAACATATTTAAATTTCCGTATGGTCTCCATCTATTCAAAGAGTTTAAAAAAAAAACTCAACTTTTAGTTGTCTCTCTCGTGTTATCAAAATGTTAGACAACACAATATAACAAAAGAGCAAAAAATAAACCAAATCTTAAGAGTTCTTTTTAAAACCATGGAACTTTCTTTCCAGCCATCTTTTGTGAGGGCAAGGGCATATTAGCAATTTCTGGGAGGAAAACATCAACAACAATACAAATTGTATAATCCCTCAATCCTTTCATTTGTATAACTTTCGTGCAAATGTGAACCAAACATTTAAATTTGAATGTTAAAAAAGACTAAAAAACAATACTTATTATAACCTTACTTTAACCAACAAAGTATTTTATCAACCTGCAATCTTTTCACTTGTACAACTTCCTCCACATGAAAACCAACCAATTAATCTCAATGTTCTAAATACAACATCAAATGACAAAGAGAACAAAAAATATCTGAAAAACAAATAAATATAATAAAATAATTTAATGTTTATCTATTAAACTCCCTTTCATTTCTTGCTAACCAAATTCCAAAGTATCAAACAATTCATATTAGAAAATCATCTTCATGACTTGGAGCTTGTTTTGCGTTGCAAGAGCTAAAAGCAAAAGCCATAAATTTGAAGTTAACCCTCCTAACCACCAGAACATAATGAATCTCTTGTCAAAATCTTCAACCAAACATGGAAGATCTTTATCAAAATTTGATTATTACATAAGGATAAAACATAGGGGGTTTATTTCAATTGAGCCTGAAGCATTAAACCAAAAGATTAATCACACAACTTGGGGTAAACTTTGGATTATGTATGATTAGAGAAAAGCCACTTCTTTAAATATAAAAAAAGGCATTGCATTACATTTAATAAAAATATAGAGTAGGTCAAATAATCATATTAAATCCAAAGCTAAAAGAAACTTCATTATGAATGTGCTTTTGTTCCTGCATAACAAAATGAAACGATTAAACCTCAATCCATGTCTAATTGAGAATATGACTTTAATACCATTTTAATGCACAGTGTGATAACCACTTGAAAGCAGCCAATTAATGGGTATAAAGGAACATACCCAAAAGACTTAACTCAAAACACGTTACTCTTTTTCTTCAAAACAAAATGGGTGGTGATAATGTGAGAATCGATTAATTTTACCTCTTTGAGCATAGAAATGTACTTGAACATAGAAAAGAATAAATATAGGCTACCCTAAAAATAAACATCAGAAGCTCAAAGCTTTAGATCTGAATTGGGATTTGTTTGTTGGTTCTTCATTAACTCACACTTGCAAATCAAGAAGATATAAACTAACCTACCAGCAATAGCTCCATTTGCGCAACACCTCACACAGTTTATTAAATTGACCATGTTCTTGGTAAATCACACCTGCAGAATTGTATTGCTCATAAGTATCTAAATTTGCAAGTAAAAAACATAAAAACAAAAATAATTAAAGCTAAATCGGAAAACACAATAGCAAAATACCGAAGACCAGAAATAATAAGAAAACTTAGATCGGAAAAGACAAATAGATAGGGGAGAAAATTATAGTTTCAAACACCGTACAACCCTCCTTTTGTTTTCGGTTTCCTGTAAAAAGAATTTAGGCTTCATATCAGTATAGATGACTATGAAAATGAGGAATTGAGACTGAAAATCGAACAAAACCTTCAACACGAGCCCCAAACAACACCATATCTACAACATCAATTACTTTTCTTTATTGCTTAACAGATTAACAGTTTCTTCTTCTACTTATTAATGCTTGGCCTCGATCCATTGTACCAATTTCTTGCCCCTTGTCAAGGATAATTACATTCCAAAGTCAAGAATCAAAGAAGAAAAAGATAATTCAAATCACAATCAAGTTCGAAATATAAAGGGATTATAGTTTTTAACCAACAAAAAGCACAAATTTTTCGTATGATCGAGAGAAGAAAAAAACATAAACATGAGTGAAAGAGAGAGATACCTTTATCATACATGTGACCAAACAAACCCAATACAAACATCAGTAAAAAAGTTTTTGCTTTCAGGACCTGTAATCACATACATACACGGTTAGAGAAATGGAGAAAGTTTCTTCTGGATCGAGAGAAACCTGTAAATAGGAGGTGTTTACTTGAATAAATGAAATCCAGTGCAAAAAATTAGAACAGGAAGGGAAATATTGTGGAGAGATAGAGAGATTTTACGATGGAGAAAAGCTACGCAAGATATAAGGGAAGGCAACCAAAATACATGGATATTTGCCGAGATTTTAGTATTCAACATAGACTCGATCAACAGGATTTACCGGACAATTCACTTTTCATTCAGTTTGATGAGGTTGAGATGGAGATAATCAATGAATAAAGGTGACATTGTAAAATTGTACATGATGTTTTATTATTTGTACTCAATATATTATTCTTTTTGAAGATTTAAAATTTTATTATTATTATATTAAAGAGTTGTTGTACTTATAACTTAATGGTTTGGACGTCTTAAAAAATATTATTATTATATTCAATCTATTTTTAGAAATAGGGAGATTTCTTTTATAAGATAGTAAAGATATAGGTCTCGACATATACTACAACTTTCCTTTTGGTCATTTTGGCATATTCTAACCTTCGTTTTAAGCCTATATTTTATAACCATTATGATTTTATAAAAATTATAACTCTCTAATATGGGTTCTGATTTTGGCGTTCTTTTTCTCAAAATTCTTATCTCGAGGAGTAGTATGATTCTCCTTTTGGTGACTTTAGTTAAAAGTCAATCATTCTCTTTGTAGTTTTTGACGTTGTAAATTTTCATGCGCGTTTGATTTCTATATCTTAGAATAATCAAATCTAATTCATACAGAGTTTGATTTCTATGATATTTATATTTCCAGGATCGGGACGATGTGTACTTTCAGAATATATTATAAATAACATAACTTTTTGCTCACTTATCTTTACGGATTACAAACATTTTGGCTGATTTTTCCATTGTATCTTAATACGCAATCTAGAATTTTTATATTTAGATTGATAAATATTAACTATTAACTCTATCATACTTTCCATTTTGTCACTTTTAGCGGTTAATGACTGGTGACAATTTTTGTATTTGTTACAACTACCTCGAGGATTTCTTGATAGTAAATCAGTAATGGCAACCATAAGGGGATAGAGTACACAAATGAACCCTGGATCAATATGATTCAGTAACACCACAAGATCGGGTTTAATCATGGGTGGTCATCTATACTCTACTAGATGACTTAGACATACCTAGCAATGGTCTGATCACAAGTGTTATCGAAATATTTCAACCCTCAGACGCACCCTATCCGACTATCTAAAAATAATGAATGAATACTAGTGTAGTACTCTGACAAATGAATCATACGGAACCCATCCTCGGGTTCGTAATAGTGGCATGGAAACAAAATTATCCTCTCCATCCTAATCTCACACATACCTAGAAAGATACTACCCAATATTTAACTTATCAAATAACTCTAATATGTAACCAGCCCGTACACTTGGCACATGATAATATCATAGAAAAGAGCTTTACTCTCCATTCCAATCTTACATACCTCCCTTGTATGATTATTACCCAATATCTAAATTTAATTGAACTAAGCATTCTCTTTAGATCTTACTGTATACTAGACAAATTACAATACTTATAATAAACCGAAATATCCTTCCTATGTAGCATTTCTACAATGCATAACTAACACTATTTCGACTTAACTCAAACTAAACATCCTTATAAGTTGTATTCAATCACTAGGCAAGACTATAATGCTTATAATCAACATCCAAAACCGTTTTCCTATTTATGCCATACTATCACATTAAGTATACAACTATACTATTATCCAACTTAATTAGATCTAAGCATCCTTTATATGCCTCGGTTTAGAAATTAAACTAGACTACAATCCATGTAATCAACTTCTAATGTCAACCTTGTTTAGAGAACACTATCCTAATTTAGTGTATATATTTAACACAGAGTATTAGGTATTTAATATACATTAATCCTTTAAGTAATAGTACTTGTATTAAGATTATCATGTAATAATACTATATATACGCTTAACACACATATAACCTCATCTGGTTCAAAAAATGTATAATATTAAATACAAATTTAACACGTATTCCATAAAATAAGCAATTAATTCATGTATAAACTTACAACAAATATTTAATACTTTTAATAAATATTTTTATTAAAATTATGTTCATGAAAGTAACTATGCACTCACCTTATATTGGTCGGAGACTCGCGATAAATTCACTTCTTTGACTACACTTTGGATTTCCATATAAAACGACCTAAACACGAATATTACTAAGCCTTAGTATTCGTTTGTATTTATAAAGTTTGATTGTTATAATGTTTTTATAAGATTTATCAATAATCACAAAAGAATACGGACGCATAGCTGGAGTGTTCGAGTTTTTGTTTATAGGCCATCTGACTAGAAAGCGTGTCACGCCTCTACCTCCGCGCTTCATGTCTTCAGCGTAGGGGCCAAGTTTCGTCATTCAAAAAATCATATCTCTCGTATATGATCTCCATTTTTTACATTCTTTATATACCCATTTTCATATCAACGAGCACTACAACTTTCATCTAGAGTCTATCGGCTAATTCTCAATTTATTTTAATTTTACAATTCTGTATACATTACACTGCGAAAGATGTCACGCGTCAAGCTGAAGGACCAAGTTTTCTTCGTATCTTTCGCATACGAGCTCTATTTTTATGTTCTTTATATCGTTGATTTCATATCGAAGAGTGCTACAACTTTCTTTTAGACTCCATCGGCAAACTCTCGTTTTATTTCAAATTTACAAATTTGTACTGATTTTGGCGCGCCTGAAGAGTTGGGACCAAGTGTCGCTCATATATTTCGCATACGAACTCCATAACATTCTCTATATCGACGGACTCGTAATTTCATATACATCAACTTTCATTTAGATAGTTTTGTCTAACGAGCGACCGATCTTTATTTTGTACTCTATGGCACATATTATTGTACTGTGTCGTTATGAAAAATTATAACTTCCTCATACAAAGTCAAATTTAGGTGTTCTTGTTATTAATGATCTTGTATTTACGAGGACTTTGACCGTCCTTTACATTACTTTGGCTAAGAAGCAACCTACATACAGTTCACTTTTTATGATGCACTATGGCGTATTAGGTTGAACGTGAAACTTATCTAAATCATAACTTTCTCATACGGAGTCGGATTTAGGCCTTCTTCATACCTACGGAATCGTCATCACGACTACTACAAATATCTTTAATATTATTTATCCTAAATAATCTTTTATTTTTACACTTCATTTAACATAATTTTGCTGAATTTACAATAAGGTTTTATACAAATATTATAAGCCCGTAATATTTGTCCATAAAACATATATGCAATATATAAATATCATTTATATAACACGTATCGCATACGAAGGATTCTTATTTATTTACGATTATCTTATTTGAGGATTTAATTTTTCGATTAAACAATTATATATAATTTATAATTCATAAAATGTCTAGCCCGAATTCGCAGGCGTTACAGAAGACCCCTGAACTCAATTTTTTGTTGATTCAACATGTTTTGCATCATCACTTGAGCATCTTCCATAGTGAAGGGAATAGCTCTTGCTCTAGCGTTTTGAGGTGTTGGACATCCATCGTTATTAACTACTATCCCTATCCTCTAATTGTCATTTCATTCTATATTCATAGAACATGAGTAGGTTAGTATCGTAATAACTTAATTACTAAAATTTGGGGTGTATATTTAACATATAGTAGCAAATAAGGCACCTTCCTAGAATATACTAGTGCTTGTATCTATATAATAGCAACTTAGGTATTCAATCTAAAGTATACTATGAAACTCACCTCACCGTCATCACTTAGCATCTAAAGTTTAAGTCTAGAAATTATCATTATTGCTAGTTCAGTTAAACTAATGCTCCGATACCAATTGTGACAACCCTTATTTTTCAGAACCAAAAAAAAAATTATTTATGCTTTCAATACCATGTTGTCTTTTTTGCAGAAAATCTCATTTAATAAAACATTTTGAGATAAAAAATAATATTCAAAATACCAAAACACTAAGGATGTCATAATTAATACACAACATATGTTACTTCGTAAAGACATATTAGTCTGGAATATTATTACAGGTTGTCTCTTATTCACTCAACATTCTTATTCAAGTTGTAGTAGCTTTAGTATCGTTACTTGTGATGAAAATAATTTAAGTGTAAATCATATGTAACGATAATATTATTACAGGTTGTCTCTCACAAAGGGTTTTCAATCCCACATTATTATAACGATAATAAATCATATGTAATAATCCTACAAATCAAACATTACCAAACAATATAGTATATAATACAACTTAGATATCTATAAGACAATGTACCCATAATTACACAGCCCAATCGATTCTCACCAACCAAATCAACAATCATAAGGAAGAGTCACCTAACCCAATGAATCATTGTGAGCAACATTGTGACTACATAGATAAGGGATTCATTGGCCGGTGTTAAGTCATAAGAAAACCAAGATTTGTTTAGAGTATTTGTTGAATATTGTAACGCCTAGTTCCTGGTATGTATTTAATTAAAGATTTATTCATTTTTGTATAGAAACTCGACGAGTTGGAGGCCCCAAACTTGTCGACTAGGAATGGAAATTGGACGCGGGTTGTAAAGAATACTCAACGAGTTGAGAGCCCTCAACTCGAAAAGTAGGCTGGCAGGGGTGAAACCCTAATTTCAGGGTTTTGCACCTTATTTAAGCATCTTAATCCCCTCATGCTAGCCTCATTTCCAGCCTCCAAGTCCCAAACCATAAATCCAGAAACCCTAATGCATTTGTGAGCTTGTAATCCATCTTTGAGTGAAGTTTTGTGTGTGTTGAAGCTTGTAAAGGAAGGAGAAGCTTGGGGATTCAAGAAGAAGCTAGTAGATCCAGAGACTCCATTTCATTCTCATCATTTCCTGGTAAGCAAGTCTCAAACTTGCTTAGTAACTTCTTAGATCTCCTTATTATCATTTTATTGGGTTTTTGGCCCAAGAAGCATGACCTTTGGGAAATGGATGTCCCAAGTGAGTATGCCATCAGATTTGGAACCATGGAGGGCTTTCATGGATTAAAGGTGCAAACTTTATGGCCATTGAAGCCCCATGCAAGCTATAGGGTGTCATTTTGGCCTTTTAAGCTCCAAAAGGCCATGCATGGAGAGAAAGGTGGAAGCTTTATGTGTTCATGTAGTGTGTAGGGTCCAGATCTCAGTTTGTATGCTTTAGCTTGGAGTATTGATGGCTTGTGGACCAAGATCTAGGTCCTATAGAGTTAGGGTTTGAGCTAAACCCATTAAGTAAGGGTATTAACGGGTAAAGTTGGGAACTTTACCCATAAGAGGACATTTTCAGTATGTATGTGAAGTATGAAGCTCAGATCTGAAGATTAGGGGCTTAATCCATTGAGATGAAGCAACATACTGAAGAACTCGGAGAGTTCATAGAGGAACTCGACGAGTTGAGTTGATTTGTCCCGATTCTGTAAAGGGTAGAACTCGACGAGTGTGAGGAGGGACTCGACGATTTGACTCGCTTTATCACGACTACTAGTAGCAAGGAAACTCGAGGAGTCAGGGGGATGACTCGGCGAGTTGAGTCAACTCGGAGTGTTGACTTTGACTATGACCTTGACTTTGACCAAGGTTGACCCGAGAAGGGGTCTTGAGAAAGGAATGATATCTAAGGGGTTGTTTATGTATAGGGCATGAGTAGAGCCGGTTGCAGGAGCAGAGACGTACAACTATTTTACCCGACATTTGAGGTGAGTTTTCTACTATAGGAACGGGTCGAAGGCACCAATGTCAGCCCGTTTATGTATGTTAGTATGTTCCGGACTAAGGTCTGATGTCGGGCGGGGCCCGATGTAGGTTTATATGTTTTCCAGGTTTCGACCCGATGCCGGATGCGGTCTGATGCCGGGCGGGGCCCGATGCCGGGAAAGGCCGATGTCGGGCGATGCCTTATGTAGCAGGGCGGGGCCCACGATATGTTGTTTTGTGATTATGTGATATGTGTATGGTATGTGGTAGTTTGGGGAGCTCACTAAGCTTCGTGCTTACGGTTTTCAGTTTTGGTTTCAGGTACTTCCGGTAGCAAGGGGAAGAGCTCTGGATGACTGTATGGCACACACCATTTATGTTTAGCCTGGGATGTTTTACTCTGATTTATTTGACATGTTATTGATATGGATATACTGTTTTGATACTGAAGATATTATGGTTCATGTTTTGATAAATGATTTTTAGTAATTCTGGTTTAATTAATGATTTAAAAATGAAAATTTTGGACCGTATTTTGGGGATGTTTGAAGTAGTTATTAGAGCCTTGGTTTGAGGGATTCGGGCACACTCTCGGGTGTGTCTGAACTCAAACTAAGGACTTGGTATAAAATTTTTAAAAGAAAAATCATTTTTACAAAAAGGATTTTGAAAAGAGAAAAAGGGTGTGGTGCATGCAATCAACCGAGCTGAAGTAAGTACTCCCAAATTACCCATACAAGTTTATGTTATGATACGCTTATGAGAACTACATGTTAGATTAGGGCTAAGGATATAGGAAGGATGCCTTTTGTGCCTGTTATATGTGTATGAGCTTTATGAACTGCATGCTAGTACTCATTAGTCAGTGATATGATAGCATGAGTAGAATATGCTTGATTATGTTTACTCAATGCTCGAATGGTGCTTGATTTGTGCTTTTAGGAGTTCTAGTTATCTTTCACTAACTAGTAAACGAATATGTTAACTTACATATTATGAGGACTAAATAATTTCAGAAGGTTAGGTTCAGCTCTATTTCGTAGCTCTTGTCTAAGTCCAACCTTTGTAGGGTAGGACCTCTCATTCGAAGAATTATCTGGTCTTAGTGATATGTAATGGTATTTGTGAGATAGTTAGGGGGAGATAATGTGACAACCGTCAATTTCTAGTCAAGTCAAAGTCAAATAAAGTCAACAAGTCAAACCGGTCAACTCAGCTAACCCTTGTATATTAGGGTTTACATTATGATTACTACTGTACAACTCGCTATTTTAATAAGAATTTATCACTTGAAAAATTCATATGTTCAGAATTCTTAAACCCTAATCAGGGTAAGTGATGAAACTACTTGGCAAAACATTATTTCGTACCCCTCGGGGGCGTATAACATTCATAACAAGGCTTAACGGGGTTTACAAACCTTGCGTTGCGAAGCTAAACATCCAAAAAGGTCACAAACGAAGTCTCTCTCAATCTCCCTTTGTCAATCTCTCTCTCTCTCTCTCTCTCTCTCTCTCAAATCTCTCTCAAATCTCTCCCAAATCTCTCTCAAAACTTTTATAATCATTTGGGGCATCCCGACCCTTAACTTAGTAAAAAACCGCTCAAAACGAGAAGTTTATGCGAAAACAGCTCTATAGAAGCGAAACCCTCTTAGAGGCGAAACCCTAAGAAGCGAAACCCTTAGAAGCCTCCTGGACCGAAACCTCTCGCAATGACCGAACCTGCTTGGACCGAACGGCTGAAGAACCGGAACTCTGACGAGCCGAAGCTGATCCGAGACTGAACCCGAGAGCCTTCGCCTTCGCTTCTCGCCTGCTTTCGCTTTCGGTTCCCTCTGACGGCTTCGCATGCGAGACCTTCGACCGAACCTCCTTTCGGTTCTCATCCAACAACCGAAACTCCTCTTGGTTCTAAGCACCCAAGGACCGAACCTTCGACCCTGAACTCGGATTTTTGCAGACTTCGCCCCTATTTCCTGGTTTTCGACCCCGACTTCGTTTTAAGCTCGTTTTTCGTGATTTTAACGCGGGATTTTCACTCAAACTCGTATTTTGACATAAGAGACCCTATATATTCATAATTTAAACACATATTAAGGGAAATCTTTGTATAAGAACAATATCTAGTGGGTTAGATTTTTGAGGTGGAGTGTTGTCTTTTCTATAAGTCTATGACACAAGCTACCTCCCATACCACTTTATCACCATCCTCAGTCAATATTCCTCCCTACCCAGTCAACTATTTGTCCTTTCACCCTCTTTCTCCAGCAAAGGATCTTGATTGAAGGGCTGGAGATCTTCATCTCTACTCCCACATTATTCACTCCTTCACCAAAGAGCAAACCCATTTCTCTCTCTCACTCACTCTCTCTAAACTCGAAATTCAAGGCTGTTCTTGAGCATTCTCCTTCACTTTTGGGTAAGTAATTTCATCTTTCACTTGATTATCTTACACTCTTTCACCCAAATCATGGAATCCTTACACAAATATCATCATATTTGTTCAAAGAATCTTCAAATCTTCAAGCAACTCCCAAGTGTTCTTGACTTGGTAACTTCTTCTCTTCATCATCCATTCTAAGAGATCACTCAAGGTGAGTTCATACCCCCACATTTTCATGTTTTCTTCAAGTTTTAGGGGGATAATACAATTTAAAATACCAAAAACTTAACTAAATTCAAACATCAGCTTTCAACAGGAAAGTTTAGTCTCATTCACGGACTGTTTTGACCATCTTAAACTTAATATCTTTCAAAACTGTTTAATATGCAAATAGCTCAGGTTCGTACCTTTAAAATGAATATTTGCACATCTCCATACGAGTTTTCTACAATTTATGGTGATTTTTACAAAAATGTCTATCGTTCCAGAAACGAATTCGGACCAGTCTGTGAATATGAACATTTTCACACAAGTTAGAGACTTCTAAAAATCATAATAAAATTTATAAACAAACTAGACACATTTTCTAAACTCTCAGAGTTTACGGATTCAGTTTTTGACTTCGGATGATTTTTCTATGATTGTTTTGAAACAGTGCAAATAGGTTAAAAATAAGTTAACAGCTTACAATTTTCGTAACACTTTGTAACATGTTGAGCAAAGTGTAATCTTTGATGACTTCATATTTTGCATGTGTTTTTCTGTTGTGATATATTTATATAACAGAAAATATTCTCTGAAATATAAGAGTCCTTTGTAATTACAAATAATGCAAGATGGAACATAATAAGTATAGTTATGTATTTGTTAAACTATTACATACAAATGAAGGGTCTTACCACAATACAAACGGATGTTCAATTACTATATGGTAAACTATAATATGTATAGTTTATAGATTTCACATTTCAAACATACTACACGTAAACTCGTTATCGCAAATTATGAGACACGTCTTCATTGTACTCTTTGAGTACTGGTTAAAATTCCTGAATTAGTTATAACCAGAGTCTCTTGTAGGGAGAATGTGATAATTGTGTATAGATCTATATTGGGGTTGACAACCCACACCCATGCTGCTAAGACAGTCCGATCGGCCGATCGGGGGTGACAAATGTCATTTTGATTCCGACGTCTGAAGAACATCGCAACAGGCATCTCTGTTATAGTATGGTTATAGCGACTCACATAGGGAGATAACGACACATATAGTTTACGGGAATTGTACTTAAAAAGGGGTTTTATCTATCTAAAATTACAAACACGTTACAAGTACAAAACACACTCTTACACTCAGTCTTGGGATTTAAGACTACATAACATTTTATAAGGAAAATATTGGATTTTCTTGAAGTATACATTATATTTATAAACAAAGGTTTTCGAACTCGGAATACAATACCCGGTTTCATTTCAAACAGAAACTACTATAAATGCTGGTAGTAACCAGGGCTTTCAAACTCTTCATCCAAAAGCTTATGAACTCACCAACTTAATTGTTGTCACTCTTTCAAAACTACTTGTATTCTCAGAGAACCAGTGAACAGGTAATCAACTGCTTTTGAGGATGGGATGCAAGACGTCAAATTATACATTTTTGTCATCATAATGTAATTGATTTTGAAACATGTAAACTCATACTATGGTGTAACTTTTTCAATTATATTTATGATGGTTGTTTTTACTATGGGCACTATTATACTCGTTGTTGTGATACTATACATGAAGTCCGCCACCCCCGGACGTTTCCGCCATCCTTGGTTTGGGGTGTGACAGATTGGTATCAAAGCATTGTTTATAGTGAACATAGTATATCAAACCACATAAGATATACAAACTATAAACACAAAGGGACTAAGACTCTCTGATTTAAAGGTTTTCCCTACAAGTATACTTTTAAAAATAATAAAAGTGTTATTTTTATGAAAAAGTATAAGTACATACATGCATACCGGTATAGTGTCACGTCTAAGGAAAACACAAAAGTTAAAAATAGAGGATTTGTGCAAGATGAATATGCCCTGGGATATGCAATCAAGTCTGGGAGGAATATAGCCTGATCAACTATATTCATCCGAGAAGTGACTAGTATATGCCGGGGGATAGTCATAGTGGACAACAAGCCTATCAACTTACCAACACCCATACAAGAAACACGTTAAGAATCAAACACAACCTTTAAAATACTATAGGAGTATTTTATGTTAACTAAGCACAATATTTATAGATTCATTATGTGCCTCTTACACCCCTATTCTCGTACAGACGATATGGCAGGATTTCATTTACCCAGAGACCCCTACTTTCCGAATCAGGGGAACGGTGGTTGGTTGGAAGCAGAACCGGAAGAGGATCCCGAGGAAGTATTCGAGGAGGAGCCCGAAGAAGACCCCGAAGAGGACGAAGAAGAAGAGGAATTGGAGAAAGAAGAAGAAGAGGAGGAGCCGGAGGAGGAAGTCATCAACCCTCCTTACATCGCCAGGGTGCCTGTGAACCGATTTGGCTACAACTAGCCCGAACCCTGTTGGGCAACAGTGATCGAGAGATGGAGCCGTCAACAACGACAACGATCACCATTTGGCGATCAACGGGGTTACTATGACCTCAGTCACGGGGGACCGGCTGACAGAGCCCTCCTAGTCGTGATCCAGCAGATCACGAACCTTGGGGACCAGAATCGGGAAATGGCGAATCAAGTTCGGGATCTCAACGCGGTCGTAGAAGCCTCAGATGCTCGTACCATGTACTTGGAAAGAGACTTCTATCCCATGGAACAACTCATCGAGGACCTTACCACCGCTCGGGCGGAGGTAAGGGAGTACCAGGTAAGGCACGCGGCTCTTGAGGAGAGAGTGATCGCGGCCGAGCGCCGAATTGCGAAGCTGCAGGGAGCCTCGACCTCGTCTCAAGGCCACGAGGGACCAGCTGATACCACCCGCCTTGAGTAGTGCTTGCAACTACTCACATTTTGTTATAAACTAGGTTTACGAGTATGTGTTGGGACTACTCTTTCCTGTAAGTAGGTTTGACCCTGCGTCTAAGTGGCTACACTAGTCGAAGGGTCTATGTGTTGCCAAAAGTTTCTGTTACATTGATATAATGTAGACCTTCTATAAGGTCAAATTTTCCTTGAAACATGTACTAAATTGTATCAATGAAAATTGGCATCCATTTTATTTTATTGGGAGTTCACCTCAGATTGCATAACATAACGTTACAAACGATTTGCTTATGGTAACTTTGAGATTATTTGATATATACCTCGAGATTATATGAAATTAAGAGGCGATCGACTTATAAATGGTGAGTCCGCCTTGGATCCTGTTCCTTGTTTGGTTGTGGGCTCAAGGCAGACTCATGAAGTTCGACGGTCTGTTGAACCTTAGTTACACACAACTAGTATACATCAAGTGATCTTATGAGTGGGTCAGGCATGGAACAAAGATTACAAGATTTCATTTAAGTCATTACTACTAAATTCATAAGTTTATTTATATAGACTCCTACTATGAATTGTTAGCAAACATTTGGAAATCGGGAAACACTATACTTGAAAACTAATAACCTAGTTTTGCAACACCCGACTGATAACCATTACTAAAAGACTTATACTCATTTCGTCTTTGAAATTCTATAACAGAAAGATGCCGACTCGTAGATCTGCTAGGCGCACTGGCGGAACGCAACCATTTCCAAGCTTCGGTCACGACCGCGGTGGCAGCTGCTATGTCCCAAATCAGCACTGACGGTGCCAGGAGGACAGGGAGCGGTACTAATAACTCCACTCAAGGAGATAGCCAAGGGCGTTCGAGAGAGTGTTCCTTTAAGGACTTCACTAATGGCAAACCCGATTCGTTCAATGGTAGCGGGGGAGTCATCGATTTGATGCAGTGGTTCGAAAAGACCGAATCTGTCTTTGAGATCTGTGCGTGCCCCGAAGCAAACAAAGTCAAATTCGCAGCTCGTACTTTCACCGGCAGGGCCCTTACTTGGTGGAACGGCCATGTAAAATCTCTAACTCTCGTCGTGGCTAATTCGATAAGCTGGGAAGACTTGAAAACCATGATGCTGAAGGAGTATTGCCCAAGGGGTGAAGTGAAAAAATTAGAACAAGAACTGTGGAGTCTCAAGATGACGGGCTCTGACCTTTCAGCTTACACTGCCCGATTCAATGATCTAGCACTCCTCTGTCCGGCGATGGTCACTCCGGAAAGCAAGAAGGTGGAACGATATCTCTGGGGACTATCTTCCCAGATTCAAAATTGCGTGTTGGCCTCAAGGCCAACCACCTTTGACAGTGCCAAGGAGTTGGCACAACAACTCATCGATCATCGGGCCAGCCATGTCAATGTAACAACCACCTCCGATCAAGCAAAAGGAGGGAACAACAAGAGGAAGTTCTGGCACAATAAAAAGAAGCAACCAGAACAGGGCCCCGCCAAGAAGCAGCAAACTGTTGCCATCCATGCTGCCACTACTCCTTCCACTCCAGCACCGTTGAGGCAATATGCTGGAAGCCTTCCCAAGTGCAACAAGTGCAACTTTTACCACAACGGTCCTTGTCGAGAAATGCACTGCAAAAGCTGTAACAAAAAGGGGCATACCGCCCGTTTCTGTAGGGCGACTGCCCAACAAGCCGATCCTGTTACGGCTGCGAGGAAACCGGGCACTACAAGAGGGAATGCCCAAAAGCTAGAAACGCAAACACCGGTGGTGTCGGAAGGATCTTGGCCTTAGGGCAAGGAGAAGCAAGGGAGGACCCCGCGGTGGTTACCGGTACATTTCTCCTCAATAACTCATATGCATGCATAGTATTCGATAGTGGAGCGGAGAGGAGTTTCGTTAGCCACAAATTCAAACAATTATTAAAACAAAATCCCCAATCACTAAAAGATACATACGTCGTAGAAATGGCTAATGGAAAAACAGAAAGCACTAATGGCATATACTCAGGGTGTACCCTCACTCTAGACAATCACTCATTCAATATCGATCTATTGCCGGTTTTAATAAAAAGCTTTGACGTCATCATCGACATGGATTGGTTAAGCTCAAATCGTGCTGACATTTTGTGTTACGAAAGGGTCGTTCGCCTTGATCTGCCAAGTGGCGAAACTCTTGTCGTCTACGGCGACAAGCCTAGTGCAAACCTACAAATCATCTCTTGCGTCAAAGCCTAAAAGTATCTCCGAGAGGAATACCACGCCTTCTTAGCCCACGTAGTAGATAAGAAACAAGAGGTGAAGAACGTCAAAGACATCCCGGAGGTCTGTAATTTCCCTGACGTATTCCCAGAAGACCTTCCCGGAGTCCCACCCGCACGACAAGTCGAATTCCGAATCGACCTGATCGCCGGAGCTACCCCCGTAGCCAAAGCGCCCTACCGTGTAGCGCCAGCCGAGATGCAAGAACTATCCAGCTAGCTAAACGAACTGCTGAGCAAAGGGTTCATTAGACCCAGCTTCTCGCCTTGGGGAGCACCAGTTCTGTTTGTGAAAAAGAAGGATGGATTGTTTCGCATGTGCATCGACTACCGCGAGCTAAATAAGCTTACCATAAAAAACCGATACCCTTTACCCCGAATCGACGACCTATTTGACCAACTCCAAGGAGCATCTTACTTCTCAAAGATCGATCTGAGGTCGGGATACCATCAACTACGAGTTCAGGAGGAGGATGTTCCCAAAACGGCGTTCAGAACTCGGTACGGTCACTACGAGTTTGTAGTAATGCCCTTCGGGTTAACAAACGCACCCGCAGTGTTCATGGATCTAATGAACCGGGTGTGCCGGCCTTACCTAGACAAGTTCGTGATTGTCTTTATAGACGAAATCTAGGTCTATTCAAAGAGTACGGAAGAGCATAGCCAACATCTACGACAGATATTGGAGACACTAAGGGCGGAAAAATTATATGCAAAATTTTCAATGTGTGAATTTTGGATCCGAGAAGTGGACTTCCTCGGCCATGTGGTTAGCGAGAAAGGGATACACGTGGATCCCTCCAAAATCAAGGCGATTGAGAACTGGTCAGCACCAAGGACGCCTACAGAAATCCGCCAATTCTTAGGCCTCGCTGGCTACTACCGAAGGTTCAACCAGAACTTCTCCAAGATTTCCAAACCACTTACCACCCTAACCCAAAAGAGTGTGACTTTCAGCTGGGGAGAGAAACAAGAAACCGCTTTCCAAACATTAAAGCAGGCCCTGTGCAGCGCCCCGATTTTAACCCTGCCCGAGGGAACCGAAGACTTTGTGGTCTACTGCGACGCATCAAACCAGGGTCTGGGGTGTGTGTTAATGCAACGAGGCAATTAAAAACGCACGAGGTCAACTATGCCACACATGACCTCGAATTGGGAGCAGTAGTATTCGCCCTAAAAATCTGGAGGCACTACCTTTACGGAACGAAGTGTACTATCTTTACCGACCACAAAAGCCTTCAGCACATCCTCAATGTCACACCCCCGAACCAGACGGCGGAAACGTCCGAGGGCTCGTGTGACTTAAATTGAAATATCATCACAATGCATATACATGAAACATAACACCATCATCATCAACATTACATAGTACAACCATCATTGTTTACATCAAGTACATTGTTTTACATTACAACTTCACAGAACATAAATTGTTTAACGATTGACATTACACAAAAGAAATTTCAGAAACACGCTTGAAGGTTCTTCAGTCTAACGATTTCCTGAGAATACAAGTTATTTTGAAAACGGTCAACATATATAATGTTGGTGAGTTCATAAGCATGCTTGATATAAAAATAGTTTGTATTGTTTGTAAAACCCAGAAAATCCGATATTTTCTGTGACAAAAACTGTTTACAAAAAAAAGATGTGATGATCCCATAAGTGTATATGTATGTGATTTCAAAACATGTAAAAGTGAATGTTCTTCATAATTGTTCTTTGTATTGTAGTTGTTGTATGTAGCAGTGAATAATGTCGTTCCCCGGAAAACCCGATGTTTTCTAATTTAAATAGTATGATAGTTTTGTATTATTGTATAAATCACTTTGCATCGTCACAGTGTGTGAATATGATTTCTCATGAACACTTAGATGGTAATAGATCTCTATGTGAGTCGTTATAACCATGCATAATAGTGACTAATTCGCATGTCTTGGCATTTTACCAAACGCCGGTTTTGATCAAGATTTTGTCACCCTAGACTGGCCGAGTCTAACTGTAGCGAACAGCTCAGGTGTGGGGGAGTCACCCCCGTATAGATCTATACACAAACTCTCGCCCTCCGTCTAGGATACTCTGGTTATAACCACAGGCTACGGCCGACACTTATTGGTGTCAACCGATAATTCTCACTAAATCCCTATTATTACCCCATGAATTTGAATAACATTGATTACAACCCGTTTGATGTTTACATGAATATGAATAAAGCCTAACAAACACGAAAAAGGACAACTGTGACCCACTAATCATGTATGTTATTACAGACTATCGAGTATGCGACAGACACGTTAGCCCATCAAGCATATGATAATTGATTTGGACCATATTAGCGATGCAAATGGGCCACGAAGGCCCAATAGCATGTAAAAGCTAATGAGGGTCCATTAGGCATGTAATTGGGTCACCGGAAGCCCAATAAACATGTGTTGATTATATTGGGCCCAATAATCGTGTAACTGGGTCACCGGAAGCCCAATAAGCGCGATTAGGAAACATTGGACCCAACCGTCGTATCGTTTATAGGTGTATCGATATAAGTTGTGGTATGGGATTTGGTTTACACTTAGTGTTTACTTTCGATGTTAAATACTCAATGTTGGTTTGTAACGATATTCTTAGTTTTTATAAAAATACCATTTTTAAACCTTCATGTTGTAAAAATTTATATCTTTGGTCAAATTGTTTAGAAATTTACATATTTGGCCCAAAATGTTTATTTGACCATTTCAGTCCCTTTTTCATACAAAATTTACCTTTTCAGCCCTTAATGGTGCAAAATGACACCTTTAGTCCTTTTTGATGAAAAATGACATTTTAGTCCATTCGATTACTTAACTTGGCATTTTCGGCCCAAATAAAATCTTAAATTATAATTTCAGCCCAAAATACAACTTTTGACATTTTTAGCCCTTATTTGTTAAAAATTTACATTTTTGGCCCATTTGCCGTAAGTTTTACACTTTTGGCCCAAAATCTAAAAACTTTGCATTTTTAGTCCAATTTAGCAAAAAGGGTCATTTTCAGCCTCTGAAATAGTTTAATTATGTTTTAGACTCATACTTTTATGAATTTATAATTCCAGTCCCTAAAATTCTTCATTTTCGCAAATTTTGGGCCCAAAAATCCGTGAGGCCCAAATATTTGCCCATTAAGCAAAATTGTATATCTGTGGACCTTTGAAAGGTATTATTTTCATAAAAATCAGCTTTTATATAAATAAATACTTTTTAACCCTCATAAAACCGAAAATTATCATCTTTCAACCAAATCTTTGTTATTTTTGCAAAATGACACTTGTAAAGATCTTTGGCTTTCTTTTTTCACTTCTTAAACTTAAGGACTCTTAGATCTATGATGTATGTTGTTTATTATGTTTTTGTTTATGAATCTTTCACATTTTAGCTATATATCTCAAAATATAATAAGTATTAACACATTATCACAACATAAACCAAAGAAATCACATATAACATGCAAACACACATAGATCAACACATAACACTTGTATTCTCCCCCCAAAAACAAGTAAAAACCGAAAACAAGGGGGTATGAACTCACCTTGGGTTTGAAGTTTCGGTTTTTGGTGATGATGTGAGGAGATTCGGCCTTAACAAGCTTCTTGAGGGAAATTTCGAACTTAGAGGAGTTCTAAGAAGTATGATTCATGATTTAAAGAGTAAATGAGTGCTAGTTTTAACAAAACATGATATTAGACTCTTTGGTTAGAAGTATCTTACCAAAGAGATGGATTTTTGATGAAGTCCTCTTGGAACACAAACAACCCACATGAGTTTGAGGATAAGAGGGAGTTTTCAAGATGATTTTGAGAGTGTTTGTAAAAATTATGAAGGTGGTGTTGTGGGTTTAAGATTCTCGGCCTTAGTTAAAGGAGAAGGAAGAGAGAAGATCAAAGGGGTTAATGCATGATGGTTAAGGATGATTTTGCTTTGATACATGTGAGTTCCTTTGCCTAGAATACCACTAAACAAAGGTGAGGTGTCAAGATCTCACATTATCTTGTTTTAAATTTCTCTTTTTTTTATATAATAGTTGGGCCGAGAAAGGCTAAGAAGAGAAGAAAGGATGGGTAGCTTGGGCCTTACTTGCTTGGTCATGATCCCATGTGGCCCAATTAATTAGCTCTCGACCCATTAGGCTCCTTTGGATATTCACGACCCATTAGAACCGAATGAATAGAGTTTATGGCCCATTAGGGCTATTGGAGTTATTATGGCCCAACGTGGCCCATTAGGGATAGCATGAGCCATTTTAAGTCCACATGGCCCAATACGTTAAATTTTATGAATATGGGTCCATTTAGAGCCCATTTAAGGGTTTTAAGCAAAAAGTAGTCAAATTGGAGGCTTATGGGTCCATTAGGCCCAATAAGAAAATCCTAGTCCATAATAGACTTAAACCGGGATTTTTTGGGTTTCCAATATGTAGTTGACCATTCGAAGTGTTTGTATTGAACTTTGATCTTTTATTTGGATTTTTAAATGGAAGTTTGTTGTCATTGAACACTCATAAATCATGTTTTCAAGTCATGGTTAAAATTGTTGCTATTGTTTATGTTTACTTAAGGATAGAATTTCCTAGCCAAATTTGCTAGTTGTGACATCATTCCCCCGTTAAAGGGAATTTCGTCCCGAAATTCTTTTTAGAATTAGATTTGAGAATGCGAGAATAAGTGAGGGTACTTCAGCTTCATTTTGGCCCTCGCGTTCCCAAGTGAATTCCGGTCCACACTTTTCGTTCCATCGAACCTTCACAATCAGAATGCGACTTTGCTTAGTACGCTTCACTTCCCTTTCCATGATTTCAACTGGTTCCTCGATGAACAGGAGGTTCTCGTTGATTTCGATTTCTACCAAGGGTACAACAAGAGTTTCTTCGGATAAGCGCTTTTTCAAATTAGAAAGATGGAACATGGGGTATACGCTGCTGAGCTCGGCAGGTAGCTGCAACCTATAGGCCACTGGACCGATTCGGGCTAGAATCTCGAATGGCCCAATGCATCGAGGGTTTAGTTTCCCCCGTTTCCCAAAACGAATCACCCCTTTCCAGGGAGAGACCTTCAATAACACCCGATCCCCGACTCGAAATTCTAGGGGCTTTCGCCGTTTATCAGCATAACTCTTCTGTCGGTCTTGTGATGCTTGAATTCGAGCTCTGATTAGAACTACCTTTTCTGTTGTTTCACGTATGATTTCTGGCCCTGTTAAAGCATTGTTTGGTGTCTGCCCTCTTGCTAGCTGAGTGTCACCTACCTCAGCCCAGCACAACGGTGATCTACATTTACGACCATATATTGCTTCAAAAGGAGCAACTTTGATGCTCGTGTGATAACTGTTATTGTATGAGAATTCAATCAGAGGCAAGTGGGTGTCCCAAGACTTGCCGAAGTCGATCACACAGGCTCTAAGCATGTCCTCAAGCGTCTGGATGGTGCGCTTGCTTGGTCCATCCGCTCGAGGGTGGTAGGCAGTGCTCATGTCTAATCGTGTTCCCATTGCCTTCTGTAGCGACTGCTAGAACCGTGCAGTAAACCTACTGCCTCGATCCGATATAATAGATACTAAGACTCCATGAAGACTTACTATCTCCTTGATGTAGGTTCTAGTCAATCTTTCCATCTTGTAAGATTCTTTTGTTGGCAGGAAATGAGTGGACTTAGTTAATCTATCGACGATCACCCAGATAGCGCTCCATCCAATCCTTGTAACAAGTTTCATCCCCTTTTTTGGACTTCGAGAGTCTTATCTATCCCACGCAGTTCTTCCTTCGCGGTGTTCCCCGGTTTCGATGCATTCGAGGCAGATCGTAGGCGTTGACAGTGTTTGTCCTTGTTTTCGTGAGTAGACGAGTATGTTATCGAGGAAAATAAATAAAAGGTTGGCTAGGAATGGTTGGGAAAACTCGGTTTGTGGGGTCCATGAATACCGTTGGGGCATTCGATAGACCGGATGGCATCACAAATAATTTGAAATGGCCGTAACAAGTTCGAAAAGCAATTTCTGGAATGTCCACTTCTTGGACTCGGAACTGATGGTAACCTGATCTTAGATCTATTTGGAGAAGTAATTAGCTCCTTGGAGCTGGTCAAATAGGTCGTTAATCTGAGGGAGTAGGTAGCGATTCTTGATAGTGAGCTTATTTAGCTCTCTATAGTCGATGCACATCCTGAAGGATCCGTATTTCTTCTTAACGAAAAGAATCGGAGCTCCCCATGGCGAGAAGCTGGGTCTGATGAATCCTTTGCTCAAGAGTTTGCTTAATTGGCTTGACAATTCCTACATCTCCGCAGGAGCCAACCTATAGGGTGAATTAGCAATTTATGTGGCTCCTGGTATTAGGTCGATTCAAAATTCGACCTGTCTTTCTGGAGGTATCCTTGGAAAATCTCTAGGAAATACATTCGGGATGTCGCAGGCCACTGGTATGCCTTGATTTTCTTCTTTGGTTTTATCTACAACGTGGGCGAGGATCACATAGTTCTTATTGTGCAGACACTTCTGTGCCTTGATGCACGAAATGAGGCGAAGATCGGTGCGAGGTTTTATCACCATAGATTATTAGCGTTTTGGGGAGGTGAAGGTGAACGGCCCACTCGCGATACATAATATCAGCATGGTGGGGCTTAACCAATCCATGCCGATCAACACGTCACAACTCCTAATATTTAATAGTATCAAATCTATTTGAAATGAATGGTTGTTTGGTGTTAAGGTGCACCCTACATGAATATCTTTGGTTGATTTGGTTTTCCCATTAGCCACCTCCACCGTGGAGGCTTCGACTTGCTTCTGGGGTCGTCGTACTAGTAAGTGTTTGAATTTGTTATTAACGAAGCTTCGCTCCGCTCAACTATTGAATAAGATGCAAGAGAAAGAGTTGTTGAGCGGGAATGTACGAGTAACAACAGTGGGGTCCTGAACCGCTTCTCCTTGTCCCATGGCCAACACTCTTCCCGATCCTCCGTTCCCTTGATTATTGACATTGGGGCAGTTTCGCCGGAAATGCCCAGTCTTCCGACACCCATAGCAGGTGTGACTGGCCCCAGCGTTGTTGTTGTTGTTGTTGTTGTTGTTGTTGTTGTTATTGTTGTTGTTGTTGTTGTTGTTGTTGTTGCGGTTGTTGTTGTTGTAGTTGTTTCCCTGTTGCTGGTTCTGGGGAGGATAGGTCCTACAGTATCTTGCCGTATGACCTTTTCGGTTGCAACTGGTACAATGCATCTCCTTACATTCCCCGTGGTGATGGAAATTGCATTTGTTGCATTTTGGGAGATTTCCTGTGTATTGTCGGGGAGCATTGGGTGTTGATGAGGCTGGAGCATGTGGTGTGGAAGGAGTTTGAGTAGTGGCAGCATGGACTGCTACCGTTTTTTGTTTCTTTGATGACTACGAGCCTTGTCGTCCCTTCCGCTTGTTATTCTTTCCCTTCTTGTTATCGCTCTCCTTCTTGTTTTCAGTTTCCCCTACTTTTTCGCCCTTCTTGTTGTTGTGATCGTACAACTTCTTAGCTAACCTCTTGGCGTTGTCAAAGGTTTCGGGATTTGCAGCTATTAGATTTCCTTGAATTGGGGAGGTTAATCCCTAGATGAATCGTTCGATTTTCTTTCCTTCCGAGGTAATCATTCCAGGGCACAATAGGGATAGCTCACTAAACCTTGATATGTAGGCATCAATACCAGAGTTCCGGACTGTGAGGTTTCATAACTCTTGCTCCATCTTCTGAACCTCTCCACGCGGGCAGTATTCAGCCATTAGCCTTTCCTTCAATTCCGCCCATGGCATGGTAATAGCCACCGGGAGAGTCATAGCCTCCACATGTCCATTCTACCAGGTGAGAGCTTGATCAATAAACGTACATGCTGCAAACTTCACCTTGAATTCTTCAGGGCATCCACATATCTCGAACACCGATTCCACCTTTTCAATCCATCTTTTCAGGCTTATTACACCCCCTGTACCGTTAAAGGTTCGTGGTTTGGCGTTGGTGAAATCTTTGTAGGAGCATGTGTTGGTAGGCCCCTGGTTCATTCCGTTGTTTGAACTTCCGGCTCCCTGCCTGTTTCCTCCTCCATTGTTTCCATTGTGAAACTACGCCAGTGCTGCTGTGACTGCAGCAGATACAGCCGCTTGAAATGCAACTGAGTTGATTTCTAGTGGCGTCGGGGGCTGATTGTCTCCACGGGTTGGTCTTTGAGGCATCTTTCTTTCATGGAACGGAAAAATGTTGAGTGCATATTGATTTGCGAGTTTAGAATTTCCATAGACTCGGCGTATCGAGCGTGTATTTAAGTAATTCCATGTATTATCATAAAACAAGGAAATAAAACACATAGCATATAACACATCATGATAAAAACATAAAGCATTTTCATTAATACTAATTGTTTTAATACATGAAAATTTTGCCCGAAAAGGGCATACCGAAGAGTACAAAGTTCGGCAGCATGACGACTCTATGAATAGTGTGATCACTTAAACATAGAGTCGGCAGTACATAACGTAGTGCGCACAAAAGAAACATAACACTAGTAGAGGGGTCTACTGATCTGGAGTGCGCCGAGATGTGACGGGTGGTGGGGCTGATGACGTGGATGCGCCCTGAAGACGCGCCACCTGTCGTTCTGTGACTCGTAGTCGATCCTCCAAAATTGCTTGACGTACATGAAAGTTATGGATTACTTCCTGAGGTTCTCGTTTCGCTCTTGACACTGCGGCTCGCATCTGATTCAGTTGCTCGGTTGTGTCCTCGGCTAGGTCGCCAGTGTTCCGTAACCGCCTCACCATGACAGGAAGTACCCGGTCGGTTGGCCCTCCGTCTCTCAGATCATAGAATTCTCTGTCCATCCCATATGGGGGTCGCTGCCCCTGCTGCTTGCTCCATCTCCAAATATCAACACCCCATGGAGGCGTGGGGCCATTTGGGCCCATCCGATGAGCGGGCACCCTAATCGGGTAAGGTGGGTTGATGACTTCGGACTCCGCGTCCGAATCACCATCATCGTTATCACTGGGTTCTTCTTCCTCCAAGTCTACCACTGGCGCGGCAGGTCCGCCCTCAACTTCCACTTCAGGTTCTTCTTTAGACTCCTCCTCGGGGTCTTCTTCGGGTTCTTCTTCTTCCAAGTCTACCACTGGCTCGGCAGGTCCGCCCTCGACTTCCATTTCAAGCTCTTCCGCAGGCTCCTCCTCGGGGTCTTCTTCGGGTTCTTCAGGTTTGAGCCATCCTGCACTCCCTTGTCTGTGGAAGTAGGGGTCCCCGGGAAGATGAAATCCTGCCATAGCGTCTATAGGAAAGTGCATAAGTATTTACACATAGACTATTCCTTTAGTATTTTAGTTAGTTTAAGTTGGATTCTTATATGCTCTCTCTTCTTAGGCATAAAATTTGAGTTTTGTTTCATCGATCATCACAATAACACTCGGGCACCTGATAGTCGTACTTTGGGTGAATGTAGTTGATCAGGCTACATTTACCCCCAATACGGCTTCATAATTGTCCGAGCACAATAAAAAATGTTCGAATCCTCCAAAGACTTTTAAATGTTGTTATATTGTTGTTTTTAATATAAGCACATAAGTATGAAATTTTATTTTTGTTCAGAGTTATTTATTCCCCTTACGTTTATAGTTGCATATCATGTATGGTTAGATACGCTAGTTCACTATAAACAAAGCTCTGATACCAACCTGTCACACCCCCGAACCAGACGGCGGAAACGTCCGAGGGCTCGTGTGACTTAAATTGAAGTATCATCACAATTTATAGACATGAAACATAACACCATCATCACCAACATTACATAGTACAACCATCATTGTTTACATCAAGTACATTGTTTTACATTACAACTTCACAGAACATAAATTGTTTAACGATTGACATTGCACAAAAGAAATTTCAGAAACACGCTTGAAGGTTCTTCAGTCTAACGATTTCCTGAGAATACAAGTTATTTTGAAAACGGTCAACATATATAATGTTGGTGAGTTCATAAGCATGCTTGATATAAAAATAGTTTGTATTGTTTGTAAAACCCAGAAAATCCGATATTTTCTGTGACAAAAACCGTTTACAAAAAAAAGATGTGATGATCCCATAAGTGTATATGTATGTGATTTCAAAACATGTAAAAGTGAATGTTCTTCATAATTGTTCTTTGTATTGTAGTTGTTGTATGTAGCAGTGAATAATGTCGTTCCCCGGAAAACCCGATGTTTTCCAATTTAAATAGTATGATAGTTTTGTATTATTGTATAAATCACTTTGCATCGTCACAGTGTGTGAATATGATTTCTCATGAACACTTAGATGGTAATAGATCTCTATGTGAGTCGTTATAACCATGTATAATAGTGACTAATTCGCATGTCTTGGCATTTTACCAAACGTCGGTTTTGATCAAGATTTTGTCACCCTAGACTGGCCGAGTCTAACTATAGCGAACAACTCAGGTGTGGGGGAGTCACCCCCGTATAGATCTATACACAAACTCTCGCCCTCCCTCCAGGAGACTCTGGTTATAACTACAGGCTACGGCTGACACTTATTGGTGCCAACCGATAATTCTCACTAAATCCCTATTATTACCCCATGAATTTGAATAACATTGATTACAACCCGTTTGATGTTTACATGAATATGAATAAAGCCTAGCAAACACGAAAAAGGACAACTATGACCCACTAATCATGTATGTTATTACAGACTATCGAGTATGCGACGGACACGTTAGCCCATCAAGCATATGATAATTGATTTGGACCATATTAGCGATGCAAATGGGCCACAAAGGCCCAATAGCATGTAAAAGCTAATGAGGGTCCATTAGGCATGTAATTGGGTCACCGGAAGCCCAATAAACATGTGTTGATTATATTGGGCCCAATAATCGTGTAACTGGGTCACCGGAAGCCCAATAAGCGCGATTAGGAAACATTGGGCCCAACCGTCGTATCGTTTATAGGTGTATCGATATAAGTTATGGTATGGGATTTGGTTTACACTTAGTGTTTACTTTCGATGTTAAATACTCAATGTTGGTTTGTAACGATATTCTTAGTTTTTATAAAAATACCATTTTTAAACCTTCATGTTGTAAAAATTTATATCTTTGGTCAAATTGTTTAGAAATTTACATATTTGGCCCAAAATGTTTATTTGACCATTTCAGTTCCTTTTTCATACAAAATTTACCTTTTCAGCCCTTAATGGTGCAAAATGACACCTTTAGTCCTTTTTGATGAAAAATGACATTTTAGTCCATTCGATTACTTAACTTGGCATTTTCGGCCCAAATAAAATCTTAAATTATAATTTTAGCCCAAAATAAAACTTTTGACATTTTCAGCCCTTATTTGTTAAAATTTACATTTTTGGCCCATTTGCCGTAAGTTTTACACTTTTGGCCCAAAATCTAAAAACTTTGCATTTTTAGTCCAATTTAGCAAAAAGGGTCATTTTCAGCCTCTGAAATAGTTTAATTATGTTTTAGACTCATACTTTTATGAATTTATAATTCCAGTCCCTAAAATTCTTCATTTTCGCAAATTTTGGGCCCAAAAATCCGTGAGGCCCAAATATTTGCCCATTAAGCAAAATTGTATATCTGTGGACCTTTGAAAGGTATTATTTTCATAAAAATCAGCTTTTATATAAATAAATACTTTTTAACCCTCATAAAACCGAAAATTATCATCTTTCAACCAAATCTTTGTTATTTTTGCAAAATGACACTTGTAAAGATCTTTGGCTTTCTTTTTTCACTTCTTAAACTTAAGGACTCTTAGATCTATGATGTATGTTGTTTATTATGTTTTTGTTTATGAATCTTTCACATTTTAGCTATATATCTCGAAATATAATAAGTATTAACACATTATCACAACATAAACCAAAGAAATCACATATAACATGCAAACACACATAGATCAACACATAACACTTGTATTCTCCCCCCAAAAACAAGTAAAAACCAAAAACAAGGGGGTATGAACTCACCTTGGGTTTGAAGTTTCGGTTTTTGGTGATGATGTGAGGAGATTCGGCCTTAACAAGCTTCTTGAGGGAAATTTCGAACTTAGAGGAGTTCTAAGAAGTATGATTCATGATTTAAAGAGTAAATGAGTGCTAGTTTTAACAAAACATGATATTAGACTCTTTGGTTAGAAGTATCTTACCAAAGAGATGGATTTTTGATGAAGTCCTCTTGGAACACAAACAACCCACATGAGTTTGAGGATAAGAGGGAGTTTTCAAGATGATTTTGAGAGTGTTTGTAAAAATTATGAAGGTGGTGTTGTGGGTTTAAGATTCTCGGCCTTAGTTAAAGGAGAAGGAAGAGAGAAGATCAAAGGGGTTAATGCATGATGGTTAAGGATGATTTTGCTTTGATACATGTGAGTTCCTTTGCCTAGAATACCACTAAGCAAAGGTGAGGTGTCAAGATCTCACATTATCTTGTTTTAAATTTCTCTTTTTTTTATATAATAGTTGGGCCGAGAAAGGCTAAGAAGAGAAGAAAGGATGGGTAGCTTGGGCCTTACTTGCTTGGTCATGATCCCATGTGGCCCAATTAATTAGCTCTCGACCCATTAGGCTCCTTTGGATATTCACGACCCATTAGAACCGAATGAATAGAGTTTATGGCCCATTAGGGCTATTGGAGTTATTATGGCCCAACGTGGCCCATTAGGGATAGCATGAGCCATTTTAAGTCCACATGGCCCAATACGTTAAATTTTATGAATATGGGTCCATTTAGAGCCCATTTAAGGGTTTTAAGCAAAAAGTAGTCAAATTGGAGGCTTATGGGTCCATTAGGCCCAATAAGAAAATCCTAGTCCATAATGGACTTAAACCGGGATTTTTTTGGGTTTCCAATATGTAGTTGACCATTCGAAGTGTTTGTATTGAACTTTGATCTTTCATTTGGATTTTTAAATGGAAGTTTGTTGTCATTGAACACTCATAAATCATGTTTTCAAGTCATGGTTAAAATTGTTGCTATTGTTTATGTTTACTTAAGGATAGAATTTCCTAGCCAAATTTGCTAGTTGTGACATCATTCCCCCGTTAAAGGGAATTTCGTCCCGAAATTCTTTTTTAGAATTAGATTTGAGAATACGAGAATAAGTGAGGGTACTTCAGCTTCATTTTGACCCTCGCGTTCCCAAGTGAATTCCGGTCCACACTTTTCGTTCCATCGAACCTTCACAATCGGAATGCGACTTTGCTTAGTACGCTTCACTTCCATGTCCATGATTTCAAGTGGCTCCTCAATGAACAAGAGGTTCTCGTTGATTTCGATTTCTTCCAAGGGAACAACAAGAGTTTCGTCGGATAAGCGCTTTTTCAAATTGGAAAGATGGAACACGGGGTATACGCTGCTGAGCTTGACAGGTAGCTGCAACCTATATGCCACTGGACCGATTCGGGCTAGAATCTCGAATGGCCCAATGTATCGTGGGTTTAGTTTCCCCCGTTTCCCAAAACGAATCACCCCTTTCCAGGGAGAGACCTTCAATAAGACCCGATCCCCGACTCAAAATTCTAGGGGCTTTCGCCGTTTATCAGCATAGCTCTTTTGTCGGTCTTGTGATGCTTGAATTCGAGCTCTGATTTGAACTATCTTTTCTGTTGCTTCACGTATGATTTCTGGCCCTGTTAAAGCATTGTTTGGTGTCTGCCCTCTTGCTAGCTGAGTGTCACCTACCTCAGCCCATCGCAACGGTGATCTACATTTACGACCATATAATGCTTCAAAAGGAGCAACTTTGATGCTTGTATGATAATTGTTATTGTATGAGAATTCAATTAGAGGCAAGTGGGTGTCCCAAGACTTTCCGAAGTTGATCACACATGCTCTAAGCATGTCCTCAAGCGTCTGGATGGTGCGCTTGCTTGGTCCATCCGCTCGAGGGTGGTAGGCAGTGCTCATGTCTAATCGTGTTCCCATTGCCTTCTGTAGCGACTGCTAGAACCGTGCAGTAAACCTACTGCCTCGATCCGATATAATAGATACTAAGACTCCATGAAGACTTACTATCTCCTTGATGTAGGTTCTAGTCAATCTTTCCATCTTGTAAGATTCTTTTGTTGGCAGGAAATGAGTGGACTTAGTTAATCTATCGACGATCACCCAGATAGCGCTCCATCCAATCCTTGTAACAAGTTTCATCCCCTTTTTTGGACTTCGAGAGTCTTATCTATCCCACGCAGTTCTTCCTTCGCGGTGTTCCCCGGTTTCGATGCATTCGAGGCAGATCGTAGGCGTTGACAGTGTTTGTCCTTGTTTTCGTGAGCAGACGAGTATGTTATCGAGGAAAATAAATAAAAGGTTGGCTAGGAATGGTTGGGAAAACTCGGTTTGTGGGGTCCATGAATACCGTTGGGGCATTCGATAGACTGAATGGCATCACAACTAATTTGAAATGGCCGTAACAAGTTCGAAAAGCAATTTCTGGAATGTCCACTTCTTGGACTCGGAACTGATGGTAACCTGATCTTAGATCTATTTGGAGAAGTAATTAGCTCCTTGGAGCTGGTCAAATAGGTCGTTAATCTGAGGGAGTAGGTAGCGATTGTTGATAGTGAGCTTATTCAGCTCTCTATAGTCGATGCACATCCTTAAGGATCTGTCTTTCTTCTTAACGAAAAGAATCGGAGCTCCCCATGGCGAGAAGCTGGGTCTGATGAATCCTTTGCTCAAGAGTTTGCTTAATTGGCTTGACAATTCCTGCATCTCCGCAGGAGCCAACCTATAGGGTGAATTAGCAATTGATGTGGCTCCTGGTATTAGGTCGATTCGAAATTCGACCTGTCTTTCTGGAGGTATGCTTGGAAAATCTCTAGGAAATACATCCGGGATGTCGCAGGCCACTGGTATGCCTTGATTTTCTTCTTTGGTTTTATCTACAACGTGGGCGAGGATCACATAGTTCTTCTTGTGTAGTCACTTCTGTGCCTTGATGCATGAAATGAGGCGAAGATCGGTGCGAGGTTTTATCACCATAGATTATTATCGTTTTGGGGAGGTGAAGGTGAACGGCCCTCTCGTGATACATAATATCAGCATGGTGGGGCTTAACCAATCCATGCCGATCATCACATCACAACTCCTAATATTTAATAGTTTCAAATCTATTTGAAATGAATGGTTGTTTGGTGTTAAGGTGCACCCTACATGAATATCTTTGGTTGATTTGGTTTTCCCATTAGCCACCTCCACCGTGGAGGCTTCGACTTGCTTCTGGGGTCGTCGTACTAGTAAGTGTTTGAATTTGTTATTAACGAAGCTTCGCTCCACTCCACTATTGAATAAGATGCAAGAGAAAGAGTAGTTGAGCGGGAACATACCAGTAAAGACAGTGGGATCCTGAACCACTTCTCCTTGTCCCATGGCCAACACTCTTCCCGATCCTCCGTTCCCTTGATTATTGACATTGGGGCAGTTTCGCCGGAAATGCCCAGTCTTCCCACACCCATAGCAGGTGTGACTGGCCCCAACGTTGTTGTTGTTGTTGTTGTTGTTGTTGTTGTTGTTGTTGTTGTTGTTGTTGTTGTTGTTGTTGTTGTTGTTGTTGTTGTTTCCCTGTTGCTGGTTCTGGGGAGGATAGGTCCTACAGTATCTTGCCGTATGACCTTTTCGGTTGCAACTGGTACAATGCATCTCCTTACATTCCCCGTGGTGATGGAAATTGCATTTGTTGCATTTTGGGAGATTTCCTGTGTATTGTCGGGGAGCATTTGGGTGTTGATGAGGCTGGAGCATGTGGTGTGGAAGGAGTTTGAGTAGTTGCAGCATGGACTGCTACCGTTTTTTGTTTCTTTGACGACTCTGAGCCTTGTCGTCCCTTCCGCTTGTTATTCTTTCCCTTCTTGTTATCGCTCTCCTTCTTGTTTTCAGTTTCCCCTGCTTTTTCGCCCTTCTTGTTGTTATGATCGTACAACTTCTTAGCTAACCTCTTGGCGCTGTCAAAGGTTTCGGGATTTGCAGCTATTACATTTCCTTGAATTGGGGAGGTTAATCCCCAGATGAATCGTTCGATTTTCTTTCCTTCCGAGGTAATCATTCCAGGGCACAATAGGGATAGCTCACTAAACCTTGATATGTAGGCATCGATACCAGAGTTCCGGACTGTGAGGTTCCATAACTCTTGCTCCATCTTCTGAACCTCTCCACACAGGCAGTATTTATCCATTAGCATCTCCTTCAATTCCGCCCATGGCATGACAATAGCCACCGGGAGAGTGATAGCCTCCATATGTCCATTCCACCAGGTGAGAGCTTGATCAACAAACGTACATGCTGCAAACTTCACCTTGAATTCTTCAGGGCATCCGTATATCTCGAACACCGATTCCACCTTTTCAATCCATCTTTTCAGGGTTTTTACACCCCCTGTACCGTTAAAGGTTTGCGGTTTGGCGTTGGTGAAATCTTTGTAGGAACATGTGTTGGTAGGCCCCTGGTTCATTCCGTTGTTTGAACTTCCGGCTCCCTGTCCGTTTCCTCCTCCATTGTTTCCATTGTGAAACTGCGCCAGTGCTGTTGTGACTGCAGTAGATACAGCCGCTTGAAATGCAACTGAGTTGATTTCTGGTGGCGTCGGGGGCTGATTGTCTCCACGGGTTGGTCTTTGAGGCATCTTTCTGTCATGGAACAGAAAGATGTTGAGTGCATATTGATTTGCGAGTTTAGAATTTCCATAGACTCGGCGTATCGAGCGTGTATTTAAGTAATTCCATGTATTATCATAAAACAAGGAAATAAAACACATAGCAGATAACACATCATGATAAAAACATAAATCATTTTCATTAATACTAATTGTTTTAATACATGAAAATTTTGCCCGAAAAGGGCATATCGAAGAGTACAAAGTTCGGCAGCATGACGACTCTATGAATAGTGTGATCACTTAAACATAGAGTCGGCAGTACATAACGTAGTGCGCACAAAAGAAACAAAACACTAGTAGAGGGGTCTACTGATCCGGAGTGTGTAACAACCGTCAAATTTAGGTCAAAAATTTAACTTTTATAAAACCATAATTGGGATGTACCAAGTGGTAGTGATCGTAACGAGGTTTCCAAAAATATAAAAAACACTGAAATCCGAGTTATAACGAAGAAGTTATGACCAATCGAAGATCCGCAACAAAACCGGTAAAATACTGTTAAGGGTAAAATACGAAATTTCAATAAAATACTTTTCAACCTTAGGTATCTAAATGAAAGTTGTAGATATCCCAAAACCGTAAACATACATAAAAAGAACGCCCAAATCTGACTTCATATGAGGAAGTTATGATTTTTCGAAGTTTCGGACATAGCAGTAGACAGCTAAAAACTCGAAATCGAGATCGAGCTACTTTTTGCCAACATGACCTAAACGAGAATCGAAGATCTCATCAATGGTATTTCAACAGTAAAAAGTCTGACGAAAACGGACATCGGACGAAGAAGTTATGGATTTCTAACAGAGTTTTCCTGTCCCGGCCTACTAAAAATAATATATTAATAATATATTAAAAATAAACTCAAAATTAGCCAATGAAGTCTAAACGAGAGTTGTAGAGCATAATCTCACCTACGCGTGGATATAAAGAACGTCAAAGTCGGAGCTCATATGCGAGAGATATGAATTTATGAAGTTCGGGGCGCAAACCCCAAGGTTGTGTCAGTTCACGAGGTGAATTTTAGAAACTCACGAGGTGAACAGATGATGGACGTCTTCCAGGGCAAGTGGCCATGACGAACGCAATGACGTATCGAGCTCACGAGGTGAATATTAGAAACTCACGAGGTGAGCCAGTTCACGAGGTGAATTTTAGAAACTCACAAGGTGAACTCAGAAAATTCACCCTATAAATAGATCTCGAGGGTTTCCGAGTTTAGTTGCTCATTTCTTTCCTTTCTCGTGCCGAAGCTCTGCATTTTAACCCCCGAAGCCATCCTGAAGCCCCGGTCTTCACATCCAAGTTCTGAAGGAAGGTTTTACACTCCCGAGATTCCCGAGAATCCCGAGAAATCCGCTTTCTCCTGTCAAAGTTCTGCTCGGTTTTCATCTCACCATCTTCACTCTATCAGGTGAGTTCATACCCCTACACTTTTCTAAGCTTTTTATATGTTTTATAAGGGGGGAATACAAGTAAATACCCGGTTAATCCCGAGTGAAAACATCAATCTTTTGCTATACCTTTCATATTGCTTTTATAACTATCATATGGAAATTGTTAACATGCAAAACACCTCACAACACAACTTTACCCTTATGGGATACAATCTGTTTTATAAATGAAATACATTTTATTTATACGTTTGCATACTACATTATATCAAGGATAACCATTTCAACTATAACACCATGTAGTTACAAGTAAATATAACTCATCATTATGTTGTTATTAACACCGTCGAAAGGATAATCTTTTCATACAAAATCATATAAATTATATTGATTATACTTTACAAATCAATCCACTTTTTCTATCGTACAAGGTCATAAATAAAAATCGTTATTTTTATTTACTAAAAGGTTTTTCATATATTACTAGTGAACTTATTGTTAGCGAATCATCTGTGAGACAACGACTTTGTTTAGTAATAAGCGAAAGTCCATCACTTATAACCAGAGTCTCCTGGATGGAGAGCGTGAATTTGTGTATAGATCTATACGGGACTGACAATCCCGCACCTTGACTGTTAGCTACAGTCGACCCGGGGTGACAAATGTCATTTACAGTAAGGATATCCGTCATATTAGCATGGTTATAGGAACTCGCAACGCGGAAACAATGACTCTTAGTAATACGCAACTCAATCAAGCTCAAAGGGATAATAACTATATGATTACTTCGTATTTACATTAGGGTTATATTTGGCTTTTACTTGATAGACAGTGGAATGTATGATTTCCACCTTATTTCCTGTTCCTTGTTTGGTTGTGGACTTAGGGCAGATTCACCAAATCGACTGCCGGTTCAAATCTTAGTTATATATAATTCGTAGGAACTAGGTAATCATGATAGGGTATTATCAACACATTCAAAAATCAGGGTAAACATATCTTCAATTAGTTTTACTTATTAATAAAACTACAAGATACCGAACTAAGTATGACATATTTACTTACAAATCATAGTCTTTGACATTTGAGACTACTCCTCATTGTTAGGAAAATATAGGTTTTTCCTGCGTCAAATTACAAACTTCTTATAGTTTTGTTTACTAATAAAACTATGCCTCATTATTTTAAGTATGACATATTTACTTACAAAATCATAGTCTTGGACATTTGAGACTACTCTCCACTGTTAGGAAAATATAGGTTTTTCCTGGTTCGACACCTTCATTCTATACAAACAAAGATTCATAACTCATTTTATGAGAAAATATCGGATTTTCTGGAAACATATACATATTGATATGACTACTTAGCTGATATGTTTGGGTTATATAAAATGAAGATTTGATAGATAGTGGAATGTTTGATTTCCGCCTTATCTTCTGTTCCTTGTTTGGTTGTGGAGTTAGGGCAGATTCACCCAATCGACTGCCAGTTCAAGTCTTTGAGTTTATATAACTTATATGCACTAAGTAATCATGGTAGGAAATAACATTGGTCACTTTTCATATACAAATTCAAAGTATCATATATCACTCTTTAAACATAAGAATCAAATATATTCTGTTATCATTGCTAAGGGCTACACTTCAAGCTATTAAGAAAATATAGGATTTTCTGTAATATCATACGAACATTTTCAAGAAACAATAAACTTACCTTCTAAATCAAATACTTATGAACTCACCAACTTAAATGTTGATACACTTTCCAAATCACTTGTATTCTCAGGAAACTAATAAGCAGGTACTCGTACAAGTGTCAAGAAGATGGAGCATAGTAGCTTCAAGTCTTAGTTTTGGTTTTCTACTTTTGAAATCAAACAAATCTACGTTATGTAAACGATGTAAACACTCTATTATCAATACAATGGTTGTTGTTGCTTTGATTACTATTTTACATTTGTTATGATACTGTACATGACGTCCTCCGCCCCCGAATGTTTCCGCCGTTCAGGTTTGGGGGTGTGACAGATTGGTATCAGAGCATTGTTTATAGTGAACTAAGTATATCAACTTATAAAAGATATACAACTATAAATACAATGGGACTAAAACACTCTTACCAAGAGTTATACTTTTAAATATAAAAATATTTTTGTAAAAGTATACACGCGAACATATATACAAGGAAAGTATCATAATTAAAACAAAACAAAAGTATTAAGATTGTTGAATAGCACGAGTAGGCCTTGGAATATATAATCAGGTCTGGGATGAATATAGCCTGATCAACTATATTTATTCGAGAGGTGATTAGCATATGCCTAGGAATGGTCGTGGTGTTGCAACAAGGTCTAAAACTTACCAAACTTTTCATACAAAGAAACTTAGGAACCAAACATAAAGTTAAAAATACTATAGGAGTATTTTAAGTACAATAAGATAACTTATGTGAAAACTAAAAGACCCTTACTGGCAGGTCTATAATTGCGGAGTGTATGCTCCAAGGTTATATATAATTAAGATTTCATAGACTTAGAAGTAGTGATTTTCGCTCTACTACCTGTTCCTTGTTTGGTTGTGGTTTTAGAGTAGGATCACTTAATCGAAAGTCTATTTAATCTCAATTATATACAACTGGTGTACGCTGCATAATTATAGGACGACCCAATGAGGATCACCATAAAAACTATTAATATAACCACTCTACTACATTAGTCAACAAAGGAGTCAAGGAAGATCAAAAAGTGACTCATAAAGAGAATCTCGAGAAGGGAACAGACGAGGATCAAAGAAATAGAGAAATCATCAAGGACCTGATGTGTCATACTAATAACTATTATAACCTAGTGAGTTAGTGATTACACTACTCATTTCTGTAGAGTACCGGCACAACCTATCTCGCAGATTCCTGGCTGTTACAGGTGTGGTGAAACTGGACACTTCCAGAGGGATTGTCCAATAACAAGGAACTCTGGCGGAGATGAAAGAATACTAATGATCACCGCAGGAGAGACTACGCCGAAACCCCTATGAACAACGATATGCTTTTCCTAGTAAAATATATATAAAGCTTAACTTTTTACTAAAATCTAGTACCGAATAAAAAGTAGTTATAATTTACTTTCACGTCGAAACAATCGCTAAACGAAGTACAATTTTCGCAGTAGTAATAACAAGGATAAACTAAAATGCACTGAAAACACATACGTAGAATGCACTATCGCGTTAACGAACACTTTTTCCTAATCATCTTAACACTTGTTACAAGGAGAAGTTCCGACATCGCCATTCGACATGGATGGGCTTGGTCCTCACCATACCAGCTCCATGTGCTAAGGGAAGACCCTTCGTAGTAACCGACAACTATCGAAACCCTTTCTATCTGTAATGACAAACCCAACTCCAACTCCCAAATCCATTCTCATTTCAAAATGTAAATTTCGGGACGAAATTCTCTCTAACGGGGGATAATGTAACAACCGTCAAATTTAGGTCAAAAATTGAACTTTTATAAAACCATAATTGGGATGTACCAAGTGGTAGTGATCGTAACGAGGTTTCCAAAAATATAAAGAACACTGAAATGCGAGTTATAACGAAGAAGTTATGACCAATCGAAGATCCACAACAAAACCGGTAAAATACTGTTAAGGGTAAAATACGAAATTTCAATAAAATACTTTTCAACCTTAGGTATCTAAATGAAAGTTGTAGATATCCCAAAACCGTAAACATACATAAAAAGAACGCCCAAATCTGACTTCATATGAGGAAGTTATGATTTTTCGAAGTTTCGGACAAAGCAGTAGACAGCTAAAAACTCGAAATCGAGATCGAGCGACTTTTTGCCAACATGACCTAAACGAGAATCGAAGATCTCATCAATGGTATTTCAACGGTAAAAAGTCTGACGAAAACGGACATCGGACGAAGAAGTTATGGATTTCTAACAGAGTTTTCGTGTCCCGGCCTACTAAAAATAATATATTAAAAATATATTAAAAATAAACTCAAAATTAGCCAACGAAGTCTAAACGAGAGTTGTACAGCATAATCTCACCTACGCGTGGATATAAAGAACGTCAAAATCGGAGCTCATATGCGAGAGATATGAATTTCTGAAGTTCGGGGCGCAAACCCCAAGGCTGTGTCAGTTCACGAGGTGAATTTTAGAAACTCACGAGGTGAACAGATGATGGACGTCTTCCAGGGCAAGTGGCCATGACGAACGCAATGACGTATCGAGCTCACGAGGTGAATATTAGAAACTCACGAGGTGAGCCAGTTCACGAGGTGAATTTTAGAAACTCACGAGGTGAACTCAGAAAATTCACCCTATAAATAGATCTCGAGGGTTTCCGAGTTTAGTTGCTCATTTCTTTCCTTTCTCGTGCCGAAGCTCTGCATTTTAACCCCCGAAGCCATCCTGAAGCCCCAGTCTTCACATCCAAGTTCTGAAGGAAGGTTTTACACTCCCGAGATTCCCGAGAATCCCGAGAAATCCGCTTTCTCCTGTCAAAGTTCTGCTCGGTTTTCATCTCACCATCTTCACTCTATCTGGTGAGTTCATACCCCTACACTTTTCTAAGCTTTTTATATGTTTTATAAGGGGGGAATACAAGTAAACACCCGGTTAATCCCGAGTGAAAACATCAATCTTTTGCTATACCTTTCATATTGCTTTTATAACTATCATATGGAAATTGTTAACATGCAAAACACCTCACAACACAACTTTACCCTTATGGGATACAATCTGTTTTATAAATGAAATACATTTTATTTATACGTTTGCATACTACATTATATCAAGGATAATCATTTCAACTATAACACCATGTAGTTACAAGTAAATATAACTCATCATTATGTTGTTATTAACACCATCGAAAGGATAATCTTTTCATACAAAATCATATAAATTATATTGATTATACTTTACAAATCAATCCACTTTTTCTATCGTACAAGGTCATAAATAAAAATCGTTATTTTTATTTACTAAAAGGTTTTTCATATATTACTAGTGAACTTATTGTTAGCGAATCATCTGTGAGACAACGACTTTGTTTAGTAATAAGCGAAAGTCCATCACTTATAACCAGAGTCTCCTGGATGGAGAGCGTGAATTTGTGTATAGATCTATACGGGACTGACAATCCCGCACCTTGACTGTTAGCTACAGTCGACCGGGGTGACAAATGTCAATTACAGTAAGGATATCCGTCATATTAGCATGGTTATAGGAACTCGCAACGCGGAAACAATGACTCTTAGTAATACGCAACTCAATCAAGCTCAAAGGGATAATAACTATATGATTACTTCGTATTTACATTAGGGTTATATTTGGCTTTTACTTGATAGACAGTGGAATGTATGATTTCCACCTTATTTCCTGTTCCTTGTTTGGTTGTGGACTTAGGGCAGATTCACCAAATCGACTGCCGGTTCAAATCTTAGTTATATATAATTCGTAGGAACTAGGTAATCATGATAGGGTATTATCACTCTTTAAACGTAAGAATCAAATATATTCTGTTATCAATGCTAAGGGCTACACTTCAAGCTATTAAGAAAATATAGGATTTTCTGTAATATCATACGAACATTTTCAAGAAACAATAAACTTACCTTCTAAATCAAATACTTATGAACTCACCAAATTAAATGTTGTTACACTTTCCAAATCACTTGTATTCTCAGGAAACTAATAAGCAGGTACTTGTACAAGTGTCAAGAAGATGGAGCATAGTAGCTTCAAGTCTTAGTTTTGGTTTTCTACTTTTGAAATCAAACAAATCTACGTTATGTAAACGATGTAAACACTCTATTATCAATACAATGGTTGTTGTTGCTTTGATTACTATTTTACATTTGTTATGATACTGTACATGACGTCCTCCGCCCCCGAATGTTTCCGCCGTTCAGGTTTGGGGGTGTGACAGAGTGCGCCGAGATGTGACGGGTGGTGGGGCTGATGACGTGGTTGCGCCCTGAAGACGCGCCACCTATCGTTCTGTGGCTCGTAGTCGATCCTCCCAAATTGTTTGACGTAGATGAAAGTTATGGATTACTTCCTGAGGTTCTCGTTTCGCTCTTGACACTGCGGCTCGCATCTGATTCAGTTGCTCGGTTGTGTCCTCGGCTAGGTCGCCAGTGTTCCGTAACCGCCTCACCATGACAGGAAGTACCCGGTCGGTTGGCCCTCCGTCTCTCAGATCATAGAATTCTCTGTCCATCCCATATGGGGGTCGCTGCCCCTGCTGCTTGCTCCATCTCCAAATATCAACACCCCATGGAGGCGTGGGGCCATTTGGGCCCATCCGATGAGCGGGCACCCTAATCGGGTAAGGTGGGTTGATGACTTCGGACTCCGCGTCCGAATCACCATCATCGTTATCACTGGGTTCTTCTTCCTCCAAGTCTACCACTGGCGCGGCAGGTCCGCCCTCAACTTCCACTTCAGGTTCTTCTTTAGACTCCTCATCGGGGTCTTCTTCGGGTTCTTCTTCTTCCAAGTCTACCACTGGCTCGGCAGGTCCGCCCTCGACTTCCATTTCAAGCTCTTCCGCAGGCTCCTCCTCGGGGTCTTCTTCGGGTTCTTCAGGTTTGAGCCATCCTGCACTCCCTTGTCTGTGGAAGTAGGGGTCCCCGGGAAGATGAAATCCTGCCATAGCGTCTATAGGAAAGTGCATAAGTATTTACACATAGACTATTCCTTTAGTATTTTAGTTAGTTTAAGTTGGATTCTTATATGCTCTCTCTTCTTAGGCATAAAATTTGAGTTTTGTTTCATCGATCATCACAATAACACTCGGGCACCTGATAGTCGTACTTTGGGTGAATGTAGTTGATCAGGCTACATTTACCCCCAATACGGCTTCATAATTGTCCGAGCACAATAAAAAATGTTCGAATCCTCCAAAGACTTTTAAATGTTGTTATATTGTTGTTTTTAATATAAGCACATAAGTATGAAATTTTATTTTTGTTCAGAGTTATTTATTCCCCTTACGTTTATAGTTGCATATCATGTATGGTTAGATACGCTAGTTCACTATAAACAAAGCTCTGATACTAACCTGTCACACCCCCGAACCAGACGGCGGAAACGTCCGAGGGCTCGTGTGACTTAAATTGAAGTATCATCACAATTTATAGACATGAAACATAACACCATCATCACCAACATTACATAGTACAACCATCATTGTTTACATCAAGTACATTGTTTTACATTACAACTTCACAGAACATAAATTGTTTAACGATTGACATTGCACAAAAGAAATTTCAGAAACACGCTTGAAGGTTCTTCAGTCTAACGATTTCCTGAGAATACAAGTTATTTTGAAAACGGTCAATATATATAATGTTGGTGAGTTCATAAGCATGCTTGATATAAAAATAGTTTGTATTGTTTGTAAAACCCAGAAAATCCGATATTTTCTATGACAAAAACCGTTTACAAAAAAAAGATGTGATGATCCCATAAGTGTATATGTATGTGATTTCAAAACATGTAAAAGTGAATGTTCTTCATAATTGTTCTTTGTATTGTAGTTGTTGTATGTAGCAGTGAATAATGTCGTTCCCCGGGAAACCCGATGTTTTCCAATTTAAATAGTATGATAGTTTTGTATTATTGTATAAATCACTTTGCATCGTCACAGTGTGTGAATATGATTTCTCATGAACACTTAGATGGTAATGGATCTCTATGTGAGTCGTTATAACCATGCATAATAGTGACTAAGTCGCCTGTCTTGGCATTTTACCAAACGCCGGTTTTGATCAAGATTTTGTCACCCTAGACTTGCCGAATCTAACTGTAGCGAACAACTTACGTGTGGGGGAGTCACCCCCGTATAGATCTATACACAAACTCTCGCCCTCCCTCCAGGAGACTCTGGTTATAACTACAGGCTACGGCCGACACTTATTGGTGCCAACCGATAATTCTCACTAAATCCCTATTATTACCCCATGAATTTGAATAACATTGATTACAACCCGTTTGATGTTTACATGAATATGAATAAAGCCTAACAAACACGAAAAAGGACAACTATGACCCACTAATCATGTATGTTATTACAGACTGTCGAGTATGTGACGGACACGTTAGCCCATCAAGCATATGATAATTGATTTGGACCATATTAGCGATGCAAATGGGCCACGAAGGCCCAATAGCATGCAAAAGCTAATGAGGGTCCATTAGGCATGTAATTGGGTCACCGGAAGCCCAATAAACATGTGTTGATTATATTGGGCCCAATAATCATGTAATTGGGTCACCGGAAGCCCAATAAGCGCGATTAGGAAACATTGGGCCCAACCGTCGTATCGTTTATAGGTTTATCGATATAAGTTGTGGTATGGGATTTGGTTTACACTTAGTGTTTACTTTCGATGTTAAATACTCAATGTTGGTTTGTAACGATATTCTTAGTTTTTATAAAAATACCATTTTAAACCTTCATGTTGTAAAAATTTATATCTTTGGTCAAATTGTTTAGAAATTTACATATTTGGCCCAAAATGTTTATTTGTCCATTTCAGTCCCGTTTTCATACAATATTTACCTTTTCAGCCCTAAATGGTGCAAAATGACACCTTTAGTCCTTTTTGATGAAAAATGACATTTTAGTCCATTCGATTACTTAACTTGGCATTTTCGGCCCAAATAAAATCTTAAATTATAATTTCAGCCCAAAATACAACTTTTGGCATTTTCAGCCCTTATTTGTTAAAATTTACATTTTTGGCCCATTTGCCGTAAGTTTTACACTTTCGGCCCAAAATCTAAAAACTTTGCATTTTTAGTCCAATTTAGCAAAAAGGGTCATTTTCCACCCCTGAAATAGTTTAATTATGTTTTAGACTCATACTTTTATGAATTTATAGTTTCAGTCCCTAAAATTCTTCATTTTCGCAAATTTTGGGCCCAAAAATCCGTGAGGCCCAAATATAAGCCCATTAAGCAAACTTATATATCTTTGGACCTTTGAAAGGTATTATTTTCATAAAAATCAGCTTTTATATAAATAAATACTTTATAACCCTCATAAAACCGAAAATTATCATCTTTCAACCAAATCTTTGTTATTTTTGCAAAAATGACACTTGTAAAGATCTTTGGCTTTCTTTTTTCACTTCTTAAACTTAAGGACTCTTAGATCTATGATGTATGTTGTTTATTATGTTTTTGTTTATGAATCTTTCACATTTTAGCTATAAATCTCGAAATATAATAAGTATTAACACATTATCACAACATAAACCAAAGAAATCACATATAACATGCAAACACACATAGATCAACACATAACACTTGTATACTCCCCCCAAAAACAAGTAAAACCGAAAACAAGGGGGTATGAACTCACCTTGGGTTTGAAGTTTCGGTTTTTGGTGATGATGTGAGGAGATTCGGCCTTAACAAGCTTCTTGAGGGAAATTTCGAACTTAGAGGAGTTCTAAGAAGCATGATTCATGATTTAAAGAGTAAATGAGTGCTAGTTTTAACAAAACATGATATTAGACTTTTTGGTTAGAAGTATCTTACCAAAGAGATGGATTTTTGATGAAGTCCTCTTGGAACACAAACAACCTACGTAATTTTGAGGATAAGTGGGAGTTTTCAAGATGATTTTGTGAGTGTTTGTAAAAATTATGAAGGTGGTGGTGTGGGTTTGAGATTCTCGGCCTTAGTTAAAGGAAAAGGAAGAGAGAAGATCAAAGGGGTTAATGCATGATGGTTAAGGATGATTTTGCTTTGATACATGTGCGTTCCTTTGCCTAGAATACCACTAAGCAAAGGTGAGGTGTCAAGATCTCACATTATCTTGTTTTAAATTTCTCTCTTTTTTTATATAATAGTTGGGCCGAGAAAGGCTAAGAAGAGAAGAAAGGATGGGTAGCTTGGGCCTTACTTGCTTGGTCATGATGCCATGTGGCCCAATTAATTAGCTCTCGGCTCATTAGGCTCCTTTAGATATTCACGACCCATTAGAACCAAATAAATGGAGTTTATGGCCCATTAGGGCTATTGGAGCTATTATGGCCCAACGTGGCCCATTAGGGATAACATGAGCCATTTTAAGTCCACATGGCCCAATACGTTAAGTTTTATGAATATGGATCCATTTAGAGCCCATTTAAGGGTTTTAAGCCCAAAGTAGTCAAATTGGAGGCTTATGGGTCCATTAGGCCCAATAAGAAAATCCTAGTCCTTAATGGACTTAAGCCGGAATTTTTAGGGTTTCCAATCTGTAGTTGACCGTTCGAAGTGTTTGTATTGAACTTTGATCTTTCATTTGGATTTTTAAATGGAAGTTTGTTGTCATTGAACACTCATAAATCATGTTTTCAAGTCATGGTTAAAATTGTTGCCATTGTTAATGTTTACTTAAGGATAGAATTTCCTAGCCAAATTTGCTAGTTGTGACACTCAATCAAAAAGAGCTCAACATGAGGCAGAGACGATGGGTAGAATTACTGAATGATTACGAGTGTGAGATTCGTTATCACCCAGGCAAGGCCAACGTGGTAGCTGACACCTTAAGTCGAAAAGAATACTCGGGTCTTCGAGTAAAGTCATTAACCATGATAATCCATCCGCACCTGTCCATGCAAATCAAAGAGGCCCAACTGGAAGCTTTGAAGCCTAAGAATGTGGCAGGTGAGGCTTTAAGAGGAATGGATAAGAATCTAGAAGTCAAGGACGACGGAGCTCGTTATCTCATGAACCGAATTTGGACACCAAAATTCGGCGGGTTCAGGGACGTCGTCCTGAATGAAGCACACAAAACTCGATACTCCGTACATCCCGGTTCAGACAAGATGTACGTGGACCTGAAGAAACGCTACTGGTGGCCGAACATGAAAGCCGAAATCGCTACATACGTGAGCAAGTGTCTGACTTGCGCCAAGGTTAAGGTAGAGTACCAAAAGCCTTCGGATTTACTCCAGCAACCTGCGATACCCGAATGGAAGTGGGAACGAATAACCATGGACTTCATAACCAAACTGCCTAAGACAACGGGTGGTCTTGATACCATTTGGGTAATCGTTGATAGATTGACCAAATCCGCGCACTTCCTGCCAATAAAGGAGACTGAGAAGATGGAAAAGTTGACTAGGACGTACATCAAAGAGGTTGTACGACTACATGGTGTGTCGATATCCATTATCTCTGATAGACATAGTAGATTCACTTCACGGTTCTGGCAGTCCTTACAGAAAGCTCTAGGGACCAGGCTAGACATGAGTACGGCCTACCATCCACAAACCAACGGGTAGAGCGAAAGAACTATTCAAACCTTGGAAGATATGCTAATAGCGTGTGTGATAGACTTTGGTAAAGCTTGGGATACCCATTTACCACTTGTCGAATTCTCGTACAATAACAGTTATCACACTAGCATCAAGGTTGCACCATTTGAAGTCCTCTACGGCTGCAAGTGCAGATCACCTCTGTGTTGGGCTGAAGTGGGCGACACGCAACTAGCTAAGGGACAAGTCCCTAACAGTACCCTCACTGGCCCTGAAATCATAACGGAAACTACGGAAAAGATTGTTCAAATTCGAGAAAGACTGAAAGCATCTTGAGATCGACAAAAGAGTTACGCCGACAAGCGATGCAAACCCTTGGAATTCCAGGTTGGGGACCGGGTGCTACTAAAGGTCTCACCATGGAAAGGAACGATACGTTTTCGTAAACGTGGTAAACTAAATCCAAGGTATATCGGACCGTTCAAAATCCTTGCCAGGATTGGCCCGGTGGCATACAAACTTCGGCTACCATAGGAACTTAATAACGTACATCCTACCTTCCACGTATCAAACTTAAAGAAGTGCCTATCCGACAAGACCCTCGTGATACCACTCGATGAAATTGAAGTTAATGAGAGTCTCCACTTCGTGGAAGAACCGGTTGAAATCATGGATCGAGAGATCAAAAGAACAAAACAAAGTCGGATCCCTATCGTGAAGGTCCGTTGGAACGCTAAACGAGGACCCGAGTTCACCTGGGAACGCGAGGATCAAATGAAACAAAAATACCCGCATCTTTTCCCCAACTCTTGAAGTCCCAGTCAAAACACTAATTTCGGGACGAAATTCCTTCTAACGGGGGGATGATGTGACAACCGTTAATTTCTAGTCAAGTCAAAGTCAAATAAAGTCAACAAGTCAAACCGGTCAACTCAGCTAACCCTTGTATATTAGGGTTTACATTATGATTACTACTGTACAACTCGCTATTTTAATAAGAAGTTATCACTTGGAAAATTCATATGTTCAGAATTCTTAAACCCTAATCAGGGTAAATGATGAAACTACTTGGTAAAACATTATTCCGTACCCCTTGGGGGCGTATAACATTCATAACAAGGCTTAACGGGGTTTACAAACCTTGCGTTGCGAAGCTAAACATCCAAAAAGGTCACAAACGAAGTCTCTCTCAATCTCCCTTTGTCAGTCTCTCTCTCTCTCTCTCTCTCTCTCTCTCTCAAATCTCTCTCAAATCTCTCCCAAATCTCTCTCAAAACTTTTATAATCATTTGGGGCATCCCGACCCTTAACTTAGTCAAAAACCGCTCAAAACAGGAAGTTTATGCGAAAAAACAGCTCTATAGAAGCGAAACCCTCTTAGAGGCGAAACCCTAAGAAGCGAAACCCTAAGAAGCCTCCTGGACCGAAACCTCTCGCAATGACCGAACCTGCTTGGACCGAACGGCTGAAGAACCGAAACTTTGACGAGCCGAAGCTGATCCGAGACCGAACCCGACAGCCTTCGCCTTCGCTTCTCGCCTACTTTCGCCTTCGGTTCCCTCTGACGGCTTCGCATGCGAGACCTTCGACCGAACATCCTTTCGGTTCTCATCCAACAACCGAAACTCCTCTTGGTTCTAAGCACCCAAGGACCGAACCTTCAGCCCTGAACTCAGATTTTCGCAGACTTCGCCCCTATTTCCCGGTTTTCGACCCCGACTTCGTTCTAAGCTCGTTTTTCGTGATTTTAACGCGGGATTTTCACCCAAACTCGTATTTTGACATAAGAGACCCTATATATTCATAATTTAAACACATATTAAGGGAAATCTTTGTCTAAGAACAATATCTAGTGGGTTAGATTTTTGAGGTGGAGTGTTGTCTTTTCTATAAGTCTATGACATAAGCTACCTCCCATACCACTTTATGACCATCCTCAGTCACTATTCCTCCCTACCTAGTCAACTATTTGTCCTTTCACCCTCTTTCTCCAGCAAAGGATCTTGATTCAAGGGCTGAAGATCTTCATCTCTACTCCCACATTATTCACTCCTTCACCAAAGAGCAAACCCATTTCTCTCTCTCACTCACTCTCTCTAAACTCGAAATTCAAGGCTGTTATTGAGCAATCTCCTTCACTTTTGGGTAAGTAATTTCATCTTTCACTTGATTATCTTACATCTTTCAAACTCGCAAGTGTTCTTAAACTTAATATCTTTCAAATTTGTTTAATATGAAAATAGTTCAGGTTCATACCTTTAAAATGACTATTTGCACATATCCATACGATTTTTCTACAATTTATGGTGATTTTTACAAAACTGCCTATCGTTCCATAAACGAATTCGGATTTTTCGTAACACTTTGTAACATGTTGAGCAAAGTGTAATCTTTGATGAATTCATATTTTGCATGTGTTTTTCTGTTGTGATATATTTATATAACAGAAAATATTCTCTGAAATATAAGATTCCTTTGTAATTACAAATAATGCAAGATGAAACATAATAAGTATAGTTATGTATTTGTTAAACTATTACATACAAATGAAGGGTCTTACCACAATACAAACGGATTTTCAATTACTATATGGTAAACTATAATATGTATAGTTTATGGATTTCACATTTCAAACATACTACACGTAAACTCGTTATCGTAAATTGTGAGACACGTCTTCAATTGTACTATTTGAGTACTGGTTAAAATTCCTGAATTAGTTATAACCAGAGTCTCTTGTAGGGAGAACGTGATAATTGTGTATAGATCTATATTGGGGTTGACAACCCACACCCATGCTGCTAAGACAGTCTGATCGGCCGATCGGGGGTGACATTTGTCATTTCGATTCCGACGTCTGAAGAACATCGCAACAGGAATCTCTGTTATAGTATGGTTATAGCGACTCACATAGGGAGATAACGACATATATAGTTTACGGGAATTTCTACTTAAAAAGGGGTTTTATCTATCTAAAATTACAAACACGTTACAAGTACAAAATACACTCTTACACTCAGTCTTGGGATTTAAGACCACATAACATTTTATAAGGAAAATATTGGATTTTCTTGAAGTATACATTACATTTATAAACAAAGGTTTTCAAACTCGGAATACAATACCCGGTTTCATTTCAAACAGAAACTATTATACATGTTGGTAGTAACCATGGCTTTCATACTCTTCATCCAAAAGCTTATGAACTCACCAACTTAATTGTTGACACTGTTTCAAAACTACTTGTATTCTCAGGGAACCAATGAACAGGTAATCAACTGCTTTTGAGGATGGGACGCAAGACGTCAAATTATACATTTTTGTCATCATAATGTAATTGATTTTGAAACATGTAAACTCATACTATGGTGTAACTTTTTCAATTATATTTATGATGGTTGTTTTTACTATGGGCACTATTATACTCGTTGTTGTGATACTATACATGAAGTCCGCCACCCCGGACGTTTCCGCCATCCTTGGTTTGGGGGTGTGCCAGATAACAGGGACTTCTTATGTAGCTGATGGCAAAGAGTGGATTGGTGATTACCCTAAGGCAAGCCTAGGATGAGATTAGCACGTGAAGCAGTAGTAGTAGAAGGGACTTGGTGAAGTCAAATCAATTCTTGAGGAAAGTACGGATAGATTTGGAAGGTAGTATGGGCCCTTCTACTAAGAGCAGAGGATCCGTACTCGAACTAAGGAAGGCTGAGATGAATCCAGGGAACTTGTAGTGTGTGTGATCCCTCGATGTATGATGAGTATTCTAATGTTTGTTATGGTGTATTTTCAGTATGGTGACGCTACACACTAGACCAGTTGGCACTTCAGGCGCTGGTGAGCAATCAAGCTCGGGCTCTGGAGCCGGGCAGCTAGATGAGCAGATGAGAGAGTTCATTTCATCTGAGGTCACGTGCATTATCATTGACCAGACTCCTGTGATCTTCGGTACGATCAAGGAGGGTATCTTGGAGCTTTTGGATGAAAGACTGAGTGCATTCCGCACCGAGGTAATGGCCATGATGGGGTTGTGCACACTGACGTTTAGGGAGTTCAGAGCTTGTGGAGCTCCTGACTATCATGGGGCTCGGGACCCCATTGCTAGCGGTAGGTGGTTGGCAGGTGTCGCCAACGCCTTTCGCACCAGCAGATGTCCCGAGAGGGACAAGGTTCGACTTGCTTCCTGCCTCCTGAAGGACAGGGCACGAGATTGGTGCGAGGAGGTTGGGAGAGCTATTGGAGATGATTTCGCTATTGATGCGATGACTTGGAGTGATTTCTCGGCCAGGTTCAGGGCCGAGTTTGTACCTGTGATTTAGGTGCAACAGCTTGCGAGGGAGTTCCAGGACCTCCAGCAGACTACAGAGATGGTGGCCGAGATCACTGCTATGTTCAGGGAGAGGGCCATTCTTGTTCTGCAGTATGTGGCGGAAGAGGAGATGAAAAAGGCCTAATACCATGAGATGCTGAGGAGCGACATACGGCAGTTTGTGAGCCGATCCAACTACAAGATGCTGGAGGATATGATTGCGAGATCTCGGGTAAGGGAGCTGGATTTGGAGATGAAGATGAAAAGGAAACCAGATGGGGTTCAGACAGGTAGTTCAGGCAAAAAGCCCAAGGTATCAGATCACATATCGATGATCCAGCAGGGTCGCAGCCGGTGTGGCAAGTGCGACAAGATGCACGAGGGGGCGTATACGGCGGGGAGTTCGGGCTGCTTCAAGAGCGACCGGACTGGTCATATGAGCAGGGATTGTACTGCTACCACCACCACCACAACAGTTTCAGATCTGATTTGCTTTCAGTGCAATCAGAGGGGCTACAAGAGGGCCCAGTGTCCGAGTTTAGCAACAGCAGGACAGGTGGCGGCGCCCGCTCCTGATATGTTGAGGATCACAGACGGCCATTAGTGCCAGGCAGAGGTGCCTACGGCGAGGAGCAGGATTTTTCATCTTACTGCGGAGGAGGCACGTGCGGCTCCTGATGTTGTGACATTTATGTATTCTCTCCTTATCTCTTTATTTGTATTGATTGTCGCTTATGTTTACGTGTTTTATTATAGGATCGTTCCAAGTGAATGGTATATCAGCTCTGGTATTATTCGATTCGGGGGCTACCCGATCTTTTGTGTCGCTCGCACTTAGCAAGCGATTTGTTAGAGCTTCGGGGGAGCTAGACTGTCCACTGGATGTGGAGATAGCAGATGATAGGAATGTTCGGTTGTGAGGGTTTATCGGGGATGTACACTATAGTTGTTCGACGAGTAGTTTTCCATGGATTTGGTCCCCATTCCCCTGCGAGGGAATAAGGTTATAGTGGGTATGGACTGGTTGAGCCCCAATGGGGCAGTGATCGATTGCAAGCAGCAGCTAGTGAGAGTTCGGACTCCTAGTGGGGAGGGTTAGTGATTCAGGGTGAGAGGCCGCAGTGTGGACCGACTTTGTGTTCGGCAGCGAGGGCGAGGAGCTACCTTCAGCAGGGTTGCACAGGTTATGTCGCCTATGTTATGGATACCCGGGATAAGGGTAAGGCGACTGTGCATGATGTACCAGCCGTATGAGAGTACCCGGATGTGTTCCCAGAGGATTTGCCTGGGGTGCCTCCGGAGTGGCAGGTAGAGTTCAGGATTGACCTAGTTCCTGGTGCGGCTCTGATAGCCAAGGCACAATATCGGTTGGCTCCTCCCGAGATGCAGGAGTTGTCTACATGGCTGCAGGAGCTGTTGGACAAGGGACTTATCAGGCCGAGTAATTCGTCATGGGGAGCCGCGATCCTATTTATGAAGAAGAAGGACAGGTCACATCGGATGTGTATAGATTACCGGGAGCTGAACAAGGTAACGGTGAAGAACTGTTATCCTCTCTCGAGGATTGATGATTTTTTGACCAGCTTTAGGGTGCATCTTGGTTCTCCAAGATCGATCTGTGATCAGGTTATCACCAGATGCGAGTCAGGGACGACGATGTACAGAAGACAGCTTTTCGGACTCGCTATGGTCACTATGAGTTCGAGGTGATGCCGTTTGGGCTCACCAATGCTCCATTCGTGTTCATGGATCTCATGAACCACGTGTGCAAATCGATGTTGGACCGGTCTGTGATAGTCTTCATAGATGATATCTTGGTTTATTCCAAGACTCGGGAGCAGCATGAGGAGCACCTGAGGGAGGTGTTGGAGACACTGAGGAGGGAGAGACTTTTCACAAAGTTCTCCAAGTGTGAGTTCTGGTTGCGCGAGGTGCTGTTTATGGGGCACCTTGTCAACCAGAAGGGTATTCTGGTTGATCCGGCCAAAATAAAGGTCGTGATGCAGTGGGAGGTTCCGAGGTCTCCATCTGAGATTCGGAGTTTTTTTGGTCTAGCGGGTTATTATCGGAGATTCATCAGGATTTCTCCAAGATTGTTGTCCCACTGACCCGACTGACCAAGAAGTCGGTGACATTCCGCTGGGGGCCTGAGCAGCAGGCAGCCTTCGAGACTCTCAGACAGCGGTTGTGTGAGGTACTGATTCTGACCTTGCCAGAGGGCATCGATGACTTCGTGGTTTACTGTGATGCTTCAATCACGGGTATGGGTGCAGTGCTGATGCAGCGAGGTCACGTGATAGCATACGCTTCAAGGCAGTTGAAGCCTCATGTGGCGAAGTACCCGACGCACGATTTGCAGCTGGGGGCTGTAGTTTTTGCCCTCAAGATTTGGCAACATTACCTCTATGGGGTCCGTTGTACCATTTACACAGACGAAAAGAGCTTGACGTACCTCATGGATCATCTGAATCTGAACATGAGGCAGCGTCGTTGGTTAGATGTGGTGAAGGACTATGACTGTGAGATCCTCTACCACCCAGGGAAGGCCAACGTGGTGGCCGATGAGCTCAGCCGTAAGACGGTTGCAGCACCGATATAAGACATATGTTTGAGGATGACAGTGGTTACTCCATTGCTGGAGCGGATCCGAGAGGCGCAGGTTGAGGGTATGAAGGAAGAGCACCGGAAGTGTGAGCGGATCGTGGGCCAGGTGGCCTCATTTGATTATGACAGCGGGGGGTTGTTGACGCTGCATCGGGGGGGGGGGGGTCTGGGTTTCTTATTGGCGTGGTGTGCGACGGGTTCTTATGGAGGAGGCGCACAAGTCAAGATTCTCCATTCACCCCGGGGCGACGAATATGTACTGGGATCTTCGCCTTGATTACTTATGGCGCTGCATGAAGTGGGACATTGCATGTTATGTGGAGTAGTGCTTGACCTGCAGGAAGTTCAAGGCCGAGCACCAGAGGCCTCACGGAAAGATGCAGTCGTTAGATATTCCCGTGTGGAAATGGAAATATATCACTATGGATTTCATCACGAAGCTTCCCAAGACCGCACGTGGAGTAGATTCGATTTGGGTCATCGTGGATCAATTGACCAAGAGTGCTAATTTCATCCCGATCCAGGAGAGTATATCGGTTGAGAAGCTAGCGGAGATTTATGTACGCGAGGTGGTGGCACGTCATGGAGTGCCAGTGTCGGTTGTATCAGACCGAGATGTCTGATTTACTTCCAGATTTTAGAGGCGGTTCCACTACAAGATGGGTACTCGTCTTCACTTAAGTACTGCTTTCCACCCTCAGACTGACAGGAAGAGTGAGAGGACGATTCAGACTCTAGAGGACATGCTGGGTGCATGTGTATTGGATTTTGGAGGCAGTTGGGATACGTATCTTCCGTTAGCGGAATTTTCATATAACAATAGCTACCACGCTAGCATAGATCGACCTCCCTTCGAGATGATCTATGGGAGGAATTGTAGGACCCTAATCTATTGGGGCGAGGTCGGTCAGAGAGTCATGGGGAGTACTGAGGTAGTACTCAAGACTACTGAGAGGATCCAGCAGGTCTGGAGCAGGCTCCAGACTGCTCAAAGTCGGCAGAAAAGCTATGCCGACAAGCGTCGTTCAGACTTGGAGTTACAGGTGGGCGAGATGGTTCTCCTTAAGGTGTCGCCTTGGAAAGGTGTCATCTGGTTCAGGAAGCGGGGCAAGCTGGGCCCCAGGTACATCGGTTCGTTCAGGGTGTTGGCTCGGGTGGGCCAGGTTGCTTACCGTTTAGATCTCCCAACAGAGCTCAGCCAGATCCACAACACTTTTCACGCCTCCCAGCTGCGGAAGTGCTTAGTGGATGACTCCGCAGTTGTACCTTTATAGGATATACAGGTTGACGACAGCCTGAACTACATCGAGAGACCAGTGGCTATTCTCGACGAGAAGATGACGGAGCTGAGGAACAAGAGGGTGGAGTTGGTAAATGTGCAGTGGCGGCACCGCAAGGGCTCTGAGTGGACTTGGGAGCCCGAGGAGGAGATGAGGGAGCATTACCCGGAGTTGTTTCCCGAAGCAGCAGACTTTGAGGATGAAGTCTAAGACAAGTGGGGGAGAATTGTAACGCCTAGTTCCTGCTATGTATTTAATTAAAAAATTTTATTCATTTTTGTATAGCAACTCGAAGAATTGGAGGCCCCAAACTCGTCGAGTAGGAATGGAAATTGGATGCGGGTTGTAAAGACTATTCGACGAGTTGAGAGCCCTCAACTCAACCAGTAGGCTAGCAGGGGTGAAACCCAAATTTCGAGGTTTTGCACCCCATTTAAGCATCTTAATCCCCTCATGCTAGCCTCATTTCTAGCCTCCAAGTCCCAAACCCTAAATCCAGAAACCCTAATGCATTTGTGAGCTTGTGATCCATCTTTGAGTGAAGTTTTGTGTGTGTTGAAGCTTGTAAAGGAAGGAAAAGCTTGGGGATTCAAGAAGAAGCTAGTAGATCCAGAGACTCCATTTCATTCTCATCATTTCCTGGTAAGCAAGTCTCAAACTTGCTTAGTAACTTCTTAGATCTCCTTATTATCATTTTATTGGGTTTTTGGTCCAAGAAGCATGACCTTTGGGAAATTGACGTCCCAAGTGAGTATACCATCAGATCTGGAACCATGGAGGGCTTTCATGGCATAAAGATGCAAACTTTATGGCCATTGAAGCCCCATGCAAGCTATAGGGTGTCATTTTGGCCTTTTAAGCTCCAAAAGGCCATGCATGGAGAGAAAGGTGGAAGCTTTACGTGTTCATGTAGTGTGTAGGGTCCATATCTCAGTTTGTATGCTTTAGCTTGGAGTATTGATGGCTTGTGGACCAAGATCTAGGTCCTATAGAGTTAGGGTTTGAGCTAAACCCATTAAGTAAGGGTATTAACGAGTAAAGTTGGAAACTTTACCCATAAGAGCACATTTTCAGTATGTATGTGAAGTATGAAGCTCAGATTTGAAGATTAGTGGCTTAATCCATTGAGATGAAGCAACAGACTGAAGAACTCGGCGAGTTCATAGAGGAACTCGACGAGTTGAGTCGATTTGTCCCGATTCTGTAAAGGGTAGAACTCGACGAGTGTGAGGAGGGACTCGACGAGTTAACTCGCTTTATCACGACTACTAGTAGCAAGGGAACTCGACGAGTCAGGGGGATGACTCGGCGAGTTGAGTCAACTCGGAGTGTTGACTTTGACTTTGACCTTGACTTTGACCAAGGTTGACCCGAGAAGGGGACTTGAGAAAGGAATGGTATCTAAGGGGTTGTTTCTGTATAGGGCGTGAGTAGAGTCGGTTGCAGGAGCAGAGACGTACAGTTATTTCACCCGACATTTGAGGTGAGTTTTCTCCTGTAGGAACGGATCAAAGGCACCAATGCCGACCCGTTTATGTATGTTAGTATGTTACGGACTAAGGTCCGATGTTGGGCGGGGCCCGATGTAGGTTTATATGTTTTCCGGGTTTCGACCCGATGCCGGATAGGGCCCGATGCCGGATGCGGTCTGATGCCTGGCGGGGCCCAATGTCGGGCAAGGCCGATGTCGGGCGGGGCCCGCTGTACTAGGGTGGGGTCCACGATATTTTGTTATGTGATTGTGTGATATGTGTATGGTATGTGGTACTTTGGGGAGCTCACTAAGCTTCGTGCTTACTGTAACAGTCGTTTATTTATTTAATAAATAAATAAATTAATGATTATATAATAGCCCTAAAATCAATAGTTATATAGCAAGGTGTTGGTCTCGAGGAGCTAATCGTTATAATTTTAGAGATTAGGGGGTTAAGATGTAAGTTTCGGATTTATTGTGTAAATATTTATGAAGTCGGGGGCTGAATATGTTGTAATTAAGACATTGGGGGCTGTTTGGTAATTTATGGGTCGAATTTGAAAAGGATTTTCGTGGTTAGGGTAGAAAGGGTAAAATATGGCCTCATTTTGAAAGAATAAGAAAAGGGAGGGACCAAAGGTGTTGTTATGGAGAAAAGTTTGATGGGCTACGGGACTATAAAACCCATCACCCGTTAACCCTAACCCTAGCATGAAGGTAGCCGCCATCATCGGAAGACCTCCAGCAGCCACCCTCACCTCTTCTCCTCTCCAGCCGCCGGAGCCAACCCTGCTACGTCGGAAAAAAAGCAAGACCGTTGATGTGGATTACCACCGCCGTTCCTCGAGCAGTTACGTCACCGCCTCCCCTCTCCGCTATCAAGGTCGTAAATGGCGCTGCCGGCAAGGACGTCTTTGCCAAGGTCCCATGGTCGCCGACGACAACAACCTCGGCTATCGTTGTTATCATTCACGGATAGAGAAACGACCCTATCGATCCTTCTTCCACGTTTCTGTTCCGGCGGTACGCTACTGTTATTCCATTGCCATCCGACCGCCACCTCCCTGCTGTTACCACCGTACCCTCCGCCACAACCATCACTGTTGAAGACGAAGGGCCGCCATGGAGCGCCAAGGCAGTATGTGACCGGAGGAGACCCTTGGTTGGTCGTCGTCGTTGGTTTGTTGCCGCCAATGTGAATCAGCCGCTTGCTCCGGCTGCCGTACGCCGCTACGCGAAGGTTGTGCTGGAATGTTGTATGCAGTCTAAGGTTTATGTGTGTGAGTTTGTCAAGCCGGAAAGCCGAGGACCGCCACTGCCACCATGTGCTGCTTGTATGTGTTTATTTTGTGTAGTGTGTGTGTGATTATTCTGAGTTTTAGCAGTGTAACGTGTAAAATTACAAAATGGAATAATGAGAAAGAAACCCTAACCGCCACCGTGAGGTGGTGGCTGCCGCCTCCTACCGCCACCGGCCGCCGTGTCGGGTGGCGGTGTGCTTTGATGGTGTTTTGACCCGTTTGGATGTTTGGACAAGGGAATATGAAACCCTAATGGGCCTAATGAGGCTTAATGGGCTTAATAAACCCTAATGGGCCCAATGAAGCTGAATGGACCAAAAAGCCCAAACGGATGACTAATGGGCCTAATGAAACCTTAATGAGTCTAATGAACCTTAATTGATCAAAAGACATATCAATTGGGCCTATTGGGCTAAGATGGGGTTGGAAACCCTAATTAGGGTTTAGAAAACCCTAATATTGGATTTATGGGCTTGGACTTATTGGGGCCCACTTTTGGGCCATTGGAATGGAATTGTGTGATTAAGCCCAATCACACCATATGACTTATTTAGAAGAATGATGGACTTAATGGATTAAGTTTTTAATGGGCTAAGTGAGAAACACTTAACCCTAATCGTCATTTTATGTGAAAACCCTAATTTCACTTGGGTTTTATTGTTGGGCCTTTCTATTGGGCCTTGATGATTGGGTTATTAATGGGCCATCCAAAGTCAAGTAATTGGACTAGAATAATTAATGGGCTTTAAGGTAAGGCCCATATGAGGAGTTGGGCCCAATTTAGAAAATTAGGCCATAGATGGGCCACAGTTTGGGCCTTAATGATTACATGATGTCGGGCCTTAGAATAAGACCATGTATGGGCTTGGGCCCAATTTGGAAAATTGGGCCATATGTTGGGCTTTGAGCCATAGTTGGACTTTTGGGCCTTTGGATTGGGCCTCGGGCTTGAATCAATCCAAGTTAAGGGTAGAGTAGTCTTTTACCCCCAAGCATGGACTTATGGTTATGTATTGGAACCCAATTATTAATTGGGTGTTATTTTGGTGTTGACAGTTCGGGAATCTGTCATCCAGCAGCTGGGGTTGAGTATGCGGGACTTCAGCAGTGTGGGGTTGAGTCTACGGGACTTCATCAGTGTGAGGTGAGTTACCTTCCAGTAGCGGTGGGTCTATGGCCACAATGCCGACCCACCAGTAGGAGTTGTATGTTAGATGATTGTCTTTGTGATATTCATCTAGGTTTGCTGCTACCTAATATGTTTTATGTTCTAGCATGTTACGATGTTATATGATACTGGTAGTAGGGGTGAAATAGTCCTCGGTTACCGGTCGATAGGACCGAAGGGGTAGTTTAGTACCCAGCCATGCTAGCCTGATTATGATGTATGTGATATGATATTATGTGGTAGTAGTAGGGGTGAAATAGTCCTCGGTTACCGGTCGACAGGACTGAAGGGGTAGGCCAGCACCCGAATGTGCTCGGCAATATGTGATTTATGTTTATATGCTAGGGTTTTATGTGGTAGTGGTAGGGGGTGAAATAGTCCCCGGTTACCGGTTGAAAGATACCGAAGAGGAGGCCAGCTCCCGGTTACCGGTTGAAAGATACCGGAGGGGTAGGCCAACACCCAGATATGCTAGGCAGTCACCGGTCGAGAGGACCGAAGAGGTAGGCCAGCTCCCAGATATGCTAGGCAAGTTCACCGGTCGAGAGGACCGAAGGGGTAGGTTGGGCACCCAGATATGCCTGGCAGTATGTATGTTATATGATTGTATGGTATGTGGTATGATGGGGGAACTCACTAAACTTCGTGCTTACGGTTTACAGTTTTGGTTTCGGGTACTCGTTTTCAAAGGAAAGGAGTCGGCTTGATCGCAACGCATCACACTATGTTTTCCGTACATGAGATCTTTGGGATTACACTCTGATATGGTTTTATGATAATATGTTTTGATTATTGATACTTTGGTTTTGACATGAGATATTAATATGAATGTTTTTATACTGATGGTTCTATATAATAACTTAATTAAAACGAAATTTTTGGTCATGAATTTTGGGATGTTATAAGTTGGTATCAGAGCCTTGGTTTGAGGGATTCGGGCACACTTCCGGGTGTGTCTGAACTCAAACTAAGGACTTGGTATGAAAATTTTCAAAAGTAAGATCATTTTATAAAAAGAATTTTGAAAAGAATTTGAAAGAGAAAAGAACTTTGAAAAGAACAATGTGTGTGATACGTGCAATCAGCCGAGCTCAAGTAAGTTTTCTCCAAGATACCTATACATGTTATGATATGATTATGAGAATTGCATGCTAGACTAGGGCTAAGGATCTAGGAGGATGCCTTATATGCCTATTGTATGTGCTTTTAGACTTGCATGCTAGTACTGATCAGTCAGTAATAGGATAGCCTGTTTAGGTTATGCCTGATTCTATGAGCCTTTGAATTGCATGTACAGAGTCTTGATTAGAGGATAGAGAGATTTGATTGGAATATGATAGTTTCCATTGTCTGAATGCTGCTTTCTTTGTGCTTTGTGGGACTTTTAGTAATGTGAGCTAACTATTAAGTGAATATGCTAAGTCACATGTGACACAGGCTGGATAATCTCAGAGTGATAGATTTGACCCTATTGCGCAGCTCTTGTTTGAGTCCAACCGTTCTAGGGATGGGTCTTTTACTCGAAGGATTATCTGATCTCTGTTGCATGTGGCTATATTCATGAGGTAGCTAGTTGACATTACTGGGAATCTTTCAGCAGCTGAGGACTAGGTGAGTTCGGGAACCTAGGAAAGCCTAGGATATGTTTCGGTGGGTTAGTAGTGAGGCTCTGTAACAACGTAAAGCCTTGGCGATAGGCGCTGCCCCCGGAACCAAATCAATGTGGAACTCTACCTGCCTCTCGGGTGGCACACCCGGCAACTCCTCGGGAAAAACATCCAGGAACTCACGCACTATCAGAACGTCATCCACCAAACTTGGCCCCTCAGTGGCCCCTCGTGTGTCCATCACATAGGCTACAAACCCGCTGCAGCAATGCTGTAAACTCTGCCTCGCTCTGGCAGCCGAACAAAAAGCTGTCTCAGAACGAGTACCCTCGCGGTACACCGTAAGTACTCCCCCACTAGGGTCTCGTATCGTCACCAACTGTCGCTCGCAGTCTATAACAGCCCCAAATCCGCTCAACCAATCCATGCCCACTATGACACACACGTCCCCCATCGCTATCGGGACCAGATCTATCGGGAACTCAACACCGAAGATCTCGAGTACACATCCTCGTATCACCTCCGTAGCATACACCGCTCGCTCGTCAGCTATGGAAACTCGCAGAGGTCGACTCAACGCCTCTCGTCTACTACTGATGTGCCGACTAAACACTATTGACACAAACGATCGACTCGCACCCGAGTCAAATAACACTAAGGCAGGTACAGAACTCACAAGAAAAGTACCTACGCATATCATCATATAAGCACAATATCTCGACTCAACATAAATAAATAAAGAATACATACCAGCCACAACATCGGGCGCTGCGCGGACCTCCTCCGCTGTCAACTGGAAAGCTCTCCCGCGAGCCTTCGGTGCCTCGGTCTTTACTGGCCGAACCTCGGTAACCCTAGCAGCAGGTGCAGATCCCTGTGCTGATCCCTGATGTAACTGCGGGCACTCGGCCTTCCGATGGCCAGTCTGGTTGCAATGAAAGCAAACCATAAATCCCTTGGGGCAATCCTTGGCGATATGCCCCTCCTTGCCACATTTGTAGCAAGCACCCGATCGACAGACCCCATCATGTCCCTTGCCGCACTTCCCACAAGTGCGGCCCTTCTGGCCTCCAGATCTCGTATCAGCGGGCTTGGCCCGCTTGGCTGCCGGCTGAGACTGTGCCGGCCGCCGATCCATCCTCTGAGACTCGGCCTCCTCCCTGGCCTGAGTCTCCAACTCAATCTCCCTCTTCCGGGCATTTGCCTGGAGCTCAGCAAATGACCGGTAAGTCGAGTTCGACACGAACTCCCGAATGTCCCTCCTCAAAACGCCCAAATACCGGCTCATGCGTGCTTGTTCAGTAGACACATGCTCAGGGCAGAACATCGCCCTCTCATGAAACTTCCTGGTAACCACCGTAACAGAATCAGTACCCTGCTTGAGGGTCAAGAACTCCTGAACCAACCGTTACCTCTCCACCGGGGGAACATACTCGTCTCTGAACATGGTGGTGAACCTCTCCCAGGTCACCGCTAAAATCTCTGCAAGAGTGAAGCTCGCCGTCACGAACTTCCACCAATCCTTCGCTCCCAAGCGGAGCTGGTTCAACGCGAACCGTACCCTCAGATGCTCTGGACATGAACACGTATGGAAGCATCCCTCGATATCAGAAATCCATCTCATCGCAGCGATCGGATCCTGCGTCCCATCAAACTCTGGTGGCTTCGTGTTGCTGAACTCTCGAAGCAACAACGAGTCACCTCCCTGAGGTCTGGCAGCAGCCACAGCTGCAGCAGCCGCAACCTGAGTCACCGCTGCGTACCGCTCATCAAACGTCTCAATCAATGTGGTCTTGTTAGACCCAAACATCTCCGGAATCTCGGCTCGAATCGCCGCTGCCACCTCATCGTGGATCATCTGACGAAGCTCCTCGTCACCCACACCGCTCGCCTCAGGTCTGTGGCGTGTCCCAACCATGATGTCTCTGAAATACAACATAATAATATCAGAGACTCGCTCGAGCATACTCACACTCGATAACTCAACCCTACTTGTTCCTTAGTACCCAAAGGATTCTTACTTAGGGTGCGCACTGCTCCGGTGTCTTCAGTAGTACGGGCCCTATACTACCGTCAACACCGCATCAGCATTCACTCTAAGTCCTCCTCCTTGGATCCCAGGTCACAAGCACTCTATATCTCACTGGCATAGGCTACCCTTCCGTAGACCCCTCATCAGCTCCTCACTGCTACCTACTCGCTCTCAAGCATCACATAGCAGCAAAATCCTTCCTAGGCTAAGGCATCACAAAATCAGGCCACTCTAGTCCTAATATGAATACCTAGCCAACTCTAGCATGCATATCATATCATAACATATCTCATAACACATAATGTAAGGGTATTTTGGGAAATCACCGTTCAGGCGCTGGCTGATCGTACATACTGCTTCCTTCTGCCTTTCTCAAAATCTTTTACTCTTTTAGAAAAATTGTTTATTTTATGAAAAACTTTCTCAATTCCTCAGTTTGAGTTCAGATTCATCCGAAGATGCAGCCGAATCCCTCAAACCAAGGCTCTGATACCAACTTGTAACAACGTAAATTTTCAAAACAATTTTTCATTTTTAAATCATACTTTCATTCACATGATAATCACAAAACATAATGTGTCACTGTGTCATAACAAAAACATGTCCCAGAATCTCAATAACATAAACTCCATAAGTGTGTACGGATCTTGCCGGCGCCTTCCTACGGTCCTCGCTAGTACCTGAAACACATATCATAACAACTGTAAGCATAAATGCTTAGTGAGTTCCCCAAAATACCACATGCCACACATACGCCTTTCCAGGCCACAACTCTGTAGGATCTTCCGATCCATGTGTCTCAGGGGACTCCCGTCCCAAATCCCGGTAGACCTTCCGGTCCTACCCGTATCGACCTTCCGGTCCGTAACCTCTTGACCTTCCGGTCCATATCATACATAATCATACATAGCACATACATATCACATAACCGCATATAGCACATACATCATAGCATACAAGACCTTCTGGTCACACATAAGTACCCTTCCAAGTACAATATAGTGAGAAGACTCACCTCAATGAAGTCGGATAAACTCTCGTGCTCAACGTCCCGACTTTACCTCCTCCTATTATTCAAATAACATCCTGATCAATATTCTCTCATGATCTCATCTCTACAAACTGGGTAGAAGGCCATTCTACCCTTCCCTGAACTCTCCTGAATCAGTCTTGACTAGAACCCTAAAGTCAACGAAAGTCAACGGTCAAACTTTGACCCGACTCGTCGAGTGCACATGGGCGACTCGGCGAGTCAATGCGGGTCCTCTGAATCCTTTCAGCCTCTCTTGGCTCGTCGAGTCATCCTTCCACTCGACGAGTTACACCTGACACGAATCGCGGGGCAACCCCGACTCGACTCGTCGAGTCCACTTATGGACTCGGCGAGTTGCCGCCATGCTCATACTCAAATGACCTTCTGAGGTCAGATCTGTTCCTCTAATCCATAGATCTGACCTTCCCAAGCTCAATAAACACGCAAAGGTTCGATCTTGATACTCATGAAATGTCCAAATAACCCTACTTGATGAATTAGCCCCAAATACAACATCCTAAGTCCATTTCTTCCATAACTCATCATAAAGCAAGGTGGATAGAGTTCTTTGGACCACTATGGGTCCAGATCTGAAGTCTAAACATGATAACAGACCATATTCCTAACAAATCAACCCAATAAAGGGTATAGAAAACCCTAGATCCATGGATTCTTTAACAAAACAGAAAAAGGATCGATATGCTACCTCAAGGATGATGTCCTTTGCTTGAAATCCACAGATATGCAACCTCCTTGGCCTCCTCTAAGCTGGAACCACCTTCTTCTTGCAAAACCAACCCACAAAGATCAAATAATGGCTTCTTCCCTCTCACAAACGCTCAAGCACTCTTAGGGTTTCTCTCAAGGGTCTGGTAGCCGCAAATGGTGGCTATAAAGGTCCTTAAATAGGGCTCAGCCCCGAGAATTAGGGTTTCATTAAACAGCGTGGACTCGCCGAGTCCGCGTATGGACTCGTCGAGTCCTTCATTAAATCAGACCAAAGTGCGCGATCCCACTCGGCGAGTCTGAGCGCCTACTCGCCGAGTCCCTTTCTAAAATTCAACATAAATACTTAAAATAAGATACCTGGGAATCCGGATGTTACAATTCTCCCCCACTAGAATCAGACTTCGCCCTCGAAGTCCTGCTCGGCAAACAACTCTGGATGTTGTTCCCGCATCTCCAACTCTGGCTCCCAGGTCAGCTCGGACCCTTTCCGATGTTGCCACTGGACCTGCACCAGGGACACTTCCTTGTTCCTCAGAACCTTGATCTTCCGATCCCGGATCGCGATTGGTCTCTCAGCATAGTTCAGACTCGCATCCACCTGAATATCCTCCAGCGGTACCACCGCCGACTCGTCGGCTATACACTTCCTCAACTGAGACACGTGGAAGGTATCATGAATCTGGATCAACTCTGCAGGTAGCTCCAACCGATATGCTACCTTGTCCACCCTAGCGGTCACCCTGAACGGACCGATATACCGGGGCCCCAGCTTGCCCCTCTTCCTGAACCGAATCACTCCTTTCGAAGGAGACACTTTTAGGAGTACGAATTCCCCCACCTGGAACTCCAGCTCGGATTGTCGCCGATCCGCATAACTCTTCTGACGACTCTGAGCCGTCAGTAATCTCTGTCTAACCTGCTGTATTTGCTCTGTCGTCTGAAGCACTATCTCAGTGCTACCCATCACACGCTGCCCTACCTCTCCCCAGCAAATGGGAGTCCGACACCTCCTCCCATACAACAACTCGAAAGGAGGCATACCAATACTAGAATGGTGGCTGTTGTTGTAGGAAAACTCAGCCAATGGCAGATACGTGTCCCAACTTCCTCCGAAGTCCAACACACATGCTCGAAGCATGTCCTCGAGCGTCTGAATCGTCCGCTCACTCTGCCCGTCCGTCTGTGGGTGGTAGGCGGTACTGAAATGCAATCTCGTACCCAACTCATCGTGGAACTTCTTCCAGAACCTGGAAGTGAAACGTACATCTCGATCTGACACAATCGAGATCGGTACCCCATGACGCGATACCACCTCTCTCACATATAATTCTGCCAACCTCTCAGCAGAAGAGCTCTCACTGATAGCAAGAAAATGCACGCTCGTCGTCAGCCGGTCGACGATCACCCAAATTGCATCGACACCCCTCGCGGTCCTCGACAATTTGGTGATGAAATCCATGGAAATCTGTTCCCACTTCCACTGGGGAACCTCGACCGGCTGCAACTTGCCATGCGGACGCTGGTGCTCGGCCTTAACCTTGCGGCAGGTCAAGCACCTCTCGACAAACCACGCAACATCCCTCTTCATACAGGGCCACCAATAATCTTTCTTCAGGTCTAAATACATCTTCGTGGCCCCGGGATGGATCGAGAACCTCGATCTATGCGCCTCCTCCATCAGAATGGTACGTGCTCCGCCTGCATACGACACCCAAATCCGACCTTGAAAGGTCATCAGCCCTCGACTATCGGTAGCGAACCCAGGTACCTGTCCAATCACGCGTTCCCTCTTGCGGTTCTCCGGTCTCACGGCCTCTGCCTGGGCCTCCCGAATGGTGTCCAACACCGGAGTCATCACAGTTAATCTCATACAAGTGCCTCGAATCGGGGCACTCTCCGCCCTACGACTCAACGCATCAGCTACAACATTAGCTTTGCCCGGGTGGTACAGGATTTCACAATCGTAGTCCTTTACCACGTCCAACCATCTCCTCTGACGCATATTCAGATTGGGCTGATCCATCAAATACTTCAAGCTCTTGTGGTCCGTGTATATGGTACACCGAACCCCATACAAATAGTGACGCCAGATCTTGAGGGCGAACACCACTGCTCCCAACTCCAAATCGTGGGTGGGATATCTCGTCTCATGAGGCTTCAGCTGCCTCGATGCATACGCTATCACATGCCCCCTCTGCATAAGTACTGCACCCAACCCCGATATCGATGCGTCACAATACACCACGAAATCCTCCATCCCTTCCGGGAGGGCTAACACAGGGGCTTCGCATAATCTCTGGCGAAGTGTCTCAAACGAGGTCTGCTGCTCCGGACCCCATGAAAAAGCAACACCCTTCCGGGTCAACCTGGTGAGAGGCACGACGATCTTGGAGAAATCTTTGATAAATCTCCGATAGTAGCCGGCCAATCCTAGAAAACTCCTGATCTCGGTGGGAGATCTCGGAACCTCCCAACTCATAACCGTCTCAATCTTGGCCGGATCGACCAAAATCCCATCCTGGTTGACGAGATGCCCCAAGAACTGGACCTCCCATATCCAGAACTCGCACTTGGAGAATTTGGCATAAAACCTCTCCGACCTCAAAACCCCAAGAATCTCTCTCAGATGCTCCTCGTGCTGCTTTCTAGATCTCGAATACACCAGTATATCGTCGATGAACACGATCACCGAACGATCCAACATCGGTCTACACACCCTGTTCATGAGATCCATGAACGTTGCTGGTGCATTGGTGAGCCCGAAAGGCATCACCAAGAACTCGTAATGCCCATAACGAGTCCTGAACGCCGTCTTCTAGATATCCTCATCACGCACTCTCATCTGATGATATCCAGACCTTACATCAATCTTGGAGAACCAAGACGCTCCCTGCAACTGATCAAACAAATCGTCGATCCTTGGTAATGGATAACGGTTCTTGACCGTCAACTTGTTCAACTCCCGGTAATCAATACACATCCGGTGTGAACCATCCTTTTTCTTGACAAAAAGGATCGGTGCTCCCCAGGGGGAGCTGCTCGGTCTAATAAACCCCTTCCCCAGCAGCTCCTGAAGCTGCAAGGATAACTCCTGCATCTCTGGCGGCACAAGCCGATAAGGCGCCTTGGCGATAGGCGCTGCCCCCGGAACCAAATCAATGCGGAACTCTACCTGCCTCTCGGGTGGCACACCCGGCGACTCCTCGGGAAAAACATCCGGGAACTCGCGCACTATCGGAACGTCATCCACCAAACTTGGCCCCTCAGTGACCCCTCGTGTGTCCATCACATAGGCTACAAACCCGCTGCAGCCATGATGTAAACTCTGCCTCGCTCTGGCAACCGAACAAAACGCTGTCCCGAAATGAGTACCCTCGCCGTACACCGTAAGTACTCCCCCACTAGGGTATCGTATCGTCACCAACTGTTGCTCGCAGTCTATAACAGCCCCAAATCCGCTCAACCAATCCATGCCTACTATGACACACACGTCCCCCATCGCTATCGGGACCAGATCTATCGGGAACTCAACACCGAAGATCTCGAGTACACATCCTCGTATCACCTCCGTAGCATACACCGCTCGCTCGTCAGCTATGGAAACTCGCAGAGGTCGACTCAATGCCTCTCGTCTGCTACTGATGTGCCGACTAAACGCTATCGACATAAACGATCGACTCGCACTCGAGTCAAATAACACTAAGGCAGGTACAGAACTCACAAGAAAAGTACTTACGCATATCATCATATAAGCACAATATCTCGACTCAACATAAATAAATAAAGAATACATACCAGCCACAACATCGGGCGTTGCGCGGACCTCCTCCGCTGTCAACTGGAAAGCTCTCCCGCGAGCCTTCGGTGCCTCGGTCTTTACTGGCCGAACCTCGGTAACCCTAGCAGCAGGTGCAGATCCCTGTGCTGATCCCTGATGTAACTGCGGGCACTCGACCTTCCGATGGCCAGTCTGGTTGCAATGAAAGCAAACCATAAATCCCTTGGGGCAATCCTTGGCGATATGCCCCTCCTTGCCACATTTGTAGCAAGCACCCGATCGACAGACCCCATCATGTCCCTTGCCGCACTTCCCACAAGTGTGGCCCTTCTGGCCTCCAGATCTCATATCAGCGGGCTTGGCCCGCTGGGCTGCCGGCTAAGACTGTGTCGGCCGCCGATCCATCCTCTGAGACTCAGCCTCCTCCCTGGCCTGAGTCTCCAACTCAATCTCCCTCTTCCGGGCATTTGCCTGGAGCTCAGCAAATGACCGGTAAGTCGAGTTCGACACGAACTCCCGAATGTCCCTCCTCAAGACGCCCAAATACCGGCTCATGCGTGCCTGTTCAGTAGACACCTGCTCAGGGCAGAACATCGCCCTCTCATGAAACTTCCTGGTAACCACCGTAACAGAATCAGTACCCTGCTTGAGGGTCAAGAACTCCTGAACCAACCGTTACCTCTCCACCGGGGGAACATACTCGTCTCTGAACATGGTGGTGAACCTCTCCCAGGTCACCGCTGAAATCTCTGCAAGAGTGAAGCTCGCCGTCACGAACTTCCACCAATCCTTCGCTCCCAAGCGGAGCTGGTTCAACGCGAACCGTACCCTCAGATGCTCCGGACATGAACACGTATAGAAGCATCCCTCGATATCAGAAATCCATCTCATCGCAGCGATCGGATCCTGCGTCCCATCAAACTCTGGTGGCTTCGTGTTGCTGAACTCTCGAAGCAACAACGAGTCACCTCCCTGAGGTCTGGCAGCAGCCACAGCTGCAGTAGCTGCAGCAGCCGCAACCTGAGTCACCGCTGCGTACCGCTCATCAAACGTCTCAATCAATGTGGTCTTGATAGACCCAAACATCTCCGGAATCTCGGCTCGAATCGCCGCTGCCACCTCATCGTGGATCATCTGACGAAGCTCCTCGTCACCCACACCGCTCGCCTCAGGTCTGTGGCGTGTCCCAACCATGATGTCTCTGAAATACAACATAATAATATCAGAGACTCGCTCGAGCATACTCACACTCGATAACTCAACCCTACTTGTTCCTTAGTACCCAAAGGATTCTTACTTAGGGTGCGCACTGCTCCGGTGTCTTCAGTAGTATGGGCCCTATACTACCGTCAACACCGCATCAACATTCACTCTAAGTCCTCCTCCTTGGATCCCAGGTCACAAGCACTCTATATCTCACTGGCATAGGCTACCCTTCGGTAGACCCCTCATCAGCTCCTCACTGCTACCTACTCGCTCTCAAGCATCACATAGCAGCAAAATCCTTCCTAGGCTAAGGCATCACAAAATCAGGCCACTCTAGTCCTAATATGAATACCTAGCCAACTCTAGCATGCATATCATATCATAACATATCTCATAACACATAATGTAAGGGTAATTTGGGAAATCACCGTTCAGGCGCTGGCTGATCGTACACACTGCTTCCTTCTGCCTTTCTCAAAATCTTTTACTCTTTTAGAAAAATTGTTTATTTTATGAAAAACTTTCTCAATTCCTCAGTTTGAGTTCAGATTCATCCGAAGATGCACCAGAACCCTAAAGTCAACGAAAGTCAACGGTCAAACTTTGACCCGACTCGTCGAGTGCACATGGGCGACTCGACGAGTCCATGCGGGTCCTCTAAATCCTTTCAGCCTCTCTTGGCTCGTCGAGTCATCCTTCCACTCGACGAGTTACACCTGACACGAATCGCGGGGCAACCCCGGCTCGACTCGTCGAGTCCACTTATGGACTCGGCGAGTTGCCGCCATGCTCATACTCAAATGACCTTCTGAGGTCAGATCTGTTCCTCTAATCCATAGATCTGACCTTCCCAAGCTCAATAAACACGTAAAGGTTCGATCTTGATACTCATGAAATGTCCAAATAACCCTACTTGATGAATTAGCCCCAAATACAACATCCTAAGTCCATTTCTTCCATAACTCATCATAAAGCAAGGTGGATAGAGTTCTCTGGACCACTATGGGTCCAGATCTGAAGTCTAAACATGATAACAGACCATATTCCCAACAAATCAACCCAATAAAGGGTATAGAAAACCCTAGATCCATGGATTCTTTAACAAAACAGAAAAAGGATCGATATGCTACCTCAAGGATGATGTCCTTTGCTTGAAATCCACAGATATGCAACCTCATTGGCCTCCTCTAAGCTGGAACCACCTTCTTCTTGCAAAACCAACCCACAACGATCAAATAATGGCTTCTTCCCTCTCACAAACGCTCAAGCACTCTTAGGGTTTCTCTCAAGGATCTGGTAGCCGCAAATGGTGGCTATAAAGGTCCTTAAATAGGGCTCAGGCCCCGAGAATTAGGGTTTCATTAAACAACATGGACTCGCCGAGTCCACGTATGGACTCGCCGAGTCCTTCATTAAATCAGACCAAAGTGCGCGATCCCACTCGGCGAGTCTGAGCGCCTACTCGCCGAGTCCCTTTCTAAAATTCAACATAAATACTTAAAATAAGATACCTGGGAATCCGGATGTTACAGGCTCAGTGAGACTTGGGTGTACCAGCTTGAGGAAGTGACTTGGAGGATTCGGGAGGATTATTGAGGAAAGTATGGATAAGTGTGGAAGGTAGTATTGGGCCCGTACTACTGAAAGCACAAGATCCATACTCGAATCAGTGAGAGTCTTGGAGAATCTGAGAAGCTTCGGGGAGAAGTTTGTGAATCGGTTTGTGGACAGAGGATGTTCCAGTGTTGCAGCTTCGCCATTGGAAAGTGAGCTAGCGAGCGTGACAGGGTGCTAGACCCTGAAGGATATGATTTCCAAGAAGTTCCAGATGCGAGATCGATTTGGAGCACTTTGAGAAGAGAGGTTCGTGCTAGGTGAGTTTAGTGGAGGGTCCCGGGAAGAGACCCATCGAGTGAGAGGCCAGCAGGGCCTGAGTAAGTGCAGCACGTACAGGACAGTGCACAAGGGAGTTTGTCGCTCCAAGGGTTTAGGCTACTACAGGGTAGTGGGGTTGGTCATGTCAGCAGAAGGTGATCAGTATTCCTTCAGATGTTGCGGGTATGTCATCTTATACTGCTACTAGATGGATGTTAGGAATACGTATCGCTTTGGAATTGTGAGTGGGTTTGGATAAGTCAGACCTCGGGTCGGTTTTTTTCTAGTGTTTGGGTTATCAAGGATCATATATGCCATCCTGCATGCCGAAAGGTCCTTGAGGAACCCACAGAGGAACGCATCTTACGGAGTGGGTTCCGCGTGTATCGTTATCATTCCAGATCTTTGTCGGGATCTGTGCGGGAGTATTATTTAGAGTATACTCGGTCAAGAGTAGAGCGATAGTTCTCTAGTGTAGTCAGCGTTCAGTGATTCTATCATGGTTCAGGTATGGTCGACAATTGTCTATGGATGAACTTCGGAGTTCAAGGCACTACCGTTGCTAGGGGAGGACCGGTACCATGAAGATGGTAATGTCAGTTGCGGGTGTTAGATGCATGAGCGGATGGTCATTGGATGATCAAGAGAATTGTATTTTTCACATGGGCTGTGTTCGGTTAGAGTTCGGTGGTACTGCAAGATTGGAAGTGGGAATGAGGATTCGTCAGCCAGAATGAAGATTAAGGCCTTCAGTCGACAGCATGGGAGATGGATTGAGGTGTCAGACTGGACCAGATTTCAAGAGTACTCTTCACGATTTCAGAGGATGGACGATCGTAAGGTTTGACTGGTAATTGATCATTAGCATTGGTAGGCACAAGTTGCCATCAGTGGGATACTAGAAAGCGAGAAGGATTGGGAATCTTTCAATTCTCGCGTACAGCGAAGACCTAGTCGAATCTAAGTGGGGGAGAGACTTTTTGTAAAGTTCTCCAAATGTGAGTTCTGGTTGCACGAGGTGTAATCTCTTGGGCACCTTGTCAACCGGAAGGGCATTATGGTCGATCCGGCCAAGATAGAGGTTGTGATGCAGTGGGAGATTCTGAGGTCTCCAGTTGAGATTCGGAGTTTCCTGGGTCTAGCGGGTTATATCGGAGATTTATATGGGACTTCTCCAAGATTGCGGTTCCTTTGATCCGACTGACCAAGAAGTCGGTGGCCTTTCGCTGGGGGCCGAGCAGCAGGCAGCCTTCGAGACTCTCAGACAGCGGTTGTGCGAGGCACCGATTCTCACCCTGCCAGAGGGTGTAGATGATTTCGTGGTTTACTATGATGCTTTGATCACGGGCATGGGTGCGGTACTGATACAGTGGGGTCACGTGATAGCAGATTTCGGGAACCAAGTTAGAGTTCCGGTTAGGACTCAAGTTTAGTGGTATTAGGTCGAGTGCGTGTTCGACCCGGTTTGGAAAGTGTTGTAAGACTACGGGGGTAGCCGTAGCATTCATTAGCAGTCAGATAGTATGGAAATTGTTGTAAGACTACGGGGGTAGCTGTAGCATTCACTAGCCATAAGATAGTATGGAAAGTGTTGTAAGACTACGGGGGTAGCCGTAGCATTCACTGGTGATTAGATAGTATGGAAAGTGACGTAAGACCGCGGGTGTAGCCGTAGCATTCACTAGCAGCCTGATAGTGATAGAGTGATGTAAGCCTGCGGGTGTAGCCGTAGAATTCACTAGGTTGGTAGATAGCTTGAGCGCGTTGTTAGGACGCGGAAGGAACAGTAGTACCCACTAGTTCGGGTGTAGCAGTGAGGATATGGAAATCCACAGATTGGTTTATTTTTTCAGAGGGATTAGACATGGTTAAGCCAGTAATAAGACTGTAGGAACGCCACTGCAGTTATGAGATCAGGAAAGCAATGGATCGTATAAGGCCATTTGTGATATAAGTCTACCATTGGTCAGGTAGCAATCACTTTTAGTCTTCGATTTTGGTGACGTCAGGACTCGACGCATAGACCCGATCGGTTAGATCAGAAGGTTGTTAGAGCCTCAGTGACATGATAACTAGTGGCAACTAGTTCCAGAGAATGATTTCGTTCAAGAGTCGTGTGAGACGACTAAGTGGGGGTCCTTTGGCTCTGCAGCCGGGCCGGAACCCGGTATTTCAGATGATTGGCGAACAAATTGAGACAAGGTAGGTTGTAACATCCCAAAATTCAAGACCAAAAATTTCGTTTTAATTAAGTTATTATAAAACCAACAGTATAAGAAAACATCCATAATATCATGTCATGTCAAAACCAATGTGTCAATAATCAAGACATTTTATCATAAAACCATATCAGAGTGTAATCCCAAAGATCTCATGTGCGGAAAACATAGTGTGATGCGCTGCGATCAAGCCGGCTCCTTTCCTTTGAAACGAGTACCTGAAACCAAAACTGTAAACCGTAAGCACGAAGCTTAGTGAGTTCCCCCATCACACCACATGCCATACAATCACATAGCATACATACTGCCAGACAATTCTGGGGTGTCCGACCAACCCGGTGCGGCCATTCTGGGGTGCCGACCTACCCGGTACGGCCATTCTAGGGTGCCGACCTACCCGTGTCAAGCCATTCTGGGGTGCTGACCTACCCGTGTCAAGCCGTTCTGGGGTGCTGACCTACCCATCGGTCCTAACAACCGAACCTCGGGGACTATTCCACCCCTACTGCTACTATCACATACATCATAACATAAACATACTATCAGACATATTTGGGATGTGCGACCTACTCTTCGGTCCTAACAACCGAACTTGGGGACTATTCCCCTCCTACTACCACTATCACATATAACATATCATGTCAGCATATAAACATATCATAACATATTGTCAGACATATCTGGGGTGTCCGACCTACCCATCAGTCCTAACAACCGAACTTGGAGACTATTCTCCCCCTACTACCACTATCACATATAACATATAATGCCAGCATATAACATATCAGGTATTAGCAAACCTAGATGAATATCACAAAGACAATCATCTAACATACAACTCCTACTGGTGGGCCGGCATTGTGGCCGTAGACCCACCGCTACTGGAAGGTAACTCACCTCACAGCTGTTGGCTGACAGATTCCCGAACTGTCAACACCAAAATAACACCCATCAGTCCTAACAACCGAACTTGGAGACTATTCTCCCCCTACTACCACTATCACATATAACATATAATGTCAGCATATAACATATCAGGTATTAGCAAACCTAGATGAATATCACAAAGACAATCATCTAACATACAACTCCTACTGGTGGGTCGGCATTGTGGCCGTAGACCCACCGCTACTGGAAGGTAACTCACCTCACACTGCTGAAATCCCGTTGACACAATCCCACACTGTTCAAGTCCTGCAGACTCAACCCCAGCTGTTGGCTGACAGATTCCCGAACTGTCAACACCAAAATAACACCCAATTAATAATTGGGTTCCACTACATAATCATAAGTATGTTCTTTGGGTAATTACCACATTACCACTAGCTTGGTTTATTCAAGCCCAAGGCCCAATCCATAGGCCCCAAGTCAATTAGGAATCAAAGCCCAACACATGGACCAATTTTCCAAATTGGGCCTAGGCCTATACATGGTCTCATTCTAAGGCCCAACATCATATAATCATTAAGGCCCAAACTATGGCCCATCTATGGCCCAATTTTCCAAATTGGGCCCAAACCCCCTTACATGGGCCTTACCCTAGGCCCATTAAACTATTCTAGTCCAATTGCTTGACCTTGGATGGCCCATTAATAATCCCATCATCAAGGCCTAATAAAGAGGACCAACAATAAACCCAAGTGAAATTAGGGTTTCACATAAAATGATGATTAGGGTTAAGTTTACTACTTAACCCATTAGGGACTTAATCCCCTAAGGACTTAATCCGTTAAGTCCAATGTTGCTTAGATTAATCTTTGCCAATGATTATTATTTAATATTTCAAACTATTAAATAATTCCCGTGTGTGTGTCGTGTGTGTGTCCCGATTAATTCTCAAAATTAGGGTTTCATGCATTAGGGTTTTCCAAACCCTAATTAAGGTTTCCAACCCACATTAGTCCATTACGCCCAATAGCTAAGTCCTTAGATCCATTAGAGTTCACTAAGCCCATTAGACACATGTTTGGGCTTTAATGTCAATTAGGGCTTTATTGGGCCCATTAGGGTATTAGTCCCTTGTCCAAACATCCCAACCAAATCACAACACAACTAAGAACACCACCACCCAACACGGTGGCCGGTGGCGGCAGCCACCACCCTACGGTGGTGGTTTGAGTTCCATTTCATTATTCCAATTTTTACAATTACAATGAACTCACGAAATAACACACACACACTATACTAAAATAAACACACACACACACACATAACCACCTTGTGGCGGCCGGCGGTGGCGCATGGCGGCAGCCACCACCTCACGGTGGTGGTGGTGGTTGTTCTCGTTATCCGGACAAGCAACACACGCAACTCAAACTCAACGGAAATGCACACACCCACACTATAATCTTGCAACCAGATCTAACCACCCTCCTGGTGGCGACGGGAGATGGCCGGCAGCAGCTAATGGATACATTTTGCGGTGACAGCCACCACCGCGAGGTGGTGGCGGAGTTTCACTTATTTCCCAGCCGAGCATTCACACGCCCATACACTTAAACACGACCTGGAGGCTAGAACTTTCCCGACTCAGCCCCCACGGTGGCAAACGACGACCAAACCCCTTCCCCCCCCCCCACCACCGGTTCCCGTCGACATACACGATGCCAGTCCGCAGAAAGAGCGAAGAAGAAGACGTAGGTGGTGGCAGCGGACCTTACCATGAGCTCCCTTCCACTCACGACTCGCATAGACAACGTAATCCGCTTCACGGTCTCGGCTGATCGGAAAACAGATGAAAGAAAAGTGGTGGCGGCGGTTCTCTTGCTTCGACTTCGTCACCAACGGATCTCCTGATCAGGAAGATGGGGCATGGCTGTCGGCCTCGGTGGTCCAAGTCATTGGTGGCCGATCAGAAATAGCTTGATGGTGGCGGCAGTGAGGAGACATAAGGGGGTGCGGCGCCGGAGACGGGAGGTACAAGGTGAAGGTGGCGGTTGGTTTATCAATTAGGGTTAGGGTTAATATGGCATGGGTTTTATATGGAGGCTGCACACATGAGGGTGACGGGTTCACCCGTTTTTTCACAAACTTCTGGCCATTTTGCCAATATCGGCCCCTCCCCACTAGAGTTTTTCCAATTTAAACCTAAATTTTACCTTTTAGCCCCCAACTTCCTAAAATCTTTACAATTTAATCATAATAATTACCCTTTGAACCCTTACCATTAAAATCCCTTACAACTTAGGTACACAATTTACCAAACAGTCCCCCAATGTCTCAATTATAACATATTCAGCCCCTCCACCTCATTTCTTTTTAAAATAATTCACGATAATTACCACAGAGCCCCTGTCTTCATAATTATTTATAAAATGAGTCCCGAACTCACACTTTTAACCCCCGACTTCTAAAAATGTGGCAATTAATTCCTCGAACCCAACACCCTGCATATATAATTATTTATTTTAGGCTACCATTCGTTCATTAATTTATTTATTTAACTAATAAATAAACGGGTGTTACAACTCTCCCCCACTTAAATTAGATTTCGTCCTCGAAATCATTCCTTACCATTCCTTACTCGCCCAACCACTCTAGTAGCATGGTCACCAACTTGGGCACACCCTAGCTTTCCCAGGGTAGCCATGACCAATCCTCGTAAAGCCCTAAAATCCACAGGTGAACGAATTCCTCGCAACAAGATCTCATTTACCCCGTCTGAAATCTGCTGTCGTGAGATAGTCTGATTCCCTGACAGACTACTCATAATGGATCTTTATTGTTGAATCTACTTCGTTCATCCCTCAACAGGCTACTCAACTTCTGATAGCTTTAGGTTCTCACTATAAAACAGGTTCACAAACCCAATTATCCCTGCAGATCACTTATACTTGGACAAGGCTCAGCTGATCCCGCTATGAGTGACTTGTCACTTCCTAGATCAACCAGCTATTCCGTCCGTACTTGCAACCTGAAACACAAATGCTAACACTGCCCAAACGTTGAAACTGCCCGAACACTGAACTGCCTGAAGTAGTATTCAGCCTCATGGCCGCTTGCCAAAACCTATCGAGACCTTCCTGGTCTCAATTCATCCATCAGTCATCTAAAATATCGGGTTTCTGCCCGGCTGTGGAGCCAAAAGACTCCCACTTAGTCGTCTCGCACGACTTCTAAACGTGATCCTTCTCTGAACTAGTTGCGACTAGTTATCATGCCACTGTGGCTCTAACAACCTCCTGATCTAACCGATCGGGTCCATGCGTCGCATCCTGTCATCATCCAATCCAAGACTAAAAGTGATTGCTACCTAACCAATGGTAGCCTTACATCACAAACGCCCTTAAGCAGTCCATTACTTCCCTGATCTCATAACTGTAGTGGCGTTCCTACAATCTTATCACTTGCTCAACCAGATCTAATCCATCTGGGTAATACCGAAATCCAATATGTGGATTTCCATATCCTCACTGCTGCACCCGAATTGGTGGGTACTACTGTTCCTTCCGCGTTCTAACGACACGCTCATGCCATCTACCAACCTAGTGAATGCTACGGCTACACCCGCAGACTTACAACACTCTATCACTATCTAGCTGCTAGTAAATGCTACGGCTACACCAGCAGACTTACAACACTCTAATACTATCTGGAAACCTGGGGAATGCTACGGCTACACCCGCAGACTCACAACACCCTAACACTATCTGCCAACCTGGTGAATGCTACGACTACACCCGCAGACTTACAACACCCTGACACTATCTGCCAACCTGGTGAATGTTACGGCTACACCCGTAGACTTACAAAACCTTAACACTATCTGCCAACCTGGTGAATGCTACGGCTACACCCGCAGACTTACAACACCCTAACACTATCTGCTAACCTGGTGAATGCTACGGCTACACCCGTAGACTAACAACACCCTCACACTATCTGCTGCTAGTGAATGTTACGGCTACACCCGCAGACTTACAACACTTTTGGTGCTAACTGACCTTTCGTGAATGCTACAGCTACCCTTGTAATCTTACAACACTTTCCATACTATCTGACTACTAGTGAATGCTACGGCTACTCCCGTAGTCTTACAACACTTTCCATACTATCTGGCTGCTAGTGAATGCTACAGCTACTCCCGTAGTCTTACAACACTTTCCAACCCGGGTCGAACACGCACTCGACCTAACCCTCAACTGAACTCGAGTCCTAACCGGAACTCTAACCTAGTTCCCGAAACCTGCTATCACGTGACCCCACTGTATCAGTACCGCACCCATGCCTGTGATCAAAGCGTCACTGTAAACCACAAAATCATCTACACCCTCTGGCAGGGTGAGAATCGGTGCCTCGTACAACCGCTGTCTGAGAGCCTCGAAGGCTGCCTGCTGCCCAGGCCCCCAACGAAAGGCCACCGACTTCTTGGTCAGTCGGGTCAAAGGAACCTCAATCTCGGAGAAGTCCCGTATAAATCTCCGGTAATAACCCGCTATACCTAGGGAATTCCGAATCTCATATGGAGACCTCGGAATCTCCCACTGCATCACGGCCTCTATCTTGGCCGAATCAACTAGAATACCCTTCTGGTTGACAAGGTGGCCAAGAGATTGCACCTTGCGCAACCAGAACTCACAGTTGGAGAACTTTATAAAAAGTCTCTCCCCCACTTAGATTCGACTAAGTCTTCACATTACATGAGAATTGAAGGATTCCCAATCCTTCTCGCTTTCTAATATCCCACTGATGACAACCTGTGCCTGCCAATGCTAGCGTTTAATCGCCGATTAAACCTTGAGATCTCCCATCCTCGGAAATCTCGATGAGTACTCTTGAAATCTGATCCAGTCTGACACCTCAATCCATCTAACATGCTGTCAATTAAAGACCTTAATCTTCACTCTAGCTGACGAATCCTTGTTCCCACTCCCAATCTCGCAGTAACACTGAACTCTAACCGAACACAACCCATGCGAAAACACAATTCTCTTGAACATCCAATGACCAACCACTTATGCATCTAACACCCGCGACTGACACTACCCTCTTCCTGTCACCAGTTCTGTCCTAGCAACGGTAGTGCCTTGAACTCTAAAGTTCATCCATAAACAATCACCGACCATACCTGAACAATGGTAGAATCCCTGAATGTTGACCTCACTGGAGAACTATCACTCCAACCCTGACCGAGTATCCTCTAAATAATACTCCTGCATAGATCCCAACAAGGATCCGAAATGATAACGGTACGTGCGGAACCCACTTCGCAAGATGCCTCCCTGTGTGGGTTCATCAAGGACTTTTCGGCATGCATGATGGCATATATGATCCTTGATAACCCAACACTAGCAGAAAATCGACCCGAGATCTGACTTATCCAAACTCACTCGCAATCCCAAAGCGATACATATTTCAAACATCCATCTAATAGTAGTAGAAGATGGCATACCCGCAACATCTGGAGGAATCCTAATCACCTCCGGCTGACATGATCAACCCTGCCACATTTGTAGCAGCCTAAACCCTTGGAGTGACAAACTCCCTCGTGTACTTTCTCGTACGCGCTGCACTGACTCAGGCCCTGCTGGCCTTTCACCCGATGATCAGAAGTCATGGGTCTCTTCCCGGGACCCTCTACTATACGCACCTGGCACACACCTCTCTTTCCAGGGTGCTCCCAAATCGATCCTGCATCTGCAACTCTTGGAAATCATATCCTTCAGGGTCTGACACCCTGTCGCGCTCAATAGCTCGCTTGCCAATGGCTAAGCTGCAACAATTGGAACATCCTCTGTTCCCAAACTGGGTCACAAACTCTTCCCTGAAGCTTCTTAGATTCTCCAAGACTCTCTCTGATTCGAGTATGGATCCTGTGCTTTCAGTAGTACAGGCCCAATACTACCTTCCACACTTATCCATCCTTTCCTCAGCAATCCTCCCGAATCCTCCAAGTCACTTCCTCAAAATGGTACACCCAAGTCTCATTGAACCTCATTACTAACCCACTAAAACGTATCCTAGGCTTTCCTAGGTTCCCGAACTCACCCAGTCCTCAGCTGCTGAAAGATTCCCAGTAATGTCAACTAGCTACCTCATGAATATAGCTAGCTCACATTACTAAGAGTCTCACAAAGCACAAAGCAAGCAACATTCAGACAATAGAAAATCTAACCATCATATTCCAATCAAATCATTCTATCCTCTAATCAGGAATCTGTACATGCACTTCAAAGGCTCATACAATCAGGCATAACCTAAACAGGCTATCCTATTACTGAATGGTCAGTACTGGCATGCAAGTCTACAAGCACATACAATAGGCATATAAGGCATCCTCCTAGATCCTTAGCCCTAATCTAGCATGCAATTCTCATAATCATATCATATCATACCATAACATAACATATATGGGTATCTTGGGGGAAACTTACTTGAGCTCGGCTGATTGCACGCATCACACACTTTGTTCTTCTCAAAGTTCTTTTCTCTTTTCAGATTCTTTTCAACTCCTTTTTATAAAATGGTTTTACTTTTAAAAATTTTCATACCAAGCCCTTAGTTTGAGTTCAGACACACCCGAGAGTATGTCCGAATCCCTCAAACCAAGGCTCTGATACCAACTTGTATCATCCCAAAATTCAAGACCAAAAATTTCGTTTTAATTAAGTTATTATAAAACCACAGTATAAGAAAACATCCATAATATCATGTCATGTCAAAACCAATGTGTCAATCATCAAGACATTTTATCATAAAACCATATCAGAGTGTAATCCCAAGGATCTCATGTGCGGAAAACATAGTGTGATGCGCTGCGATCAAGCCGGCTCCTTTCCTTTGAAACGAGTACCTGCAACCAAAACTGTAAACCGTAAGCACGAAGCTTAGTGAGTTCCCCCATCACACCACATGCCATACAATCACATAGCATACATACTGCCAGACAATTATGGGGTGTCCGACCTACCCGGTGCGGCCATTCTGGGGTGCCGACCTACCCGTGTCAAGCCATTCTGGGGTGCTGACCTACCCGTGTCAAGCCGTTATGGGGTGCTGACCTACCCATCGGTCCTAATAACCAAACCTCGGGGACTATTCCACCCCCTACTGCTACTATCACATATATCATAACATAAACATACTATCAGACATATCTGGGATGTCCGACCTACTCTTCGGTCCTAACAACCGAACTTGGGGACTATTCCCCTCCTACTACCACTATCACATATAACATATCATGCCAGCATATAAACATATCATAACATATTGTCAGACATATCTGGGGTGTCCGACCTACCCATCGGTCCTAACAACCGAGCTTGGGGACTATTCTCCCCCTACTACCACAATCACATATAACATATCATGCTAGCATATAACATATCAGGTAGTAGAAAACCTAGATGAATATCACAAAGACAATCATCTAACATACAACTCCTACTGGTGGTCCGGCATTGTGGCCGTAGACCCACTGCTACTGGAAGGTAACTCACCTCACACTGCTGAAGTCCCGTAGACACAATCCCACACTGCCGAAGTCCTGCAGACTCAACCCCAGCTGCTGGCTGACAGATTCCCGAACTGTCAACACCAAAATAACACCCAATTAATAATTGGGTTCCACTACATAATCATAAGTACGTTCTTTGGGTAATTACCACATTATCCCTAGCTTGGCTTATTCAAGCCCAAGGCCCAATCCATAGGCCCCAAGTCAATTAGGAATCAAAGCCCAACACATGGCCCAATTTTCCAAATTGGGCCTAGGCCTATACATGGTCTCATTCTAAGGCCCAACATCATATAATCATTAAGGCCTAAACTATGGCCCATCTATGGCCCAATTTTCCAAATTGGGCCCAAACCCCTTACATGGGCCTTACCCTAGGCCCATTAAATTATTCTAATCCAATTGCTTGACCTTGGATGGCCCATTAATAATCCCATCATCAAGGCCCAATAAAGAGGCCCAACAATAAACCCAAGTGAAATTAGGGTTTCACATAAAATGATGATTAGGGTTAAGTTTCTTACTTAACCCATTAGGGACTTAATCCGTTAAGTCCAATGTTGCTTAGATTAATCTTTGCCAATGATTATTATTTAATATTCAAGCTATTAAATAATTCCCGTGTGTGTGTCCCGATTAATTCTCAAAATTAGGGTTTCATGCATTAGGGTTTTCCAAACCCTAATTAAGGTTTCCAACCCACATTAGTCCATTAGGCCCAATAGCTAAGTCCTTAGATCCATTAGGGTTCACTAAGCCCATTAGACACATGTTTGGGCTTTAATGTCAATTAGGGCTTTATTGGGCCCATTAGGGTTTTAGTCCCTTGTCCAAACATCCCAACCGAATTACAACACAACTAAGCACACCGCCACCCGACACGGCGGCCGGTGGCGGCAGCCACCACCCTACGGTGGTGGTTTGAGTTCCATTTCATTATTCCAATTTTTACAATTACAATGAACTCACGAAATAACACACACACACACACTATACTAAAATAAACACACACACACACATAACCACCTTGTGGCGGCCGGCGGTGGCGCATGGCGGCAGCCACCACCTCACGGTGGTGGTGGTGGTTGTTCTCGTTATCCGGACAAGCAACACACGCAACTCAAACTCAACGGAAATGCACACACCCACACTATAATCTTGCAACCAGATCTAACCACCCTCCTGGTGGCGACGGGAGATGGCCGGCAGCAGCTAATGGATACATTTTGCGGTGACAGCCACCACCGTGAGGTGGTGGCGGAGTTTCACTTATTTCCCAGCCGAGCATTCACACGCCCATACACTTAAACACGACCTGGAGGCTAGAACTTTCCCGACTCAGCCCCCACGGTGGCAAACGACGACCAAACCCCTTCCCCCCCCCCCACCACCGGTTCCCGTCGACATACACGATGCCAGTCCGCAGAAAGAGCGAACAAGAAGACGTAGGTGGTGGCAGAGGACCTTACCATGAGCTCCCTTCCACTCACGACTCGCATAGACAACGTAATCCGCTTCACGGTCTCGGCTGATCGGAAAACAGATGAAAGAAAAGTGGTGGCGGCGGTTCTCTTGCTTCGACTTCGTCACCAACGGATCTCCTGATCAGGAAGATGGGGCATGGCTGTCGGCCTCGGTGGTCCAAGTCATTGGTGGCCGATCAGAAATAGCTTGATGGTGGCGGCAGTGAGGAGACATAAGGGGGTGCGGCGCCGGAGACGGAAGGTACAAGGTGAAGGTAGCGGTTGGTTTATCAATTAGGGTTAGGGTTAATATGGCATGGGTTTTATATGGAGGCTGCACACATGAGGGTGACGGGTTCACCCGTTTTTTCACAAACTTCTGGCCATTTTGCCAATATCGGCCCCTCCCCACTAGAGTTTTTCCAATTTAAACCTAAATTTTACCTTTTAGCCCCCAGCTTCCTAAAATCTTTACAATTTAATCATAATAATTACCCTTTGAACCCTCACCATTAAAATCCCTTACAACTTAGGTACACAATTTACCAAACAGTCCCCCAATGTCTCAATTATAACATATTCAACCCCTCCACCTCATTTCTTTTTAAAATAATTCCCGATAATTACCACGGAGCCCCTGTCTTCATAATTATTTATAAAATGAGTCCCGAACTCACACTTTTAACCCCCGACTTCTAAAAATGTAGCAATTAACTCCTCGAACCCAACACCCTGCATATATAATTATTTATTTTAGGCTACCATTCGTTCATTAATTTATTTATTTAACTAATAAATAAACGGGTGTTACATAGGTCTCGGTAGATGTTGGGAAGCAGCCATGTGGCAACATACTGCTTCAGGCAGTTCAATGTTTGGACAGTTTCAGCGATTGGGAATATTAGTATTTGTGTTTAGGTTGCAAGTTCGGATGGAAAAGCTGGTTGATTGGGAAGTGACAAGTCACTCACGGCGGGATTATCTGAGCTTTAGCCGAGTATAAGTGACCTGCAGAGATAATTGGGTCTGTGATTTCCGTTTTCTAGTGGGAGCCTCAGGTTATCAGTAGTTGAGTAGCCAGTCGAGGGATAAACAGACTAGATTCGCCGATGATGATTCAGTATGAGTGGTCTGTCAGGGAATCAGACCATCTCGAGATAGTAGATTCAGACGAAGTAGATGTGATCCTGTTACGAGGACTTCGTTCATATGAGGATATTAGGGCTTTGCGAAGATTGGTCACAGCTACCTTGGGAAGGCTAGGGTGTGCCCAAGACGGTGATCATGTTACTAGAAGTGGTTTGGCATATAAGAAATAGTAAGGAGTGATATCGAGGACGAAATCTAATTTAAGTGGGGGAGAGTTGTAACACTCGTTTATTTATTTAATAAATAAATTAATTAATGATTATATAATAGCCCTAAAATCAATAGTTATATAGCAAGGTGTTGGTCTCGAGGAGCTAATCGTTATAATTTTAGAGATTAGGGGGTTAAGATGTAAGTTTCGGATTTATTTTATAAATATTTATGAAGTCAGAGGCTGAATATGTTGTAATTAAGACATTGGGGGCTGTTTGGTAATTTATGGGTCAAATTTGAAAAGGATTTTCGAGGTTAGGGTAGAAAGGGTAAAATATGGCCTCATTTTGAAAGAATAAGAAAAGGGAGGGACCAAAGGTGTTGTTATGGAGAAAAGTTTGATGGGCTACGGGACTATAAAACCCATCACCCGTTAACCCTAACCCTAGCATGAAGGCAGCCGCCATCATCGGAAGACCTCCAGCAGCCACCCTCACCTCTTCTCCTCTCCAGCCGCCGGAGCCAACCCTACTACGTCGGAAAGAAAGCAAGACCGTTGATGTGGATTACCGCCGCCGTTCCTCGAGCAGTTACGTCGTCGCCTCCCCTCTCCGCTGTCAAGGTCGCAAATGGCACTGCCGGCAAGGACGTCTTTGCCAAGGTCCCATGGCCGCCGACGACAACAACCTCGGCTATCGCTGTTACCATTCACGGATAGAGAAACAAACATATCGATCCTTCTTCCCCGTTTCTATTCCGGCGGTACGCTGTTGCTATTCCATTGCCATCCGACCGCCACCTCCCTGCTGTTACCGCCGTACCCTCCGCCACAACCATCACTGTTGAAGACGAAGGGCCGCCATGGAGCGCCAAGGCAGTATGTGACCGGAGGAGACCCTTGGTTGGTCGTCATCGCTGGTTTGCTGCCGCCAACGTGAATCTGCCGCTTGCTCCGACTGCCGTACGCCGCCACGCGAAGGTTATGTTGGAGTGTTGTATGTAGTCTAAGGTTTATGTGTGTGAGTTTGTCAAGCCGGAAAGCCGAGGACCGCCACTGCTACCACCGTGACGTGGTGGCTGCCGCCATGTGCTGCTTGTGTGTGTTCATTTTGTGTAGTGTATGTGTGATTATTCTGAGTTTTAGCAGTGTAATGTGCAAAATTACAAAATGGAATATTGAGAAAGATTCCCTAACCGCCACCGTGAGGTGGTGGCTGCCGCCACCGGCCGCCGTGTCGGGTGGCGGTGTGCTTTGATGGTGTTTTGACCCGTTTGGATGTTTGGATAAGGGACAAAGAAACCCTAATGGGCCTAATGAGGCTTAATGGGCTTAATAAACCCTAATGGGCCCAATGAAGCTTAATGGACCTAAAAGCCCAAACAAATGACTAATGGGGCTAGTGAAACCTTAATGAGTCTAATGAACCTTAATTGATCCAAAGACATATCAATTGGGCCTATTGGGCTAAAATGGGGTTGGAAACCCTAATTAAGGTTTAGAAAACCCTAATAATGGATTTATGGGCTTGGACTTATTGGGGCCCACTTTTGGGCCATTGGAATGGAATTGTGTGATTAAGCCCAATCACACCATATGACTTATTTAGAAGAATGATGGACTTAATGGATTAAGTCCTTAATGGATTAAGTTTTTAATGGGTTAAGTGAGAAACACTTAACCCTAATCGTCATTTTATGTGAAAACCCTAATTTCACTTGGGTTTTATTGTTGGGCCTTTTTATTGGGCCTTGATGATTGGGTTATTAATGGGCCATCCAAAGTCAACTAATTGGACTAGAATAATTAATGGGCTTTGAGGTAAGGCCCATATGAGGAGTTGGGCCCAATTTGGAAAATTGGGCCATAGATGGGCCACAGTTTGGGCCTTAATGATTACATAATGTCGGGCCTTAGAATAAGACCATGTATGGGCTTGGGCCCAATTTGGAAAATTGGGCCATATGTTGGGCTTTGAGCCATAGTTGGACTTTTGGGCCTTTGGATTGGGCCTCGGGCTTGAATCAAGCCGAGTTAGGGGTAGAGTAGTCTTTTACCCCCAAGCATGGACGTATGGTTATGTACTGGAACCCAATTATTAATTGGGTGTTATTTTGGTGTTGACATTTCGGGAATCTGTCATCCAGCAGCTGGGGTTGAGTCTGCGGGACTTCAGCAGTGTGGGGTTGAGTCTACGAGACTTCAGCAGTGTGAGGTGAGTTACCTTCCAGTAGCGGTGGGTCTACGGCCACAATGCCGGCCCACCAGTAGGAGTTGTATGTTAGATGATTGTCTTTGTGATATTCATCTAGGTTTGTTGCTACCTAATATGTTTTATGTTCTAGCATGTTACGATGTTATATGATACTGGTAGTAGGGGGTGAAATAGTCCTCGGTTACCGGTCGATAGGACCGAAGGGGTAGTTTAGTACCCAGCCATGCTAGCCTGATTATGATGTATGTGATATGATATTATGTGGTAGTAGTAGGGGGTGAAATAGTCCCCGGTTACCGGTCGACATGACTGAAGGGGTAGGCCAGCACCCGAATGTGCTCGGCAATATGTGATTTATGTTTATATGCTAGGGTTTTATGTGGTAGTGGTAGGGGTGAAATAGTCCCCGGTTACCGGTTGAAAGATACCGAAGAGGAGGCCAGCTCCCGGTTACCGGTTGAATGATACCGAAGGGATAGGCCAGCACCCAGATATGCTAGGCAGTCACCGGTCGAGAGGACCGAAGGGGTAGGCCAGCACCCAGATATGCTAGGCAAGTTCACTGGTCGAGAGGACCGAAGGGGTAGGTTGGGCACCCAGATATTCCTAGCAGTATGTATGTTATATGATTGTATGGTATGTGGTATGATGGGGGAACTCACTAAGCTTCGTGCTTACGGTTTACAGTTTTGGTTTCAGGTACTCGTTTTCAAAGGAAATGAGCCAGCTTGATCGCAGCGCATCACACTATGTTTTCCGCACATGAGATCTTTGGGATTACACTCTGATATGGTTTTATGATAATATGTTTTGATTATTGATACTTTGGTTTTGACATGAGATATTTATATGAATGTTTTTATACTGATGGTTCTATATAATAACTTAATTGAAACGAAATTTTTGGTCTTGAATTTTGGGATGTTACACTTACGGTTTTCAGTTTTGGTTTCAGGTACTTCCGGTTGTAAGGGGAAGACCTCGGCATGACTGCATAGCACACACCGTTCATATTTAACCTGGGTTGTTTTACTCTGATTTATTTGACATGTGATTGATATGGATATACTGTTTTGATATTGGAGATATTATGATTCATGTTTTGATAAATGATTTTTAGTAATTCTGGTTTAATTAATGATTTAAAAATGAAATTTTTGGGTCGTATTTTGGATATGTTTCAAATATGGTCTCCCATGATTCTTCTACGTCTGTAGGTTATGAACCCATACTAATGACATAACTCACAATACCATCTATAATAATCAAGTGTCTTTAACTTACTCTGGTATATGACTCAGACACACCCATTCGTTGTCTGATTTACATACACCCATTTGTTGTATGAAAGAGGCAGAATACTACACTATGTTTCAATCTAACACATTACAATAGAATGAAACTACTCATTATTCATATTAACTTGAACTAAGCATAAATTATTAGTCTTAGGTTATAACTAGACGAGCCCACAATACATGTAATTTACTTGCAATACAATTTCATGTTCATGCAACACTATCACAATACAATGTATACGTTTAGCACATAATCCAAATAGTAAGAATTTAGTATAAATTTAATCCTTTAAGTAACGAATACTTTTATTAAGATTGTGTGTCAAGAATGTAGCTACGCTCTCACCTTATTAAAGGTGGATGATATGCGGGTTAGTTATCTCTTCGTCTAACACTTTTGCTTTTCTTTTTAAATGACCTAGATACAATTATTATTACGTTTTAGTTTTTTTTATATTTATATTATTTGAGATTATATTAATTATTTCCATATTCTTCATTAATCCCAAAGAATACCAAGTTCTCGCTAAGATCTTTCCTAGACACCAAGCCCATAAGTAAATCAATCATTATTATAATTGGTATTACTGATATATCTTATTTATAGGTCCATAACAAAGACAATGAACACAATATAAGTTACACTTAACAACTATAGTAAGTGCAACATGCCTTACTGGATCGTCTAGCAAAAACAAGACTAACGCATTGTATCTTTGAAATATCATGACTTCTCCATATTAGCTCTGTTCTCGATGTTCTTTATATTCACTGTTTCGTATTCACGACGACTACAACTTTCATATAGATTATTTATTATATTTAAAAAAGTAACTCAAATATTATTTATATACAAATAACATCTATATAAACACATATTGCGTGTGAAGAATTCTCATTTAACAAGAAAATTTAGATTAATAACTAAGGTTAATAAAGATTTTTTCCACCAAACATTTAATGGAAAACCCGGTAGTTATATATGTTTTTTTTCCTTTTATGATGTCTAAATGTTGTTTCAAAACCCTGAAAATTGGGATGGAAAAAACTCTCTAATTTTTTTTACTCAAGCATGAATTCATGTAACACCCGTTTATTTATTAGTTAAATAAATAAATTAATGGACGAATGGTAGCCTAAAATAAATAATTATATATGCAGGGTGTTGGGTTCGAGGAGTTAATTACCATATTTTATGGGTCAGGGGCTAAAGCATAAGTTTTGGGTTTGATTTGAAAAGAATTTAAGAGGGCAGGGTCGAATTGGTAAATTATGGATTGAGTTTGAAAATAAATCTGGAAGTGAGGGGTTGTTAGTGTCATTATGGGATTAACTTTTGGAGACCCGGGTATATAGCCTTTATAGGAACCCTAATCCTATTGGAGTCATCAGCCGCCATCATCCCGTCTCCCCTCTCTCACGCCCCGATCGGATGAAATTCCGTCGCCACCTTCCTTTCTTGACCTCCGGCGCCGCACCACTATCATCTTGGAGATCGGAAACCACTACCAGCGTCCCATCTACCGGCAAGGGTGTTACCGCTACTGTTTCATTGCTCTCTGACCACCGAGCCGCCATCTCCAGCCGTTAGAGCTACTGTCGTTGGCATGTCGCTGCTGAGCCACCTCTCCGTGTTCCTTCTTCTTCTTCTGCCATGTTCCGTCGATGAGGCTGTAAACCGCAATGGCGCCGTAGCAGCCACTCCGGGCGGCTGTTGCGGCTGGTGTTCTTTCTCAACCGCCTTGCGCCACCACGAGGGTGGCTGAGGTCGGGGTGCGCTTTGGTGCTGGGTTCGCGTCAATCATACCCGGGTGGTCATGTGTTGATAGGCTAAGACTCAAGGAAACTCGCCACCACCGTGAGGTGGTGGCTGTCGATGCAAACCACCGCCTGCCGCCGCTGGTGGTGGCTATTTTGGGTGTACCTCTCGCCTGGATGTGTGTAAAGTTGGTGTGTGTTAGTTCCAGCCGATTTTTGTGTGGAGTTATTAGACGTTGTGGGTGTTGTATGGTGCGTTTGTGCCTTGCTCAGTCGGAAAGACCAAAGGAAACCCACCACCACCATGAGGTGGTGGTGGCTGCCGCCGTTCGCCACTGTCGGCCACCGCAAGGTGGCTGTGTTCATTTTATTTATTTATTATTTTTTTTATGTGTTATTTTGGGGTTAAGCATTGTAATATGTAATTAGAAAATGGAATAATAATAGAAATCTCGAACCACCACCGTATGGTGGTGGCTGCCGCCTCCTGCCGCCACCGGCCGCCTTGTCGGGTGGCGGTGTGCTTGCCTTGTGAGTTTGATTCGTATGGGGTGCTTGAAACCCTAATGGGCCCAATGAAGCCAAATGGGCTTATTGAAAACCCTAATGGGTCTAATGGACTCTAATTGACCCAATAAAACCCTAATGGACTTAATAATATTCTAGTGGGCCTAAGAGGCCCAATAAAGCCCTAATTGATCTAAGAGCCCAACAAATTAATAAATGGACTAGTATTTGGGTTGGAAACCCTAATTAGGGTTTGGAAAACCCTAATGCCAATAAAACCCTAATTTTGAGAATTAATCGGGACACGCGGAAATTATTTAATAACTTGGAATATTAAATAATAATCATTGGCAAAAATTAATCTAAGCAATATTGAACTTAATGGATTAAGTCCTTAATGGATTAAGTTCTTAATGGGTTAAGTAGGAAACTTAACCCTAATCATTATTTTATGTGAAACCCTAATTTCACTTGGGTTTCTTGTTGGGCCTTGATGATTGGGTTATTAAATGGGCAATCCAAGATTAAGCAAATGGGCTGGAATAATTTAATGGGCCTAGGGTAAGGCCCATATAAGGGGTTTGGGCCCAATTTGGAAAATTGGGCCATAGATGGGCCATAGTTTGGGCCTTAATGATTATATGATGTTGGTCCTTAGAATGAGACCATGTATAGGCCTAGGCCCAATTTGGAAAATTGGGCCATGTGTTGGGCTTTGATTCCTAATTGACTTTGGGCCTATGGATTGGGCCTTAGGCTTGAATAAGCCAAGCTAGGGGTAATGTAGTATATTAATTAGGTGATGTTTGTTATTGACAGTTCGAGAATCTGTCATCCAGCAGCTGGGGTTGAGTCTGCGGGACTTCAGCAGTGTGGGATTGTGTCTACGGGACTTCAGCAGTGTGAGGTGAGTTACCTTCCAGTATCGGTGGGTCTACGGCCACAATGTCGGCCCACCAGTAGGAGTTGAATATTAGATGATTGTCTTTGTGATATTCATCTAGGTTTGCTACTACCTGATATGTTATGTGCTAGTATGATATGATGTTATATGCCAGTAGCAGTAGGGGAGATAGTCCCTAAGATCTCCGGTCGATAGGGCCAAAGAGGGGTAGTCATACCCAGTCAGACTAGATAGAATATGATTATGTGATACATGTTATGTGGTAGTGGTAGTGGGGTGAAATAGTCCCCAGTATCCGGTCGACAGGACCGAAGGGGAGGCCAGCACCCAGATATGCTAGGCAGTATCCGGTCGACAGGACCGAAGGGGAGGCCAGCACCCAGATATGCTAGGCAGTATCCGGTCGACAGGACCGAAGGGGAGGCCAGCACCCAGATATGCTAGGCAGTATCCGGTCGACAGGACCGAAGGGGAGGCCAGCACCCAGATATGCTAGGCAGTATCCGGTCGACAGGACCGAAGGGGAGGCCAGCACCCAGATATGCTAGGCATTATCCGGTCGACAGGGCCGAAGGGGTAGGTCGGGCACCCAGATATGCCTGACAGTATATGTATGTTATATGATTGTATGGTATGTGGTATGATGGGGGAACTCACTAAGCTTCGTGCTTACAGTTTACAGTTTTGGTTTCAGGTACTCGTTTTCAAAGGAAAGGAGCCGGCTTGATCGCAGCGCATCACACTATGTTTTCCGCACATGAGATCTTTGGGGATTACACTCTGATATGGTTTTATGATAATATGTTTTGATTATTGACACTTTGGTTTGACACGAGATATTATTATGAATGTTTTTTATACTGAGGGTTTTATGTAATAACTTATTTAAAAATGAAATTTTTGGCCTTGAATTTTGGGATGTTACAAGTTGGTATCAGAGCCTTGGTTTGAGGGATTCAGGCACACTCTCGGGTGTGTCTGGACTCAAACTGAGGGCTTGGTATGAAAATTGTCAAAAGAAATCATTTTATAAAAAGAGTTTGAAAAGAATTTGGAAGGATAAAAGAATTTTGAAAAGAACAAGGTGTGTGATGCGTGCAATCAGCCGAGCTCAAGTAAGTTTTCCCCAAGATACCTATACATGTTGTGTTATGATATGATATGATTATGAGAACTGCATGCTAGACTAGGGCTAAGGATCTAGGACGATGCCTTATGTACTTGCTGTATGTGCTTGCTGAATTACATGATAGTACTGATCAGTCAGTGATAGGATAGCCTGTTTAGGTTATGCCTGATTGTATGAGCCTTTGGAGTTACATGCTAGTATAGATTCCTGATAGGAGGATAAACTGATTTGATTGGAATATGTTGGTTAGATTTCCATTGTCTGAATGTTGCTTGCTTTGTGCTTCGAGGGACTCTTGGTAATGCGAGCTAGCTACTAAGTGAATATGCTAAATCGCGAGTGGCTATATTCATGAGGTAGCTAGTTTACATTAGTGGGAAGTCCTTCAACAGCTGAGGACTGGGTGAGTACGGAAACCTAGAAAAGCCTAGGAAGTGCTTTAGTGGGTTTGGTTGCGCTGTTAGCGAGCATTCAGGGTATCAGTTTGAGGAAGTGACTTGGAGGATTCAGGAGGATTACTGAGGAAAGTATGGATAGGTGTGGAAGGTAATATTGGGCCCGTACTACTGAAAGCACAGGATCCATACTCGAATCGGTGAGAGTCTTGGAGAGTCTGAGAAGCTTCAGGGAGGAGTTTATGACCCGGTTTAGGGACAGAGGATGTTCCCGTTGTTGCAGCTTAGCCATTGGCAAGTGAGTTGGTGAGCGTGACAGGGCGTCAGACCCTGAAGGATATGATTTCCAATAGGGTGCATATGTGAGATCGATTTGGAGCACTTTGAGAAGAGAGGTTCGTGCTAGGTGAGTATAGTAGAGGGTCCCGGGAAGAGACCCATGACTTCTGATCATCGGGTGAAAGGCCAGCAGGGCCTGAGTCAGTGCAACGCGTACGAGAAAGTACACGAGGGAGTTTGTTTATCCAAGGGTTAGGCTGCTACAGGTGTGGCAGAGTTGGTTATGCCAGCAGAAGGTGGTAAGGATTCTTGGGTATATTCGAATCCTTGGGGTGTCAGTTCAATACGGGTCCCGGGAAGAGACCCATGACTTCTGATCATCGGGTGAAAGGCCAGCAGGGCCTGAGTCAGTGCAACGCGTACGAGAAAGTACACGAGGGAGTTTATTGCTCCAAGGGTTAGGCTGCTACAGGTGTGGCAGAGTTGGTTATGCCAGCAGAAGGTGGTAAGGATTCTTGGGTATATTCGAATCCTTGGGGTGTCAGTTCAATATGGTGTTAAGCACCCAAGAGTGAGATCCAGATTCTGGTTCCGGCTCAGGATCATAGCCTGGGCCAGGCAATGCACAATCACAAGAGTTCATCTCATCGGAGATTACTTATATAGTTATGGGAACGAACCTTGGTGGTCTTTCGATTAGCCAAGGTATGACTTTAGAAGCTCTCGGTAGTTGTCTCGGGGCCTTTTGGGCCAGAATTGTCGCGAGAAAGTTAGGGGTTCGTTTGGAATCCAAGGTTTGTGGACCCTTAGAATCTTTTGGGAAGGAAGATTCTATAGTTGGTTCCTGTCATCAAGACCAAGATTTCGTTAGATGTTCACGGGAATGTCATCTTATGCCACTTCAAGGTGGATATTGGGAATCGATATTGCTTCAGAATTGTGAGTGTTGAATGAGGATATTCAAGAGGAATGTACTTTCGCATGGGTTGTGATCAGTTAGAGTTCAGTAGTGCTGCAAGATCGGAACTGAGGACGAGGATTCGTCAGCCAGAGTGAGAATTTAGACCTCCAATGGTCAACATGATAGATGGATTGAGGTGTCAGACTGGACCAGATTTCAAGAGTAATCTTCAAGATTCAGAGGATGGGCAATCTTAGGGTGTAGCCGGTGATTGATTACTAGCATGGGCATAATGGGCAAGCACAGGTTGTCATCAGTGGGATATTAGAAAGTGAGAAGGATTGGGAATCCTTCAAATCTCGCGTGCCGTGAAGACTTAGTTGAATCTAAGTGGGGGAGAGACTCTTTATAATATCCTCCGAATGTGAGTTCTGGTTGCGCGAGGTGCAATCTTTTGGGCACCTTGTCAACCAGAAGGGTATTCTGGTCGATCCGGCCAAGATAGAGGCCGTGATGCAGTGGGAGATTCCGAGGTCTCCATCTGAGATTCAGAGTTTCCTGGGTCTAGCAGGTTATTACCGGAGATTTGTACGGGACTTCTCCGAGATTGCGGTTCCTTTGACCCGACTGACCAAGAAGTCGGTGGCCATTCGTTGGGGGCCTGAGCAGCAGACAACCGTTGAGACTTTCAGACAGTTGTTGTGCGAGGCACCGATTCTCACCCTGCCAGAGGGTGTAGATGATTTTGTGGTTTACTGTGACGCTTTGATCACGGGAATGGGTGTGGTACTGATGCAGTGGGGTCACGTGATAGCAGGTTTTGGGAACCACGTTAGAGTTCCGGTTAGGACTCAAGTTCAGTGGTGTGTTAGGTCGAGTGCGTGTTCGACCCGGTTCAGAAAGTGTTGTAAGACTGCGGGGGTAGCCGTAGCATTCACTAACGATCAGGTAGTTTTGAAAGTGTTGTAAGACTACGGGGGTAGCCGTAGCATTCACTAGTAGTGAGATAGTATGGAAAGTGTTGTAAGACTACGGGGGTAGCCGTAGCATTCACTAGTGGCCAGTTAGTATGGGAAGTGTTGTAAGACTGCGGGGGTAGCCGTAGCATTCACTAGTGGTCAGTTAGCATGGGAAGTGTTGTAAGACTACGGGGGTAGCCATAGCATTCACTAGCGGTCAGATAGTGATAGAGTGTTGTAAGTCTGTGGGTGTAGCCGTAGCATTCACTAGGTTGGTAGATAACATGAGTGTGTTGTTAGGACGCGGAAGGAACAGTAGTACCCACTAGTTCGGGTGCAGCAGTGAGGATATGGAAATCCACAGATTGGATTTCGGGATTACCCAAATGGATTAGATCTGGTTGAGCCAACGATACGACAGTTGGAACGTCACTGTAGTTATGAGATCAGGGAAGTAATGGATTGCTTAGGTTCGTGTATGATATAAGGCTATCATTGGTTAGGTAGCCATGACTTTTAGCCTGGGTTTGACGAGGTCAGGATTCGACGTATGGATCTGATCGGTTGGATCAGAAGGTTGTTAGAGTCGCAGTGGCATGACAACTAGTGGCAACTAGTTCCAGAGAAGGATTTCGTACAGAAGTCGTGTGAGACGACTAAGTGGGAGTCCTATTGACTCCGCAGTCGGGCTGGAACTTGGTATTTCAGATTACTGATGGATGAATTGAGACCAGGAAGGTCTCGATAGATTTTAGGAAGCATCTATGTAGTAGCATACTGCTTCAGGAAGTTCAGTGTTCGAGCAGTTTCTGTGTTTGGGCAGTGTTAGTATTTGTGATTTAGGTTGCAAGTACACACGGATGGTTAGATGACTTGGGGAGTGACAAGTCACTCACAACGGGAGTATCTGAGCCTTGGCCAAGTATTAGTGGTCTGCAAGGATAATTAGGTCTGTGAAACTGTTTTATAGTGGGAGCTTCGAGCTATTAAATGTTGAGTAGTCGGTCGAGGGATAAACGAACTGGATTCATCGATGATGAATCAATATGAGTGGTCTGTCAGGGAATCAGACCATCTCGAGATAGTAGATTCAGACGAAGTAGATGTGACCCTGTTGCGAGGAATTCGTTCATATGAGGATATTAGGGCTTTGCGAAGATTGGTCACAACTACCCTGGGAAGGCTAGGGTGTGCCCAAGACGGTGATCATGTTACTAGAAGTGGTTTGGCATATAAGAAATAGTAAGGAGTGATTTCGAGGACGAAATCTAATTTAAGTGGGGGAGAGTTGTAACACCCGTTTAATTATTAGTTAAATAAATAAATTAATGGACGAATGGTAGCCTAAAATAAATAATTATATATGCAGGGTGTTGGGTTCGAGGAGTTAATTGCCATATTTTATGGGCCAGGGGCTAAAGCGTAAGTTTTGGGTTTGATTTGAAAAGAATTTAAGAGGGCAGGGTCGAATTGGTAAATTATGGATTGAGTTTGAAAATAAATCTGGAAGTGAGGGGCTGTTAGTGTCATTATGGGATTAACTTTTGGAGACCCGGGTATATAACCTTTATAGGAACCCTAATCCTATTGGATTCATCAGCCGCCATCATCCCGTCTCCCCTCTCTCACGCCCCGATCGGATGAAATTTTTTCGCCACCTTCCTTTCTTGACCTCCGGCGCCGCACCACTATCATCTTGGAGATCGGAAACCACTACCAGCGTCCCATCTACCGGCAAGGGTGTTACCGCTACTGTTTCATTGCTCTCCGACCACTGAGCCGCCATCTCCAGCCATTAGAGCTACTGTCGTTGGCATGTCGCTGCTGAGCCGCCTCTCCGTGTTCCTTCTTCTTCTTCTTCTGCCATGTTCCGTCGATGAGGTTGTAAACCGCAATGGCGTCGTAGCAGCCACTCCGGGCGGCTGTTGCGGCTGGTGTTCTTTCTCAACCGCCTTGCGCCACCACGAGGGTGGCTGAGGTCGGGGTGCGCTTTGGTGCTGGGTTCGCGTCAATCATACCCGGGTGGTCATGTGTTGATAGGCCAAGACTCAAGGAAACTCGCCACCACCGTGAGGTGGTGGCTGTCGATGCAAACCACCGCCTTCCGCTACTGGTGGTGGCTGTTTTGGGTGTACCTCTCGCCTGGATGTGTATAAAGTTGGTGTGTGTTAGTTCCAGCCGATTTTTGTGTGGAGTTATTAGACGTTGTGGGTGTTGTATGGTGCGTTTGTGCCTTGCTCAGTCGGAAAGACCAAAGGAAACCCACCACCACCATGAGGTGGTGGTGGCTGCCGCCGTTCGCCACTGTCGGCCACCGCAAGGTGGCTGTGTTCATTTTATTTATTTATTATTTTTTTTATGTGTTATTTTGGGGTTAAGCATTGTAATATGTAATTAGAAAATGGAATAATAATAGAAATCTCGAACCACCACCGTATGGTGGTGGCCGCCTCCTGCCGCCACCGGCCGCCTTGTCGGGTGGCGGTGTGCTTGCCTTGTGAGTTTGATTCGTATGGGGTGCTTGAAACCCTAATGGGCCTTGTAAACCCTAATGGGCCCAATGAAGCCAAATGGGCTTATTGAAAACCCTAATGGGTCTAATGGACTCTAATTGACCCAATAAAACCCTAATGGACTTAATAATATTCTAGTGGGCCTAAGAGGCCCAATAAAGCCCTAATTGATCTAAGAGCCCAACAAATTAATAAATGGACTAGTATTTGGGTTGGAAACCCTAATTAGGGTTTGGAAAACCCTAATGCCAATAAAACCCTAATTTTGAGAATTAATCGGGACACGCGGAAATTATTTAATAACTTGGAATATTAAATAATAATCATTGGCAAAAATTAATCTAAGCAATATTGAACTTAATGGATTAAGTCCTTAATGGATTAAGTTCTTAATGGGTTAAGTAGGAAACTTAACCCTAATCATTATTTTATGTGAAACCCTAATTTCACTTGGGTTTCTTGTTGGGCCTTGATGATTGGGTTATTAAATGGGCAATCCAAGATTAAGCAAATGGGCTAATGGGCCTAGGGTAAGGCCCATATAAGGGGTTTGGGCCCAATTTGGAAAATTGGGCCATAGATGGGCCATAGTTTGGGCCTTAATGATTATATGATGTTGGTCCTTAAAATGAGACCATGTATAGGCCTAGGCCCAATTTGGAAAATTGGGTCATGTGTTGGGCTTTGATTCCTAATTGAATTTGGGCCTATGGATTGGGCCTTGGGTTGAATAAGCCAAGCTAGGGGTAATGTAGTAATTACCCAAAGAATGTACTTATGGGTATGTAGTGGGACCCAATTATTAATTGGGTGATGTTTGTTATTGACGGTTCGAGAATCTGTCATCTAGCAGCTGGGGTTGAGTCTGCGGGACTTCAGCAGTGTGGGATTGTGTATACGGGACTTCAGCAGTGTGAGGTGAGTTACCTTCCAGTAGCGGTGGGTCTACGGCCACAATGTCGGCCCACCAGTAGGAGTTGTATATTAGATGATTGTCTTTGTGATATTTATCTAGGTTTGCTACTACGTGATATGTTATTTGCTAGTATGATATGATGTTATATGCCAGTAGCAGTAGGGGAGATAGTCCCTAAGATCTCCGGTCGATAGGGCCAAAGAGGGGTAGTCATACCCAGTCAGACTAGATAGAATATGATTATGTGATACATGTTATGTGGTAGTGGTAGTGGGGTGAAATAGTCCCCAGTATCCGGTCGACAGGACCGAAGGGGAGGCCAACACCCATATATGCTAGGCAGTATCCGGTCGACAGGACCGAAGGGGAGGCCAACACCCAGATATGCTAGGCAGTATTCGGTCGACAGGACCGAAGGGGAGGCCAGCACCCAGATATGTTAGGCAGTATCCGGTCGACATGACCGAAGGGGAGGCCAGCACCCAGATATGCTAGGCAGTATCCGATCGACATGACCGAAGGGGAGGCCAGCACCCAGATATGCTAGGCAGTATCCGGTCGACAGGACCGAAGGGGAGGCCAGCACCCAGATATGCTAGGCATTATCCTGTCGATAGGGCCAAAGGGGTAGGTCGGGCACCCAGATATGCCTGACAGTATATGTATGTTATATGATTGTATGGTATGTGGTATGATGGGGGAACTCACTAAGCTTCGTGCTTACAGTTTACAGTTTTGGTTTCAGGTACTCGTTTTCAAAGGAAAGGGGCCGGCTTGATCGCAGCGCATCACACTATGTTTTCCGCACATGAGATCTTTGGGGATTACACTCTGATATGGTTTTATGATAATATGTTTTGATTACTGACACTTTGGTTTGACACGAGATATTATTATGAATGTTTTTTATACTGAGGGTTTTATGTAATAACTTATTTAAAAATGAAATTTTTGGCCTTGAATTTTGGGATGTTACAATTCATTACATGTTTTAACATTTACGATATAGATGTATTCATATTTAAGTTGGAAAATTTATGAATCATCCCAAATAGGTTCACCTATTTTAAATACGATGTCAAGGAAAGATAAATGATGTTATTAATATTCTAATGAGTTTAGTTTATAAAGTGGTATGCGCCTACCAGTCTTACCGTTTTTTCTAATTGTATTTGAATAGAGATATCAAAAGGGGTTGAAGAAATATTCATTTCCCTAAGTGTCATTATATATTGACATTGAATTGGTGTCTCACAATCAACCCTTCGTTCGATTAATAAGAACCGATTTACACTTCATGCAATATTTGTGTTTCTCGAATCTATCATTTCGAACGTAAAATTAATTCTAGAAAATCTATTGTTTCTCATTCATATTGTTTCGAAACATAGTGTGTGCTACTTCAGACCATAAAATATATAAACTTGTCACTTGATGAATAAGAACTCATTCACACTTCACCCAATACTTGTGTTTCTCGAAAATGTCGTTTCGAAAACAAAGTTAGTTCTAGAAAATATAGTGTTTCTCGAACTTGCCATTTTGAAACATAATTTGTTTTAGTACAAACCATAAAACATATAAATATGTAGTTTTATTTGATAACTAATCCAATATTTTCATTACATTGTAGGGAAATGTCGATCAACCTTGATTTCATGATCTTGGATGTTGTCGGAAAGAATTATTTGGATTGCACTCAAGATATCCAGAAACGTGTAGATGCCGAGGCTTGGATGCCCTTTATGAAGAGGACGATAGTAAGGTTAAAATTACTCACAAAATGAACACTAAGGTGATCATATTACTTCTTCATCATTTGTCCGACACGATAAAGTCTGAATTTATAATAACCATGTTATGTGACTCTTTGAAAGATCGCTTCGACTATCAAAATGACAATATGGCTTCCTAAAGCCTGCCAAGATTGGCTCAGTCTACCGTCGAAGACTTAGCTTCTGTTACTGATTATAACACCAAATTTTCTAGAATCTGTTTGCTTCTCCACTACCGTGGTTAACAATTGACTAATGTTGACTTATTGGAAAAGACTTACACCGTATTTCCTAGTCATGAAAACTTGCTTTAAAAATCAATATCGTCAGTCTAAGTTCAAGACGTTCCCTGAGGTCATTTACCTAACTGTTATTAGATGAAAAGAGCATTGTTTTAATGAGAAATAATAATTCTCGTTCTGTAAGGAAAAAGAATATTCCAATGTCCGATGCTAGTAAGGTTTGTAGACCTCAACCATGAAATAGGAAAAAACAAGTTCTAGTTGTCCCAAAAGTGAAGGAATCATGGAGAACCTAAAGCTCGCAAAGCCAAGTGAGATTTCTATTCTAATCTATACTGACGACCTCTGGTTACTAGGAAATCTCGTACAAGGAACAACAAAAATAAGGACAATCGTCCCAAAGTAAGAGATTATGATAATGAGCAAACTCATTGTTAAAAAATGTGGTGGTTATGGTCATATGCAAAGAATTTGGCATGATATTCCTAAAGAATTTTAAATTTATCATAAGGGGAGACAAGTCGAATCAAATTTTATCGAAACAAACGCAAATGAATTCCTTGAGCCCTCCAATTTTGTGGCACAAATGGAAGAATAATGCTAATTTTCAGCTCCTATATTATGTTTTCTTCACTACGACTATGCTTTCCCATTTGGATTTTATATATCTTTTGGATCATGGTTTATTTTAACTGAAGCGTGTTTCTCGAAATTATTTAAAGTTATTTTCTTACGAAATTACTTTCTATATGTGACCAAATTTAAATTATTTTTACTTTTAGGTATGCATATTGGGTCAGGTGAATGTGTGGTTAATAGTAGTACCACCCAAAATATTAAAATGGAATTAAGGATATGTCGTACTTACCAATGGTAAATTTACCATTTAGAAGGTTGCTTATGTTTCTAGGTTAAAGCATGGCCTTATTCTTGTAGCTCAACTTTACAATTTTCAACATCATGTTTCATGGAGAGTATAGTTATGTCTTGAGCATTAATAGGAATCTATGTGTAACATCCCAAAATATAGAGTAAATTTTGCATTTTAATATAATAAAAACAATTACAGTACAATCCCCTTCAAAATATAATCAGATTATAAGTTGAAGTTCCAATAAAATATCAAAAGTAAAATCTTAAAAGAAGATAGTGTGCAGTCTCTGGTGGATGCAATGCAATCAGGTCGGGCTCTTCCCTTTGCTACTAGAAGTACCTGAAACATCTAAACTTAAAACCATAACTAAAAAGCTTATTGAGTTTCCCTAAAATACCAAATACCACAATACAATAATGCTAAATCGTAAGGAGTTTGTTTCAACCCCTGTGAATGTTATGGGCTAAATCATAGTCTTACAATAACTTCCTCCCATGGGCCAAACATGGTCTTTCTTGCTATGTGCCAAAACATAGTCTTTCATATAAGTGATATGTGCCAAACACATTCTTTTATACAACTTTTATGTTTCAATCGTAGTCTTTCATGCAAAAGTCACAAAGACAATGTAGCATACCATGACACCAAGTGTCCTATATAGTATAGTAAAAAAACTCACCTTGTAGATAAAACAGACAATTACCACAACTGATAGGAAAGGAGAAGGTTGGTACTACAAACCACCTACCATTAGTTAAAAGGTCAAATCTCAATTTATGACCTGAAATCCTAAAGTTTGACCCCAATGTCAAACTTCGTCAAAAAGTCAACAAGTCAAATTTTGGTCAAACAGGCGCCCTGCGCCCACTAGATGACAAAATATTTGGGGTTTCACGCTTAAACCATCGCGTATCATAAAATCCCTAAAACACATCGCGCCCATACCAATTTCTTAAGGTAAAATGACTTAATCCATTAAGTCAATCCTCCAAAATTCCATATCTGATCCCTAATAGTGTATAATGGATAAAGTTTCCAACTTTATCTATTAAGGTACTCCCATCCAACTAGATCTAAACTTTAGTCACAAAAATGACTAAAAATGCCAACACAACTTATGTGGATTAGAGGACAAGCACAAGATATCAACGTTCCAAGTCCAAATGGTCCATATAACAACCTTAAGTGTTCAAAAGGAGCTTGATTCATCTCAACTCCAAGCTTATCACCAAAATAGGGCCAAAACAGCATAAAATGGACAACATATAACAACCTTAAGTGTTCAAAAGGAGCTAGATTCATCTCAACTCCAAGCTTATCACCAAAATGGGGCCAAAACTGCATAAAATGGATAATAAGTAAAATCCAGCAAACAACAAGGAAAGCTTGAAACTTTATTCTCACAAAGGTCCAAGAAAGGTGCAAACTTATTGGATCTACAGTTGCTCTTCAATCTAATGCTCTAAAAGAAATCTTGATCTTCAAGCTTCATACACAAATAAAAGAAATATAAGCTTTCAAGGTGAAATCAAGCTCAAATATGGAGGAGAGGGGCTAAGGTTTCTAGAAACACTCTCTAGGGGTGATGGAGGCTGAAATGATCTAAACCTGTAGGCTTAAGTGTGTTTAAATAGCCCCAAAACCCTTAAAATCTTCATCCCATGGGCCTAGGCACGCCGTGTCATTTAAATAGGCGCCCCACGATTTTTAGAAAAAATCTCAATTTTCAGATTTCAGGAAATTGAACAGCTTAAGGCCAAAATACATTACGTGTCGAGGAAATGGATGTTACATGATGTCTAATTATTTGGGTTTGCAATGGAAATATGTACCCATTAGAAGTTACTTATGATCGGTAAACCACATATTTTTTCCCATTAATAGTAGTCTCAGATGTAAGCTATGTTAGCATAAAGGATTCAATAAACTCACAATCATGATAACTAAAATGTAAATAAAATAAAGAATACGGGGATTTAAGAGAGGTCACTCGATTAGATTAATTGATCTACATACATTGATGAACAAGAGAGAGAGAGAGAGAGGGAGAGAGAGAGAGAGAGAATTAGTACTAATAGCCATCACACATGCTCTCTGCACTAGTCTTACATTTGTATAAGGAGATATATTTATAGTGACTTTCCCTGAAAAATTGCATGTAGGTGAAGCCCAAAACATGTCTACATCTCAACTACCTCATACCTCGAGCACCACAGCCTTACTCTATAATTGTTCTTGCAATATTCTCATCGAACATTGCAATATTCTCATCGAACATTGCAAACCTTCTTATCGAGATACCATAACCGTCTCACGAAGATACCATAACATTCTTAACGAGATGCCATAGTTGCTCTATCGGGATACATCATCTACTTTTCGAGATACCAAAATAGTTCCTCTATTCACGACAATGGAAGATTATGGGGCACCATAACGGTTCCCATAGGTACTCCGCTAATACATTCTGATACTTTGTAGCTACCCTTGCATGTAGTTGGGACCCCACCCATGCTTAGTCTACTTAAAGACAATAATGTCAAAGGGAAGATCAAGCTCCACAGACTCAACAATTTGGTTATGGCACTACATACTTGCTCATCTCCTTATAGATGGTAAGGATAATGCCACTCGTGAAAATTGATAGAGAAACACTTCATGTTACTTGTGAGTATGGAAAGAAAAACAATAAGAGACATCATTTAGTATTAGAAACATCAATTTAGAAGCATATTCAACTCTAGCACATTGATTTCGGCGGACCATCTTTTGTAAAAATTCCTTCATATAAAGATATATCTTTTTCATATTGGTGACTACACTCATTAAATGACACTAGAACTTATTAATTTCATCAAAGCTATTGAGTAAAGTGAAATTGTTGGTCTATAGAATAATAAGTGATAATGGAGTTGAGTTCAAGAATGTTACACTCTGATACCAATTGTAGGATCCCACTAATGATTGGCAGGTGCAAAATATAAATAATAGTGAAGATTTAAGAGATATTTGTGAGCTAAAGATAATGTATAGATAGAAAGAGGTAAGATATTACATGAAGAACAAAGTGATTAAGAAATGGAATCTCCAACCATACGCACACGCACAATTACACACATACACACTCGGTATATATACTATGAACATAATGATGAAGCTCTCTAAATAATAATGTTTAACATATAAATTATTTAAATTCCCGTAGTTTATATACAAGTGGAAAGAATATATTGTTATATAAAAATGGAATATTCTGAAATATGTCATTCATTATTATAAAACATTTCTACATCTAAACATATTTTTCAAATATATGTTTATCATTCATTTAAATGTGTGTCAAACGTTACATTGTTTTATTTAGTAAAACAGGTAGTTCAAGAACACTACAATTAATTAATTATATAATTAATTTATTTTGGTTATAAATCTCTAATACTATAATAATAATATTATTATTATTATTATTATTATTATTATTATTATTATTATTATTATGATGATACGAGTCGCTTGGCGGCAACAAGGCCTTTAAAGGTGACATCTTGCCAAACACACATGGTATCGTTGTTGTTACAACACATGGTGTCGTTGTTGCCCAAAACTGTGATATATGTGTTTCTTCTAGAATCAATCTGAGTCATCCATGTTATAGTTCGATCCAACGGCCAATACTCAATCTCGACAAAACCAATAAGGGAGATGTTTATAGCGGCGACTAGTAGCAATGGCGGCGGCACAATCGCTGCAGACAGTAATATCATATTAAAGACAACATCATTAACGGTAACGATTCTGTATTTGCGACGCCACTTTAGTGGTGACATGTAAGGACATTAGCAATGACAAATGTTGCCCCCGTTGCCTGGATTCCTTGTAGAGCAAATTCGTATAAAACTAATAAATATAAGGGTTCAATTTTTATAATTTAAGAATTTTAGTTTCGTTGGAACTAGTTTGATCTTTCAATTATAGATGATTATTTTCCCATATTAATTTTAAAAATTATGATAAAAAGAACTATATTATAATTTTAACTTTTGTAATGGATGTCACCAAGATTAAATTTTCCGCGTGGCCCTTGATATGGCCACTAAATATTAGGGGTGTTCAAAATATCCGTCGCCGAAATTCCGAATCCGAATTATCCGAAAAATCGGATATCCAAAATTTCGGATATCCGATTTTTCGTAATCGGAATTGGATAGTGTTTTTTAGATTTTTCGGAATCGGAATTGGATAGTGTTTTTCAGATTTTTCGGATAATTTGGATATCCGATATCCGAAAATTTTGATTTTAGTTTATACATTATATGTTATTTTAATCACATATTTCTTATAATATGAATGTTAGTAACTAAAACATATTCATAATACCTTTAATTAAATACATATATTACTTCATATGCCTTTCTAATTTAAAAATATGTTTTTCTAATATAAAAACTTTCAAATTTGAACAAAATTACAAATTTTCGGATATCCGTTTTGGTATCCGAATCCGTATCCGAAATTTCGGATATCCGAAATTTCGGATACGGAATCGGATACCAAAAATCAACTATCCGAAATTTCGGATATCCGAAATTCGGATATCCGAATTTTCGGATATCCGGTTATGAACACCCCTACTAAATATCAGGTGATATAAAATAAGAATAGAAAGATATGTTACTTGAGCAACGGATGAAGAGGCTAGCACCCAAAATACTAGTTTCATAGTCTATTGGATTTCTCAATCAATTTTAGTACGCTTTTATTTTAAATAGTACAGAACTACAGATTCGAATAAATCTTCGAGTCTATGTTTGAAAGGCTAACGAGTGTTTAACAGTAAGACCACATAATTCAGATGCAACGGATGAAGAGGCTAGCACCCAAAATACTAGTTTCATAGTTTATTGGATTTCTCAATCAATTTTAGTACGATTTTATTTTAAATAATACAGAACTACAGATTCGAATAAATCTTCGAGTCTATGTTTGAAAGGCTAACGAGTGTTTAACAGTAAGACCACATAATTCAGATGCAACGGATGAAGAGGCTAGCACCCAAAATACTAGTTTCATAGTCTATTGGATTTCTCAATCAATTTTAGTACGATTTTATTTTAAATAGTACAGAACTACAGATTCGAATAAATCTTCGAGTCTATGTTTGAAAGGCTAACGAGTGTTTAAGAGTAAGACCACATAATTCAGATGCAAACTACTTTACACATTTGAACACGCAATTGAAATTCCTAAGTGAAGTGGTGAAAATGATATGGAATCAAGGACCATACTATATTGGCAGCTTATAAGTCAATGTATACGAGCAGTTGGTTGTGTTACATAATTCACATGAAAAGAACTTCACTCGTCAGCTAGCTTTGGCATTATATTTTAAAGCAATAGACTGACATGTCATTGTTTTATTACGTGGATGTTAACTCAACCTGGTTTGGCATGCTTTAAGCTGCGTGGCAGCTTAGTATCTGATCATGATGTGCATCTGTCGAATTTTGTATTTAGTTTAATTAATTTTCTAAGACTTTGTAATTGATATTTTTGTTTTAATAATTTTATTTCTTCAACTTGAAGAACTGTTAAACACCTTACACCACCGGTATTTTGGTTATGTCTGTATATATATTGTTGTTATAGAAATGAAGAAATTGAATACAAGGCCGGCCCAAGGAGGGGGGGGGGTGGAAGCTGGGCCATGGGCCTATGTTCAAGGGAGTATTTGGCTGGGGAATAAAATTTTCAACTAATTTTATGTGTAGTTTAATTGGGCTAAAATTTGTAGTCCATTAAATTTTTTTAGCCCAGTGGGCAGTCGAGTGAACTGTATAAAATAAAACCTAAACTGAAGCATACGGGCATCATAGATTTGTTGGTAACCTTACATCGCAATTCGCACGCCTAAACCGAGGAGTTTTTTTTTTACCAAAATGAACAACTCTTTAGTTTGATACATCAACAACAATATGTAACCTCACTACAAGAAAAGATTATACAGAACTCTTAGATTGAATCACTCAACTAAAACTATAATCAAGAACAGAGATAAAACCCTAATCTGTTAATCGAGAGCAAAGAGATGAACAAAGATATGAAATGTAATAATGGTTCTCTCTCCGGCTACTGATTTATATACCAAACCATAAATATCTGAAGTTGCACTTTACATCTCAAGTTACAAGAAGTAACACTTCAACCCTCCTATAATAACACATGCGCAAATAAAACTAACATACGGATATAACAATACAAAAGTTAAGATAAATGTTAAGTTTGAACATATTATCAAATTATCTTCACTTTCCAACACCCCCTCTTACACTTGATAATTTATCTTCATTTTTCGGAAAATGATCCAATAATCCAAGTCTGTTAGACAGAAAATTATGTTGAGAACAAATTAACGACTTTTTTAATATATCAGCATTTTGAAAAACAAAATCAATTTTAAAAATTTCGAGAATACCACTTATAACCTTTTCTCTTATAAAGTTCCACTTCAAAATGTTTTGTTTTTTCATGAAATACCGGATTTAAAATCAACTTAAGTGTTGAATCATTATCACAGAACACACTCATAGGAGTTAACTTATCAATTTTGACATCTTTTAAATTTTTTAATATCCACAGAATATTACAAGTTATAGTACCCAAAGCCCTGTATTCAGATTCTGGATCTGGACACGGTACGTTGTTTTTTACTTTTCCAAGACACAAGAATATTTTCAAAAAAATATCAGATACCTGTAACAGACCTACGAGTTGCAAGGCACTTAGCCCAATCTGCATCCACAAACCTAACCAAATTCAAACAATCGTTTTTAACAATTGAAATTCCTTTTCCATGACTACCCTTCAAATACCTAAGTAATCGAAAATTAATGTCCAAATGTGATTTTGTGGGTTTATGCATGTATTGACTGAGAATCTGAATAGCATATGAAATGTTTGGTCGAGTAACAATCAAATGTATAAGCTTACCAATTAATTTTTGAAATTCAGTTATTTAGCTCAAAAAATGATCATTTATATCAACTCCTTCACGGGTAATTACAAAATTAGCCTCCAAATGAGTTTTAACAGGTTTACAGGAAAGCATGCCAAATTCATGTAATAACTCTTAACAATACTTTCGTTGATTTAGACGAACACCATTATTAATGTCAATTACTTCTATTCCAAGAAAATACTTCAATTTTCATAAGTCTCTAATAAGAAACAGAGATTTGAAAAATGTTTTAACTTTAATAATTTCAAATTCACTATTTCCGGTAAGTATTATATTATCAACATAAACAAGCAATAGGACAATAGAATCATTTTCACTTCTAACAAACAAATAATAGTCGCTTATAACTCTATTGAAAACCAAAATTGAACAAAGATGAACAAAACTTTCCATTCCACTTCCGTGGAGTCTGTTTAAGTCCATATAAGGACTTTAATAGTTTACACACCCTTGTATCTCCTTTAGAATGATATCCTTGTGGTAATGTCATAAAAACATTCCCAGAGAGATCCCCACAAAGAAATGCATTGTTGATATCTAAATGATAAAGAGGCTAAGACTTATTAACAACAAGAGTAATAATAATCATAACTGTAAAAAAAATTTCTACATGGGAGAAAGTCTCCTCGTAGTCAACCCCCTCTTTTTGATTATAACCTTTGGCTACCAATCTAGTCTTATACCTTTCAATTTCTCCATTTGATTTATATTTTATTTTTAAAACCCAACGACAACCAATTGATTTTCTGCGGTCATTGTCACTTCTTTTTGGTGCATATGGAAGGTGTTTGATGCGGTCATTATCACTTCTTTTTGGTGCATATGGAATTTTCACAATATATCTATTTTTGGAACGGTTCTCCCAAAGAAGTCTTTACTTTTTGATGAAGTTGTTGAGAAGTCTTTCTTTTGGGTTTCTAATAGATGTAATAAAGTTAAGTTACATTGAACTGAGTGGCTTCATAACCCCTCTTTAGCTACTATTGTGATGTAATTGTTTTTCTCTCTAGCTCATTGCTACTTTTTAATATATATTTCATTCGTTCCAAAAAAACCCCAACGACAACCAATTGGTTTTCTGCCTTTAGGTAACTGAGTAATATCCCATGTATGATTTCTATTAAGGGCCCCAACTTCTTCATTCATAGCCTTGACCCAATTAGGGTCAAGAGAGGCTTCATCAAATGTTTAAAGTTCTATAGTCTTATTTAGATTAGAAACAAAACACTAATTAGCACTATCAAACAAGGAGTAATTAATAGTAACGCTTGGAAAATTGGTAAGTTTCATATGTTATCCCTAATCGAAAAAGTTTGTAGAATGGTCCTTAAGGCTAGTACGTGGGGCGTACAGGGTGGTACGTTTAGCGTACTAGCCCGATGCTTGAATCGTGCCTTCGGACACGTACGCGGGGAGTACGTGTGTTTACTGAAAACCCTAATTTTAGGGTGTTGTACCCTATATAATCCATGTGATAGCCTCTTTTGGACATGTTTACTCAGCCTCCTTACCCTTGAAAACCCTAATTTTTCCATTTGCTTTGTGAGGTGCTATTGAGCCTTGGTTTTGATCTTTGGTGGGTTTTGTGCTCTTTGAAGTGATAGAAGAAGAAGTTGGAAGACTCATTCCTTGGATGGGAGCCTAGAGATCCAGATTTAGCTCCATCTTTTGGTGAATTTTGAGGTATAAAATCCATACCTTGTCTACTCTTTGCTTTGATCTACTCTTTAGCTTGTTATGGTCCTTTTTGCTCCCTTTTGGTTGGTCTTGATGAGTTAAGGCTTTTTTAGAAGCTAAACCTTGTAGATCTGGACATTTTGATGGTTCCTTTGGCATAAAAATGCAAAATTTATGGTATTGGTGGTCTTATGCATCCATTAAGTCACTTGTTAAGCTCTTTTGAGCTCTAAGAGCCTGATTAAGCCATGCATGCACGTAAAGTTGGCAACTTTACGTGATAAACCACCTTAAGGAAGCCAGATCAAAGTGTTGGAGTGAAGTCTTAACCGTTTAAGAGCTGAATGATAAAGTTGGCCAAACAGGAGGAGTAGGTTGGGCGTACGAGGTGGTACACCACGCGTACAAGCCCTAAAGAAAGTACGCTTAGCGTACAAGCTGAGTACGCCCCGCGTACTCACCGGTGGGCTTCGAAAGTTGGGCTTTTGGGTATTGGTCCCATTTTGGACCTTAGGAGTCTAGGGCTTTACTTTGGGCCATCATAATATTGTTTAGAGCTAAGAATATTTTTGGACCTTGGTTTAAGGCGCATGAAGGGATTTGGGCCCAAATTTGAAAATTGGGGCATAGTGGGCCTTGGGTGATTATTTTAGAATTTGGGCCTTTGGACAATTTGGATTGGGCTTGGGCCTTGGGCCAAATATAGGGAAGGGTAAAAAGGTCTTTTACCCTAGTTTGGACTTTTAGGGTGAGTCAGGATCCAATTATTAATTGGATGATGTTTTGTGATTATAGCGCGAGGATTTTTAGATGGCTAGCAACCAGAGATTTATCCGTGAGATTCAGCAGTGCGAGGTGAGTTTCCTCACCATGTTTATGATGGGTTTTGCGCATTCGAACACTCCTAAGTGTACATGCAACCCTAAATACCTTGGATCTATGTTTTCTCTATTATACATGCAATTATGAACTTTCCAAGGTATTACCCTATCTAGCATACAATACTTGATACTTGGGTAATCAAATGGATATAATACATACCTTTGTTTGATGTAGCTTGTCTCCATGAAGCTTGAGTGCCTAGTGCCCCAAGTGTGACACCTCAAATGGTTCACACAACACCAAATGCACATGGAATGACTTGCGAGAAATGGAACACTCCTTGAAATCGTCTAGCCCTCATATTCACACATTAGTGTACGATTTCTTGAGCCATGGGATTCTTTTATATGGTGGCTATTAGGGTTACACCATGTAACTCATAACTTTACCCATTCCTTATGCTCCATGGATTTTAACCTCCATGGAGTATCCATGGGTCACCCCATGGACTTAGTCCAACATAAGAAATCTTGGATCACAAGCCCACATATATAAGAATGAATGATTTACACAATCAACCCATATATTTAATTAGTCTCCTTTTGATCACTTAATTAATTCCAAATTAATTCTTGATCAATACTAATTAAATAACCTTATTAATATATTAGAACTTATAATATATTAACCAACCTTAAGTGTTATTTCTCTCATTATAGTCTATCCAAATGCATGATGCCATGCAACCCAAATGGACCATGCCGGGTCGGGTCAAGTCTTACCAATTATAGTTATGGACTTAGACATTAATCCAACAGTCTCCCACTTGGATAAGTCTAAAACTATTATTATGTATGACTTCAGGAACCGATCAGCAATCGTAGCTCTCAAAAGCTTCTGTCGAACTCTGACCTTGTCGATGAACTCTGACCTTTGTCAATGACTTGTCCATTAGATAAGGGATCATATATTCCTCCATTCTAGATATCATATGGACTGAGACATGGATTATCAATCATTCTCTCTGTCAATTTGTTGTTTCCCGATTTCCGATTCATGATGACTGACTGATTGAACAAATCAAATCAGTCCTGGCTTGGCCAAGCACTCACATGTATCATCTTTAAATCATCGAGGGGCCCACAGATATCGCTTTTATCCCGAAGGTAAAAGGAATGGATAAACTTCGACTCATATGGCTTGTTCTACTACTTGTTGAATCATACACAAAGGCACGTTTTATAACATCGAGTTACCGAATGCGTTTTCGTGCAATCAATGTACAACCAACTCATAGTAACAACTCATATCTCTAGGTTTGAAGAATATAAGATATTATCGTCTCATGATCACTCGTGATAAAATCCATGAAGTGATTCAAATGAGCGCAGGTTGAATCCAATACTCAGAACTTATGAGCACTCATGAGTGTTGTAGCACCACTTTGTCCACCAACTTGGACCTCTACAAACCAACCCATGACAGTCTTGATTCATATCTACTTCCAACATATGGCCGACTGTGGATGGTTTGAATAACTTAATCATTCAGGAAGAGCGACTTAGTTATTCTGGAAGTCAAAACATGCAAAGTGAAACACAAGAATAAATGAATCAAATATGGTATCAAACCCTATGAATATAAATAAACACTTTTATTTATCACCATACTGATTACTCATTATTCATTGTTTCGGTTTTATCAACTTTATACTTGAATTAAAAACACTAGTTGTCCCATGCTCCAAGCATGTACACTATGTTTTTCTTAAACAATAGCTTTGCCATACACCAAGTATGCACTCTATGTTTGTCTATGATCCTTACTTTGTGAAATAAACCAATTGAACATAATTTCAATGATTCTAATTTCACACTCCCAAATCCTTATCGAAAAATGTGAGAATTTCAAATTCCTATCATTTATCGAAATCTGTTTAGATTTTAAACTTATATGCACTGACCCTCCTGTAATGAATATGTACAAAGTCACAAAGACTTGTCAACAGTCATTATAAGGTATTCCAATGGAGATCAACTCCATGGAAACTAAGTCTCATATTCAAAGTACATTGCTTTGGACATGCTTCTTGCATTAAGTTTTCTAATCTTACACAGATAACTTCCACCTATGGAGACAACTCCATATTCTCATTTTGACTATCACTTCTGAATAAGAGATGCCTCTTTTCAGAATATGTCAATATGGTACTTCCAAAATTAGCACTATACTTCCAACTGTCCCTGAGCAACCAATCTTTGGTAAACCTCAGATTGTCCTCGACAATTGCTTAATCATTTTAGTCATATCCAATTCTAGACCTTTTCCCTTCTTAATGCCTCTGGGCATTTGGAAAAATTTAGAAATGACAAATATTATAGCACATGCAATCGATCCTGTACCCAAAGCAAATGGTACACGATTCATGATGTCTCACATAAAGACATGATTCTAGACCAATCTTTTGCTACAATATTTTTATTTGCCATGTTTTCAAAATTTGACTATGAAGAGGGATGCCGTAATCATAATCGAATTTTAAGAACGCAATATATAGAATTTCCTTAAGTTGAACCAATCCAACATGAAATTCATATATATATTCTTGACTAAAGATGATTAAGGTCTCAATCTAAGCCTTTAGAACTGAAATAAAGTATATCCTCTCCCTTAATTATAGCAAAACAACTTTTTCAATCCCTGCAGCCTCACGAATTGAAACTTTTGTTTTCTATAATTAACATTGCTAACTTGCAACACTAACAATAATTATCATGCTCCCACTAACATGATGATTATTAGCATAACACTTATGCTCCCACTAGCTTTGACATGTACTCAGAAATCAGATGGACTTCTAGAAATCAATACTTTATTGACTTCCTTACCAAAGTTCAGATTTCTGATACGAGATGCTTTGATAAAACTTTATCAAAATCATACACCTTTCCTTAGATAGCATGCATGTGTGTCTAAACAATTTCAGAACTATGAAAAGGGATGCCGTAATCATAGTCTCAATTGTTTAGACCTTTTGCCATCTGCTTCAAATCTACTTGATGGAAGTGTTTCCTCACCATCATTTTCATGAATCGGAGAGAAACCTTATGACCCTTAGATTTTATGGTGTATGTGTTCTTATCCATGTGAATCGTCAAAACCATAGTCACAAGACAAGGATAATGACAAATCCAAACTCATATGGACTGAACTTATGCAATCTTAACTTCTTGCCACCTGGCAGTACGGGGCCTGCCATTGCTTCCAAGTTGTTATGCAACCAATTGAGAACTTTCAGAACTCCTATGCAAAGCCAACTTTAACTGGAATGGGCACAGAATATGTCAACATGATAGGTTATAAACCTCAAGTCGTGTGCTAGTGAAGAACCTCAGGTTTTATTCTTGATTAGTTCTTGAAATTCTTTTTAGGATCTTTAAGACTCCCACTGTCCTCTTGACATATAAGACTATCTTGCCAAATATTCAAGAGATAGTGCAGATTCTTTATCAAGACAAACACTTCACACAATTGGCCTTAGTTGGTCTTTGTTTAATCCAAAACATCACAACTTACCAACTTCAAATGTACAAGAGTAGGACACTTTTACTCTTACATTTGACAAGTGTTATAAACCTTTCTTTAAGATATGTCACTCAACTTATAGTCTTGGAGTATGACTCTAAGACTTGTTTTGAAACGAAGTATGACTCATCTTCTTGATTTAACCATTTCAACAATTCATGACTCCTCTTCTTAGTCATAAGAATGCACTAAGATGTCCTTAGAAGACCAATTGTGATGTGGTTCTTTAATCATTAAGATGATCACAAAACATGATACTAAAGTACTCTCCCATCTTTTCAGATTTGAGAAACTTTTATCTGTCTGCCTAATTTGATTCTTCCCATTCGTTCTGCCATACATTGAGACTTTTCCAACGTTTCAGAATTATACTTAAACTTGTAAGTATAACCATATTTACTAAAATTTAGTAAATCATGACGAATAGTCTTAACGAGCTTTGTGGTGGACTTGACCAGTACACAAGAATGTGTACTCGATCCCTTTAGTCCTTAACTTGACTCACACATCCATGTGAACAAGTCTTAATTTTCCAATGCTTGAAAGTTCTCATTCATCATACTATTCAACTTGCATGATTCCAAGTTTCTATCCAACTGAAGCCTTGGAAATGAGAATCTTTCCTTATTTGGTAAATTATGACACTACCACAAACGAAAGAATCAAATCCATTTTCCAATATTGCTATCAGTGGAATCATATAAGCAACAATTTTCCACAAATGTCATTGTAAGGATACTTCAAATAAATAAAATTAAACAATTTTCTTTTATTTTAAAACTTTGCGGAAAAACTTATCCTTACAATCCACATGGAAAATTGTTGTTATTTATTCCTTAGCAATATATCATAACTTCTTAAGCAACTGCTCAAAATTCTGATGCGATCGAAATCCACCTTCGCGATCAGAATCAGCATATACTTCCTTTAAGATTTCTCTCTATTCTTTGATTCTTAAAACATCAACATGTGACCCAGTCACATCATGTAATGAGGATCTCAGAATAGAACTTAACAGAGTTAGATAATGGGCTCTACCTGATGTAGAGTCAAACTTATTGACTTTAACATCCTTAGGTAAATTTGGCAGCATTGCAATCAACGCCCCTTCCTTTGGCAAAATAAACATATGGACCCTTTGGTAATGTGACTATCTCAGACTTAGCCTTTCTCTTTACCATTTGGTCAACCGAGTTGACTATGGCCACTCCCTTTCCATTGGGAAGAGAATGCTTTTTCTGGATTTCCAGTGTCACCATTGTCACTGTCCATAAAGTTTTTGGGAAGTTGATCTTCTAATCAAATTTGCTTTACTATCGTTCCAAATCATTGCTGATTCAGCAGCACCAAGCAAATAGATATGATCATTAAGGTTCATGTCATAGTCTGTTTCATAGTAGTCCCAAAGGAACTCACTATGTGACTTAGAAAGTGATTGAACATCCAACTTTCTCAAGACTTTGACACCCAACTCTCCCAGCTTGTCAATATGTGACTTCATCTCTAAGATGTGATCACACATAGACCTTGCTTGCCATTAGGGCTTGAGTGACCTTGAACTTGTGGGTTAGGGAGAATAATTGGAGGAGGTGGAGGAAGAGAAGTATGACTTCCATGAGCCAAACTCGGGAAGTCATATTCATTAGGAAAGCTTGGTTTGGGAAGATCATTGTTGTCTAAACCAGACATCAACAATGGAAGAAATTCACGTAAAGTTGATTTAAGTCCTTAATATAACACCCAATATGATATATTAAGGCTAGGACCCAACAAACTATTTTATAACTTGGAAGAGGGATGCCGTAATCCAAGCTATAAAATATTTGAAGGTAGGTGAATGACGATTCACCAATTTCCACCAAGATAAACGAAATGTATTATTAGGTTTTAATTGGTTTTGAAACTCCTAGATTCTTTTGAGATTCATTGAACTTTTCAATGGCATGTTTCAATCTCGAGTCTGCCCTTCAGGTTTTGTGACTGGGATGCCGAGGATCACAAAACAAGGTGTGAAGTAACCATGCAAATATACTTGGTACCCTTAATATTTACCCCTCAATCGATGTGCCGGTTAACCACACACGCTCCAACGATACTATGATAAACATTAAGTTACCCTTTGCCTACCTTGTTAAGTCCAGGTTAGTGTGCCGGTTAACCACACACGCTCCACTAACAGTTTAAACAAAGTGCAAAGTGTAATTTCATGGATTAGCACCTTATTCACATTTTCCTAAGTAACTAAGATTGGGAATTTATAAGTGTTTAGTTACTTAGTATTTATCATTAATACTTTTAATGAAGGGAGAATTATAGTCCTTGTCCTACCCGTTCGGCTAACGACCGTCCACCAGTCAAGGAAGCGGTGGGTGAGAGTGGACACCGATTAAACTGCCATTTTATAGGCAGTAACCTTATACCCCCCTTATAGACCGGCTTCGTGAATGAGGCCTACTAACGGTAAGACTGACTTGCTCTTATACATATATTTATTATTAACTTATAATACTATAAAGTATAAGGGTTGAATTTTAACTTTTAAAATTCTAAGGGCTAACTTGGAATTAAAGTATTCATGGGAAAACTTTACAAATTCCAAAACTTGAGGGCAAGTTTTGAAAAAATTCAAAACTAATTAATTCCATAACTTATGTGTTTAAGGTAGTTTTAATTAAAAAAAAAACTCTTCAAGTTCCATAACTTGAGGACAAGTTATGGAAGACTTTAAACTAATAAAAGAATGTAACTTTTCTTTATTTTTGTAACTTATGGAACTAATTAAGGTTACACATTTTATCATTTAATGAAGTGACTTTTGAACCTCCATAACTTGAGGACAAGTTATGGAGTCATAAAACCATTTAATGAGGACAAGACTCTTCGTTTTTGTAACCATTGCCAACTTTTTATGAGTTTTATGAAACTTAAATGTGACTTTTCATATAACTTGAGGACAAGTTACAAAAACACATTTTAGAATCAACTCTTAGATTAAAATGGATTGAAAACACATAATCAATTAACTTTTCTATTAATCTAATAAACTCATATGAACAAAGATAATTCACATCAAATTTTTTTTCAAGTAATTAGCATAACTTTTAAACTAATACAATTCGATTTTTCAGTTAATTTTGCAAGTATAACAAGAAAACAAGCCTTGGCTCTGACACCACTGATGGGTTTTGCGAATTCTAACACTCCTAAGTGTACATGCAACCCTAAATACCTTGGATCTATGTTTTCTCTATTATACATGCAATTATGAACTTTCCAAGGTATTACCCTATCTAGCATACAATACTTGATACTTGGGTAATCAAATGGATAGAATACATACCTTTGTTTGATGTAGCTTGTCTCCATGAAGATTGAGTGCCTAGTGCCCCAAGTGTGACACCTCAAATGGTTCACACAACACCAAATGCACATGGAATGACTTGAGAGAAATGGAACACTCCTTGAAATCGTCTAGCCCTCATATTCACACATTAGTGTACAATTTCTTGAGCCATGGGATTCTTTTATATGGTGGATATTAGGGTTACACCATGTAACTCATAACTTTACCCATTCCTTATGCTCCATGGATTTTAACCTCCATGGAGTATCCATGGGTCACCCCATGGACTTAGTCCAACATAAGAAATCTTGGATCACAAGCCCACATATATAAGAATGAATGATTTACACAATCAACCCATATATTTAATTAGTCTCCTTTTGATCACTTAATTAATTCCAAATTAATTCTTGATCAATACTAATTAAATAACCTTATTAATATATTAGAACTTATAATATATTAACCAACCTTAAGTGTTATTTCTCTCATTATAGTCTATCCAAATGCATGATGCCATGCAACCCAAATGGACCATGTCGGGTCGGGTCAAGTCTTACCAATTACAGTTATGGACTTAGACATTAATCCAACAGTTTAGCGTGTCAAAGTGTCACACCCCAAAACCAGAACGGCGGAAACGTTCAGGGGTGGAGGATGTCATGTTTAGTATCACAAGTCATGCATCATAGTAATCAAAGTAATAAACAACCATTTCATTAGAAAGAAAGTGTTTACAAAATATGTGGTTTACATAACATCGACTACAAAGCAAATAACAAAAAGACATGAAGCTATTGTGCTCCATCTTCTGAATCGCAGAGCGTGTACCTGTCTACTGGTCTCCTGAGAATACAAGTTATTTTGAAAGAGTAGATCAGCATTTAAGCTGGTGAGTTCATAAGATTTTAGTGATGTAAGTAAGTTGTAAGGAAGATGTAGTAAGTTGTAAGTTCTTTTTAGAAAAGTTCGCCTATTCTTCCAGAAAATCCTATATTTCCTGCTTTGATGAAAGATAAGTAAAAATGACTCTACAATCCTTTCTACGAGTACCAAATGGATACAAGTTATATAAAACCCAAAGTAAACAAACAATCGGTTGTGTGTATCTGCCCTAAGCCCACAACCAAACAAGGAACAGGAAATGAGGCGGAAGGCACACATCCCATTGTTTGTTAGATCATCGTTGTATATAACCCTGGCGTATTCACTTGGTACTCACGGAGTTAACTGTAATAGTTCCTCTATATTTGATGAAAAGATTCTTTAAGAAAATCCTTATTTCTTTTAGTAAAAATGGTAACCACAGTGGTTCCTTCTATAATCACTTAGTTTATACTAGCTATGTATAATCTAACATCAAACAGATAGTTAATTGTGTGAATCTGCCCTAAGCCCACAGCCAAACAAGGAACAGGAAATGAGGCGGAAAGTACACATCCAACTACCTATCGGGTATTAATTATATATAACCCTGATGTATAAACTAAGGTATTATAGAATTAACCACCTAAGGTCCTTTAAGTTATACTGGTTTAATAAAATGGATTAAACCCTTACAGGTAAGTTTCTAGTTTTGTATACCAAATGTTATATTTGAAAAGTATGTTTTGTACTAGAAAACGGTGCATTGAATTAATGTCCTATGACCTGACCCATACCTGGTACCCCTTATGATTACTTGTTGTATACGGAACATATATATAGCTAAGATCGGATAGATAGTAGGCTGGGTGAATCTGCTCTAAGCCCACAACCAAACAAGGAACAGGAAATGAAGCGGAAAGCACACATCCTACTACCTGTCGGATCCGATTAATATATATCCCTGATGCATACACTAAGGAATCATAAAGTTAGCATTATAGGTCCCTTTCTACTGAATGTACTAGAATCGACTGTTCTGTTTGTCGTTTGTAAAATGTGAGTTTTCCCTAGTTTATAACTATCTTAACTCGAAAATAGTTTGCATTAACTTTCAAGTGGAACTGTCACAATATGAAAGTAATGGGAAAATGTAAGTACACAGTTGTCTTTTGAACTGACATACTGAAGTACTGGTTACCTTTAAAACATGTTTGTTTTATTAAGGTCATAATGTGATGAGTAGTACCCATACTATACGCTCTCCCTGCAAGAGATTCTAGGGACCAAACGTGACTTCCGCAAACAAATTGCTAGGCCGTGTAATTTCACATTAAAGTTATATGATCATGTATACCCAATTTACTATCACCTTTTGTTTAGAACAATGACTTAGTGATTATTGGTATAATTAGATCCTGTTTTGTTCTTCTGCTATAGCATTTAGTATGTTCTTTCTGTTATAGTGTATAGTATGTCTCTCTGTTGTATTGTATCTTCCTCCCTGTTTCTCTTTATAGTATGTTCTAGCATCTAGTATGAACTGAACCCCTAAAATATACCTATTATAGTTTACTAGGATGTTTACTTGAACTGTTACTGAAAAGACTCATTTATTTACTAAGTTATGATTGTACTTTAAAAACGAAGTTTTATAAACCATAAAGTAACATAACTTAAAAAGAGTTTTTGAAATGTTTTGATCACTTATAAAAGACATAAGCAATCTTTTGAAAGATGTTTATAACAAACATTTACACAATTATCATTGTGTTCAACTTGTATCCCCCCCCCCCCTTTAAAAGCATTTAAAACAGTTTTTGAAATGGATCAAGATTTGAAGATCTAGCATTAAGAGTTTTTTTTATGGATGAATCAAAGGGTGGTTACATGATTAAGAAGGATAACAACTCAAAGATGGAAGAAACACTTACGTTTTTGAAGATCTAGGATGAAGAACTCGATGATAGTTGAGAGAGAATCGATTTTTTGGGCTTGGGAATGCGAGAAATGACTAGAATGGAAAGGATCCTCTTCAAATGGGGGAGAGTGTACGACCAAGATGGGTGTACATCCGTACACCCTTGTGTACGGCCGTACACTCCCTTGAATGGAGTGTATGGCTTGATTTCAAAGTGAAGAATTTTAGCTGACACATCCCTAAACCCAATGCTTGAATGTACTGAGCTTTGAACCCTTAAGCAGACACTAAACAAGGCTAAAAGATAGCAGAAACGATTCTGACACTCGGTTGAATTGAATGGCTGAACTTACAAGGCAAATATTTTGGGGTTGTCACATCATCCCCCGTTAGATGGAATTTCATCCCGAAATTAGCTTTCTTAGCAGTACTACTGGGGTTGCGTTTCTCTGATTTGCAGAATACCCACTCGTAGACCTGGCAACTTTTCCCTAATGTCCATGATAGAATTCATACTTGGTCCATCTATCATTACCTCGTGTATACAAGTCGTATATAATTCAGATTAGTAAGACGGTCGGATGTACGACTCATCCCCTGGTCCACAACCAAACAAGGAACAGGAGATAGGGCGGAAGCACACATACTAAATCTACATAATCATAATCATATATACCACCCTCGCGTACACACTGAATAGTGATAGGTGGGCTGTATTTGTCCTTAGCCTCTATGCTCGAACTTGGTCTGCTGGACGAGTGGTATTTTGGAAAGGTCTGCGGAACATACGGCGGCAAGGCTTCGGATGGCAAACTACTCTTCGCATGAGTACTTTAGGGTTTAGAATACGAGAGACAAAACTGAGGTCTAGGTCGGACTTTCGTTACGAATGACGAAGGTTTCGTGAATTTGACGGTCAAGGCGATAGAAACATATGAACTTAGTATGGTGAGGACCACACCAACTCATGACGAATGATAGAAATGGACTCTTTACTGAACAAAGTTTGGTCGATTTGAAAGAAACGTCTGTTATATGATGATGTACTCCTAGTGTGTTCGACAATGTACTCTTTGTAAACGTTCTAGTGCTTTCTGTTTTCCCCTTGATGTTAACACTTATACGTATCGTACCGCGATGAGCGAGTACATACTGTGAAAGTGCTTTGATAACTAGTGTCGATACTTTATACTACGATCCTCCTCGGTACCACTACGATCGCCTGGAATATACAAGTTATGAATAATTAAGATGAATTAGACAGTCAACTGAGTAACTCTGCCTCAAATCCACAACCAAACAAGGAACAGGAATTAAGGCTGAATCACTCACTCTAAGTCTGAAAAATCTTAGCTATGCACAACCCTGATGTACATACTAAGCCGTCATAGCTTCTCTGAATGGATCTTTTAGTTCTCTTGAATACTTTGACTTGTTTCAATAAGTGAGTTATTATAATTACTTTTAAGTGTTCTCCCCAAGTTTTAATCTTATATAAATATAAATTAATTTTTAAAGTAATTACTATTTCGAAAACGTACCGCTGCTCGCTGGCGACTCCGGGGTTGATTCTCCTGCGGTGATCATCAGAATTCGTCCATCCGCTCCTGAGTTCTTTGTTATCGGGCAGTCCCTCTGGTAGTGTTTAGTCTCACCACAGCCATATCAGGCTTGGTTTTCTTCAGCTCCGGGGACTTGGGAGATCGGTTGAGCCGGTGCCCTGCAGAAACGGACTGTGTGTCCCTTTCTGTGGCAGTTCAGGCACTGCATTTCCCGACATACTCCGGTGTGGTGATAGTTGCACTTTCCACACTTCGGGAGGGTTCCAGCATATCGACTGGCAGGTGCTGGAGTAGCAGGTGTTGTGGCGGCGTACATAGTACTCGTTTTTAGCTCTTGCGGGGGTTCCTGTGTTGTTCGCTTCTTCTTCCTCTTGTTCCCCGACTTCCGTTTATAGTCCTCTCCCTTTGATGGCTCGGGAACGGGGACTTCTACACCATGGCGGGCTCCATGGTCGATGAGCCGCTGAGCCAGGCGTTTGGCACTATCGAATGTGGCTGGGTTAGAAGACAACACATCTCCTTGGATCGGGGCAGTTAGACCCCAGATGTATCTTTCTATCTTCTTGCTCTCCGAGGTAACCATCCAGGGGCATAGTGCTGCTAGGTCGCTGAACTTGTCAGTGTAGGCCACTATGTCTGAGCCGACAATAGTGAGCTCCCATAGTTCTTGTTCCAGCTTTTGAACTTCGCCCATCGGGCAGTATTCTTCCAGCATTAACTCTTTTAGGTTCTCCCAACCTATTGAGTTAGCCACTGATAGGGTCAGTGACTTAACATGGCTATTCCACCATGTTAGGGCTCTGTTGGAGAAGGTGCAGGAAGCAAACTGTACTTTGCTCCCTTCTGAGCACGAACAGATTTCGAAGATCGAATCTGTTTTCTCGAACCATCGTATCAGAGCGATGACTCCACCATTTCCATTAAAGGAATTTGGTTTGCAGTTCATGAAGTCCTTATACGAACACTCCCTTGGGTGTCCGTGAGTAACTCCGGGGTTGGTTAAGTGGGTACCACTACCAGATCCGAAGGTACCACTTTCGCCGAAGTGAGCTAGAGCAGTTGCCACTGCGGAGGATATCGCTGCTTGGAGAGCAGCAGGATCGAATTGTGGCGTTGGAGTTGGAATTACCATAGTAGTGCGTCTGTTTGATCTGTGAGGAGGCATATTTGCTAAAAGAATACAAAGACGAGATGGAATAAGTCTAAAGCAGTGGATATAAGCCGAAAGCTGAAAGACAAGGTTATCTAGTTCTGAGTGTATCGGGTCCTGACTTCCACAGGGTTCTGGAAACAATTCATAAAAGAGTCTATACCGAATAAACTTTATGAATTAGATATGGCTATCCTCGAATGAATATATGTGACCTGAATAACTGTTACCAGTTGCATGTAAAGAAAATAATCCTAACACATAATGTGAGCAGTGTCTCCACTAACTCATTAAGTTATACAAGATTATTATTTATTAGTGTGACGCATAAGACGTTTTGGTTACTTCGGTTGATCCTTATTTGAAAGCTTCTCCTGAACCTGCTCTTGTTCCTCCTTGACTCTTTTGTTGTCTACTATGAGGAAGTGGTTACACCTATCTGGGTTTGTCGTGCGAGAATGGAAGTGTCTAAAGAATCTATGAGATTTAAGTGAAACATTATGGGGTGATCCTTACAGAGTCCTCCTATAATTGCACAATGTATACAAGTTGTATATAATTTAAGATTAAATAGACCTTCGAATAAGTGATCCTACTCCAAAACCACAACCAAACAAGGAACAGGTAGTGAAGCGTAGATCACAAATTCTAAGTCTATAAAATCTCAATTATATATAACCTTGGGAGCATACATTGCAAGATTATAGACCTATCCGTAAGGGTCTTTTAAGTTATCACATAAGTTATTTATATAGTGCCTAAAATACTCCTATATTATTTTAATGTAATGTACTTGGTATGTTTTAAACTTGTTATCGTGTTATGGTATCATAAAATACTCTCATAGTATCTTATCTTTATGTTCTGATCTAGAATTCCCTTGAATAGAGTTAGGTAAGTTTTAAGACTGTTGCAACACCACATAACCCCCAAACACATGTCGGTCACATCTCGAATGAATATAGTTGATCAGGCTATATTGATCCTAGCTATGATTACAAAACTGTCCAGGTTTGACCGCAGTGTTCAACCTTTAAATACTTCTGTTCTGTTCTTCTTGTGATACTTGTTCTAGTATGTATATATGTATAAGCACGTATGTATACTTCTATAAGGTATCATTATATATTTAAAATATATTCTTATCCAGAGCACTTCGGCCCCATTATATTTATAGTTGTATATCTTTTATCGGTTGATATACTTAGTTCACTATAAACAATGCTCTGATACCAATCTGTCACACCCCAAAACCGGAACGGCGGAAACGTTCAGGGTGGAGGACGTCATGTTTAGTATAACAAGTCATGCATCATAGTAATCAAAGTAATAAACAACCATTTCATTAGAAAGAAACTGTTTACAAAGTATGTGGTTTACATAACATCGACTACAAAGTAAATAACAAAAAGACATGAAGCTATTATGCTCCATCTTCTGAATCCCGGAGCACGTACCTGTCTACTGGTCTCCTGAGAATACAAGTTATTTTGAAAGAGTAGATCAGCATTTAAGCTGGTGGGTTCATAAGATTTTAGTGATGTAAGTAAGTTGTAAGGAAGATGTAGTAAGTTGTAAGTTCTTTTTAGAAAAGTTTGCCTGTTCCACCAGAAAATCCTATATTTCCTGCTTTGATGAAAGATAAGTAAAAATGACTCTACAATCCTTTCTATGAGTACTAAATGGATACAAGTTATATAAAACCCAGAGTAAACAAACAATCGGTTGTGTGTATCTGCCCTAAGCCCACAACCAAACAAGGAACAAGAAATGAGGCGAAAGGCACACATCCCATTGTTTGTTAGATCATCGTTGTATATAACCCTGGCGTATTCACTTGGTACTCACGGAGTTAACTGTAATAGTTCCTCTATATTTGATGAAAAGATTCTTTAAGAAAATCCTTATTTCTTTTAGTAAAAATGGTAACCACAGTGGTTCCTTCTATAATCACTTAGTTTATACTAGCTATGTATAATCTAACATCAAACAGATAGTTAATTGTGTGAATCTGCCCTAAGCCCACAGCCAAACAAGGAACAGGAAATGAGGCGGAAAGTACACATCCAACTACCTATCGGGTATTAATTATATATAACCCTGATGTATAAACTAAGGTATTATAGAATTAACCACCTAAGGTCCTTTAAGTTATACTGGTTTAATAAAATGGATTAAACCCTTACAGGTAAGTTTCTAGTTTTGTATACCAAATGTTATATTTGAAAAGTATGTTTTGTACTAGAAAACGGTGCATTGAATTAATGTCCTATGACCTGACCCATACCTGGTACCCCTTATGATTACTTGTTGTATACGGAACATATATATAGCTAAGATCGGATAGATAGTAGGCTGGGTGAATCTGCTCTAAGCCCACAACCAAACAAGGAATAGGAAATGAAGCGGAAAGCACACATCCTACTACCTGTCGGATCCGATTAATATATATCCCTGATGCATACACTAAGGAATCATAAAGTTAGCATTATAGGTCCCTTTCTACTGAATGTACTAGAATCGACTGTTCTGTTTGTCGTTTGTAAAATGTGAGTTTTCCCTAGTTTATAACTATCTTAACTCGAAAATAGTTTGCATTAACTTTCAAGTGGAACTGTCACAATATGAAAGTAATGGGAAAATGTAAGTACACAGTTGTCTTTTGAACTGACATACTGAAGTACTGGTTACCTTTAAAACATGTTTTTTTTTATTAAGGTCATAATGTGATGAGTAGTACCCATACTATACGCTCTCCCTGCAAGAGATTCTAGGGACTAAACGTGACTTCCGCAAACAAATTGCTAGGCCGTGTAATTTCACATTAAAGTTATATGATCATGTATACCCAATTTACTATCACCTTTTGTTTAGAACAATGACTTAGTGATTATTGGTATAATTAGATCCTGTTTTGTTCTTCTGCTATAGCATTTAGTATGTTCTTTCTGTTATAGTGTATAGTATGTCTCTCTGTTGTATTGTATCTTCCTCCCTGTTTCTCTTTATAGTATGTTCTAGCATCTAGTATGAACTGAACCCCTAAAATATACCTATTATAGTTTACTAGTATGTTTACTTGAACTGTTACTGAAAAGACTCATTTATTTACTAAGTTATGATTATACTTTAAAAACGAAGTTTTATAAACCATAAAGTAACATAACTTAAAAAGAGTTTTTGAAATGTTTTGATCACTTATAAAAGACATAAGCAATCTTTTGAAAGATGTTTATAACAAACATTTACACAATTATCATTGTGTTCAACTTGTATCCCCCCCCCCCTTTAAAAGCATTTAAAACAGTTTAAAAGATTGATTATAGGGGTATGAACTCACCTTATGTGGGTGATTCAAACGAATATGCGCGTAAGGATGAGAAGTTCCACGAATGAAGTCCCGAGACAAAAACGAGTCCTAAATGACATATAATGGCATATATTGGCATGAATATAGTGTTTAGAAGCAACCACATGCAAGGAAACACCTTTAGGGACTAGGAAACACTTGGACCAAGTGTTAGAATCACATGTGATTCATCTATGGGGAGTGTACGGCCACTAAATGGAGTGTGCGGCCATGGTTGTACGACCATGGAGTGTACGGCCGTACACACATGGTAACTAGTGCACAAAAGGGTCTTTTAATGATAGGGAAGCATGTGGGACTATTTCTCATCAAGTGTTGAAGCTAGGTTTGCACTTTGGAGGCCCTTTAGGGGTGTTTTGAGGGGTGTATGGCCACACATGGCTGTACGGCCGTACACTCCTTATGATCTTGTGTTTTGGTCATTTTTAGGGTGTTAAACTACTGTTCCTAACATGTACTAAGCATAGGGAAGGAGTACTTACGATTTGGAGGCTCAAGAGGGTTCACAATCACCAATAACAAGTGTGTGTTCTTGGTGTTCTTGGTGAAATGGATCAAGATTTGAAGATCTAGCATTAAGAGTTTTTTTTATGGATGAATCAAAGGGTGGTTACATGATTAAGAAGGATAACAACTCAAAGATGGAAGAAACACTTACGTTTTTAAAGATCTAGGATGAAGAACTCGATGATAGTTGAGAGAGAATCGATTTTTTGGACTTGGGAATGCGAGAAATGACTAGAATGGAAAGGATCCTCTTCAAATGGGGGAGAGTGTACGACCAAGATGGGTGTACATCCGTACACCCTTATGTACGGCCGTACACTCCCTTGAATGGAGTGTATGGCTTGATTTCAAAGTGAAGAATTTTAGCTGACACATCCCTAAACCCAATGCTTGAATGTACTGAGCTTTGAACCCTTAAGCAGACACTAAACAAGGCTAAAAGATAGCAGAAACGATTCTGACACTCGGTTGAAATGAATGGCTGAACTTACAAGGCAAATAATTTTGGGTTGTCACATCATCCCCCGTTAGATGGAATTTCGTCCCGAAATTAGCTTTCTTAGCAGTACTACTGGTGTTGCGCTTCTCTGATTTGCAGAATACCCACTCGTAGACCTGGAAACTTTTCCCTAATGTCCATGATAGAATTCATACTTGGTCCATCTATCATTACCTCGTGTATACAAGTCGTATATAATTCAGATTAGTAAGACGGTCGGATGTGTGACTCTGCCCCTGGTCCACAACCAAACAAGGAACAGGAGATAGGGCGGAAGCACACATACTAAATCTACATAATCATAATCATATACCACCCTCGTGTATACACTGAATAGTGATAGGTGGGCTGTATTTGTCCTTAGCCTCTGTGCTCGAACTTGGTCTGCTGGACGAGTGGTATTTCAGAAAGGTCTGCGGAACATACGACGACAAGGCTTCGGATGGCAAAGTACTCTTCGCATGAGTACTTTGGGGTTTAGAATACGAGAGACAAAACTGAGGTCTAGGTCGGACTTTCGTTACGAATGACGAAGGTTTCGTGAATTTGACGGTCAAGGCGATAGAAACATATGAACTTAGTATGGTGAGGACCACGCCAACTCGTGACGAATGATAGAAATGGACTCTTTACTGAACAAAGTTTGGTCGATTTGAAAGAAACGTCTGTTAAATGATGATGTACTCCTAGTATGTTCGACAATGTACTCTTTGTAAACGTTCTAGTGCTTTCTGTTTTCCCCTTGATGTTAACACTTCTACGTATCGTACCGTGATGAGCGAGTACATACTGTGAAAGTGCTTTGATAACTAGTGTCGATACTTTATACTACGATCCTCCTCGGTACCACTACGATCGCCTGGAATATACAAGTTATGAATAATTAAGATGAATTAGACAGTCAACTGAGTAACTCTGCCTCAAATCCACAACCAAACAAGGAACAGGAATTAAGGCTGAATCACTCACTCTAAGTCTGAAAAATCTTAGCTATGCACAACCCTGATGTACATACTAAGCCGTCATAGCTTCTCTGAATGGATCTTTTAGTTCTCTTGAATACTTTGACTTGTTTCAATAAGTGAGTTATTATAATTACTTTTAAGTGTTCTCCCCAAGTTTTAATCTTATATAAATATAAATTAATTTTTAAAGTAATTACTATTTCGAAAACGTACCGCTGCTCGCTGGCGACTCCGGGGTTGATTCTCCTGCGGTGATCATCAGAATTCGTCCATCCGCTCCTGAGTTCTTTGTTATCGGGCAGTCCCTCTGGTAGTGTTTAGTCTCACCACAGCCATATCAGGCTTGGTTTTCTTCAGCTCCGGGGACTTGGGAGATCGGTTGAGCCGGTGCCCTGCAGAAACGGACTGTGTGTCCCTTTCTGTGGCAGTTCAGGCACTGCATTTCCCGGCATACTCCGGTGTGGTGATAGTTGCACTTTCCACACTTCGGGAGGGTTCCAGCATATCAACTGGCAGGTGCTGGAGTAGCAGGTGTTGTGGCGGCGTACATAGTACTCGTTTTTAGCTCTTGCGGGGGTTCCTGTGTTGTTCGCTTCTTCTTCCTCTTGTTCCCCGACTTCCGTTTATAGTCCTCTCCATTTGATGGCTCGGGAACGGGGACTTCTACACCATGGCGGGCTCCATGGTCGATGAGCCGCTGAGCCAGGCGTTTGGCACTATCGAATGTGGCTGGGTTAGAAGACAACACATCTCCTTGGATAGGGGCAGTTAGACCCCAGATGTATCTTTCTATCTTCTTGCTCTTCGAGGTAACCATCCAGGGGCATAGTGCTGCTAGGTCGCTGAACTTGTCAGTGTAGGCCACTATGTCTGAGCCGATAATAGTGAGCTCCCATAGTTCTTGTTCCAGCTTTTGAACTTCGCCCATCGGGCAGTATTCTTCCAGCATTAACTCTTTTAGGTTCTCCCAACCTATTGAGTTAGCCACTGATAGGGTCAGTGACTTAACATGGCTATTCCACCATGTTAGGGCTCTGTTGGAGAAGGTGCAGGAAGCAAACTGTACTTTGCTCCCTTCTGAGCACGAACAGATTTCGAAGACCGAATCTGTTTTCTCGAACCATCGTATCAGAGCGATGACTCCACCATTTCCATTAAAGGAATTTGGTTTGCAGTTCATGAAGTCCTTATACGAACACTCCCTTGGGTGTCCGTGAGTAACTCCGGGGTTGGTTAAGTGGGTACCGCTACCAGATCCGAAGGTACCACTTTCGCCGAAGTGAGCTAGAGCAGTTGCCACTGCGGAGGATATCGCTGCTTGGAGAGCAGCAGGATCGAATTGTGGCGTTGGAGTTGGAATTACCATAGTAGTGCATCTGTTTGATCTGTGAGGAGGCATATTTGCTAAAAGAATACAAAGACGAGATGGAATAAGTCTAAAGCAGTGGATATAAGCCGAAAGCTGAAAGACAAGGTTATCCTAGTTCTGAGTGTATCGGGTCCTGACTTCCACAGGGTTCTGGAAACAATTCATAAAAGAGTCTATACCGAATAAAATTTATGAATTAGATATGGCTATCCTCGAATGAATATCTGTGACCTGAATAACTGTTACCAGTTGCATGTAAAGAAAATAATCCTAACACATAATGTGAGCAGTGTCTCCACTAACTCATTAAGTTATACAAGATTATTATTTATTAGTGTGACGCATAAGACGTTTTGGTTACTTCGGTTGATCCTTATTTGAAAGCTTCTCCTGAACCTGCTCTTGTTCCTCCTTGACTCTTTTGTTGTCTACTATGAGGAAGTGGTTACACCTATCTGGGTTTGTCGTGCGAGAATGGAAGTGTCTAAAGAATCTATGAGATTTAAGTGAAACATTATGGGGTGATCCTTACAGAGTCCTCCTATAATTGCACAATGTATACAAGTTGTATATAATTTAAGATTAAATAGACCTTCGAATAAGTGATCCTACTCCAAAACCACAACTAAACAAGGAACAGGTAGTGAAGCGTAGATCACAAATTCTAAGTCTATAAAATCTCAATTATATATAACCTTGGGAGCATACATTGCAAGATTATAGACCTATCCGTAAGGGTCTTTTAAGTTATCACATAAGTTATTTATATAGTGCCTAAAATACTCCTATATTATTTTAATGTAATGTACTTGGTATGTTTTAAACTTGTTATCGTGTTATGGTATCATAAAATACTCTCATAGTATCTTATCTTTAGAATTCCCTTGAATAGAGTTAGGTAAGTTTTAAGACTGTTGCAACACCACATAACCCCCAAACACATGTCGGTCACATCTCGAATGAATATAGTTGATCAGGCTATATTGATCCTAGCTATGATTACAAAACTGTCCAGGTTTGACCGCAGTGTTCAACCTTTAAATACTTCTGTTCTGTTCTTCTTGTGATACTTGTTCTAGTATGTATATATGTATAAGCACGTATGTATACTTCTATAAGGTATCATTATATATTTAAAATATATTCTTATCCAGAGCACTTCGGCCCCATTATATTTATAGTTGTATATCTTTTATCGGTTGATATACTTAGTTCACTATAAACAATGCTCTGATACCAATCTGTCACACCCCAAAACCGGAACGGCGGAAACGTTCTGGGGGGGGGGGGAGGACGTCATGTTTATTATAACAAGTCATGCATCATAGTAATCAAAGTGATAAACAACCATTTCATTAGAAAGAAAGTGTTTACAAAGTATGTGGTTTACATAACATCGATTACAAAGTAAATAACAAAAAGACATGAAGCTATTATGCTCCATCTTCCGAATCCCGGAGCGCGTACCTGTCTACTTGTCTCCTGAGAATACAAGTTATTTTGAAAGAGTAGATCAGCATTTAAGCTGGTGAGTTCATAAGATTTTAGTGATGTAAGTAAGTTGTAAGGAAGATGTAGTAAGTTGTAAGTTCTTTTTAGAAAAGTTCGCCTGTTCCACCAGAAAATCCTATATTTCCTGCTTTGATGAAAGATAAGTAAAAATGACTCTACAATCCTTTCTATGAGTACTAAATGGATACAAGTTATATAAAACCCAGAGTAAACAAACAATCGGTTGTGTGTATCTGCCCTAAGCCCACAACCAAACAAGGAACAAGAAATGAGGCGGAAGGCACACATCCCATTGTTTGTTAGATCATCGTTGTATATAACCCTGGCGTATTGACTTGGTACTCACGGAGTTAACTGTAATAGTTCCTCTATATTTGATGAAAAGATTCTTTAAAAAACTCCTTATTTCTTTTAGTAAAAATGGTAACCACAGTGGTTCCTTCTATAATCACTTAGTTTATACTAGCTATATATAATCTAACATCAAACAGATAGTTAATTGTGTGAATCTGCCCTAAGCCCACAGCCAAACAAGGAACAGGAAATGAGGCGGAAAGCACACATCCAACTACCTATCGGGTATTAATTATATATAACCCTGATGTGTAAACTAAGGTATTATAGAATTAACCACCTAAGGTCCTTTAACTTATACTGGTTTAATAAAATGGATTAAACCCTTACAGGTAAGTTTCTAGTTTTGTATACCAAATGTTATATTTGAAAAGTATGTTTTGTACTAGAAAACGGTGCATTGAATTAGTGTCCTATGACCTGACCCATACCTGGTACCCCTTATGATTACTTGTTGTATACGGAACATATATATAGCTAAGATCGGATATATAGTAGGCTGGGTGAATCTGCTCTAAGCCCACAACCAAACAAGGAACAGGAAATAAAGCGGAAAGCACACATCCTACTACCTGTCGGATCCGATTAATATATATCCCTGATGCATACACTAAGGAATCATAAAGTTAGCATTATAGGTCCCTTTCTACTGAATGTACTAGAATCGACTGTTGTGTTTGTCGTTTGTAAAATGTGAGTTTTCCCTAGTTTATAACTATCTTAACTCGAAAATAGTTTGCATTAACTTTCAAGTGGCACTGTCATAATATGAAAGTAATGGGAAAATGTAAGTACACAGTTGTCTTTTGAACTGACATACTGAAGTACTGGTTACCTTTAAAACATGTTTGTTTTATTAAGGTCATAATGTGATGAGTAGTACCCATACTATACGCTCTCCCTGCAAGAGATTATGGGGACAAAACGCGACTTCCGCAAACAAATTGCTAGGCCGTGTAATTTTACATTAAAGTTATATGATCATGTATACCCAATTTACTATCACCTTTTGTTCAGAACAATGAGTTAGTGATTATTGGTATAATTAGATCCTGTTTTGTTCTTCTGCTATAGCATTTAGTATGTTCTGTCTGTTATAGTGTATAGTATGTCTCTCTGTTGTATTGTATCTTCCTCCCTGTTTCTCTTTATAGTATGTTCTCTATGTTATCGTGTATTGTATCTACCTCCCTGTTTCTCTTTATAGTATGTTCTAGCATCTAGTATGAACTGAACCCCTAAAATATACCTATTATAGTTTACTAGTATGTTTACTTGAACTGTTACTGAAAAGACTCATTTATTTACTACGTTATGATTGTACTTTAAAAACGGAGTTTTATAAACTATAAAGTAACATAACTTAAAAAGAGTTTTTGAAATGTTTTGATCACTTATAAATGACATAAGCAATCTTTTGAACGATGTTTATAACAAACATTTACACAATTATCATTGTGTTCAACTTGTATTCCCCCCTTAAAAGCATTTAAAACAGGTTAAAAGATTGATTATAGGGGTATGAACTCACCTTATGTGGGTGATTCAAACGAATATGCGCGTAAGGATGAGATGTTCCACGAATGAAGTCCCGAGACACAAACGTGTCCTAAATGACATATAATGGCATATATTGGCATGAATATAGTGTTTAGAAGCAACCACATGTAAGGAAACACCTTTAGGGACTAGGAAACACTTGGACCAAGTGTTAGAATCACATGTGATTCATCTAAGGGGAGTGTACGACCACTAAATGGAGTGTGCGGCCATGGGTGTACGGCCATGGAGTGTACGGCCGTACACTCATGGTAACAACTGCACAAAAGGGTCTTTTAATGATAGGGAAGCTTGTGGGACTCTTGCTCATCAAGTGTTGAAGCTAGGTTTGCACTTTGGAGGCCCTTTAGGGGTGTTTTGAGGGGTGTACAGCCAGACATGGGTGTACGGCCACACATGGGTGTACGGCCATACACTCCTTATGATTTTGTGTTTTGGTCGTTTTTAGGGTGTTAAAATAGTGTTCCTAACATGTACTAAGCATAAGTAAGGAGTACTTACGATTTGGAGGGTCAAGAGGGTTCACAATCACCAATAACAAGTGTGTGTTCTTGGTGTTCTTGGTGAAATGGATGAAGATTTGAAGATCTAGAATTAAGAGTTGTTTTCATGGATGAATCAAAGGGTGATTACATGATTAAAAAGGATAACAACTCAAAGATGGAAGAAACACTTACGTTTTTGAAGATCTAGGATGAAGAACTCGATGATAGTTGAGAGAGAATCGATTTTCTGGACTTGGGAATGCGAGAAATGACTAGAATGGAAAGGATCCTCTTCAAATGGGGGAGAGTGTTTGGCCAAGATGGGTGTACAGTCGTACACCCTTGTGTACGACCGTACACTCCCTTGAATGGAGTGTATGGCTTGATTTAAAAGTGAAGAATTTTAGCTAACACGTCCCTAAACCCAATGCTTGAATGTACTGAGCTTTGAACCCTTAAGCAGACTCTAAACAAGGCTAAAAGATAGCAGAAACGATTCTGACACTCGGTTGAATTGATTGGTTGAACTTACAAGGCAAATATTTTCGGGTTGTCACACAAAGGTACCAAGGTCGGCCCATGATTTTGTTATGTTAGGATGATGGATGTCTACGTGACTCAAGCATGTGTTATGTACTCTTATGCTTACCAGGCGGGGCCCGGTGACCATTTTTGTAACACTCCAAATTTTTCAAAACTTTTTCATGCTATGGTTTTAAAAACATTCGGGTCTTAACCCACATTTAACAAAAACCGGTCCCACAAAGAAAACATTTACAAATTCAAAACAACGGGTGTTACCATTAAGCATCAATACAACCATAGCAAGCCAATAAGAATTGCATCAATATAATTAAAAATGAACTTAACAAGTTCCACTCCATACTCTATCACTTGACTTCTAACTTCCATCTATCGTCATCTCTCCTTAAAGGTAACATGAGATACATGGCATTAAAAAGAGATACATAATGTGACAACCCGAAATTTCAATCTTGTACAAACCATTCAATTCAATCAAAGTTAGACTTATTCCTACAAACTTTTAGCACTATATAGAGTCTATTTGAGCATTCTGAGTTTAGTACATCAAGGGACTAAGTGAATGGAAGTGCCAATAGAAATTGTAACCCATCAAACATGCCATAAACCCTCAAAAGAGGAGTTTACGGCCAAAGGTCATGGGTTTACGGCCGTAAACACATGGTGGCCGTAAACTCCATGCTATATATGGGGTCCTTAGTCATTTTTAGCCACTTTTCACTCCTCCAAGTCTAGAAACTCGAATTATCTCCCAAGGATCTTGAAGTTTTTGCTTCCAATCTTCAAAATGTAAGTAAATCCTTCCATATATAAGTTAATACATCTCTTCTCCTTGATTCACTCTTGATTTCATCCATGAAATCTCTTCTTTTGGGTAGATCTTCAAGTGTTCTTCATTTCACCAAGAACACACACTAGTGTTTTTGGGCTCTAACCACCCTTTCAAGCTTCTATTATGCAAGTACACTATCCTCAGCTTGTTACATACTAGAAACACTTGTTAAACATCTAGAAATCTTCAAGAAATCGTACCAGGAGGGTGTTTACGGCCAAGGCAATCTCCCTTGGCCGTAAACCCTAAATATGGGTGCAAATGGACCATAACTTCTTCCTAAGGCTCGATCCTTGGTATAGAACACTTCCTGGTAGCTTGTAAGACATTAAAACAAAGAAATCATGGACAAAAAGGTGTTTACGGCCAAGGCAATCTCCCTTGGCCGTAAACTCTACTTATTGGTGCAAAGTTGCCACAAACACCTTCCTAAGCCTTGAAACTAAGTCTAGAACACCCCCAAGATGAGTATAGGACCTTAAACACACAAAATGGTACAAGATGGCATGAGTTTACGGCCGTAAACCCATTGGGCCGTAAACCCATGGGCAGTAAACTCATGGGAGTTTACTCTTGCGCCGTAAACTCCAATGTGAGGCCCTACAACCCTTAGGTGCAACCCTTTGTACTTCTAGCACTTGAATCAAAGTATTTTTCATGTCCTAAGGTGTCTTTACTTGCTTAATTAGTTGTTTAAACACTAATTAGATACATATATGTGTCATTATATGTTTAATAGGATCCGTGTGTGCTCAAGTCCTCGCTTGACACTTAGCATCCTATCCAGCACTTCCATCCAAACCACTCACTGCAGGTGAGTTCATACCCCTTAATCAACCTTTTAAATGCTTTTGTGGGGGGGGGGGGAATACAAGTTGAAATATTCTAGTTATTATATTAATCACATGTGATTAATGACTAGACAAACAGAAGGATTTTCTATAACTTTCAGATTGTTATCAGACTTATGGATTTCAAACACTTCAAAACATTTTGTTAAACTCTTTTCAATGCTAAACCTTTTATCAAACTCTTTTAAACTTTCATTTTTGTTAAATCCATATCTATACAGATATATTTATATAAGTAAAGTTTGAAAGACTTAGGTCTGATCGCTCACCTTATTTCCTGTTCCTTGTTTGGTTGTGGACTTACGGTATCCTGTTATTTGTCCGAATGTCGTTGAAACCTTAGATATATATCGTATATATATGTTTAGATATAAAAGCTTTTATTTCAGTTCATTACCTTTGGGTAGCAAAGGCATACAAACGACATTACTAGTTAACTATAATAGGTATAGTTAAGTGATTACTACTCACTATTACTATTACAACGACACTATACAAGAGAACATACTATACACTAGACAAGAGAACATACTATACACTATACAAGAGAACATACTATACACTATACAAGAGGATATACTATGCACTAGTACAGAGAAAACATTACTACACTATGACTTACTATACAAACATTTGGATACGATAACTAAAATGTGACATACTACTTCTCGATACGACACGACATTGTTGTATCACTTTGTAACCAGAGTCTCCTGGAGGGAGAGCGGGCATTATGTGTATAGATCTATACGGGACAGACACTCCCACACCCCGACTGCTAGCTACAGTCCCAGCCGATAAGGCCAAGGGGTGACAAAATGTCACCTCACTACATATGACACCGGAGGGTCATCATTTATACAGTCGTCGATCAGCATGGTTACATACGAGTTCACATTTAAACCTTTAATTAACCAACTTAGGGTTAAAGGCAAACAGAATCCCCGAGGTGTATTGTACATTTAATACTACCTGGAGTCTGCATTTTTATCACTTTATAGCCAGTAGTGTCACTATTGAGGTAAAACATGATTTTTCCCCTATTACACGTATTTTGTGATCATCTCACATAAACGATGACTTAAACTATATTTTTATAATGATAGTATCACTGGGGAAAACTTTTACATTTACAAAGGAATAAATATACTGTCACAACTAGGAATTTCTGATACGTTGTAAACACTTAACAAAGAATGACATTGTAGCTAAAACTTGAAAACATGTATGGTGCTTATTCAATGACCACAAATTCCATCAAATACTCTATACAAACATTCAAATAGTCAACAAAAGGTTGGAAACCCTAAAAATCCCGGTTCAAGTCCATTTTGGACTAGGATTTCCTTATTGGGCCTAATGGACCAATAAGCTTCCAATTTGACTATTTTGGGCTTAGGACCCTTAAATGGACCCTAATTGGACCCACTTCCATAAAACTTAACCTTTTTGGGCCATAATGGGCCTAGAATGAAATAAAATACCCTAATGGGCCATAACAAATCTAATTAACCTAAATGGGCCATAAAACCCATTCTCTTTGACAAATTGGGCCGTAAGCTATCAAAGGAGCCCAATAGGCCGAAAAATAATTATTGGGCCTCATAAATTTCAAACAAGATCAAACAATGGCCCAACATAAACTATTTCCTTCCTCCTAAGCCCAATAAATTCAGCCCAAAATAAAAAAAAAGGAAATAAGAATAATAGGTGATTAAGGGGGAAGTGACACCTCATAATTATACTTGGGATATCCATGCACCCATCTCATACTTCCAAGCATCTATCACCTCACCCTCTCTCTTCTCCCCTCTCTTTTTCTTCTTCGGCCGAGAACACAAAGGAAAAACACACACACCTCACAAATTCTCTCCAAACACTCTCAAAGAACACTCTTGTTTCTCCATCAAAATTTTCGAGATCTAGGGCATCTCAAGGAGGTTTTTCCACAAAAATCATCATTCTAGGTAAGTTAATGCTTAGATCCATGGTTTAGCTTCTTGAAATTGTTATAAATCTCCTTCTAACTCAAGAAAGTTCATGATCATGCTTATTAGAACCTATCTAAGCCAAAGTCTTCTCAAGAAGCTTTCTAGGGTCGAGAATAGCATCGAACTTCTTCCATTTCTTCTTCAAAACCGTGATCAACTAGAAAAGGTGAGTTCATACCCCTCTATTTTCGGTTTTCACAAGTTTTATGGGGGAGAATACAAGTAAAATGTGTAGATATATGTGTATGTGTATGCTATGTATGATTTCATGTATGTATGTGTGATTTTATGTGTTTATGTGGTAAAAATATAACAAAAAGGGAAGAAATCTCGAGATCTATGGCACAAAAGAGGAAACAAACATGATCTAATATACTTTTTATTGAACAAGTCAAGAAAAGTTTCTAGCTTAAGTCATAATAAACAAAATGCAACATAAAACTCACTTTTGGGCTAAAATTGTCAAATAAACAAAAGTTGGGTTGAAATTTGTCATTTATGGTTTTCTTAAGGATTAAAAGAGTCAAAACAGTAAAAACAAATGTTTTTATGAATATTATACTCTTTAAAGGACTAGAAATGTAAATTGTAGCTTAATGGGCTAATTTTTGGGCTTTTCGGCCCATAGGCCCAAAAATTGCAAAAATACGATTTTTAAGGGGCTGAAATGATACAATTCTCGAAACAGGGGGGGTAAAAGGGGTAAACAAAACTATTTCAAGGGTTAAAATGATTTTCTTTTCCAAAAAGCATCAAAAATGTAAAGTTTTTGGAATTTGGGCCAAAATTGTAAAAGTTGCGAAAAGTGTGGGCTTTAACTGAAAAACTCTTTACTGGAGGGGCTGAAACTGCCAAAGAGTAAATTTTGAACTAAAAACATCACTTAAACAAGTCTATGGGTCAAAAATGTAAAGAAAATGGTTTAAGGGCTTAAAATGTCTTTTTTCAAAATAAGGGACTAAAATTGTCCTTTTTATTAAAGAAGGGCTGGAAAGGGTCAAACAAATATTTTGAGCCAATTATTTTATTATTAAGATATTTGAGTCACAAATACCAAATTACAACTTATGAAAATAGAATGAAGAATATACATATATTTTCAAATATCGTTATAAACAACCGACAAGTTTCGTGCCGTTGAGAATTTAACAATTGTTCAATCAAACTTCCGACCATTATACTATATCTAAAACAAGTAAATATTCAAATAGTTGGGCTTGAAAGATCTTAATCATGCTTATTGGTCCTTCGTGACCCATTGACATGACTTTTGGGCCCAACAATAATAACACATGTCTATTGGGCCTCCTGTGACCCAATTACATGTTTAAGGGACCCTCAATGGCATATATGTGCTATTGGGCCTTGGTGGCCCATTAGCATTGCTAGTAAGGTCCAAATTAAATCAAATATGAAATGGGCCAACGCGTCCTTTGTATAACCAACAGCCTAAAATAACTCACGTAATTAGTAGGACTTTGTATTCCTCTTCCCCTCGTTTGTTAGGCTTACCTTCGATTCAAGTAAACAAATTCAGGTAGTTAATCAATAATAATCAATGTTGTTTGGATTAAGTGAATAATAATGGGCGACACCTCTAAGTGTCGTTCGTAGTCTGTAGTTATAATCAAAGTCTTCTGGAAGGAGAGCGAGAGTTTGTGTATAGATCTATACGGGGGTGACTCCCCCACACCTGAGCTGTTCGCTACAGTTAGACTCGGCCAGTCTAGGGTGACAAATTCTTAAGATCAATTCTGGCGTACATTAGGATGCCAAGACAGACGAACTAGTCATTATTATGCATGGTTATAACGACTCACGTAATTAAATAAATCCAATACCATCCGAGTAATCAAGGAAGAGTAATCAAAATCACTCGTTGTGGCGGTATAACAATTTGAAATAATTATATTATGTTATCGGAAAACATCGGGTTTTTCGAGGAAATCAACACCACTCGCTTGTATTTTTCAATAACTATAATGCAAAACTTCCCATTTATACACGTTTTGAAATCATTCATGCACCAACTTATGGATCTTCACACTTTGGTAAACAATTGTCTTTTCAGAAAATATCGGATTTTCTGGGTTTTATAAACTACACAAATCATTTTTATCACAATCCCTGCTTATGAACTCACCAACATTTCATATGTTGACGTTTTTCAAAATAACTTGTATTCTCAGGTAACAGGTAAGCTGAAGGGTAATATCAAGTATGTTAGGATCTTATGTTTTGAAAACTCTCAAACAATTGATGCTATGGATATGTAATATTTAAACAATGTACTGGATGTGAACAATGTCAATCGTTATGTATTAATGCATGGTGAAGTTTATGTTGTGTTTCATGTATAATCATTGTGATGATATTCAATTTAAGTCACGCGAGCCCTCGGACGTTTCCGCCGTCTGGTTTGGGGGTGTGACAGGTTGGTATCAGAGCTCTGTTTATAGTGAACTGGCATATCTAACCACACATTGATATACAACTATAAACCAAAGAGGGACTAAAACAACTCTGAACAAAAAAAAAACAAAACGATAAAACATCTCTACTTGTACGATATAGGAAAAAGAACATAATACCAAATCAAATAAGATAATACTGACATCTCGGTTAAGTCGGGACTGTTCCTAGTTGTATTAAGGGGTGAATGTAGCCTGATCAACTACATTTTCTCCGAAGTACAACTATTACATGCCCCGGGGAAACCTCGATGGTTGGTAAACCTAAAAACATACCCCTTTGTTACCAAGAAAAGAACATCAACTCAATTTACATAATAATTAAAACATCTTAGGAATAATATTAGTACATTTATATACTCTTGCAGACAGTATGGACGGCTTCCATCTCCCCGGAGATCCGTATTTCCCTAATCAAGGAAATAACGGATGGTTGGAGGAGGAACCTGAAGAAGACCCTGAGGAGGGATCTGAAGAGGAACCTGAGGCGGAAGTCGAGGGCGGACCTGCCGAGCCAGTAGAGGGCCTGGAAGAAGAAGAAGCCGAAGAGGACTTCGAGGAGGAACCTAGCGATGATGGTGATTCGGACGCGGAGTCCGAAGTCATCAACCCCCCTTACCCGACTAGGGTGCCCGCTCATCGGAGGGGCCCGACTGGCCCTACACCCCCCTGGGGTATCGATATTTGGAGGTGGAGCAGACAGCAGGGACAGCGACCTCCATTTGGCATGGCACGTGAGTTCTACGACTTGAGGGAGGGAGGACCAGCTGATCGCGCGCTTCCGGTCATGGTGAGACGATTGCGGAACATTGGCGACCTAGCTCAGAGCACCGCCGATCAGATGCACCAGATGCGGACTAGAGTCGAGCGTGCAGAACAGGAGACGCGAGAGGTTATCCGAGAGTTCCACATGAGGCAGGTGAGGTGGGAGACTCGCCTCCGAGACGTGGAACGACAGGTGGCTCGCCTTCAGGGAGCGTCCACTTCTTCAGCACCACCCCCTGGCGCATCCCACCATGACTAGGGCTAGTCATATCTATCTTTAGTATTATGCTTATATGATCTATGCTATGTACCATCGACTCTATGTTTAAGTGATTACACTACTCATAGAGTCGTTACGCTGCCGAACTTGCACCACTTATGTATGCTCCTTCGAGCAAATTTTCATGTATCAAAGTACGGATATTATTAATGGAAAAATTTTATGTGCTCTATTGTGATATTGTTATCTGTTATGTATCCATGATTGTATGCTAATTTGTGAAACCACTTAAGTACATGCAATACACCTAGTTTATAGGACCACAATCTTACAAATATCATAGGCACTCAACATCTTTCCATTCCATGACAAAAAGATGCCTCAACGACCAACCCGTGGAAACCCTGGACCAACCCCACCCGAAGTCAACTCAGCTGCATTCCAAGCAGCTGTATCTGCTGCAGTTACTGCAGCCATGGCGCAAATACACCAAGGGAACAATGGTGGAGGCAATGGACAAGGGGCTGGAAGTTCGAACAACGGAATAAATCAAGGACCTACCAAGACATGCTCTTACAAAGATTTCACCAATGCCAAGCCACGAACCTTTAATGGCACGGGTGGAATGATAACCCTAAAGAGATGGATGGAAAAGGTGGAATCCGTATTTGAGATATGTGAATGCCCCGAGGAGGTGAAAGTGAAGTTTGCCGCATGCACATTTGTTGACCAGGCTCTCACCTGGTGGAATGGACATGTAGAGGCCATGACTCTCCCCGTAGCCAACGCCATGCAATGGGCGGAGTTGAAAGAAATGCTGATGGCTGAGTACTGCCCGCGAGGCGAAATTCAGAAAATGGAGCAAGAGTTATGGAATCTCACCGTCCGAAACTCTGATATAGATGCATACATATCAAGGTTTAGCAAACTGTCACTGTTGTGCCCTGGCATGATTACTTCAGAGGGAAAGAAAATCGAACGATTCATCTGGGGATTAACCTCCCCAATTCAAGGAAATGTGATAGCTGCAAATCCTGAAACCTTCGACAGTGCCAAGAGGTTGGCCAAGAAAGTGTACGACCACAACAACAAGAAGGGCGAGAAGCCAGTGGAAACTGAAGGCAAGAAGGAGAGTGACAACAAGAAGGGAAAGAACAACAAGAGAAAAGGGCGACAAGGCTCAGAGTCATCAAAGAAGCAACAAACAGTGACAGTCAATACTGCAACCACCCAAGTACCCTCCACACCACATGCTCCAGCCTCAGCTAATCCAAGTGCCCCTAAGCAGTATTCCGGGAATCTCCCAAAGTGCAACAAGTGCAGTCTCCATCATAATGGTGAATGCAGGGAGATGCATTGTACCATTTGCAATCGGAAGGGTCACACGGCAAAATATTGCAGGACCTATCCTCCCCAGAACCAGCAGCAAGGAAACAACAACCACAACAACAACCGCAACAACAACAACAACACCAACAACAGCGGCAATAATGCAGGATCAAGCCCCACCTGCTATGGATGTGGAAAGACTGGGCATATCCGTTGAAACTGCCCCAACATCAACAACCCTGGGAATGGAGGAGCAGGAAGAGTGCTGACCATGGGACAGGGAGAAGCGGTTCAGGATCCCGCTGTTGTTACCGGTACGTTTCTCCTAAACCACACTTATGTATGCATCCTATTTGATACCGGGGCAGAACGAAGCTTTGTGAGTAATAAATTCAAACACTTGTTAAAACAACACTTATTAATGAAACCTTTAAGGTGGAAATGGCTAATGGGAAAACAGAATCCACTGGGGAAATCTACATCGGATGTACCCTGACCTTGAACCATCACGTCTTTCAAATAAACTTAATGCCTGTATCCATTAGGAGTTTTGATGTAATTATCGGCATGGACTGGTTAAGCCCCCACCATGCTGAAATTATATGTCACGAGAAGGCCGTTCGCCTTCACCTCCCAAATCACGAAACCCTAATTATATATGGAGACAAACCCAACACGAACCTTCGTCTTATCTCGTGCATTAAGGCACATAAGTATCTACAAAAGAAGGACTTGACGTTTCTGGCTCATATAGTGGATAAGTCCAAAGAAGAGGTCCATATTCGAGACATCCCAGTGGCTTGCGATTTCCTAGATGTCTTTCCTGAAGATCTTCCGGGGATACCCTAGAAAGACAAGTCGAGTTCCGAATTGACCTCGTGCCAGGAGCTACACCCATCGCCAAATCGCCCTACAGATTGGCTCCTGCGGAAATGCAAGAGTTGTCCAGCCAACTCAGCGAACTTTTGGACAAAGGATTCATCCGACCCAGTTTCTCACCTTGGGGAGCTCCGGTTCTCTTTGTTAAGAAGAAAGACGGTACCTTTAGGATGTGTATTGACTACAGGGAACTTAATAAGCTCACTATCAAAAATCGCTATCCACTTCCGAGAATCGACGGTCTATTTGACCAACTCCAAGGAGCAAGTTACTTCTCTAAGATAGATCTGCGATCCGGATACCATCAACTCAAAGTCCGGGAGGAGGATATCCCCAAAACCGCCTTCCGAACTCGTTATGGACATTATGAATTTGTCGTAATGCCCTTCGGTCTAACGAATTCCCCTGCCGCATTCATGGACCTAATGAATCGAATCTGCCGACCATTCCTTGACAACTTTGTCATCGTTTTCATCGACGATATCCTAGTCTATTCTCGAAGCGAAGAGGAACACGACCGACATCTCCGACAAATCCTGGAAACCCTGCGAACCGAAAAGTTATACGCAAAACTCTCTAAGTGTGAGTTCTGGCTTCGTAGTATGAACTTTTGTCACACCCCAAAACCAAGAACGGCGGAAACGTTCTGGGGTGGAGGACGTCATGTACAGTATCACAACAATGCATAATAGTAAAGACAAGCAACAACATCCATTGCATTAATATAATAATTGTAATACAAGCGTGTTCTGTATAGTTTGTAAGACACCAAAAGTATAATCAAAATAAAAGATGGGTCTTGTATGTGCTCCATCTTCTCAAAAGCTTCATCTGTACCTGTCTACTGATGACCTGAGAATACAAGTTATTTTAAAAGAGTTTATCAGCATAAAGCTGGTGAGTTCATAAGCATTTAGTGTCATTGCTTGTATACAAATGTTTGCAACAAAGTAGTGTACTAACTGGTTTCAATGTTGGTAAATAGTATACTCCCTAGAAAATCCTATATTTCCCAGTAAAAAGTAGTCTTCTACCAAGACCCGATTGTTTGTAAGTTTATTCTTTCGTAAATGTAAGGGTTTTTCCCCAGTGAAAACTATTAGTATAAAAATATAGTTTACTTAAACGAGTATGTGACAAGATCACAAAATAATGAAATACAGACTCCAGGTGGTACTAAATGTACAGTATGCCTCGGAGAGTCTAAAGTAGAAATATGTAGACTCCAGGTGGTATTAAATGAACAATACGCCTCGAAAAGTCTATTTTTACCTTTAATTCTTAATTAGTTAATTAAAGGTTTGAATGTGAACTCGTATGTAACCATGCTGATCGACGGCTGAATAACGGATGACCCTCCAGGTCATAAATAGTGAGGTAGCATTCTGTCACCCCTTGGCCTTTCGGCTGGGACTGTAGCTAGCAGTCATGATGTGGGAGTGTCTGTCCCGTATAGATCTATACACACAATGCCCGCTCTCCCTCCAGGAGACTCTGGTTACAAAGTGATACCACGATGAAGTGTCGTATCGAGAAGTAGTATGTCACATTCTGTTATAGTATTCAATGTTTGTATAGTGTATAGTATGTTCTCTTGTATAGTGTATAGTATATTCTCTTGTATAGTGTATAGTATATTCTCTTGTATAGTGTATAGTATATTCTCTTGTATAGTGTATAGCATGTATTGTTACTAAATGTAGTACTCATGTGGTGACTCATAACTGTACTGACTCTTGTATGGGTCGTTGTAATGGTAGTATTGAGTAGTAATCCCTTAACTATACCTATTATAGTTAAATAGTAAGGTTGTTTGGATGCCTTTGTTACACAAAGGTACTGAATTGAAGTGAAAGCTTTTATATCCAACACACATATATATGATATATAACTAAGAATTCAACGACATTCGGACAAATAACAGGATACCCTAAGTCCACAACCAAACAAGGAACAGGAAATAAGGTGAGCTATCAGTCCTAAGTCCTTCAAGTCTTACTTATATAAATATAAGAGTGTAGATATGAGTTTGAAAATAATGAAAGTTTAAAAGAGTTTAAAAGCAGTTTTAACAATTAAAGAGTTAAATAAAAGGTTTGTAACACTTGAAAATCCATAAGTTTGATAGCGATTTGAAAGCAATAGTAAATCTTTCTGTTTGTTCTAGTTATTAATCACATGTGATTAAAGCAATAACTAGAACTGTTCAACTTGTATTCCCCCCATAAAAGCATTTAAAATCATTTAAAAGGTTAATTAAGGGGTATGAACTCACCTGCAGTGATTAACTCGAATGGAAGATCGATATAGGATTGTTGGGTGTCAAACGAAGTCTCGAGCACAAACGAATCCTATTTAACATATAGTTACATATATGTGAATACATTAGTAGATATAACCACTAATGGTGATAGGGACATGTCTTAAGGACATAAAAACACTTAGAATTAAGTGTTAGCAACTTATATGGTTGCACATAAGGAGTGTATGGCCCTATATTGGGGTGTAAGGCCACAAAAGCATGGATTTTGTGTGTGTGCGGCCAGAGTGTGCGGCCAAGCCTGTGTGCGGCCGCACACTCACTATGGAGTGTGTCAAAAACGTGGTTCCAAGCCTTTGGGATGTTCTAGTGAAAGTGTTTTGACCATTGCTTAACCGGATTGGGGGTTTGTTGTCATTTTGGACCCTTAAAAGGGTGTGTGCGGTTGCACATGGCGTGTGCGGCCAGGTGTGTGCGGCCAAGCCTGTGTTCGGCCGTATACCCCCATACAAATGTGTCCAAATCAATTTTCTAAGGCCTGGGGATGATCCTAAGAAGGTGTTTTTGGTCGATGCTAAGCTTAGATGGGTGTTTAAGCCCATTTTAGGACGAAAAGATGTGTGTGCGGTCACACATGATATGTGTGCGGCCGTTCACACATGAAGATCATCTAGAATGATGATTTCATGGATCAAACTCGAGGAAAAGGCTTTCAAATGTGTCGTAGTAATGGTCTAAGGATGGTTACTTACTTGTTTTGATGATTGGAGAGGAAAACGTGAAGAACTCTTGAGAGAAAATGTTCCAGCTTTTAAGGAGTGTGAAAAAGGGTGTATGGTTGACTTAGGGTCCTTTATATAGGCTGGAGTGTGAGGCTAGGAGGGTGTGCGGTTGGCTGTGTGCGGCTGGCTGGCCGCACACTCGGGTGTGCGGCCGCACACACCTTGCATGGTGTCTTTGGCCCGATTTTGTGATGCTACATACATTCTAACCCTCCCTAAGACTCATATCTTGATTATATTAAGCCTAAAGCACTTATATAGACCCAAAACTTTATTACAAAATAGCAAAACGAGGCTAACTTTGATAAAAATGAAGAATGTATAAGTTAGAAATTTCGGGTTGTCACAACTTTTTGGGTCATGTTGTTAGTCAGGAAGGGATACATGTAGATCCTTCTAAGGTCAAAGTCGTTAAAGGATGGGCGATCCCAACAACACCCACAGAAATTCGCCAATTTTTAGGCCTCGCAGGCTACTACAGGAGATTCATTCAGAACTTCTCCAAAACAGCCAAGCCACTTACCTCGCTTACGCAAAAGGGCGTACCCTTTGAATGGACGAATAAGCAAGAAGCTGCATTCCGAACTCTGAAGCAAGCACACTGCAGTGCACCGGTACTATCACTACCAGAGGGAACAGAGGACTTTGTAGTTTATTGTGACGCGTCGAATCAGGGTTTAGGCTGTATACTCATGCAGCGTGGAAAGGTGATAGCTTATGCGTCCCGGCAACTAAAGACCCACGAGGTGAATTATACCACCCATGATCTTGAATTAGGAGCTGTGGTCTTCGCCTTAAAGATTTGGAGGCACTACCTTTACGGTACGAAGTGCACCATTTTCACTGACCACAAGAGTCTCCAACATATTTTAAATCAAAAGGAGTTAAACATGAGGCAACGAAGATGGGTTGAACTGCTGAACGATTATGAGTGCGAAATCAAGTACCACCCAGGTAAAGCTAACGTAGTAGCTGATGCCTTGAGTCGAAAAGAATACTCGAATCGTCGTTTGAAGACTCTCTCCATAACCATCCAATCCCACCTGACCTCGCAAATCAGAGCAGCCTAGTTCGATGCCATGAAGGCAGAAAACAAAACAAGCGAAGCGTTACGTGGAATGGAAAAGAATTTCGAAGTGAAGGAGGACGGAGCATATTACTTCATGAACCGCATTTGGGTCCCTAAACTTGGGGGATTCAGAGAAGTAGTCTTGAATGAAGCCCACAAGTCACGATACTCCATCCATCCGGGTTCGGATAAAATGTACTTGGATGTCAAGCGACATTATTGGTGGCCTAACATGAAGGCAGAAATTTCCACTTACGTTAGCAAGTGCCTCACATGTGCTAAAGTAAAGGTGGAATATCAAAAGCCCTCGGGATTACTACAGCAACCAGTAATTCCCGAGTGGAAATGGGAAAGGATTACTATGGACTTTGTGACCAAACTACCCAAGACGACTGATGGTTTGGATACCATATGGGTAATAGCTGATAGGTTGACAAAATCCGCTCATTTCCTGCCAATTAAAGAATCATACAAGATGGAACGATTGACAAGGATCTATATCAAGGAAATCGTGAGACTCCACGGAGTGCCAATATCTATCATCTCAGATAGAGATAGTAGGTTTACTTCACGCTTTTGGCAATCGCTTCAGAAAGCTATGGGAACACAACTTGACATGAGTACCGCCTACCACCCACAAACGGATGGTCAAAGCGAGCGAACCATTCAAACGCTAGAAGATATGCTTCGCGCATGTGTGATAGACTTTGGAAGGTCGTGGAATACCTACTTGCCTTTGATCGAATTCTCGTACAATAACAATTATCACTCAAGCATCAAAGTCGCTCCTTTCGAGGCATTGTACGGGCGTAAATGTAGATCACCGTTGTGTTGGGCTGAGGTAGGAGACACTCAGCTAGCAAGAGGACAAACACCAGACAATGCATTAACAGGACCGGAAATCATACGCGAAACGACCGAGAAGATAATTCAGATCAGGGCCCGACTGCAATCATCACGAGACAAACAAAAGAGCTACGCCGATAAGCGGCGAAAGCCCTTGGAATTTAAAGTCGGGGATAGGGTGTTATTAAAGGTCTCTCCCTGGAAAGAGGTGATTCGTTTTGGGAAGCGGGGAAAACTAAACCCTCGATACATTGGACCCTTCGAGATTCTTGCCCGAATAGGTCCAATGGCTTATAGACTGCAGCTACCCGCTGAGCTCAGCAGTGTACACCCCGTGTTCCATGTTTCCAATTTAAAGAAGTGCTTATCCGATGAAACTCTCGTCATTCCATTAGAAGAAATTGAAATCAACGAGAATCTCCTGTTCATCGAAGAACCAGTCGAAATCATGGACAGGGAAGTGAAGCGGACTACGCACAGTCGCATTCCGATTGTGAAAGTTCGATGGAACGCGAGACGCGGACCAGAATTCACATGGGAACGCAAAGACCAGATGAAGCATAAGTACCCTCACCTATTCTCGCATTCTCAAATTTAGCTTTAAAAAGAATTTCGGGACGAAATTCCCTCTAACGAGGGGATGATGTCACAACTAGGAATTTCTGATACGTTGTAAACACTTAACAAAGAATGACATTGTAGCTAAAACTTGAAAACATGTATGGTGCTTATTCAATGACCACAAATTCCATCAAATACTCTATACAAACATTCAAATAGTCAACAAAAGGTTGGAAACCCTAAAAATCCCGGTTCAAGTCCATTTTGGACTAGGATTTCCTTATTGGGCCTAATGGACCAATAAGCTTCCAATTTGACTATTTTGGGCTTAGGACCCTTAAATGGACCCTAATTGGACCCACTTCCATAAAACTTAACCTTTTTGGGCCATAATGGGCCTAGAATGAAATAAAATACCCTAATGGGCCATAAAACCCATTCTCTTTGACAAATTGGGCCGTAAGCTATCAAAGGAGCCCAATAGGCCGAAAAATAATTATTGGGCCGCATAAATTTCGAACAAGATCAAACAGTGGCCCAACATAAACTATTTCCTTCCTCCTAAGCCCAATAAATTCGGCCCAAAATAAAAAAAAGGAAATAAGAATAATGGGTAATTAAGGGGGGAGTGACACCTCATAATTATACTTGGGATATCCATGCACCCATCTCATACTTCCAAGCATCTATCACCTCACTCTCTCTCTTCTCCCCTCTCTTTTTCTTCTTCGGCCGAGAACACAAAGGAAAAACACACACACCTCACAAATTCTCTCCAAACACTCTCAAAGAACACTCTTGTTTCTCCATCAAAATTTTCGAGATCTAGGGCATCTCAAGGAGGTTTTTCCACAAAAATCATCATTCTAGGTAAGTTAATGCTTAGATACATGGTTTAGCTTCTTGAAATTGTTATAAATCTCCTTCTAACTCAAGAAAGTTCATGATCATGCTTATTAGAACCTATCTAAGCCAAAGTCTTCTCAAGAAGCTTTCTAGGGCCGAAAATAGCATCAAACTTCTTCCATTTCTTCTTCAAAACCGTGATCAACTAGAAAAGGTGAGTTCATACCCCTCTATTTTCGGTTTTCACAAGTTTTATGGGGGAGAATACAAGTAAAATGTGTAGATCTATGTGTATGTGTATGCTATGTATGATTTCATGTATGTATGTGTGATTTTATGTGTTTATGTGGTAAAAATATAACAAAAAGGGAAGAAATCTCGAGATCTATGGCACAAAAGAGGAAACAAACATGATCTAATATACTTTTTATTGAACAAGTCAAGAAAAGTTTCTAGCTTAAGTCATAATAAACAAAATGCAACATAAAACTCACTTTTGGGCTAAAATTGTCAAATAAACAAAAGTTGGGTTGAAATTTGTCATTTACGGTTTTCTTAAGGATTAAAAGAGTCAAAACAGTATAAACAAATGTTTTGATGAATATGATACTCTTTAAAGGACTAGAAATGTAAATTGTAGCTTAATGGGCTAATTTTTGGGCTTTTCGGCCCATAGGCCCAAAGATTGCAAAAATACGATTTTTAAGGGGCTGAAATGGTAAAATTCTTGAAACAGGGGGTAAAAGGGGTAAACAAAACTATTTCAAGGGTTAAAATGATTTTCTTTTCCAAAAAGGATAAAAAATGTAAAGTTTTTGGAATTTGGGCCAAAATTGTAAAAGTTACGAAAAGTGTGGGCTTTAACTGAAAAACTCTTTACTGGAGGGGCTGAAACTGCCAAAGAGTAAATTTTGAACTAAAACATCACTTAAACAAGTCTATGGGTCAAAAATGTAAAGAAAATGGTTTAAGGGCCTAAAATGTCTTTTTTCAAAATAAGGGACTAAAATTGTCCTTTTTATTAAAGAAGGGCTGGAAAGGGTCAAACAAATATTTTGAGCCAATTATTTTATTATTAAGATATTTGAGTCAAAAATACCAAATTACAACTTATGAAAATAGAATGAAGAATATACATATATTTTCAAATATCGTTATAAACAACCGACAAGTTTCGTGCCGTTGAGAATTTAACAATTGTTCAATCAAACTTCCGACCATTATACTATATCTAAAACAAGTAAATATTCAAATAGTTGGGCTTGAAAGATCTTAATCATGCTTATTGGTCCTTCGTGACCCATTGACATGACTTTTGGGCCCAACAATAATAACACATGTCTATTGGGCCTCCTGTGACCCAATTACATGTTTAAGGGACCCTCAATGGCATATATGTGCTATTGGGCCTTGGTGGCCCATTAGCATTGCTAGTAAGGTCCAAATTAAATCAAATATGAAATGGGCAAACGCGTCCTTCGTATAACCAACAGCCTAAAATAACTCACGTAATTAGCAGGACTTTGTATTCCTCTTCTCCTCGTTTGTTAGGCTTACCTTCGATTCAAGTAAACAAATTCAGGTAGTTAATCAATAGTAATCAATGTTGTTTGGATTAAGTGAGTAATAACGAGCGACACCTCTAAGTGTCGTTCGTAGTCTGTAGTTATAATCAAAGTCTTCTGGAAGGAGAGCGAGAGTTTGTGTATAGATCTATACGGGGGTGACTCCCCCACACCTCAGCTGTTCGCTACAGTTAGACTCGGCCAGTCTAGGGTGACAAAATCTTAAGATCAATTCTGACGTACATTAGGATGCCAAGACAGACGAACTAGTCATTATTATGCATGGTTATAACGACTCACGTAATTAAATAAATCCAATACCATCCGAGTAATCAAGGAAGAGTAATCAAAATCACTCGTTGTGGCGGTATAACAATTTGAAATAATTATATTATGTTATCGAAAAACATCGGGTTTTTCGAGGAAATCAGAGCATTGTTTATAGTCCTCCACCCCAGAACGTTTCCACCGTTCCGGTTTTGGGGTGTGACAGATTGGTATCAGAGCATTGTTTATAGTGAATCAAGTATATCAACCCATAAAAGATATACAAACTATAAACGCACCGGGATTAAAACACTCTGACCAAGAGTCTATACTGTTAAATAATAAAATATTTAACCAAAGTATACCTACCTGCATTCGTACAAAAATCAATGTCACTAGGACAGAACAAAAGTATTATGATTGTTGAACAACACAATTAGGCTTAGAGACATATAGTCAAATCTAGGGAGATATAGCCTGATCAACTATATTTTCCACGGAGTGACTAGCATGTGCCTAAGAATGGTTGTGGTGTTGCAACAAGTCTAAAAACTTACCAATACCACTACAATGAGAACCATAGAACAGAACATAAACCTAAAATACTATACGAGTATTTTGTTACTATAATTACTTATTTGAGAACTAAAAGAGTCTTTACTAGTAGGTCAATAATTGCTAAGTGGATACACTACGGTTATATGTGGCTAAGGTGTTATAGACTTAGAATCTGTGATCTTTGCTTTACTTCCTGTTCCTTGTTTGGTTGTGGATTTAGAGTTAGGGTCACTTATTCGAAGGTCTATCCTACCTTGATTCCATATAATTGGTATGCACTATGCAGATATTGAAGTAACTAGTAAGGAATCATCTTATAATTATCTTAGGTAATACGCCTATTAGATTTTAAGATTCTTATACCCCTTTTCTCGCGTAGATAACATGGCTGGATTACATATCCCTGGAGACCCGTACTTTCCCAACAACGGCAATGGAGGATGGCTCGGTGATGAGCCAGAGGGGAATCAAGAAATCCCAGTGGCCGATGTCTTCGCAGAGAATCTCCCGGAGGATTCCGACTCCGAGCCGGAAGTTAACGACCAACCCCTGGTAGCTCCAAACCCAAACCCTAACCAACGCCCAGCTTTTCAAGGCCCGACACCTCTGTGGGTGGATAGTTTGGAAACATGGAGTCAGGAACTAGAACAACCCATCCCATATAATGGAGACCAAGGTTTCTACAACGTGAATGAAGGAAGCACAGCGGACAGAGTCCTGCCAATTCTAGTCCGCAGGGTTGCTCGAAACTAAATTCAGGGTAGAACCGCCTTTAACCGAATTACGGAGCTAGACGCCAACGCAAGGATCAGTAATGTCAACATCCGCCGTCTGGAAGATGCCAATGAGAGATCTCAAGGAGGCCGTGAGTCACTGTCACACCCCAAAACCGGAACGGCGGAAACGTTCTGGTGTGGAGGACGTCATGTACAGTATCACAACAAAGCATAATAGTAAACAAGCAACAACATCCATTGCATTAATAGAATAATTTTAATACAAGCGTGTTCTGTATAGTATGTAAGACACCAAAAATGAATGATCAAAATAAGAGATGGGTCTTGTATGTGCTCCATCTTCTCAAAAGCTTCATCGGTACCTGTCTACTGATGACCTGAGAATACAAGTTATTTTGAAAGAGTTTATCAGCATAACACAGGTGAGTTCATAAGTATTTAGTGTCATTGCTTGTATGAAAATGTTTGTAACAATGTAGTATACATGTTCGTAGCTGTTTGTAAATGTCTGTAAATAGTTGAACTCTCTAGAAAATCCTATATTTTCTACTGAAATGTAGCCTTCTACCAAGACCCGACTGTTTGTATGTTTGTTCTTTTGTAGTGTAAGAGTTTTCCCCAGTGAAACTATCATTATGAAAATATAGTTTACTTAAATGTGTATGTGACAAGATCACAAAGTAAATGAAATAGGAAAATAATATTTTACCTCAGCAGTGACACTGCTGGTTATAAAGTGAAGAAACACCGACTCCAGGTAGTACTAAATGTACAGTACACCTCGGGGAGTCTAAAGTAATAAAAATGTAGACTCCAGGTGGTATTAAATGAACAATACGCCTCGGAGAGTCTAAAGAAATGAAATGCAGACTCCAGGTGGTATTAAATGAACAATACGCCTCGGAGAGTCTGTTTTGCCTTTAATTCTTAATTGGTTAATTAAAGGTTTGAATGTGAACTCGTATGTAACCATGCTGATCGACGGCTAAATAACTGATGACCCTCCAGTGTCATACGTAGTGAGGTAACATTTTGTCACCCCTTGGCCTTATCGGCTGGGACTGGAGCTAGCAGTCGGGGTGTGGGAGTGTATGTCCCATATAGATCTATACACACAATGCCCGCTCTCCCTCCAGGAGACTCTGGTTACAAGGTGATACCACAATGAAGTGTCGTATCGAAAGTAGTATGTCACATTCTATTTATAGTATTCAAATGTTTGTGTAGTATGTCATAGTGTAGTGATGTTTTCTCTGTACTAGTATATAGTATATTCTCTTGTATAGTGTATAGTATGTTCCCTTGTATAGTGTATAATATGTTCCCTTGTATAGTGTATAGTGTGTTCCCTTGTATAGTGTATAGTATATTCCCTTGTATAGTGTATAGTATGTTCCCTTGTATAGTGTATAGTGTGTTTTTACTCATAACTACACTGACTCTTGTATGTGTCGTTGTAATAGTAGTAGTGAGTAGTAAACCCTTAACTATACCTATTATAGTTAAATAGTAATGTTGTTTGTATGCTCTGCTACTCAAAGGTACTGAATTGAAGTGAAAGCTTCTATATCCAAACACATATATACGACATATAGTTTGACAATAATGTAAGTTTAAAAGAGTTTGATAAAGGAAAGAGTTTAGTAAAATGTTTTGAAGTGTTTGAATTCCATAATTTGATAACAGTTTTGAAAGTAACAGAAGATCCTTCTGCTTGTTCTAGTTATTAATCACATGTGATTAAAGCAATAACTAGGATGTTTCAACTTGTATTCCCCCCATAAAAGCATTTAAAATCATTTCAAAGGTTGATTAAGGGGTATGGACTCACCTGCAGTGACTGGTTTGGATTGAAGTGCTGGATAGGATGCTAAGTGTCAAGTGAAGAATTGAACACACACGGATCCTATTTAACATATAATGACACATATATGTATTTAATTAGTGTTTAGACAACTAATTAAGCAAGTAAGGACACCCTAGGACATGGAAAACACTTTGATTCACGTGTTAGAAGCACATAGGGTTGCATCTAGGGGTTGTAGGGCCTCACATTAGAGTTTACGGCCCAAATGGTATGGCCCATGTGTTTACGGCCCATGGGTTTACGGCCCATGGTGTTTACGGCCGTAAACTCATGTCATCATGTTTCATTTTGAGTGTTTAAGGTCCTACAAGTTTCCACGAAGGGTTCTAGACTAAAGACCAAGCCTTAGGAAGGAGTTAGGGGCCATATGCACCCAACATTAGGGTTTACGGCCAAGGGAGATTTCCTTGGCCGTAAACTCTCTTCTAGACATGATTTCTTGGTGTTTAAAGAGTGATTCTAGTATATAACGAGCCAAGGGTAGTGTACTTACGCAGTAGAAGCTTGAGAGAGTGGTTAGAGCCCAAAAACACTAGTGTGTGTTCTTGGTGAAATGAAGAACACTTGAAGATCTACCCAAAAGAAGAGATTTCATGGATGAAATAAAGGGTGAATCAAGGAGAAAAGATGTATTAACTCGTTTATGGAAGGATTCACTTACCGGTTTGAAGATTTGGAACAAAAACTTCAAGATCCTTGAGAGAGAATTCGAGTTCTAGGCTTGGAAAAGTGGAGAATGGCTAAAAAATGGCTAAGGGTTGTATATATAGGAGGGAGTTTATGGCCAACATGTGTTTACAGCCGTAAACCCATGACCCTTGGCCGTAAACTCCTCTTTTGAGGGTTTATGTCAAGGTTGATGGTTTACAACTCCTATTGGCACTTCCATTCACTTATTCCTTTGATGTACTAAGCCCGGAATACTCAAACAGACTCTAGTTAGCGCTAAAAGTTAGTAGAAACGAGTCTAACTTTGATTGGATTTCATGGTTTGTACAAGATTGAAATTTCGGGTTGTCACATCATCCCCCCGTTAGAGGGAATTTCGTCCCGAAATTAGAGTTCAAGCAACTAAGTTATTACAAATAACTAAGTAAAAAGATGAGCATATTTCAGCTTAAACTGATCCTCGCTCTCCCAAGTGAATTTCGGTCCTCGCTTGGCGTTCCAGCGAACCTTCACTATCGGGATACGGCTTTGCTTGGTTCGTTTGACCTCTCGGTCCATGATCTCTACTGGTTCTTCCACGACGTTGAGGCTCTTGTTGACCTCGATCTCGTTGAGTGGGATTACAAGAGTCTCGTCGGATAGGCACATTTTTTTCAAGTTTGAGACGTGGAAGGTAGGATGTACGTTACTTAGCTCGTGGGGAAGGTTGAGTTTGTAAGCTACAGGGCCGATTCTGGCGAGAATCTCGAAAGGCCCTATGTATCTTGGATTTAGCTTTCCACGCTTTCCGAAGCGTATCAAGCCCTTCCAGGGTGAGACTTTCAAAAGGACTCGATCTCCCACCTGGAATTCCAAAGGTTTCCTTCGTTTGTCAGCGTAGCTTTTCTGTCGGTCTCTAGAGGCTTTCAATCGTTCACGAATCTGAACGATCTTCTCTGTCGTTTTCCGAATGATCTCCGGACATGTGAGAGTGCTGTCGGGAACTCGTCCTTTAGCTAACTGTGTGTCACCCACCTCAGCCCAGCACAGAGGAGATCTGCACTTTCGGCCATAGAGGGCTTCAAATGGAGCAGCCTTTATGCTCGTGTGATAACTGTTGTTGTAGGAAAATTCGACAAGGGGTAAATGAGTATCCCACGCCTTTCCAAAGTCAATCACACAGGCTCGCAACATATCTTCTAAGGTTTGGATAGTTCTCTCACTTTGTCCGTAGGTTTGTGGATGGTAGGTTGTACTCATGTCTAGCCTCGTTCCTAAGGAGCTTTGTAGTGACTGCCAGAACCTCGAAGTGAATCTACTGTTGGATTAGTGTCTAATTCCATAACTATAATTGGTATATTCTTGACCCGACCCGACATGGTCCATTTGGGTTGCATGGCATCAGAACAATTGGATAGACCTTTTAATGAGAAGAAGATATTTGTGACATATTAATATATTATAAGTTCTAATATATTAATATGAAATCATATTATTTAATTAGTATTGATCTAGAATTAATTTGGAATTAATTTAGTGATCAAAAGAGACTAATTAAATATATGGGGATTGATTGTGTAAATCATAGATTCTTATATATGTGGGCTCATGATCCATGATTCCTTATGTTGGGTTTAACCCATGTGGTGGCCCATGGATACTCCATGGAGGTTAAAATCCATGGAGCATAAGGAATGGGTTAAGTCATGGGTTACATGGTGTAACCCTAATGTGCCACTATATAAAGACCCCATTAGTTGGTGAAATTGGCACTAGTGGATTACATAGAGGGCAAGCCGATTTCATAGAGATATAAGACTAATATCTTCTCTCATGGTTATTCCAAATGTTCATGGTGGTGTGTGAACCATTTGAGGTGTCACACTTGGGCCACTAGGCTCTTGAGCTACATGGAATCAAGCACCAACCAAAAGGTATGTAATTCTACTAGAATTTATATTATGTGTATTTTATATTATGCTAGTTAGAACAATACCTTGGAAAAATAATATTTGCATGTATAATAGAGAAAACATATATCCAAGGTATTTAGGGTTGCATGTACACCATAGGAGTGTTAGAATGCTCAAAACCCATCAGTGGTATCAGAGCCTAGGCTTGTTTTCTTGTTATACTTGCTTATACTGTTTGAAAATCGAAGTTTTGTGCTGTCTGGACAGGGGACTCGACGAGTCCATGAAGGGACTCGACGAGTCCAAGGCAAAATGCATCCAACTCGCCGAGTTGGTTCATGCACTCGACGAGTTGGACCCCCAAACAGCATATCTTCGAGTTTTGGTGCTGGAATTGGTCTAGAATCATTACCTTTGATTGTTTTGGTCTTATAAAACCTGTTTTTAATGTGGTAATGATTGTGTTAAACCAATTTCAATGTTATAATCGAAGTTTCAAGTTTATATATGGTTATGTAATTCTTGAAAAATGTTGATTATGAATGTTCATGCTTATGAGTTTTGGTAGATCATAGGAATTATGTGCAAATTGTTTGTTAGTATAATTCTTGATCTCAATGAAATTGTATGGAGTCCATAACTTGTCCTCAAGTTATGGATTACCAAAAGTTTTTTGTGTTACCTTGTTTATGAGTTGATTTAGATAAATGGAAAAAAAGTATGTGTTAGTTGTTATCAATCCATATTGATCTAAAAAAAGTTCATAAAATATGGTTTTGTAACTTGTCCTCAAGTTATATGAAAAGTCATATTTATGAATCTTAAAAATCATAAAAGTGTCATAGGTTACATAAAAATGAAGAGTCTTTTTCATTTAGTTATTTCATGACTCCATAACTTGTCTTCAAGTTATGGATGTTTAAGAGTCACTTCTTTAAAAGTGTTATTAAAAAATAAGAGGTTACATAAAAATGAAGAGTCTTCATTTTAATGAACCATTAAACTCATAAGTTATGAAATGAAAGGTTTTGAATAATTTCAAAACTTGCCCTCAAGTTTTGGAATTTGTAAAGTCTCACACACATTAATGCTTTAATTCCAATCTCTACAATTTTAAAAGTTAAAATTCAAAATTTATGGACTTCATTAAATTAATTAAAGTGTTTAATTAAAAGAGTTAATAATTCCATAAAGACATGGTTTAAGTTTAATTAAATTAAGAGTATAGTTTAATTAATAGATTAAACCACCAAGTATTTTAAATGTTTAAAATACACCCTTATACTATTATTATAATTTTAATTATATAGATATGTATAAGATAAAGTCAGTCTTACCATTAGTAGGCCTCATTCACGAAGCCGGTCTATAAGGGGGGTATAAGGTTACTACTGCCTATAAAATGGCAGTTTAATGGGTGTCCACTCTCACCCACCGCTTCCTTGACTGGTGGAGGGTCGTTAGCCGAACGGGTAGGAAAGGACTATAATTCTCCCTTCATTAAAAGTATAATGAAAAAATACTAAGTAACTAAACACTTATAAATGCCCAATCTTAGTTACTTAGGAAAATGTGAAATAGGTGCTAACCCATGAAATTACACTTTGTACCTTACCAAGTCGATTAGTGGAGCGTGTGTGGTTAACCGGCACGCTAATAAGGACTAGTAAGAGTGGCAAAGGGTAACTTGACCTTATTATAGATTGGTGGAGCTGTGTGGCTAACCGGCATATCGATTAGGTGATAAAGTTAAGGGTATCAAGTCAATTTGCATGGTTATTCACACCTTGTTTGTGATCCTCAGCATCCCAGTCACAAACTTGAGAGGGCACAATCGAGATTCAAACATGCCATTGAAAGTTCAATGTATCTCAAAAGATCTAGGAGTTTCATATCCAATTAAAACTTAATTATATTTCGTTTTTCATGGTGGAAATTGGTAAATCGTCATTTACCTACCTTCAACTATTTTATAACTCGGATTACGGCATCCCTCTTCCAGTTATAAATAGGTTGTTGGATCCTAGCCTTAATATTTCATATTGGGTGTTATATTAAGGACTTTAAATCAACTAACTTGAATTTCTCCCTTATAGATGTCTCCTTCAGACAACTATGGTCTTCCCAAATCTTTAGGAACAAGCTATCCTAATGAAGATGATATCCCAAATGGCAATCAAGGTGAAAGATCAATCCCTTTGTTGTGCATTAGTAGGACTGGAAATCATACTTCACTTCCTCCACCTCCTCCAATAAATCTCCCTATCCCACAAGTTTCAAGACTTGATAAGTTCTAAGTCACTCAATCCCTATTGACAAGCCGGGAGAGTCGGGTGTCGAAGTCTCAAGGTAGCTGGTTGTTGACTTGGTTCTTCAGTCACTCCCTGATGACAGATCACGACATGACCCTTTAATGATCTTATCTATTTTCTTGGTGCTGCTGAATCAGCAATGATTTGGAACACTGGTAAAGCAAATTTGATTAGAAGATCGACTTCCCAAAACTTCATGGACATTGACAATGGTGACACTGGAAATCCAGAAAAACTTTATCTTCCCAATAGAAAGGGATCGGCCATAGTCAACTCGGTTGACCAAATGGTAAAGAGAAAGGCTAAGTCTGAGACAGTCCTATGTACCATTCCCAAAGAGTCCATATGTGCCTATTGCCAAAGGAAAGGGGCATTGGTTGCGAAGCTGCCGAATTTACCTGAAACCTCATAAGGATGGTAAAGTCAAAAGTTTGACTCTACTTCAGGTAAAGTCCATTATCTAACTCTATTAAGTCTCTTTTGGAGATTCTTAATACATGATGTAATGTAATTACATTTTGATGTTTTTGAAGAATCAAAGGAAGCTTAAAGAAAAGGTGTGCTGATTCTGATCGCATGGTTCGATGACCAGAATTTTGAGCCACTGCATAAGAGTTATGAGATATTGCTTAGGAATAGATAACAACAAAGTCTTCATATGAATTTGCATTGTAAGGATAAGTTTTTCCGCAAGTTTTAAAATAAAAGGAAAGTTTTGATTTTATTTATTTTAAGTATCCTTACAAAGGCATTTGTGAAAAATTGCTGTTTATATGTTTCCATTGATAAGCAATATTGGAAAATGAATTTGATTCTTTCGTTTGTGGTAGTGTCGTAATTTATCAAATAAGGAAAGATTCTCATCACCCAAGTTTCAGTTGGATAGAAACTTAGAATCATGCAAGTTGTATTGTGTGATGAATGAGATTTTTCATCTTTGGTAAATTAAGACTAATTCCTTGTTCACATTCGCATGTGAATCAAGCGAAGGACTAAAGGATCGGGTACATTAGGTTGTGCACTAGTCAGGTCCACCACAAATGTTGATAAGATTATTCGTTATGATTTACTAAAGTTTAGTAAATATGATTATGCTTACAAGTTTAAGTGTAATTCCGAAACATTGGAAAAGTTTCAATATATGGCAGAATGAATAAGAAGAATCAAATAAGGCAGAAAGATAAAAGCTTCTCCAATCTGAAGAGATGGGAGAGTACTTGTGTATCTTGTTTTATGATTATCTTAGTGATTATGGAACCATATCACAATTAATCCTCTAAGGACACCTTAGTGCATTTGTTGGCTAAGGAGAGGAATCTTGAATTGTGGAAATGGTTAAATCAAAAGATAAATCATACTTCATTCCAAAATAAAATCTTAGAGTCATACTCCAAGATTGAGCCTTGAGTGACATAATCTTAAGACAGGTTTAAAACACTTGTCAAATGTAGAGTAAAATGTTTTCTTACTCTTGTACATTTGAAATTGGTAAGTTGTGATGTTTTGGATAAAACAAAGACCAACTAAGGCCAATTGTGTGAAGTTTTTGTAAAAGAATCCGCACTATCTCTTGAATATTGGGCAAGTGAGTCTTATATGTCAAGAGGACAGTGGGAGTTTAAAAGATCCTGAAATAGTTTCAAGAACTAATCAAGCGTTTTGTTAATCACTAGCCCACGACTTGAGGTTTGTAACCTATCGTGTTGACATATTCTTATTTCTGTGTCTATTCCAGTTAAAAGTTGACTATGCTTATGAGTTCTATGAGTTCTCAATTGTTTGCATAACAACCTGGAAGCAATGGTAGGCCATTGTGCTGCCAGGTGGCAAGAAATTAATATTGAACAAGTTCAGTCCATATGTGTTTGGATTTGCCACTAACCTTGTCTTGTGATTATGGTTATGAAAAATTCACATGGATAGGAACACTTACACCATAAAATCTAAGTGTCATAAGGTTTCTCTCCGATTCATGAAAATGATGGTGAGGAAACTCTTTCACTAAGTAGATTTTAAGTAGACAACAATTGTGAGAATGACAAAAGGTCTAAACATTATGATTACGGCATCCCTCTTCATAATTGTTTAGACACACAAGTGAGCTATCTAAGGAAAGGTGTATGATTTTGATAAAGTCTTATCAAAGCAATCGCGTATCGGAAATCTGAACTTTGGTAAGAAAGTCAATAAAGTATTGATTTCTAAAAGTCCAGCTGATCTCTGGATACATGTCAAAGCTAGTGGGAGCAAAAGTGTTATGCTAGTAAGATAATAATCATTATGCTAGTGGGAGCATGATGATTATGTTGCAAGTTAGCAATGTTAATTATAGAAAACAAAAGTTTCAATTCGCTTTGAAAAGTTGTTTCCCTATAATTAAGGGAGAGGATTTTATACTTCATTCCAATTCTACAAGCTTAGATTGAGATTTTAATCAATTTTAGTCAAGGATATATATGAATGTTATGTTGGAATGGTTCAACATAAGGAAATTCTATATATGTTGCGTTCTCAAAATTCGATTATGATTACGACATACCTCTTCATAGTTCAAATTGTGAGAATATGGCAAATAAAAAATGTATAGCATGAATCATGTCCCATATGCTTCGGGTATAGGATCGATTACATGAGCTATAATAGTTATTCTTTCTAAATTTTCCTAATGCTTAGGGCATTAAGAGCTGAAAAGGGATTAGAACTGGATATGACTAAAATGATTAAGCAATTGTCGAGGACAATTTGAGGTTTACCAAAGATTGGTTACTCAGGGACAATTAGAAGTATAGAGTAAGGATCATATTGACATATTTTGAAAAGAGGCAACTCTTGTTCAAAAGTGATGGTCAAAATGGGAATGTGGAATTGTTTCCATAGGTGGAAGTTATTCTTTGAATCTGTGTAAGATTAGAGAACTTAATGCAAGGAGGATGTTCAAAGGAATGTACTTTGAATTTGAGATCATTTCCATGGAATTGCTTTCCATTGGAATACTTTGTAATGTCTGTTGCCAAGTCTTTGTGACTTGTGTGCATATTCATTACAAGAGGATCATTGCATATAAGTTTAGAATCTAACAAGATTACAGTAAATGACAAGAGGATTGGGATTGTGAAATGAGCATCATTGAAATACTGTCAATCGATCTATTTCACAAAGAGAGGACCACATGTGAACATAGTGTGCATGCTTGGAGCATGGCATGACTATTGTTTCAATTCAAGTATTAAGTTGACTAATCGAAACATGAATAATGAGTAATCAATATGGTGCTTAGATAAAAGGTGTTTTTATTTACACTCAATGTGTTGGGGCCATACAGGATTAGTATTATTTTGTGTTTCACTTTGCAAGTTTTGACTTCCAGAATAACTAGGTCATTCTTCCCGAATGACTAAGTTATTCAAACCATCCACAGTCGGTTATATGTTGGAAGTAGATATGAATCAAGACTGTCATGAATTTGGCTTGTATGATTTGTCTAATGTGCATTAGACATAGCAGTGGTTGCTACAACATTCATGAGTGCTCATAAGTTCTGAGTATTGGATTCAACCCACGCTCATTTGAATCACTTCATGGATTTTATCACGAGTGAATCATGAGACGATAATATCTTATATTCTTCAAACCTAGAGATATGAGTTGTTGACTACGAGTTGGTTATACATTGATTGCACGAAAACGCATTGGTAACTCGATGTTATAAAACGTGCCTTTGTCTATGATTCAACAAGTAGTCAGTACAAGCATATGAGTCGAATTTTATCCATTCCTTTTACCCTCAAAGGGATAAAAGCAATATCTGTGGGCCCCTTGATGATTTAGTGATGACAAAATGTAAGTGCTCGGTCGGGCTTGGACTGATTTGATTTGTTCAATTAGTCAGTCGTCATAAATCGGAAATCGGGAAACAACAAATGGACAAAGAGAATGATTATAATCCATGTCTCAGTCCATATGATATCTAGAATGGAGGAATATATGATCACTTATCTAATGGACGCGTCATTGATTTGTTCAGAGTTCGGCAGCAGCTTTTAAGAGCTACGATTGCTGGTCAGGTTATGAAGGCATACTTGCAATAATAGTTATTAGACTTATCCAAGTGGGAGACTGTTGGATTAGTGTCTAAGTCCATAACTATAATTGGTATATTCCTGACCCGACCCGGCATGGTCCATTTGGGTTGCATGGCATCAGAACAATTGGATAGACCTTTTAATGAGAAAAAGATATTTGTGACATATTAATATATTATAAGTTCTAATATATTAATATGAAATCATATTATTTAATTAGTATTGATCTAGAATTAATTTGGAATTAATTTAGTGATCAAAAGAGACTAATTAAATATATGGGGATTGATTGTGTAAATCATAGATTCTTATATATGTGGGCTCACGATCCATGATTCCTTATGTTGGGTTTAACCCATGTGGTGGCCCATGGATACTCCATGGAGGTTAAAACCCATGGAGCATAAGGAATGGGTTAAGTCATGGGTTACATGGTGTAACCCTAATGTGCCACTATATAAAGACCCCATTAGTCGGTGAAATTGGCACTAGTGGATTACATAGAGGGCAAGCCGATTTCATAGAGATATAAGACTAATATCTTCTCTCATGGTTATTCCAAATGTTCATGGTGTTGTGTGAACCATTTGAGGTATCACACTTGGGGCACTAGGCTCTTGAGCTACATGGAATCAAGCACCAACCAAAAGGTATGTAATTCTACTAGAATTTATATTATGTGTACTTTATATTATGCTAGTTAGAACAATACCTTGGAAAATTAATATTTGCATGTATAATAGAGAAAACATAGATCCAAGGTATTTAGGGTTGCATGTACACCATAGGAGTGTTAGAATGCTCAAAACCCATCATCTATTATCTCTATCGGAGATAATGGATATAGGGACACCATGAAGTCGTACTATCTCCCGAATGTATGTTCTTGTGAGCTTCTCCATCTTGTCAGTTTCCTTGATGGGCAGGAAGTGTGCGGACTTGGTCAATCTGTCGACGATGACCCAAATGGTATCAAGTCCACCCGTTGTCTTGGGAAACTTGGTTATGAAGTCCATAGTGATCCGTTCCCACTTCCATTCAGGTATCTCCGGTTGCTGAAGTAGACCTGATGGTTTCTGGTATTCGACCTTGACCTTGGCGCAAGTAAGGCATTTACTTACGAAGGTAGCAATCTCTGCTTTCATGTTAGGCCACCAGTATGACTTTTTAAGATCCAAATAAATCTTATCTGAACCCGGGTGGACAGAATATCGGGTGTTGTGCGCTTCCTTCATGACCAAGTCTCTAAAGCCACCGTGTCTCAGTGTCCAGATCCGGTCCATGAGATATAAGGCTCCGTCACCCTTAACTTCCAAGTTCTTATCCATTCCACGCAGGGATTCTCCCGCCACATTTTCAGGTTTTAAGGCTTCGAACTGAGCCTCCTTAATTTGTGCGGATAGATGCGAATGGATAGTCATAGTTAATGACTTGACTCTCCGACCAGAATATTCCTTCCGACTTAGGGCGTCTGCTACCACGTTGACTTTACCCGGATGATAACGAATTTCGCATTCATAGTCATTGAGTAGCTCGACCCACCGTCGTTGTCTCATATTGAGCTCCTTCTGGTTGAATATGTGTTGTAGGCTTTTGTGGTCTGTGAAGATAGTGCTCTTCGTACCATACAGGTAGTGTCTCCAGATCTTCAGAGCAAACGCAACTGCTCCTAATTCGAGGTCGTGAGTGGTGTAGTTGACCTCGTGTGTCTTCAGCTGTCTTGAGGCGTAGGCGATGACCTTACCCCGTTGCATCAGAACACATCCGAGCCCTTGATTTGACGCATCGCAATAGACCACGAAGTCTTCCCTCCCTTCAGGGAGGGACAGTATTGGTGCGGTGCACAAGGCTCGTTTTAGCGTTTGGAATGCTTCCTCCTGCTTCTCTTCCCAGTCAAAGGCCATGCCTTTCTGGGTCAATGTTGTAAGGGGTTTCGCAATTCGAGAGAAGTTCTGTATGAATCTGCAATAGTGGCCAGCGAGGCCTAGAAATTGACGAATTTCGGTAGGCGTCTTCGGTGCTGACCAGTTTTCAATAGCTTTAATTTTGGATGGGTCCACGTGGATTCCTTCTTCGCTAACCACGTGTCCTAAGAATTCGACTCTTCGGATCTAAAATTCGCATTTAGAGAACTTCGCATAGAGCTTCTCCGATCGTAGGGTTCCTAGGACTTGTCGCAGATGATCACTATGCTCCTCCTCACTTCGAGAGTAGATAAGTATATCGTCGATGAATACGATGACGAACTGATCCAAGTAAGGGCGGCATACTCTATTCATCAAGTCCATGAACACTGCGGGGGCATTGGTCAATCCGAATGGCATCACCACGAACTCATAGTGTCCGTAACGAGTTTGGAAGGCTGTCTTCGGAACATCTTCCTCAAGCACTCATAACTGGTGATACCCGGACCTCAGGTCAATCTTGGAGAAGTAGCTCGCCCCTTGCAGCTAGTCGAATAAATCGTCTATGGGAGGTAGGGGGTAACGATTCTTGACTGTAAGCTTGTTGATTTCCCTATAGTCGATCCACATACGGAACGATCCGTCTTTCTTCTTGACGAACAAGACCGGAGCTCCCCAGGGTGAGAAGCTTGGTCTTATAAAGCTCTTGCTGAGCAGTTCGTTAAGTTGACCCGACAGTTCTTGCATCTCAGCTGGTGCTAGACGATAGGGCGCTTTGGCTACGGGGTTAGCTCCTAGCACTAAGTCGATTCGGAACTCGACTTGACGTTGCGGGGGTAATCCTGGGAGTTCTTCTGGAAAGATGTCAGGAAAATCGCGTACTACAGGGAGGTCTGTTAGGTCTTTGGTTTTCTGGTTCGCATCGACTACGTGTGCAAGAAATGCGCGATATTCCTTACGCAAGTACTTCTGGGCTTGAATACTTGAGATGATACGAAGGCTCGTACTGGGTTTATCTCCGTAGATCAACAAGGTTTCGCTATTCGGTAGGTCTAGTCGGACTGCCTTCTCGAAGCACAGAATATCGGCACGATGGAGACTCAACCATTCCATGCCCACAAGGACATCAAAACTTTTGATTGATACTGGTATGAGGTCGATTGGAAATGAATGATTATCTAGCGTGAGGGTACAACCTATGTAAATCTCGTTAGAACTCTTTGTCTTTCCGTTGGCCATTTCTACGACGAAGGTTTCTTTTAGTGCTTGCGGTGCTTAGTTAAGTAAGTGTTTAAATTTTTGGTTTACGAAGCTCCTCTCTGCCCCACTATCAAATAGGATACAAGCATATGAGTTATCGAGAAGGAACGTACCCATGACTATTGTGGGGTCTGCCACGGCTTTATTGTGGCCCATAGCAAGTAGTCTTCCTGCTCCTCCCGCATTCCCAGCTTTCGGACAGTTTCTTTTGAAGTGCCCTATCTCGCCACACCAATAGCAGGCCTGGCTCACTCCTGCACCAGGAGCCTGGGTGTTAGGTTTGGGTGGTGCTCTGCAAAACCGGGCGGTATAGCCCTTCCGGTCGCAATTGGTGCAGTGCATTTCCCGGCAGGGGCCGTTATGATGGAAAGTGCACTTGGTGCACTTGGGTAGGCTCCCTGCATATGATTTGGCTAGTACAGGGACAACAAGAGTTGTGGCAGCATGGACAGCCACCGTCTGTTGTTTCTTGGAAGAGGGTTGAGTTGATTTGCCCTTCTTTCGGTCCCAACGTTTTCTCTTGTTGTCGGCCGCGTTGGTTGGTGTTGAGGTGGCAGTTGTTGTAGTTGTTGTTGGAGGAGAAGGAACCTCGTGATCGATCAGCCTTTGGGCCAATTCCTTGGCACTATCAAAGGTCGTAGGTTTCGATGCTAGAACATTCCCTCGATACGGGGGTACCAAACCCCAGATGTATTTCTCGACTTTCTTGCTTTCAGTGGGGACCAGGTTAGGACATAGAGTCACCAGGTCGCAGAACCTGGCTGTATAAGCCACTATGTCGGAACCCTTCATCTTGAGGTTCCACAGTTCTTCCTCGAGCTTCTGAATTTCGCCCCTCGGGCAGTACTCCCTTGTCATCAGGTCCTTCAGTGTATCCCAGCCCATGGCGTTAGCTGCTACCAGTGAGAGTGATTTGACATGGCCATTCCACCACATTAGGGCCCTTTCGGTGAAAGTGCAAGCAGCAAACTTTATCTTGCTTCCCTCAGGGCATGAGTACATCTCGAAGATTGCTTCTATTCTCTCGACCCATTGGGACAGCGCAATAATCCCACCGGTTCCGTTGAAGTACGTTGGTTTGCAGCTGATGAAATCTTTATAGGTACACTCCCGTGTATGCGGTTGGATTTCACCATGGCTAGAGTTTGTGCCCGTTCCAGCTCCACTTGCACCACCAGAGTTTACTTGGGCCATGGTTGCGGTCACCGCTGCTTGAAACATCACCGCATCGAACTGCGGCGGGGGTGGTGGTGGTGGAGTTTGATTTGCAGGTCTGCCCCTGGTCGGACGCAGACGAGGCGGCATCCTTTACTGAAAGTTGATAGGGATGATGACAATAGTGAGAATCAATTTGTAAGTATGATGAGAGTGATTCATGGACTAAATCTCCATAGTCCAACTATCAGATAGAGGTATAACATCAGAGTAGGGAAACACAAGGTAAATACTTTCCCATAGATTAGATAACTGCCAATAGTACTGGTATTAATGATATAAAATGAGCCGGGAAAAATGACCTAACAGTAGGTCTTACATCAAACCATAAGGGAAATATGTTGGCAGCTTAGAAGTCTAGTTAGAGTACTTTTAAAAGCTAGGAATATTTTACAGACAAGTGCTCCATAGAGCACGGAAAAGAAAGGCTATTCCTTAACCAAAAGAGAAAGGTGAGTCGACATCTTCTACCGGCGGCGGGTATCCCTCGGGCGAATCCTCAGATCTGCCAGTTGACGTACAACCTATTGAAGATTTCGCTCTTGTGCCCTCTGGCATACCCGGAGTTCCATGACTTCGGCTCGGGATACAGCTAGCTGTTGCTGCAGAGCCTCGTTAGTCCTCCTAGTCCTTTCCATATCCTCTTCAAGTTGGCGAATGTGGACGGTATTAATGCCAGAGTTGGCGTCCACTTCCATCACTCGGTCGATGGCTGCACGACCTTGCTCATCATTTCGGGCGATCCTTCGGACCATAATGGGTAGGACTCGGTCAGCTGAGCCTCCCTCGCTTATGTTGTAAAAGCTTCGATCTCCGTTGAAGGGTAAAGGCTGACCCTGCTCATCACTCCAACGGTTCAAGTTTGTTGCCCACAAGGGTGTGGGACCTTGAAATGTCGGACGGGGGTTGTGATTTGGGACTTGGCCTTCTTGGGGTAGGTTGTTGACCTCTGGTTCGGAGTCAGAGCCATCCAAAAAGCCTTCTGCGCGGTGATCATCTAAAGGAATTGGGTGATCCTCCTCTGGCCCATCATCGAGCCATCCACCAATGCCTTGGTTGGGGTAATACGGATCGCCAGGGAGATGGAAGCCAGCCATGTTATCTATGCGAGAATGGGGGAAAATAATAGTTAATAGGCGTACTAATACCGACCCTTCTTAGATTGCACATAAGTAATTATAGTAACACAAAATACTCCTATAGTATTTTAGGTTTATGTTCTGTTCTAATGTTCTCGTTGTAGTAGTGTTGGTAAGTTTTTAGACTTGTTGCAACACCACAATCATTCTTAGGCACATGCTAGTCACTCCTCGGAAAATATAGTTGATCAGGCTATATCCCCCTAGGCTTGACTATATGTCTCTAAGCCTAATTGCGTTGCTCAACAATCGTAATACTTTTGTTCTGATCTAGAATGATTCTGACCCTGGTATGAATAGATGTATATATAATTAGTTAAATATTTTATTATTTAAAAGTATAAATTCTTGGTCAGAGTGTTTTAATCCCGGTGCGTTTATAGTTTGTATATCTTTTATGGGTTGATATACTTAATTCACTAGAAACAATGCTCTGATACCAATCTGTCACACCCCAAAACCAGAACGGCGGAAACGTTCTGGGGTGGAGGACGTCATGTACAGTATCACAACAAAGCATAATAGTAAACAAGCAACAACATCAATTGCATTAATAGAATAATTTTAACAAGCGTGTTCTGTATAGTATGTAAGACACCAAAAATGAATGATCAAAATAAGAGATGGGTCTTGTATGTGCTCCATCTTCTCAAAAGCTTCATCGGTACCTGTCTACTGATGACCTGAGAATACAAGTTTTTTTGAAAGAGTTTATCAGCATAACGCTGGTGAGTTCATAAGTATTTAGTGTCATTGCTTGTATGAAAATGTTTGTAACAATGTAGTATACATGTTCGTAGCTGTTTGTAAATGTTTGTAAATAGTTGAACTCTCTAGAAAATCCTATATTTTCTACTGAAATGTAGCCTTCTACCAAGACCCGACTGTTTGTATGTTTGTTCTTTTGTAGTGTAAGAGTTTTCCCCAGTGAAACTATCATTATGAAAATATAGTTCACTTAAATGTGTATGTGACAAGATCACAAAGTAAATGAAATAGGAAAATAATATTTTACCTCAACAGTGACACTGCTGGTTATAAAGTGAAGAAACACCGACTCCAGGTAGTACTAAATGTACAGTACACCTCGGGGAGTCTAAAGTAATAAAAATGTAGACTCCAGGTGGTATTAAATGAACAATACGCCTCGGAGAGTCTAAAGAAATGAAATGCAGACTCCAGGTGGTATTAAATGAACAATACGCCTCGGAGAGTCTGTTTTGCCTTTAATTCTTAATTGGTTAATTAAAGGTTTGAATGTGAACTCGTATGTAACCATGCTGATCGACGGCTGAATAACTGATGACCCTCCGGTGTCATACGTAGTGAGGTAACATTCTGTCACCCCTTGGCCTTATCGGTTGGGACTGTAGCTAGCAGACGGGGTGTGGGAGTGTCTGTCCCGTATAGATCTATACACACAATGCCCGCTCTCCCTCCAGGAGACTCTGGTTACAAGGTGATACCACAATGAAGTGTCGTATCGAAAGTAGTATGTCACATTCTATTTATAGTATTCAAATGTTTGTGTAGTATGTCATAGTGTAGTGATGTTTTCTCTGTACTAGTATATAGTATATTCTCTTGTATAGTATATAGTATGTTCCCTTGTATAGTGTATAGTATGTTCCGTTGTATAGTGTATAGTGTGTTCCCTTGTATAGTGTATAGTATGTTCCCTTGTATAGTGTATAGTATGTTCCCTTGTATAGTGTATAGTGTGTTTTGACTCATAACTGTACTGACTCTTGTATGTGTTGTTGTAATAGTAGTAGTGAGTAGTAAACCCTTAACTATACCTATTATAGTTAAATAGTAATGTTGTTTGTATGCTCTACTACTCAAAGGTACTGAATTGAAGTGAAAGCTTCTATATCCAAACACATATATACGACATATAGTTTGACAATAATGTAAGTTTAAAAGAGTTTGATAAAGGAAAGAGTTTAGTAAAATGTTTTGAAGTGTTTGAATTCCATAATTTGATAACAGTTTTGAAAGTAACAGAAGATCCTTCTGCTTGTTCTAGTTATTAATCACATGTGATTAAAGCAATAACTAGGATGTTTCAACTTGTATTCCCCCCATAAAAGCATTTAAAATCATTTCAAAGGTTGATTAAGGGGTATGGACTCACCTGCAGTGACTGGTTTGGATTGAAGTGCTGGATAGGATGCTAAGTGTCAAGTGAAGAATTGAACACACACGGATCCTATTTAACATATAATGACACATATATGTATTTAATTAGTGTTTAGACAACTAATTAAGCAAGTAAGGACACCCTAGGACATGGAAAACACTTTGATTCATGTGTTAGAAGCACATAGGGTTGCATCTAGGCGTTGTAGGGCCTCACATTAGAGTTTACGGCCCAAATGGTATGGCCCATGTGTTTACGGCCCATGGGTTTACGGCCCATGGTGTTTACGGCCCATACGTTTATGGCCCATGGTGTTTACGGCCGTAAACTCATGTCATCATGTTTCATTTTGAGTGTTTAAGGTCCTACAAGTTTCCACGAAGGGTTCTAGACTAAAGACCAAGCCTTAGGAAGGAGTTAGGGGCCATATGCACCCAACATTAGGGTTTACGGCCAAGGGAGATTTCCTTGGCCGTAAACTCTCTTCTGGACATGATTTCTTGGTGTTTAAAGAGTGATTCTAGTATATAACGAGCCAAGGGTAGTGTATTTACGCAGTAGAAGCTTGAGAGAGTGGTTAGAGCCCAAAAACACTAGTGTGTGTTCTTGGTGAAATGAAGAACACTTGAAGATCTACCCAAAAGAAGAGATTTCATGGATGAAATCAAGGGTGAATCAAGGAGAAAAGATGTATTAACTCGTTTATGGAAGGATTCACTTACCGGTTTGAAGATTTGGAACAAAAACTTCAAGATCCTTGAGAGAGATTAGGGCTGAAGTCATCGAGCATCGCGTACGCCAAGCGAGTGTACGAGCGACGCCTTCTTAACATAGAGCGCCAGCTGGCCGACTTAAGGGTTCGCCCAAGGGGTGCCCGTCGCCAGTAGGGGATAATCTGCTCATTCTTTCTCTTATTAAAGGAATACCCTTTTCTTTTCAGTAACTTATGAAGTACATGTCTGTAAAATATTCCTATCTTTCAAATACTTTAACTAGATTTTAAGCTGCCAACATTTTCCTTTATGGTTTGATGTAAGACCTACTGTTAGGTCATTTTTCCCGGACTCATTTACATCATTACTACCAGTAAAATTGGCAGTTATCTAATCTATTGGAAAGTCTTTACTCTTGTGTTTCCCTACTCTATTGTTATGTCCCTAGTTGATGGTTGGACTATGGCGATTTAGTCCATGAGTCACTTTCATTATACTTACAATTGATTCTTACTATTATCATCATCCCTATCAACTTTCAGTAAAAGATGCCGCTTCGCCAGCGTCCGACCAGAGGCAGGCCTATAAATCAAACTCCACCACCACCACCCCCTGCGCAGTTTGATGCGATGATGTTTCAAGCAGCAGTGACCGCAGCTGTGACCGCAGCCATGGCTCAAGTAAATTCTGGTGGTGCCAGTGGAGCTGGAACGGGCACCAACTCTAGCCATGGTGAAATCCAACCACGTACATGGGAGTGTACCTATAAAGACTTCATCAGCTGCAAACCAACGTACTTCAACGGAACCGGAGGGATTATTGCGTTGTCCCAATGGATCGAGAGAACAGAAGTAATCTTTGAGATGTGCTCTTTCCCTGAAGGAAGCAAGATTAAGTTCGCTGCTTGCACCTTCACCGAAAGGGCCCTGACATGGTGGAATGGCCATGTCAAATCACTCTCACTAGTAGCAGCTAATGCCATGGGCTGGGAGATACTGAAGGACCTAATGGCGAAGGAGTACTGCCCGAGGGGCGAAATTCAAAAACTTGAAGAGGAGCTGTGGAATCTCAAGATGAAGGGTTCCGACATAGTGGCTTATACGGCCAGATTCAGCGACCTGGTGACCCTATGTCCCAACATGGTCCCCACCGAAAGTAAGAAAGTCGAGAGATACATCTGGGGTTTGGTGCCCCCGTATCGAGGGAACGTTCTAGCATCGAACCCTGCGACCTTTGATAGTGCCAAGGAATTGGCCCAAAGGCTTATCGATCATGAGGTTCCTTCTCCTGCAACAACAACTACAACGGCTGCCTCAGCACCAACCAAAGCGGCCGACAACAAGAGAAAGTGTTGGGACCGAAAGAAGGTCAAATCAACTCAACCCTCTTCCAAGAAACAACAGACGGTGGCTGTCCATGCTGCCACAACCCCTGTTGCCCCTATACCAGCCAAACCATACGCAGGGAGCCTACCCAAGAGCACTAAGTGCAATTTCCATCATAACGGCCTCTGCCGGGAAATGCACTGCACCAATTGCGACCGGAAGGGCCATACCGCCCGGTTTTGCAGAGCACCACCCAAACCCATCACCCATGTCCCCGGTGCAGGAGTAAGCCAGGCCTGCTACGGGTGTGGCGAGATAGGGCACTTCAAAAGAAACTGTCCTAAAGCTGGGAGTGCGGGAGGAGCAGGAAGACTACTTGTTATTGGCCACAATGAAGCCGTGGCAGACCCCACAGTAGTCACAGGTACGTTCCTCCTCGATAACTCTTATGCATGTGTCTTATTTGATTGTGGGGCAGAGAGGAGCTTCGTGAACCAAAAATTTAAACACGTACTTAATCAAACACCACAAGCATTAAAAGAAACCTTCGTCGTAGAAATGGCCAACAGAAAGACAAAGAGTTCTAACGAGATTTACATAGGTTGTACCCTCACGCTAGATAATCATTCATTTCCAATCGACCTCATACCAGTAGCAATCAAGAGTTTCGATGTCATTGTGGGCATGAACTGGTTGAGTCTCCATCGTATCGATATTCTATGTTTCGAGAAGGCAGTCCGCCTAAACCTACCGAATAACGAAACCTTGTTGATCTACGGAGACAAACCCAGTACGAGCCTTCGTATCATCTCAAGTATTCAAGCCCAGAAGTACTTGCGTAAGGAATATCAAGCATTCCTTGCACACGTAGTCGACGTGAACCAGAAATCCAAAGACCTAAAAGACCTCCCCGTAGTACGCGATTTTCCTGACATCTTTCCGGAAGAACTCCCAGGATTACCCTTGCAACGTCAAGTCGAGTTCCGAATCGACTTAGTGCTAGGAGCTACCCCAGTAGCCAAATCGCCCTATCGTCTAGCAACAGCCGAGATGCAGGAGCTATCCGGTCAACTTAACGAATTGCTCAGCAAGGGCTTTATTAGACCAAGTTTCTCGCCGTGGGGAGAACCGGTCTTATTCGTGAAGAAGAAAGACGGATCGTTCCGTATGTGCATCGACTATGGAGAACTCAACAAGCTTACGGTCAAGAATCGTTACCCTCTACCTCACATAGACGATTTATTCGATCAACTACAAGGGGCGAGCTACTTTTCAAAGATTGATCTGAGATCCGGGTATCACCAGTTACGAGTATTGGAGGAGGATGTCCCGAAGATAGCCTTCTGAACTCGTTACAGACACTACGAGTTCGTAGTGATGTCATTCGGATTGACCAACGCCCCCGCAGTGTTCATGGACTTAATGAATAGGGTATGCCGTCCTTACTTGGATCAGTTCGTCATCGTCTTCATCGATGATATACTTATCTACTCTCGAAGTAAGGAGGAACATAGTGACCATCTGCGACAAGTCCTAGGAACCCTACGAACGGAGAAGCTCTACGCAAAGTTCTCTAAATGCGAATTTTGGATCCGGAGAGTCGAATTCTTAGGACACGTGGTTAGCGAAGAAGGAATCCACGTGGACCCATCCAAAATTAAAGCTATTGAGAACTGGTCAGCACCGAAGACGCCTACAGAAATTCGTCAATTTCTAGGCCTCGCTGGCTACTATCGCAGGTTCATACAGAACTTCTCACGGATTGCGAAACCGCTTACAACACTGACCCAGAAGGGCGTGGCCTTTGACTGGGAAGAGAAGCAGGAGAAAGCGTTCCAAACGCTAAAACGAGCCTTATGCACCGCACCGATACTGTCCCTCCCCTAAGGGACAGAAGACTTTGTGGTCTATTGCGATGCGTCAAATCAAGGGCTCGGTTGTGTTCTGATGCAACGAGGTAAGGTCATCGCCTATGCCTCAAGGCATCTAAAAACACACGAGGTCAACTACACCACACACGATCTCGAATTAGGAGCGGTTGTGTTTGCTCTGAAAATCTGGAGACACTACCTGTATGGTACGAAGAGCACTATCTTTACAGACTACAAGAGCCTACAACACATATTCAACCAAAAGGAGCTCAATATGAGACAACGACGGTGGGTCGAACTACTCAATGACTACGAATGAGAAATTCGTTATCATCCGGGTAAAGCCAATGTAGTAGCAGACGCCCTAAGTCGAAAAGAGTATTCTGGTCGAAGAGTCAAGTCATTGACTATGACTATCCATTCGCACCTATCCACACAAATTAAAGAGGCCCAGCTCGAAGCCTTGAAACCTGAAAATGTGGCGGGTGAAGCCCTGCGGGGAATGGAAAAGAACTTAGAAGTCAAGGGTGGCGGAGCCTTATATCTCATGGACCAAATCTGGACACCGAGACACGGTGGCTTCACGGACTTGGTCATGACCGAAGCGCACAACACTCGTTATTCCGTCCACCCAGGTTCAGATAAGATGTATCTGGATCTTAAAAAGTTATACTGGTGGCCTAACATGAAAGCAGAGATTGCTACCTTCGTAAGTAAATGCCTTACTTGCGCCAAGGTCAAGGTCGAATACCAGAACCCATCAGGTCTACTTCAGCAACCGGAGATACCTGAATGGAAGTGGGAGCGGATCACTATGGACTTCATAACCAAGTTACCCAAGACAACGGGTGGACTTGATACCATTTGGGTCATCGTCGACAGATTGACCAAGTCCGCACACTTCCTGCCCATCAAGGAAACTGACAAGATGGAGAAGCTCACAATAACATACATACGGGAGATAGTACGACTGCACGGTGTTCCTATATCCATTATCTCCGATATAGATAGTAGATTCACTTCGAGATTCTGGCAGTCACTACAGAACTCCTTAGGAACGAGGTTGGACATGAGTACAGCCTACCATCCACAGACCGACGGACAAAGTGAGAGAACTGTCTAAACCTTGGAAGATATGTTGCGAGCCTGTGTGATCGACTTTGGAAAGGCATGGGATACTCATTTACCCCTTGTCGAATTTTCCTACAACAACAGTTATCACACGAGCATAAAGGCTGCTCCATTTGAAGCCCTCTATGGCCGGAAGTGCAGATCCCCTCTGTGCTGGGCTGAGGTGGGTGACACACAGTTAGCTAAAGGAGGAGTTCCTGACAGCACTCTCACAGGTCCGGAGATCATTCGGGAAACGACAGAGAAGATCGTTCAGATTCGTGAACGATTGAAAGCCTCTAGAGACCGACAGAAAAGCTACGCAGACAACCGAAGGAAACCTTTGGAATTCCAAGTGGGAGACCGAGTCCTCGTGAAAGTCTCACCCTGGAAGGGCTTGATACGCTTCGGAAAGCGTGGAAAGCTAAATCCATGATAAATAGGGCCTTTCGAGATTCTCGCCAGAATCGGCCTTGTAGCTTACAAACTCAACCTACCCCACGAGCTTAGGAACATACATCCTACCTTCCACGTCTCAAACTTGAAAAAGTGCCTATCGGACGAGACTCTTGTAATCCCACTCGACGAGATCAAGATCAACGATAGCCTCAACTTCGTGGAAGAACCTGTAGTGATCATGGACCGAGAGGTCAAACGAACGAAGCAAAGTCGTATCCCAATAGTGAAGGTTCGCTGGAACGCCAAGCGAGGACCGGAATTCACTTGGGAGCGCGAGGATCAAATGAAACTTAAATATCCTCATCTTTTTACTTAGTTATCTGTAATAACTTAGTTGCTTAAACTCTAATTTCGGGACGAAATTCCCTCTAACGGGGGGATGATGTGACAACCCGAAATTTCAATCTTGTACAAACCATTCAATTCAATCAAAGTTAGACTTATTCCTACAAACTTTTAGCAGTATATAGAGTCTATTTGAGCATTCTGAGTTTAGTACATCAAGGGAATAAGTGAATGGAAGTGCCAATAGAAATTGTAACCCATCAAACATGCCATAAACCCTCAAAAGAGGAGTTTACGGCCAAAGGTCATGGGTTTACGGCCGTAAACACATGGTGGCCATAAACTCCATGCTATATATGGGGTCCTTAGCCATTTTTAGCCACTTTTCACTCCTCCAAGTCTAGAAACTCGAATTCTCTCCCAAGGATCTTGAAGTTTTTGCTTCCAATCTTCAAAATGTAAGTAAATCCTTCCATATATGAGTTAATACATCTCTTCTCCTTGATTCACTCTTGATTTCATCCATGAAATCTCTTCTTTTGGGTAGATCTTCAAGTGTTCTTCATTTCACCAAGAACACACACTAGTGTTATTGGGCTCTAACCACCCTTTCAAGCTTCTATTACGTAAGTACACTATCCTCAGCTTGTTACATACTAGAATCACTTGTTAAACATCTAGAAATCTTCAAGAAATCGTACCAGGAGGGTGTTTACGGCCAAGGCAATCTCTTTTGGCCTTAAACCTTAAATATGGGTGCAAATGGACCATAACTTCTTCCTAAGGCTCGATCCTTGGTCTAGAACACTTCCTGGTAGCTTGTAAGACATTAAAACAAATAAATCATGGACAAAAGGGTGTTTACGGCCAAGGCAATCTCCCTTGGCCGTAAACTCTACTTATTGGTGCAAAGTTGCCACAAACACCTTCCTAAGCCTTAAAACTAAGTCTAGAACACCCCCAAGATGAGTATAGGACCTTAAACACACAAAATGGTACAAGATGGCATGAGTTTACGGCCGTAAACCCATTGGGCCGTAAACCCATGGGCAGTAAACTCATGGGAGTTTACTCTTGCGCCGTAAACTCCAATGTGAGGCCCTACAACCCTTAGGTGCAACCCTTTGTACTTCTAGCACTTGAATCAAAGTGTTTTCCATGTCCTAAGATGTCTTTACTTGCTTAATTAGTTGTTTAAACACTAATTAGATACATATATGTGTCATTATATGTTTAATAGGATCTGTGTGTGCTCAAGTCCTCGCTTGACACTTAGCATCCTATCCAGCACTTCCATCCAAACCACTCACTGCAGGTGAGTTCATACCCTTTAATCAACCTTTTAAATGATTTTAAATGCTTTTGGAGGGGGGGGGGAATACAAGTTGAAATATTCTAGTTATTATATTAATCACATGTGATTAATGACTAGACAAACAGAAGGATTTTCTATTACTTTCAGATTGTTATCAGACTTATGGATTTCAAACACTTCAAAACATTTTGTTAAACTCTTTTCAATGCTAAACCTTTTATCAAACTCTCTTAAACTTTCATTTTTGTCAAATCCATATCTATACAGATGTATTTATATAAGTAAAGTTTGAAAGACTTAGGATTGATAGCTCACCTTATTTCCTGTTCCTTGTTTGGTTCTGGACTTAGGGTATCCTGTTATTTGTCCGAATGTCGTTGAAACCTTAGTTATATATCGTATATATATGTTTAGATATAAAAGCTTTTATTTCAGTTCATTACCTTTGGGTAGCAAAGGCATACAAACGACATTACTAGTTAACTATAATATGTATAGTTAAGTGATTACTACTCACTATTACTATTACAACGACACTATACAAGAGAACATACTATACACTAGACAAGAGAACATACTATACACTATACAAGAGAACATACTATACACTATACAAGAGGATATACTATGCACTAGTATAGAGATAACATTACTACACTATGACTTACTATACAAACATTTGGATAAGATAACTAAAATGTGACATACTACTTCTCGATACGACACGACATTGTTGTATCACTTTGTAACCAGAGTCTCCTGGAGGGAGAGCGGGCATTATCTGTATAGATCTATACGGGACAGACACTCCCACACCCCGACTGCTAGCTACAGTCCCAGCCGATAAGGCCAAGGGGTGACAGAATGTCACCTCACTACATATGTGTCGCACCCCCAAACCAGAACGGCGGAAACGTTCAGGGTGGAGGACTTTTAGGTAAGTATCACAACACATGCAATATAGTAATCAAAGTACAAACAACCATTGCATTAATAAGTATAAGTTTTACATAAGTGTTTAAACATTACATATTCAAACACTAAAGTAGGTACAATAGAAGACAAGAGTCGCGGTACGGTACTAGGTAGTCTTCTCAAAAGCTTCTGGAGTGTACCTGTCTACTGGATTCCTGAGAATACAAGTTATTTGAAAAGAGTAGATCAGCATTTAAGCTGGTGAGTTCATAAGTATTTTAGTTCTGTTAAGTATACCCTAAGTTCTTTGAATGAGTTCACTGGTTTCTCCAGGAAATCCTATATCTCCTGAGGTGATTAACTGATAACCTCAATAGTTTCCCTCTGTAATTACTTAGTTTATACTGATTATACATAACATAATATTGAATTGATAGTTAAATGGGTGTATCTGCCCTAAGCCCACAACCAAACAAGGAACAGGAAGTAAGGCGGAAGTCACACATTTCACTGTCAATCGGACATTACTTACGTACGACTCTGATGTAATAACTAAGGAATTATAGAATTAACCACTAAAGGTCTTTTATGTTATACTAGTTTACAAAGATTGAGTGACTAAGTTTCATTTGATAAGTGGTTTAATTCCATAAACCGTTTCCTTTGTATAAGTGGTTTAATCCCATAAACTGTTTCATTTGTAAAAGTGGTTTAATCCCATAAACCGTTTCATTGGTAAAAGTGTTCTTAGTTATATCTGTTCTACAGTAACAACCTTAGTACTAGTCATGGAGAGTATTCTATTATCTATAATACTGCCTTGTGGTTTTAAATGTTCAAAACCAGAAGTACAATACTTGATTTCATGATATATAGCTCTTACTGTATGTAAAAGCTACTGAAGATATATCTGGTCGGGATGTAATTAACTTTTCTTACTGTTATAAGAGAACTATATTACTTTGTAATTCACTCGTTGTTTTATCCATGTGAGTCCTATTAACCATACTAATATGACGGAAATGCCTGCAGCGACGTTCTTCAGGCGTCGGAACGGTATGATATTTGACACCCTAGGCATGCCGGCCAAACTGTAGCGAACAGTAAAGGTGCGGGATTGTCAGTCCCATATAGATCTATACACAAATTCATGCTCTCCCTACAAGAGATTCTGGCTAATAGTTCAGGACTTAAAAAGGTCGTACTTATATAAGCACACCGTGAAGGGTCTCACAAATTTATTGTTTCAACGAGATTTCCGATGTATTATTGTTATTACCCGATGAATGCTAACTCTGGTACTTTGTATCGTACCCTTGGTTAATGCAAACCCGGTAAAATGTATTATTACCTCGAGTTTGCTAACTCGGGTACTCTGTATAGTACCTTTGCTAATGCCCACCCAGCAGAATGTATTATTACCCGTGATTGCAAACTCTGGTACTCTGTATATCGTACCTTTGTTAATGCAAACCCGGTATGATGTATTATTACTAATGATTGCTAACTCTGGTACTCTGTATATCGTACCTTTGTTAATGCAAACCCGGAATTACCACGTGTTTGCTAACCCTGGTACTCTGTATCGTACCTTTGTTAATGCAAACTAGGTATGATGTATCTTTACTTCTTTAATATGTTATTCGTATATTAAAGGTATTATACATATCTTGGTATAGTTGAATGAATTTTGGTAATTTCCTTGGAAAGTATACAGTTGTAATTCATACTTGTATCTTTAGTTTTGAATGATAAATTATACCTATTATAATTTATATGTTCTATCTGATTAGCATGGTTTCTCATGGATGAACACGTTTGCTCAGCCTGATACAAAGGTGAAGATACCAAAAGGAGTAACCTTTGGTACTCATATATGTATAATATATATATAATTAAGAAGGAAACGACCTTCGGACAAACAATACAACCCTAATTCCACATCCAAACAAGGAAAAGGATATAGGATAATTCATTAGTCCTAAGCCCTTCAAATCTTATTTATATATTTATACATATATAAACATGATTTTGGCATTTATACTTTGAAATAGCTTATAAAACATTTTTCAAAGAATTTAATGGAGTTTTTACATGACTTTAAAGATTTAACATGGCTTCACGTTATTTTGGAAGTATTTGATAATTCTTAAAAGCATACGGATTCATTTTGTGTGATTATTATCACATACAGTTATTAACACAATTTAATACTGTGTTAAACTTGTATTCCCCCCCTAAAAAGTATTTAAAAACCATTGAAAAGGTAAATTATAGGGGTATGAACTCACTTTGATAAGCGGTGATTTGGGCAGCGTTTCTTTTCCCGTAAAGAGTTTATTTAACGAGAAACCGGCTCAAACCGGGCAGAGTTTCAACAGGAGAGAGGATGAATTCTCGAGAATTCCGGGGCTCCGGGGCTTGTTTCGGGCTTTAGACGCGATACCGGGGCCTTCGGGGGTCGTGAGAAAGTTTTCGGGGCTAAAATGTGAAAAAGGGGAAATTTTGGGGTGAAAAATGGGGTTTCTTCGGAAGCCCTCGCATGCTATATATCGTCCGAAGGTTCGGACCCGAAGCTGTGCGAAGGTGACACGCGTCGGACAGGTGGCGAGGTTTCTGGCTTACTTCGGACCGCAGGCTCGCAGATGGGAGGCTCGGATTGGACTGGACTTCTGTCCAATAGAAGACTGACACGTATGCGAAGGGGGTGTCTCCGGGGTGTCCGATGCGAGGCTGTCCGAAGCTCATTGGACCTCGGCTGCGGTCCACTCAGGAGGTAACACGTGTACCGCGGTCCAACCAGAAGATGACACGTGGAGGTTCGCACGTGATGATGACGTGTCCGAAGGGTGACATGCGAAATTTCCCGGTTTTCAAGATTTTCTTGATTTTTGTGCCAAAAACTTGCGAAAATCATAACTCTCACATACGAGCTCCGTTTTTGACGTTCTTTATATGCACGCGTAGGTAAAATCATACTATACGACTTTCGTTTAGACTTCGCCGGCTGGTTTTGAATTTATTTTTAATATTATTATTTTAAACAGACCGGGACGGGAATCCGTTAAAAGTTCATAACTTCTTCATCCGACGTCCGTTTTCGTCTGTCTTTTTACCGTTGTGCTACTTTTGACGAGACCTTCAATTCTCGTTTAAGTTGCGTCGGCTAAATATCGATCGATTTATATTTCGAATTTTTAGCTGTCTACTGCTAAACCGAAACTTCGAAAAATCATAACTTCCTCATACAAAGTCGGATTTTCACGTTGTTTTTATGAACGTTCTCGGTTTAACATATTCTACAAGTTTCATTTAGATTTTTAAGGCTAAAAATCCTTTTATCGAAAATTCGCTTTTTACACTGAACAGTGTTTTGCCGGTTTTACCGCGGATTTTCGATTGGTCATAACTTCTTCGTTATAACTCGGATTTCAGTGTTCTTTATGTTTTTGGAAACCTTGTTACAAACTCTACCACTTGCTTCATCCCAATTACGATTATTGATCAATTAATTTTTGACCAAAATTTGACTGGTGTCACATTATCCCCCCGTTAGAGGGAATTTCGTCCCGAAATTAAGTCTAAAGTGATACTCATGGACTAGGTCTAATCTTTCCTATCCCAAGTGAATTCAGGTTCCTGGTATGTAATCCAGCAAACCTTGACTAACGGGATGCGACTTAGCGTGGTTCTTCAGATTTCCCTATCCATGGTTTTTATTGTTTCTTCTATAGAGTGTAGACTTTTATTTAACTTGATTTCATCGAGTGAAATAACAAGTGTTTTATCGGATAGACACCTCTTTAGATTTGATATGTGAAAAATGGGATGAATGTTATTAAGTTTTTGCGGTAGTCTAAGTTTAAAAGTACAAGACCGATTCTGGTAATAACCTTAAATGGTCTTATGTACTTTGAGTTTTGTATTTCACGCTTTCTCAAGCGCATCTTGTCCTTCCTGAGTGAGACCTTCATATGACAAGGTCATCAATCCTAGAATTCCAAGGGTTTTCTTTTATCGAAGCCGTAGCTTCTCTGGTTAACTCTGGAAGCTTTATGGCGCTTCCTGATTCGTATTTTGTTTTTGGTAGTTTCTCGGATGAATTCCAGATCAGCAAGGGTGCTGTGTGGAAATTGGATCTCTAGCTAGTTGCGTATTACCTACTTTAGTCCAGTGCAGATAGAATCTGTACTTGTGACCACAGAAGGTTTCGAATGGAGCAACTTAAATGCTAGTGTGTTAAAGGACTCGACTAATTGGTGAATGGATATCCCATTCTTTACCATAGCCGATCCCATAGAATCATGACTACTCTGGTTCCTAGAGGTTTTTGAGTGACGGCCTGAACTAGGAGATGATTCTATTATCTCAATGGAGATAACAGATATTGGCATACCGTGCACTCACACGTTCTAGTTATCTTATCTACTTGCCACATTTTCAGGTTTCAAGGCTTCCTGTTGAGCCTCCTTACTCTATGTGGAGAGATTTGAATGGGTTATCATAGTCTATGATTGGAACTATGACCTGTGTACTCTTTCCGACTTAGGGTGTCAGCTACTATATTGGCTTTGTCGAGATGATAACAAATTTCAAATTCGTAGTCATTTAGTAGCTCGACCCACTGTCGTGGTCTCATGTTGAATTCTACCTGGTAGAATACATGATACTGGATTTTGCTCCGAAGTTCATGATCAGACTCATACTTGGCTCATCCACCATAACCTCGTGTAAACAAGTCGTATATAATTTAGATTTCACAAAACGTTCGGATGCATGACTCTGCCCCAGGTTCACAACCAAACAAGGAACAATAGATAGGGCAGAATCACACATCCTTAATCTTGTTAAGTCTAACATATATACCACTCTCGTGTATACACTTGGCAGCGATAGATTAACTTAATGAGTTCTTAGTCTCTATTCTTGAACTTGACCTGCGGTACAATGATTTTCCTATGAGATCTATTGAGGTACTTCGGTAGTTACTGACTTCTATGACTTCTTCGGTGCTTTTCGTTTGAAGTTTCATGTCTACAGAGTAGGCTAGAATGATGGGGTACTCTTCGCATGGGTACTTCTGAAGTTTTGAAACAAGAGACAACCTAAGGGTTTTGTGTTATGGATTGAAAGAATTTCATCTTACGGCTGATTAAGGAAAAAGTTCTCTTATACAGCATAAGAATTTTCACATGGTAAGGGCCAGGCCAAACCATGTCGAATGAGGATGTCGGAATTTTCTTGATGAAATAGATAATAAGTCGTTCTGGAACGAATGCTTACTAGGATGATATCCTATGTACCTAAGTTCTCAGCGTTTCTAGTTTTATTATGTTATTATCGCTACGAACCCCTTTTGATTCGAAATTGGCAGGTACTACCAATACGAGGGTTCTGACAATTTGAAATTATGAACTTTCATGAAACGATCCTTACTAGGTCTCTCTATAATCGCTTGGTGTATACAAGTCATGTATAATTAAGATTGGTAAGACCTTTGACTGAGCAACCCTGCCTTAAATCCACAACCAAACAAGGAACAGGAAATGAGGCGGGATTACTCACTCTAAGTCTACCAATCTTAATTATAAATGACCCTTATGTATACACTAAGTTATCATAGCTTACCTGTTAAGGTTTCAAATTTTTATATAAGTAATTATAGATAATTATCGGGGTTTGGAAGCGTACCAAAATGTAGCAGGGTTCTTTGATGTTTTCCCATGTATTGGGATCAAAATCCTCATGTTCCCCCGTCGTTCTTCTCTGTTGGACAATCCCTTTTGTAATGTCCTATTTCGCCACAAAGGTGACATATAGGAATGGTTCCAACATTGGCAGTTGAAGTGATGAACTCGACCGGAGTTCTACAGATGCGGGCGGTATGCCCGTTCATGTTGCATCTATTGCAATACAGCTCTCAGCAAACTCCATGATGATGGTAGTTGCACTTGCTGCAGTGTGGGAGGTTTCCTAAGTACGGCTTGGTTGGTGCTAGAATAACAAGGCTGATGGGGGTATCGACTGCCCCCAGTTCGTTGCCCTCTGCTAGGTTCTTGAGTTGAACAACTCCCTTTCATGTTCTCGAACTTTCGTTTAAGGATATTAGGCTTAAGGTTCGAGGTATTCTTACAAGTAGGTGCTCGTTGCTGTACTTGGCCATCACCACGATCGGGGTTACCGATAGCATTATTACTAACATTTGTATTGTTAGCATTAAGGTGTGCCATGACAGCTGCTACAGCTGCTGTGACCGCAGCTTGAAACGTAGCCGCATCTATCTGAAGGATTGGTGTTTCGCTGGTGGGTTGGTTACACTTCTTTGGAGGCATGATTCTGTTACATGATAAGAAAATGAGTTCGTGAGCGACTATCGTGTCTTTAGATGTATTCTAACCATTTGTATCTATGTATTAATCTTTTGTTTTGTTATATTGTTCTCAATGATTCGACCTGCATCCCTATGATGCAGTCCTGGTGAGGAACAAGAATAAGTTTCTAGAATGGTTAGGAACCGAATATTATCCAAACTAAGTTACCTTTGTTTGGTGGATATCGTTTCCCAATTTTCGAAAATATTCGAAAATAATTCATAACAGTGTCTACATAAAATAGACTTATGAATTCGAGAAGTAATCACTATCAATTAAGATTCCGTGATCTGATTTATTGTTATTAGCCGTGACAGGAAAAGAGGATAAGCTCCAAACCTAATGTGAGTAATGAAATCACTAACTCACTAGGTTGAACCGATTTACAAGTTATTACTTAGATGAAAAGGTGCTCGAACACTTCACATGAATCATGCGTGGTTTCCCTTTGTTCTATTCTGGGTGGTAATGATTTGTTCTCTCCTGGTATATATATAGGGTGTCATTCTCCTCTGTAGGTATATTGAATTCCCGGGCTGTCTTACTTCCGATTTTGACACTGATCCCCATTACTTTGTAATGAAGATTTTGAATCTTGGAAGTTCATGTGAATCTCTCATTGGTGTCCTTAATAAGGTAAGGGCACTAAATGATTTCTATAGTTTGTTTACTTCTCCTATGTTTCTTCTTGGGATTCTCCTAATGAAGTTTTGTTGGATCCTCCTTGACTCTTCTCTTGATTGCTGTAGTAACTATGTTTATCTAACGGGTTTATACGAGAATGGGAATGTCTAAAGAATCTATGAGAAAATTTGAATTTTTACGAAGGTGATTCTTTCTGGTCCTTCTATAATCACATGGTGTGTACCGATTATATATAATCCAGATCAAATAGACCTTTGAATAAGTAATCCTACTCTAAAACCACATCCAAACAAGGAAAAGGAAGTAGAGTGAAAATCACATATTCTAAGTCTATAAAATATCGGCTATATATAACCTTAACGTATCCACTTAGTAATTATAGACCTATCAGAAAAGATCTTTTAACATTTCACCAAAGGTATGAAACATACCTCCATGTTATTTTAGTTATAAGTTTGATTCTTGGACTTCTAGATACAAGAACTTAACAAGTTTTCAGTTTTCTTGTTATAGCATCCTAAAATACTCCCATAGTATTTTAGTCTTTGGTTCTAGAATTCTTCTGGTGCTTAGGTAAGTTTTAGACCAGTTGCAACATTACAATCACTCCCCTAAACACATGTTGGTCATATCTCGGATGAATATAGTTGAATCAGGCTATATTGATCCCAGATATGATTACGTCACTGTCTAGGTTTAACTGCAATGTCCAACATCCAAATACTTTTGTTTTGTTCTTCTTGTGATACTCATTCTAGTATATATACTCTGCATGTACTTATACTTTTATAAAATATTAATATATTTTTAAAGTATAACTCTTGGTCAGAGTGTTTTTATCCCAATGGGTTTATAGTTGTATATCTTTTATGACTGATATACTGAGTTCACTATAAACACTGCTCTGATACCAATCTGTCGTACCCCCAAACCAGAACGGCGGAAACGTTTGGGGTGGAGGACTTTTAGGTAAGTATCACAACACATGCAATATAGTAATCAAAGTACAAACAACCATTGCATTAATAAGTATAAGTTTTACATAAGTGTTTAAACATTACATATTCAAACACTAAAGTAGGTACAATAGAAGACAAGAGTCGCGGTACGGTACTAGGTAGTCTTCTCAAAAGCTTCTGGAGTGTACCTGTCTACTGGATTCCTGAGAATACAAGTTATTTGAAAAGAGTAGATCAGCATTTAAGCTGGTGAGTTCATAAGTATTTTAGTTCTGTTAAGTATACCCTAAGTTCTTTGAATGAGTTCACTGGTTTCTCCAGGAAATCCTATATCTCCTGAGGTGATTAACTGATAACCTCAATAGTTTCCCTCTGTAATTACTTAGTTTATACTGATTATACATAACATAATATTGAATTGATAGTTAAATGGGTGTATCTGCCCTAAGCCCACAACCAAACAAGGAACAGGAAGTAAGGCGGAAGTCACACATTTCACTGTCAATCGGACATTACTTACGTACGACTCTGATGTAATAACTAAGGAATTATAGAATTAACCACTAAAGGTCTTTTATGTTATACTAGTTTACAAAGATTGAGTGACTAAGTTTCATTTGATAAGTGGTTTAATTCCATAAACCGTTTCCTTTGTATAAGTGGTTTAATCCCATAAACCGTTTCACTTGTAAAAGTGGTTTAATCCCATAAACTGTTTCATTGGTAAAAGTGTTCTTAGTTGTATATGTTCTACAGTAACAACCTTAGTATTAATCATGGAGAGTATTCTATTATCCATAATACTTCCTTGTGGTTTTAAATGTTCAAAACCAGAAGTACAATACTTGATTTCATGATATATAGCTCTTACTGTATGTAAAAGCTACTGAAGATATATCTGGTCGGGATGTAATTAACTTTTCTTACTGTTATAAGAGAACTATATTACTTTGTAATTCACTCGTTGTTTTATCCATGTGAGTCCTATTAACCATACTAATATGACGGAAATGCCTGCAGCGACGTTCTTCAGGCGTCGGAACGGTATGATATTTGACACCCTAGGCATGCCGGCCAAACTGTAGCGAACAGTAAAGGTGCGGGATTGTCAGTCCCATATAGATCTATACACAAATTCATGCTCTCCCTACAAGAGATTCTGGCTAATAGTTCAGGACTTAAAAAGGTCGTACTTATATAAGCACACCGTGAAGGGTCTCACAAATTTATTGTTTCAACGAGATTTCCGATGTATTATTGTTATTACCCGATGAATGCTAACTCTGGTACTTTGTATCGTACCCTTGGTTAATGCAAACCCGGTAAAATGTATTATTACCTCGAGTTTGCTAACTCGGGTACTCTGTATAGTACCTTTGCTAATGCCCACCCAGCAGAATGTATTATTACCCGTGATTGCAAACTCTGGTACTCTGTATATCGTACCTTTGTTAATGCAAACCCGGTATGATGTATTATTACTAATGATTGCTAACTCTGGTACTCTGTATATCGTACCTTTGTTAATGCAAACCCGGAATTACCACGTGTTTGCTAACCCTGGTACTCTGTATCGTACCTTTGTTAATGCAAACTAGGTATGATGTATCTTTACTTCTTTAATATGTTATTCGTATATTAAAGGTATTATACATATCTTGGTATAGTTGAATGAATTTTGGTAATTTCCTTGGAAAGTATACAGTTGTAATTCATACTTGTATCTTTAGTTTTGAATGATAAATTATACCTATTATAATTTATATGTTCTATCTGATTAGCATGGTTTCTCATGGATGAACACGTTTGCTCAGCCTGATACAAAGGTGAAGATACCAAAAGGAGTAACCTTTGGTACTCATATATGTATAATATATATATAATTAAGAAGGAAACGACCTTCGGACAAACAATACAACCCTAATTCCACATCCAAACAAGGAAAAGGATATAGGATAATTCATTAGTCCTAAGCCCTTCAAATCTTATTTATATATTTATACATATATAAACATGATTTTGGCATTTATACTTTGAAATAGCTTATAAAACATTTTTCAAAGAATTTAATGGAGTTTTTACATGACTTTAAAGATTTAACATGGCTTCACGTTATTTTGGAAGTATTTGATAATTCTTAAAAGCATACGGATTCATTTTGTGTGATTATTATCACATACAGTTATTAACACAATTTAATACTGTGTTAAACTTGTATTCCCCCCCTAAAAAGTATTTAAAAACCATTGAAAAGGTAAATTATAGGGGTATGAACTCACTTTGATAAGCGGTGATTTGGGCAGCGTTTCTTTTCCCGTAAAGAGTTTATTTAACGAGAAACCGGCTCAAACCGGGCAGAGTTTCAACAGGAGAGAGGATGAATTCTCGAGAATTCCGGGGCTCCGGGGCTTGTTTCGGGCTTTAGACGCGATACCGGGGCCTTCGGGGGTCGTGAGAAAGTTTTCGGGGCTAAAATGTGAAAAAGGGGAAATTTTGGGGTGAAAAATGGGGTTTCTTCGGAAGCCCTCGCATGCTATATATCGTCCGAAGGTTCGGACCCGAAGCTGTGCGAAGGTGACACGCGTCGGACAGGTGGCGAGGTTTCTGGCTTACTTCGGACCGCAGGCTCGCAGATGGGAGGCTCGGATTGGACTGGACTTCTGTCCAATAGAAGACTGACACGTATGCGAAGGGGGTGTCTCCGGGGTGTCCGATGCGAGGCTGTCCGAAGCTCATTGGACCTCGGCTGCGGTCCACTCAGGAGGTAACACGTGTACCGCGGTCCAACCAGAAGATGACACGTGGAGGTTCGCACGTGATGATGACGTGTCCGAAGGGTGACATGCGAAATTTCCCGGTTTTCAAGATTTTCTTGATTTTTGTGCCAAAAACTTGCGAAAATCATAACTCTCACATACGAGCTCCGTTTTTGACGTTCTTTATATGCACGCGTAGGTAAAATCATACTATACGACTTTCGTTTAGACTTCGCCGGCTGGTTTTGAATTTATTTTTAATATTATTATTTTAAACAGACCGGGACGGGAATCCGTTAAAAATTCATAACTTCTTCATCCGACGTCCGTTTTCGTCTGTCTTTTTACCGTTGTGCTACTTTTGACGAGACCTTCAATTCTCGTTTAAGTTGCGTCGGCTAAATATCGATCGATTTATATTTCGAATTTTTAGCTGTCTACTGCTAAACCGAAATTTCGAAAAATCATAACTTCCTCATACGAAGTAGGATTTTCACGTTGTTTTTATGAACGTTCTCGGTTTAACATATTCTACATGTTTCATTTAGATTTTTAAGGCTAAAAATGCTTTTATCGAAAATTCGCTTTTTACACTGAATAGTGTTTTGTCGGTTTTACCGCGGATTTTCGATTGGTCATAACTTCTTCGTTATAACTCGGATTTCAGTGTTCTTTATGTTTTTGGAAACCTTGTTACAAACTCTACCACTTGGTTCATCCCAATTACGATTATTGATCAATTAATTTTTGACCAAAATTTGACTGGTGTCACAATATGACACCGGAGGGTCATCATTTATACAGTCGTCGATCAGCATGGTTACATACGAGTTCACATTTAAACCTTTAATTAACCGACTTAGGGTTAAAGGAAAACAGACTCCCCGAGGTGTATTGTACATTTAATACTACCTGGAGTCTGAATTTTTATCACTTTATAGCCAGTAGTGTCACTACTGAGGTAAAACATGATTTTTCCCCTATTACACGTATTTTGTGATCATCACACATAAACGATGACTTAAACTATATTTTTATAATGATAGTATCACTGGGGAAAACTTTTTCATTTACAAAGGAACAAATATACAAACAATCGGGTCTTGGTAGAAGACTACATTTCAGTAGAAAATATAGGATTTTCTAGGGAGTTCAAACATTTGCAAACAGCTACAAACAACTACGAACATTTACACTACGTTGTTACAAACATTTTCATACAAGCAATGACACTAAATACTTATGAACTCACCAGCGTTAATGCTGATAAACTCTTTCAAAATAACTTGTATTCTCAGGTCATCAGTAGACAGGTACCGATGAAGCTTTTGAGAAGATGGAGCACATACAAGACTCATCTTTTATTTTGATTATTCATTTTGGTGTCTTATAAACTACAGAACACGCTTGTATTAAAATTATTCTATTACTGCAATGGATGTTGTTGCTTGTTTACTATTATACTTTGTTGTGATACTGTACATGAAGTCCTCCACCCCAGAACGTTTCCGTCGTTCCGGTTTTGGGGTGTGACACATAAGACAATAATGTCTCGTGAGCTACGTGGGTTTGTGACCCAAAACATTTATCACATTTTTACCAAAAACATTTCATCTGTGAAAAACATATTTTTAGACCATAAAACATTTTCAAGGATTTTCAAGGAAAAATCATTTCATACATGTCATAAATATCATTTCATATCTTATAATTTCATTTCATTTCAAAAGCCATATTTCCATATTTCATTTTCTTTTATCATTAAGGGCTAATTCTGGTATTAAACCATTACCATTTTTATACTTAGGGTCTACGTCCAATAAAGGAACCACTCCCAAGTCTAGACCAAGGTGGAAAGAACAAATCAATCCACCAAGGCATCATTTCCATTAAGACATCTATCTCGCGAAGGGGAGGCGCCACCCCGATAGATTCCTCTAGTGCCTCTTACGAGGTATCATGGCCCGGGCAGTTTTCATTTCATTACTTTCCAATTCATTTCATTACTTTCCATTCCTTTTCATTACTTTACATTTCTTGTCATTACTTTCCATGATTTACACATTTCATATTATTATCATAATACTCGTTTCAAAACATTTTAAACACATTATCAAAATATTTGTTCTTCTAAAACGTTCTTTGCTTTCAAAAACATTCTTGCCTTCAAGGCATTCTTTTTAAACATTCTTTCCAAAATCATTTAACATTTTCACTTCAAAACGTTTCATATATCAAAACATTAGTATTTCATTATTATAAAAATCATTTTGCCATGTACCCCAAAGTGGGGAAAATGCCAACACGTACTCACCTAGTTCTCCAATGTAGATTAACTAGTCATCTTCTAGTTCCTTTTCTTAGATCAACACTTCTCAAACACCAGTATATAACATAAATGTGAAGGTCAACAAAATAACCAAAATACCCTTATAAGATTTTTAACATTTAGATATTTCTCATAAGCTTATTTACTTCCTGTTAGCATATATATGGAGTTTGAGGGTAATCGGAGGTCATTTACTAGGTTTTCTACCAAAAACATACATTTCACAGAACCTTTGACACGCCCCCGTGTCAAAACTGCAGTTCACTATTTTAAGGAGAATTTTGCTAAAAAGCTTTGTAACTTGTTTCCTAGACCTCCAATGGCCACCAAACTTTACCAAATGGTTATTAAATACTAAATGAAGGTTATCAACTTCTCAAATACTCAATTAACCCTTATCCTCATGATGACTTAATCATTAAGACCTTTATCAAAATGTTAAGTTCATAATACTTACAAACACTCAAATGAAGGGTTAGGAGTTCAAGTTGATCAAGAACACTCTTTAACCAATATGAATTATTCCCAAATCATCTAATACATCATTGGGTGATGTAAGTGCTTAACATTACACAAATCTCATGTTAATTCCTTAATGGAGTTGTGGAATGTCTAATTTCATTCCAACTTTCCTATTTTTCCCTTATGTCCAATAACTCCATATTTTCAACTAGGAATCATTCAAATCTTCTTGTTATTGCATTCAAATCATATTATTAGTATCAACTCTTGTTCATGAGTATCATATATTCATCAAATGCTCACAAACAAAAGATTCCATTGTTTTCATCACATTTCACTCAATTCCATTCCAATTCTAGCATATACATGATTATACCATCATGGATGTGTTCGAGCATTCCAATTGGATTTATTGCTTCTAAACACCATCTAGGTCATTGAGCATCCCGTAATCCTAACATAACAACATGAAATCTCCAAGTTGGATTTCTAGGGTTCATGAGAGTTTTCACCCAAATCCTCAAATCCATCAATGGGATGCTTGGATTGAGATTGGGATCATCAAAACAACTCAATGGAGGTTATAAACCAAAACCCTAATCAATTAATCAAACTAATTTCAACATTGGGGTTCATCCCCTTCATCAACTTCGAATTTTAAGCTAAATGGGAATGAGATTTTTACCTTGTAAGCTTTGAATCCTTCTCTCCTTTACTTGGTTGTTTAATTCACCACTTGAATTGAACCTTATATGATAGAGGATGGAAAATCTCCATTAGAGAAGTCTCTAGGATGAAGAACACGAATCTGGGAAATGAAATGAGAGGGTGTGCATCTTATTTTCCCATTTTTCACATTTTATCCCTCTAGTTTGAGCATTTTGGCCAAAACCCACCAAGCCTCAATATTTATGATTTTAACTTAAGTTTTGACATAATAAGTCCTTCTACATCCATCATATAACTTTTATATTCCTTTCCACTGACTGAGTCAACCATTTGGTCAACTCATTCTATTTTTCCAATTTGACACTTTTAGCCCTTTGACTTTCAAAACTGTTATTATTTTCAATTATAACTTTCTAAACATCATATCAACTAATGATACAACTATCCATTGATGATTTAACTATTTAAATCATTTTTCATTTATTTACTTTATTAATTTAAGAACCCGGTCTTAAATTTTAGGATGTTACAATTATCTACCCCTTAAAAGGATTCCGTCCTCGGAATCACCTCATAAGTCATCTTATTAGAAGATCAACTTGTCACTTTTCAATTTATTCGATAACCATATCACCTTGTTCAATGTGTCACATTTGTAGTCCGCCTAATAATCAATAATATGCAATTATGGGTTATTAACCCTCTTGGACACGTTTACCCTTTATCTATTTTTGAACTTTCAAACGATATCATGCAATAAGGTTATCCAACCTTTATTCTTACATCCCAACATGCAACAATAAGTTTTAAGTTATTTATGAAACTTTATCAGGTCCTTCCAATCCTTAAGTCATCATTTGACCATTTCTACACTTAGGTGTTCTAAGTTGCTTAAGTACATCCTTTCGTGCTCAGGAATGCCAATATTATTTCTTTATTTTCCATACTAATAGTTATCATTTCATTGTGTTCTATTATGCTCTTAAGCATAATACGAGATGAATTACACCATAGTACATCACACATTCCAAACTAAGTTTACTTTTAAACTTTCACTCCATCCTATTTTATCACTTTAACTCTTACTAATACATGTACCTTTCTTCTCAAATGTCTTGCTTTAAATTCATAAAAATGACACTTTACCATCAACAGGATCCACAAGTAAATTTATACTAACAATGTTTTCCTTCAACATTAGCAACAAGATGATCCAGTTATGTATAACTTTCCTTGTCTATTACCTTTGAACCAACAAGTACCATAATATCCAAGTATAAATTTACTTCCTGAACCTTGTCCCTATCCCCTTTCATTCACTTTATTTGACGTTTCAAACAAAAATTCTCATTTCAAGAGTTAACATATTTCTTATTCCTGCAAGCCTATGCATACCATGACAAGAGATTTAAAGCACATGGTGTTGTTTTAACTCACATTAAAAACCTTATTGGGTCCAAATTCTATCATCACTTGTAACTTGGTTCTTCCCAACTATCTACCCCTTAAAAGAAATGAAGACATTTCTTTTAAGGTTAAATCACAAGATGATCATCATCATGTAGCAAGATGTTTAGTATATTTCCTTGCAAAAAGCTCGTTACCTCACATTTACTCCTTGTGGTAATCGAATCTCACATTTTCTTTACACCGTTAATAACCTATAGATTCTATCTAAATTTTCATCATTCATGAGTCCTTCAATAAATCTGTTCGAGTACTCGGGTCTTCCATTCATCACTTAGCGAGTTTAAATTCTCAAGTATCATGATACTTTACTTCTTTCTATTTCTTGTCCCTTACTTGTGATTGCATAAACAGGTTTTATATCAATGGTTTTTTGCATCCTCTGGTCACAGTCGAGCAACCCATAATGCTCTGAGTCAAAGTCCTATCTTCTATGTGAACTTATAACATAAGATCTCACTATCATAAGTCTACCCACTCTTTATCTGGTTGGTGAATCCAGATTAGCAGCAATACCCAAATGTATTACTCAATTATACTTGAACGTGCTCGGTTCGTATCATCAGGTTTCACAATTTAGGTGCTAGAAATCTTATATCTTTGGTTCGTTCATTTCACCCATAATTCCAAGCACCACATGTCGTTCTTACTAAGCCCCCAAAATACTATGAGATCTTGTAAGATCACATCATCACATTTCCATATCCTTCTTACCATCTACCCCTTAAAAGAAATGAGGGCATTTCTTTCAAGGTCTAAATTACCCTTTGATTCTCACGACGTAGTAGTAGTTCTTCTTTCTGACTTATTCATGGGAATTTTTTGAAATTTCCTTTGATCGTCATTGTCTTCTTGATAGTCCTTTTTAACAAACTTCCATTGTTCATTCTTTTTCACACCTTATTAGCGCTACAATTTCTTTTGATTTTCAATTTTCATCCTTTGATATTTCATCATGTGGAATCGTTTTCCTAGTTTGTCGATCATATAACATCTTCCAGGCACAGCTTTTTCATCATCGAGTTATCTTACCTTGGAGTCTTATTTCTTCAGTCACCCTCATCACGTTCCCAATATAATCTTAACTTTTCATCACAATTCATAGAACTTGTAAGTTGGAATTACATAACTCTCATTAAATTGTTCTTCACATTCATCTAGTATCTTAGGGTATGGTAATCTAATGGACTTATCATCATCACTTTTTAGTTTCCATTATTTGAATAATTCAAGATGGTCATCATACTATTTGTCTTCTTTTAGGCTCAAGAAATATCTTAAGGTATTTCACACTATCATTCTTTCCTTATAGTAACTTCACTCATTGTTCTAGTACATTAGATTAACGTATAATTTCTTGACTTTTACTAGTGTCTTGGTTTTACAAGGACACCCTTCTTCCATAGCTACCATCACACTCAACATATGATAGTATTGTCATCCGGTTGCCAACTCCTTAGGATCGTAAAAGATCTCATTGACTCAAACATCATGCTCCTTCCCAACTTGTCGTGTCCGCACTTTCTTGTACTATCTTGCTTTCATCATCATATCACCATTTCTCCATTTAGTTCATTGGGCCACCTTCTAGTGTTGTCAATCATATCCTAATATTTCTTTCATCTAAGGATGGAATTCATGATTCCATTCCATTCTTTTCTAAATCAACTTGCTTGAAACTTGAAGTTATCACTCTTATGTTATAACATAAGATCCTCCCAAATTACTAACTTCAACTAATTTTCTTAATCATGAATATGGAGTTCTAATTCTTGTCCCATTTTAGACTTTTACCAAAAATCAAACATGTCCCTTTTTTAGCTAACTGTTTTTTTATCAACTTTACAGCTCAATATTTTTTTCCATTCCTTGGTGCTTCTAAATCACTACCAATAACACTTAAGGGATACAAGCTCAATTCCCAACATGTATTAAATGTACACCAAGGAATTTTCATTTTATACTAATTGTTTGACTTTGACAAAAATGTCAAAGCTTTCAAAATTTCCAATTGTCTATTATCATGCTTTAAACTCTTTCATGACTCTTATTTGACACAATGCATGTGGTCAAGTCCCTAATTCACCCGAATCCTTACCACATTTCTCAAAACCCTTTCATGGTTCCACCAAGTTCGGATATGTATCATGTGTTTATAATAGTACGGGCCCTATACTATTATAACCACATCATACATAACCGACCTTGACTTCACCACGTAGGAGGTTTTGATCCATTGGTTTATATTGTCTATACACTACTCTTACTTCCATTACTCACTTTATAAGCACTCAATGTAGCATTCTACAAGCTAATCTAACTTATCTAAAGCCTCATATCATCTAGCATGGCAATTCCTTTCTATCACTTGTTGCATAAGATTCTACCTAAATCAAGGCATATTAATCCTATTACTCATTCAAACTTTTCATAACCAAATTCTAAGCCTAGGAGTAGAATGATTCAATCCTAATTCGCTTAAACTATGGCTCTGATACCAAACTGTAAGACCCCAAATTTTTCAAAACTTTTTCATGCTATGGTTTTAAAAACATTCGGGTCTTAACCCACATTTAACAAAAACCGATCCCACAAAAAAAACATTTACAAATTTAAAAAAATGGGTGTTACCATTAAGAATCAATACAACCATAGCAAGCCAATAAGAATTACATCAATATAATTAACAATGAACTTAACAAGTTCCACTCCGTACTCTATCACTTGACTTCTAACTTCCATCTATCGTCATCTCTCCTTAAAGGTAACCTGAGATACATGGAATTAAAAAGAGATACATAAGACAATAATGTCTCGTGAGCTACGTGGGTTTGTGACCCAAAACATTTATCACATTTTTACCAAAAACATTTCATCTTCGAAAAACATAGTTTTAGACCATAAAACATTTTCAATGATTTTCAAGGAAAACTCATTTCATACATGTCATAAATATCATTTCATATCTTATCATTTCATTTCATTTCAAAAGCCATATTTCCATATTTCATTTTCTTTTATCATTAAGGGCTAATTCCGTTATTAAACCGTTGTCATTTTTATACATAGGGTCTACGTCCAATAAAGAAACCACTCCCAAGTCTATACCAAGGTGGAAAGAACAAATCAATCCACCAAGGCATCATTTCCATTAACACATCTATCTCGTGAAAGGGAGGCACCACCCCGATAGATTCCTCTAGTGCCTCTTACGAGGTATCATGGCCCGGGCAGTTTTCATTTCATTACTTTCCAATTCATTTCATTACTTTCCATTCCTTTTCATTACTTTACATTTCTTGTCATTACTTTCCATGATTTACACATTTCATATTAGTATCATAATACTCGTTTCAAAACATTTTAAACACATTATCAAAATATTTGTTCTTCTAAAATGTTCTTTGCTTTCAAAAACATTCTTGCCTTTAAGGCATTCTTTTTAAACATTCTTTCCAAAATCATTTAACATTTTCACTTCAAAACGTTTCATATATCAAAACATTAGTATTTCATTATTATAAAAATCATTTTGCCATGTACCCCAAAGTGGGGAAAATGCCAACACGTACTCACCTAGTTCTCCAATGTAGAATAACTAGTCATCTTCTAGTTCCTTTTCGTAGATCAACACTTCTCAAACACCACCTATATAACATAAATGTGAAGGTCAACAAAATGACCAAAATACCCTTATAAGATTTTTAACATTTAGATATTCCTCATAAGCTTATTTACATCCTATTAGTTTATATATAAAGTTTGAGGGAAATCGGAGGTCATTTACTAGGTTTTATACCAAAAACATGCATTTCACAAAACCTTTGACACGGCCCGTGTCATTTTGACACGCCCCCGTGTCAAAACTGCAGTTCATTATTTTAAGGAGAATTTTGCTAAAAGCTTTGTAACTTGTTTCCTATACCTCCAATGGCCACCAAACTTTACCAAATGGTTATTAAATACTAAATGAAGGTTATCAAATTCTCAAATACTCAATTAACCCTTATCCTCATGATTACTTAATCATTAAGACCTTTATCAAAATGTTAAGTTCATAATACTTGCAAACACTCAAATGAAGGGTTAGGAGTTCAAGTTGATCAACAACACTCTTTAACCAATATGAATTATTCCCAAATCATATAATACATCATTGGGTGTTGTAAGTGCTTAACATTACACAAATCTCATGTTAATTCCTTAATGGAGTTATGGAATGTCCAATTCCATTCCAACTTTCCTATTTTGCCCTTATATCCAATAACTCCATATTTTCAACTAGGAATCATTCAAATCTTCATGTTATTGCATTCAAATCATATTATTAATATCAACTCATGTTCATTATGTATCATATACTCATCAAATGCTCACAAATAAAAGATTCAATTGTTTTCATCATATTTCACTCAATTCCATTCCAATTCTAGCATATACATGATTCTACCATCATGGATCTGTTTGAGCATTCCAATTGGATTTATTGATTCTAAACACCATCTAGGTCATTGAACATATCTTAATCCTAACATAACAACATGAAATCTCCAAGTTGGATTTCTATGGTTCATGAGAGTTTTCACCCAAATCCTCAAATCCATCAATGGGATGCTTGGATTGAGATTGGGATCATCAAAACAACTGAATGGAGGTTAGAAACCAAAACCCTAATCAATTAATCAAACTAATTTCAACATTGGGGTTCATCCCCTTCATCAACTTCGAATTTTTAGCTAAGTGGGGAGGATATTTTTACCTTGCAAGCCTTGAATCCTTCTCTCCTTTACTTGGTTGTTTAATTCACCACTTGAATTGAATCTTATATGATAGAGGATGGAAAATAGCCATTAGAGAAGTCTCTAGGATGAAGAACACGAATCTGGGAAATGAAATGAGAGGGTGTGCATCTTATTTTCCCATTTTTCACATTTTGTCCCTCTAGTTTGAGCATTTTGGCCAAAACCCACCAAGCCTCAATATTTGTGATTTTAACATAAGTTTTAACATAATAAGCAATGTTTTAAAACCGGTTTGAACCGGTTGGACCGGGAATCGGTGGAGGTGCGGTTCAACTATCACCGGTTTTACATTGATTTCTGAATCGGGTGGTTTTTAGAAAAAACCGGTTGAACCGGTCAAAATAAACCGGTTGAACCGGTTAAACGACTAAAAACACATGAAAAAACCATTTACATAATAAACTTTGGTGATTTTTTTCCAAATTTATTTAGTTTTCTTTAAATAAAAACATATGGTAAATATTATAAAGTCTTTTGATGTGTTTGTATTTATCTAAAACTATATTTCGTTTCGGTATTATTCTTTATTTTCTTTTTTAAGTATATGGATTGTTGTAAAACACTAAAACTTACGGTTATGTATTATTTTAATGTATTTGGATTCATTTACAACTTATTTTTATGTGTATTTTTAATGTTTGAACTTGTAAACATCAAATTCATAATTTATATATGTATGTATGTGTAGGAAAATAGGAAAAAAAACATGAAAAATATAGAAACCGGTTCACCCGGCGGTCGAACCGGGAACCGGTCAGCATACCGGTTCAACTAAAAAACCGGTTTTTAAAAAATTGATAATAAGTCTTTCTCCATTCATCATATAACTTTTACAGTCTTTTCCACTAAATGAGCCAACCATTTGGTCAACTCATTCTATTTTTCCAATTTGACACTTTTAGCCCATTGACTTTCAAAACAGTTATTATTTTCAATTATAACTTTCTAAACATCATATCAACTAATGATATGATTATCCCTTGATGATTTAACTATTTAAATCATTTTTCATTTATTTACTTTATTAATTTAGGAACCCGGTCATAAATTTTAGGATGTTACAATTTCGTATGCTATGTATCTTTGTGATTATTACATGTGTTATGTGTTTATATGTTATACTTTTATATGTATGTCGGGCGAGGCCCGATGACTGACAGATCTATATACCGAGTGGGGCTCGATGTCGGGCGGGGGCCGATGACGGGCGTGGCCCATTATGTGTTTATTTATGTATGTATGGTATGTGATATTTTGGAGAACTCACTAAGCTTTGTGCTTATTATTTTTAGTTTATGTTCCACGTACTTCTGGTTCCAAAGGGAAGAGCTCGGGATGATTGTAGAGCACACACCATACGATTCCACACTTTGTGATTTACTTTTATGATTGATGTTGTATTGATACAATTTATTACCTTTGTTTTATGACAATGATATGGTTTACTATTTTATTAATCTAAAAATGAAAAAATTCCAGGTCTTATTTTTGGGATGTTAAAAGTTGGTATCAAAGCTTTAGTTTGAGAGATTTGGACATACTCTCGGGTGTGACTGAACTCAAACTGAGGACTTGGTAAAGTTTTTTAAAAAGATTTTTTTTTAAGAAAAGATCTTTTAAGACAAAAAAAGGGTGTGATGCATGCAATCGACTGAGCTCAAGTAAGTTTTCCCAAAATTCCCATACATGTTATCTGATATGATTTTATCTGTGAATCTGTGAATCACATGCTAGTTAGGGCTAAGGATCTGCTCAATATATGCATGAACTACAAGAACTGAAGGACTATGAACCTTAAATGTGATAAAACCCTAAATCATAAACAAGAGAGAAAAAGGAGAGGAAAACACTCAGATTCAAAGAACTACAAGAACTGAAGGACTATGAACCCTAAATGTGATAAAACCCTAAATCATAAACAAGAGAGAAAAAGGAGAGGAAAACACAAAGAGTGTATGAAGATTGATCGCGTATAAATGACCCTCTAAGCTGCAACAACCAATAAATACCCTAAGTTATGGATAGATCCATGGATCACAAGATCCGCATGTCAACCAGACTAGCTTTGCAAAGAGTGATCCGCAACCCACCATAACTTAAATAATTACACTTTATACCTTGATGACAATTTCACTTCAGCAACAGTCCAACAAACTTACAACCAAGCCCCTGAAATATAAAACTATATACAAAAAATATCCAAAATAAAAAATATGTTAAGTTTGAAACAATTATACCATATTATTTTAATAGTTTTACATATTAATTAATTTAAAAGAACTCAAACACAAAGGTAATTCCTCAAAGAAGGATTGGAATTACAATTTAATAAACTAACTCTATAATGCATAAACTAACAGCTCTCTATTAAATTACACACCAAATTCAGAATTTTGTACCAAGGCATAGTACTTTAAAAAAGTATTTACCAAACCATAATGTTTTGAAAATTAATTCTCAAAGACCAATAAATTAATTTTTGGTGGGTTACATTATTTTCTTTTTTAATATTGGGATATATATACACTAATATCTCAATATTTTCAAGGATTTGACAAAAAGTCTTAAACTTTATTTTTTTTTACAGTAAAATCTTAACTACCGCCAATTTTTGAGAAACTTAACCTTTTTTGCTGTTAACTCATTTAATAGCCGGTAGTTATGACTTTACAGTAAAAAAAATAAAGTTTAGGACTTTCTTATCAAATCGTTGAAAATATTAGGACGTTAGTGTATAGTCTTAGTTTTCCTAAAAAGAAATAATTTTATCAGCCTCGTGAGTGTACAGACACAAACAACACACGCCTAGTCAAAAGGGCGTGAATGTGGAGAAGGAGTAAGAAGGGAAATTTTGTCTTTTCTAGCTTCTTAGTTCTCCATTTTTAAGACTGTAAAAAGGCAACACAACCCTGGTTCTTTCTTTCTTTCTTTCTTGATTATCTCTATTTTTTCAATGCTAGATTGTTGAGATTAAAAAAAAACTATTTAACAAGAAGCAAACGTTAAGTATTTCAATAGGATCTAAATGGCCAGAGCAGGTTCCAATAACTCTTATGCTTAAAGACTATCATACTATTAAACTTCTAACAAAAAATGGATATATACACTAAAGTCCCAATACAGGGGCGGATCCACAATAGATCTTGGGGGATCCCGGGATGCCCCTCAAAAAAGTTTCAGTGTTGTACTTTTTTTAGAAAAATTTCGTTTTATGTAGTGTATATATACATAATATTAATATGTTTAGTGAGATAATAACACAAGTTATAGTTGGTTCAGATGGTTAAGGCATTAGGGGGTGTTTCTAGATGTTGCAAGTTCAGATCTTCTTTCAAACATTTATTTTCTTTTATTTCTGCAGTTCCTTTTATATAACTTTATACGGATTATACCTATTATATTATTATGATGTGAAAATTAAACACAAGTACTGAGTTGTCCAAGTGATAAAGCACTGAACTTTTAACTTTGAGGTCTCTATTTCGAATCTTGGTCCTTACACGTGTTGAGAGAAAAACTTGAGACACACTTGAACAAACGTTAGAACAAGTATAGTTGCGGAATAGTTTATCTCGAAGGATCTAAAAGCTCAAAAATAATATAAATAAGTTAGAGTTAGATAGTTAGAAAGTTAGTTGCGGAAAAGTAAGGAAATGTAAATGACAGCAGTTGTTATATCAAGTATACACATAAGTTGATTCATTACGAGGAATGCATTCAAACCAAGTTAATAAGTGAGATCAAACTTAGTGATTAAGTCACAAGTGACTTGCTCCGAATAGAGATAATATTCAGTTATGATATAAAGAACTTTGAGAGAAAGAAGAGATTTAGGATGCGTAATAAGATAGAGAAAGGAGATTGAATTGATAGATTCAGAAGTTGTTTTGAATAAGAAAGAATGAGCTCTATATATAGAGTCTCAAAAGTTACATCAGATTACATCTCTAAGAGTAGCCATGCAAGGCATACTGGACAATAGAGAGTATTACAATACAAGAAGATAAAGTAAAGTAATCTAGTAACTAATTTTGACTGCGGTTGACGATGACTCTGGGAGAGGTTGCTGATTAGACCTTGACTGCGGATGCTTGATGGCTACGGTGGCTGAAGTTCAAGAGGGTCACTTTTCATGATTCAACAATTTCCCCCTAAGTGACCTCTTTAACTTCTCTTCAGTTATCAAGTTTTAGAAACTTGATCAGTATCCACCAAAACTTCCTGATGTTTTCTAACCAAGTGATCCTTCTTAGAATCTCGAACTTGACTTCGGCAGTTGTGTGTTTAGACTTTTGAACTGCAGTTCGACAAACTTCAATCTGTTTTCTTATGAGGCGATTCATGGCAGTCATCGGAATACTTAGTATCATTGAGTTTCCGTTTGAAGATGACTCCAAGATCTTGGAAGTTTGTTGCACCTAGGGATCTTTCTTGAAATCCTTCAGTGATCATTGGTGCGGGGTCAAGTGGTGGGAGATCAAATTTCTTGGCTAGGGTAGGGTGAATGTCTGCATCGATTTTTGCAAAGTCATAGACAATTTCCTTCAAGAAAATAATTGCCCTCTCAAGTGCTATCTTCATCTTCGGATGCTTCTCCGACTTGTTCTGGAACACCTTTGCTATGAGGAAGACTTCTTCAGGGTTCATGCATGGGAAGTCAGCTTGGGTGCGGACATAGTCGTGTTCCCTTCTTGTGAGAGTGTATTGGATGAAGTCAGCTTTCATGAACTTCCAGGGCTTGTAATTCTTGAATGCGGATGGTCTATTGTTAGACCAGATTTTCTCTATGGAAGACGCATGTTTGGCATAGAACCAATTAAGTCTTTCGAATTCCATAGGCAGTCTCTTGTGGTCGGTCAGGTTGCGGTCAAATGGCTCAAATACAGTAAAGTATTTAGCATTGGGAGAGATTGGAACATCCCAATAGCCATCATAAGGGGGTTCAGCATAGGTAAGGTAGGGTTTGTAGTCATCATCAAGTAGTCTGCGGTGGGGATTGATCCAGGAATTCACTAAGGATTCATCCATAGTGATGTCGAATCCGTTTTCTCTCCAGATGAGCTCCGCAAACTTGGCTGCTTTCCAGTCTTTCTTTTTCTGTTCGGTTGTGGGGGAGTCATCAGAGTGTTCGGATGACATGTTTGAGGCAAGATTTTTGAAGTGGGGAGGAGTCTCTGGTCGCTTAGGAGAGGGAGGGTTTTGAGTGATTTCCTGCTGCGGTGGAGACTGATGTTGCGGTGGCGTATGATGGCTTGGATTTGAGTGAAGAGATGGTTTCGATGAGGTAATTTTGTCATTTATGATGGGGGGCTTTGATGGTGCGAAATGTTGTTGGAGTGATGGTCTTCATCATCACTTCCCCCTCTTGAGGAATGCAACACTGGAGCATCCTCAAGCCATTGTCTGAGACCGCTGACCAGTCACAAGCCTAACTCATCCTTTAGACCGCTGACCAAACATGGTGTCAGAACAAAAGACAAAATCTCAACTTGTCAATGTCAGTGTAGTTGTCAAAATGGTTCATTTCATGTCAAATTTAGGAGGTTTCAGAAACCTCGTAATTTTTAAAAAACACACAACACTCCAAAATCTCACAAACACCCAGAACTAGGCTTAAAAGTTAATACGAAACCTGTCCCTGCAACCTCGGTCCATGCATCAATCAGGAATTCACCTTTTGTCCCAGGCTCCAAACTAGTTTGGATGCCTAAACTAACCGTGTAATTCTCAGGCTTTGTGCAAGGAGGAACAAGAAGATGAATGGTTAATTGACAGTGCCTGCTCCTTGCACATGACCGGAAGGTTAGAATACCTTTGGGATTTCACGCCAATTTGCAACGGTGGAAATGTCACATTCGGCAACAATGCGAATGGGATAATCCGAGGTTATGGTGTTCTTACTACGAGAAACTTCTCTATTCAAAAGGTTGCTTATGTAGAAAGCCTTAAACACAATCTCATCAGTGTTGACCAACTATGTAAGGCAGGCCATCGTGTTGAATTTGATGATCAATTTTGCTACGTAATGACAAGTGATAGGAACACGTGTCTGATCAAGTCCCGATCCGAAGGTACTATGTATCCTCTGGACGTATCTTTGATCATAGGCAAACCGCAGTTGTGCTTCCTATCCAAAGCAGTATCCGAAGTCAGCTGGCTATGGCACCGCAAGCTAGCTCATCTCAACTTCAGATACATCAACAATTTGGTCACCAGAGAACTAGTCAGAGGTCTCCCAATTCTCAAGTTCAGCAATGATACTCTCTGTCCTGCATGTGAATGTGGAAAGCAATCCAAAGCATGTCACCCCATGGTTATTAACTCCTCAATTTCTGAACCACTGGAACTCTTACACATTGATCTCTGCGGTCCATCCACCGTAGCCAGTCTTCATCACAAGAAATATATACTGGTTATAGTTGATGACTTCACACGCTTCACATGGGTTTTCTTTCTCAGACTCAAGTCAGAAACACCGCAGATTCTCATCAATTTCATCAAGGAGATAGAACTCCAAATCAAACTGCCAGTTCGACGCATTCGAAGTGATAATGGAACTGAGTTTACTAATCATCTTCTAAACAGTTTCTTGGTTTCAAAGGGCATTACTCACAACTTCTCTGCTCCCTACACACCGCAACAAAATGGGGTAGTAGAACGAAGGAACCGCACTCTAGTAGAAGCAGCCAGATCCATGCTCAACTTCGCACACCTTCCTCTCTACTTCTGGGCCGAAGCAGTGGCCACCGCATGTTTTGTGCAGAATCGAAGTATTGTATGCAAGCGACTCAGCAAAACGCCGTATGAGGGCCTTAACAACCGCAAGCCAAATGTCCGCTTCTTTCATATCTTTGGGTGTAGATGTTTTGTGATCAACAACACAGATCATCTCAACAAGTTTGCACCGAAGTCTGATGAAGGCATCTTTCTTGGCTATTCCACAAAAAAAGTTTCTTACAGAGTTCTCATTAGACGTACAAGGGTAATCATTGAAAGCTTCGATGTGAAGTTTGATGACTATCACATCCGCAACACTGCTCCATCAAAAGAAACCACAGCAATCCTAGAGAGTGATATTCCTGCCTCTTCAGGTCCATTAAATCTAGTTGAAGTCAACTATGACGATCTCTTCGACCATGTCGAAACTGCCAAGTTATCCGAAGTTCTTGTGTCTCAGGAAGCTCAGCAGCAGCATGCTGATGTATCAGGGCCATCTCCATCCGAAGTATCATCTCTCAATACTTCCACCTCGCTGGTTGAGGGGGAAAGCTCTACTCCGGATCAAATAACAACCATCGAGGTTCCAGTACCTGATGCAGCTCAAGTTCCCATCCACAGTGAATCATTACCATCAAACGTTTCTTCCGACTCGGATGATGAAAACATAGACAACATTGACACAAGAACAGACTCAAGAGTTATCACTCTCCCATCAGCAATCCAGGGGGAACCTTCTCAAGCTCAAGAGCATCCTCCATCAGCAATCCAGGGGGAACATCTTTCAACTGCTCAAGTAAATTCGAATCCCACCTTCACAGTCCAAGATGACTCCGCAGGCTGTTCTCAAATCCAGGGGGAACTACCATCTCCAACCGCAGAGGTTTCGGATATTGAAGACATTCCCTCCACCGCAGCTGCTGATCATCTGCAACCCCGTCTACACGTATGGACGAAGGACCACCCACCAGGTCAAATCATTGGCAACCCATCCGCAGGTATCCAGACTCGATCTTCCAAGGATTTATCTGATCATTGTCACTAAGCAGCATTTATGTCCTCGGTCGAGCCCCAAACAATCAAAGAAGCATTACTAGAACCATACTGGATATCCGCAATGCAAGAAGAGCTAGAAGAATTCAAAAGAAACAAAGTATGGCAACTCGTTCCGAAGCCGCGAGGTCACACCATTGTTGGTACTAGATGGGTGTTCAAAAATAAGTTGGATGAATCCGGTGCGGTCGTCAGAAACAAAGCAAGGCTAGTTGCCAAAGGATATAGTCAACTTCAAGGTATTGAATATGATGAAACGTATGCTCCGGTAGCACGTATGGAAGCCATCCGAATCTTCTTAGCATACGCAGCTCACAAGAACATCAAAGTACATCAAATGGATGTAAAAAGTGATTTTCTCAATGGGGAACTAAAAGATGAGGTTTATCTTCAGCAACCTCCAGGCTTTGAAAGTCTTGAATTCCCAGACCACTGCTACAAGCTTGAAAAAGCAGTCTACGGTCTAAAGCAAGCCCCAAGAGCGTGGTATGAGACTCTCTCTGAATTTCTTGTCTCTTCCGGATACAAAAGAGGAGTGATTGATCCCACTTTATTTAGAAAAGAAAATGGTAATCACCTTATGCTTGTACAAATATATGTGGATGATATCATCTTCGGATCAACTGATCAAGGAATGGTGAATGAATTGCTAAGCTCATGACCAACAAGTTCCAAATGAGCATGAATAGAGAGATTAACTTCTTTCTAGGACTTCAATTAAAACAAGTTCCACAAGGAATATTCATTCATCAGGAGAAATACACCACTTAACTGTTAAAGAAATATTCAATGGACAACTGTTCTTCGGCTAAGGTCCCCATGGCCTTCGGATATAAGATATCTGCTGATCCCTCTGGCGAATCAGTGGATCACAAGACTTATAGAAGTATCATTGGCTCATTGATGTACCTCATCGCAAGCCGACCAGATATCGTTTTTGCAACAGGTGTATGCTCAAGGTATCAGGCTGACCCAAAAGTGTCACACATGACCGCAGCCAAACAGAATCTAAGATACCTGAAAGGAAGCAAGACTCTTGGTTTATGGTACCCAGCAGGCAATGACTTCAGCCTTCAAGCATTCACATATGCGGATCACGCCGGATGCAGACTAGATCGAAAAAGCACCTCAGGTGGATGTCAATTTCTGGGAGGAAGACTCGTCAGCTGGTCATCAAGAAAACAAAGTTGTGTGTCACTGTCTACCGCAGAAGCTGAATATGTGGCCGCATCCAGCTGTTGTTCACAAGTCTTATCGATGAAAACACAACTTATGGACTACAGATACAGAATGTTGCGGATACCAATTTACTATGACTCTGAAAGTGCTATAGCTATTTCTCACAATCCAATTCAGCACTCCAAGACAAAACATATTAAACTACGGTATCACTTCATCAAAGACCACAAACTGAAAGGTAATACTGAACTGATTTTTGTCCATACTCATGAAGAGATTGCTGATGTGTTCACAAAGGCACTTGACTCTACAAAACTCAACACCTTCTTACAAATGTTAGGAATGATGAATCCGGACCCACAATTCTTCTTGAATTGATAGGTACCGCAGACCATCCTTGGTCTCTGTTGAGGTCCTAACTGAAGTTACTTATGATAAATGGTTTTGGTATATGTTGTGTATCGCAGTTTATGTACCACAACCATATATCATATTTACCCTTCACTAGTCCTTATTGTTTGTTGTTACTAACTGTTGTTCAAAGTGCTCTCCTCAGTTCTTCTACCGCAGGCATCCAATGATCCATCCGCAGTGACAAATGATCCATCCGCAATAACATTTCATTCCGCAATCACATTGACAGTTCTCTCAACTGTTTCATTAATTCTTGAATCGTGGTGTGCTATTTAATGATCCTTCATTAAATAAGCAAAATCATTAAATAAAAACATTCCTTGAGAAACTGTCCCATTTCCCTTTTTGAATAAAACCTTGTGTCAGACCTATTTTAGGTATGATGACAAAAAGATCATTTTCCCATAAACAAATCCTTTTAAATTACCCAACACGTCTAATCCGTTACAACTTCCCTTTTTCACAACGGATTAAGTCCTCCCTCACCACACGTTCATCAGACGTGATGTTGTACGTCTGACACTTCATTAATTGCAAAACCCTTTTTGGTTATTTCAAAAATTAATTTAAACCTCTTCATAATCTGTGGCTGAGATCTCACCTTCCAAATCAAAGAAAAAAACCCCCAAACGTTTTTACCCTCTTCACTTTCACCCAGGGTAAAATCAATTACCGTTCAAATCCATTCCTATAAAACCCTTTCTTCTTCCCCAAGAACAGTTTACGCTCTCTGAACTTTGAACCTTCTCTCCGTTTTTTCTTGTACTCTGTTTCTGCACACTCTCTCTCAAACTCAACAATGGTGAAATCAGGCATCTCGAAGAAAGTCTCCAAGGCTTCTGGCTCTGCAAACCCAATTGGGTCTGATTCTGCGACTAGAAATCAAATGCCTACGATTGCGTCAAGCAATTTTAGGGCTGTGTTCGAAGAGCATTCCTCTTACAATGCTCCAATCAAGCTAATGATCAAGTTCTTGAACAATCACCCTCTGTTTGGCCCCTTCGATGCATTCACAGACGTTGTTCCTCTCTCAACCTTGTTCAAATGTGCATTTTCTGCTTACAGACCTCTCGAAAACCCCCAAGAGGTGCATCTGAATCTTGTAAACGATTCTTTGGTCATTCTGAACAAAGAAAAGTTTCTCCACGCCATTAACCTACTAGTTCATCCTTCAACCAAAGTTTTCACTCCAAGTATGGCGGACATTCTCTTTACCCTCTACCAGATGGGTTACCAGAAAAAGATCAAAGGTATCGGCGAGTTCAAGAAGAATCAACTGCCTACGGTGTGGCAATTCGTTTGTCACTTTGTCATCCGCAGTCTTTCAGGCCGAACCGGAGGCACAGACAATATGGGCCTCAAGCTTTTGGAACTGGTTTGGAGCATCTTCACTGGCCACGATGTTAACTACGGTCAGATCTTGTGGGATGACTTCCTGCAGTACATTCCCAAGGAGATCCCAAGAGAAAACCCCACCGAACTCACATTTGCAAGGTTCTGGTCCTTGTGCAGCTCAGATCTTCATGCGGATGCAGGACTTAGCATGGGAAACGACACCAACCTCTTCATCACCAAGGATCTCAAAAGGTACAATCCCTCCAAAGATTAATCCAACTTCGGACCTATTAGACGTTTACCAGTCCATATTCTGTTCTCACTTGGACTTGAAACCCCTGATGTCACGGACCATATAGAGGCTACAGAAGGTATTAACCCATACCTTTCTACCCCGCCTCTACAAGCCACATCCACACTCACCATCCCTGGTAGTACCGCAGTCCCATCTTCCACCACTCTCTCCTCTCAAAGACGCAAACAATTAGCCTCTGTCCATCAAGGCCCCCGCAATGTCTCCAAGAAACAAAGAACCCCAAAGAAAGATGCTCCCAAACCAACTGAACCCTCAATGAAACGAAAAATCCCACTAACTGTGCCCTCAGATGACGAATCAACTGAAAATCAATCTCACTCTAAGAGTGATTCTAATGAGGATACACTACCCATCTACATCCTTAAGAAAAGGAAAACCGATCCCACTAGCCAAATGCGTGACCGGACAGATACCGCAGCCTCTCAAAAGGCTCCAGTAGTTCTTGGGGTGGCCGCAGACCCATTCAACACCACAATCCTCTTCCACTCAGACACAGAAAGTGTGTCTGTTTCACCTCATCATGGAGACTCAACCCCAGTTCACTCCCAAGGGGATGGAACTGGTTCTCGCCCGAAGATCTCCAGGGCTTCCCGATTACACTTCTTTTCTCCTGAGGAGTTGAACTCCATCCTGTTGTCCGTAACCCAAACACTGCAAACACCTTCCCAACCGCAGGGCAATTCTTCCGCCCTTCCCAGAACTGAGCCAAGGCCAGACTTGACCACGGGTCAAGGAGGCCGAGGAAGCTCAGGAAATCCTACTCTGCTTACATCTGCTACAGGTGGTTTAGGCACGGTGAGCACCAATGTGCAAGGATCCGTGAACCCGGGGGACACCCCGGTGCGTTACCAAGGATTTGACGGTGATGAATCGAATGATTCATGGTTACACTACACTCCGGTGTCTGATTCCGATATCAAGAAGTATGCCGCTTTCCGTAGGGCATTTCAAGCTAGAAAGGATCAGCAAATCAAGCAACTGCAGCAAAAACAACAAGAAATACAAATTGTAGCCAAGTATTGGGCGGACTCCATCAACAATGCTAATACCGTAGCCTACATCCTGAAGGTACACGATTTGATGACTGAAATGGCTGAAACAATCCGCAAGGCCCAGTCCGGTGTTGCATTCCTCAAGAGGGGGAAGTGATGATGAAGACCATCACTCCAATAGCATTTCGCACCATCAAAGCCCCCCCATCATAAATGACAAAATTCCCTCATCGGAACCATCTCTTCACTCAAATCCAAGCCATCATACGCCAACCGCAACATCAGTCTCCACCGCAGCAGGAAATCACTCAAAACCCTCCCTCTCCTAAGCGACCAGAGACTCCTCCCCACTTCAAAAATCTTGCCTCAAACATGTCATTCGAACACTCTGATGACTCCCCCGCAACCGAACAGAAAAAGAAAGACTGGAAAGCAGCCAAGTTTGCGGAGCTCATCTGGAGAGAAAACGGATTCGGCATCACTATGGATGAATCCTTAGTGAATTCCTGGATCCATCCCCACCGCAGACTACTTGATGATGACTACAAACCCTACCTTACCTATGCTGAACCCCCTTCTGATGGCTATTGGGATGTTCCAATCTCTCCCAATGCTAAATACTTTACTGTATTTGAGCCATTTGACCGCAACCTGCCCGACCACAAGAGACTGCCTATGGAATTCGAAAGACTTAATCGGTTCTATGCCAAACATGCGTCTTCCATAGAGAAAATCTGGTCTAACGATAGACCATCCGCAGTCAAGAGTTACAAGCCCCGGAAGTTCATGAAAGCTGACTTCATCCAATACACTCTCACAAGAAGGGAACACGACTATGTCTGCACCCAAGCTGACTTCCCATGCATGAACCCTGAAGAAGTCTTCTTCATAGCAAAGGTGTTCCAGAACAAGTCGGAGAAGCATCCGAAGATGAAGATAGCACTTGATAGGGCAAGTATTTTCTTGAAGGAAACTGTCTGTGACTTTGCAAAAATTGATGCAGACATTCACCCTGCCCTAGCCAAGAAATTTGATCTCCCACCACTTGACCCCGCACCAATGATCACTGAAGGATTTCAAGAAAGATCCCTAGGTGCAACAAACTTCCCAGATCTTGGAGTCATCTTCAAACGGAAACTCAATGATACTAAGTACTTCATTCCGATGACTGCCATGAATCGCCTCACAAGAAAACAGATTGAAGTTTGTCGAACTGCAGTTCAAAAGTCTAAACACACAACTGCCGAAGTCAAGTTCGAGATTCTAAGAAGGATCACTTGGTTAGAAAACATCAGGATGTTTTGGTGGATACTGATCAAGTTTCTAAAACTTGATAACTAAAGAGAAGTTAAAGAGGTCACTTAAGGGGAAATTGTTGAATCATGAAAAGTGACCCTCTTGAACTTCAGCCACCGCAGCCATCAAGCATCCACAGTCAAGGTCTCATCAGCAACCTCTCCCGAAGTCATCGTCAACCACAGTCAAAATTAGTTACTAGATTACTTTACTTTATCTTCTTGTATTGTAATACTCTCTATTGTCCAGTATGCCTTGCATGGCTACTCTTAGAGATGTAATCTAATGTAACTTTTGAGACTCTATATATAGAGCTCATTCTTTCTTATTCAAAACAACTTCTGAATCTATCAATTCAATCTCCTTTCTCTATCTTATTACGCATCCTAAATCTCTTCTTTCTCTCAAAGTTCTTTATATCATAACTGAATATTATCTCTCTTCGGAGCAAGTCACTTTTGACTTAATCACTAAGTTTGATCTCACTTATTAACTTGGTTTGAATGCATTCCTCGTTATGAATCAACTTATGTGTATACTTGATATAACAACTGCTGTCATTTACATTTCCTTACTTTTCCGCAACTAACTTTCTAACTATCTAACTCTAACTTATTTATATTATTGTTGAGCTTTTAGATCCTTCGAGATAAACTATTCCGCAACTATACTTGTTCTAACGTTTGTTCAAGTGTGTCTCAAGTTTTTCTCTCAACAACACGGGTATACTTTATTTTGTTTATCGGTTTTGTTTTAAAAATTCTAAAATTGTCTCACATCGGCCATAACATAAAACATAGCTCCTATACATCTGTTATATAAACAACACAAGCTTCTCAATTCTCAACAAGTTAAACTTTCGATTGTGTTTGGGTTTAAACCTGAAACCAAGTTTGGAAAACCGAGAAACCGAACTCATCAGTTTGGGACACCCCTTTATTTTAACCCTGGCTCCGCCAGTGTCTCAATAGTTAGGACTTTACTGCCAAAAAAATAAAGTTTAGGACTTTCTTGTCAGATCGTTAAAAATATTGAGACTTTAATGTATGTATCTCTTTATTTTATTTTATTTTTTAAATGACAATCTTAGTCTACTTCTAAACTACTCCTTAATTTAAGGGAAAATGATGCAACAGCCCTACTATATATTTTGACCACTGCGACCTAATATACCAGGTTAAAGCTAATGTGGCTTATGATTTGGAATTTTTTTAGTAAAAAAAGAATAATAATAATTGGGGCCCACTATCTCTCTCTCTCTCTCTCTCCTTAAAAGTCAACCGAGTAAATGAAGAAACATGCTATTTTTTTCCCTTCCTGGTCAAATGGTGATATACACGAAAATGTGAAAAACTTGTTTCTTCCTTTTGAACCCATCCACCACAAACTCCACTTTATATCCCCCCCACTACTTAGATTAATCAAACACCTAAAAAAACCACCGCCACAACCTCCCTCTCATTCTTGGACTTGTGCCACCATTGCCACCATCTTGTTCCCCACCGGAAATCACCAACACTCACCATAATTGTTGCTGTCGGAGCTCTTTCGTCAGTCACCTACAGCCCCCTTTTCCTTCACCACTAAGAGGCACCACCCTCTCCATTCCCCCTTGTTTTTTGCTGTTGATCAAAGCAAACCCCAAGCAGTGGTTGTAAGACTAAAAAGCATCTCGACAAATATCTCATCGTCGCAGCTCCGCCTCAACATGCGCTGCACGGTGGCTGGTGGAGCATGTCGAATCAAATGACCATTTCATCCGTCTTAAAAGTTGTTACGATCATTACTTAACGGCGACCAACACGCCTTTCTTCTTCGGAACGAAGGGAAACAAAGTCATCCAATCGTTGACGAACAACACCGGAGATCTAGCAATTAAGTGGCAGACAGTGAGTGAGAGACGGGTTTCAGTTCAAGCTGAAGTCGTCCGTCGGGACGTATTTGAGGTTGAACGGAGCAGTGCCGCCCCTGTAGGAACACCATGTCGCATGACGGAAGTAGTAACTCTGGCGGGAATGGAGTACGCTCCGACCATCGAGCGGTGGTGGAACCAACCACGAGAAGATGGGAGCAGATATTGAGAGTTGAGGGAAGAAGAGATGTACCAAGGTTTCTTGTGTATTGTTGGGAACATTTCAAACATGAGAGAAAAAAGAAGGGGTAGAGTGGGTTTGGAGAAGACGATGTCTTGAAGAGAGAGAGAGAGAGAGAGAGAGAGAGAGAGGGGGGGGGGCTTCATTTAATAATAAAGGCTTTTATCTGGCATTCATCTAGTGACATGGCAAGGAGGTAACCGGTTTACCCCTTCAAAATTTCGAAATGACCTTTTAAACCTGACAAAAACAACTTTGTTCCCTTGGAGGGCAAGAAAATAATTTTATGAACTAAAAGGGTAAAGTCGAAATACATAGTACGTCGTTGCGTCATTTACCCTTAATTTAACCTATGTCTACGACAGGACTTAAACCTTAGACCTCAAAGAAGCTCTTTGGTAACTTCACCACCATGATGTAGCCTACCACTAACTTTTTCCGGCAACCAATTTTTCCCGGTTACCAAACCCAAATTCTTAAAGAACCCAAAATTAGACCTAAAACTCTAAATTCAAATAAAAGAAAAACAAACCTAACTTGAAACAACTAAACTAGCACGGCCGGTCCTAAGGATTCAAATATCCTCAAATGCCCAGGACGAGCCAGAAAAAAGAGGGCCCTTATCATTATTATAATTTTTTTTAATAAATATATATACAATGTATAATAAAATAAAATAAATTTGGGCCCCAAAAAGATTGGGTCTGTGCGGCTGTCCACTTTGCCCCTCCCCCCCCCCCCCCCCCCTCAACACCCCCATGTAAACTAGTATAAAAGATCGATGGTTTATGCATTAGGATCGACTAAAAATGGGTCGATCAAGACCAAGGTGTAACGCCCGCAGATCCGGGCTAGTCAATTTAGAGACGATGAGCATCAAAAATGAGTTTTTGATGGAAGGTTATTTAGAAGGATTAATTTTAACCAAGTTTTAGTATATGTTACAAGGGTTCCGTACATATAAAGAACGCCGAAATCCGAGTTATAACGAAGAAGTTATGGCCCGTCGAAGTTTTTCGGCAAAACCGGCACGGCACCGGGAAACGTAAATAGTGAATTTACGACAGAGAGAATTTTAGCTTTAGTGATCTAAACGAAAGTCGTAGAATATGTTAAACCGAGAACATCCATAAAAAGAACGCCCAAATTTGACTTCGTATGAGGAAGTTATGAATTTTCTAAGATTTGGCATAGCAGTGCATGGCCCGAAACTCGAATTTTAGTTCGAGCGGTTTTTGGCCTGCGCGGCCTAAATGAGAGTTGAATATCTCATTAATAGGAACTCAACGGTAAAAAGACAGACGAAAACGGAGTCCGTATGTAGAAGTTATGAATTTTACGCGGACATTTAACAGTATAATCTCCTCCTACTGTTAAATTTAAGATCGGTCGAGAATTAACCAACGGAGTAAAAATGAAAGTTGTAGATTTTATTTTTACCAACGCGTGGATATAAATAACATCAAAAACGGAGCTCGTATGCGAAAGTTATGGACGAAGCTTAGTCTCTACTTTTCGAGCGCGGCGAATTCGATACAGTTTTGTAAATCCGAGATAGAATGAGAATTAGCCCAACGGGGTCTAAATGAAATTTGTAGTACTCGTAAATACCAACGCGTGGATATAAATAACGTCAAAAACGGAGCTCGTATGCGAAAGTTATGGACGAAGCTTAATCTCTACTTTTCGAGCGCGGCGAATTCGATACAGTTTTTGTAAATCTGAGATAGAAGGAGAATTAGCCGACGGGGTCTAAATGAAAGTTGTAGTACTCGTAAATACCAATGCGTGGATATAAAGAACGTAGAAAACGGAGCTCGTACGCGAAAGATACGGACGAAGCTTAGAGGCTACTTTACTATAAAATTCCTATAAATAAGAGATGAACTCTTCATAATTTCTTCACACCATAAGCCTTTCTTTCTCTCTCTAACTTCTCTCTAACCTCCCTAAACCCCTCCCAAGTCTAGGGAACCTCCCTAGCACGAGAAGAAAGCCCCGGAGCGCCCGACGGCTCCGAGAAGAAAAGCTTTCGGCTCGGAAACGCTGCTCCAGCGAAGCCCGGTTTTTAATAAAAACCCGCTGTAAGTGAGCTACGCCTATACTATATTTAATATAGCTTTTATTTAAATATAGTAATGTTATTAGGACCTTATAATAATTATTTGGGCTATTATTATGAGTTATATAAGTATCGTTATAATATCTTTTTAACCACTCGCGGTACGGGGAATCTGGTTTGGAGGGCCGCTTGGGTTGCTGGATTCAGAAGTGCTATATGACAAAATGATCCTGCCCTCCGGTGTTCCATGTCTGGCCCCTGTCTGTACATAGTGGGTGGAAAGTATTGTGTTAACGCTTATATAATAGTAATAATATTTAGACTATTAATTAGTCTCGACGAATATTAGACTAAAATCTAGTGGTAATGATACTAGGTTCTGTCAAAGGAGTTGTTTAAAATAAACGAAGTGTTGTCCGAGTACCGAGTCACCACCTTATCAGGTGAGTGCATAGTCCCTTCCATGAACATGATTTTAATACAAGTATTGATTGATGTATTAAATATATGTTTATGTGCGAATTATTTGATGTTGCCTGAAATACGTGCTAAAGAATATACCTGATTATATATGATGATTTAGGACAAAGAGTAAACCTAAATTAATTATGAGGAATATTGGGTAGAATCTTCTTACGAGTACGAGTGAGTTATACTCAGAGAATAGAACTTTAGTATATGTCATTGATCCGGGAGTATTGATTAGACATAGTCATTGTCCCTAGTCCGAGAGTATGGATTGGACACGGTCAAATGTCATTAATCCGGGAGTATGGATTAAGACATAGTCAGTTGTCCTTAGTCCGGGAGTATGGACAGGACATAGTTGTTCGTCATTAATCCGGGAGTATGGATTTACACATAGACACATGTCCCTAACCCGAGAGTACGGAATGGGCACACTTATTGATCCGAGAGCATGGATTAGATCCGAGAGTATGGACTAAGTAAGAGGTAAAATTTAAGGTCCGAGAGTATGGATAGTCTCGTTGTGAGGATTAACGGGGTGGGGTAAGAGTTGCTTATATATATATATGGTGAAATCGTATATTTTGTAAGTTCTAAATTATATGATATAACATTGTGGGATTGAAATCCCTATGTACTCACCAGGTTTCCCAACCTGACCCACTCAAGCTTATTTGTATCACAGGTGTCGATACGAAGCTACTTTACACTGAGAGATTTAAAAGAGATGTAGATCACTAATGTAAATAAATGTAAGTTCTGTTTATGCTTATGTTTCTGTATTGACAATGACATCCCAAATGTTTTAAAATGAATAAAAATACATTTCTTCGGAAATGCTTTGATAACATATTTATCATGTTTTTTTTCTGGGAACAAATTCCGCAACATTTTTATTAAAAGAAGTACTCTGATTTTTATAAAGCATAAACAAAATCAGTCTTTTCTGGCCGTGAAAATGGGGATGTCACAGTTGGTATCAGAGCATTAGTTTAAGCGAACTAGGAATAATGATTTATTTCTAGACTTAAACTTAGAATACTAAGCGATGATCGTGAGGAGTGTGTCTTATATATTTTAGGAAGTGCACCTGAATAGACACGAGCACTAGCTCATTTAGGGAAGATGCCAAAATTGCTTTTATGTGCTTAATAATTTGTGATGCTTTATGCTATCGTTTGATCGGATCTATGGTCTGTTGCCGACCGGATCTAGAAATTTTATGTGTTCAGATTTCTAAACGTTTAATTACGATATTAGAACTGGCATATAATTTGTCGAGGTAATAAGGAGGAATACGCGTCTAAACCTTCCTCTATCTTTATTCTCGTCTCAATACACCAAACGATTGCTTTGGTGTACACAACATCATGGTGAAGACTTGTATTGAATTGAGTAAATGGAGGAAATGAGAAGGCTTACGATATTGAATGGTACTTATCGGAAGATACCATAAGAGTGATATCTTGCCTTTAGAATGCATCTAATAAATAATACGTCTAGTACGGGAGAAGTAAACTTTCGATTTGCAGAAAGAAAGATTTTTGGTATAATCCATGAAGTTATCCCATCGTTTGACATTTCCATCACCAACCGAGTTGAAGCAGAATTGATGATTGAAGATACCCATGGAAGAAGTCCTAGTAGAGTCTAGGGAAAATTTTATCATTGTTTGGACACATTTGTATGTGTTAAAATTGTTTTTGTGATATTGACTTGGAGAACTACGCGACAATACTTGGGACGAGTATGAGTAGGCGTGAAAGGTAGTAGAGGCCTATACTACCGGAAGTACAGGACTCACGCTTGGATCAGGGAAAGTCACAAGGTTACCAAGGAGCTAGTAATTGATCTCGTTTTATTCAAGTATCGTTACCATCGTTTCAGTAATGACTAAGAAGATGATTGTTATTCCGACCCTAGTGGTCATATCAAATTGAGTCCAACTACGTTGAGTATGTTATGTGGTTTAGAGAATCAAGTTCGATGTAGCATCTAACTTAAGACGGAAGATTGAAATAAAAAGCGATCACTAGAGGTATCGCGAATAAAAATACATTTCTTCGGAAATGCTTTGATAACGTATTTATCATGTTTTTTTTTCTGGGAACAAATTCCGCAACATTTTTATTAAAAGAAGTACTCTGATTTTTATAAAGCATAAACAAAATCGGTCTTTTCTGACCGTAAAAATGGGGATGTCACACAAGGGGTTGAGCATATTTAATCAGAAATAGACGAAAAGTGGGCAAATATGAATTTGAGATGAATGATTTTTACATAGCATATCAGGCGGCTTCTAGAATATGTAGCTTCATTGTTGCTATCAAGTTTAGCTTCTTGGTGAATTTTGATGGCATCATCTACAGGTTGCTTCGGCTCCATTAATGTTTGAATCTAATTGTTATTATGGTCTTCGGTAATTTGTTCATTTAGATTCAACTTGAGATTATGTAGCATGTACATTAAGATTCTCACACAAACACGTACCCGACTCCGATTTTTTGAAAGAACAATCGAGGATGGAAACTAATAGATGATGTCTTACCTATGATGGTAGGTGTAGGCAGGTATTAAATGCAGTCAGTGAGAAGCTATTATGCATAGGGAGACGATGAGAGAGAAAGAAACATATAGAACAGCTCATTGGAAATGGCAGATACAGAGGAGGTGGTGCAGCTGGAGATGGTGAGGGAGGAAGAAACATATAGAACAGCTCACTGGAAATAACAAATGCAGGGAGGAGGTAGGGCTGCCGGAGACCGATAGAGAAATCGGTTGATGGAGGAAGAAGGTGAAAGATAGATATGCATGAGAAACGTGAGGGAAGTTAAGAGTTAATAATTTCCTTTTTTTTAGTTTTTTAATTAAACCTACAATTAATAAAATAAATATTTTCTAAACTACCATTAATGGGTAAATATTTTTTTTCAGTCACAAGGCTTTAGTAAAAAACTCCCACATTCAACTACAAATTAATCTGCCTCACATATAATAAGGAAGGTACTCTTTATATACTATTAGATTTCAAATATCATGGAAAGAGAAGAGGATGTTAGATCAATAACTATCAGTTCAGGTTTACATAATATTTCTTTTTTCTTTTGAATTAAATTACTAATGATTAAAACTTATTCAGTATGTCTGAGGCAACAAACAACTTAGCTTTAAGTACATACAAAGTTCAGAGTAAAACTTAGGGATAATGACTTGATAGGGTAAGTTACTTTTTGAAATGTATACATTTAGTCCTTATTCTTTTTTTGTAAATTAAACCCTTATACTTTATTAATATGTACACATTAGGTCCTTTTGACCGGATTCTATAGGTTTTGCTGATGTGGAAGCACACGTGGCACTAAAAACACATAACAATTAATTAGCTTGGTCACTCCTTATAAATGAATGTTAACATCCAAAACCATGAGGAATCACGGTTTTGTCGTAGAAGAAGAAAGAAGATGTCGAGTGGCTCAAGAAATCTCCACAGGTTCAAGCAATCACAGAGTAGATAAGGAAGTCCGCTGTGATTGTAAACTCCCTACAAGAATTCGTACCTCCAAGACCAAAGATAACCCTGGAAAGAAATTCCGAGTGTGCCCTAACTCATTGGTAAATACCTAAATTGGTTTTATTGTCAAATCGCATCAATTTTCTTCTTCTTACCTTCTATGTTGTTGATTTTATTACTACACAAACCAGGGAAAAAGTGTAAAGTTTGGGAATGGATTGATGAAGAACCTGAGAATATGAAGCCCATTGCAGAAGATACTCTTTCAGATGTTGCAGATTATCTTATACAAGTTTTAGAGGATGTGGCATCTGTTAGAGAAGAAGTGAAACAGTTGAAGGTTATGGTTTGTGTACTGATTCTGCTGGTCATTGTTAAGGTTATGTTTTGGGGTTGAAGATATGTTTATGGAGGTTTTAGGGGATGTTGATATAATAGACTTGTTGTGTAATTCTTGTTTATGTAATGGATGTTGATGTACTTTATGTTTATGTAATGGTAAAGGTTATTGCTATTATGTATGGATGTTGATGTAATTAAGTCAGTCAAATGGAGGTAAAACCAAGACAAATTACAGGAAATATTCTTTTATAGACAACTGGATGTAAAGACAAATAAAAGTGGCTGACAAAAGGCATCAAGCCATTTAATAATTACAAAAGATAAGCCCACCAGTAGGGGTAATACAGTAATTTAGTTCAAAATATTCGACAAGTACATCAAAAGTAAACAACTAGTAAGGGTAATATAGTAATTTAGTTCAAAAGATTACCCCACACTACATCAAAATATATATCACATGCATTACCCCACTACACCAAAACCTAATTACTCTAAGGTCACAGGTTTGTCTTGGCTGCATCCAGTTCCATCCTTGACTTTAACATTTTTCTGAAGACCAATTTCTATGATTCTTTCTGAAAACTTTCTCACCCTACCAGCATCATTTAAAGGAACCTTCTTCATAGGACTTCTCTTCACAGGAGCCTTCTTCACAGGAGTTCTCTTGACATGAGCTTTCTTCATAGGAACTTCATTTACAGCAGGAGTAGGAGTGCTTGGAGCTAGAGTTGATTGACTTGGACCTGCTGTGCTTGGAGCTGGAGTTGATTAACTTGGATAGATAGGTCGTATTGCATACCTAATCGAGGCTTCATCTCATTCCATTTCTGAGTATGATCATGTCTTGGGTAGATAGGTCGTATTGCATTATGATCTTCTTCAACCAAGTCATCATTTTGTATTGGACAAAGTTTGTTGAGGAATTGATCATTGAAGTTTCTTTTGAGAGATATAACTTCATCGTCCTCTACATGTTCAGCTTTCAGACCTTCTTCTAAAATGGAGTCAACATCATCAATAGAAACCAAATCATCATCTTCAATGTCTGCTTCTTCCTCCTGAATCCAATCAAAGAAAGGTTCATGATGATGATCCACATACACATCCAATCTCTTCTTTTCATTGATATTTTCAAGAAACTCGTTAAAATCACAGTCATTCTGAATAACATGTAATCCCTCAGCCAACCTCACTTCATGTGGACAGTAATACACATCTCTGCATCTTCCGTTAGTAAGCTTTTCAAGAAAGGGGATGAAATTAGGGAAGTTCATCTTGTTCACAACCGTGTATGGTACAGAGGCTTTTACTTCATCAAAATACATCAATGAGGTAGGTGTGAACACCCCATTATAGTGTACATCAACGATTGTATATGCATCTTCTGCCATTGTTGATGGTGATTGTGAGTCAAGAAGTTTGAGGGAGTATAGGCTGAGTGAATGGAGGAATGGTTGATTAAGTGAGCCCTAATTGTCAAAATGTGGTGTAATTTAACAATATCCACGTAAGGTGACATGTGGATGCCACATGGTTATTTCAAAGAAAATAAAAGAAAATTCGTATATGACCGTTATACCGGGTATAGCCGATCAAAAGGATTGCATAATTACAAAAAATCTGGTATAAGGGTTTAATTTACAAAAAAAAAAAAAAAAAAAAAAAAAAAAAAAAAAAAAAAAAAAATCTAAATATGTACATTTTAAAAAGTATCTTACCCTATCAACTCATTTTCCCTAAAACTTATTTAGTTAGTTTAAGATGACAAACAACTTAACTTTAACAAAATACAAAGTTCAGTTTCAAGTGAAAATGACAAACTAGTGTAATCTAAAACTCATTTTTGAATCAGTCCACTACATTTATCAAAAGCTAACGTTATTCTGTTAAGTTCTGAATCCTAATGTCATCATCAAACCTATACAAAGTAATGTTTAACTAACATACACAAATACAAGTCCTCTTTCACTAAAACCATTTTTAAAGTAACATAACCTGTTTCATTTTCATATTACTTTCAAATATTTTAATATTTTAAAAAAAAAATAGTAAGTACTTATTAATTATTTACATAAGACAAGTTAAAACTTGCATGTGGGATGTTCATTCACAATTCACACCATCCTCTTTCCTTCTGATAATGCATGCATACATATTTTCCTAATTACAAAATACTTGAAATCTTTTCTGTCATCCTTTCTAAATATCTATCATTCGATCAAGTATTTATTTTTATTTTTTTTTTTTAGTTGCAGATGGATTATGGAAAAAGGAAATGGCTCAAAAACAAACGGCATTGCCTTGCATTGAAAAGCCAAAAATGCAAAGGTCTTTTGTTTTGAGTTGAGACTGACTCTACATATATCTACACATAACATGAAAGCAACACCATAAAACCCATTTTACAACCCTCATTATAACTCCCACAACACAAAAGTATTTGTTAGTCAAACAATATCTCTCCCTTTTTGTTACTGCACTTAGAGAGATAATGCAACCTAAATCATTTGCATACCGTCTTCAACTTCTTTGCTGCCTGTGCAAACCCTACAATCACCTGCAACTCATCCAGTGTCTTCACACAACACCACAAATCTCTGTTAGTTATTTCGACCCAACAGGACTGGACTGGACAGGACAGAGCAAGCTTTCTAGGACTATTTTATTTTTATATGATGAGGTTGAGAAGGGCATTCACGTCTTTTTCACAAACGAGATATCGAGAATTAATCCATGCCCTAACTTAGTCCACTTTTTTGGATGGTTGATCTCATAAAAATCCTTATATTTTGTGTTTTTTCCGAATTAAACCTCAAATTTATTTTTTGCCTGAAAAAGACCTTGTATTTTTTTCTTTTTTTCCGCTCATTTTCTTTTTCAAAAAAGGTCAACTTCAAAAAAGACCTTATATTTTTTGTTTTTTCCAGATTAAACCTTGAATTTTTTTCATTTTTTCCGAAAAAACCCTCAAGTTTGTATTTTTTTTTCCAAAAAAAAACCTTCAACCTTCTAAATGCTTCATATAAACCCTCAACTTTTTTAGTTTTTCTTAAAAAAAAACACTCACATTTTACAATTTTTTTTTAGAAAAAAAAATGACTAAAAGGGCCAATCGGAAAAAATGAAAAAATACAAGGTGTTTTTCAGGCAAATAAATAATTTGAGGTTTAATCCGGAAAAAACACAAAATATAAGGTCTTTTTTTAGATTAACCTTTTCAAAAAAATTGTAAAATGTGAGGGTTTTTTCGAGAAAAACTAAAAAGGTTGAGGATTTATTTGGAAGCATTTAGAAGGTTGAGGGTTTTTTTCGGAAAAAAATACAAAGTTGAGGGCTTTTCGAAAAAAAATACAAAGTCTTTTTCACGCAAAAAATAAAGTTGATGTTTAATCCGGAAAAAACACAAAATACAAGGTCTTTTATGAGATTAACTCTTTTTTGGATGGGACAAAATTTAAAAAGTTGTCTCAATTCCAGACTAGTGCACGTCAAACGCAGTAATAGCCTGTCATGTCATGTCTTTGTTTTGTCGGGTACTACATAACAAATTGGGCCTAATATCTGTGACATGAAATCAAAAAGCTAGAAAATACCTGGGACATGAAATGCCTTTGAACAATGTCAACAAGTTGCTCCTTCGACGGATTCGGGATAGCACCCGCCTGAAATTTACACAAATATCAAAATTCATCATCATACATATATATACATATTCATATATTTAATCTGCAAAAAAGTTATTCTTTCAGCAACCCCTGAATTGGCTATACAATGGTCCCACAAGGAGCCTCAATCCAAATTGGAACTGAGGGTCCCACACTCTAATTTCATATATTAATTGCACTCACAAGCTTAAAGTGTCGCCAATATCTCCGCAAGGCAGCCATCTCTAGTTTGCTAAGATCAACCTTCTGAAAAAAAAACGTTACAAAACAAATAGTTACTTTTACAGCAACCTGTGAGCTGGCTCACACAGTCCAATGTACACACATCCTGGTATCCAAAAGAAGCCCAATTCACATTGGAACTGAAACTCTTACACAGTTGAACTTTTGACCATTGATGGTAAAGTTGACTTACCACGGACCCACGGGAAGTTGTAAAGGAGGTTTTGGAGTGTGAGTCACAAGATAGAGACCGGCTAACAGTCTTATGTGACGACCCGGATGATTTATGAGGGCGGTTTCTTGATCGATGCGACTTTTGGGTTTCATCAGATGCTGAAAACATGGATTAAACACAACACAATTATTTTTTTCTGGAGGTGGGCCCACATGGACAACCTTAAAGGAATGCATAATAGAGTTTATAGCAAGGAGTAAAATAGCTAAAAGTACAACCATGTGCCTAAGGTATCCAATGTAAAAAAAAAAAAAAAGATTCAAACCCATCAATAAAAAAAGACACTTTTGACATTGGAAATTTACGAAATTGACAATTTTGCCCTTTTGGGTTCAAGATTTGGAAGCTACCCAGATCAGAGCTGTTCCAATGTCCATTTTCGAATTCAAGATCATCGTCTTCTTCGTTACCAGTTGGAGCTTCAAGCACACTTAGAGCGTTTCTCTGCAGTTTCACCTCTATTCCATTCGTGAGAACCTAAGATAATACGAACGATAAAATTTCAGGATTTTGGGGAGAATTTGATCTTCATAGCTAGATTAAAAGCTTGTTTTTTTGTAATCGAGATTTGTAATAATTTGGATAAAGTATTATCCGTATTCATCTTTAGGATAGAAGATGCAGAAATGAAAGCGAATGTTCATAGAACTCAATAATGGAGAACAAAAAACCCTAATTTTTTTAAATTTAAGTATTCAGATAAATCCAGGAAAATCAGAAGATGGATCACAAGAAGACGACCAAAATGACATTAAAAGTCAATGATGGAATTAATCAATGTTGAATAAATAATTAATAGAACCCGAATTGAAAATTGCCAAGAAATCTTTAGATCCATTGACTCGAAACCCTCTTTTAATTAAATAATCCATTTAAACCCAAAAATTTCAAATCAATGATCCCAGCTTCAAATTAGATAAACACAAAATTCAAAACAACGAAAACCCAATTGAATCGCATTACGAAACTACATTCAAAATCACTGTATTCGATTTCAATCGTATCAATAAAAATTAAAAATTACCAGCCAATGCCAGCCTCCGAGACCAACAGCCTTCTTCACAACACCTTGTAGCCCAACAAGAACAGACTTCGTACGGTTGTTTCCGGTGACCACCACTTTAGTATGGCGGGGCAGTACGGACAACTCTTCCTCACTGCTATCGCCACCACCACCACCACCGCCACAGCTCTGGAATTGAGCAGGAGTAGAAAACCCACAAGCACCACCATTATTCACATAACTCTCCTCCATTGCTGCTTTTTTTTCTTACAGCATTATCCGTGCAGAAGATACAAAAAATCCAAAGCAACAGTAAAATCAGAACGATTACCAATCAAAATTATATGTAACGGAAAGATCAAGCAGTGAGGAATTGGAAATTGATGACATCTGGAGGGTGTAAGCAAGAAAATAATGACAAATTTGGGGTTTTTCAGGGAGTGAGAAAACACATGAGCGAGAGAGGTGAGAGTGACACACAGTACGTGTGTGTGTATGTGTGGGTTCTCGTTTTTTTCTTTTGCTTTGGTGGTGATCTGAATCCCGACGAGATGGACTAGACGAATGAGAGAAGGCCACGTACGAAGAGAGATGGTTGATTTCCGGTGGCGTGATGCAATAATGCAATACTGCTTCGCGGTTTTATTGTTTGTGTTAATATCAACTTTTGACTCTTTGACTCCTGTTTGTTTAAAAGCAACGAAGTGGGGTCATTGTTTAATTACAATAATGTCCTTTACCATAAACCCATTAAAATCAATAAATTATAAACTTGGTCTCTACATTTTTAATCAAAAAATAAAAGGTCGGCTCAACTATTTATATTGTCCTAAATCTTGTTGTTATATTGGATATGGTTTTTGTCTTCATATAGAATGATTTTCAAATTTTAAATAAAATATAAAGATCATATAATTACGACGATATTCTGACAATTCGAATTTTTGGACTAAAGTTATAATTATTTATAAAATATATGGATCAAATTTTGTAATTTACTCTATATTTTTAAATAATTGATCATCTATCTACATTTTCATAGTAGTTTAATTACAGCAAGAGTCAAAGTTTTATTTATTATGTTAACATAAATAATCAAAATTGAGACAATAAACCGACTGAAAAGAACTTATATATTTCCTTTTTGAGAGAAAAAGTGATGCGTTCAGGCTTTTCCAAAAGGAAAATGGCAGTTTGGTAAATTAAGGATTAAATGAGGGTTAGGGGGAACAGTGAACCGCAACACCAACATTTCAAAACGTGGGTCCCATGTCGGCGTGCGACTGTCTCCGTATTAACATTATAGTACTTTTCATTTATGTTAATTGCAAATGAGCCCCTTTATTTAAGTTTAATTTCACTTTAAATCTCACAGACTTTGCTGATATCGGTTTAATGTCACTTCAAATCTAGAGTTTTTAGGCCGGAGAGAGTGGTGTCACCGTAGCCGCACTTCCTTCACCGTCACATAAGTATCACGTCATTTTTTGCCACACTAATGTGGTTTCTTGTCACACCAAGGGAGTGGTACCACACTTTTATTTTCTTTTCTTTTTTTTGTTTTTTTTTAACTATTTTAATTTAATAAAACTTCTTTTTTAGCAAAAAAAAAAACATAATTTTAAAAATATAATATATCATTAATTAAAAATACAAATACTATACATTGCTTAACTTTAAAAAAAAAAAAAAAAAAAAACCTAAAAATTTAGAAAAGCAAATTAAAAACATAAAACCTACAACTTATTAAAAAAAACATCAAACGATTAAAAACTTAAAAAAAAAAAAAAAAAAACTAGAAATTAGTCACGATTTACGTAACGTTTTTTCACTTCCTCCTTCATCGCCAAAATAACTTGAAGTTCGTCCTCGGTCATATTCGACGTGTCCATCGCTAGTATTCGCATTTCGCTGTCCCTTTGTTTCCGAAGCTCTCTTTCAGAAGCAATTTGCAAAATCTTGTCCATTCTATCTTTTATACCCTTCATGTCGGGCCTCATTTCTTTCAACTCATCTGAATCCGACGTTTTGCCTTTGCCTTTGCTTTTTGCTTTGTCTCTTCCCATTGGTCGGGAAGGTGGTGAAACTGGAACAGGTTCATCTTCGTTCAGATCAAATTGAACACGAGCATCTGATGTAGTGTGGTCGGACTCAGATGTTCTGCTGCATTTTGAACCACTGTCGATATGCTCGTCTGATGTTTTGCTACTTTGCCATTTCTTGTTATCTTTCACAAAATTCCAAACTTCAAGAAACTTGAAAGCCTTCAAATTTTCTTTTTGATACACTTTCAACGCTTTCTTCAAAATCACTTCATCGCTTTCTCCACTTTTCCATTGACGTTACATGTTGTTATACAAATCATTAAACAACATGATTTCCTTGTTCATCTTCCCCCATTTGGAGTACACTTGATGTTTTGAACGGTATTCTCCATGGTTCATTCCTCTATGGAACCTATGTAAAACGCGAATCCAAAAACGGTCATGCTTTTGGTCTTTTCCAACCGTCGCATCTTCTGAAATATCGATCCAAGATTGTGCCAACACTAACACTTCCAGGGGTTCCCAACATTTAGCCTCCACCTTTTCTTTTCTATTAGTTGCTACTCGAGTGGGCTGAGTTTCTGTAACGAATTCCGGTTCGGAATCTGAAACGACCGTTTCTGGTTGTGTTTGTGTTTGTTGAACAAACTCGGGTTGAGACAAAAAATCAAATGGATTAAAATTTGTGTCGGGTTGTGGTAGTGGTCGTGTTTGTGGTAGTGGTTGTGCTGGTCGTTGTGGAAAATACGGAAGCATGCCGCCGTAGTGGTAATACGGAGGTGAAAAAATCGGTTGATCAAATGAAGGGATTGGGGTTGTGGTGTTTCTGACGGATGTTTTTTCTTTGCTGGACCTTTTGGAAGAAGACATTTTCAAAAAAATTGGAGGAAAAGAGAGTAAAATTTTAAGGATTTTGGTTGAAAGTTATGTAAAAAGGGTAAGTATATATATAAAGTAAAGTAAAAAAAAAATTAAATGAATTCAGTCAAATGACCGTTCAACGGTCAACAAGCACCATCCAATCACAGGACACGGTTCTTTCTAGCCGTAGTGCGGCCAAAACCGCACCCAGGGGGTGGTGTTTGCGGTCGACGTGGCAAGAACGCGGATCCAAACCGCACTCCACTCCGATGAGCCTTATTATATGTCCTTGTATAGTTGTATTGTCTATTTGTTTGATATAATCAAAATCGAAACAAGTGTTTTTTTAAATAATAATCATAAATATTTAAAACAAAAAATCGTTTTTCTTCGAATGTTTATTACGGAGCATACTAAAATGGATCAAACCTACTAGTGTAACTCGACGTTATATATATATATATATATATATATATATATATATATATATATATATATATATATATATATATATATATATATATACTAGCCATATACCCGCGCAAAGCTGCGGTGAGAAATAGCTTCATTGGGCAATTAGTTTCTTTCGTTGATTAGTTCTCGAAAACATGTTATATTTCAAATCGGTTTTACGCAACAAATTGTTTCCTTTCCCGAATAGTTTTGCGAGTGTATTTGTTTCAAAGATTACTTTTTATATGGAAACAATGCATCTCCCAAATAACATGAAATGCAGACGACAAAAAAAGAATAGTTGACTTAATATATTAAGCTCGTTTCTATTTGAAATTTTTATTGAAATTATTTTATCACCAACCGGATTTGAGCAAAAATGAAAACTTGAACCAGAACAACACTAACCACTCAGCAAAGAACAACAGAGTACTAAATTTGGCTATATACTTTTTGGATACCCTTATTGTAGCATTTGCAATAACCAGTAGAATAGTTGTTGTTTCCTCAAGGAATTAAAACATCATGTAGGAATCAAGTGTTGACAAAATATGAAACAAAATAACTGATGTCTCTTAAAATGCAAAGTTTCATAGTGTTTCATGTTTCACAATAGGTTGTGTGCAAAGAAATTAATTACATTACTTCTCAATTCTTCACTTCCTTATCTAATTACTTTGAAGATCGCAAGATCTTCAATGAAAATTACAAGTTAATCTCCTTGGAACTAATGGGCCATTATGGGCGGGCCTACCTTACCCACCATGCTCATCTGATTTGGTAGTGACACAAATGATCATGCACACGTTTCCGTCAATCCAACGTGGCATTTCACAATTATCATTACATGGAATATTAGTTAATGATAATAAACAATATAGAAACGATTATTGCATGTCATAAACATTTAAATCATCTTATAGTGCATTTGATAAACAACAATTCATCAACATTTTAAGTTTTGACCAAAATACCGCTTCCATCTAAAAAGGTCAAGAACCATATTTTTCTATTTTGACTAAAGTTCCCATTCTGACGCAAACAAACCCTAAATCAAATTTTTAAAAAAACTAATACGTTAGTATTATATGTAGGGTATTTTGTTGATCTTCACCTCACCAGTGAAACAATGGAATCCTCACTAAAACCCCTAAAAACTAACAATACTATGAAAAAATTTAAAAAATATGAATATTAATTAGAAAATAAACTCATTGTGACACACCAGAGACGTTTGGGGATGGGAACAAATTGAACTTATATTTGGGACTTCGTTTTCCTTAAACTGCCTTTGAAACCCGAGTTGAATAATGCAACTTGCATTATTGTCTTGTAAACATCTAGGAATTCATCATTTAAAAGAATTCCATTTTCCTGAAAAATCACAAAAAACTAAATTTGTTATCTTCATACTTAAAAAAAAAGCATGGAAATGAGGTGAAGATTCACACTTTTCCTTTGGTCTTTAATGTTAGCTTTGAAAACATAAACAAATCTTATAAATTATAAAATATGAACTAAAAGGGGAAAGAATATTATGACCAAATACCTGTCGTGGGGGAAGGCATAAGCACAGGCGGAAATATTAAATGTGACTCCAATACTCCATATGAAAAACGAAATGTGATTGTAACTCCAATATTCCATATGGAAAACTGAATTTGTGGAATTGTTCTCAGTGGAACCTGTGATCCAATTATTGGTTGAGATTACGAAGATATATTGAACACAGATATCATCAGAACCAAACAGATAATGACTTGTTTAATGGTAGGGATGAGTAGGTAATTTCACTTTTATTACAGCAACTCCTTACCTCATCAAACACCTGATCTGCAACCAATAATTAAATTTGATTATTGGTCTAAGAACCTGCAACAATTAGCTTTGATTATCAGTCTAAGAACCAGCAACGACAAACATGATTAAAGCTATTAAGATTCAGCTTTTCATTTTCTTTTTTCTTTTTTCTTATATAAGATTTCAAATGAAAAATAAAGGTTCTTATAGAGGAAGACAAAAACAAGAGAGCAAAATCCATAAGAAAAATGGAAAACTTCACAAACAAACAACAATTAGAACATACCTTCGACAAGTTCAGCCAAAAACCTAAAATCAAAGCAATCTAAAACAAATTCAAGATTCAAATAAAAACCCCCATCGTTCATTAAAAACACTAAAAAAATATCCTTCAAACAAACAAGTTTTCAAATTAGAAACAGGAAAAATGTGTCATATATTTCACCTGATCTGTTCATAGTGTCGCCGTTTCTTTGTTTCCTTTTTGCATTTTCTTAGGTACTGATGGGGTACCTTGGTGAATCTGAGTAAAACCGCACCAAGAAGAAAAGTCACGCCAGTCGTAAAGCAGGACGAAGATTTCTGATTGTGAGAATTGGACGTTGGGGATATATGGGGACGGGCCCGAGATAGAGGGAAGGGTGATCGAGATTAAGGGATTTTGAGTTTCAGTTGAGGTCTATTGATTTGGTCCAATTTTTGTGTTGACTGAGTTTGGTCTACCAGTTAATATATGCCTTTTTTATTGCCGAATTAAATGGCAATTCAATAAATGATAAATCTAGGATGAGGTCAAGATAAACAAAGATAAGAAAGAAAAACAGTCGGCTTAATTTTCATGTATTGCATTCGGAATGCATTGGCAAGTTGTAAGTAATGTATTATTTTTTGTACAATTTAATTTAAATAGGGTTAAGTTTAAAATTTAATATTATTTTATTGGTGGTTGCTTGTACTATTAGCTTAATAATTTGGACGTCTTAAAAAAATAATATTATTATATTCAATCTATTTTTAGAAAAAGTTAGATTTCCTTTATAATGTATTATAGATAGACTTAGGTTATTCTATTTAAATTAATTATTGTGTTATTGTATGCATAAATATGGGCCAATCAATTTTATTTATTTTAATAAATCGATTAATATATATTATTGAATTAAATATAATTGAAAAATATCATCTAAATTAATTACAATGGTATTTTAGTCAATTAATATAGATTTAATAAAGGAAAATTGCATATTTTAATGGAACATAGATTCTATTAATTTTAAAAATCCGATTTTACGAACTATAATTCTTTTAATTCGGACATTCTGCCAGAATATATTTATGAGTATATTCAAAAATAAAAATATTCTTGAACCATAAATAATAAAAATATTCTTGAACCTATTTCTCGATCATTACTTTAAAAATTTCTTGTAGAATAACAAATTCTTGAACAATCAATTGAAGAATAAAAACAAAAAATACATTATTTCGTATAGAATACGGGTAACAATTGTTAAGAATTACAATTGAAGAATAAAAACTAAGAACGACAGTAATACATGCTAAAAGAATAATGTTGCTTAGAATCACTTTCAATTTTGTGGTCCGTTCTTCAAGCATCAACTTCTGTGAAAACAAAACCAAATTGTAGTTTAGATTCCAATAATGCATTAGCAAATGAAAAATAAAAAACTAAATTCCTTTGGAAAAATATGTGGACTTGTGAATTGCACCAAAACCAATAACCAAGAATTGTAGAACATGCATAAATCAGTGAGAAAATATCCATACTCCATTCCAACAGAATTAGAATTCATGATTCCATTCCAACAAAATTGGAATTCGTGATTCCATTCCAATAGAATTGGAATCTCACCAATATCATCCATTGAATCATCTACAGAAACAAATTGATTTTTATAATATAAAAAGAAGTAAATTTGATATGAAAATAGTGACAAACTACCTTCACTTTCAACAATTCATTGTGGACTCAGATTCCATCTTAGAAAAACCTCCGTTTAACAAATTATCAAGTTCAATGCTATTAAGGAACCACAAATGAGGGTAATAGTTTTCCCTAGGATTTACATCAAACAAAACAAAAACCAGTGTATTCCCTACTTGTTACAAAATATATGCCCCTAATACACATTCAATCCAATCCAAAGTAACTGGATCTTGTTGGCTACTACCAGGAAAAAATAACTAGTCATTTGAACTAGTAAAAAGGTAAAAAGTAAAAAACACATTCTTTTACCTGGGCTCAGGCCTAGATACAACTGGAATATCGAAGTAGCTCTATCTCGCCTTATAAAGCATTGAATCGGATCCTTTCTCGATCCAAGCTCAAACGAAGTAATTCAAACATATCGAAGTTAGAACACAAAACTGATTTGAGATTTGAAGATGATTGATTGATTGATTGATCAAAGTACTTGTTTTAACGACATGGGGAATGTGATTAATCCGCATTATTCAGGTGTTCTAACGATTTGCTTTACAGTATTTCTCCAGAATCTGCAAACCGAAGCACAAGCTACAATATCTCTTCTAGCTGGCCATATTCTGCAAATTTAATGGAAATAAAGCAAAATTAAAGCTAGTGAATTTGGAGAAAAACCTCTTACGAGAGTAGGATACAAGATGCGACTTCTCCAATTGATACCGTCTTCTAGGGTTTTAATTTCATCGGTTGATTCCATTTCTGAGCATACTGAAATCTCCAATTGATACCGCCTTCTAGGGTTTTAATTTCATCGGCTGATTCTCACCAATGTCGCCCAAATCTCGAAGAACAGTCGTCACAAGTGAAAGAGAGTTCGAGAATTTTTTCCAAGGATGGTTGGTTCGTCAGGAACATTACCTGGATAAGCTTCGATCGAATTTACGAACTTTTGCTCATAGCTCCGATGATGAACATCTCCGTGATTTGATCGCTCGTGTTCTCTCGCATCACCAGCAGTACTACGAGGAGAAATCTCGAATCTCGAATCATTATGTGTCGTTAGTGTTCTCTCCGCCATGGTTTTTTAGCAATGGAGTAACCTTAAATGAGAATGAAGATTGAAGAAGGAAGAAGATCGTGAATAACAGGGTTTTTTAGCAATGGGGATCGTTGGAATTGGTGAGGCGTTGTAAATCGAGGGGGTGGTCGTTGATGGAAGTTTTTTTATGGTGGAATCGGGTTTTTGATAGTGAACGACCGTATATAAGAATGAGAAGAACTTAGGTCAAAGTCAAAATAACTAGCATAATTATAGGAAGTATTTGTGGAAGTTATTTATAAAATTACTTTATTACCCTTATTTATTTATTTAATTATTTAATTTTTTATTTAATTTTGATTGGCCCACATTTATGCATATAATAACACAATAAATACTTTAAACACCTGAACCTATATATATATATATATATATATATATATATATATATATATATATATATATATATATATATATATAATGTGGATGGACAACTATTGTGCGGACGTGTGGACAGTGTTATTCTATGAAAATTACTAAAAGAATAAGTTGTTTAGTAATGTGAATACGTTCAACCTCACACAATTATTGTCATATTCATTCATTCTCACTAATTCTTATTCATTTTTGTTCTCACGTATCGTTTTTCACTCATTTTCATTCTTACAGAATACGACTCAATAAACATTCTGACAACATTCTGACAGAATGTGAATAATAATAATAAATCTATAATAACCTTATAGACGATTTAATTGGTGAGAATGCTTGATAATGACAATAGTTATGTAAGATTGAATGTATTCACATTATCAAACAACATATTTTATTTGTCATTCTCACATAATAGCATTGTCCACACGTCTGCACAATAGATATCAATCCACATCTGAACCTATATATATATATATATATATATATATATATATATATATATATATATATAGGTTTAGGTTCTATGGAAAACAAAAACCCAAAAAAAAAAACCCTAAAAATCATAAAAACGCATAAAAAAAATACTTAGAGATCACAACATTTTTTTTCAATTTTTTTTATAAAAAGTCACAGTTTTTTCTTAAAATTCGCTGAAAAAAAAATAATAAATAATCAATTTTTTTTTTATAATTTTTTTTTCAAAATTTTTTTCAGCGAATTTGTATAGAAAACTGCGATTTTTTCAAAAAAAAAATTAAAAAAAAGTTTTGTGATCTCTAAATGTTTTTTTTATGCATTTTTATGATTTTTAGGGTTTTTTTTGTTTTCCAAATAATCATTCCCTATATATATATATATATATATATATATATATATATATATATATATATATATATATATATATATATATATATATATATATATATATATAGAACCAATGAACCAATCATGAGCATCAGAAATCATAATGATCAACGGCCAAGGAAATAGATGTATACTTGTACATTGGATACACCAGATTATACCAAAAAATCCACCTCCTTACCAAAAAAACTCACCTCTTTTTTTTGTTTAAAATTTTTTTTAGGCCACATTTTTTATCGAAAAAAAACCGACTATACCGTTGTTCTCGATTTTTCGTCCTCTTTCCATAGAGATCGATGTTGATATATACAAAATGAACTTTTTTTTCGAAAAAATTCACTTCATTTTGTTAGTTTTTTCAATATTTAAGTTTATTTTTATCAAAAAAAAAATACTAATTATACCAAAAAAATTAATTTTTTGTACTCTATTAATAAACATCAACACTGACTAAAAAAATAAATAAATAAATAAAACCTCGATCAGTGTAGATTCACACTGTGAATCTAAATTGTAAATATTTCAATTTTTAACATTCACAATGTGAAAAAGCTCGATCAGTTCAGATTCACATTGTGAATCTGATTTACTATTATGCACAATGTGAATCTGAAAAGGTTCATAATGTGAATCTGAATAGATTCACAATATGAATCTGAACAGGTTCACAATTTGAATCTGAACTGAAATATCATTTTTTTAACATCAATATGAATCTATGTTTAAAAAGTACCAAAAAGTATGAATTTTGATATATTTATTAATTTTTTTTTCTATAAAAATTAGACATTAACTTTGCAACAAAGAAAATGTAGTGGGTTTTTCGAAAAAAAAAAGTTCGTTTTTTATATATCATCATGGATCTCTATGGAAAGAAGACAAAAAATCGTGAACAACGGTATATTCGGTTTTTTTTTTCGATAAAAAACATGGACTAAAAAAATTTTTAAACGAAAAAAATGAAGTGTGTTTTGTTATAATCCGGTGCATGTGCGTCTATTGTAAAAGTCTACAACCCTTTTCTTTTGCCGTTGATCGTTTTAAATTTCGACGCGTTGGATTAGTTATTTGGTTCATTTATTAATAATGGTTCTCTATTGAAATTTTTCCATATATATATATATATATATATATATATATATATATATATATATATATATATATATATATATATATGGATCAAGGATCCACTGTAAATGGTTGGATAAAAAAATAAAGGGGTTGGATTTAGGTTGTAAAGTGTAAATAAAAACATAGTTGTAGCTGATTGTAACAATACACTGAACTTAAGGGGGTATTTTCGTAAAACTTAACGTCATTTGTGTTCAAAGGTCATCATCTCAATTAAATCGATTTTAACCTCATTGAAAACGAAACATTTACTTCACCGACGAATTCGAATTCAATGCAGCGCCGCCATCGATTCAATCGAAAACAACCATGCATCTTGTCGGAAAGTTCGTAAAAATGAATCTAGAAGGTGTGTTTGACTACTATTCACTTATACTCCGATTATCTCATTTAATGTATTTGAAACCTCAAAATCTTCGATTTCTAAATTTCAAAACCACCTGTTACATTCGATGAATCTATGAATACGATTTTATTAATAAATCGTTTTAAGACTATTTACATTAATTTGAAACCATCGGATGATCAACTTTTGTGAATTTTTAAAAATACTGAAAACCTAATGAGTTAAATTTCTTCAAATCAATACAGAAATCTTGAATATCTAAATTACAAACCATAACTTACAAAAAATTAGTGAATCTAACTTGTTTCCGAGTTTATTCATTACATCGAAACCCTAATTTCATTTGAACATATACAATACAATATAAATGATTGTTATGTTTAAAAAATTATGATAGTTTCTTACTATTTGTACTTAGATGCATCTATAATTCATTAATTTGTTATATAAATTGTGAACATGTTCAGTTTTTAAGAATTACATTGTGAATTATATGTATAAATAATAACATTCATATCATGAAACTCATGTTTAACTTATTTTGTTAATCAAAAACAGAAAATGAAGAAAAGAAAAACAAAAAAAAAATATTATAAGAAAATAATGAAATTGACAAGAAATGTGAAAGATCTTTAATCTACAACTACAAGTAAAAAAGGCGAAGATTAAATAACCGGTTAGAACATTCATATTGAGATTAAAAAAATAATTTATCTTATAATATACTACACACTTTTAGAAATACACACGGTGAATATTTGATGTAGTTCCTAGTCGCTCATTCACATTGTGAATTTTTGAAAAAATTTACAAGCTTGTTTACCATTTTCAGTTGTTTCGCTATGCACACACAACATAAGAGATTCATCATGTGTGTGTACGAAAAAGTAACATCAGGCTTAGTCATGCAACTAGATGTGTTTACACATACATTTATATGGTGAATTTAAACTTGTTTTGGTGGGAAATGCAAATCCATATGGTGAATCTTTGATGTAGTTCATAGTCACACAGATTCACATTGTGAATTTCTAAAAAAAATTACAAGCTTGTTTATCCTTTTCACTTGTTTCACTATGCACACACACTATAAGAGATTCACCATGTGTATATGTATAAAAAAAACTAACATCATGCTTAGTCATGCAACTAGATGTGTTTACACATACATTCACATGGTGAATTTAAACCTGTTTTGGTGGGAAATGCAAATTCACATTATGAATCTTTGATGTAGTTCACAGTCACATAGATTCGTATTCTGAATTTTTGAAAATTTTTACAAGCTCGTTTACCCTTTTTCACTTTTTTCATTATGCACACACAACATAAGAGATTCACCATGTGTATGTGTACAAAAAAAATAGCATCATGCTTAGTCATGCAACTAGATGTGTTTACACATACATTCATATGGTGAATTTAAACCTGTTTTGGTGGGAAATGCAAATTCACATGGTGAATTTTTTATGTGGTTCATAGTCACACAGATTTACATTATGAATTTCTGAAAAATTTTACAAGTTTGTTTATCATTTTCACTTGTTTCACTATGCACACACAACATAAGAGATTCACCATGTGTATGTATATAAAAACTAACATCATGCTTAGTCATGCAACTAGATGTGTTTACACATACATTCACATAGTGAATTTAAACATGTTTTGGTGGGAAATGCAAATTCACATGGTGGATCTTTGATGTAGTTCATAGTTACATAGATTCACATTATGAATTTCTAAAAAAATTACAAGTTTGTTTACCCTTTTCACTTGTTTCACTATGCACACACAACATAAAAGATTTACCATGTGTATGTGTATAAAAAACTAACATCATGCTTAGTCATGTAACTAGATGTGTTTACAGATACATTTACATGGTGAATTTTATATTTATTGACATGTTTTGGTATGAAATATAAATTCACATCGTGAATCTTTGATGTATTTCATAATATTACTTATATTTTTTAACATTGATATAAAAAATTTCATGTTTTTTAGTTAAAGGTTCAACAAAATATACCAAGAAAATTGCCAAAAGAACCGCGGAGGAAATTGTTGACGAGTTAAGAAAAAGAACAAAAAAAAGGACTAATGATGAAAACATTCAAGAAGAAAAAAAACTTCAAAATGTGAGAAGATTCACAAAAAGCAAACAAAAAAGTTGATGAAGAAAGATATATATATATATATATATATATATATATATATATATATATATATATATATATATTGAAGACACCTGAAAAGAAAACAACACAAGGTTAGTATTTATAAAATTATAATTTAATTTAATATTATAAAATCAATTCTCATTAATTTTGTTTTTTAAAATATGAACAGAAATCAGACAGAGTCCAAGACTTAAAATGGTTGAATACTTAAAATCTGTGACTCCTATTCAATATGATGATAGCCTTATAAAGAAAGAATCTGATAAAAAAAAGCAACATGTTTGTTTATTACTATTCACATGTTTATTTTACAAAATTATTAACAAATCCACATGATTATTTTTTATTATATTATACTTTACAAAACAAAAACTTGGTCAATGATGCTTTTTATAATAACAAATTTAAAAAAAAAAATTGCATGTGAGTTTATTGTATTGTTAATTATTTTATAGTATGTTATAGTGTGAGAAGCTTACAAAAATTAATGTCTAACAGGTAAAAGAAAAAGAAACATCAATGATAGAAAGATATAAAAGGAGATTGTCAAGTCAAAGATACCAAAGAAAGAAATGGTGCAAAAAAAATGATACTCTGATAGTAATCAAAGAAAAAAAAGGCAAAAGTACCAATAAATCCAAATGACAAAGTACATGTGCGAACAAGAATGAGCCCAAATTTCTTTTATGATGTGGTCAAATCTTTAAACAAAGAACGAAAAAAAGTTGTTTGCTGAGAATTACAACTAACGGAATAACTGGAAAAATTGCACGTTTTGTTGTTAACTCATTCAATCTAGCATATATGAAGATGCATCTACCTAATGGAAGCATAAATGTAACACCAGCTCTTGTTCATGATTTTCTCGGTATTCCTCTAGGTGGAAAAGATATATAAAACACTGGTCAATGTGAAGCAAAAGACTTAATGGATCGGAAGCAACAATACAACTTCAAGGCTATGAGACCATCAGATGTTGAAGAGAGGATTAAAGAATCCTGAGATTCGGGGATAATATTCAGAACAAACTTTCTTATATTGTTTGTAAATACAATGTGTAAACAGAATAATCCTGGAACTTGCAAAACAACCGTATGTTGGGTTTTATAGGTTACAAAAACTATATGCTTGCGGAATTTCACTTAACACTAAAGGGCACATGCAACCTAAAGGATCTATGTCATATCACTTTGAATGTAACATATTATGAACAACAAAATTAACATGAACCCTAATGAAACCCTAGTATAATCAAAATACAATAATTAGGTTACTTACCTTTGATTTGTTGTAGCAAACAAATCACTTCAATCCATTGTTTTTATTGGTCTTGGAAAACTAGCACCAAAAGGATGATGCATCTAATGGCTCACACCCAAAACCAGAAACCCTAGAATGAAGAGAATAGATGAGAAATGAGGGAAATTTCATTCATATGCTTATAGGTAACGTCATGAACGAAATTTTCAAGCAAAATGGTTCTATTTATAGTTTAGGTAACTTGTAGGCAAATTAAGATTTGAATTGATTAAATAATAGATTTAAACTTAATTCAAATCTTTTCCTTATCTACTACCAGGAGGCTTCTGGAAACCCTAAAAGAGCTTCCAAAACCGTCCATATGATGGTAGCTTCTAGAATTGTTTTTTAGTTCAACTATCGAACACTTACATCTTATTCCTTATACCTTTAATTAATTCCAATTAATCCCGAATTAATTCTGATTAATAATTAATCAATTCTAATTGATTTCAAATTAATTTATTAATCATATAAATTAACAAATCAATTATTTAACATTGATCTCATATTAATTTATTAATCACATAGTAAATCAACAAATCAACTATCTATTTCCAATTAATATATTAATCTTATAATATATTAACAAATTATTTTTCCATAATTTCCAATTTGTTTATTAATCATATAAAAATCTAATAAATTATACTTCTCTCTCTCGTCATATCATTTCTAGCTATTTTTTGTCATGAGGGCAACCTAAGCAGGATTTTGCTACTAATTACAAGAGTATATCAATTTAGTTATGAGCTTAGGGGCTGTTTGGTAGCCTCTTAATTGGAAAATTAAGAGACATCCTCTTATTTTTCCAGATTAAGTGTGTTTGGTAGCATCTTAATAAAAGTCTCTTAATTTAACAAAAGCCTCTTATTTTTTCAGATGTAGAACCAAGTCTGAATTAAAAAAAGAGGACGCATATTCCCTTTTGCCCCTAATAGCGTTTCAACACAACCTTCCATCTTCACTTCTTTCTACTCCATCGACGATACTCCTTCTCCGATCTGCAACCATCCCCTGCCTCCCTCTGCCAGCGATGTCGACGCCGGTACCACCGCCCACTTCTTTTTTTGCTTTAGCATTCCTCAATAATCATCGTCCCCCCAGTGATTTGAAATTTAGAACCTTCGAAGTGTTCCGCAACCTTCCCTCTTCCCTCCGCCAACACTCCGCCACCAATAAATCACCGTCTCCGCCATCATCACCAACGCTTCCATCCAGCTCCGTCAAATTCGTCGTCAACAGCCATCAAGGTAATGTTTTTTGTTCTTATCCTAAAACTCGTCCCTTTCCGCTGAAATGGTTTTCTTATGTTAGTAGAATCGATTTTTTTGTTCTCTGAATTTGCTGGAGTCGATGTTGTTTTCCCCTTTTCTACCTAATGTGTGTCCGTTCAGTGTGGTCTACTACCTGTTCGATGAAATGCTTAGGAGAAATGTATTGGGCTAAATTTGTGATAATGTTCAAATAGAGGGTTGCATTATAAGCATGCTTCGGTGTTGTATGTGGCTGATTAAAGTTAAAAATTGGAAATCATTTAATTTGTATTAATTAGTATATGTGAAAATTGGAGTTTTGGAAATCATTTGGCTTACAAAACAACTACCCTTATGACCATGAACAAAGATCAATGTATTCATACTTGATTTATTTGCCCGTACTTTCTTGGAATAATTACTATTTTAGGCTCACTATGATGTAGAAATCAATATGCTTCATGAGGCATTTTAGGAAGAGGAAGTGAAGAGACTTTGCTTATCATTTTGTGCAACTAGTTTGTTTTCTTGTGTTTGTGTCTTTGTGATAAGTGTTGGTTTTGAAATTGGCTCACTGTGGTGTAGAAATCAATATGCCCGTACATATACTAATTTGTATTAATTAGTATATGTGAAAATTAGAGTTTTGGAAATCATTTGGCTTACAAAATAGCTACCCTTATGGACATGAACAAAGATCAATGTATTCATACTTGATTTGTTTGCCCGTACTTTCTTGGAATAATTACTATTTTAGGCTCACTGTGATCTAGAAATCAATATGCTTGATGAGGCATTTTAGGAAGAGGAAGCGAAGAGACTTTGCTTATCATTTGTGCAACTAGGTTGTTTTCTTGTGTTTGTGTCTTTGTGATAAGTGTTGGTTTTGAAATTGAGATAATTAGGGATGAAAATGAAAATGAAAGTGAAAATGTGATCTTTTATGTTATTATGTGCAGTTTCATTATGGTGTGTTTTTTTTTTGCATACATGAGGCCGAGGGAGCATGAGACCAGAAGACTTTGAAGCACAAAAAATGTAGACTTTGAAGCACAAAAAGAATGTAGTAGTGGATTTGCAAGTAATAGATTGTGGTTATTAGATGATTATTCTTGAATTGGTTTAATTGATCAACTTCCGGTTGTATTTGTATACATTATTTTATTAATTTTGTATTGATAAAGATCTTTCCTATTTTTACAATTATAATCTTAAAAGTACATTGTTTATATTCTTTTGTATGGTGTTTATATTTATTTTATAGTTATTTAAGAAATTGGTTCGGTTATTTTATAAACAAAAACATTGAATTCAACAAAAAATAATACCCCAATGGTAAAATGGTCATTTTATAATTCAACAAAACAATTCAGAGCTTCCAACCAAACAACATATTAAAAATTCAGATCTTAAAAATTTAGACCCTCTTAGAAATTCAGACCTCTTAAAAATTCAGATCTTAAAAATTCAGATGCTGCCAAACAGCCCCTTAGACACCTTAATCCAACACAGTATTGCCACATTTGTTAGGCAAAACACCTATTAGAGAAATTGATTGATGTAGTTTTATAACCAATTGCTTGAACATGTTAAAGATGACGTGGGATGAAACACACAGAGGAAACTACTATTGTGGGTCACTTCTTGTATTATTGGTAAGAAAAAGTCTTGTAATTAACAATTTTATTTATATTATTACAAGAAAACTAATTAATCATGATTTTGTTTACATAACAGTTGGATTATTTCGAGTTTATGAGAAATGATAAGAAAGAAAAAATACAAATACATTCAATACATTTTTGGGATTATGACATGATGGTGAAAAGGTAAAAAGTTGAGTTATTAAATAGTGGTGACTTTGGAACATTATAATGAAATGATGCTATTATAGAGAGTGATGAAGAATCTGACACTGATGAAAATAAAGATATGAAACTTGATGTAACTTTATAATTTATATATTTAATAATATTCACATTGTGAATCTGTAATGTATTAAAGATACATTTTAAAAAGTCATTCACACTGTTAATATGTTTTTAGTTAAAGATAAATAATATTCACATTGTGAATCTATAATGTATCAAAGACACTTTAAATACAATAGTATAAAATTCACATATAAATCTACATTCACATTGTGAAGCTGTAATGATTAAAAAAAAGAAAAAAAAACTCTTATTAAACTGTATTCATATTGTGAATCTAACATCATGCTTATTCATGCAACTAGATGTGTTTGTTAGGTTTCGGAATTTGTTGTGTCAATGTTGTAAATTTCTGAATTGTATTAAGTCTTTGTTTAATTCCGAATTTAGTATGTTGTGTTCGAAATTTTATGTATCCTTTCAAGTTCTCTTTTCACGCCCTATATATAGAGGACTTGTTAGTATAATAATCATGTTGTTCTAAGGAGCATTACATAGAATAGTTCTGAACTCTTGTAACGAACTGTTCTTCAGTACTTATTAATCAAACCAGATCTTATTTACTCTCTGTTGTTCAAATCCTTTATCGCAATTATGTTGTTGACATTTTCGTTATAGAATCTTTTGATCTTTAAATTCTAATAAGTGGTATCAGAGCGGGAGATCTTGTGAACTTGTTTTGAGTTAGGTGTTATTCGTTTTTCTCAGATTTACTTTTATTTTCAGATCGATTCTGCAATTTGCAATTTCTTATTTGCAACTTGATCTTAGATTTTAAATCAAAATCTTTCATAGTCACTTTGTTACTTAATTCAAGTTTACATATTAGGTTCTATAATCTTTTCTTGTTAAAATGTCAAAAGAGGATTCTCATTCGTTCTCTTTCAATCTTCCAAGTAGTATTTGTATAATCACAAGAATTCTCATGCTCTTTCCAGAAGATTATGAAGTATGGGCTCTTCACTGTGAAGATTATTGTGTTAGGAATTGAAACACATGGATCTAGCATTTGGCACACAATAACTAAAGAAACATACAAATATTCCAAAACAAAAGCTGGAATCAAAACTCAAGTAGATTACAATGCTCTTATCGCAGAAGAAGACGTTCCAAATGGTGAAAATGACAAGTTAATTTTGCAATCTGAAGGCAATGAGAATCATTCGATTCGCTCTTCCTCCAGATACTTTTTGATTGGTCAATTCGTATGATACACCAAAGAAGATTTGGGACAGATTGAAGGAACTGTATTTTGGTGTTGACGATTTAAAGCATTCTCTGCAAACAACTCTTTTGTCAGAATTTGGTTCTTTTAAGCAAAAGCCATATGAGAATTTGGAACAAACTGTTAATCGTTTCAATCATCTTTTAAGAAGACTACTTAAAAATAATCTGAAGCGTCAATATATTGAACAAAAAGTAACTTTTATGAACAGTCTCAGATCGGAATGGAAGACAATTGTGTCAACAGTCAAAGCGCATGAATAGTTTAAAAATTACTCTCTGGCCAAATTAGCTGGAATTCTGAAGTCTCACGAAAAAGTCATGAAAGAAGCAAAACTCATTTCTGATGTTGGTTCATTGGCATTGGTTACTAAAAGTGAAAAACAAAAGAAGTCAAAAGTAGTCATTAAAGAATTTGAATCAGACATTTCTGATGATGAACTTTCAAAGGAAGACAAGGTGTTAATGGTGACGAATCCAAAGAAATTCTTCAAGAAAAATTTCTCTCGTTTCAAAAACAGAGGAGATTCAGGAGGAAACATTTATAAGCAAGGGAATTCAAGTTCAGAAAAATCAAAAGAGGAAAATTATAAGGGTTTTTAAAAGGATGAAGAGAAGAAGGAGAAGAAGTTGCTGGGAGATTTTGGTTATGATTGTAACTATTGTCATGGTAAAAATCATTTTGCAAAAGAATGTATGTCGAGGAAGATGAGTGAGAAGGAGGAAAATAAGGATGAAGCATATTATGTGTAGATGATTGAGAAACTCCGAAAGAAGATTGCAACAAAACTTGTTTTGTTAGTTCAAGAAGAAAGTGATGAAGGCCAAATAGAAGTTTGGCCAACAGATTCCAAAGATGAGGAAGTCAGGAGGCCTACTCATGGGGAATGTTTTGTGGTTAAATCAAAAGATAAAAGAGAAGAAGGAAGGTGTCTGATGGTGCAAGACATTCGTTCGGAAGAGAAAGAATATTTCGCCGATGGAGGGAAGACTTCTGAAGGAGGAAAGGGTTATGATAATTGTTTTTCTGCGTAATCAATCAAGGAGCAGGTGGCTGACTGTGCGAAGGTTGTCGATAAGGTACATTCTATCCTTAAATATCTTAATATTCTTGTTTCTCGTTATGATAATGAATTGAATGATTTACGATATACGATTTCTGATTTTAGTGATAGCTTTAAAAGAATTTGTATTAGTAATTCTAATCTGAATGATAACCTTAATAGGGTTTCTTTTAAAAATGAAGAGAGAAGAATAAAAATAGAAGCATTGAAGGTTGACTTAAATAGAAGTAGGGATGATGTAATTTTACTAAAAAGAGACACTAGGGTAATTTAGAAACAGCGTAATATTTTTTGTCTGATTGCCAAACGATTGTACTTTAATATTACTCAACTTCAGTTAGATTGTGAAATAGGGAATAACATGCATAAAATGATTTTACCTTTTATTGAATTAAAAGAGGATGAAATAGATGTTGAATGTTACAGGTGTGAATCAATGGTTTCATCTAGTGAAAGTGTTTCTGATTCATACAGGGTTGGACTTGAGAAAAATGAAGAATACATTAAGTCCAAAGAAAACAAAAAAATGATGAAAGATATTTTAACCGAAGAGGATAAACAACATATCAAAATGAGTGCAGTACAGAAACATAACTTGTTGTGCAAGAAATTAAGTTCAAAAAATAGACTCAATTCCGAGACTGTTCATGAATTTGATGAAAGCGAAATAAGTGAAATTTATGTTGAAGATGAAATTGATTGTTCCTCTTTTGTGAAAAATATGAATGAACCTAAAACAAATCTGATTTTTGAAGATTCAATTGAGTTTATTGAAATTGTTAAGAACAAAGGTTTGAAAAATTTAGAAGAAATGGCAACTATTTTTCCAAAAGTTCCGAAAACTCCAAATCAAGTTTTTGTGACAACTGGACTAGACAAAAGTGATACACCAGAATTAACATCAATGGTGAATCTTGATAATGAAAAAGAAAGTGTTGATTGCTTTTGGTCCAAACCAATTGATAATGCTCATGAAACAAAAGGACTTTCGGAAAAGACAGCATGGAAAACAAAAGGAAAATATGTTTTGGAACCTTTGAGTCGTGTGAATTACAACTATGATGAGGTTGGACCAAGTGATGCAAAAGAGATTCCAAGTGATATTTCAATGGAAAAGGATGAGAAGTTGAAAAGAAACGAGAAACCAAAAGTCAATGTTCGGAAATCAATTGAAGAAATAATTGCAAAGAAGAAAGAAATGAATGCTAGATATAAAAAGAATTTGATTAAAAGGAAACAATTTTGGAAGAATAAAGAAAATTATAATGAAAATAAGAAAGTTCATGTTCATTCTCAGAAAACAAATCTGAATTTTGTTAATTCAACAAAATTTTAACATCCCAAAAATCATGACCAAAATTTTTCATTTTAAATATATTAATTATGAAACCATTTGTCTGAAAACAACCATAGTATCAATTCATATCAAAACCAGAGTATCAGTAGTCAAATCATATCATGATAAAACAATGTCAGAGTAAAAATCCCAGAAATCTCATATGCGGAAAATCGTGTGTGTGATGCGCTGCTACCGTGCCGGCTCCTTTCCCTTCGAAGAGGAAGTACCTGAAACCAAAACTGAAAACCGTAAGCACAAAGCTTAGTGAGTTCCCTCATCATACCACATACCATAAACACATAATGCATATCCCTCAGTATCTTTCGATCGGAATCTGACTGGCATAACCGGAAGCTGGACACCCCTTCGGTATCTTTCAATCGGTAACCTGAAGCTAGCCTCCCCTTCGGTATCTTTCAACCGGTAACCGGGAGCTGGCCTCCCCTTCGGTATCTTTTAACCGGTAACCGGGGACTATTTCACCCCTACCACTATCACATAGTAACATAACATACTGGCACATATAGCATAACAGATAGTGGCATACCAGACAATTATCAAAAAGACAATCATCTAACTAACAACTTCTACTAGTGGGCCGACATTGTGGCCTTAGACCCACTCCTATTGGAAGGTAACTCACCTCAATGCCGTGAAGTAGCTGAACTGTCCTCAATGCTAGGATCAACTCTCCTCAAACTCCTACACATATCATCTCTTTTAATTACTCTTTGAAACTTATAACCCCTTTAAGGGTCAACTCTGGTTAATGGTCAAGTCAAAGGTCAACACTCTGGTCAAAGTCAACCTTCTGGTCCAAGTCAACATTCTGGTTGACTCAACTCGCCGACTTGGTCTGTCAACTCGTCGAGTTCCATGATTCAGAGAATCTCGAACTCGCGATCTAACTCGTCGAGTTACCCTCTAACTCGCCGAGTTTATCCTTATGACAGAATCGGGACTTTCCATTTGAACTCGTCGAGTCCTTCCATGAACTCATCGAGTTCCCTTTCGTACAATTCGGGGCATTTCACTCGCAACTCGCCGAGTTCATCCTTGAACTCATCGAGTTCCTCTTCGTATATGTTAGGACATTTGCTATCAACTCGCCAAGTTCATCCTTGGAATCATCGAGTTCTTTGATCTTCAAGTCCATAAACACGTCTAACTCGTTGAGTCATCTTCTAGACTCAACAAGTTTGCTTAGTAACAGAAAAGGTTGGGGGAACCACGACCCAACTTGTCGAGTCCTAAGAACGACTCGTCGAGTTCCCCACATTCCATATAGCCGATTTTAGTCGGGCTTAATGCATCCAAAACGTAGATATGGCCTCCTAGGGTCGATATAACACGTAAAGTTACAAACTTTACATTCATGCATGGGTTATCTAGCTCAAAAGGCCCTAAAATGATGTTACAAGTTGCATGGGACTCCCATGGCCATAAAGTTGGCACCTTTATGCCATGGAGTCCCTCAAAGGTTCCAGATCTGAAGTCAATACCCAAAAACATGCTTGCATCCATGAATGGTTCCAAAACATGCTCCCAAAAGCCCTAAAATACTCCATGAAGAGATCTAGTAAAAGAATAGTCAAGGTATAGACTTTATACCTCAAATGAACTGGAAATGGAGCATAAACTCTGGATCTACTTGTTTTCTCTTGAACCCCCAAGCTTCCTCTTCCTTTTCAAGCTTCAAAATCACCAAGAACACACAACAATGGCTCAAGAACACTCATAATGGGTTAGGGTTTCGTGACTAAGGTTTGGAGGTGATGGAGGCTGTAGTTGAGGCCAGATAAAGTGTTTAAATAGGGTGCAAACCCTAAAAATTAGGGTTTCACTCTGGCAGCTCTACTCGTCGAGTCGAGGCTATCGACTCGTCGAGTAGACTTTCAAGTTCCGCGTCCAAACTTCTCCTATTCCTACTCGACGAGTTTGGGGCCTCCAACTCGTCAAGACCCTTTGCAAAAATGAATAATTCTTTATTAAAATACATACCAGGAACCGGGCGTTACAAATCTCCCCAACTTATTTTAGACTTCGTCCTCGAAGTCTGTTGCATCCAGAAATAGCTCGGGGTAGTGCTCCCTCATCTCGTCCTCCGGCTCCCAAGTCCATTATGAGCCCTTGCGGTGCTGCCATTGCACCTTCACCAACTAGACCTTCTTCTTTCTCAGATCCTTCGCCTTCCTGTTGAGGATGGCTACTGGTCGCTCAATGTAGTTTAGGTTGTCATCCACCTGAATATCCTCTAAAGGCACTACCACAGAGTCGTCTACCAGGAACTTCCGTAGCTGGGAGACATGAAAGGTACTGTGGATCTGACTAAGCTCGGCTGGCAGATCCAGCCTATATGCCACCTTGCCCACCCGGGCTGCAACCATGAAAGGACCAATGTACCTGGGGCCCAACTTGCATCGCTTCCTGAACCAGATGACACCTTTCCAAGGTGACACCTTCAGGAGGACCATATCCCCGACCTGGAACTCCAGGTCCGATCGGCGTAGCTATTCTGCCAACTCTGAGTAGTCTGAAGCTTGCTCCTGACCTGCTAGATCCTCTCTGTTGTCTTGAGCACCACTTCGGTACTCCCCATGACCCTCTGTCCAACCTCACCCCAGCATATCAGGGTTATGCATTTCCTCCCATATAACATCTCGAAGGGAGGGCGATCGATGCTCGCGTGGTAGCTATTATTGTAGGAAAACTATGCCAAGGGAAGGTAGGTGTCCCAGCTACCACCAAAGTCTAGAATGCATGCCCGCAGCATGTCCTCCAAGGTCTGGATGGTCCGCTCACTCTGACCATCCGTCTGAGGGTGAAAAGTTGTGCTAAAATGCAAGCGAGTACCCAACTCGTCATGGAATTTCTTCCAGAATCTGGAAGTAAATCGCACGTCTCGGTCAGAAATCACGGAAACTGGCACTCCGTGATGGGCTACTACCTCCCTGATGTAGATGTCGGACAACTTCTCGGCCGAAATGCTCTCCTGAATTGGGATGAAATGAGCACTCTTGGTCAACCGATCCACGATGACCTAAATCGAATCCACCCCTCGTGCGGTCCTGGGAAGCTTTGTGATGAAATCGATAATAATATCTTCCCATTTCTACATAGGGATATCCAACGGCTGTGTCTTTCCGTGAGGCCTCTGGTGCTCGGCCTTGACCTTCCTACAGGTCAGGCATCTCTCGACGTATCAGGCTACATCCCGATTCATGCAGGGCCACCAGTAATCAGGACGAAGATCTCTGTACATCTTCGTAGTCCCGGGATGGATAGAAAACCCGGATTTGTGCGCCTCCTCCATCATAACTTGGCGCAAACCTCCATGATATGGAACCCAAACTCTACGGTGTAGTGTCAACAACCCGCGGATATCATAGTCGAATGAGGAAACCTGACCCACAATATGCTCGCTCTTCCGATGTTCCTCCTTCATAGAGTCCTGCTGGGCCTCCCGGATCGGCTCCAAAAGCGGAGTCACTACCGTCATCCTTAAGAAAATATCCCTGATCGGGGATGCCTTGCGGCTAAGCACATCGGCCACAACATTGGCCTTCCCGGGTGATAAAGGATTTCACAGTCATAATCCTTCACCACATCTAGCCACCGACGCTGCCTCATGTTCAGATTTGGCTGATCCATGAGGTACCTCAAACTCTTGTGATCCGTGTAAATGGTACAACGGACCCCATAGAGGTAATGCCGCCAAATATTGAGGGCGATGACAACCGCCTCCAGCTCCAGATCGTGCGTCGGGTAGTTCGCCTCGTGAGGCTTCAGCTGTCTCGAGGCGTATGCGATGACGTGCCCCCTCTGCATCAAGACTGCGCCCAAGCCTGAAATGGACGTATCGCAGTACACTACAAAATTCTCCACGTCCTATGGCAGGGCTAAGATTGGCGCCTGGAACAACCTCTGACTCAGTGTCTCGAACGATGCCTGCTGCTCAGGCCTCCAGCGAAATACAACGGACTTCTTCGTCAGCCGGGTCAAGGGTACCGCTATCTTGGAGAAGTCCTGAATGAATCTCCGATAATAGCCTGCTAACCCAAGGAAACTCCGAATCTTAGATGGAGACTTCGGAACCTCCCATCTCATCACGACCTCCACTTCGGCCGGGTCAACCAAAATCATGTTCTAGTTGACAAGGTGCCCTAGAAATTGCACCTCGCACAACCAGAACTCGCACTTGGAGAACTTGGCGTACAAGCTCTCCCTCCTCAGGGTATCCAACACCTCTCGCAAGTGCTCCTCGTGCTGCTCCTGCGTCTTGTAGTAAACCACAATGTCATTAATAAAGACTATCATAGACTGATCCAACATCGGTCTGCATACGCGGTTCATGAGGTCCATGAACGCGGCAGGGGCATTGGTGATCCCAAAGGGCATCACCATGAACTCGTAGTGGCCATAGCGAGTCCGGAAAGCAGTCTTCTACACATCTTATCTCTGAATCGCATCTGGTGGTAGCCTAAACGCAAATCTATCTTGGAAAACCAAGATGCCCCCTGTAGCTGGTCGAAGAGATCATCAATCCTCGTGAGTAGGTAACGGTTCTTCACCATTACCTTGTTCAACTCCCGGTAGTCTATACACATCCGATGCGACCCATCCTTCTTCTTCACAAACAGAATCGAGGCTCCCCATGGCGAACTGTTCGGCCTAATGAACCCCTTGTCTAACAGCCCTTGCAGCTGTGTAGACAACTACTGCATCTCGGGAGGAGCCAGCCGATATGGTGCCTTGGCTATCGGAGCTGCACCAGGGACTAGGTCGATCCTGAACTCCACCTGTCTCTCCGGAGGTATCCCAGGCAGCTCCTCTGGAAATACGCCCGGGTACTCTCGCACCATTGGCACATTGCTCATAGTCGTCTTGCCCGCCTCCCGAGTATCCATAACATAGGTGACGTACCATGTGCAACCCTGATGAAGGTAGCGCCTAACTCTCGCTGCTGAGCACAAAGCTAGTCCTCGCTGTAGCCTCTCGCCCTGAGTCACCAACTCTCCCCCACTTGGGGTCCTGATACGTACCAGCTGCTGTGCACAGTCGATCACTGCTCCATTAGGGCTCAGCCAATCCATGCCTATGATAACCTTGTTCCCACGTAACGGAATGGGAACCAAATCTACGAGGTAGCGCTCGTCATGCAATCTCAAGACGCAATCTCTGAAAACCTCTGATGTCCGGACAGATCGGTCGTCAGCAATCTCGACCTCTAAAGGACAATCTAACAAGCTTGAAGACTCAGAAAACCTATTGCTAAGAGCAATAGAGACAAATGATCGGGTAGCCCCCGAGTCAAATAACACCTGAACTGGGATGCTGTTCACATGGAACGAACCTAAATATAACACATAAACACAGAACATAAATATCATAACCGACATGTAATAAGAGCTAGGGAGAATAAAACATACCCGTCACCACATCCGGTGCGGCTCGCGCCTCCTCGGAGGTCAACTGGAAGGCTCGGCTCCTCACCACTGGAGCATCTGTCTTGCCCTGTCGGCCATCCGTGATCCGCAGGGTTGCTGGAGATGGCGCCGCCACTGGCGCTGCTGCTGTTAATCTCGGGCAGTTGGCCTTTTTATGGCCCTTCTGATTGCAATGAAAACAAATCAGTTCTGATGTCTGAAAGGTGAGAGTAGGGGCAGTACAATCCCTGCCAAAGTGCCCAATCTTGCCGCACTAATAGCAGCCCGATCCCCCAGTCCGGCAAACTCCCTCATGTGACCTGCCACATTTCCCACAGCGGCTCTGGCCCTGCTGGCCCTTCGACCTAGAGTCAAATCCCTTGGGTTTCTTCCCTGAAAACCCAGTACCCTGCTCAGTCTCCGCCTTCCTCTTCCTGATGTGCTCTATGTCAATCTCCCTCTCCCTCGCCCTCGTAATCATGTCATCCAATGTCGGGAATGCCGACTAGCTGACATGTTTCTGAATGTCAGCTCTCAACATGTCGTGGTAGCGGGTCTTCCGCATCTCCTCATCCCCAGCATACTGAGGCACCAATAAGGCCCTCCCCCTGAACTTGGCGGTAATCTCCGCCACCGACTCAGTCGTCTGCGTCATATCCATAAACTCCCTGGCCAGCTACTGAAGCTCCACAGCCGGCGCAAACTCAACCCTAAACCTGGCCACAAAGTCAGACCAGGTCATAGCCTCAGTGGTTGGGGCTCCCATTGTGTTACTGACCGCCTCCCATTAATCTCGAGCTCAGTCCCTCAAACACCCTGCAGCATATCGGACCTTCGACCCCTCAGGGCAGAAGCTCATCAACCGAGCAGACTCCATGTCTGCAATCCACCTCCTGACCATGATGGGGGTCCTTCACCCAGTGGAAGTCTGGTGCACCACATCCCCTGAAATCCTTGAAGGAGAGTGTGCGTATCCCTGACTGGCCAGATGCCATGTTGCTCCTGAACGCCCTGAGACGATCGTCCATCAGCTCAATGATCCCTTCCTTGATCAACCCGAAAATCACCGGGGTCGACTCAAGGATGCCTCTCGTGATCTCAGAAGCAATGAACTCACGTAGTCCCTCATCGACTGGCTCGGAACCCGATCCCAAACCTGATCCTGACCCTGAACCTCACGCTCTGTGACGTGTCACCACCATTCTGAAAAAAAAATATAATCGTCAGGGTCATACATAACCTCGAGAGGTCTCGCACACCACAAGTTCCCTGGTTCTATCTCAGCTCTCCTTGACTCAAGTACGGATCCTTTGCTTTCAGTAGTACGGGCCCATACTACCTTCCACATCTATCCGTACTTTCCTCAAGGTTTACCTTGACTTCACCAAGTCCCTTCTACTACCACTACTCGATGCACTAATCTCATCCTAGGCTTTCCCTAGGGTAACTCTCCGACCTACTCTCCGCCATCAACTGCATAAGAAATTCCTGCTACCTTTACCTAACTAGCTTGCGAATATCATTACATATCACTAAGACCAGATAATTCTTCGAATGAGAGGTCCTACCCTACAACGGTTGGACTCAGAAAAGAGTTACGAAATAGGACTAGACCTAACCTTCTAAAATTATTTAGTCCTCATAATATGTAACTTAATGTATTCGTTTACTAGTTAGTTAAAGATAACTAGAATTCATAAAAGCACAAAGCAAGCAACATTCAAGCATTGAGTAACCCAAACCAAGCATATCCTAATCAGGTTATCATATCACTGACTAATCAACTCTAGCATATAATTCAATAAGCACATATAGCAGGAACATAAGGCATCTTCCTAGATCCTTAGCCCTAATCTAGCATGCCGTTCTCATACACATACAACAGGCATATAAGGCATCCTTCCTAGATCCTCATCCCTAATCTAGCATGCAGTTCTCATAATCATATCATATATCATAACGTAACATGTATGGGTATCTTGGGGAAAACTTACTTGAGCTCGGCCGATAGCACGCATCACACACCTGTTCTTTATCAAAACTATTTATTTTACTTTTTAGAAAAATTATTTTATTGTAAAAATCTTTCAAACCCTCGATTTGAGTCCAGACACCCCGAAGGTGTGTCCGAATCCCTCAAACCAAGGCTCTGATACCAACTTGTAACATCCCAAAAATCAGGACAAAAAATTTTCATTTTAAATATATTAATTATGAAACCATTTGTCTGAAAACAACCATAGTATCAATTCATATCAAAACCAGAGTATCAGTAGTCAAATCATATCATCATAAAACAATGTCAAAGTACAATCCCAGAAATCTCATATGCGGAAAATCGTGTGTGTGATGTGCTGCTACCGTTCCGGCTCTTTTCCCTTAAAAGAAGAAGTACCTACAACCAAAACTGAAAACCGTAAGCACAAAGCTTAGTGAGTTCCCCCATCATACCACATACCATAAACACATAATGCCTATCCCTCGGTATCTGAATGGCATAACCGGAAGCTAGACTCCTTTTTGGTATCTTTCAACCGATAACTGCCTAGCATAATTGGGTGCTGGCCTCCCCTTCGGTATCTTTCAACCGGTAACCGGAAGCTGGCCTCCCCTTCGGTATCTTTCAACCAGTAACCGGGAGCTGGACTCCCCTTCGGTATCTTTCAACTGGTAACCGGGGACTATTTCACCCCTACCACTATCACATAGTAACATAACATGCTGGCACATATAGCATAACAGATAGTGGCATACTAGATAATTATCACAAAGACAATCATCTAACTAACAACTCCTACTAGTGGGTCGGCATTGTGGCCTTAGACCCAGTCCTACTGGAAGGTAACTCACCTCAATGTCGTGAAGTAGCTGAACTGTCCTCGGTGCTGGGATCAACTCTCCTCAAACTCCTACACATATCATCTCTTTTAATTACTCTTTCAAACTTATAACCCCTTTAAGGGTCAACTCTGGTCAATGGTCAAGTCAAAGGTCAACACTCTGGTCAAAATCAACCTTCTGGTCCAAGTCAACATTCTGGTTGACTCAACTCGCCGAGTTGGTCCGTCAACTCGTCGAGTTCCATGATTCAGAGAATCTCGAACTCGCGATCTAACTCGTCGAGTTACCCTCTAACTCGCTGAGGTTCTCCTTATGTCAGAATCAGGACTTTCCGTTTGAACTCGTCGAGTCCTTCCACGAACTCTTCGAGTTCCCCTGCATACAAGTCGGGGCATTTCACTCGTAACTCGTTGAGTTCATCCTTGAACTCGTCGAGTTCCTCTTCATATATGTTGGGACATTTGCTATCAACTCGCCGAGTTCATCCTTAGACTTGTCGAGTTCTTTGATCTTCAAGTCCATAATCACGTCCAACTCGCTCAGTCATCTTCTAGACTCAACAAGTTTGCTTAGTAACAGAAAAGGTTGGGGGAACTACGACCCAACTCGCCGAGTCCTAAGAACTACTCGTCGAGTTCCCCAAAGTCTAATTCCATACAACCGATTTTAGTCAGGCTTAACGCATCCAAAACGTAGATCTGGCCTCCTAGGGTCGATATAACACGTAAAGTTACAAACTTTACGTTCATGCATGGGTTATCTAGCTCAAAAGGCCCTAAAAAGAGGTTCACAAGTTGCATGGGACTCCCATGGCCACAAAGTTGGCACCTTTATGCCATGGAGTCCCTCAAAGGTTCCAGATCTGAAGTTAATACCCCAAAACATACTTGCATCCATGAATGGTTCCAAAATATGCTCCCAAAAGCCCTAAAATACTCCATGAAGAGATCTAGTAAAAGAATAGTCAAGGTATAGGCTTTATACCTCAAATGAACTGGAAATGGAGCATAAACTCTGGATCTACTTGTTTTCTCTTGAACCCCCAAGCTTCCTCTTCCTTTTCAAGCTTCAAAATCACCAAGAACACACAACAATGGCTCAAGAACACTCATAATGGGTTAGGGTTTCGTGACTAAGTTTTGGAGGTGATAGAGGCTATAGTTGAGGCCAGATAAAGTGCTTAAATAGGGTGCAAACCCTAAAAATTAGGGTGTCACTCTGGCAGCCCTACTCGTCGAGTCGAGGCTCTCGACTCGTCGAGTAGACTTTCAAGTTCCGCGTCCAAACTTCTCCCATTCCTACTCGACAAGTTTGGGGCCTCCAACTTGTCGAGTCCCTTTGCAAAAATGAATAATTCTTTATTAAAATACATACCAGGAACCGGGCGTTACAAAAATCCTTTAATCAAAAGACTGTTTCATCTCATATTCACAAGGCAAACTCAAACTTTTCACCGAATTCATTCTATTCAAAGAAAGAGAAAAACTCAAAAGATGTCAAAATTTCAAGTGAAAAGGTTTCTGATCAGGATGATACTCTTAAAAAGTTTAAAGCAAAAATCAAAAAGGAAGAAAAAGACTTTTCAAGAAAGATGGTTCCAAAATAGAAAAAGTTTATTCAAAGAAAATCATCTTTTGTTGAAGTAAATCTTTGTGATAAAAGAATGAAAGTTTACAAAATTGAAAAATGGATGAATAATTCTTTGATTAAATTATATTGGATCGACAAAACTAAGGTTTTTCCTGTTTACTTTTCGAAATCAAAAATCTCACAAGGGCCCAAGATGGCTTGGGTTCTTAAATATGTTTAATCCTTTGTAGGTTTTGTGTGACGGATACTTTGATTTAGAATGGTATATTGATAGTGGTTGTTCTTGTCATATGACTGGAAGGAATTCAGAATTAAGAGAGTATCAGACTTTAAAAGATGGAGGAAAAGTAAAATATGGAAATAATGAAACAGGTGAAATTAAAGGATATGGCATGATTTCAAATGGGGAATTCACAATTCGGAAGGTAGCTTATGTTGAAGTCTTGCAACACAATTCAATAAGTTTTTCTCAAGTAGTTGTAGGTACAGGTCTCAAAGTATCTTTTGATGAAGAAGGTTCAGAAATCATTCAAAAAGAAACTAATAATGTTATACTAAAATCAAAGAGAAAAAGGAGAAATGTATCCGCTTAATTTAAATCTGATTCAAGGCAACCCATCTATTTGTCTGCTTGTAAAAGCTTCTTTGGATGATAGTTGGTTGTGGCACAGAAGGCTATCACATCTTAACTTCAAAGATATAAATAAGATTATTACTGGTGATCTTGTTCGAGGCCTTCCACTTCTGAAGTTTGAAAAAGATCATTTGTGTGCTGCTTGTGAGTTGGGTAAACAAAGCCAAAAGAATCATTCTTCAATAATGAATACCAAAATAATCGAACCACTAGAATTAATGCATATTGATCTTTGTGGTCCATCTTCTATCCAACATTCTTTTGTAAGAAAGATGGTAACCATTTAATGATTGTTCAAATTTATGTTGATTATATTATTTTCAGATCAACAAATCCCAGCTTAACTGTTGAATTCCGAAATTTAACGAAAAGTAAATTTGAAATGAGTTCTATGGGTCCAATTAATTTTTTCTTGGATTGGATATAAGATAGAGTAGATAAGGAATATTCATCAACCAAGAAGATTTTACGAAGACTCTACTAGCCAAATTCGGTATGAATGGTGATTCAAAAATCAAAGTTCCAATGGCGTTTGGAACGAAGCTGACTCCTTCACTTGACAAACCTGCAGCAGATATTACTTTATATCGTCAGATGATAGGTTCTTTATTGTATCTAACTTCTAGTCGACCATATATAATGTTTGGTGTATGTTATTGTGCTAGGTTTCAAGCAAATCCAAGGGAACCGCATATGATGGCATTAAAGAATATATTCAGATATCTCATGAAAACATCTTCGCTTGGTTTATGGTATCCATCTAATTTCGGATTTTTTGTGCAGGCATATTCAGATGTTGATTTAGGTGGATGTGGTCTTGATCGGAAAGTACTACTGGTGGATGTCAATTTCTTGATGGAAAGCTTGTAAGCTGGAAATCCAAGAAACAAACTTGTGTTTCCTTATCAACTGCGGAAGTTGAATACATTGCTGCTGCTTTGTGTACTTCTCAAATAATCTGCATACAAAGTTAGTTACGAGATTATAGGATTACCATGAAAAAGATTCCATTGTACTGCGATTCCGAAAGTGCTATTTGCATTTGTCATAATCAAGTACAACATTCAAAGACGAAACACATTGCACTAAGATATCATTTTATCAAGGATCATGTTGATGACGTCAATATTGAAGTTCATTTCATCAGATCTGCAGATCAATTAGCTGATATTTTCACAAAAGCATTACCAGAAATATCTTTTAATCGGATCTTTCTAGGACTAGGCATGATTGAAGCTAAATCTGTTCTGAAGTCAACCGCTTAGCTCCGTTCAGAATTTACTGATCTCATTCCGAATCATTCCAAGCTTCGGAGGAAATCTGAATTTACTGTTCACATTCCGAATCATTCTGGGCTTCGGAGGAAATCTGAATTTACTATTCACATTCCGAATCATTTTGAGCTTCGGAGGCAATCTGAATTTACTGTTCATATTCCGAATCATTCTCAGCTTCAGAACAATTCTGAAGTCATTGTTCATTGCATAATCGTTATGATCTTCTGAATTTGTAAGTGTTTGTTTTTGCATTTAATTTTTCAAAAACTCAAAAAAAATCTTTTGTGTTTGCATTTAATTTTTCAAAAATCCAAAAATATTTTTTTATTTTTCCATTCAATTTTTCAAAAATTCAAAAATCCAAAAATATTTAGTGTTTGAAAAATTAAAAATACCAAAAATATTGTACTTCTATGGAATTGACGGTCGATATCATACATTCTTTCAACCATAACTTTTCACGACTTCCATGTTGTCCCTTGATTATTGAAGTAATATCTGCTTTGATATAGGGCTACAAATATTTTGTGTTTATGATCGTAAGTTATTGATACCATGATTTGCGTGATACCCACCATCCATTCTTTTCCAATCTCTTATTCTCCATTAATTCTAGTTCATATATTGTAATCCTAAGATTCCTGGTTAAAACCAACTAGGGTCGAGATTACAGAAAAGTCTGTGTTTATGATCTTGAAGTTGTTATCACCATGACTTCAATGAAACCCAACAAACAACTCCTTAATGAATTGACGGTGAATAATTTATCTCTCTAGATTTTCACTTACTGAATTGACGGTGAACAAATCTCTTGTTCTAGTTTTTTACTTAATGAATTGATGATGTACCAAAAATTGTTGATATCTCAAATATTATTTTGTGTGATCTTAGTGAGATGATTGAATCCAGATCATTTCTTCCAAATAGATCCAGCTTTTAAATTCAAAATTTTGAGATCTTTCTTTTATTCATCTTGGTGTTACATCCTATGAGACATGTTACAATTTATTCTTGATTCGGATCACATTGATCAATCAAGGTTTCGCATTTGTATCTCTGCTCTTATATTAAGATGCATCTACAGATGGAAACAAGCCTACCCAAGAACCTACTTAAAAGAATCCTTTCACAATTTCTTGACAAATTGGTAATCGTAATTCAACAGGAAACCACACAAGTACTTCTGAGTCTCTCTTGACTAAGAAGGAAGAGATCGTTGCCCGGGATCATACTATTTTTTATATCAAATAAATTTGATATGACAAATCCCACATTATTTAAATTTTCTTAATTCTTTTTCTTTGACACACTCTTGCACTAAAATCTTCGTGATTTTACAAACTCTGAATTCTGTTCTGAATGGTGTTACTATTTCGAAATGAAGAAATTCGAAGGCATGTTCAAATAAAGGTAATTCAAATGATGGCGCGTCCTTTTGTTTTCTCTGACGTATGTTTTGGACACACAAACGACGTTTGACGGTTACAGGGAATGTTAAGCTGGCATTTAGTTATTGGTTCTAATCGAGGCATGAAAGGCATGTGAAGCGGCAATTTTCTCTCACCACTCATCATCTTTGATTAAAAGGAAGCTATAACAATTTATTTTCTACCAGTTCAACTAAAAGTTTCAGTGCTTATCAAAATTTTTTCTACTATTCATCATCTTCTTCCACACTCATGGCTTCATTTGAGCATGAAGAAGTTCCTCTTGTTCATCTCTCACAGGCGTATTTGTTGGGACAATAAATAATAGATCGATAGATTCTAAACTGGAATATGAATCAAAACAATAAAATATATGATTGAAGTAATGTCGAATGATTAATAATCACTGCGTTAGAAGATCTCGATGAAGAACTTCTACTGTAAAGGCACGGTTGGGAATCACAAAACGATTAACCCTAAAACAATACATGCATGCAATATTTAAAGTCTAACCCTAACATCATAAAGACGGATGGACAAGCCCAAACCGTAAAAAGGCTAATTACATACATAATAAATTTGACACAATCTAATAAATAACCCAACAATCCCCCCCTTTGTGTCAAATAAGGAAGGCAGATTCTTCAGTGCTGTTGGCGCTTTTGAACTTTGAAAAGTAATGACATTAGACCAAGCAAAGTTTTGCGAACAGTGATATACCACTTAATCATATCTGTGAAACATTTCTTGTCAGCAACATCGTTCCCTTTGTAACCACTTGCTAATTCCAAAACATATTCTAGGCACAGAGTGAAATACAAATGCTTATTAGGCAGAAAGAAGCAACATCTTTGAAAATTCGCACCAGCCCTTTCTCGTATCTGGAATGCCATACTCCAGTTATCCTTCCGAATTCATCCCAGTTTCATCTTGTTAAGATCTTTCGGAGGCTCCTTTGGTAGCACTGTAGGTTTCTTTCAAAGAACAGTCGCAATCTCCACATCCATCTTACCAACTTCTTGGATGTAGCAAACCAACATTCTCTTGAGATGTGCAACAATAGGTTCGAATTTTTGTTCATCCTTCAGCAATAGATGCAACAGAGAAATCCATTTGAATGGGTTAAGGCAGGGCAGATCAGCGAGTGTAAATTCAAATACAAAACTCGTAGCTCCACGAGCAACCTTGAAACGACCATTGATAAAGCTCTCAGTTTCATTTGGTCCAAAAAATTTGACAACAGTAATCTTCTTTGAGCTCCAAGTTTGGTACTGAGGCTTCATGTGCTTGAGATAGGACGAGAAAAGCACCTTATCAACACCATGGTCCGAAAGAGGAGAATTCGCAATCTTCTCAAAGCTACGAAACTGAAAAGCCTTCTGAGTGATTGGTAGATCAAGCTACGAATCCAGAGAGTTCTCTAAATCAAACAATACCACGGGATCAAGCTAGTAAACATTTAGATTATCAAAGGCTTCGTTCAGAATAAGCTCCATAGACCAGGAAAGAAATAGAAGCTTCTGAGTTTCCAGGGTGTCTTGGGCTTCACGGGCTTCCCTTTTCTTGAGCTTCAGCTTCCTTGGCAATTCACAGATTCTCATCAATCTCTGCGTAACGAGACTTGCGTTTAAGATTTGCCCCTCATCCTCTTCTTCTTCATCATCACCATCAATCAACTTTTCTTTTCCTTTCGATCCCGAAGCTTCATTATCCTTCTGATCTTTTGGTTCCGACTTTTGTTCATACTTATCAGAGTCACCAGCTGGTTTCTTGATTTCTACACTAGATGCCTTCTTCGCTTCTCCCCCTTGTTTCGGAAGAGTACCCGATGTCGAAACACCTTCTATCCGATCAAACATAGAGAATACTGGTCGAAGTTTGTCAGCCAAATGTTGTCGAACAGAGACTGTGAACATAGAATCACGAGTCTCGATGAGAGTTTGAAAATACTGATTAACATCGGTGACAACACTTTTGACCACAACTTTTTCAGACTTGAGCTCTTCTATCTCCTTGTTGGCATGAGAAAGGTGGGCGGAAACAACTTTCACTTTTTCAGTTTTGATGGCAAGCTTATCCATGAGAGCATTTTCAATAGCAAGATCTGCTTGAAGATTTTCAATCTTGGAAGTGATCGACGTTTGCAGCTCTGCATTATCAGTCTAGATGCTAGTGCGAACCTTGGAAAGAGCGTCTTTCTCGGTTTGGAGAGTTGTACCAAGGTTCGTAATTGCCTTGTTTGCAGCAGCTATGTTTCATTCCGAAGAAGTTCGAAAGTCTTCCATAAATAGTTTAACATCAGAAAGTAGTGTATCGACTTTTTCGGTCGTATCACGAACAATATTTTCAGAATGCTCAACAGCCTTTGTCGATTTAGCAAGACTTGAGGCATGCTCCTTTGTGAAAGTTTCAATTAAAGCTTTGACAGACTCGTAGGAATATTCATTATTGGACGAAGTTTTGGAAGACACAAGGAGAGTATCCAACTTATCATTGAGGGCTTCGAATTTCCCCTTCGTCATAGGTGCATCTTCGTCATCACTAGATGGTTGGACATTGAATGGGTTATAGTGGAAGCCTTGTAAATAATCCCGATCATCACCGAACATCGCATCAGGATCATCAGTTCTTAGAGGTGAGATGGGAGAGAAATCAGGACCAACAGTGACACCAGAAGCACCTGCCCTCGTATCAGATACGTTGACAGTTACTGGCGGTGTACTAGTGGTTGTTGTAGTTATTGCCGTAGAATCTGTGAAAAACGAAGCAGATTGTGGAACCGAGACTTGTGGCTGCGAAAATCCAACAAAGATGTTCGGACATGGAGCAATGGTAATTGGAGTGGTGGTTTGAGTAGGGGTGTGATTCGTAGAATATGGAGGAGTAAAGCCCTGAAAGAAATCTTATGTGAAAGGAACAGGGGTGGGCATGGAAAAAGTTACCTCCGGATTGGTCTCAGTAGCAGATGGTTGCGAGGTCACAACTGTATCTTCAGTTTCATGCTAGACGTGCTCTGTTCTCCGAGCATCAGAAATGGTATGAGAATCCGAATCCTCTTCAGGAACAGGAGTAGGAGACCTTGTCTTGCGAGCCGGTTTCTTAATTTTCTTCGTCAGAACTTGAGCTGGTTCGGAAGGTCCAACTTTTGGCTTTCGCTTACCTCCCCTAGGCTTGTTCGCTTCCTCCAAAGCCTTTTGCATCTCCGGTGTTAAAGGACGAGGACCTGACGCAGGTTTCTTTTTGTATTCTTTAATAACCACATTGTCTATCGGAACATTAAGAAGCATGGTGTTTGGAAGTGATCCAATAAAGGCGAACTTCATAGGATCAGACACGATGATGTTCAAAGTGTGAAAGATCAGAATACCTGCAACGATACATCCCTGAGTCACCAGAATATTGAGTTTAGAGATGGCTCTGTGGACGATGACGGACCAAAACCGAGCACACGAAATCTCCGAGTGCGAGTACTCTGAATCAGTTGCGCCCAAAGGATGGAACCACAATCCAAGTTGATCCCATGATAAAGTCCATACATTATAGTGCAGAAGAGCTTACTTGCACTGTCCGAGCCTGTGACCCTTTCTGAAAAACTTTTGAAGATAAGAGTAAACAGTTCGTTCCACATTGGAGGAAGGTTGGGATTTTTGAACTTGGATAGAACGGTCAGATTTCCCATGTAACCCATCTGGTAGAACATCTCCAGTATGGAAGAAGAAGAGATTGACTCCGGATCAGCCATATCCCTAGTTTGAGTAAACCCTAGCAGTCGGTTGAATCGAGACATGGAGATTGATGTTTTACGGGAAGCGATCTCAAAGGTAATCACTGAGTCACCTTCCTGATAACTTGCAGTTGAGTATGCCTTGGACAGATGGACCAAGGGAACACCTTCTGACACCGTGAGAGCGTGAGACAGAGGAGAGTGACGAAGACACTCGATTAAAGGTTTGAGGGATTCTTCATACTTGGATGAATCGAGATCAAGACATAGATATTGGTTGGCTTTGATGTTCAGAAGTGTCGACGAGGCAGTCTGTTCAGCAGCAGATAGAGTTTCTGTCAAGGCAGCCATTGATGCAGTTGAGAAGAAGATGAATAGTGTAGTATTTTGCTTTAGAGATTTTGAAATTGGTGTGTAAAGCAATCTTCAATTTTTCCTTATATACGATATGGCTAGAGAGAGAAAGCCAGCTGTAAGATGGTTCAATACCCTGAAAAGTTGCATGTAAAAGTGTGACTGACAGGCATGATGTCAGGCGGTGTAACTGACAAAGCGTGATGTCAGGAATTTTGAAAATTTCACATGCCTGAATGTTGCCGTTTCAGTTCTGCACGTTCGTAATAGCTCTCCATTTTCTGTTCTCCGAATCTTAAAGTAACCATTAGGACTAAGAACCAAACTTTTGGAAAATCACAAGGATTTTCGTGCCAGAGTGTGCCAATAGATAAAGAAATAAAACAAATAATATCTGGGATTTTGTGATGTCAATAAATCGACATGAAAACAGTTGAATCCTGGGCAACGATCTCTTCCTTTGGAGTCAAGAGAGACTCGAAAGTGTCTGTGTGGTATCCCGTTGAATTACGATCATTTGTTTGTTGAGAAACAGTGAAAGGCTTCTTTTCATTAGGCTCATAGGGTGGCTTCATCTTCAACTAAACTCCGAAACTCAACATGATTCCGAACGTTCGGAAGAAGTAATTGTCTGACTAGTGTAGTCATAATAACAAGTATGCTTTGAAATTATTATAGCGACAGGATAATATAGAAATCTCAAGAAAAATAAAAACTGGATCATTAGGTCTAGAACATTTCATTAAGATCTTGCAAAAATAAAATAATGAGATTTCAAGGTACAAGCCATGAAGGTGGATACTCGTCAATTCCATGGTGAAAAATCTAGAACATATTAATTGTTCACCACTGAAAATGGTTTTGGATTTTGGGTTTCACTCAGTTCGTGGTGATAACGAATTTAAGATCATAAACACAAAAGTTGTGTAACCATAAACCTCAGTGGTAAAATCTGAGAGTCTCAAGGGTTACAAGTGTGAAAGCGAATGTGATGGAGAGAGTATTGGAGGTGGTTCCGAAGAGAAGTGTACCTCTGCTATGAAAGAATGACTAAGCAGTCAACTCTTAACTAAATATGAGAAGAGTAAGGTAGCTCAATGAATTATGTGAATTTTCAGCCTAATTGGGAAGAAACGATTGGTATTATCGATTCATTAAGGCTTCAAACATAGAGTCTCAGAGGCTTCGGACAACATGCAACAACATGCTTCTAGGGACACTTAGCTAGTACATAGTATCAGAGTTGTATACCTGCCCCACCTTTCTGAATTGAGATGACTAAATGGTACCTAAGATAATACAAATTTAAAAATAACACACAAATAAATGAAACATAAAAATATTTTTATAGTTTTCAATTTTCTGAAAAGATAAAACAAGAAAGAAAATATTTTTGTATTTTGGATTTTTCTTGAAAAAGGAAATAAAAACAGAAAAGAAAAATATTTTTAGATTTTGAAATTTTTCTGAAAAGAAATAAAAACACAAATTATTTTTGGATTTTTGAAGGTTTCTAAAAAAGAAAATAACAGAAAATAAAATACAGAAAATATATAATATACAAAGGATAGATGATGTTTTGAATCCGAGATGAACAGTTGACTGGGAGTGGCTCCGAGCGTTCGGACCCGTTTGGAGTGTGAACAGTGAGTTACAAGTACCTCCGAGGGTTCGGACCTATTCACAGCGTGAACAATATACTCTGAGTGACACCGAGAGTTCGAACCCATTCGCAGTTTAACCAGTGCTTTTCGCATGCGAAGCTGGTTTCGGGAACAGAGTTTGCTTCTATCATTCCTAAGCCATGTAGAATACGATTGAAAGTTTGTTCAGGTAAGGCTTTCGTGAATATATCGGCCAGTTGATCAGCAGATCTTACAAAATGAATTTCAACGTTTCCATCCTCCACATGATCTTTTATAAAGTGATACCTCAATGCTACATGCTTATTCTTGGAATGTTGCACTAAATTATGGCAAATGCGAATGGCACTTTCGGAATCGCAATATAAGGGGATTTTCTTCATATTAATCCCATAGTCCCTAAGCTGACTTTGAATCCAAATCACTTGTGAGGTACAAGAGGCAGCTGCAATGTACTCAGCTTCAGCGGTAGACAAGGAGACGCATGTTTGCTTCTTTGACTTCCAAATTACGAGTTTGTCGTCTAGAAATTGACATCCTCCAGTTGTGCTTTTCCGATCAAGACCGCATCCACCGAGATCAGCATCAGAGAATGCTTGCACAAATAAACCTAAGTTGGAAGGGTACCAAATTCCGAGAGAAGATGTTCTTTTTAAGTATCAGAATATATTCTTTGCTGCAGTCATATGGGGTTCGCGAGGATTTGCCTGAAACCTGACACAATAGCAAACAAAAAACATAATGTATGGATGACTAGCTGCTAGATACATCAATGATCCTATCATTTGTCGATAAAGAGTCATATCACCTGCTGGTTTGTCCAATGACGGTGTAAGCTTCGTTCCGAATGCCATTGGAACCTTGACCTTCGAGTCTCCCGCCATTCCGAACTTCGCTAGTAAAGTCTTCGTATAAGCCTCCTGGTTGATAAATATTCCCTCTTGACTCTGTATAATATTCAAACCAAGGAAAAATTTAATCGGACCCATTGAGCTCATCTCAAACATAGTCTCCATCAAGTTTCGGAATTCAACAGTTAATCTAGCATTAGTAGATCCAAAAATGATATCATCAACATAGATTTGGACAATCATCAGATGGTCACCATCTTTCTTACGAAAGAAGGTTGGGTCGACCGAGCCTTGTTTAAACTTAGATTGTTTTAAAAATCTACTGAGAGTTTCATACCATGATCGTGGTGCTTGCTTCAGACCATAAACCGCCTTATCCAGAATATAGCAGTGGTTCGGATATTTCTCGTTTACGAACCCCGGTGGCTGTTCCACATCGACTGTTTCTTCCAATTCACCGTTCAGAAATGTACATTTGCCGTCTATTTGATAGACTTCAAAATTTTTATGTGTTGTATAGGCAAGAAAAATGCGAACATATTCGAGCCTCGCAACCGGTGCGAATGTTTCTTCATAGTCTATGCCTTCTTCTTGACAGTAACCCTTCACAACTAACCGAGCTTTGTTTCGTATCACATTCCCCTCCTTGTCAAGCTTATTGCAAAACACCCATTTTAGTCATACCACAGAAACATCCTTCGGAGTTGGGATTAGTCTCCATACATTGTTTCGTTCAGACTCATTGAGCTCATCCTGCATAGCTTGTACCCAATTAGAATGATCAAGAGCAACCTTAACATTTTTGGGCTTAATTTTGGAGATAAACGAATTGAACATGCAAAATTCCATCTTTGAAAATAATGCAGTCAGATTCGCCTTTTGTTGAGCTCTGGTAAGAAATCCAGAAGATGCTTCTCCAATTACTTGAGTTTTAGGATGATCTCTAGTCCATTTGGTCAATGGGGGGTAGTTCGGATCACAGGATGGATCCAATTCGACATTCACTTCTTCAAATTCCGATTGAACGTCAGAGTCATTATTTTTGTTCTCATTCTCCCCCTGGAATGTTGCATGTGGCTCTTCATTTGGAATAGGATTCTCCCATTGGATTGGACTTCCAGGGTTTACATGAGGAGTTAAATGCTCCCCCTGAATAAGTGTGCTTGATGTGGAGGTTGAGTTAGAACCCTCCCCCTGAATTGGAGCATTCGTAGCTTGTGGTTGAGATGGAATGTTAGAAGACTTCGGACTAGGTGGTTCGTTTTCAAGATCCTTCGCAGCGTCATCAATATTCTTCTTTAGTTCATCTTCCTTATTATTTGCTGCCTTTGATTCTAAATAGATCGCCTTTTCTGGCTCATCAAACAGGTTCATGAATTCCTCGTAAAGGTTTGAAAGAGGAATCGTCACTGGATTGATCGTGGGAAAAATCTCCTCTGATTGAGAATCAGTCTTCTTCTACTTCTTTAGATAATTTTCGTCAAAGGTGACATAATAGGTTTCTTCTATTCTTTTGGACTTTTTGTTGAGAACCCTATATGCCTTCGAAGTCAGAGAGTACCCCAAGAAGATTCCTTCGTCAGCTTTCACATCAAACTTGTTCCTTTGCTCTTTAGAATTGAAGATAAAGCACCTGGAACCAAAGACATGAAAGCACTTGACGTTAGGTTTTCTTTTATTGAGAATCTCATAAGGGGTGATTGAAAATCTTTTATTTATGAGAGATCGATTCTGAGTAAAGCAGGCTGTTCCGATAGCCTCAACCTAGAAGTAGAGCGTCAAGTTTGCAAAAGATAACATGGTCCTCGCAGCTTCGTACAGAGACCGGTTTCGTCTTTCAACAACTCTGTTATGCTGAGAAGTGTAAGGAGCTAAGAAGTTATGAGCAACTCCCTTTTCAGTCAGGAATTCTTCAAACACTTGGTTTTTGAACTCCGAACCTTTATCGCTACGAACGTTCCGAACTAGCTTTCGTAGTTGAAGCTCGATTTGCTTGATAGTCCTTAAGCTTGAAAGTGGCTTCTGATTTCTGTTTAAGAAAATAAACATAGGTAAATTTGGAAAAATCATCAACAATAACTAGAATGTATTTTTAACCACCAATACTCTCGATGGCAGAAGTACTGCAAAGATCTATATGTAACAGTTCAAGTGGCTCGATCACTTTGGTGTTGATGATTGTCGAATGACTTTTCCTACTCTGCTTTCCTAATTTTTAGGCAGCACACAAATGTTCCTTTTCAAACTTTAGAAGAGGAAGCCTCGCACATGATCACCAAGTACGAGTTTGTTGATATCCTTGAAATTTAGGTGCGAAAGCCTTCGGTGCCAGAGCCAACTATCATATGTTGATGCTTTCGTAAGAAGGAAAATAGCAGGCTTTCCTTTGATAGGATTCAGATTTAACGGATACATCTCGCCTTTCCTTTTGGACTTCAGTAGCACTGTTTTGGACTTCTTTTCAATAATCTCAAATCCCTCATCATCGAACGACACTTTCAACCCGGTACCTACAACCAATTGAGAAACACTTATTAGGTTATGTTGCAGGCCTTCTACATAGGATATCTTCCAGATGGAAAATTCCCCATTCGTAATCATGTTGTATCCTTTGATTTCTCCGAGTGAGTTGTTTCCAAACATCACTCATCCTCCATCCTTCAGCGATTTGAATTCCCTTAATTCTTCTTTCCTTCCCGTCATGTGACGTGATCACCCACTATCAATATACCATTCGGAGTCAAACTGCTCGTCACGAATCACCTACAAAATTCAGAGATATTTAGGAACCCAAAGTTGTTTGGGTCCACGTGAGGCTTTCTTAGAAACATGAAAAGTTATAGCTTCATCAACCAAGTAAGATCGTTTTACCAAAGTGGAATTCTCTTCTTTCGTGATTTTTAAAACGACAATCCTATTATTTTTAGGATTCTTTTCTTTGAAAAGAGATTTTCTTTGTTTAGCTTGAATTTGTTGTTTGACAACCTTTTTCTCAAACTTCTTTTCCTCCCTTTTCAAGTGTGCTTCGGATTTCTTGATGGGAGTTTTAGATTCCGAAACAACTTTTTCTTTGCCCTTAACATCTTTCGATGTGTTGGTAGATTTTGAAACGTTAGGATTTGTAGAAAAATAACGCTTAGTCTTTTCAAAAGGTTTCGTTTGTTTTGAAAATGATGGTTTTTGAAAAACTTTTGGTCTTGAAGCCTGTGATGACGAGGACTGGTGTTTTGAAAATCTTTTAGGATTCGGATTTGGAGAGACCTTCGCATTCGGATTTACAGATCTTTCTTGACTGACAAAATTGGAATTTTTGGATTTCCAGAAATGCTTTCTTTCTTTTAAGTTTTTCTGATATCTAGCATTTCTTTGACGTTTTTGAGCAACAAATTCCTTAGCTGACTTATGACAACTAGCCATAGGTTTCGTATTTCTAACACGAATGTCAGTCGGTTTGGATGACATATCATTTGGAACATTTTTGGTTCCACTCGAACTGCCTTTTTTGTAACTGGAGTTAACCTTGTTCAGTGGTTCTGCCACATATCTTCCCTTTGTTTTCCAAGAGGCCATTTCAGAAAGACCTTTGGTTTTATCTGCATTGTCTATGGGAGAGGACCAAAAGTACTCGTCACACCCATCAACATTGTCTTCTTCTACGGGGACGATAATTCTAAGGTTTGTTTCTTGTTCAGTCCAGAAGTTGCGAAAACTTGATTTTGGAACGGTTTGAACTTTCGGAAAAACTGTTGCCTTTTCTTTTAAAATCTTAGAACCTCCATTTTCAGAAATACGAACATACTCCACTGAATTTTCAGAAATTAAATTATTCTTAGGTTCAGGTTCACTTTTAACAAATTCAGAGCAATCAATCTCATCCTCCACATAAATCTCACTCATTTCACTTTCATCATCAAATTCAGATACGTTTTCAACATCAGGAGTATTTTCTGAACTCAATTTGGTGCATAATTAGTCAAGTTTCTATACAGTATCAGATTTAATTTGCTCTTTATCTTTTTCACTCAAAATTTGTTTCAACATGTCTGTATGTTCCTTGGACTGTATGTAAGCTTCAATTTTGTCCAGACCAATTTTGTAAGAATCAGTGACATCGTCAGAGGAGACAATGGATTCGCATTTGTAGCAGTCGGCATCGATTTCGTCCTCTTTCAATTCGATAAAGGGCAAAATCATTTTATGAATATTCTTACCTATTTCGCAGTCAAGATGTAACTTAGTGATATTAAAATAAAGACGTTTAGCAATCAAACAAAAAATATTTCTCTGTTTTAACAACCCTAAATTGTCTCGTTGCAAATAAATCACATCATCCCTAGACCTAGACAACTCCAACTCCAACTTCTCAATCCACATACGTCTCTCTTCACTTTTGTTCGTGACCTTGCTGATTTGATCAGTTAAGTTAAAATTACTTAAACGAGTTCTTTTTAGACTATCACTGAAACTAGAAACAATAAATTTTAAATCATCTAATTTAGTTTCATACCGAGAGACGGGAATATTAAGAGATTCGAGAATAGAATGTACCTTGTTAATTACTTTCTCTCACTCACTTATCTGCTCAGAAACTGGTTTTGCAGCGAAGCAGTTGTCAGAGACCTGACGGCCATCGGTAGTGTATCCTCTTTGAACCGAGACTTCACTGCGAACCTTCATACATTTTCCCTCGAACCCGGGGACATCGGACTTTGCTACGAAACATTCTCCATGTTTTGGCTTGCGAACATCTTCATCCTCTGAATCATTCGAACAAACTTCAACTCTTCCCAACTCGTCATCATCTTCCTGCACAATCAAAGCAGGCTTAACATTGTCAGCACTTTTCTTCCTTCTGATCTCCTCAATTTTCCGGAGATAGTAAGCTTCATCTTTATCTTCTACATCTTTCTTCTCTCTCAATCTTCGCAACATACACTCCTTGGACATAGCCATGACAATAGTTGCAGTCATATCCAGAATCTCCCATAAGGTTTTTTTCTTTCTTTACCTCATCCTTTTGAGAGTCCATGGAGCTCCCGTCCTTTGTTTCATCTGAACTGTAGTTCCCTTTCCAGTTCCTGTTTCTGAGGCGCCCAAAGTTCTTTTTCGCAAACTTTTTGGGGTTTGAGATCATTAGAGCGTATTCTTCTTTCGTAAGTTCGCAATCTGAGATATCAGACTCCAAATCTTCTTCTGCTACAGTTTTTCCCTTCACAACCAGGGCCAAATATCCCATTCCAGAAACAACCTTCCCTTCCTTTGTCACTTCATCTTCGTGGGATCTAAGAATTCCCACTAGCTTTGCCAATGTATAGTTCTTAAACTGTTCATGAGCTTTTACAGTTGAAACTACTGCTTTCCATTTGGACCTTAAACCGTTCATAAACATGACCTTTTGTTCTATTAATTCACGTTTTATTTTGTGTTTCATCACCCTACTTAAGAGATGATTGTAACGATTGAACGTTTGATCAAGCTTTTCCTCTGGCTTCTGAACAAAGGCACCAAACTCTGAAAGAAGAAACGTCTGAATGGAGTGTTCCAGATCTGCATCACTCGAATAGATCTCTTTTAATCTATCCCAGATCTCCTTCGCTGTTTCACAGGAACTCACCAGACGAAAGGTGCCCGGGGGTAGAGCAAAATTTATTATCCTCAAAGCTTTGATGTTGCTCAACAGTTTTTCCTTCTCATCTTGAGGAATGTCTTTAATGTCGATAAGAAGAGTATTGTATTCTGCTTGAAATTTGATGACTCTTCTGGTTCCCATGTGCCTGAATGTTCCTTCTGTTATGGCTGGCCAAATCGTCGTTCCATGGTCTTCAATACCCAGAACATAATCCTCAAAATGTAAAGCCCAGACTTCATAGTCTTATGGGAAGAGGATAGGGATCCTGGTAGTAGATCCCATGTTGCTAAAAAGATTGAAATATAGAGTATGTGGATCCTCAGGCTGCATGTTATAGATTCACTAATACCCAGGGCCGGTCCAAATGTATATGGGGCCCGGGGCGAAAAGAAAAAAAATGGTCCCTTAAAGACAAATATAATAAAGATTAAAAAAAATATCATTTATTCTTACTATAAACGCATTTAATTAGCAATAACAAGCAAGCCAAATTATTTATCTTTTGAGCTAGTGTGAGTTTGAACCAACTTTAGGCCCTAAAAATCATTTAGGTAATAATTTTTTTTATATATATACACTACATGGCCTACAAATTTTGGGCCCCCTGGAGACGTGGGCCCTGGGCAGTCGCCCGGGTTGCCCACCGTCTGGACCGGCCCTACTAATACCTGTAAAGAATCTGATGTGTAAAACTAAAATTGAGTTTAGGGCGTAATAAGGATCAAGACCCAACGTCAACAATCGATCAAAATGATGAAGACGGCAAGAACAGATCCACTAAAAGTGGAAAACCCTAATAACACTTCGACAGAAGAGTTGCGTATGATTTACACAATCTCCTGCTCCGATACCAATTGTTGAGACAATAAAAAATAGATCGATAGATTCTAAACTGGAATATGAATCAAAACAATAAAAGATATGATCAAAGTAATGTCGAATGATTAATAATCACTGCCTTAGAAGAGCTCGATGAAGAACTTCTACTGTAAAGACACGGTAGGGAATCACAAAACGACTAACCCTAAAACAATACATGCATGCAATATTTAAAGCCTAACCCTAGCATCATAAAGACTGATGGACAGGCCCAAACCGTAAAAAGGATAATAACATACATAATAAATTTGACACAATCTAATAAATAACCCAACAGTATTCTACTACAATTTACAACAAACCACGGGAGGTTATTAATTTTGAAGTTGTTGGGCACAAAACTTCAATTTCCAAAATGCATTTTTGTCAATTGATAGGGCTCCAAGTATCTACTGAGTCAGTTGATCCAAAATCGATTCAAGCCACATAAATCATTGAAATGTTTTTCCAGATGGGGTATACTTCTGACATTTGTTTCCTCTCAAAATTTAGAAAATCTTATTTGCCACCAATTTGGAATGGTTTGTTTACCATTTTGTTCAAAAGCTTATCAGAGAGGATTTCAGGCTCTGATAGTGCAAGTAAACTTTTCTACACAATGATTTATGAGCTTTTCACTGGAACAAAGGTTGATTTTGGTACAGTTATATGGCTTCAATTTGCTCAGAGTGTTAATTCTACTACTCGACACATGGAAATTTCTTATGCTCGATTTTGGTCTATTGTGGTTAAGCGAGCTCTTCTTCATTATAAAGTTCCAGAGATGACGGATTCGTTGATGGCCGAAATTCTGATGATGCAAAAAACCACATTTGTTACTACTGATCCGAGGAATTTTGAATTTGTTGGATCAATTCCTGAAGTGATGTTGGAGAAAGTCCCTTTAAATAATGTAATTATTAGGGCTTATTGGAAATTGCATGTTTCTGGTGTTCGAGAACTTCCTATTGAATTAAAGAAGATTACTGAAGCTGGTGATTTACTAAAGTATGGAGGAATAAGGAAAGCCAAAGCAGCTGTAACTGTTGTGGCAGAGGTGTCTAAGAAACTCAAAAAGATGGTGAAGAAGCCAAATTCCTCACCACCTGTGTTTGAAGAAAATTACAATGAGCGAACAATGAGTGATGTTCAAGGAGAAGATGTGCTCAGAAACGATGAAGATGATACTACTAATAATACTGAGATTCCAATTGTTTCGGAACTGTCTACAACAGAGGCATTTTTGCAGGTATCTACTCCACCATCTTATTCTATTCCACCTGAGTCGAAAATCTTTGAGAATATTGATACATTTCTGAATTTATCTCAATATCCACCACCACCACCTCTTTTTCCTACATATACTTCACCTATGACAACATCGATTCCAATTTCATCCATTCCACCTTTACCAACATTTAGTACAGTAAATTCTTCTCAACCTCAAATTTCCATATCTTTCCCTACTCCACTCTTTACTAAATCAACTACACCTCCTACAACCACCACCACTGAAAATCCACCATAAGTTTCTACTTTTGAATCTGATAATGAGGAGAATTGATCTTCAGGCATTCCTGATAACACATCTAATGTGGAGTCAAATGTCAATATTGGTGTTTCTGGGCACATTCCAACTTCAGCTGTTGATGATGATATAATTTTAGGGGATGATCCATATCCTATAGATACTTTTGTACTTCCATCCTTCACTATGAAAGTTGATATTGATGATGATGATGCTCCAATGACGAAAGGTCAGTTCAAAGAGTTGAATCAGAAACTTGATTCAATCTTGCTTCATACATAAAATTTTTCCACATCCAAATGGGAAAATTTTCCGTCCACTCATTTAGCTACAATTGAGTTGTTGACTTCTGAAAATGGAAAAGTTCATGAAGAAACAAGGAAGATGGCTGCAAACTCTGCAAAGCAAATTACAGAAGCAACTGTGAAAGTTGAAAAGATTTTGATTGAAGTACAAGAGTTTATAAAGGATTTCTATAACATCCATAAAAATCATGCCAAATTTAAAAATTTTAAAACATTTCAAAACCAATGATTATTACAAAACTTGTTTCCGAAATAGTATAATGTCAGAGTATCCCAGAATCAAATCATGAAAACATAAAGAGGTGTACGATCATGCCTTCGCCTTCCCGCGATCATCAGAAGTAACTGAAACAAAATCTACAAATGTAAGCTCGAAGCTTAGTGAGTTCCCCCAAAATACCAATGCCATACAATCATAATCATATCATATAAACAAACAACATGCATAATGAGCCTTCAGCCTCATTGGACCGCCTCGCAGGCCTTCAGTCTATCTGGACCATTCTCGAGCCTTCGGCACGTCTGGACCGCCTCGTAGGCCCAACAGCCTATCTGAACCGCTTGTCGGGCCTTCGGCCTAACTGGACTGCCTCGCAGGGCCTTCAGTATATCCAGACCGCCCTGGGTATGTTAGCCTTCAGCACAAAGCAGGACCGCCTCAACCCAAGCCCCAATTAAACAATCATGTGCCTATAAATATCATATGCTAGCATATATAACAGTCAAACCGATCTAACATATCACTAATCATAGCAACATCCTATAACCAGGATACCGACCTAACCGGTCACTAACATAGCATCATCCTATATACCAGGATACCGACTTAACCAGGTCACTAAGCATATTACCATCCTAACTACCAGGATGTAAATCAATAAGCATATCACGAAATAACCCGTATACAAATCCGAAAAAGGGACGGCATTGGTGCCTTAGACCCTATTGACATAGTGAGAAGAACTCACCTCACAAGTAGCTCAAAGTGATAAAGTCAAACTCCACAAAATGCAGCTCCAATTCCAACACCTACATCCACCGATGATCCATTTCCATAAATTCCTAAATTACCAAAATACCCCCAGAAGTCAAACTGGTCAACCCTTGGTCAAAGTCAAAGTCAACGGTCAAAGTCAACAGTCCATGTTGACCCAACTCGTCGAGTTCTTTAAGAACTCAGGAAATCATAAAACCCTAATTGACTCGCCGAGTTTCCAACCAACTCGTCGAGTCTATGCGTGTCCAGATGTGGGGGAAAACCCTAACTAACTCATCGAGTCCTCTTACTGACTCGCCGAGTTCATGCAGAACCAATACGAGCATTCCTCAACCGACTCGCCGAGTCGGCTATGCGACTCATCGAGTTCATGCAATCCATTTCTTATCCAGACGTTTTTAAGCCACCCCAAAGCTCCATATTGCATATCTAACCTCCTAGGGAATGGTTTCCACGTAAAGTTGCAAACTTTACGTACATGCATGGTCCTAAATGCCAAAACCAAGCTAAGGGAAAGGTTTAACCCAAAGAGAAAGGCCCAAGCTTGCTAAATCAGATAACTTATGGCCATAGGGACTTAGAGAAGTCCAGATCGGAAGTTACAACTTCAGATCATGATCAATACCTGAAATGGTTCACATTAATGCCAAAATGGCCCTAAACTTTAGCATGGAGAGATCTAGCTAGAGGGAAGTCAAGGTAACGACTTGTTACCTTCAAAATGATGCCAAGATGAAGTAGAGTCAGATCCACAAGCTTTTCTTTACTCCAAGTGCCTTAGACTTCAAGCCTTCTTCACCAAAACCACTTTCTAAGCTTCTTCACACACACAAATGGAGGGTATTCGAGATTAGGGTTTTTCTGGACTCAAGGGGGACGGTAAGGGAGGCTGAGGGAGGCTAATTACCCTTTAAATAGGGTGCAAAACCCTGGAAATTAGGGTTTCATTTTCCAGCTCCTACTCGTCGAGTCAGGGTCCTCCGACTCGCCGAGTAGATCCAATAATCCACGCGGGCTAACCCGCCTCTACACGACGAGTTGGGGAAACCAACTCGTCGAGTAGGTCCATAAACATGTATATAAGGTTTTAAAACTTATACCTGGGAGTCGGGGTGTTACAATTTCAGAATTACTTCGGACAAGAGTGTTGTTTATATGAATAAAGTAATTGAAGGCTTTCGTATTTCATTGCAATCGGAGAAAAAGAATTTTTCCACTTTGCGGTTTGAAATTCAGAAGGATAATGCATATCATCATACATCTATTTCCAATACGATTCTTTGCATGTAGAATGATCTTGCTGCTGAAAAAAAATAATGGATGAACTTGCTATACAAACTCAGAAGGTGAACGTTTTGAAAGAGGAACTCAAGAACGCTTCCATTAATCTTGCAAAACTTTAAGAAGAGATGAATCTGGTTCAAGGCAGAAATTTTGAAATCAGCAAACGCTTGTTAACAATTGTTGAATCCAGGGATGCTCCATTTGTTGACTACATTGTTCAAATAATGGATGGCAAGTTGAAACCAGTCATGGAAAAGCTCAATAATATTCAAAGTGTTCCGAGAAGCGGGGCTTCTGCAAAAGAAGTGAGAGAATCAAAGGTGAATATTAAAGATCCTTATCAAACAGGTTTCATGGAGAAAACAAATGATGCTGGCAGGGTTGTGCTTGAAAAGAAAAAGCTTTCTGAAAAGATGAAGGAAGTTAAGATTGGTAGAAAGGTTAAGGTAACTTTCGCTCCAGGAAAAGGAAATATGAATATCGTTACTGAGAAGGTTTCTGAATTGAATCCTCAGATGACTGAGAAGGAAAGAATTGAGAAAGAGAAAAGAGACAAGGAGCTAGATGAGCTTAATGCACTAAAAAGCGAAATTCGATGTAGAAGATGTTGAACTTAAAAATGTTGAACAAATTCTTGCAAGCAAGAAAGCGTTATTTCCTGAATGGACGCTTGATCGGATGCAAAATGAAATAATAGATAATCCGAACTTGTTCTGGCTAGAACCGAAGACATCCTTTGATACTAACAACGATGTTGAGTGTCATTTGGATTTTCCGATCACTCCCAGAGTTTTTCTGTTCAGATGCTTTGAAAATATAGTATCAAATGCTGCAACAAATAAGAAACTATTTTTGTTTTATCTAAAGTTTTCTCAGCGTCAGTGTGAATCTTGGACTTTGAAGAGGATTGTAGGACTCAAGGTTGGGCTTCCTGAAAAGACTGATGAATTTCTGAATATTCATTTCAAAGCTTATAGAGGTCAAAAATGAGTTTACTTTGGCTGACTTTCCATTTCTTAACCCTTATGATTGAATTTCAATGTTCAACATTGTTGGAAAGGATGTGACGAAGTATGAGCCAATTTATCAACATCTGAGGGAAATGATCAAATGTTATATTCTAGAAATGTCTAAGATGGATGTTGAGATTTCAACGGTGCTGAATAGAAAACCAATTCTGAAGCCTTTTGAACAACCTGATAATGTTGATAATATTAAGGCTGGAACAATTGATAAAGAAAAATGGAGTATTGCTTACAAGACTCAGGAAGAAAAAGCGATCAATACTCGTCTGTTTTATCTTAGAGATAAGCATTTGTATTTTACAGCAGCTCTGAATCAAATCTTAGCGAGGGCAGAAGCGAACAAGTCAAATCTTGCTGAAGATACGAACTGTGTTTCTGATATGATAAAGTGGTATATATCTATCAGGATGACTATTTTGAAGATTATTCCAAAAGTTTTCGAAGTTCAAATGAAAGAAGAAATAAAGACTACAACTGCTGCAAATTGACACAAAGGGGGAGGTTGTTAGGTTTCGAAATTTGTTGTGTCAATGTTGTAGATTTCTGAATTATATTAAGTCTTTGTTTAATTCCGAATGTAGTATGCTGTGTTTGGAATTTTATGTATCCTTTCAAGTTCTCTTTTCATGCCTTATATATAGAGGAATTGTTAGTAGAATAAGCACGCTGTTCTAAGGGGCATTACATAGAATAGTTCTGAACTCTTGTAAGTAACTGTTCTTTAGTACTTATTAATCAAATCAGATCTTATTTACTCTCTGTTGTTCAAATCCTTTATCGCAATTATGTTGTTGACATTTTTGTTATAGAATCTTTCGATCTTTAAATTCTAACAGTGTTTACACATACATTCACATGTTGAATTTAAACATGTTTTGGTTGGATATGCGAACTCACATGGTGAATCTTTGATGTATTTCATAATCACACAGATTCATATAGTGAATCTATTATGCATTACATTATGAATATATTTTGAATTTTGAACAAAAATTTTTATTTCATTTTGAATGAGTTGGTATTCAAAGCAAAAAAGAATTATAAAAAACTATTGAATGATAAAATGAAGTTTTCAAAGTTAATTGAGTTTTCAACCACAAAATTCACAGAGAGCGACGAATTGGAAGAAATGAAGAAAGTCTTTGAACAAGAATTCAGTAATAAAAGATAAAAAACAAGTTGAAGATGAATAAAAAAAGGGATGACGATGAATCTGAAAAAGATAAAGATAAAAGAGGTGGAGATGAAAATAAAATGATGGGGATGAATTTGAAAAAAAAATAAAGATGAAAGAAGTGAAGATAGAAGAAGGGATGATGATGAATCTCAAAAAAATAAAGAGATGCATGAAGATAAAAGATATGAAGATGAAAAAAAAGATGATGATGAGCGTGATATAAGTAAAGATGGGAATGAACCTAAAACAACAGAAAAAAAACATGCAGTAGGGATAATATTTGTGTCACCAAGAAATTTGTACAATGATCCAAAAGTTCATGAGGTTGCTGATTCTATAATATGTGCTTTAAACTTTAATGATGATGATGATTTTGTTAATGTAGAAATAGACAGGTAAAAATATTAAAAACAAAAAATAATAATAATAAATCATACATGCCCAGTTTTTTACTTGGACTTGGTCGTGGTCTAATACAAGAATTTCAGGAAGGACCTGGAAGTGATGAAGATGAAAAAGGAAAGAAGAAAATTGAAGAAAGATAGTGATGATTCAGAAGAAACGGAAGATGACGAAAATATTTTGGGAATGGAAGATGGTCAACAGGGAAGAAGAAATGTAGGAAAAAGATTGAAAAACCATCAGTGTATATATCTTCTCCTTATAGGCATAAGGAAGTCTGTGCACTTAAATTTGTAGAAGAAGATGAAATAAAAGTATCCGATCGAATATTTACCAGGATTGGTAACCTTAGGTAATAATTTGTATTATTTATACTTTAAATACAATAGTATAAGATTTACATATAAATTCATTTTCTACTTATTGTTTTTTGTTTTATTTGATGACAAAATAAGTGAAAAGGTATTTCAAAGTAAGAGTGGACATGTACTTGGAAGAGGAATGATTGAGACCGGCAAACAATATTATGGTTACATGCACATGTCATTGATGCTTGGACTATTATTTTAAACGATGAAGAAAAGAATAAATCAGACTCTACAATGAAGCGGTATTTCATTGATACATCAATGGTGGTAAGTTAACTAAAAACTAAATATTCTTGTAAATGTTAAAATGTTTATGAAATTTTAAAGTTATGTAGTGGTTTATGGATTGATAATGTACATAAAATAAGAAATAGAATTTTCAACAATTTTGAATAAGTTACACAATTCATATAGTGAATCCTGTTATGATTCACAATGTGAATATTTATAAAATAAAAATGTATCTTATTGTGAATTTAACAATTTAGTTTTCGAAGTTGATGTATATTTATATTTTTTATTAAGAAAGTTCATATATGACAAAAAAAAGTTCCTTTCGTTGAAAGGTCTTCTGAAAACCGAGAGATTTCCGTCATTGATCACCATTAGGAAAGAGTAGGAAAATAGATGTAATAACTTACTATTGTAATATTTGATTTTGAGATTATAAAAATTAAATGTGTCATTACATTTATTGGTTAAAACGTCCATTAGGCTAAAATATTAGCGTCCAAAAAGTTGTATCGTTTCCTGAGTTGGTTAACGTACTTGGAAAGTACTCGTTAACGTGATCTCAAGGATATAAGATTCGTAAAAATCCGACTCCAAAGGAAAGAGTTATCGATTTTATAAAAAAAGAGATCAACTGCATAATAAAAATTAATTACGTCAAAATGGTACTTAGAGATTGATTGAGTTTTTACTAAAAGTGCAAAAAGGAGTTTCGTAGTACTCCTTAAGATATATACTTTAGGACAAAGTTTGCTGAAAACGGGATCCGTATGAGAGAGATGATTTTTGTAAAATAATTTATTTTTACCCCCGTAAGGCAAAAAAATGAAAGTCAAAACTAGCTAAAACAACCTAAAGGAGAGTTGTAGTACCCATTGAGATCATCACATAGATATAAAGAGGGCTTAGATCGGAGCTCGCACGAAGAAGTTATGATTTTTACAAAATCTTTTAGTGTACACGAGGGGAACGTCTCTACACGATGCGCGCCTCATACCGGATTCGAGTAGATTGCGAGTGACGTGCTAAATTTGGGAAGTGACACGTGCCATTCTCTGGATGGAGCACGTGCGACGTGCGCAGATATTTGCGTTGCGCGCACCCCCAATCCATGACTATAAATAGAGAGGTTGGGCAGACCATTTCTGCACACCACTCTCATTCACTCTCTCTACAATCTCGAAGTAGCTGCCCTTAGGAGCGGTCCCTGGGGTCCTGAGCCCGATTCAACTCTACATCAAAGGTCTCACATGACTAGGGTGAGTACACAACCACTATTTTATTATTTTAAATGTTTTACAGGGGGTTACATGCTTATCAAATAGTTTTATCAAGATATATTTATATCTCTAAATATCAACCGTTTTATAAAGCTTAAAGCCTTAGGGTAATATAGCTATAGATACTATGCCTTGTTGTAAGCTATGATATTATGCCTAAGAGTTATTATACCGGATAGTCTAGGAAGAGATAATACCTAAATGTTATAATGGCCAAATCCCTAGGATAACATATACCTAGAAGTTATGCTGGTCAAATATGGGGATATGCACTGTACCTAATCGTTACTCTGCCCAAATATATTTTTTCAAATAACCATAATTAGGGTATATATGTATGATAGTGTGTGTGTGTGTATATATATATATATATATATATATATATATATATATATATATATATATACACACACACAAAATAATTATGAGATCAAAAGGTTATAATTATCAAGTATAAGGTAAAAGATTTATATTGTGATAGTTATATGAAAGATAAAGATAAAAGATAAAAGATAAATGTCACAACTAGGAATTCTGATGCTTTGTAAACACTTAACAAAGAATGACATTGTAGCTAGAACTTGAAAACATGTATGGTGTTTATTCAATGACCACAAAATTCCATCAAATACCCTATACAAACATTCAAATAGTCAACAAAAAAATTTGGAAACCCTAAAAATCCCGGTTTAAGTCCATTTTGGACTAGGATTTTCTTATGGGACCCAATGGACCAATATGCTTCCAATTTTGACTATTTTGGGCTTAAAACTCTTAAATAGGCTCTAATTGGACCCACCTTCATTTATTTTAACACTATGGGCCATAATGGGCCTAGAATGAAATAAAATACCCTTATTGGGCCATAACAAATCTAATTAGCCCTAAAGGGCCATAAAACTCATTCTTTTATACAAATTGGGCCGTAAAACCTCTTAAGGGCCCATTGGGCCGAAAACCATTAACTTGGGCTTCACATTAAGAGACTTAAGCACAAAAGGCCCAAATCCTCTTCTCTCTTCTCTCTTTCTCGGCCCAAGAGGAAAACAAAAAAAAATAGAAATTAATGAAATAAGGAGGGTTAGCCACCTCCTTATTACATTATGGACTTCCATGCACCATCACAAATCTCCATGCAATCCATCCTTTCACCTCTCTCTCTTCTCCATCTCTCCTTCTTATCTCTCGGCCAAAGGAAAAACACACACACACACAATTCACTTAAGCTTCTCTCAAGAACTCACAACAACTTCTTCACTTCTCCTTCAAAATTTTCGAGAGTTAGGGCTTTTCAAGAAGGTTATTCCACAATAATCATCATCATTGGTAAGTTATTGTTTAGATCCATAACCTAGTCTCTTTATTTCATCAAAACTTCTTCCTAACTCACACAATTTTCGTGATCTACTCCTTAGAAGCTTCTTAAGTTTGAAATCAACCCAAGAAAGCTTGCTAGGGCCGAAAAATAGCATCAAACTCTTCCCTTTCTTCTTCAAATCGAAAACAACAAGAAAAGGTGAGTTCATACCCCTCTATTTTCGGTTTTCATAAGTTTTATGGGGGAGAATACAAGTAAAATGTATAGATCTATGTGTATGTGTATGTTATGTGTGATTTCATGTATGTTATGTGTGTTTTCATATGTTTATGTGGTAAATATGTAACAAAAAAAAGGAAAGAAATCTCGAGATCTATGGCACAAGAAGGAAAATAAACATGATCTAAGATATATTACACTAAATAAGTCAAGGAAAATTACCCTCTAGGGTTATAATAAACATATTGCAACATAAAACTCATTTTTGGGCTATAATTGTCAAATAAACAAAAGTTGGGTTGAAAGTTGTCATTTACGGTTTTCTTAAGGACCAAAAAAGTCAAAACAGTAAAAATAAATGTTTTTATGAATATGATACTCTTTAAAGAACTAGAAATGTAATTTGTAGCTTAATGGGCCAATTTTTGGGCTTTTCGGCCCATAGGCCCAAAAATTGCGAAAATATGATTTTCTAGGGACTGAAATGGTACAACTCTCAAAACAGGGGGTAAAAGGGGTAAACAAAACTATTTCAGGGGTTAAAATGATTTTTTTTCCAAAAAGGATAAAAAATGTAAAGTTTTTGGAATTTGGGCCAAAATTGTAAAAGTTGCGAAAAACTTGGACTTTAACCGAAAAACTCCCTACTGAAGGGGCTGAAACTGCCAAAGAGTAAATTTTGAGCTAAAAACATTACTTAAACAAGTCTATGGGTAAAAATGTCAAGAAAATGGTTTAAGGGCCTAAAATGTCTTTTTTTTAATAAGGGACTAAAATTGTCATTTTTATTAGAAAAAGGGTTGAATGGGTCAAACCAATATTTTGAGTCAATTATTTTAGTATTAAGATATTTGGGTCAAAAATACCAAATTACAACTTATGAAAATAGAATGAAGAATATACATATATTTTCAAATATCGTTATAAACAATCGACAAGTTTCGTGCCGTTGCGAATTTAACAATTGTTCAATCAAACTTCCGACAATTATACTATACCTAAAACAAGTAAATATTCAAATAGTTGGGCTTGAAAGATCCTAATCATGCTTATTGGGCCTTTGTGGCCCATTGACATGACTTTTGGGCCTAACAATAATAACACATGTCTATTGGGCCTCCTGTGACCCAATTACATGTTTAAGGGACCCTCAATGGCTTCTATGTGCTATTGGGCCTCAGTGGCCCATTAGCATTGCTAGTAAGGTCCAATTAAATCAAATGTGAAATGGGCCAACGCGTCCTTCGTATAACCAACAGCCTTAAATAACACACGTAATTAGCAGGACTTTGTAATCCTCTTCTCCTCGTTTGTTAGGCTTACCTTCAGTTCAAGTAAACAAATACAGGTTGTTAATCAATGGTAATCAATTTCGTTTGGATTAAGTGAGTAATAACGGGCGACACCTCTAAGTGTCGTTCGTAGTATGTAGTTATAATCAAAGTCTCCTGGAGGGAGAGCGAGAGTTTGTGTATAGATCTATACGGGGGTGACTCCCCCACACCTCAGCTGTTCGCTACAGTTAGACTCGGCCAGTCTAGGGTGACAAAATCTTAAGATCAATTCCGACGTTCGCTAGAATGCCAAGACAGACGAACTAGTCATTATCATGCATGGTTATAACGACTCACATAAATAAATGAATCCAATACTATCCTAGTAATCAAGGAAAATCATAATCATTCGTTGTGACAGTATAACAATTTGAAACAATTATATTATATAATCGGAAAACATCGGGTTTTTCGAGGAAATCAACACCATTCACTTGTACTTTCAATAACTATAATGCAAAACTTCTCATTTATACACGTTTTGAAATCATTCATGCACAAACTTATGGATCTTCACACTTTGGTATAAACAATTGTCTTATCAAAAAATATCGGATTTTCTGGGTTTTATAAACTACACAAAACATTTTTATAACAACCCTGCTTATGAACTCACCAACATTCCATATGTTGACATTTTCAAAATAACTTGTATTCTTAGGTAACAGGTAAGCTGAAGTGTAATACCAAGTATATTAGGATGTCATGTTTTGAAAACTCTCAAACAATTTATGCTATGGATATGTAATATTTAGACAATGTACTTGATGTGAACAATGTCAGTTGTAATGTATTAATGCATGGTGAAGTTTATGTTGTGTTTCATGTATAATCATTGTGATGATATTCAATTTGAGTCACGCGAGCCCTCGGACGTTTCCGCCGTCTGGTTCGGGGGTGTGACAATAAATACCTAGGGTTAATGCGTTTGTGAGATGTTAATATTCAACCAAAGGCCTTGATTAAATTCGGCTTCCCCGGTACATATAATCGTTAATCTTTCGAGAGCTAGAAAGATATGTATAGATCTATAAGGGGATTGACACCCCCGCCTGCGATTGCTAGCTACAATCACGGCAGGATAGCTTTCTTATTATTCACTATTTGACGTCCGATGAAGCATCATGGCGAGGCAAATTATTAGTCAAACAACATCGATTATGGGGGTTCAAGGTAATACATTAAAAACACCTTAGAAATCCGACTACCGTTAGCGACGCCTGAGAATGGTAGATAAAAATATGTTAGGGTTAGTTAAAAATCATACAAAGATAGTTAATTAGGATTAATAAAATATCCTAAAAAGAAAATAAGATAAGATCGTTAGTTATCCTAAAAAGATAGTAAGCTAGGGTTGATAAATGTGACAACCGTCAATTTTGGCCAAGTCAAAGTCAACTATAGTCAACAAGTCAAACCGGTCAACTCATCTAACCCTTGTATATTAGGGTTTCCATTATGTTTCTTATTGAACAACTCGCAATCTTAATACAAAGTATCACTTAGAGTTTTCACGTGTTCGGAAATTCTAAACCCTAATCAGGGCAAGTGATGAAACTACTCGATAAAACATTATTCCTTAACCCTCGGGGGGCATATAACAATCATAACGAGACTTAACGAGATGTACAAACCTTGCGTTACAAAGCCAAACACTTGAAAAGGGCGCAATTGAAATCTCTCCCAAATCTCTCCAAGTATGTGAAATATCTACCAGATCTCTCTCTGTATGAGAAATCTCTCCAAGTGTGTGAAATATCTCCCAAATCTCTCTCTGTATGAGAAATCTCTCCAAGTATGTGAAATCTCTCCCAAATCTCTCTCTGTACGAGAAATCTCTCCAAGTATGTGAAATCTCTCCCAAATATCTCTCTGTATGAGAAATCTCTCAAAGTGTGTGAAATCTCTCCCAAATCTCTCTCTGTATGAGAAATCTCTCCAAGTGTGTGAAATATCTCCCAAATCTCTCTCTGTATGAGAAATCTCTCCAAGTATGTGAAATCTCTCCCAAATCTCTCTCTGTACGAGAAATCTCTCCAAGTATGTGAAATCTCTCCCAAATATCTCTCTGTATGAGAAATCTCTCAAAGTGTGTGAAATCTCTCCCAAATCTCTCTCTGTATGAGAAATCTCTCCAAGTGTGTGAAATCTCTCCCAAATCTCTCTCTGTATGAGAAATCTCTCCAAGTGTGTGAAATCTCTCCCAAATCTCTCTCTGTATGAGAAATCTCTCCAAGTATGTGAAATCTCTCCCAAATCTCTCTCTGTATGAGAAATCTCTCCAAGTATGTGAAATCTCTCCCAAATCTCTCTCTCTGTATGAGAAATCTCTCCAAGTATGTCAAATCTCTCCCAAATCTCTCTCAAAATCTCTCTCAACTTCTTATAATCACCCGGGGCATCCCGACCCTTAATTTAATCGAAAACCGCTCGAAAACGGAAGTTTACGCGAAAAACCCTCTTAAGGAACCGAACCTTCTTAGGAACCGAACCTTCTTAGGAACCGAACCTCCTGAGAACCGAAACCACCTCTTGAACCGAAACTACTAAGGAACCGAAAGTAACCTTCGGTCCGAGAGGCCACCTTCGGTCCGAGAGGACTACCTTCGGTCCAAGCCTTCACCTTCGGTCCGAGATGCACAGCTTAAGGAGCCGAACCCTACTCTCGGTTCCCCCATCAACCTTCGGTTCTAAGGGCTGGGACCGAACCTCCGGCCCAGAATTTCGGAAATTGGCAATTTTTGCCCGATTTTCAATATTTTTAGCGTTGTGAGCCCGTTTTTCGTGATTTTAACGCGGGATTTTCACTAAAACTCGTATTTTAACATATAGAACCCCATACTTCATAATTAATCACGTTTTTGGGGTATAATCTTTATCCAAGAAGAGTGGGTGGGATATTATTGGTGGAGTGTTGACTTTACTTTAGTGTATGACACAAGCAACCACTCATGCCCACTCCATGACCAGCCCTTGTCCCCCCACCATACCTAGTCCTTTCATTGTACTCTTTCCATCATTTTTCCAACCACATCCTTGATCAAAGGCTGGAAAACTCCCCTCTTTCCTCACATTTCTCTCATTTTCCACCAAAAAACAAACTTCATTCTCTCTCTCTTTCTCTCTTTAAATTTCGAGATTCAAGGCTATTTTCCAAGCTTTTCTTCTACTTTTGTTAAGTATTATCATCCTCCATATGATTATTTCACTCCTTTCTACTCAAATCATGAGTTCCTTACACAAATATCGTCATATTTGTTGTTAGATCTTCGAATCTTCAAGCATCTCCCAAGTGTTCTTGAGTTGAACACTTCTTTTCTTCACCATACATCTTCTGAAACCACTCAAGGTGAGTTCATACCCCTACATTTTCATGTTTTTCTTCAAGTTTTAAGGGGGGGAATACAAGTTAAAACACCAAAAACTTAACTAAACTCAAACAACAGCTTTCATCATAAAAGTTGAGTCTTATTCACGGACTGTTCTGACTATCTTAAACTTAATATCTTTCAAAACTGTTTAATATGCAAATAGCTCAACTTCATACCTTTAAAATGACTACTTGCACATCTCCATATGATTTTTCTACGATTTATGGTGATTTTTACAAAACTGCCTATCATTTCAGAAACGAATTCGGACCAGTCTGTGAATATGAACATTTTAACACAAGTTAAAGACTTCTAAAAATCATAATAAAAATTATAAATAAACTAGACACATTTCGTGAACTCGCAGAATTTACGGATTCAGTTTTCGACTTGGTATGATTTTTCTATGATTTTTCTAAAACAGTGCAGAAAGGTTAAAAACTAGTTAACAGCCTGTAACTTTCATAACACTTTGTAGTATGTTGAGCAAAGTGTATAACAATAAGTTCTAAATATTGAATGTATTTTTTTGTTAGTTTATCATCATAAACTGAAATTTATTCATTCATAATAGAGTTTACTTATTCATTTCGAACACATATAATAAACTACAATAAGCATAGTTTATGGATTTTTACTACGTGAAAAAGGTTTTACTCTCAAAACAAATGGGTTTTTTTATATACTACATGATAAACTATAATAGTAATAGTTTAAGAATTTCATATCACTAATTTATTCATAAAAGGTGATTTTACTTCCTCCATGGAAGAGGTTTTAATATCAAACTATGTGTAAACTAGTTAACTTAGGTTGTGAGGCAATTCTCTCCCCGTACGTTCGAGTACGGGTTCCCAATTCATGTAAGTTATAACCAGAGTCTCTTGTAGGGAGAGCGTGATAATTGTGTATAGATCTATATTGGGATTGACACCCCACACCTCGCTGCTAGCTACAGCCGGACCGGCAGGTCTGCGGGTGACAAGAGTCATAGTATCTTAACGTCTGAAAAACGTTGTGCAGGTTATTTCTCGTCATAGTATGGTTATAGCGACTCACATAGGGAGTTAACGATCTTTCAAGTTTACAAGAAAAATTCTACTTTGAAAAGGGGGTTTATCTATTTAAAACTACAAATACGTTATAAGTACAAAACGCACACATATTCTCGGTCCTGGGATTTAGGACTACATAACTTTTATAAGGAAAATATGGGATTTTCTTTGGAAACACATTACTATTATGAACATTATAAGTACAAAACACACACACATATTCTCAGTCCTGGGATTTAGGACTACATGACTTTTATAAGGAAAATATTGGATTTTCTTTGGAAACATATTTCTATTAAAACTGCATCTCATCTAGAATTTGTTAGACTTCAGCTATAATTGCTAAGTGTATATGCTAGAGTTATATAAGAATCTAGTCACAATCGACTTAGAATTGGTGGGCCCGCCTTATCTCCTGTTCCTTGTTTGGTTGTGGACCTAGGACATACCCATTATATTCAACGGTTTATTTAACTTAAATTTTATATAACTTATATACGCTGAGTGATCATAGAAGGAATCTATGGTTCTTTCTAGGGTTCATTATCGCATAACATAGGAGCATTCATTTCACACTTAACTAAGAAAATATTGGATTTTCTGGAAATCATACTCTATCGCTTTTATAAGGAAAACGGTTTCTTCCTCAAACAAAACTCTTATGAACTCACCAACTTAATTGTTGACACTTTTCAAAACTACTTGTATTCTCAGGAAATCAGTGAAACAAGAAAACATCAGCACTTTGAGGATGGGACGTTAAATCGTCAAACAATTTATTTTGTCATCATAATGTAATTGATTTTGAAACATGTAAACATATACTATGGTGTAACCTTTTCAATTATATTTATGATAGTTGTATTTACTTTGAGCACTATTATACTCGTTGTTGTGATACTTTACATGAAGTCCTCCACCCCCGGACGTTTCCGCCATCCTTGGTTTGGGGGTGTGACAATAAAATACTTTAAGAAAGGTTTTTCTAAAAGAAAAAATATTCTTAAATTAATACAACCAATTAAATGCCGAAATCTATAAAAAGTTGTGCACTCACCAACATTATGTTGACGTTTTCAAAATACATGTATTCTCAGGGAGATTAGTGTGGAGAATAGTCGTGCCGAGGTAGAGGATATTTTCAAGGAAGCTTGCTGGAATTTAGTTTTGGAACAGTAGTAAGTTCTTCCCAATGTCCTAGCACAAAAGTGGAGTTAGACAAGATGAAAGATATTCCATATGCTTCGGCATTTGGCTCTATCATGTATGTCATGATTTGTACTAGACCTAATCTTGCTTATTCTATGAGCATGACAAGCAAGTTCCAACAAAATCCAGGGTAGAGTCACTGGATAGCTGTGAAGAACATCCTTAAGTACTTGCATAGAACTAAAGATATGTTCCTCGTGTATGGAGGCGTTGATGAAAGCTTAAGTGTAAAGTGTTATACTGATGCTTCATTCACACCATATCGAGATGATTGTAAGTCAGAATCAGGATTAAGCCCTTTTTCTCGAATCCAAAGGTTCCAAAACTTCAGATCCCCATCCATAAAGATGCCTAGAAGGGAAAAGTTTAAAACTTAACCCCCAAGGATCACCTAATAAGCTCTAAACCTAAACCCTAGTTCCTTTAAGGAAGGTCTTGACCCATTAAGCCCTTAAACTCTCATTTCAACGTCCCAAAACACAGATCTGATGTCCAAAGGTGGAAAAATCATGTAAAGTTTCTATCTTTACGTCCATGCATACTTGTAACACTCTCTAGGGTCCATATTAGGCTTTCTAATGAACATATTGCATGAATGGGACATGGATGCCATTAAAGTTTGCAACTTTAAGCCTCAAGATACCATGGAGGGGTCAGATCTAGCTTGAAAACCCCTGGAATCTATTTCTTTTGGACAACTCAACCCAAGATCCCAAAATCATGCTTAAACTTCAAAAGATGAGATCTAATAAGCTACATGTCAAGGTTATGAATTTATACCTCAAAGATGTAGCCCTTGATGTAGAGTTTCTGGATCCAAGTTCACTCCTCCAAGCTTGACACTTCTCTCTTCAAAACTTCCTTCAAAGATCTCAAACAATCACTCAATACTCACAAAACTCAATGAACAAGAGGGGGAGGTGATTCTAGGGTTTTCTCTAGGCAATGAGGCTGGTAAGGAGGCCATCCCTAGAGGTTAAGTCCTTTAAATAGGATACAATGCCCGAAAAATTAGGGTTTTCATCCCCAACGTCAACTTGTCGAGTTGAGGATCCCCAACTCGTCAAGTTGGGTGCTTAATCTGCGCGTTCAAATAGATTCCTACACGACGAGTTGGAGCTCCCCAACTCGTCGAGTTCCAGTCAAAACCCTAAAATGCTGAAAATTGAATAGTACCTGAACCAAGTGTTACAAATCTCCCCCACTTGGACTAGACGTCATCCTCGAAGTCTGCTGATGCAAAAAGATACGGATAATGGTTTCTCATCTCATCTTCCGGCTCCCAGGTCCATTCGGAGCCTCTTCGGTGTTGCCATTGCACCTTAACTAGCCTCACTTCCTTTTTCCGCAGGGCTTTCGTTTTCCGGTCTAAAATCCCTATTGGTTTCTCGAAGTAATTCAGGTTCTCATCAACCTTAATATCATCTAAGGAGATGACTGCAGCCTCGTCAGTGACACACTTCCAGAGCTGAGACACGTGGAAGGTGTTGTGGATCTGACTAAGTTCGACCGGTAGATTCAATTGGTAGGCTACCTTGCCTACCAGGGCAGAAATCTTGAACGAGCCAATAAACCGGGGCCCTAGCTTGACCCTCTTCCGAAACCTAATGACACCCTTTCATGGTGACACTTTCAGCAAAACAAAGTCTCCCACCTGCAACTCGAGATCCGAGTGACGCCGATCATCATAACTTTTCAATCGGCTATGCGCGACCCGCAGCCAGTCGCGCACCTGCTGAATCAATTCGGTGGTCCTGAGCACCACCTCGGTGCTTCCCATGACTCGGTGCCCAACCTCCCCCAACATACGGGAGTCCTACACCTCCGACCATATAGCTTCTCAAACGGGGGCCGGTCGATACTAGCATGATAACTATTGTTGTATGAAAACTCTGCTAGTGGGAGGTATGTATCCGAACTCCCTACGAAATCCAATACGCATGCCCGTAGCATATCCTTGAGCATATGGATCGTCAGCTCGCTCTGGCCGTCTGTCTGGGGGTGGTACGCAGTGCTGAAGTGTGTCTGTGTGCCCAGTTTCTCGTGGAACTTCCTCCTGAATGTGGAGGTGAATCGAACATTCTCGGTCCGAGGCCACCGATACTGGCACTCCGTGCCTGACCACCACCTCCCGCACATAGATATCTGCTAATTTCTCAGCAGAAATACTCTCAGAGATCGGAATAAAATGGGCACTCTTCGCCAATCTATCCACCATGACCCAAATGGAGTCCACGCCCCTCGTCGTCCTCGGTAACTTTGTGATGAAGTCCATGGTGATCTCTTCCCATTTCCACATGGGAATGGGTAGCGGCTGAACTTTTTCGTGGGTCTCTGATGTTCGGTCTTGACCTTCCTGCAGGTCAAGCACCGCTCGACGAACCATGCGATCTCCCGCTTCATGCAGGGCCACCAGTAACTCAACCTCAAATCTCTATACATCTTTGTGGCCCTCGGATGAATAGAGAACTTGGATTTGTGTGCCTCCTCCAAGATCTTTTGCCTCACACCCTTGGATACTGGTATCCACACCCGGACACATTGTGTCAAAAGACCCCGACCATCCCGAACAAATAAGGGAATCTGACCCCGAATTCGTTCTATCTTCCAATTCTCTTTCTTCAAACCCTCCACTTGAGCTTCCTTGATCATATCCAACAATGGAGAAATCACTCTCACCCTCAAACAAATGCTCCCGATCGGAGCACTTGCCACCTTGCGGTTCAAAGCATCGGCCACCAAGTTGTCCTTCCCTGGATGGTACAAAATCTCACAATCGTAATCTTTCAGTACATCCAACCATCTCCTCTTCCGCATGTTAAGGTTTTGCTGATCCATCAAATACTTCAAACTTTTGTGGTCAGTAAAGATGGTGCACCAAACTCCGTACAAGTAATGCCTCCAGATTTTGAGGGCAAACACCACCACCCCCAATTCCAGGTCGTGAGTGGGCTAGTTCGCCTCTTGAGGCTTCAGCTGCCTTGAGGCGTACGCGATCACATGCCCCATCTGCATCAAAACAACACCTAATCCTATGATAGACGCATCACAATACACCACCAAATCATTCAATCCCTCGGGTAGTGCTAAAATCGGGGCCTCCCATAGTCTCTATCTCAAGGTCTCGAAAGCCGACTGTTGATCCGGGGCCCACCGAAACGTCACATTCTTCTTGGTCAAGCGAGTCAATGGTACCGCAATCTTAGAGAAATCCTGAATAAATCTCCGGTAGTACCCCGCTAGACCCAAGAAGCTATGGATCTCAGATGCATTCTTCGGTACTTCCCACCGCATCACTGCCTCAATCTTGGCTGGATCAACCAAAATACCCTCTTGGTTGATGATGTGCCCTAAAAATTGCACCTCTCGCAACCAGAAATCACACTTTGAGAACTTGGCATAAAGCCTTTCCTTCCTCAGTGTCTCCAATACCTCCCTCGGATGCTGCTCATGCTGCTCCTTGGTCTTATAATAGACCAAAATATCATCGATAAAAACGATCACATACCGATCCAACATCGGCCTACACACCCTGTTCATGAGGTCCATGAACGCCGTTGGGGCATTAGTGAGCCCGAATGGCATCACCACAAACTCATAGTGACCGTACCGAGTCCTGAAAGCTGTCTTCGGTATATCCTCATCCCTAATCCTCATCTGATGGTACCATGACCGAAGATCAATCTTGGAAAACCAAGATGCACCCTGAAGCTGATCGAACAAATCATCGATCCTCGGAAGCGGATAACAGGTTTTCACCGTTAGCTTGTTCAGTTGCCGATAGTCGATGCACATCCTATGTGACCCGTCCTTCTTCTTTACAAACAGGATCGGTGCTCCCCACGGAGAGCTGTTCGGATGGATAAACCCTCGGTCTAGAAGCTCCTGAAGTTGCGTAGACAGCCCGTGCATCTCAGGCGGAGCTAGCCAGTATGGTGCCTTGGCTATCGGAGTTGCACCCGGCACCAAATCAATGCGAAACTCTACCTGCCTCTCCAGAGGCACCCCATGCAACTCCTCGGGAAAGACATCCCGAAAATCTCGCACAACCGGTACACTATCCAAATCTGTCATGAACTCAACCCTCGTATCTGAGATGTATGCCAAAAATTCCGAACAACCCTGATGGATAAGTCTCATAGCCCTCGCGGCTGAACAGAGGCTTGGCCCCTGCGAGGCCCTCTCTCCCTGAATAACCAGTTCTCCCCCATTCCGACGATCACCTTCAGCCCTCGCAACGATATCGAAACCAGATCAACATGAAACCTCTCCCCAAACACATTCAGGACACAATCCCGATATACCCTCGCAGCACTCACAGTGTGGTCATCCGCAATCTCAACCTCAAGCGGGGAATCCAAAGTCCCCGGAGCATTCCGAAACTTCTTGATAAGCGCAAGAGATACGAACGATCCGGGTAGCTCCCGAATCGAAAAGAACATGAGCCGACATACCATTGACCAAAAAGGTCCCTATACAGGAGCACATATATACATAAGCATCACAATCAATATCAAGAAGGAAAATAAATTACGTACCAGCCACGACGTCTGATGCTGCCCGAGCCTCCTCGGTAGTCAACTAAAATGCGCGGCTCTTCACCGCAGGCGCATCTGCCTTGGCAGGGCAGCCATCAGTGATCCTCATTGTGGCGGGCGCAAGCACCGCCACCGCTCCTCCCCCTCCCTACAACCTCGGACAATCGGTAGATCCGGTTGCATTGGAAACAAATCAAGCCCTTCTTGGGTCAGTCCCTACTCACGTGGCCTGGCTGACCACAGGTATAACATACCGGGCCCGTCACCCGACAAACTCCACTGTGCGACCTCCCACATTTGGCACACCGGCCACGGCCCTGCTGGCCCCTACCAGAAGAATCCGAGGTCTTAGGATTTTTAGCCTGACCTACAGTTTTCTGAGCCTGCTCTGGCTTCCGCTTGGTGCAGAACTCCAACTCCATCCCCCGCTCCCGGGCCTTCTCCACCATCTCATTTAGGGTTTTGCACCCTAAAAATCTTACGAACTCACAGATATCATCCCTCAGCAGGGAATGATACCTCCTCCTCCTCATATCCTCATCTGCAGTAAACTGCAGAATAAATTGCGCTCGTTCCCGAATTTGGCGGTGATCTCCGCCACAGTCTCGGTGGTCTGTTGTAGCTCCTGAAACTCCCTCACTAGACTTTGCACCTCAATGGATGGTGCAAACTCCAAGTCAAAACGCCTGACAAACTCCTCCCATGACATCTCAGCCACTACGACTGATCCCACCTGGTTGGTTACCTCCTCCCACCAGTCCCTTGCTCGGTCCCTCAACATACACGAAGCAAACCCCACTTTTGCTGCCTTCGGGCAAGAGCTCGTGCGTTGGGCGTTCTCCATATCTACCACCAAGCATCGACTAACTATGGGGTCCCTAAACTCGAAGAACTCAGGCACCCCACATGCCTTGAACTCCCGGAACGAGGGAGTTCGGGCCCCGACCTGGCCCGCAGAAATCTCGGCTCGGAAAGACCTGAGCCGCTCCTCCATGATCTCCATCATCCCCTCCTTGACTGTCCCGAAAATCACTTGGGTAGCGGCAAGGATCCCCCTCGTAACCTCGGCTGCGATAAGCTCGCGCAGCCTCTGGTCAACGGGCTCTGTAGCATAGTCCGACCCAAATCTGGATCCTAATCCTTATCCTGATCCCCCTGCTCCGTGACGTGTCACCACCATTCTTATCTGAAATACCATAAGACAGAATGATCAAGATATTCAAAAAGGGGATCCTTCTACACCGGTTCTCCTTACAGTTTCCAGATCTAACATTAGTTCAGGTACAGGTCCTGTTCTTTCAGTAGTACGGGCCCAATACTACCTTCCACACCTACCCGTAACTTCCTCAAGGCTCTACCTGATAACTCTAGTTCGTCCCAGAACAAAACATATCTCACAAACTGCCGCTTAACTAAAATCCTAGGCTACCCTAAGATTTGCTCCATTCCCATCAAACCCGAACTCAAATCAATCATAATAGGTTGCCTTATGCATGCAAGTTATACACAGAACATGATCAAATAGACTTTCGAATAACAGACTCTACCCTAGGACCACAACCAGACAAGGAACAGGAAATAAAGACAAATCAATTATTCTAAGGCTATAAGATCCTAACTGTATACAGTTTTTGTAAGCATACACATAGCAAAATCTATCCAAATATCATATTCCAAATATTAGTATAGCATGGCTAAATATTGGGGAACCACTTACTTGAGCTCGGCCGATTACGCGCATTGCACTCTCCCTTTTTCGGTTTTAAGAAGTTTTTAACTTTTGATTTTTGAAATTTTTTTACCATTTCCTTAGTTTAAGTCCTGACACACCCGAGAGCGTGCCCGAATCCCTCAAACCAAGGCTCTAATACCAACTTGTAACAGCCCAAATTTCCAATAAAAATTTTCATTTTTAAATAACCAAAACATTGCCATAAGATATAAAATTCCAATCACATTTGTTTTCAAAATCCATAATCATCAGATAAATTATTCATAATATCAGAGTGTCCCAAATAAAACGCCAGAGAGTGCATGTCACACCATCATGCCGGGCTCTTGCCCTTAGATCCTGAAGTACCTGAAACAATCAACAAACTGTAAGCTAATGCTTAGTTAGTTCCCCAGAGCATACCCCCACACAATCCACATAATCACATAAACCATATTAGCTATATCAGCTAGACAAACCACATAAGCCATGCATATAAACATATAAGGATGTCATGGAAACCCTCCAAGGTCTTACATCGGGTGCCATAGGAACCCCCTCATGGTCTTAGCCCACAGCCATGGGAACCCCCACATGGTCTTAACTAACTGCCATGGGAATCCCCACATGGTCTTAGCCTGGAATGCCATGGGAACCCCCTACATGGTCTTATATCCAACTGCCTCAGGAACCCCTTGAGGTCTTCCATGCAAGTATCACAAAGACAGCTAGCATACCACATACCACACAATCAACTAGCATACGTCATATAACTAATTGCCATGGGAACCCCCGCATGGTCTTCACATAAATACATAACGTATCGATAGCACATCCGAAATAATCATCACAACTAGATGAATGGGCCGACCTTAGTGCCTTCGACCCATAGGTATGGTGAGGAGACTCACCTCAAGTGCGAACTGTAGCTGAGTAGGTCCAAACTCTGAGTATCATCTCTGCCACCTCCCTAATCATCAACAATTCCTTAGATATAACTCAACCCTTCAAACCCCTTAAAAGTCAACCCTGTTTAAGGTCAAAGTCAACGCTCCGAGTTGACCTAACTTGTCGAGTTATCCCTGTAACTCGTCGAGTCCATCCCAAAGCCAGAATCGCCCTGTTGCGATCCAACTCGTCGAGTTTTCCTACAAATCGTCGAGTTCCTCTGTGTTCCAACTGAATCGGGGTTACCCCAACCCAACTCGCCGAGTTCCCCTATGAACTCATCGAGTTCTTCAGTCTGTCAACGCACTTAATGTATTAAGCCCTTTTTCTCGAATCTAAAGGTTTCAAACTTCAGATCCCCATCCATAGAGATGCCTAGAAGGGTAAAGTTTCCAACTTTACCCCCAAGGATCATCTAATAAGCTCTAAACCCAAACCCTAGTTCCTTTAAGGAAGGTCTTGACCCATTAAGCCCTTAAACTCTCATTTCAACGTCCCAAAACACAGATCTGATGTCCAAAGGTGGACAAATCACGTAAAGTTTCTATCTTTACGTCCATGCATACTTGTAACACTCTCTAGGGTACATATTAGGCTTTCTAATGAACATATTCCATGAATAGGACATGGAGGCCCATTAAAGTTCACAACTTTAAGCCTCAAGATACCATGTAGGGGTCAGATCTAGCTTGACAACCCCTGGAATCTATTTCTTTTGGACAACTCAACCCAAGATCCCAAAATCATGCGTAAACTTCAAAAAATGAGATCTAATAAGCTACATGTCAAGGTTATAACTTTATACCTCAAAGATGTAGCCCTTGATTTAGAGTTTTTGGATCCAAGTTCACTCCTCCAAGCTTAACACTTCTCTCTTCAAAACCTCCTTCAAAGATCTCAAACAATCACTCAATACTCACAAAACTCAATGAACAAGAGGGGGAGGCGATTCTAGGGTTTTCTCTGGGCAAGGAGGCTGGTAAGGAGGCCAGCCCTAGAGGTTAAGTCCTTTAAATAGGGTACAATGCCCGAAAATTTAGGGTTTTCATCCCCAACATCAACTCGTCGAGTTAAGGCTCCCCAACTCGTCGAGTTGGGTGCTTAATCTGGGCATCCAAATAGATTCCTACACGACGAGTTGGAGCTCCCCAACTCGTCGAGTTCCAGTCAAAACCCTAAATGCTAAAAATTAAATAGTACCTGAACCAATTGTTACAACTAATATGAATTCAAATGGTTGACAAAGCGTTGTAACCAGTTTCATAGGTACTTGATAGAGAACAACTGTTGGATTGACCCGTTCAAGATCACTTCATGGATCGCTGTCATGAATGATACTTGATAAAAGGTAATATATGTATATCCTTGACATCTGAAATACATATATGGGTCTTAAGTGTGGGAAATGTTGTGTTTTGATATAGTCAAACAGTGTTCTTTAACCAGACAGTTATAAAAGATATTTTCAGGTATGATGTGAACCATACAAGAGGTGTATGTAGTCAAGATGGGATTTGTTCCTCTTCTTCGTTGAGAGTTACACATCTAAGTCCTACTGTAAAGTTGAACGCTTATATGGGATTGACTGCGATCTATATCTCATGTTCAACATGATGTCTGTAGCAAAGGGATAAATGATAAACTTACCATATACACCAAATGTAGCCTTGGGCTTCTGGGAACTGGGTGTTGATAGAATGGAAAAAGGTCGTATGTTGATGGGGGTAGTGAAATGTTGCTAGACGTTCACCACTGTCTATATCAATCTAATATGAGTCTTGCGCAAGTGGGAGATTGAAAGATCTAATAAGCTCAAGATTCATATTAGAATGATATTGCTAATTAACATATGATACTAAGGGTCACACTAACAACAACTTGATACAACTGATTATTTATTATAAATTTATTTTAATGAATATTCATAAGCTCTAATAATAAATTGGGAAAATATTTATTTCATAGAAATAAATATTTTACAATACAAGTAATACATTATTTTATAAGGTACGAATTAATAAGTCATGCACAACCTTTTGGACTAGTTGGATCATTTTGCCTTTTACCTAAAGACAAAGTTTATATCTTATAAACTTTGAGTTTATACAAATATAAACTATGCCTTTCTTTTTCTTGCAAATTGTTTAATCAAAAGTATGGAACATGATCTTGCAAATTGTTTAATCAAAAGTATGAAGCATGGTCTTGCAAATTGTTTAATCAAAAGTATGGAGAATGGTCTTGCAAATTGTTAAATCAAAAAGTATGGAGCATGGTATTGCAAATTGTTTAATCAAATGTATAGATACCAAGGCTACTATATATTTGGAGAATGGCTTTGATTTTATTCATTCCTATGAAGAAAAAACATGAGCTCTCTCCATCTGTTCTCTTGATTTGAGTTAGTAGAAGTTGCTAGCATTATCTTTACTCTCTTGGATCAAATACTTGGATATTTGTATCTGATATTGCCATATTTATACACATTTTAGGCGATATCTTAGTACATTTTATTTAATATTTTGGTTAATTGCAAAGATATATGATTCTTATTGGATTAAATTGTATTTTTCATCCAAAAGGAACACTCTTGAAGAATAGGGACCGAAATTGACAAGAATTGGAACTTTGGAGGATGGAAGATTAAAAGAAGAAAATTCCAGCAAAAAATCCAAGTCACGACGTGGCAATCAACCTCACGACGTGAAGTGTGTATTCTAGAAGATAAGTACGCGGAAAGTCAGAATCCTTGCCCGATAAGGATTTGTATCAAAGTCACGACGTGAAACCCTTGTTCACGTCGTGAATCACATATTTTCCAAAACTATAAATTATCCTTCACTCTTACAATTTTGGGAGGCTTTTAGAGAGTTTTCTAGAGGAGAGGTATTTTGAGATATCGATTTTAGAGTCCAGAAAGTGCACAAAACATTCTTCTGAAGGGGATTTTCTTGGAGATTAAGAGATTGAAGAACACATTATTACATTGGTTTGGTTTACTTTAATCATGTCGATTTATGTTGAGATTGTGTTTATGTTTTCAGTCACGAGTAGCTGAACTTAGTTGCTTTCGTTTAGCTAGATGATACTTTGACTCTATGGTTTAGTTATTTAATTTATGGATTTTAATAGTTGGTTGTGTGCATGTGTTTGATTATCATTACCTAGCATGTTAAAGTTGTGATTTTGTTGCTTAAGTTCAAGTTAAGTGTAGCTTAGTGACCGTTAAATTACATGAACTTCACTACCTAGTGATTTAGTGACCATTAAATTGCTAGAGCTAGGATCGACCAAATCTTAAAAATGTAATAAAAGTAACAAACTTAGTTGTGCTAGAGAACATAAATTGTGACCATAGTTGTGTTTGCTTAGATAAATTTTACATAGCTCATCTATAATTAATAACTAATTTTGTGTTTTGATTATGTATGACCATAAAAGGTAGTTCATGAATTGGTGAAAATTTTAGCAACTTTGGACTTGAATTTCTGATTACATAATAATTGGTAACCAACTTTAATAACCCATAATTAGTAACTAACCATAGGGAAAAGGTGGATTCGAACTAAACGGAATTGTTTTTTGTATATTGATTAAAATCGTTAGTTAAGTGTTTAAGTTTGTCTGAACTTGTAAAATCAGATAGAAAAACCCCTTTTAACTTTTGCTTGTTTTAGGTTAATTTTTATTAATTATTTTAGTTAATTAAATTTGTTCCATGAGTTCGACCCCAACTTACTTTACTATACTATAATATGACTAGGTACACTGCCTATAGGTGCAATAGTAGATAAGTAGTTAGGATATAAATTTAAAACTAGATAGGTATAGTCTGCACCACGTCAAGTTTTTTGTGCCGTTGTCGGGGAACGGGTATTTTAGTTTTTAATTTAATTACTTTAGGTTAATCGATCATTTTTGTGGGGTTAAACCTGCAAAAAGTTGATTTTAAGCATTAGATTTTTTTTTCTGAATTACTTAACTCACAAGACGTGAACTCAGTTATTTCACGTGTTTTTCGTTTTTGCTTACTGTTTAGTTTATCTGCTTCACCACGAGGTGATCATTTTTGTGCAACCCGCAATTCCCGCTACTGCTACCTTTGAGCTTAAGGGACATATCCTTACCGCGCTAAAGGATATTCCATTTTCTGGAAAAGACCATGAAGATGCATACAAGCACCACGATGAAGTCAATGACATAGCCGACTATTTCAACATTCCTAATATTCCTCAAGAGACTGTCTTGTTAGGAATGCTTCCGGTTACTATTAAAGGAGCAACTAAAGACCGGTTGAAGGCAATTTCACCGGGTTCAGTCACCACTTGGGCATAGATGCGTGAAGAATTCCTCCAACAATTTTGCCCACCATCAAAAGTTTCTAAACTCAAGAAGGTCATAGCAAACTTTGAGAAACAAGTGGGGGAGTCTTTGTATGAGGCTTGGGAGAGATACAAAGGGTTAATAAGAAATTTCCCCTAAAACGATCTAAACAAGCAACAAGAGGTTTCGATCTTCTATTATGTGGTGAATGTCACGACGAGGCAACTCCTTGATTCGCAAGGACCTTTAACTAAAAATAATCTCGCTGAAATTAAAGAATTAATCGAAGAGTTTTCAAAGTATTCACGGAAATATCACAACCCTCGTAATGATGGAACTAGGGGAATCGGGAATGGTGCATCGGAAGATATGGCGGCAGTAATGGAAATGTTAAGTAGCATGGATAGAAGAATGACTAAGATGGACCAATCCATTCACGCGATACGTGTGGGTTGTGAAAATTGCAATGATCCACATTTGACAAAAGATTGCCATCTAGATGAAAACGGGAATAGGAAGGCCCAAGTCTTCTACTCAAGTGGAGACTGCTACGATGAAGATTGGAGGAAGCCGAAGAAGGAATGGTTTCCTTACGATGAGTACAAAAGGAAAAAAGAAGAAAAGTACTAGCAAAAGGCAAGAGGGTTTTATCAAAAAGAAGAACCGGCGCCCGAAAAGAAAATAGATTTTGAAACAATGCTCGCCCACTTTGCAGCCACATCAGAAAAGAGGCATGGTGAAATCGATACAGCGATGACAGATCAGCAAGCTCTAATAAGAGATCAGCAAGCCTTAGGGGTTGTTTGATAGTTGCTGACCGAGTAAGATCTGACTGAGTAAGGACCTGATCGGATCTGAAGCTCTGACTGCATGTGCTTCTGAATGAAATTATGTTGTTTGATTATGCATCTGACTGAGTATGTTGACCGTTGAAAATGACTATTTTACCCTTCTGTTTTGTTTGTGCTTAATTAAATGTATCTGTTTTATATGACATCCGAATAAAATTGATAAAACTAATGAATAGTTATACAAAATATCATAAAAATCCAAATTAAACGTAAATAATTTCAAAGTTTATAAACAACAAATCTTACCAAAGTTTATGAACATATATCTTCCACACAAACATAACCAAATAACAATACATTCGAGTTATTAGTACACAAACATAACCAAATAACAAAGAAAAGATCACATATATCTTCCACACATATAAGTACTATGCAACAAAATTTCAGCATACAATTTTTAACCACTTGGATGATCTCGAATAGATTAACAACAATTAATAATTATTATTATGTAACATCAACTTCAGGGGCATTTTAGTCCAAACCCATACAATTTTAGCAGCCACCATGAAGAACTTGACCAGCAACTCCGATGATGTAAGATGCAAAAAGATGACGTATATTTGGAAAAGAATAACCTCATAACTAGCACCTATAATAACACCTGCAAAATAAATATGAACACCAAATAAGCCCATCTCCCAAATACACGTAGTAGGACATGTAAGAAAACACAGTGAACATCCTACCAAAGAGTATTCATATCATAATAGTTGAAATTGATATATCTGTGGTGAAATCAACATCGGTTTCAGTTGGGGAAGGTCTGATTTTAGCATCAGTTTCAGATAATGTCGCCAAGGAGATAGACTTGCACGCCACTCATCTCTGATTTTTGAACGGAATCAGAAAATTGACGATTCAACCTATTGAATTTTACAATGGTAGAGTCTTCACTTTTTGTGAAATCAACATCGACTTCAGATGTGGAAGAGAGGCGTAGCAGGGGCAAGGGGTGATTTGGTTGTTGGTGTGCTCAAGAATGAGGAGATAGACGCATTTATGGGAAAGGGCATCAACGAAAGCTTTCCAGTCAGCTATAAATTTTGGATGACTTGGTAAGATATAAAATGACCCGGTCAGAGCTATAAAATGTGTAAAACAAACAACATGACTGGGCTGAGTAAGATGATACCTCTTACTAGACTCAGTAAGAGGCTTATCAAACAAGCCCTTACTTAGAAATCATCAAGCATCAATCAAAAATATTAAAGCTCAACTCGGGCAATTAACTGCATTGGTTAACGAGCGGTTTCGTCCACTAATTCCCGATAACAAACCGCAACCACATGTCATGGCCATCACTAATGAAGAAGACACCATTTTTGAGTTTTTAGAAGCCTTGGAAGATGAGACAAAGCAACCTGAATCACAACCAAAGCGAATGAAGGTCAAAGAAAAAATTGAGGCTTAAACACTGCCGTCACGATGTGAGGATTCAATCTCCATAGCATGGTCTCGTTATGAACATAAATTTTTTTCTGGTGCTCAAGTTTATCAGCCTCCTTTTCCTTTTCCTTTTCGAGCCAAAGTTCACCCGCTGGAGCAAGAACATATCAAATTTATGAAGCAAGTTAAGGGTATTTCGATTAATACTCCTTTTATTGAATCCTTGGCAAAAGTTGCCGAATATGCCAAGTTTTTGCAAGATTTACTTGACACTCGCCAACAACTAGAAAAGATCTCCAATGTAGTCCTTAGTGAGCAAAGCTCCATGGTTAATATTGTCATAACTAGCACTTTTGGCTAGGAAATTCCGTCCTCAGGTAAGTAAGGACTATTGTGAGATTTGTGTTAACACTCCTAAGTGTTCAATATGAGTTCCTAAGGAGCCATAAAGTGTTAGAATGCAAATCTCTCCAAGTATAGTGAATCTCTCCCAAATCTCTCCAAGTATAGTGAATCTCTCCCAAATCTCTCCAAGTATGTGAAATCTCTCCTAAATTTCCCTAAGTATGCGAAATCTCTCCAAGAATAGTGAATCTCTCCCAAATCTCTTTAAGTATGTGAAATCTCTCCAAGAATAGTGAATCTCTCCCAAATCTCTCCAAGAATAGTGAATCTCTCCCAAATCTCCCTAAGTATGCAAAATCTCTCCAAGAATAGTGAATCTCTCCCAAATCTCTCCAAGTATGTGAAATCTCTCCCAAATCTCTCCATGTATCTTAAATCTCTCTCAAATCTCTCTAAACACCTTCCTTACTCGAAAACAGCTCAAAACCGGAAGAGGAAACCCCAAAAGGACCCTCTTGGTCCGGAACCTCTTAGTCCGGACTCCTCTTGGTCCGGAACCCTCTTGGTCCGGAACCTCTTAGTCTGGAATGTCTTTTAAGGAAACCAAGAGGAGTTGCACCACGGAAGCCTCTCATCCGGACCATCTCGCAATCTCGGAACTCATGGCTCCGGACAATCTCGCCTATGGCCGCTTCGGAAAATCCAGTCGCTTCGCATCCTCGGTCCGGACCGCTGACCTGCTCCGACTTCGGAATCCGAGAATGCACTCCGGAAGGTACTGTTTGCTCCGGAACTTCTTGCCAACCATTTCGGAACCTACCCAGCAGCTTCGGAATTGACCCAATTGACTCCGGATTTTCCTAAGAGGCTCCGGAACTTTGAGAAATGCTCCAGAAATTTCAGAAGGACTTCGGAAGTTGCCCTAGAGCTCCGGAATTCACTATTTAGCCCCGGATTTTGGACTATTCCGGACATTTTCTTCATTTTGGGGTATTTTGAGGTCAGGAATCCCACCAAACTCGTGTTTTTCTTAGCTAAGACCCCTAAAACCTTTATTTTATGCCAAATTTAATTATATAAATTATATTTACATAAAATAAAAAGTTTAGGATTTAGGAAAACCTTATCCTAAATCAAGAAGAGGACAAGGAAGTTGACTTTGTGATTTGATGAAATTCCTCATTTCCCATGCAAATCACGATATTCCATGCTTTACCCACCAAATATCCATGCATGGACCACCAGATCCCCATGCATCAAAGATTCCTTTCCTTTTCTTATACTCTAAAGCAACGACAGTGAAGGAATTTAGACTTCACCTTCTCCCACACTTTTCCCATTTTCTCTCAAAAACTCATCTTCAAGCAAGAACAGGGGATCTTGCTGAAAGGAAATTTCTCAACTTCTTCCTGGGAAATTTTAAGGTAAACTCCTCCTCTCACCTAATATTTTATTGTATTTCGAGATGAATCCATATTATATTATTCATAATATGTGATGATCATCCTTAGGAAAACATCCCTCCCAGGGAAGTTCCTCATCTCAGCAAGAGTTTAAGCTTGAGATCTTCACTCCATAACTCCAAACAACTCCTCAACCAACTCAAGGTGAGCTTCATACCCCACCTTTTCAATGTTTTAATGTTTTTGGGGGAGAGTACAAGTCAAATCTTGCCTAAATCCTTAAATGATTGCATATATACGTATGTTTGTATGTGTGTGTGAAATATTATTAAATTAATATTTTAGTAATATACTAATGAACGTAGGATTTCTCAATTTCATAAAGAACAGATGATACTTTGTGCAAAAGAGCCTCCCAACTATTGAGTGTGTCCAACTTAACCACTTTATCTATGCTTTTATGTCTAAAGATAAAAGTTATAAAAAGGGACCTTACTAAGTGGACACCATTTCTAGTGATTTTTCGAAAATAGAAACTTTGTGACTATTTTGCAAACTATCAGGGAGTATTTTATAAATATTCAACATAAAAGTTTGCGTCAAGAAAATATACAAATAGAGCCTTTATGACAGAAACATTTGCATGTCATAAGCTGCTGTCATAAAACCTCCAAGAACATAAGTAATGTTCTATTTGTCATAAAACAGAAAATGCGTGTCATAACCGGCAGTTATAAATTTATACAAATTATAACTTGACACTTTTTCTCTTGACTAAAATGACTTATTTTTTTTAATAAACGAAAAGGAACGAACACGAGCACCTAGTCAACGAGCACAATCAACGATATGGAACGAGAACGATATTTCTATTCAATAAGTACGAGTTTCATTATTTATCTAACAAATAATGGATCTCTAACGATTGCTCAAAAGGTTGTTAATATTCTAGTCAGACAAATCTCAAAAGTACCTAAATATAAAAATATCAGTGTACGTCTAAGTCCTGTAAGGAGTTATAGCCAGAGTCTCCTGGAGGGAGAGCGGGAATTTGTGTATAGATCTATACGGGGTTGACACCCCGCACCTTCGTTGTTCGCTACAGCTAGACATGCCAGTCTAGGGTGACAAATGTCTTATCCAAACCGAGGGCGCCTGAGAAACGCCAAAACAGGCACTTCGTCAGATTAGTATGGTTATAACGACTCACTAGAATATGTTATATTAACTAGAAATTTATGTAAGGAAAACCTCATAAATAAACTTTGGCACGTTTTGTTGACTGTCCTACACGTGATAGGTGATGGTCCGCATTTGTTGTGTTGAATGTCCTTCTTCATCGCGTAGAATGTCCACAATAGCCATGTTGATTCTTTCTCCTACAAGTATAGAGTCGTAATACTGCTATTTTTTACAAATTAAAAAGCGTAGGACTCTATGGAAAACGTTTGTAAACAATTTTGATAACGATAAACTAACCCACGCATATACATAGTTGGAAACTAGAACTTACGATTATTTCATAGCAGAAAATATAGGATTTTCTTGGGAAAACGATTTTTCTACGATTTCAATAACGATAAACTAGAACTTACGAATATTTCATAGCAGAAAATATAGGATTTTCTGGAGAAAACGATTTTTCTACGATTTCGATAACGATAAACAAGAACTTACGAATATTTCATAGCAGAAAATATAGGATTTTCTGGAGAAAACGATTGTTCTACGATTTCAATAACGATAAACTAGAACGCACACACTCAATTTTACTCGATAAGAGGAATAAGATCTTCAACCATATTTCCTTTTTGAAAATAAGGGATTTTTCTTGAAACGGTTGATTGTTACTATCCAAACGAACTAATCTTGGACACAGCTCGCTTTTACAAATCACACTACTTTTCAAAATCACTCCTTATAAGGATGAACAAAAGTAATGTCATGCACACACATATCCATGATTTTCAAGGCAAGACTTCAAACGATTTCATAGAAAATATCGGATTTTCTGCATGTACGATAAGAACGATTCTAAACAAGTGTAAACGATTTTGTACAAAAATGCTTATGAACTCACCAACTTTTTAGTTGACGCTTTTCAAAACGACTTGTATTCTCAGGGATCTAGTAAGCAGGTAACAAGGGACGCGGATTCAAGACTTTTAGCTGTAGCTTGGATTTTTCTGCTTATGTCTCTTTTATGTAACTCGAAGAACAAATACAATATGTAAACAATGTAAGTTTTTTATCTCAATGTATGATGTTTGGATTGCTCTGTTTCATTTATATTCAATTGTTATGATACTGCACAATGAAGTCACCCGCCTCCGGACGTTTCCGCCGTCTGGTCCGGGGGTGTGACAATTATGGAGGGGGATGCCAAGGAAGATGGGAGATCCTGGACGCCTTACATTCCATGTGAATTCGGAAACAATATGAAGACATATGCTTTAGCCGATTCTGGAGCGAGTATAAATTTGATGCCTTATTCATTTTATCAAAAGCTCAACCTTCCAAAATTGAAGACTACTAGAATAACAATTCATACTTTGACCTCACGTCAAAGTATACCTCCTTTTTAATAACAAAGACTAAAGATAATAATAAATGTTGTTAAAAATTTTATAAAATCTATTTTAATTTTCTTTTGTGAAGACATATCTTTGACCTCACGTCAAAGTATACCTCCTTTTTTACATGACGAAGTAAATTATTCACAGTAAATGTTGAATGCTCGACCAAAAGATGAATGAAATGACCTTTGATCCTAGCAACAAAAGTTGGAGCCTTGTTTCAAATTACATCAGTTAACATCATAACACATCTAGGACAAAGATAAGAAAATCCACCTCTGTGTCAAATCTTTACAAATGGTCCATCTACTTCAACCAATTCTTGTTTCATAATTCAATATTTCAAAATCCTTTTGTTTCAGTAAGATAATGAAATCAATTGAGGAAACCGATATGGGAAGGTAGGTCACCTGTCATTCATGATGATGCATTGAATAACTTAACTATATAAATTTGTTAAAGTATCGTTCAGTGACTCATCCTCGAGGCATGGTTGAGGATATTTTGGTGAAAATTGGAAAATTTATTTTTCCAATAGATTTTCTGGTGCTCAATATGAAGGAGGATAAAGATGTCCCAATTATCCTTGGACGCCCTTTGCTTAATACCGCATAAACCTTGGTGGATATTCGTGAGTCAAAGCTTACCTTACAAGTGAGGAATAAAGAAATGACTTTTGGTGTGGAAGACGGATTCAAGAGAGATTATGCTCAAAATGAAGTATTCTTTATGGATGAAGAAAACTAGATTGAGGAGTTGGAGAAATTTATGGAAGAAGAAATTTAAATAATAGAACAAGTCAAGCGTACTAAGCCTAGAGCTTCAATTCCAATGGTTTTTGAGATCTTTGCTTTTAGAACTCTAAAGTACCTAGTTAGTGAGGAAAGTGAAGAAAGTTTGGTGTCAAGTGATGAAGAAGAGGAAGTTACACAAGACTTGAGACAACCAACTTTGGACAAGGTGGATTTTGAAGCTAAGGAGGTACAAAAAGAGAGAGGAGAACCTGAACTTGTTATGAAGAATAAAGGGGTGAAACGAAAGCTCGAGGAAGGCGATTCTAAAATGAAAAAGGAGAATTCTAAGAAGGCCTAATTAAGAAGGGTGAAAGCGTACAAGAAGCGGTGGAGGGAACAAAATGTGTAATTGGTGATCGTATCTCCAAACAATACAACGTTGGGCAGCATGGAGTCCGGCTCATGACTTATAAAAAAAGATGCACTTCTCGGGAGGCAACCCGAGCTCGGTTTGAGTTTTTCTTTTCGTTTTTCTTTTAGTTTTTTCATTTCTAATTTTTGCATATTTAGTTAAGTTTTAGGATAGATCATAATCATAGTCATCTTAATTTTTAAAAAAAGGTAAAAATCGAGTGTGGAGTGGTCACAAGTCACGGATTTCAGTCAGCATATCAGTCACTTTCTTCAAACTCCTTTTTCAAATATTACGACGTGAACCTACGACTGGTCCCCCCACGTGGTCTTCGTGACCACGACGTGAAAACTGGGCGGAAAATTTTTTTGTTTTGTTTTAATTGCTTAACTGTTTGGTGGTTTTGTTGGTTTTTCTTGTTGTTAATCTTTCAGGTACCATGGGACCGAGGCGTGCAATTCCGGAAGAACAAGAACACATTGATGTTCATAGTATACGTCCACTACATCGATTCCCACAAAATGTTTCGCAGACCATGCTCAATAATTATGAAAATAAGCTGGGATGGCTGTACAATCGGGAGTTCGCGTTAGCACCATTGGTTGATTGGTCATGGCTACGTGGGGTAGGCATGGTAACAGAAGTGGGACGATATTGGACAAAGTTATTTGTAGGAGAAGGTTTTACTTTCAATTGCAGCGGGTGACACAATTTATTTTCTATTCAAGAGCTCGTTTATCGAGATGTATCCGTTGAATTCTTTGCCCCGGTCAATTTTGAAGAACGGACAACCGACCTGACCGTGCCCTTACATTTCGATTGGGAGGAGTTTATAGAGAGTGCAGTCTTCGTGAATTTTCATGGCGAATGGGTTATATACAGAAGTGGAAACACAATCACCCCATTTTATCTTATTTCTGCAAGGTTGTGTTCGAGATTTTTGTTGGATTAGGTGTCTAAGCCCATAACTATAATTGGTATGCACTTGACCCGATAGTAGCATGGTCCTTTTGGGTTGCCTTCACCAGAGCAATTTGATAGGATGGATATTTGAGAAAGAGGTTATTTGTGATTTATTAATATATTATAAGAATAATATATTAATTGAGAAATCATATTATTTAATTGGTATTGATCAGGAATTAAAAGAGACTGACTAAATTAACACGGACTGATTAGGTAAATCAGTAATACATATAGTTTGGGCTTATTATCCATGTTGATTAGGGATGGACTAAATCTATGTGAGAGTCCATGAAGATTTAGTTGTGACAACCCGAAATTTCTATTATGTATAACATATCAAGTCAATAGAAGTCAAAACAGTTACTGTTAAATTTTCAGACTTTTTGGAATAAGTTTGAGTATTTTAGGATTTACACTTTAGGAGATATCAGGAGAGAGGATGCCCTAGGGTTATAGTGCATCACTGTTATTCCTAAACTCCAAGAAATTGGAGTTTACTGCCTGAATAAAATATTTACAGCCAAAAACCCTAAATTTGAGAATATATAAGTGGCACTTAGCCATTTTTAACACTTTTCCACTTTTTCAAGAACAAATATCAAATCCTCTCAAGTATCATCCAAGTTTTATTCAAGATCTTCAATCTAGTAAGTGTTTCTAGCCCTTTTGAGTTAGTATATCACTTAATCTAGTGTTTTAACACACATCTATCCGAAAAATTTGTCCAAAAGATCAAATCTTCAAGTTTCACCAAGAACACACACTAGTGTTCTTGGACTTTTGGCTCATTTCAAGCTTCTATATTGTAAGTACTTCTATCCTAGAGTATGTTTAAGCTTCCTACACTTCATTATAACAAGAAAACACCCAAGAAACACCAAGATCAATGTGTTTACGGTCCAAGATGTTCTTGGACCGTAAACCCTAAAAAGGGTACCAATGTGTGCCCTAGCTTACCCTAAGCCTTGGTAACTAGCATAGATCCCTTCATTGATATGTTAAGGACTTGGAAACATCAAAATACCATCATCCATAAGGGTTTACGGCCGTAATCCCAAAGGGAAATGGTATTAGGTTCGTAAACTCCATATAGGAGTGAAATGGTGCCCTAACTTCTTCCTTAGGCTTATACTTCATGAGGAAACACTTCTAAGGACTTAGAAACCTTCAAAACAACAAATGGTCAAAAGGGTGTGAGTTTACGGCGGTAAAATCATGGGTTTACGACCGTAAACTCATGTGGTTATGGTCAAGAAACCGTAAACTCATGAAAGGGGTTCCCTTGAACCCTAAACCCCATAGCTTGGTCCTACAACACTTAGATGCAATCCTAGGGACTTATAACACTTATAAAAAGTGTTTAACTTGTCTTAGGATGTATTAACTTTATAAATTAGTTGTATAAAGACTAATTGAATACATATATGTGTAATTATATGTTAAATAGGGTCATTGTGTGTGTACAAGTCTTCACTTGACACTTAGCAATCCTATCTCTTCAGTTCATCCAAACCACTCACTACAGGTGAGTTCATACCCCTTAATTAACCTTTTAAATGTTTTTAAATGCTTTTATGGGGGGGATACAAGTTGAACAATTATAGTTATTATATCAATCACATGTGATTAATAACTACCAAACAAATGGTTTTCTTACTTTTCAAACTGTTTATCAAACTGTTTTACCTCAAACTACTTTACAAACGCTTTTACTTATCAAATACTTTTACTTAAACTCTTTTTAACTTATATTCTGTGTATCTATATAGATATAGTTATATAAGTAGGATTGAAAAGACTTAGGACTGCTAGCCTACCTTACTTCCTGTTCCTTGTTTGGTTGTGGACTTAGGGTATCAAGGTTAGTTGTCCGAAGGTCGTTTGAATCCTAGTTATATATTATGTATATGTATATGGATATGAAAGGTTATTTCTTTCATTCAGTTACATGCCCTTGGGTAGCAAGGGTATACAAACATGTTCATACATTGCTAGTAAGCTACCATAGGGGTAGTTTAGGAAGATACTATTACTAGAACAATGAAACATACAATGAGTCAGTTCATACATGAGTCAGTACATACTATGATGAGAAACAAACATAAAACAGACTGATGAGAAACAAACATAAAACATAGTGATGAGAAACAAACAATAGACACTATGACGAGAAACAAACATACAGGCTAGACAGAGAAAGAACACACAATACAGCTAGCACACAATTCACATAACATATACATTAATACATTTATGTGAGCCATTAAACAGGGCATGGCACTACCTGCCATGACTGTTTTTGTATCAAAATCTCCTTAATTGGGGAGCGTATGAGTTTGTGTATAGATCTATACTGGATTGACTATCCTACACCTTGCTGCTCGCTACAGTGGGACTTGCAAGTCTACGGGTGCCAAACGTCATTTTTACGGCATCTTACATTGTCGTTTTACTATTGAGTCGGTAGCAAGATACAGGCCGATCACATGTTACCTTAAAATTTTACATTTGGCTTAAGGTAGTTAGTACAGCAGTAGTTACTTAATACAGCACTACAGTACTATAACATTTTCCCTTACATTTTATTTTGTGTTATTCACACAATAAACAATGATGTAAAAACTATATTTTTGGTTAATGATAGTCGGATTTGGGGAAAATACACACTTTTACAAGAGATACACACACAGACACTAGATGCCTTGGTAGAAGGCTACTTTTAGTAGGAAACATAGGGTTTTCTAGGAGAGTTCAAACAAATACAAACTTTTTACAAACATATACAGTACATTTTACAAAACATCTTACAAATGCTTTCATACAAACACAGACACTAATATACTTATGATCTCACCAGCTTTAAAGCTGATAAACTCTTTCAAAATAACTTGTATTCTCAGGTCACCAGTAGACAGGTACCGGAGCCAGGTTTTGAGAAGATGGAGCTCGTTCCAGACTCATCTTATATTTTTGATGTATATTGTTTTGGTGTCTTTAAAACTTGACAGAACACACTTGTATGAAATTATATTATTAATGCAATGGATGATGTTGTTGCTTGTTTACTACTTGCATTGTTGTGATACTGTACATGACGTCCTCCACCCCAGAACGTTTCCGCCGTTCATAGGTTTTGGGGGTGTGACAGATTGGTATCAGAGCATTGTTTATAGTGAATCGAGTGTATCAACCCATAAAAGATATACGAACTATAAACACAAGCGGGATTTAAAATACTCTGATGGAGAGTTTATACTTTAAATAATAAAATATTTAATAAAGTATACATACCTGCATTCATACTAAAATCAGTGTCACTAGGACAGAACAAAAGTATTACGATTGTTGGACAACACAAGTAGACTTAGAGACATATGGTCAACCCTAGGAAGATGTAGCCTGATCAACTACATTATCCGAGGAGTGATTAGCACGTGCCTAAGTATGGTTATGAGGTTGCAACAAGTCTAAAAACTTACCAACACTACTACAACGAGAACAGTAGAACAGAACATTAAACTTAAAATACTATAGGAGTATTTTGTGTTACAATAATTACTTATTTGAAAACTAAAGGTCTTTATTAGTATATCAATGGTTGTTTAGTGGATACACTAAGGTCATATGTGCTAAGATGTCATAGATTTAGAATCTGTGATCTTTGCCTTACTTCCTGTTCCTTGTTTGGTTGTGGGCTTAGGGTTAGGGTCACTTATTCGAAGGTTTATCCCGTCTGCGTTACATGTAACTAGTATGCTTTAAACAAGTATTGAAGCAACTAATAAAGATCATCTTATAATTATCTAATTAGTTAGTCTAATTTAGTTATTTCTTATATCCCTTTTCTCGCGTAGATATAATGGCTGGATTTCATCTTCACGGAGACCCATACTATCCCAACCACGACAACGCAGGATGGCTGGAAGAAGAACCAGAAGATAATCACCCAATCCCTTTAGATGATTATGAAGCTGAAGGTTTTTCTGATGGTTCCGAATCGGAGCCAGAAGTCAACAACCAACCCCCACCTGTTCAAAACCCAAACCCTCGTCCCGCATTCCAAGGACCCACACCTCTATGGGCCACAAACTTGAATAGGTGGAGTCAGGAACAAGGTCAACCTTTTCCCTACGATGGAGACAGAAGCTTTTACAACCTTACTAAGGGAGGTTTAGCTGATAGGGTCCTACCTATCATGGTTCGTAGGATTGCTCGGAACACCGAGCAGGGTCGAGCATCTATCGACCGGGTAGTAGAAGTGGATGCCAATTCTGGTGTTAACACTGTCCGCATTCGCCTGCTGAAGTCCGCTCATGAAAGGGCTCGGGTTAGCAATGCAATGCTTCAAAGGGAACTTGCTGAAACCCGAGCCGAAGTCAGGGAACTTCGAACTCAGCAAGCAAGATCTGATAGGCATGTGAGGGACATATAGCGTCTCCTATCGGATTCAAGAACTCACTCTAGCAGTTCTCGTCGCCGTTAGAGTCTTATTGACTTCTCTTTTGGATATAACCTAGTTTATGTAAAAACTTTAGGCTAATTTCCTATCTTGTTCAACCTTAGACCTATTAAGTCAACTATTAGGTCGTAGTTCTGTCAAAATTTTCCAATCTTGGTTGATGTAAGACCTACTTCTAGGTCATTTTTCCCGAACTTGTTACATCTGTAATCCCAGTATCTTTGACAGATATCTAATCTAATGGAAATTATTATCCAAATGCTTTCATCTTCATTCAAGTATTCATTCAATTACGTTGTTGGGCTATGAAGAGTTAGTCCATGAGTCATTCTCATCATATTTCTATCAAATTCTTATCAATGTTTTCATCTTTCTAAACTTATAGTTCAAAGATGCCGCCACGTAAATCAACGAGACGCAATCCTCCCGCACCAACCCCACAAACTCCTCAATTTGATACAGCAGCTCTAAATGTTGTTGTAGCTGCGGCTGTGGCTACAGCCATGGCTGAATATCATTCCTCGAGTTCCACTGGAGGAGGGACTCCTGTTCCGACTATTCAGGTTGAAACCCCTGTGCGCTCGAGAGAGTGCTCCTACAAAGACTTCACAAACTGCAAGCCATTGTCCTTTAGGGGAACTGGCGGAGTCATTGTACTCTCGCAATGGTTCGAGAAGACAGAATCGGTCTTTGAAATCTGCTTGTGCCCGGAGGGAAGCAAGGTCAAGTTTGCCGCTTGTACCTTCGAATCAAAAGCCCTAACATGGTGGAATAGCCATGTTAAGTCACTATCTCTGGTGGTGGCAAATAATATGGGCTGGGGCACCATGAAAGACCTCATGATTGAGGAGTACTGCCCGAGAGGCGAGATCCAAAAGCTGGAGGAAGAACTTTGGCGCCTAACCATGAAGGGCTCCGACATCGTCGCATATACCGCCAGGTTCTGTGAACTGGTGGCCCTCTGTCCCAACATGATTCATACAGAGGGAAAGAAGATCGAGAGATATATATGGGGGTTGGTGCCACCATACCAGGGAAATGTATTGTCATCACGCCCTACTACATTTGATAGTGCCAAGCGATTGGCACAGCAGCTAATTGACCACGGGGTCCGTACCCCGACTGCAACAACCACCCTGGCCATCTCAGAAACCGCCAGAACTGCAGAGTCCAAGCGGAAATTATGGGATGACAAGAAAAAGAAGAAGGCTGCCAAGAAACAGCAGATCGTGGTAGTTCATAGTGCGACAACACCTGCCACTGCTGCTGCTCCATTAAAGCAGTATTCTGGAAGTTTGCCACTATGCAACAAGTGTAACTACCACCATGTGGGAGCCTGCCAGGAAATGCAGTGTGTAAACTGCAACAGGAAGGGGCACACAGCCCGTTTCTGCAAATCTCCGGTGAGGCCAATCACCCAAGTCCCCGGCGCTGGAGTGGGCCAAGCTTGCTACAATTGTGGCGATGTGGGCCACTACAAAAGGAACTGCCCCAAGGCAGGGACTGCCGATGGAGTAGGAAGAGTTATGGCTATAGGTCATGAGGAGGCGGTTGCCGACCCCACAGTGGTCACTGGTACGTTTCTCCTCGACAACTCTTATGCTTGTATACTATTTGATAGTGGAGCGGAGAGGAGCTTCGTGAACCAAAAGTTTGCTCATTTACTTAAGCAAAAATCACGAGCACTCAAAGAACCATTCACAGTAGAAATGGCTAATGGGAAGACAGAGAGCACTAGCTGCATATACATAGGGTGTACCTTAACTTTAGATAGCCATTCATTCTCGATCGATCTCATGCCAGTCTCAATTAAAAGTTTCGACGTCATCATTGGCATGGATTGGTTGAGTCTTCATCGTGCCGACATCATGTGTTACGAAAAGGCTGTCCGCCTTAATCTTTCGTCTGGCGAAACCCTAGTAGTATATGGCGACAAACCCGGCACGAACCTTCGTATCATCTCGAGCATTCAAGCTCAGAAATTCTTGCGAAAGGAATGTCGCGCATTCCTTGCTCATGTGGTCGATGTAAGCCAAGAAGCGAAAGACATCAAGAACATCCCCGTAGTACGCGACTTTCACGACATTTTTCCAGAAGAACTTACAGGATTACCTCCGCAACGACAAGTCGAGTTCAGAATCGACTTAGTTCCAGGGGCAACTCCCGTAGCCAAATCGCCTTATCGTCTAGCACCTGCAGAGATGCAAGAACTATCCTGTCAACTTAACGAACTGCTCAGCAAGGGCTTTATAAGACCGAGCTTCTCACCCTGGGGAGCTCCAGTCTTGTTCGTCAAGAAGAAAGACGGATCATTTCGTATGTGCATCGACTACAGGGAGCTCAACAAATTGACCGTCAAAAATCGTTATCCTTTGCCTCGGATAGACGACTTATTCGATCAACTTCAAGGGGCGAATTTCTTTTCCAAAATCGACTTAAGATCCGGATATCACCAACTACGAGTGCTAGAGGAGGATGTTCCGAAGACGGCCTTCCGAACTCGTTATGGGCACTACGAATTCATAGTGATGCCATTCGGATTAACAAACGCGCCCGCTGTATTCATGGATTTAATGAATAGGGTGTGTCGTCCTTACTTGGATCAGTTTTTCATCGTCTTCATCGACGACATACTAATCTACTCGCGAAGTAAGGAGGAACATAGTCAACATCTGCGATTAGTCTTAGAAACCCTGCGCGCGGAGAAGCTTTATGCGAAGTTCTCGAAATGCGAATTTTGGATCCAACGAGTCGAATTCTTAGGGCACGTGGTTAGCGAAGAGGGAATACACGTGGACCCATCCAAAATCAAAGCCATTGAGAGTTGGTCAGCACCGAAGACGCCTACAGAAATTCGTCAATTTCTAGGCCTCGCTGGCTACTATCGCAGGTTTATTCAGAACTTCTCCCGCATTGCAAGGCCTCTTACAACGCTTACCCAGAAGGGCGTATCCTTTGACTGGGAAGAGAAGCAGGAGAGAGCGTTCCAAACGCTCAAACGAGCCTTGTGCACCGCACCAATACTATCCCTCCCCAAAGGGATAGAAGACTTTGTTGTCTATTGCGATGCATCGAATCAAGGACTCGGATGTGTTCTAATGCAGCGAGGTAAGGTCATCGCCTATGCCTCTAGACAGCTGAAGACACATGAAGTCAACTACACGACCCACGATCTTGAACTAGGAGCAGTTGTTTTTGCTTTGAAGATCTGGAGACACTACCTGTACGGTACGAAGAGCACAATCTTTACAGACCACAAGAGCCTGCAGCATATATTCGACCAGAAGGAGCTCAACATGAGACAACGACGGTGGGTCGAACTACTCAGTGACTATGAATGCGAAATTCGTTATCATCCCGGCAAGGCCAATGTAGTAGCTGACGCCCTGAGTCGGAAAGAATATTCTGGTCGTAGAGTCAAATCAATGACTATGACTATCCATTCACACTTATCCACACAAATACAGGCAGCTCAACTCGACGCTTTGAAACCTGAAAATGTGAACAGTGAATCCCTTCGAGGGATGGATAAGAACTTGGAAGTCAAAGGTGGCAGATCTTATTATCTCATGAACCGGATCTGGACCCCGAAACTTGGTGGGTTCAAACACTTGGTCATGAGCGAGGCGCACAACACTCGTTATTCCGTCCACCCAGGTTCAGATAAGATGTATCAGGATCTTAAAAAGTTATACTGGTGGCCTAACATGAAATCAGAGATTGCTACCTTCGTAAGTAAATGCCTTACTTGCGCAAAGGTCAAGGTCGAGTACCAGAGACCCTCAGGTCTTCTTCAACAGCCTGAGATCCCAGAATGGAAGTGGGAGCGGATCACTATGGATTTCATAACCAAGTTGCCCAAGACAACGGGTGGACTTGATACCATATGGGTCATCGTCGACAGATTGACCAAGTCCGCGTACTTCCTGCCTATCAAAGAGACAGACAAGATGGAGAAGCTTACAAGAACTTACATTAGAGAGATTGTACGACTGCACGGTGTTCCTATATCCATTATCTCGGACAGAGATAGTAGGTTCACTTCTAGGTTCTGGCAGTCGCTACAAAATTCCCTAGCAACTAGGCTGGATATGAGTACAGCCTACCATCCGCAGACAGACGGGCAAAGTGAGAGGACTATCCAAACCTTGGAGGACATGTTACGAGCCTGTGTGATTGACTTTGGGAAAGCATGGGATACTCATTTACCCCTTGTCGAATTTTCCTACAACAACAGTTATCACACAAGCATAAAGGCTGCTCCATTCGAGGCCCTCTATGGCCGCAAGTACAGATCCCCTCTGTGCTGGGCTGAGGTGGGTGATACCCAATTAGCTAAAGGACGTGTTCCTGAAAGCACTCTCACAGGTCCGGAGATCATACGGGAAACGACGGAGAAGATCGTTCAGATCCGTGAACGACTGAAAGCCTCCAGAGACCGACAGAAAAGCTACGTTGATAAACGCAGAAAACCGTTGGAGTTCCAGGTGGGCGACCATGTTCTATTGAAGGTCTCACCCTGGAAGGGCTTGATACGCTTCGGAAAGCGTGGAAAGCTAAATCCAAGGTACATTGGGCCTTTTGAGATTCTTGCCAGAATCGACCCTGTAGCTTACAAACTTAACTTACCGAGCGAACTCAGTAACGTACATTCTACCTTCCACGTCTCGAACATGAAAAAGTGTCTGTCCGACGAGACTCTTGTAATCCCACTCGACGAGATCGAGATTAACGAGAGCCTCAACTTCATGGAAGAACCAGTAGAGATCATGGACCGGGAGGTCAAGCAAACGAAACAAAGCCGCATCCCGATAGGGAAGGTTCGCTGGAACGCCAAGCGAGGACCTGAATTCACTTGGGAGCGAGAGGATCAGATGAAACTGAAATATCCTCGTCTTTTTACTTAGTTATCTGTAACTACTTATTTGCTTAAATTCTAATTTCGGGACGAAATTCCTTCTAAGGAGGGGATGATGTGACAACCCGAAATTTCTATTCTGTATAACATATCAAGTCAATAGAAGTCAAAACAGTTACTGTTAAATTTTCAGACTTTTTGGAATAAGTTTGAGTATTTTAGGAATTACACTTTAGGACATATCAGGAGAGAGGATGCCCTAGGATTATAGTGCATCACTGTTATTCCTAAACTCCAAGAAATTGGAGTTTACTGCCTGAATAAAATATTTACAGCCAAAAACCCTAAATTTGAGAGTATATAAGTGGCACTTAGCCATTTTTAACACTTTTCCACTTTTTCAAGAACAAATATCAAATCCTCTCAAGTATCATCCAAGTTTTATTCAAGATCTTCAATCTAGTAAGTGTTTCTAGCCCTTTTGAGTTAGTATATCACTTAATCTAGTGTTTTAACACACATCTATCCGAAAAATTTGTCCAAAAGATCAAATCTTCAAGTTTCACCAAGAACACCAAGAACACACACTAGTGTTCTTGGACTTTTGGCTCATTTCAAGCTTCTATATTGTAAGTACTTCTATCCTAGAGTATGTTTAAGCTTCCTACACTTCATTATAACAAGAAAACACCCAAGAAACACCAAGATCAATGTGTTTAAGGTCCAAGATGTTCTTGGACCGTAAACCCTAAAAAGGGTACCAATGTGTGCCCTAGCTTACCCTAAGCCTTGGTAACTAGCATAGATCCCTTCATTGATATGTTAAGGACTTGGAAACATCAAAATACCATCATCCATAAGGGTTTACGGCCGTAAACCCAAAGGGAAATGGTATTAGGTCCGTAAACTCCATATAGGAGTGAAATGGTGCCCTAACTTCTTCCTTAGGCTTATACTTCATGAGGAAACACTTCTAAGGACTTAGAAACCTTCAAAACAACAAATGGTCAAAAGGGTGTGAGTTTACGGCCGTAAACTCATGGGTTTACGACCGTAAACTCATGTGGTTATGGTCAAGAAACCGTAAACTCATGAAAGGGGTTCCCTTGAACCCTAAACCCCATAGCTTGGTCCTACAACACTTAGATGCAATCCTAGGGACTTATAACACTTATAAAAAGTGTTTAACTTGTCTTAGGATGTATTAACTTTATAAATTAGTTGTATAAAGACTAACTGAATACATATATGTGTAATTATATGTTAAATAGGGTCATTGTGTGTGTACAAGTCTTCACTTGACACTTAGCAATCCTATCTCTTCAGTTCATCCAAACCACTCACTACAGGTGAGTTCATACCCCTTAATTAACCTTTTAAATGTTTTTAAATGCTTTTATGGGGGGATACAAGTTGAACAATTATAGTTATTATATCAATCACATTTGATTAATAACTACCAAACAAATGGTTTTCTTACTTTTCAAACTGTTTATCAAACTGTTTTACCTCAAACTACTTTACAAACGCTTTTACTTATCAAATACTTTTACTTAAACTCTTTTTAACTTATATTTTGTGTATCTATATAGATATAGTTATATAAGTAGGATTGAAAAGACTTAGGACTGCTAGCCTACCTTACTTCCTGTTCCTTGTTTGGTTGTGGACTTAGGGTATCAAGGTTAGTTGTCCGAAGGTCGTTTGAATCCTAGTTATATATTATGTATATGTATATGGATATGAAAGGTTATTTCTTTCATTCAGTTACATGCCCTTGGGTAGCAAGGGTATACAAACATGTTCATACATTGCTAGTAAGCTACCATAGGGGTAGTTTAGGAAGATACTATTACTAGAACAATGAAACATACAATGAGTTAGTTCATACATGAGTCAGTACATACTATGATGAGAAACAAACATAAAACAGAGTGATGAGAAACAAACATAAAACAGAGTGATGAGAAACAAACAATAGACACTATGACGAGAAACAAACATACAAGCTAGACAGAGAAAGAACACACAATACAGCTAGCACACAATTCACATAACATATACATTAATACATTTATGTGAGCCATTAAACAGGGTATGGCACTACCTGCCATGACTGTTTTTGTATCAGAATCTCCTTAATTGGGGAGCGTATGAGTTTGTGTATAGATCTATACTGGATTGACTATCCTACACCTTGCTGCTCGCTACAGTGGGACTTGCAAGTCTACGGGTGCCAAACGTCATTTTTACGGCATCTTACATTGTCGTTTTACTATTGAGTCGGTAGCAAGATACAGGCCGATCACATGTTACCTTAAAATTTTACATTTGGCTTAAGGTAGTTAGTACAGCAGTAGTTACTTAATACAGCACTACAGTACTATAACATTTTCCCTTACATTTTATTTTGTGTTATTCACACAATAAACAATGATGTAAAAACTATATTTTTGGTTAATGATAGTCGGATTTGGGGAAAATACACACTTTTACAAGAGATACACACACAGACACTAGATGTCTTGGTAGAAGGCTACTTTTAGTAGGAAACATAGGGTTTTCTAGGAGAGTTCAAACAAATACAAACTTTTTACAAACATATACAGTACATTTTACAAAACATCTTACAAATGCTTTCATACAAACACAGACACTAATATACTTATGATCTCACCAGCTTTAAAGCTGATAAACTCTTTCAAAATAACTTGTATTCTCAGGTCACCAGTAGACAGGTACCGGAGCCAGGTTTTGAGAAGATGGAGAGTTCAAACAAATACAAACTTTTTACAAACATATACAGTACATTTTACAAAACATCTTACAAATGCTTTCATACAAACACAGACACTAATATACTTATGATCTCACCAGCTTTAAAGCTGATAAACTCTTTCAAAATAACTTGTATTCTCAGGTCACCAGTAGACAGGTACCGGAGCCAGGTTTTGAGAAGATGGAGCTCGTTCCAGACTCATCTTATATTTTTGATGTATATAGTTTTGGTGTCTTTAAAACTTGACAGAACACACTTGTATGAAATTATATTATTAATGCAATGGATGATGTTGTTGCTTGTTTACTACTTGCATTGTTGTGATACTGTACATGATGTCCTCCACCCCAGAACGTTTCCGCCGTTCATAGGTTTTGGGGGTGTGGCATTAGTCCAAAGGGCCTATCAAATGAGTTATTGGATTGCTTAAAGGCCTAAGTAAATGAATTAGGGTTTACAAGTTAAAACCCTAGGAATTCCACACTATAAATGTAACACCTAGCACTCCCAAAATCGGCCAAGACTTCTAAGAAGAAACCCTAGCCAATTTTTGGTGCCTCCTAGCCTCTCTCTCATAATCCTCCATTGTTCTTGGTGTTTGTGACTTATTTAAGGTATCACATTTGAGGTACTAAGCTCTTGAAAGGCCAAGTTCTGCAAGCTACACGATAGAGGTATTCATCTAACTTGTTTTATGTTGTAAATCTCAAAATTGTATGCTAATTAGGGTTCATGCTTTGGATAAAAGAAAATTGCATGTATAACTTGAGAAAACTTAGATCCAAAGCATTAGGGTTGTATGTGCATCATAGGATTGTTATAGTGCTCAAAACCCATTAGTGGTATCAGAGCCTAGGGTGTTTTCTGTTATATTGATGCATTGGTTAATTGTTCAAAGCTGAAGCAAATCGAAATTTGCTCTCTGCATGATGAACTCGACGAGTCCATTCCCTGACTCGACGAGTTGGATCATCTGTTGGCAGATTTTCGGATTTTTTGTCCAGAATTGGATTAGGATCATTACCATAAACTGTTTTGACTGATAAGATTCGTTTTTTATGATAAGGTAATGATTATCCTCATCCAATTGGAGGATAATTGTCAAATTTTAAAATAATTACTTGATTATGTGATAAATTAATTATTTGTAGAATTTGATTTGAATTATCTTTCTATATGAAATTAGATTAGGTCAAATTTTGTGATATAGATAAATTATATGATTAATTTAATTGTTTTCAAATTTGATCTAAGAGGTTTTGAAAAGTTTCAAAACTTGCCCTCAAGTTTTGGAATTTAAAATTTGATTAAAAAGTTTTGATTTTGAAATATCTAAATTCTAAACCCTAGAGTTTTGAAAGTTTAAAATTCAATCCTTATACTATTATAATTTTAATAACTTAATACTTATATATATATATATATATATATATATATATATATATATATATATATATATATATATGTATGTATAAGACAGTCAGTCTTACCGTTAGTAGGCCTCATTCACGAAGCTGGTCTATAAGGGCGTATAAGGAAATTGCCTATAAAATGGCGATTGAATGGGTGTCCACTCTCACCCACCGCTTCCTTGACTAGTGGAGGGTCGTTAGCCGAACGGGTAGGATAGGACATTAATTCTCATTAAAAAGTATAATGATAATTATAAAAAGTAACTAAATGCTTTTCTAAATTACCAATCTTAGTTACTTTAGGAAAAATGTGAAAATGGTGCTATTCCATGAAATTGCACTTTGCACCTTGCCAAATCGTCAGTGGAGCATGTGTGGTTAACTGGCACACTAATTTGGACTAACAAGGGTGGCGAAGGGTAGCTCGAGAATTATCATAGATCAATGGAGCGTGTGTGGCTAACTGGCACGTTGATTAGATGATGAATGACATCGAGAGTACCACGCATATTTTCATGGTTATTCACACCTTGTTTGTGATCCTCGGTATCCCAGTCACAAACTTGAAGGGCATAATCGAGATTAAACATGCCATTGAAAGGTTCAATGAATCTCAAAGATCTAGGAATTTCATAAAACTTAATTCTTTTAAATTTTGGTTTTGGGTGGTGAAAATTGGTAAATCGTCATTTACCTCCTTCAAATAATTTTCAATTAGATTACGGCATCCCTTTTCTAAGTTGTGAATTATTATGTTTGGGTCCTAGCTTTAATATTTCATTTGGGTGTTATATTAAGGAATTTCTATCTAATGAAACTTATCTTTCTTTTTCAGATGTCTACCTCAAACAACGCTTCAAACTCAAACTCTTCCGGCTCTTTCTCCCTCATGAACCTATGTGGGAGGGTCATTTTCGATGGGTCGAATTTCAACGACTGGATTTGAAACATTCGCATGGCCATTCGATACGAGGAAAAGGAATATGTCCTCGACAAAGAGCTAAAGGAGATTGATGAAGAAACTGCTACTCCTGAGCAACTGGCTAATTATAGGGCTCATGAGAAGGACATGAAAAAGGTGTCGTGCATCATGCTAGCCACTATGACTTCTGAGCTTCAGAAGTCCTACGAGGACTTCTGGCCTTTCGATATGCACCAATACTTGATGGAAAGGTATCATCAGAGTGCTCGACAAGAAAGGTATGAAATCATTGCCTCCATGATAACAACAAAAATGAAGGATGGAGAGTCCATCACGACCCACTTGCAAAAGATGCAAAGATATGTGGACCGCTTGCTAAAGCTGAATGTCAATTTTGATGAAGAGTTGGCTATCGACATTATCCTACAGTCTTTACCTCCTTGTTATGATCAGTTCAGGATGACGTATCATATGAACAAGGAGGAAGTCACTCTAAGCAAGCTTCAAGGCCTTCTGAGAACTGTTGAAAGTAGTTTAAAAGGCAAGTCTATTGTACCCACTCCTACTGCTGCTACCCCAGTCCTGGCAATTGGACATGGGAAATGGAAGAAAAGGAAAGCTCCTTCAAATAATCACAAGGGAAATTCTCATGATGGATCCTCTTCATGTGGGTCCAAAGGTGGTTCTGCTACTCCCTCATCCAATCCAAAGGAAGCAGAGTGCTTCTATTGTCATGAAAAGGGGCATTGGAAACGAAACTGCCCTAAATACTTGCAGGACATTAAGGATGGGAAGATAAAACCCACCTTCACAGGTATTTACACTATTCAATCTAAAAACTCATCACATACTAATTCTTGGGTCCTTGATATAGGATGTGGTTTTCACATTTGTTCTGAATTGCAGGGTCTAAGAAGAAGTAAGGATGTGGAGCACGGGCAGATGAACTTGATCATGGGGAATAGGAAAGCGTCACCTGTCACCAAGATTGAAGTTTATTCTTTATTGCTTAGAAATGGGTTAGGGTTAGATTTGAACGATTATTGCTACTCGTCAGAAATGGCGAGAAACATTATTTCTTTTCATGGTTTGTATAAACAAGGTTTTAGATTTTCATTTAACAATGAAATTGGTTCTATTAATGCTTTTTATAATGGTAAATTTTATTTTGAAGCATTGCCTTGTAATGGTATATATGAAACTGTGATGATTGTAGACAACTTAGGAAATAATGTATTGCATATTGATTCGTCCATTGGTTTGGACAAGGCATGCTTGTGGAATTGTCGTCTTGGACATGTCAATAAGAAGCACATAGCCCAACTCCAAAACGATGGAGTGTTGGAGTCATTTGACTTAAATTCGGATAACACATGCGAATCTTGTTTGCTTGGAAAGATGACCAAGTCACCTTTCACTGGTACTTGTGAAAGAGGTGAGGGTTTGTTGGATCTCATACACACCGATGTGTGTGGACCTGTAACGCCCGGGTTTCGGGGCTAAGCATTTTTAGACGATGTAATAATCTAGATCAACTATTGTAACTCTTTTGAAGTAATAAAGATGAAATATTTGAATACTATGTGAATGATGTGTATTTATGTGCTTATTACTTATTTATAAACTTATAATAAATAAAGAATAAAAATAAGCGTCAAAAGTAAAGTGTGAGATAAGCCCGATATCTTTACATAAAGTTGTAGTGGTCGAAACAAGGATTTCAGGGATATAAAGAACGCCGAAATCCGAGTTATAACGAAGAAGTTATGACCCATCGAAGTTTCACGACGGAACCGGCACGACACCGGGAAGCATAAATAGGGAATTTGCGATAGAACGACTTTTAGCTCTAGCGATCTAAACAAAAGTCGTATAATATGTTAAACCGAGAGCGTCCATAAAAAGAACGCCCAAATCTGACTTCGTATGAGGAAGTTTTGATTTTTCGAAGTTTCGGCTTAGCAGTGTACAGCCCGAAGTTCGAATATTAGATCGAGCGGTTTTTAGCCGACACAACCTAAACGAGAATCAAATATCTCGTTAATAGTAGCATAACGATAAAAAGACAGACGAAAACGGACGTCGGATGAAGAAGTTGTGAGATTTTAATGGACCAATCCTGTCCCGGCCTGTTAATAACATAACTATTAAAATAAAGTCAAAATTAGCTGACGAAGTCTAAACGAAAGTTGTAGAGTACGTTCCCGCCTACGCGTGGATATAAAGAACGTCAAAAACGGAGCTCGTACGTCAAAGTTACGAATTTTTAAAGTTTGCACTTGAATTTGCCAAGCCTATAGCGAAACCGATGACGTGGCTCGATCTGGGCCATCCATCGCTGATCACGGAACACGCTTCGGATTGCGACACACCACCCTCGTATTACGCCCCGCGTCCGAAATGAATTTCGCCCAGCGTACTTCGGCCTTGTGTGGTTCGAGGAGTGAACGCGTAGCACCACCGAAACTGCGACACGTGGAGACCTTATCCGAACTTACGCCCAGCGTAAGGCTTCGGTACGCCCATCGTAAGTCCGAAGTCTGGGCTATAAATAGAGGGCCGAGGCTGCCCACTTTCTCACACCAAAAATCTTTTCTCTCTCTAACTTTTTTCTCCCTCTAAGGGTCCTAACCCCCTCCTAAGCCTAGGTAAACCCCCTAGCACCCGAAGGAAGCCCCGAGGCTCCCGGAGTCCCGACAAAAAGGGTCCTTCGGTTTAGAAACGCTGCTCCGAGCAAAGCCCGGTTTCTTATAAAACCCGCTGTAAGTGAGCTACGTCTACGCTATTTTTAATATAGCTTTTATTTAATTATAGTAACATTATTAGGACCTTAAAATAATTATTTGGGCTATTATTATGAGTTATATAGAGTGTTGTCCAACGCTTATATAATAATAATAATAGCTAGACTATTAATTAGTCGCGGTTAACGTTAGACTAAACCCTAGTGGTATTGATACTAGGTTTTGTCAAGGGAAAATTGTTTTGAGATAACGAAGCGCTGTCCGAGTACCGAGTCACCACCTTAACAAGTGAGTGCATAGTCACTTTCATCTTACACATAGATATGAAGTATTTAATATAAATTACGTGCTATGTGTGCATATTGTCTGAATACTTGCTGTTTATGCTGATGAAAGATTTTTATACATGTTTTAAATGATTTAAACTGTATATGTATTTTATATCTACAAAATGTTGGGGTAAAACATGGGTAGATGTAATAGACGATGTGTGATAAAATGATGAGAGGCCTCGATGTTGTTGTTGTTGATTCTGTCATCTAGCGGAGTATGGATGACAACCACAGACTCTTCTAGACGGTCCAGTGGAACGCTAGCAGGCTCGCAACCTGTAGGTGTTTGTGAACGATGTGTTCACCGGTGTACTCCATCCCCCTCATGGTTGCCTTAAAGACATTTATTGCTGAGGAATCCCCTTAGCAGTAGTGTCCATCCCGATGATGATCCTTAGGCTAGGTCCCTTATGATAGGTGTTTAGGGACGTAAAGTGAGGATAACGGGAACGGGTAATTGGGTTATTGTTGGTTGATGAAATTAAATAACTTATTTATTGTGGGTTGAAAACCCTATGTGCTCACCAGGCTCCCAAGCCTGACCCACTCAGTTTCATGTATTACAGGTAGTGGCGTTCGAGCATAGATGTGATGTTTTGGATGAGGGATTACGGATATAGGCCTGTAGATATGAAATAATGTAGTAAGGCTTATATTGTACTGTTTATGCTTTTGATCTGTATCAAACATGACATCCCGAGTCTTTTTAATGAAATACATTTCTACGGAAATGCTTTGATAAATCTTTATCATATTTTTATTTTGGGAACAAATTCCGCAACACTTTTATGTAAAATGTTACTCTGATTTTCAAACAAGCATAAACAAAATAGGTCTTTTCGGGCCGTGAAAATGGGGATGTCACAGTTGGTATCAGAGCATTAGTTTAAGCGAACTAGGAATTTGTAGGATTTCTAGACTTAAACTTAGAATGCTAACCGATGATTGTGAGATGTGAGCACTAGCTTATTTTGGAAAGTATGCCTGATATGCTTTATGTGCTAAATGATTTATGCCTTATATGCTGTTATTTGTTCGGATCTATGGTCTGTTGCCGACCGCATCTAGAAACCTTATGTGTTTAGGATTCTAAACGTACGACTACGATATTAGAACTAGCATGTAAACGTTTCGGAGCGATAAGGATGATTTAAACGTCTATCCTAAACAAAAGATCTAAATTCACCTTATTCGGTGTATAGATCAAAATGGCAAGAACCCGCAGTGGAGCTGGGAATGCAAATGGGAATAGGAATCAAGCCCCAGTGATTCAGCAAATACATGTTGTAGTAGAAGTTGCACCCGAGCCAATCACCATGGCTGGAGTACAAGCCATGATTCGTGCTATGTTAGCAGAACAAAGGGAGGAAATGAGACAGATGTTGCACGCAAATAGGGACGAACCTACCATGCCCATTGATCAACCCGAGCTGATTCCCGAGCAATTGGAGGAAGGGAACTATAGCCGCCATGTGAGTCAAGTTGGGACTCAAGGAGAACGAAGGAATGACCCGGAGAGGGGAAACGACAAGGATGGGCGGATGTATAAGAATTTCTTGGGTGCAAAGCCACCAAGTCTCTCAGGAAGCCCAAAGCCTGTTGAGATTATGGATTGGATCTCCGAAATGGAGATGGTGTTTGAGAGCTGTAGCTGTAGCAAGAAACAGAAGACTGTCTTTGCAGTTAGGCAACTGAAAACTGGAGTCTTAAGCTGGTGGAAACTATTGGCGGATACAATACCGCGAGGAGAAGCCCTAAAGATGTCATGGGATGAGTTCTTGGAACAACTGAAGATGCAGTACTATTCAGAGATGGATCTAATTGATTTGAACAATGAGTTCCAAAACTTGAAGAAGGGGAGGATGAATGTTGACGACTATGCTACTGCATTCACTGAGAAGATGAAGTTATTTCCATACCTGGTGCCAACCGAACTCTCCAAAATTGAGAGGTTTGCAAATGGACTGCCAGCCGACTTTGGCCCGACGGTCAAGATGGCAACCACTCTCAAAATCACTTGTTCGAGCAGCTAAGAATGTGGAGACCCAGCAGAAGGAAATGGGTCTGGAGAGGGCCGAGGTTAGTGAGAAAAGGAAATTTGATGGATCCTCGAGGTCCAACAAGAAGAGTAAATTCTCGAAGTCTGGTTCGAGAGGAGGAGGAGCCGAAGCAAAATGGTGTGACAAATGCAAGAAGAAGCACCAAGGAAAATGTGACGGAGGGGTCACCTGTTTCAAGTGTGGAAAGCCCGGGCACTATGCCAACGAGTGCACGTTCACTAAGAAGGTATGTTATGCGTGCAACGAGGAATGGCACATTTCGAGGGACTGCTCGAAGAATAAGGAGGCAGGAAGACCCAACATTCCACCAAAGCCGAAGGAAAAAGCCTTCCAGATGACGCTCGAAGCTGCACAGGAGGCAAAAAATGTCGCTTCAGGTACCTTTCTTGTAAATGGTTTGCCTGCCAATATACTGTTTGATTCTGGAGCAAACTACTCCTTTGTGTCACATAAGTTTGGTGGGAAACTAGCATTACCTGTAGAAAAACTTGATAATGCCCTGATTGTAGAAGTTGCCAATGGCAAGTTCGTACCTGTTAGTATTCGTATTAAGGACATAGTCATCGACTTAAAGGGAAACGAATTCCACAAAGAGCTGTTACCCATAGAATTGAACGGTTTCGACATCGTTCTGGGAATGGATTGGCTCAGCGCCAACGATGCCGAGATATTATGCCGAAAGAAGATAGTAAGGGTGAACCCACCCGGAAAAGAGTCATTCATGGTGTACGGGGACAAACGCAGAGTAAATTCTGGAATCAACTCCCTGATGAAAGCCAGAAAATGTTTGTCCAAGGGATGTGCATCATACTTGGCATTTGTTATCGATGCTAAGAAGGAAAAGGAGGTGTAGAGTATACCAGTGGTGTGTGATTATCCGGAAGTCTTTCCCGAAGATCTTCCTAGATTACCGCCTGATAGACAAGTGGAGTTCAGAATAGACTTGTTACCAGGTACTACACCAATAGCAAAAGCACCATACCGATTAGCACCGACAGAGATGAAGGAGCTCATGACGTAACTTCAGGAGTTGTTGGACAATGGTTTTATCAGACCTAGTTCATCACCCTGGGGAGCTCCGGTGTTATTCGTGAAAAAGAAGGATGGAAGCATGAGAATGTGTATAGACTACAAAGAACTGAACAAGGCAACGGTGAAGAACAAGTACCCATTGCCGAGGATTGATGACCTATTCGATCAGCTGCAAGGTTCGAGCTATTTCTCAAAGATCGATCTTAGGTCAGGATATCATCAGCTGAAGGTGAGAGATCAGGATATCGAGAAGACTGCATTCAGAACAAGATATGGACACTATGAGTTCTTGGTTATGTCGTTTGGACTAACCAATGCTCCAGCAGCATTCATGGATTTGATGAACAGGGTTTGTAAACCATTCCTCGATAAATCTGTGATAGTGTTCATAGATGACATTCTGATTTACTCAAAAAGCCAGGAGGAGCATGGTAAGCATCTACGAGAAGTGTTGGAAGTGTTGAAGAGGGAGAAACTTTATGCAAAGTTCTCCAAATGTGATTTTTGGATCCGAGAAGTCCAATTCTTAGGTCATGTGGTTAACCAAGAAGGGATAATGGTTGACCCAGCAAAAATCAAAGCGGTGATGAAGTGGGAACGACCAAAAAGTCCCACAGAGATTCGAAGCTTTCTGGGATTAGCTGGATACTACCGACGATTTATCCAAGGATTTTCTTCGATAGCTGCTCCATTAACAGCTTTGACCCACAAAGGATCTACTTATACATGGAGTGAGAAGCACGAAGCAGCGTTCGAGAAGCTGAAGAAGAAATTGTGTGAAACACCGATTCTTTCTCTACCCGATGGAGTTGAAGACTTCGCGGTCTATAGTGACGCATCTGGAGTTGGGTTGGGTTGTGTCCTGGCCCAAAGAAAGAAGGTGATAGCATATGCATCTCGACAATTGAAGGAGCATGAAAAGAACTATCCCCCTCATGATCTGGAGTTGGCAGCAGTAGTTTTTGCCTTGAAGATATGGAGGCATTACCTCTATGGCACGAAGTGCAAGCTTTCCACTGATCATAAGAGTCTCCAGTATCTCTTTAATCAGAAGGAATTGAACATGAGACAACGACGCTGGCTAAAGTTACTCAAGGACTACGACTATGAGATACTTTACCACCCCGGCAAAGCAAATGTTGTTGCTGATGCTCTCAGTCAAAAAGTCAACCTTGAGAGAAAAATGCCAAGAGCGTTGAGAATAGAAGTTGTATCGACGATTTTGGAAAGTATCAGGAAAGCTCAAGAAGAAGCTTCAGAGAAGAATGACCGAAAGGAAGAACGTTTGGGCAAAACGTTAGCTTTCGGTACAAACAGTCAAGGACTGAAGGTATTCCAAGATCGGATTTGGGTACCTAAGACGGGAGGGATAAGAGATCTTCTGATGGAAGAAGCTCACAAGACCATGTACTCAATTCATCTCGGTAGCACAAAAATGTATAGGGACCTAAAACCCTACTACTGGTGGCCGACGATGAAGCTCGATGTTGCAAAGTATGTGGCCGAGTGCGTAACTTGTGCTAGAGTTAAGGCACAACATCAGAAACCGTATGGGAGTTTAGAACCTTTACCTGTACCCATGGGTAAATGGGAAGATATCACCATGGATTTTGTGACTAAACTACCCAGAACGAAAAGCGGTCACGACATGATTTGGGGGGTCGTGGACCGTTTTACTAAAAGTGCACACTTCATAGCTGCCAACGAGAGGTGGTCTATGGATAAGCTCGCAAATGCTTACATGAAGGAAGTGGTAAGACTTCACGGTGTTCCTCTAACAATTGTATCAGATCGTGATAGTCGTTTCACCTCAAGGTTCTGGAGAAGTCTACAAGAGGAATTAGGTACAAAGTTGTGTTTAAATACGGCTTACCATCCGCAGACTGATGGTCAGAGCGAAAGAACGATTCAAACACTGGAAGATATGTTGAGAGCCTGTACCCTGGAGTTCCAAGGTAACTGGGATGAGCACTTACCTTTGGTAGAGTTTTCCTACAATAACAGTTTCCACTCAAGCATCAAGATGGCACCCTATCAAGCTTTGTACGGACAGAAGTGTCGTACGTCGTCTTGTTGGCTTGAGGCCGGAGAGAAGCAGTTTATAGGCCCCAAGATAGTTCATGAGACTGCTGAGAAGCTGAAAGTGATCAGGGAAAGAATGTTAGCAGCTCAGGATCGTCAGAAGAGCTATGCTGACAAGAAAAGACGACCAATGACCTTTGAAGTTGGGGATTCGGTTTTGCTTAAAGTCTCACCGTGGAAGGGACTTATAAGATTCGGGAAACGAGGATAGCTGAGTCCAAGGTTTATTGGACCGTTTAAAGTTCTTCACAGGGTTGGGAACCAAGTTTACAAGCTGGAATTGCCCGAAGAACTAGATGGTATTCATAACACCTTCCATGTGTGTTATTTGAGAAAATTCACGGGAGAAGTTCCCGACATAATTCCAATCTCAGAGTTAAGAATGGATGAGAATAAGAGGCTAATCGCAGAGCCCGAGGCAATCATTGACCGTAAGACTAAGAAGTTACGACGCAAGATGGTCGACTTAGTGCTAGTCCGATGGAAACATTCGAATGGGCCGAATCTCACTTGGGAAACAGAAAGTGACATGATGAGTCGCTACCCACATCTGTTTGCTGATGCATGATTCCGGGACGGAATCATCCTAAGGGGGGGAGAACTGTAACGCCCGAGTTTCGGGGCTAAGCATTTTTAGACGATGTAATAGTCTAGGTCAACTATTGTAACTCTTTTGAAGTAATAAAGATGAAATATTTGAATACTATGTGAATTATGTGTATTTATGTGCTTATTACTTATTTATAAACTTATAATAAATAAAGAATAAAAATAAGCGTCAAAATTAAAGTGTGATATAAGCCCGATATCTTTACATAAAGTTGTAGTGGTCGAAACAAGGATTTCGGGGATATAAAGAACGCCGAAATCCGAGTTATAACGAAGAAGTTATGACTCGTCGAAGTTTCGCGACGGAACCGACACGACACCGGGAAGCGTAAATAGTGAATTTGCGATAGAACGACTTTTAGCCTTAGCGATCTAAATGAAAGTCGTATAATATGTTAAACCGAGAGCGTCCATAAAAAGAACGCCTAAATCTGACTTCATATGACGAAGTTATGATTTTTCGAAGTTTCGGCTTAGCAGTGTACAACCCGAAGTTCGAATATTAGATCGAGCGGTTTTTAGCCGACACAACCTAAACGACAATCTAAGATCTCGTTAATAGTAGCGTAACGATAAAAAGACAGACGAAAACGGACGTCGGATGAAGAAGTTATGAGATTTTAACGGACCAATCCTGTCCCGGCCTGTTAATAATATAACTATTAAAATAAATTCAAAATTAGTCGACGAAGTCTAAACGAATGTTGTAGAGTACGTTCCCGCCTACGCGTGGATATAAAGAACGTCAAAAACGGAGCTCGTACGTCAAAGTTACGAATTTTTAAAGTTTGCACTTGAATTTGCGAAGCCTATAGCGAAACCGATGACGTGGCTCGATCTGGGTCATCCATCGCTGATCACGGAACACGCTTCGGATTGCGACACACCACCCTCGTATTACGCCCCGCGTCCGAAATGAATTTCGCCCAGCGTACTTCGGCCTTGTGTGGTTCGAGGAGTGAACGCGTAGCACCACCGAAACTGCGACACGTGGAGACCTTATCCGAACTTACGCCCAGCGTAAGGCTTCGGTACGCCCATCGTAAGTCCGAAGTCTGGGCTATAAATAGAGGGCCGAGGCTGCCCACTTTCTCACACCAAAAATCTTTTCTCTCTCTAACTTTTTTCTCCCTCTAAGGGTCCTAACCCCCTCCTAAGCCTAGGTAAACCCCCTAGCACCCGAAGGAAGCCCCGAGGCTCCCGGAGTCCCGACAAAAAGGGTCCTTCGGTTTAGAAACGCTGCTCCGAGCAAAGCCCGGTTTCTTATAAAACCCGCTGTAAGTGAGCTACGTCTATGCTATTTTTAATATAGCTTTTATTTAATTATAGTAACATTATTAGGACCTTAAAATAATTATTTGGGCTATTATTATGAGTTATATAGAGTGTTGTCCAACGCTTATATAATAATAATAATAGCTAGACTATTAATTAGTCGCGGTTAACGTTAGACTAAACCCTAGTGGTATTGATACTAGGTTTTGTCAAGGGAAAATTGTTTTGAGATAACGAAGCGCTGTCCGAGTACCGAGTCACCACCTTAACAAGTGAGTGCATAGTCACTTTCATCTTACACATAGATATGAAGTATTTAATATAAATTACGTGCTATGTGTGCATATTGTCTGAATACTTGCTGTTTATGCTGATGAAAGATTTGTATACATGTTTTAAATGATTTAAACTGTATATGTATTTTATATCTACAAAATGTTGGGGTAAAACATGGGTAGATGTAATAGACGATGTGTGATAAAATGATGAGAGGCCTCGATGTTGTTGTTGTTGATTCTGTCATCTAGCGGAGTATGGATGACAACCACAGACTCTTCTAGACAGTCTAGTGGAACGCTAGCAGGCTCGCAACATGTAGGTGTTTGTGAACGATGTGTTCACCGGTGTACTCCATCCCCCTCATGGTTGCCTTAAAGACATTTATTTCTGAGGAATCCCCTTAGCAGTAGTGTCCATCCCAATGATGATCCTTAGGCTAGGTCCCTTATGATAGGTGTTTAGGGACGTAAAGTGAGGATAACGGGAACGGGTAATCGGGTTATTGTTGGTTGATGAAATTAAATAACTTATTTATTGTGGGTTGAAAACCCTATGTGCTCACCAGGCTCCCAAGCCTGACCCACTCAGTTTCATGTATTACAGGTAGTGGCGTTCGAGCATAAATGTGATGTTTTGGATGAGGGATTACGGATATAGGCCTGTAGATATGAAATAATGTAGTAAGGCTTATATTGTACTGTTTATGCTTTTGATCTGTATCAAACATGACATCCCGAGTCTTTTTAATGAAATACATTTCTACGGAAATGCTTTGATAAATCTTTATCATATTTTTATTTTGGGAACAAATTCTGCAACACTTTTATGTAAAATGTTACTCTGATTTTCAAACAAGCATAAACAAAATCGGTCTTTTCTGGTCGTGAAAATGGGGATGTCACAGGACCTTCCAGATCCGCCACAAGGGATGCTAACTGCTTCTATGCAACCTTTACCGACGATTATAGCAGATATGGATATATCTACTTAATCAAGCACAAGTCGGAAACCTTTGAAAAGTTCAAAGAGTTTAAGCAAGAAGTGGAGAATCAATTGGGCAGGAAGATAAAGATGCTCTGATCCGATCGAGGTGGTGAGTATCTTAGTATTGAGTTCCACGACTATCTTAAAGAATGTGGAATTGCTTCACAATTGACGCCACCTAGGACACCGCAGCTTAATGTTGTGGATGAGAGGCGCAATCGAACCTTGTTGGACATGGTTCGTTCCATGATGAGTCGAGCTTCGTTACCTATCTCATTCTGGGGGTATGCCTTAGAGACTGCCGCCCATATCCTTAATCTAGTCCCAACTAAGAAGGTTTCCAAAACACCTCACGAAATATGGACAGGGAAGGTTCCCTCGTTAGCGCATATCAAGGTTTTGGGTTGCGAGGCTTTCGTAAGACGAGAGACTCACGACAAGCTCGAACCTCGTAGTGAGCGTTGTATTTTCATCGGCTACCCACATAAATCCTTTGGATGTTTGTTCTATAGACCTAGTGAGAACGTGGTCTTCGTAGCGCGAAGGGGTGTCTTTCTTGAAAGAGAACTCATATGCCAAGAGGATAGTGGGAGGCAAATTGACCTTGAAGAGCTTCAAGAGTTAAGAGATGAAGGAACCTCTAACACTAGCGCTTAACCTGAGGATGAGACTCCTGTTGAACCAGTTGACGAGTCCTTACCTCTGAGACGTTCCAGTAGAGTTAGTGTTCCACTTGTGTTGTATGGTTTTCATATAACAAGTGAAGGTGATACGTTTACCAGTGATAGCACACTGATAAATTTAGATGAACCTAACAATTACAAGGAAGCCATGGCGGGCCAAGAGTCTGCAAAGTGGAAAGAGGCAATGGACAGCGAGATTCAGTCCATGTATGACAATCAAGTTTGGAACTTGGTTGACAATGTACCAGGTTGTAAGACGGTCGGGTGCAAGTGGATCTTCAAGAAGTAGACCGATATGGATGGGAAAGTACACACATATAAGGCGCGATTGGTTGCGAAGGGATTTACTCAAACTCCTGGAGTTGACTATGATGAGACTTTCTCACCAGTAGTGAAGATCAAATCTATAAGGGTTATACTAGCCATAGCTGCGTTTCATGATTATGAAATATGGCAGATGGATGTCAAAACCGCTTTCCTTAATGGGAAGTTGGCTGAAGATGTTTACATGTGTCAGCCAGAGGGTTTTGTAGATGCGAAGTACCCTAATGGAGTGTGTAAGCTTGAAAAATCCATTTATGGACTAAAGCAAGCGTCTCACGGATGGAATCTTTGTTTCGATGAGAAAGTAAAAGAGTTTGGGTTTTCGAGAAGCGAGGATGAGTCCTACGTATATGTCAAGGCTAGTGGGAGTATAGTTAGCTTTCTGGTATTATATGTGGATGACATACTACTCATAGGAAACGACGTTCCAACCTTGCAGGAAGTTAAGTCCTGGCTTGGGAAGTGTTTCGCTATGAAGGACCTTGGGGAAGCTGCTTACATTCTAGGGATAAGGATATTGAGAAATAGGAGTAAAAGACTTATAGGACTTAGTCAAAGTACCTACTTGGACAATGTGTTGAAACGTTTCAACATGGAGAATTCCAAGAAAGTAGAATTGCCTATCCAGAGCAATACCAAACTGAGTAAGACTCAGAGTCCGAGTACCGATGTCGAAATAGCATAAATGATTCGAGTACCATATGCTTCTGCCATTGGCTCGATCATGTATGCTATGACATGTACTCGCCCTGAAGTGGCTTTTGCTTTGAGCATGGTTAGTCGATATCAAGGGAATCCTGGTAGAACTCACTGGATAGCAGTAAATAACATTCTTAAGTACCTGCGGAGGACTAATGATTGGGTCCTTACCCTCGGTGGGAGTGATGACTTGAGAGTGACAGGGTATAGTGACGCCAGCTTTCAGACCGACAGAGATAATTTCCGCTCTCAGTCGAGCTGGGTATTTACCCTAAATGGAGGAGCAGTAACATGGAAAAGTTCCAAATAGGAGACTGTAGCTGATTCAACGTGCGAATCAGAGTACATAGCAGCAAGCGAAGCGTCGAAGGAGGCAATATGGCTAAAGAACTTCATCGGAGACCTTGGAGTTGTACCAGCTGTAAAGGAGCCTATGGAGATTTTCTGTGACAACGAGGGTGCGGTCTCCTTAACCAAGGGACCAAGGGATCATGGCAGATCCAGGAACATCGACAAAAAATATCACTTCATAAGACATCGAGTAGAAGAGGGACTCATCGTAGTGAAGAGGGTATCGTTAGAGGATAACCCAGCAAATCCCCTTACGAAGGGACTGAGTAGGGTTAACCATTTGCAGCATGGTAAGAGCATTGGCCTAAGGGACGATATTAGTTTTAGTGATTATATAGGCAGTTAGAAACTTGTAATAAATAAATGTAATTGGAATTTGATGATTAAATAATAAGGGTTTTATTTATAAGTAAAGTTTACTGTCTTCTGTCAACTGTTTATTTTATGTTTCACTTTTTTTTCTTCCAGAATAATATGATTATTCGAACTATCCACAGTCAATCATACTTTGGAAGTAGGTTATGAAGTTAGACTGTCGTGAATTGGCTTATAGATTGTCTAAGGTGTTTAGACATAGCAAAAGTTTGCTACAACGTTCATGAGTGCTCCTGAAATAAGATTTGAGTATTGGATGAAACCCATGCTCACATGAATCACTTCATGGAATTCATCACGAGTGATTGTGAGACGATAATATCGTATAGTCTTCAAACCAAGATATATGAGTTGTTGATTACGAGTTGGTTGTGCATTGATAGTACGAAAACACATCAGTAACTTGATGTTATAAAACGTGTTGTTGTGTATAATTTAACAAGTAATTAGTACAAGCATAAAAGTCGATGTTCATTTGTTCCTTTTATCCTAAGAGGATTAAAAGCGATATCATGGGCCCCTCGGTGATTTTTTTTTTTTTTTGACTTATGTGTCGGGCCCGGTCAGGACTCAGTTGATGTGTTCAATTAAGTTCTATGTCAAACAAATCAGAAATCGGGAAACAAACTGTTGGACAATGAGTATGACTTTATTACATGTCTTTGTCCACACGATATCTTGAAGAATAGAGGATTATATGATCCCTTATCTAAAGGACGAGTCATTGACTAGATCAGAGTTGGAAAGCGTCTTTTGAGAGCTACGAATGCTGATCGGATTTTGAAGTTGCATAAGCAGTTATAGTTATTAGACTTATCCAAGTGGGAGACTGTTGGATTAGGTGTCTAAGCCCATAACTATAATTGGTATGCACTTGACCCGATAGTAGCATGGTCCTTTTGGGTTGCCTTCACCAGAGCAATTTGATAGGATGGATATTTGAGAAAGAAGTTATTTGTGATTTATTAATATATTATAAGAATAATAAATTAATTGAGAAATCATATTATTTAATTGGTATTGATCAGGAATTAATTTAGTGATCAAAAGAGACTGATTAAATTAACGGGAACTGATTAGGTAAATCAGTAATACATATAGTTTGGGCTAATGATCCATGTTGATTAGGGATGGACTAAATCTATGTGAGAGTCCATGAAGATTTAGTCCAAAGGGCCAATCAAATGAGTTATTGGATTGCTTAAAGGCCTAAGTAAATGAATTAGGGTTTACAAGTTAAAACCCTAGGAATTCCACACTATAAATGTAACCCTTAGCACTCCCAAAATCGGCCAAGACTTCTAAGAAGAAACCCTAGCCGATTTTTGGTGCCTCCTAGCCTCTCTCTCATAATCCTCCATCGTTCTTGGTGTTTGTGACTTATTTGAGGTATCACATTTGAGGTACTAAGCTTTTGAAAGGCCAAGTTCTGCAAGCTACAACAAAGAGGTATTCATCTAACTTGTTTTATGTTGTAAATCTCAAAATTGTATGCTAGTTAGGGTTCATGCTTTGGATAAAAGAAAATTGCATGTATAACTTGAGAAAACTTATATCCAAAGCATTAGGGTTGTATGTGCACCATAGGATTATTATAGTGCTCAAAACCCATCAATTTTACTACAGGATTGCTTGACGCACAGTTTTGGAGAAGCATTTCCAATCACGAGTATAGTTCGCATAATGCTTGTGAAGGACAGATTCAGTCACCTATTTATCAGTTCTTACATTGATTGATCACTTTCACTATCAACCACAAACATCATGGCGACAAGGTGCCTTCACCGAATTTGTTCTATCTTTGGAGCATAATCACGCCAGGAGTTTTTTGTGACCTTCCATACATGCTTGTGAGATTTTTAGGGACAAAGGAGGTAAATTCTCGTTCTGGTATTCCCATTACTAGTAGACATTTGGTCACTCGCTTAGCTCGATCATATGGGATTTTGAGTCCTAACTTTATTAGGAATCTGACATGTTTTAAGGACTCGAATTTGACGACTCAATTTTTGAGTCTTATGCGAGTTGTGGTGAATACTGGCGGGGGATATGTAATACCCCCGAAAGATGATGAAAAACAAATGGGTCAATAAGGGGAGCAACCAAGGCAAAGAGGAAGGAGGACCGTAAGAGGGTGTGGTGAAAGAGGTCAACCGGTGCAACAAAATGCGCCCATTGGAGGAGGACCATCTCGTGATGAGATGATGGCTGGTTATTTCGATAGGATGAGCATGAGTATGAATTGGATAGGTGGTACCATGGAAAATATGATCCAGCATTTTCACATTGAACAACCACCTAACTTGGGAAATTAATACCCATTTTGCCCTTCATGGAGCGAGTATTGGTCAAGGTGAGGAGACGGAGCAGGGACAAGTGGAGCACGAGAGGACGATGATGATTATTGATATCTATCCTTTTTTTAGTAGTTTTTATTTTCTTTGTTATTTTTGGTATGTTTTAGTTTTTGAGTTTGTATGTTTAAAAACTTATAACCAAATTATGTGATGGTTGTTTTTCTTCTTTCCACCAAATGTTTGTTTTGTTGCAGATTGATTAGAATATCGAGAGAGAAAATAAGAGAATAGAGGTAAAAGCGTACGAGAAAAGTCGTGTGATTTAGAGTTATGAGTCGAAGCCCATAATTTTTAATAAGTGTGGGGTCAATTTCATGAAATAAAAGAGATTAGAGGAAGAGAGAGTCCATAAATATTGAGTTTTGAGAAGAGTCTTAATCTATTAAGAAGGTCAAATTGCACATTACTTGCATGGAAGAAGTCTTGCAAAACTGCTTTCTGGAACACCCATTTTTCACGACGCGACCTTTATTCCCACGTCAAGACTTTGATGCCATCACGATTCAAAGTACAATTTACATCGACACCACGACGTGAAATCCATCACCACGTCGTGAGCAGTAAAAAAATGGCATATTTTGCTCTTCCAACCTTACAATGTGGCGTATGCTTTCCCACATTGAGATGTTATGCTTTGAAGATCTTATGCACCGCACTTGTTGAAGATGCAAGTTTCTGATTCCCATTTTGCCGACACATTTACACGTATCGATGAAGCCCAAGTTCCAGTCACATACTCAAGGTGTTCAAGTTTTCCACACGCGTTCAGAAATCGATCTCGCCAATAATACCCCAGGGGAGTCTGTTCCTTTTTCTCCCTTTTATTGCTTTTAAATTATGTTATTCATACAATGAGGGCATTGTATGAGATAAGTGTGGGTAGGGGGTCGAAAAAGTAAATTGCTAGGAATTTGAAAATTTAAAATTTTCTTATAGATTTGAAATAATAATCTAAAAATTGAATCTAGTGAAAATTAAAAAACTTAAGTTGCTAGTGTTGCGTGGGATGATCCAATGCGAGCTCAAATGTTTAATTGAGCCAACATATGTTATATATTTGTGGCTTCCCAAGTTTTAGTGAAAAGTTATGAGATATGAAAGATAATCTGGTAGTTTATATGGCATAATAAGTTTTGCAGCATGTACTTGAAATCTATCCAGGAGAGCTTATGTAGTCCTTGCACTTAGACTAATACCTCTAACCAATAAAGGTTGAAGTTAAGCTCCCTTGCTTAAGCATGTAGGATTTGAGCGAAAAAAGTGAGATATTTAAAGAGAGAGAGAGAGAGAGAGAGAGAGAGAGAGAGAGAGAAATTTCCAAAAAGTTGAAAGAATTTTGGAGCTATCGAAATATGAAGATCAAAAGATCAAAAATTCTGAAGAATCAAAAAGTTAAAGATACCAAAAATCAAACAAAAAGGAGGTGAATTCAAAGAAATCAAAAAAGAAAATATCAAAGAAGTGAAGAATTCCAAGAGCTCCATTGTGGTATCAAAGTTGTAATTTTTCTTCTGTATGCTTGGGTAGCTTAACCAAAAATACCTTGAGGTTAAGAAAAATTTATGAGGATGGTATCAAAGTTGTAATTTTTCTTATGTATGCTTGGGTAATTTTTCTTATGTATGCTTGGGTAGCTTAACCAAAAAGAACACATCATTACATTGGTTTGGTTTACTTTAATCATGTCGATTTATGTTGAGATTGTGTTTATGTTTTCAGTCACGAGTAGCTGAACTTAGTTGCTTTCGTTTAGCTAGATGATACTTTGACTCTATGGTTTAGTTATTTAATTTATGGATTTTAATAGTTGGTTGTGTGCATGTGTTTGATTATCATTACCTAGCATGTTAAAGTTGTGATTTTGTTGCTTAAGTTCAAGTTAAGTGTAGCTTAGTGACCGTTAAATTACATGAACTTCACTACCTAGTGATTTAGTGACCATTAAATTGCTAGAGCTAGGATCGACCAAATCTTAAAAATGTAATAAAAGTAACAAACTTAGTTGTGCTAGAGAACATAAATTGTGACCATAGTTGTGTTTGCTTAGATAAATTTTACATAGCTCATCTATAATTAATAACTAATTCTGTGTTTTGATTATGTATGACCATAAAAGGTAGTTCATGAATTGGTGAAAATTTTAGCAACTTTGGACTTGAATTTCTGATTACATAATAATTGGTAACCAACTTTAATAATCCATAATTAGTAATTAACCATAGGGAAAAGGTGGATTCGAACTAAACGGAATTGTTTTTTGTATATTGATTAAAATCGTTAGTTAAGTGTTTAAGTTTGTCTGAACTTGTAAAATCAGATAGAAAAACCCCTTTTAACTTTTGCTTGTTTTAGGTTAATTTTTATTAATTATTTTAGTTAATTAAATTTGTTCCATGAGTTCGACCCCAACTTACTTTACTATACTATAATATGACTAGGTACACTGCCTATAGGTGCAATAGTAGATAAGTAGTTAGGATATAAATTTAAAACTAAATAGGTATAGTCTGCACCACATCAATATCCAAGCTTAAGAGCTTACATAGAACTAGCATTCTCATCAAGTTGGTGCATTGTTGGTGTCTTTTTAGTTCCACATTCTTCATCAAAACTCAAGCCTCCCAAGAGGACTCAAGGGACAACAAAGGTTGTTATCATCTTTCTTCTTCTTTGGTTGTGTTTTTATCTGTCCATTACTTGCAAGAATATCCTTGGTGGGTTGTAAATGTTATTATGTTCAAAAAAATTTAAGACTTCCGTTGCTATTATTTTGAGTTTTAGAAACCAATTTTGTAACAAAAAGCCAACACACAACTCATTCGACCCACAGACTAGCATACGCTCGGCGTACCAGGCTCGTACGCCCTGCATACGTGATCGATTCGGAACGGCCTTACACCTAGTACGTTCAGCGTACCAAAGAGTACGCCCCGCGTATTAGCCTGATCTCAAACCTTTGGCCAAACGACTTAACCACTTCAGAACTCATCATCCAATCCACAAAATAACATCATATTAAGGTCCTAACCCATAAAGTCGAAAACTTTAAGCCTTTGCATGGCTAAAAACACCCCAAGGTCCAATTCTAGCATCTTAACTCCATTAAGAGAAACATCAACCTTGCATGGTTGAACAAAACCCATCAAGTTATCATTTTTATGATCAAGGGACCTCTGAAAAGCCAGATCTATCATCCAAAGTTGTTGTAGTAGCCCATAGTCCCAAACAAAGATTAAAGGAACCAAAAATGCATAAACAAGACTCTAAACTAGATCTAGCATAAGAAATCTTTGAGAGCTTTATACCTCAAACAGCTTGCAAAGTTGATGATGGTTCTGGATCTGCAAGCTCAAGCCACACCAAAGCAAACTCCAAGTGTTCTTTTTTCCTTCAAATCACCAAAAACACCACCAAAACTCACTTCCAAGCTCAAAACTCACAAATGGCACTTATGGTTTAGGGGAGTGGAGGCTGACCAAAAGATACCATCAAGGAAACATAAGTTGTTTAAATACGGCACAAACCCTAAAAATTAGGGTTTTCCCCTGCTTAGCGTAAGCCCCACGTATTCCCATGTATGCCCAGTGTACGTGGGCGCCTCCGTGACCATCAAACGAGCCCGTACGCCCGTACTCTTAGAGTACGCCCAACGTACTCGGCTAGGGACTAAAATGAAAAGAATTCACAATAAGGGTTAAAAAGGAACATATTACTAAATCTCGAATGTTACATAATCGTTCTATAAAGTTAATGATTGGTAACAAACAATATTGTAGAACATATATAACATGTCTTCACACTTCCGAGCATATGAGAAGAAATGAACATTGCTGGGAAGCTTGTACAAAACTTAATGCAGTTTTTCAATACAATCTAATAGAGTGTTTACGTTGAATTAGTGAAGCTAGGTCTAATCAAATAGCGTGTTTTGGTTAGATAATTTGACAAGCGAGAGGTATTAGAGCGTGTTAATATCTTTCGGTACCAACTTAGAATAGCAATCATGAATTACATCAAGTCATAATCAAGTTAAATGACAACATTGAGAATTAGAACTAGTTACATTCATACAAATTGTTTAGAAGTTTATTTCATTTTTTGCATGTTCTCATAGTAGATTGTTATTTTCATTATTAGACTTTTTCAAACAAAACCCCTTTTTTTTTATCAAAGTACCTTGTATAAAGACGTATAGACTGACTATTCTATGTGTCTATGGTTCAACCCTGCTTGCTTTGTACTACTTTTTAGTGCATTAAAGTAGTGTATTTGGAGTCTATTGTACCCATATTATTTGTTGGGTTTGACACACTTAACAGGTTGTCAAGCACATACGATTTCTTTTCAAGCTTGAGAACAACTCTCAAATTTCAATTTCAATCAAGGAAGTTCATACGGTTCAACTTGTCATTCTCAAGGACGGATTGAAGGTATGAAATGGATAACAATTAGTTGCGGGTGCATTACCGGCCAACTACAAAAGTTTTAACAACGTTTATTTAGTATTTTCAATGTTTAATTATTTTAATAATTAATGCCCTTTTATGTTTCTAAAACATTAATTAGTTAAAGACTAGGATCCAAGTTGCAAAAAAAATAAGCAGTTAGGTATCTTTTTTCTTATTTATTTAATTCAACAAGGTATGTAGCGTTTACTGTTTTCATCAAAATGTAAATACTATAGGTATGGGATCCTTAAGATTTGTTAATTGACATGTTTGATCTCATCTTTGCCTCGAGTCTCTAATGCTTAGGTGACCTTTATTGTAAAAAGATTTCCGATCAAATCATCTAACTTGAAAAAAATTGTGGGATTGACCCATAACTAGTTATAGGAATCACGAAAACCACCTCGACCATCACTAAGACAATTCAAATGGTTAGATGTTATTTTCCCACAATGACCATATAAATGATGTGCGAGTGTTTCTTCAAAAGGACGTCATAGACTTGCGTCTGAAAAAAAGATTTTTATATGTTTTTCAATTCTAGTTTTAAAATATATTGTATCATGCATATTGCATGCATCCAATGACACGTGATACCTTTTGAAAAATCATACTTCTCATCTTTGGTTCTTTTAGTTAAAATAAAATCTCTATTTTATTAACTATTTGTTGCGGTCAATTTTAAATTAATATCATATATTAATGTTTGAAGAAAGTGACAACTCTTATATGAATGATTTTATTAGATCATATGTCATGCGAAAAGAATTTGATGATTAAAGGTGTTGATGTTCCTTCTATTTTATGTCTAAGTTGTAACAACCAATTGGAAAAAGTTGATCATATTTTCTTGGGAATGTGAAGTGCAGTTCAATTATTTGTGAAGGTCACGATTGGCGCGGCTTCACTTTCCCTACGGTTAATAGGGTGTGTCGTGGATTGAAAATGTTCTCTTGTCTTCAAAAAAAAACGATCATCTTGGAAGCTATAATTAAGTCGACATGGCGGAGTATTTGGAAATCCATAAAAGAGTTGTTCGGGGGTAAGATACCTAGACAAAAGTTGTTATTTGATAATATTGTTACTATGTATGTTATGTGGTGTGTAGTGTTGTTTACTGTTTAATTATTTTTATAGAGTTTTGGCAAATATTTAAGTTATATATTTTTTGAAGTATTTTGCCTCTTAATAACCGAATTGTGAAAACCGATCCAACCAAATTGTAATTTGATTTGATCGGCTCGGTTTTGAATTTTGCTTGGACTATTCGGATTCATGTTTTGAAAACCGAAATCTATTTAGATTTACTTGATCGGATCGGATAATACCCCTAATAATGTGTGCATAGACCATAAGCTTAAAATATAATGAATTCCTAGATTCAAAACTCAATATTCTTATAATCTTTTTTTCTCTTACAATATAATTATCTATTCTCAAAAAAAATAAGAAGCCTTTAACAAAATAAAATCTATTAAGGCTTTAAGAGGATGGACTAAGAGTTTTGTATTTTTGCTAAGAAAGATATTAAAGTCGGATAAAAAGAATGATTTCTTTTTCCAATGATAGGTGGAGGTTCTGTTGGGCTGAGATTATTTTGTCTTCTAGCTAAAATAAATAGCGGGCTTTAAACAGTTCAAAAATAAAGCTCTAAACGGTTCAAAACTATAAAACTACAACCGGGCTAGGCCTTTTAAATATTTTTTACGTATTAATAACAATCGGACAATGTTGTTTTTTCTTTTCTTTTTGGTTTTTTTATGTTTTGTTTAACCGTTGAATTTATAAAATAGTTACTTAAAGTGTTCATATGGAATTTTATACTAATAAATTAAAATGATGCATTTTTTTGGAACTTTTAGTAATTTATAATGTTACAATAGAATGATGCATTTATTTAACATTTCTACTATTTCTATAATTGACATGTTTACAAGTTTAAAAACAAGAATTTCAGTAAAAATCACTAGACTTTTTCAAACAATGACCTTGTAATTTTGATTATAGGTGAGCTTTTGGATCGGACCGGTTTTACAAAAATTGATGGACCTCGGACCGAACCTGTTGAGGCTTATAAGGTCAATGTCAAGGTCCGGCTCCCGATTCTCAGATGTAAAAATAAGCATTTGGATCAGACCAAACAGGCTTTTGGACCGGACCTGTTTTGCAAAAATTGATGGACCTTAGACCGGACCTATTGAGACTTATCAGGTCCGGTTCCCGGTTCTCAGATGTAAAAATAAACATTTGGATTGGACCGAACCTGTTTTGCAGAAATTAATAGACCTTGGACCGGATCTGTTAAGGCTTACCAGGTCTGGTTTCCGGTTCGGAGGTCCAAATGCTCACCCCTTGTTTTGACCGCTAGTCATAAGGGGCCAACTTTTCACATTTGGACCATCTTAACCGGACTTTGTCGGGTTTGAAAAAAGCTATGGCCCTTTCAATTTCGAATGAAAAACAAGCATGCATCATATAACTAGTTGAGCTCAAGTTTAAAAAGTCTTCACTTAAGTTCTTAATAAGCTTCACAAATCTTACCTATGTATTGATATTTTTTAAATCAAAAATCATATCATGTTTGCGTGCTTTATTGAACATACTTCTTACAAATTTTCTCAAGCTATTCAAGCTTTTGAGTGGAGAGCTTGTTCCACCAAACATATTTTTAATACATATTTGCAATATAGAAAATAAAAACTAATCAAATAAATAAAACATATAGACCAATAAAGTAATCCAATTATCTCCAACTATAATGTAGCATCACAATACATAAAATTTCAAGCTCTACATCATCAATTTAATTCTATGTACATATGATGATGATAATAATAATAACAATAATAATAATCATCCAATCTAATTCACTCTCTCAAGGCAAAATTCATCCTCACATGAATAACTTAATAGCCCATCATTGGTTGTTTTTAATTCTTTTTAAATTGACACCCTATTTAATATTTATACACCTTACAACACACATGAACACTCTCCCCTACCTTGTTCACATGCAAATTTCTACATAATATATATAATTATATATATATACTTATAAAGTATAAACCACCTCATTTTACGTTTTACCCCCTCCAACTTCTCTAGAAATTACCACCAACCCCTTACTATTTAGAATGCCAAGAAACATAAATACTTCATAACCTTACGTTTTTTGGTTCGATTAACACGATCTTTCTTTTCTTCTTTTGAACCTTCAGAAGAACTACTTGATGATGTGGCATTTGAAGTGCCACCTGGCTCGTTTTGAGAAGTGGGGCCCGTTGTACTAGGTTTATGATCCTTGTCACTCTCAACAGATCCTAAAGTAAATTGTTGTATAATAATTAATAAACAAATCAACAAAACCACATTTCCATTTCCATTTCTTGCATTAGATAGAAAAAAGATTATATAACTTCATACCTAAAGTTGTTGTGTTTATAACCACTTCTTTTAACTTTGAAGGAACAGAAAGATTCAATTGAATTTTTGATTCTTGAATCTCTTGAACTCCATTATCATCTTCAAGTTCACGCATTAAAGCTTCTGAATCAAAATATTCTTCAGATGTCATTGTCATACAGCTTGAATCAGTAGCACTTGTAGTGCGTGATAATGGAGTAGCAAGATCATCCATTTCCAAATAATCACCACCTCTTGGGACATAATCACCTACATCACCAGAATCGGGGGTGCGTGGTAAGGGAATAGCAAGATCATCCAACTCCAAGAAATCACCACTTGGATTTGGATCCGATGGTCCCGCCGCCACATCATCCATGTTCTTTTCCTACAAGGGTATTATTGGAATTTGGAATAAATTATGGTGTTGTGTATTTTTGAGTTAATGGATTTGTATACATGAAGTCTATTTCTTTTTTCTTTTCTAAACTGAATGAACTGTCTGAATTCGGAAAGAGACTAAATGACCATTTTACCCTTACCAGAAGTTGACTTTTAGTAGAAAGTCTTCCACTGATGCTCTCATCTACCAAAAAGACCTTGTATAGTGCTCTAGGATCCTGCATAATTTCCAACCAAACCAGCAGTTGACTAGTAGATCGGATTAAATATATAAATAACAAGAAACATGATAGAATTTATATAAAAAAGAAAAAGGAAAATGGGGTGTAAGAGTGTAGAAATGGAGAGAATATGATATATACCGGCTTACTGATAAGTTTTTCAGTTATTGTGTACTTCTGCATCACCCAATTAGTCTTTTGTCCATCAGGGGATTTCCCTTCATAGAACTCAAGAGTCTTTCTAAAACCAGAAACTGAAGGGGTAGAATATATCTCACAAGCTTCCCCTTTTGACTTCCAGAATCCAAATTCTGTTTCCCTTTTTCTCCCTGACCAAAAGTACCACATGTTTTCTGCAAAAGTTTTGATTAATTGATTAGTTGTTATCAGTATTGTTAATCATAATAAACCATTGGGGATCTTGTATAAGTATGAAATACAGAAAAGCATAATAGCTATAAACATGGATGCTAACCAGGGTAATTTGCAGGTGAGAATTGGAAAGGATCCACATCAGGAAGTATGTAGTCAGGTAAGGAGGAGGATCCATTTTTTATCATCATCAAGAACTTACAGATCCCTTCATCTGTTAAGGAGTCACCAAGTTGAGTTGCAGGAAGAATGGAGGATGCTGGAGGACACATTCTGTGGAAGTGAATCAAAGTTTCTACATGAAAAATGAAAGTGTTAGTTAAATTGGCATTCATGATTTCTACTTGATTTAACTCTAAAATGTTAATAAGCTGAATAGGTAGCTTATTATGATTGAAGTTACTAGATAAAATTCAGAATTGGAGCTGAATGAATTAAGAAATGGAAACAAGATACACATAAAGGCTAAAGCAAACTATCTATCATTTAGATTTGATGTACAGTTGAGAGAATCTAATCAAGTGAATAAAGTTCAAGGATACTTTATCTATTTCAATAGTTGATATAAACGTTTGATTGTACTATCAGAGTGCAGATTTCATCATTAATCTCCCAATTTATCACTTTGTTCCTTTGAACACAAAGAGTAAATCAGAATTCGAGACAAATAATCGATCTTTTCATCAAGCTGTAAAAGGAAAGGGAGGAAATATTTATTGATTTGACGTTGTTAGATTATTTCTTAAAACGAAGAAGCATTAGAAATCAGACACAACACAGTCAAAATCATCGAAACAAAAACACCGAAAACGGAAATCCTGTCAGAATCATTCAATACAACAACTTTAACACCAGATACACAAAACAATAGCACAAATATTAACATAAATCGATCGAGCTATACATCAGAACAGCATATTTAATTTAACATCGGAGAAACATCAATACTAACACATCCACGGTATGAACACTCAAAAAACACCAATGATTTGCATAATACTACTCAAAGAATGTATAATTCCAGATGATCGGGGATGTATTTACACACGAAGTCACAGAAAACCCCACAAAGGGCTGGCTGACCCGGTCCACCCCAGGTTTTCTGTGGATTTGGGTGCAGATACAGTGATACACCGTTGACTCGAAGGTTGGTCAACGGGGAAGATTACCTCCGGCGACCGGAGTAGACGACTCCGGCGTCTGCTCCTCCGACTCTGTGTGTGTAAATTGTAATGTGTGTGTGTTTGCTTAATGAAGTTAAGGAAGAGTGATAGGGGTTATGAGATATATAAGGGGGAATGTTAACTATGGTTGTAATGGGTTAGTACTTAGGTTAGCTCTTTTGGTAAAATCTAAGCCGCCGTAGACCGTAGTTAAGTGGTGTAGCACGTCTTATTGAATCCGGTCGTCGCTACTTTGTATGAAATCTTCAAAATTGTATTCACAAAATCATTAATTAATCAATAAAATGGTCGGAATGGATAGTGTTATTTGAACAAATATTTGTGAAATAATTATTAGATTTTTAAAGTTGTTTTATAGGTGATCATATTCGAATATATATGTATTTACAAAAAACTTTGCAAAAAACATTTTGAAAACTTCTTTTTGAAGGGTTTTGTAATGGTGATAGTTCATAAAACAATTTTACAAAAAAAAAAAAAAAAAAAAAAACCTACACGATGGACTTTGCAAAATAAATGGCTGGTCATTTTAGTAAGGGATAATGACTTAAAAGGTAATATATTTTTGACAAAACTTCAAAAATGGTCCTTGTGGTTTCTGAAAATATCAAGTTTAGTCCCTAAGTTCAAAAAACTTCACAGATGGTCCCTGTGGTTTCAAAACTTTTAATGTTTAGTCCTTCCGCCTAACTCCGTCAGCTTTCTACCGTTAAGTGAGGGGTATTTTCGTCATTTCAATATCCGGGGACCATTTATGAGGTTTTCTCTTAATATCTAGATTTTTTTATTAAAAAAAAAAATGAAAAAATGAAAGAAATTTGATCTCTCTCTCTCTCTCTCTCTCTCTCTCTCTCTCTCCCCATTGCTTTGAGACTTGTACAGTACGTATTCTTATAGCTTCATCTTCCCCAAAAAGCCAAACCAACTTTGACCTTGAATAATCATCGTATCCATCAGATTGGGCAAGGAACAGACGAACGAAAGGCAGATCGATGGGAGGTCCGGTGCGGCTGGGAAATCACGAGGAGGGAAAAGGGTGTCCGTCGAGACCGATAACCCCTTGTTGGTTTACGCCTCTTCTTCATTGATCGGGAAAGGGAAGAAGGAACACGAATGGAAGCAGTCAAAATGGTGGTCTGATGGTTAAATAGATCGCAAGAAGGGAGTCGATCTCCGACAAACTCCCATTGGCTCTTCTCTCGTCGTCGGCGATCACAAATCGAGGGGAATGGGAAACATTGGATCGAATGGAGAAAGAAGAATGGAAGCAGAGGTGGTTCGGTGGGGGGTTTGGACAATCGCCAAAATAAAGGAAGAAAACGAAGGCAACTTATGATGTTGGGTGACTGTTACAGCAAGGGGGTTTCTCCGGTGGCCTCCTTGGTCGTTCCTTCTCTGTTCCATTGGAAAAACACGAGGGAGGAAGGGAAGGAAACAGCGAAGTAGCAGCGGAGGGAAGCAGCGATCCTCATGGGTGTTTGGTTGTTTCCGATCAACAAGAGGAGGGGTGGAGAAGGGTTGTCCCCATTTCGTCTTCTGGCTGCTCCGGTGACTAAAACGGAGAACCCGTTTCTTGATTTTATGAATGATTTCATTGGGGTTGCTAATCGATTTCATGTCTGTTACTCAGGCTCAATTTCTTGGTAAACTTTTAGAGAGGAAGAGAAGGATGGGATGGGGATCGGAGTGTTTACCAGAGGAACTGTCACACCCCAAAACCAGAATGGCGGAAACGTTCTGGGGTGGAGGACGTCATGTGTAGCATCACAACCAATGAGTAATAGCAATCATAGCAACACAACCATTACAGTGAATACTTATATGAAAATGTTTACATCAGTTTGAAACTTTGTCTGATACTTGTTTGAATTACATCAACTAACTTTGTAAAGTATAAACATAAAACTCTTATTGCTCCAGCTTCTCAAAAATCCAGCAAGTACCTGTCTACTGATTTCCTGAGAATACAAGCAGTTTGAAAATATCAGCATAAAGCTGGTGAGTTCATAAGCGGTGGTTTGTAATGAAAATCGTTGATGAGTTCGTGAAAGTGTTTTTGTATAGCTTCAAGAAAATCCGATATTTTCTTTAATGAAAATGTAGTGTTCTCAATTCTGTATGAAATCGTGAATGTTTGTTATTGAAAACTGTAGTGATGCGCGAAAGTAATACTTCATGTGACTAGCAAATGCTAATCATGATGTATAAGTATTTCGTACGTGAAACCATTGTATGTTCAGTTCTGGTTGTAAACTCTGAAAGTTTTCCAGTCGTAGTGTGTATTAGTTCTATTTAATATAAATAAAACTGTTGAAGAGTGTCAAGTTGTAAACTAAAGGTGATTTATACATAATGTGAGTCGTATAACCATGCTTGATATGACTAGAGACCTTTCCAACGTTCTTCAGGCGTCGAGTTAAATGATATTTGTACACCCCAGGCGTGCCCGCCTAACTGTAGCTAGCAGTTCAGATGTGGGATTGTCAGTCCCGAATAGATCTATTCACAAATCTCACGCTCTCCCTCCAGGAGACTCTGGTTATACTATGATAGGATTTATCCCTGTACACCTAAGGGTACAATATTGAAGTAGTGTCTCACAGTATCGTACAATCTTGTTTACATGTAGTGTAGTAGCGTTCTACCGTAGTGAAAATCCGTATGTATATCGTATGTAGTGATAATTACAGTTATGAAAACCATGATAAAGTAGTGATGTAACTGTAAACTATTTATGTCTTAGTGCATATGTTTAGTAGTGAAAGTTTCTGTACTCGTTATGTTTAGAAAATCCCAAACTATACCGATTATAGTTTGCATGTATAGTGAATAGTGTATCCGGAAAACTATGCAATTTTAGTGAAAACGTCTCTTATGCTCAACACAGTACAAAAGGGTTAAAGTATGAGATTTGCATAAGTTTTGAAAACATTTATGTTTAGCTTGTATTCCCCCCCTGAAAACATTAAAAATACGGAAAATGTAGGGGTATGAACTCACAGTTCTTGCGTGAAAGCGCTGACTGAAATGAAGATCCTCGAGTTGTTGCACGTGACACTTAACGGAATCCTATTATCAAATAAATACATATATGTATCTAAATTAGCGATTTTGTTAGATAAAGTGTTAGAATAACACTTGTGTTCGGTTGAGGAATGTTACCGGGACTTGGTCGAATCGATGAAAGTGGGTTTTCAGCCAAAAGCACCACTTAAAAAGGTGTTTATGGTCGTGAACAAGGGTTTACGGTCGACACACAGTTTACGACCGTGAACAGGGTTTACGACCGTGAACAGGGTTTACGGCCGTGAACTGGGGTTTACGGTTTTTAAATGCTTGGTGAGTTTACGGTCGTAAACTCAAGAACAGGGTTTACGGTCTTTGAAGGCTTGGACCGTAAACTCAAGAACAGGGTTTACGGTCTTTGAAGATGGACCGTAAACTCAAGAACAATGGTGCTGATTTCGAAGAGATAAGTGCTCCAGACGTCCCGAAGTGACTCCAAACGGTGTTTCTCGATGTTTTCCCGAAGTTTGAAGGTGTTTTTAGGTGTTTACGGTCAAGGTTTTTAGAGAGAGAAGGAGAGAGTTTTCGGCCAGAAGTGTTCAAATGAGGGTGGGGGTCTCATATTTATAGGGGTTTGTGGTCGGTGGTGGGGGGTCCACCCTTTGCTGTTTACGGCCGTAAACGGGTTTACGGCCGTAAACTCACTTAGGCCGGAATTGTTTGATTTTTCGAGATATTCGGGTTTCCGCGCGATTTTTGGTTCCGACTCGTAAATAATTTAATTATATATAACTAGATTATTTTCTAAACCAAGAAGTTTGACGGAAAAGTTAATGAATTCGAAATTTTATTAACGGAAATCGTGTAACGGAAACGGACAAAATTTCGGGTTGTCACAGGAACCGGTGGTAGAATTTGGTGGTGACAAACGGTGAGGAATGATGCGATGGTGGGGGCAACGAAGAATGATTTGATTCACGAGAGAGAGAGAGAGAGAGAGAGAGAGAGAGAGAGAGATGGTGTTTAATATTAAATAATTATATTTATTTTTCTTTTTTTTAAATTAAGGCAAAACTTCATAAATGGTCCCTGTGGTTGTGAAATGACAGAAATGCCCTTCACTTAACGGCTAAATGTTAACGGAGTTAGCGAAAAGGATCATTTGTTAAAAGTTTTGAAACCACAGGGACCATCTGTGAGGTTTTTTGAACTTAGGGACTAAACTTGATATTTTCAGAAACCACAAGGACCATTTTTGAAGTTTTGTCTATATTTTTTTATTTGTACAAATTTAGTAACTGAGTTTTTTTTTCGTCCACATTTACCCTCTTAAACTTGTTAAACTGTACACATTCAGTCCTTATGACCGGTTACTCTAGGTTAGCCGGGATAAATAACTTAATAGGGTAATATATTTATCATTTTGTACACATTTAGTCCTTATTATTTTTGTGCACATTTAGTCCTTAATTTTTTTTGTTTCAAAATAAGTTCTTTTTGTTTTTGTACTCATTCAGTACTTATGAATGATTTCTTTAGGTTTTTTCTCACGACATATTACGTGAGACAATCATTGATGAGGTGTTTCAGGTTGTTAATGCTTATGTCCATCGCGATCTCGACTGCTTGGTTGCGTAGGTCTTGTAGTTTGGTTTAGGGCTTGTGTTCTGAACGTCGTAACTTGTTCATACGATATCAGATTTTAATGATCTTTATATCCACATGTTCGTTTTTTTAGTCTATCACAACTTTCTTTAAGATTACTCTCGTTAAAATGTAATATATTTTTACTTACGCTTTTATAAAAAAACATCCATACATGCATTTATAAAAAAACGTATGGATATAAAGATCGTAATTAAAAATATATTACTTTTTAACGGGAGTAATCTAAACGAAAGTTGTACTAAACTAAAATACGAAGGCATGAATATAAATATCGTTAAAATTTGAGATCGTATGAAGAAGTTATGACGTTCATAACATATGACCTGAGCAACCAAGTAGTCGAGATCACGATGGACATAAGTATCAAAAGCCTCAAACACCCCATTAATGATCGTCCCACATAAGATGTCATGAGAAAAAACTTAACAAATCATTCATAAGTACTGAATGAGTACAAAAACAAAAATGACTTATTTTGCATATATATATATATATATATATATATATATATATATATATATATATATATATATATATATATATATATATATATATATATATTAAGGACTAAATGTGTACAAAGTGAGAAATATATTATCCTATTAAGTCATTTTACCGGCTAACCTTGAGTAACTGGCAGTGTTGTAAAACTCCCCGAGTTGGCCGATTACTCCTCCGAGTACTCGCTACTCGGCCTCTTACCGAGGCGAGTTACAGAATCCCGAGTACTCCCTGATCGGCCCCTTACTGAACTGAGCAGTGTTGTAAAACTCGGTGATTAATATGTATAATATACTTAATGATTTATTATTTAACACAAAACATTTGATTATTACTATATATATATATATATATATATATATATATATATATATATATATATATCCTAAATTTTCAGTAATTATTCACGAAGTGAAACCATTATGTGTTTTTTAGTTTTTGTGTATTCACATTATCTAATTTTGTTATATATTTCAATCAACTTATGATTTTGACATATATAATTTCCCTAAAAATACTTCTACATAAATTACCAAATTCGAGTACTCCCCGAGTACTCCCGAGTACTCGCTACTCGGTAGTCGGTCGAACAGGTACCGAGTAACGAGTTCTATAACCTTGGTAACTGGTCATAAAGACTGCATATGTACAGTTTAACAAGTTGAAGGAGTAAATGTGAACGAAAAGAAAAACTCAGTGATCAAATGTGTACAAATCGAAAAATATATTACTCTTTTAAGTCATTATCCCTTTTAGTAAGGGATAATGACTTAAAAGGGTAACATATTATTGGTTTTGTACACATTTAGTCCCTGACTTTTTTTTGTCCACATTTTACCCTTGAACTTGTTCTTGTGTATAAATTAAGTCATTATTACCAGTTGCTTCCATATTTGCTGACATGGCTGCCTATGTAGACACTCATTAAAAGAAAACACTCCTACGTGGATCATCTCTGAGTTCCGTTGCTCATATTACTATGCCTAGCCCTAACTTCAATCAAAAAACATTCGAACCCATACCCAAAATTAGGGGTGTAAACGAGCCGAGTCGAGCCGAATACTACCAAGCTCGAAGCTCGGCTCGACTAAAATACTCGAGCTCGAAACTCGGCTCGAACTCGACTCGAGCCTTGATTTTAAGCTCGAGCTTGGGCTCGTGAAATACTCGACAATCTCGAGCTCGGCTCGACTAATATTAAAAAAAATCAAAATCACTAAATTTAGTAAGAAATATTAAACATTCCACATGCAAATGTCAAAACTACCAAAAAAACCACTATTAATCACCTAATATCAATATAACATCAACCATGTCATAAATTAATAATTATAAAAGAAATGACATATTCTATAAATGAACAATTATAAAGAAATGACATATGTGTAAATTACACTAAGCTCGACTAAGCTCGCAAGCCTTACGAGTTGAGTATTTTAGTACTCGAGCTCGGCTCGATAAGGTACTCGAGTAGCTTGAGCTCGAGCTCGGCTCGATTAAGGTCGAGTCGATTTCGAGTATTTTCCGAGTCGGTCTCGAGTTTCTCACGAGTTGGCTTGTCTCACTTACACCCCTACCCAAAATCGAAGAAGAAGATGTCGACTCCCAGTTCATTTGGTTCCATCGCAAAGAAAGAGGAGCTTTGTGATTGTCGACTCCCAGTTTGAATATGCACATCCAAGACTAAAGACAACCCTAACAAAAAGTTTAAAGTTTGCCCCAATTCTCTGGTATGTCGATCTTGATTTCCCTCTGTACTTTTGATTTTCCTTGCAACAAATAAATATTATGAGCTTCTTACAATATTTATATTTGATTTCAAAGAAACCAGGTAAGAAGTGTAAGTATTGGGAATGGATTGATGAACCTGTGACTGGAAATCTGGATTTAGAACAAGAACTTGAAGCAGTTAAAGAGGATGTTGCATGTTTGAAGAAAGAAGTTCAAGAGCTGAAGAATAAAGCACATAGTTATAGGGTTGAAATCAGTTGTAATATTATCTGAAAACAGTTGAATAGAGTTTTGTATGATGTATTGAATTGTGGTGTTTTGAATGTAGGGATTGGATGGTTTACATGGAATGTATTGAATGGTTTATATTTAATGTATTGAATGGAGTTTGCATATGGCACACATTTGATTCTAATTTACATTGAATCTGGCTGCAGTTTCAACAGCCAAAAGACAAGGACAATGATAATTGAATTTGTCTGCAATTTCAACAACCAAAAGACAAAGGACATTGATAGAAACAAATAGGGAATATGATTCCCAGTAGACAATTGGCATATGATTCCCATTATAACCTTCTTAATAAAGTAATGCATTAATACCAATAAAGATTGAAAAAAACAAAACACAATTGACATAGGATACCATATCCGGTTCCATTACTTAAAGGCCATAAAAAGTTGCTAGGTTACAAGCAAGGGTAGTATTGTCAATTACATCAAAAGTTGGCCCAATTAACAAAAGAAAGTCACCATACATAGTGTACTATTATGTAACGCCTGTGTTTCTGGGCTTGTCATTAATGTTGATATAATAGTCTAGGTTAACCTTTGTAACCCGTTTTGAAATAATAGAACTGTATTATTTGAGTATTATGTGTTTTGTGCTTAATTGTGTGTCTTAATTGAATTAAGTATGAAAATAAGCGTCAAAATGAAATGTTAGATAAAGCCGATATCTATGGATAATGTTGTAGTAGTTGAAATGAGGTTTCCGAATATATAAAGAATGCCGAAATCCGAGTTATAAGAAAGAAGTTATGACATGTCGAAGTTTCGCGATAGAACCGGTACGACACAGCGAGACGTAAATAGTGAATTTACGTTAGAGCAATATTTGGCCTTAGCGATCTAAACGAATGTTGTAGAGTTCGTTAAACCAAGAGCATGCATAAAAAGAATGCCCAAATCTGACTTCGTATGAGGAAGTTATGATTTTTCGAAGTTTCGGCTTAATAGTGTACAGCCCGAAGTTCGAATATGAGATCGAGCGATATTTAGCCGAAAAAATCTAAATGAGAATCGAAGATCTCATCGATAGTAGTCCAACGGTGAAAAGACAGTCGAAAACGGACGTCAGATGAAGGAGTTATGAATTTCTAACGGAGTTTTCCTGTCCCGGCCTACTAAAAATAGTATATTATTAATATATTAAAAATAAATCAAAATTAGCCTACAAAGTCTAAATGAAAGTTGTAGATCTTGTTTTTACCTACGCGTCGATATAAAGAACGTCGAAAACGGAGTTCGTATGCGAAAGTTATGAATTTCTGAAGTTCGGGGCGCGAAACCCCAAAATTGTCAGAGACCACGACGTGGCAACAGTGGCAACGACGTGGCATGGCTTTTGACGCCTTCTGGAGCCTGACAGAGCAAGTGGACGATGACGTATGCAATGACGACCAAGCCCACGACGTGGAAGAAGTGCCCACGACGTGGAAAATGAGAAAACAGCCCTATAAATAGATTTAAAGGGGCAGCCGTTTGTGGTTGCCAAATCTCTTCTCTCTCATCCATATTACCTCAATTTACGTGCAAAGAAGTACCCCCGAAGCCCCGGTATCATCCCGAGACCTGAAGCAAGTCCCGAAGCCCGAAGATCCCGAGAAGAAAAGAGTTTCCGAGCCGAAGCTCTGCCCGCGAGAAGCCCGGTGTGCGAAGTGATCCCGGTTTCACCGAAGAATACTACTTTTAAAGCCGTAGTGCTGTACGATCATCTTCTGATCAAGTGAGTGTGTGGTTACTTTCTTCTAACGCATAATTACGAAGTATTTTATACGAAATACGTGTTATGTGTATACTTTGTTGTTATATGTGTGAATGTATATTCACTTTCTTATATCTCATAGATATGATTTATTCTCTATGAAATACGTGTTATGTGTATGTGTCTCATCTGTTGTTTGGAATATGTATTGAATGAGAATGCTATACAGGTTTTAAACTATGTATAAAAATATATATTTTTATCTACTAATATGTTGGGTAGAACATGGGTAGATAGTTGATGTGTGATAAACAGATGAGAGGCCTCGATGTTGTTGTTGTTGATCTAGTTATTCAGCGGAGTATGGATAACGACCACAGACTCTTTCTAGACAGTCCTGTGGAACGCTAGCAGGCTCATAACCTGTAGGTGTCGTGAACGATGTGTTCACCGGTGTACTCTATCCCCCTCATGGTTGCCTTTAGGACATCTGTTGTTGAGGAAACCCCTTGCAGTAATGTCCGTCCCGATGAAAATCCTAGATTAGGTCCCTTGAGATAGATGTTGTTTTAAGGACGTAAAGTGAGGATAACGGGAATGGGTAATCGGGTTATTGTTGGTTGGTGAAATTAAATATAATTATTTATTGTGGGTTGAAAACCCTATATGCTCACCAGGCTCCCAAGCCTGACCCACTCAGTTTTGTTGTATTACAGGTAGTGGCGCGAGAGCATAAGTTGGATGACTTATCAAGATCTTTTGATATTAGACTAGTTGTTATATGTAACTGTTGTATGGTCTATCTTTTGTTGTTTATGCTTTTGGTCTGTTTATCGGAACATGACATCCCGAATATTGTTATATAATGAAATTGCATCTCTTGATGAAATGCTTTGATAAACTTTATTTTATCATATTTTGTTTTGGGAACAAATTCCGCAACTCTTTTAAATCAATGGATTTACTCTGAAACTATTTTAAAAGCATAAATTAAAACGGTCTTTTCTGGCCGTGATTTTGGGGATGTCACATATTACATACTTCCAAAGCAAAAGAAAACAAGTAACCCTAATCAGTCTAAAGTAACTAGGTTGTCCTCAGTCACTCCTTTGCCATCCTTTCGAAAAACATGCTTCCTGATTTGTATCTTGTTGACTCTCTCTGAAGGCTTCCTTGCTCTAACACCAAGAATCTTAGGCACTCTAACACCAAGATTCATAGGCACTTGGTTAACAGGTACTTGATTCACAGGATCTTGGTTGATAGGTACTTCATTCACAGGAACTTCATTCACATGCTCTTGATTCACAGGCACATTCTCTTGAATGACAGGCTCTTGATTCATAAGGACATGCTCTTGAGTCAAAGGATCTTGATTGACATGTGTTGGAGCACTTGGAGCTGGAGTGCTTGGACCTGCTTGTGAAGGACAGTTTCTTGCATTACTCTTCTTTCTTGCTTTACTTGGACCTGCTTCAGAAGGACCCCTTTAGTGGACATGTAGCTTTGTTGTGTCCAGTTTCATTACAAATTGTACATTTGTGTTGAACACCTACCCTGCTTATAGTATGCCTTGTATTCCCACTGAGTTCATTTTCTGCTTGGTCTCTTTTTCTTTTCACACATGGCCTACCAGGTAACCTCCTCCTAACAGGAGGTAGTATCTGGTGAACATCAGGCATGTGGGGCCACACGGTACTATCATTCAGGGGATGTATGTTGTACTCATAGGCCCTAAGAAATACAGATTTAGTAAACCACTCTGCAACATATTCCTCTGGATCAAGCTTCAAGGAAGATATGGCACATATGGCATGTACACAAGGAATTACTGTCAATTGCCAACCTCTGCATCCACATTCTCTCTTCTGCAAGTCAACACCATACCTTTCATTATATTGCACAACTTCAAACTGTTTGTATCCACTAACATATGATGCTCATAATCTGTCAATAGAAAAAGTAGAAAAAGTTAGTTAGCACTTGCATGTACAAAAAGTAAGTAAAAGTGTTTGTAACAACTAACATTCTCAACTTCTTTAGTTCACCAAGTTTCCTTCTGATAGTTGGACAGATTGCCAAATCCCAGCCCAATCCTTTCCCTTTCTGCATGTACAATCTCTCCATCACAAATACGCTTATGTCCTCCAACATAGTGATCAATGGCTTCTTTCTAGCTTCTTCAATAGCAACATTGAAGCTCTTAGAAACACAATTTTCCATTGCATCACATCCCATTCCAACCTTAAAAAAATCCCTTGACCAACAATTGGGGTCCCTTTTACTAAGATAATCATATGCCCCTACATCAAAGCTCTTGATTTCTTCCATTGCAAGTTCAAAATTTTGAATTATAGTTGCCTTTACAGCCCTCCAAAAAGGTTTAATGTAACACTCACCCTTAAACTTTTTATGGAAGTTAGCAAGGATGTGTCTAGCACACAACCTAGGGGTGTCAATTTATGACACTACACGACAAAAATGCACGTCACGAAACGAAATCGGGACGAAATCAAAATTCGAATTCGTTTTCGTGTCGTGTTCGTGTCAAGTATAAAAAACACGATGTCGTGTCGTGTCGTGTTCGTGTTTACAAATCCACACGAAAATTGACACGATTGAGCATGTGTTTGTCGTGTTTTTCGTGTTTGTTGTTTTATCGTGTTATATATGATTAAATATGAATTAAATAAAATAATAGTTATGTAATATTATCTTTGTCGTGTCGTGTCGTGTTGTCGTTTTTTAATTGGTTTGTTTTCGTGTTAGTGAAAAAAACACGACATCGTGTCGTGTCGTGTTCGTGTTACAAAAAACTTTGTCGTGTCGTGTCGTGTCAGACAAAAACACGACACGACGACCCGATTTGACAGGCCTAACATAACCTATGCTCAACTTCTGGACATCTTTCTTTCACAGCCTCCATTATACCTTGCATTGATTTGGAATGTTAGTTTGTGAAAAAGGTAATTTTTGTAAAAGATAATTTGTGTATATATGTACCTTATGTCCATATGACATCAATGTGATTCCATTACCATTTCCCCCTTCATATATGTCTTCCATTAGATTGTCCAAGAACCACTTCCATGTACTCTTGTTCTCAACATTTACTACTGCCCAGGCTATTAGGTATATGTTATTGTTTCCATCCCTGCCTACTGCTGAGAGGAGCTCCCCTTTACAGATGCCCTTCAGAAAACATCCATTTATCCCAATTACCTTCCTACACCCATCTAACCAGCCATCAACAACTCCTTTAAATCTCACATAAAACCTTTCAAACACTACAGTAGAATTATTTTGGGGTTGCACATACACTTCAACATGATATCCTGGGTTGGCCCTTTTAATTTCAGCTCCATAATCCCACAGCTTGGAATAATGATCCTTCAAATCACCCTCAATTTCACACAATGCAAATCTTTTTTGCATTTCTACATTGTCCAACACTAACATTTATGTTGAATAACTTGGATACCATAGCTTTCATCTTCCACAGACTCATTTTAAGGGACTCCAAAATATCAGTGACAAATTGTTTCCCTATCCACTTGTAGGTAACAATTGACCCAAGTTTGAATGCCCTTGAACAACTATGGTCTTCTCTAAGGACCTTTATTTGAAATGTTTGCTCATCTTTCATCCAGGAAGTCCACAGTCTAAAAGGGCATTGTGGTCTTTTTCCTTTACAACACTTTACAAGCAACCTATCTGTAGCGCCCGATTCCTGGTACGTATTTAAATTCAAGAAATGTTACAATTTACTCTGGGACTTGGCAAGTTGGAGGCCCAAATGGTCGAATAGACTCGTCATTTATCGGGGATTTAAGTGACCTACCCGACGAGTCGGGAGACCGACTCGACGAGTAGGAGCTGTCTGGACAAAACCCTAATATTTAGGGTTTGCACCCTATTTAAACACCTTATCTCCTCCCATATCAGCCTCCATCGTCCCTTACACTTCCAGAAGACCTTAAACTGAAACCCTAGCCTTGTTTGAGTGCTCTCAAGCCATTTTTGTGTGTGTTTGAAGTTGGAGAAGAGAAGGAAGCTTGGGAGTTCAAGTAGAAGCAAGGAGATCCAAAAGTTTTACTTCATTCTCAGCTCATTCAAGGTAAAAAGCTGGAACCTTGACCATTTATCTCTTAGATTTTGATTTGGGGCTATTTCTACCCTTTTTATGAGTATAGAGAAGCAAAAATCAGATTTTGTGGATATGCTTAGGGTTGTACTTCGGATCTGGGGCTATTGGGGGTCTTTATGGCATAAAGGTGCCAACTTTGTTGCCATAAACACCCCATGCATCTTGTAGACCTCCTTTTCATGGTTTTTGAGCCAAAGGCCCCATGCATGTACATCAAGTTTGAAGCTTTACATATAAAATGGACCCTAGGAGGCCAGATCTATGGTTTTGACGCGTTAAGACCCATCATAATCGACTGTATAGTTTTGGACAAAGAGAGACTCGGCGAGTCGGGACGTTTTTCCCCCAAAGCGTCTTCTGGAAATGGTTTTGGTTGAGTGGAAGGAACACTCAGCCTGCTAGGGTTTGTCTTGGACTTGGAAATCATATGACTCGACGAGTGTATGAGCGGACTCGACGAGTCCAAGGCAATCTCCCAACTCATGAAGACGGACTCGACGAGTTGTTCATAGAACTCGGCGAGTCATAGACTGGACATATTCATAAGACGAAGATGAACTCGACGAGTTCAAGGATCAACTCGGCGAGTCGGTTGAAGATGGTCTCGATGCTATGGTTGAAGGTGAACTCGTCGATTTCTTGCTAGACTCGACGAGTACAGTCGGGGGTTGTATCATTTTGAAAGGATAGGGACTCGACGAGTTGGTGGACCAACTCTGCGATTCAAGTCAACTGGATGTTGACTTTGACCAGGGTTTGACCTTGACTTTGACTTGGACTTGGATTGACCCTTGTAAGGGTTACGAGTATACAATGATAATCGAAAAAGGTTGTTGTGTAGGGATTGGGGAGTAGAGACGAGTCGATTCCCGTGCCGAGGACCATGCAAATACTACACGACATCGAGGTGAGTTACCTTCCAGTAGCGGTGGGTCTACGGCCACAATGCCGGCCCACCAGTAGGAGTCGTATGTTAGATGATTGTCTTTCTAATATTCATCTAGGTTTGCTACTACCTGATATGTTTATGTGTTGGCATGATATGTTATATGTGATAGTGGTAGTAGGAGGGGAATGGTCCCCAAGTTCGGTTATGGGGGAACTCACTAAGCTTTGTGCTTACAGTTTTCAGTTTTGTTTCAGGTACCTCTTTAGCGAAGGGGAAGGAGCCGGCGCGGTAGCGGCACATCACACACACACAGGATTTCCGCACTATGAGATTTCATGGGATTGTACTCTGACATTGTTACTATTTTTATGATATGATTTTGAGACATGAGATTATGGTTTTATGCAATGATATGACTCAAGTATGTTTTCTTATAAATGTTTTCTAAATTGTCATATCAAAAATGAAATTTTTGGTCTTGAAATTTAGGATGTTACAAATTGGTATCAGAGCCTTGGTTTGAGGGATTCAGACACACCTTCGGGGGTGTCTGAACTCAAATCGAGGATTTTAAAGATTTTTCACAGGAAAAATGTTTTTCCAAAAGACAAAGTGAGAAGTTTTGAGAAAGAACGAGGTGTGTGATGTTCGCGACCGGCTGAGCTCAAGTAAGTTTTCCCTAAGATACCCATACATGTTATGTTACGATATGATTGGTATATGAGAATTGCATGCTAGATTAGGGCTAAGGATCTAGGAATGATGCCTTATATGCCTATTGTTGTACATGAGAACTGCATGCTAGATTAGGGCTAAGGATCTAGAAAGATGCCTAATATGCCTGCTATATGTGTTTATTGAGCTGCAAGATAATACTGATTAATCAGTTATATGATATCTTGGATAGAGAATGTTTGATTGGATTACTTAACGCCCGAATGCTGCTTGCTTTGTGCTAATAGGAGTTCTAGTTGTCTTTACTCAACTAATAAACGAATACGTTACATTACATATTGTGAGGATTAAATAATTTCAGAAGGTTAGGTTTAGCCCTATTTCGCAGCTCTTGTTTGAGTCCAACCGTTGTAGGGAAGAACCTCTCATTCGAAGAATTATCTCGTCTTAGTGATATGTGATGGTATTTGCAAGTTAGTTACCTGAAGGCAGCAGGGACTTCTTATGCAGCTGATGGCGGAGGGTGGGTTGGAGAGTTACCCTAGGGTAAGCCTAAGATGGGATCAGCAAAGAGAGCAGCGGTAGTAGAAGGGACTTGGTGAAGTCAAAGCAATCCTTGAGGAAAGTATGGATAGATGTGGAAGGTAGTATGGGCCCGTACTACTGAAAGCAGAGGATCCGTACTCAAGTCAAGGAGGGACAATATAGAACCAGGAAACTTGTAGAGTGTATAATACCTCCCGAGGTTTATGTATGATTCTGACGATTATGTGTTATGTTTCAGAATGGTGATGATCACACGTCATGGACGGGGAGGTTCAGGATCAGGATCCGGTTCAAGATCGGGCTTGGGGGCAGGTTCCGAGCCAGTGGACGAGGGACTATGCGAGTACATCGCGTCTGAGATCACGAGAGGTATCCTTGAGTCGACCCCAGTGATTTTTGGGTCGATCAAGGAAGGGATCATAGAGCTGATGGAGGATCGCCTCAGGGCATTCAGGAGCGATATGGCACTCAGTCAGTCAGGATCACGCACACTGTCCTTCAAGGACTTCAGGGGCAGTGGTGCACCGGATTTCCATGGGGCTAAGGACCCCATCGCAGCCAGGAGATAGATTGCAGACATTGAGTCTGCACAGTTGACAAGCTTCTGCCCTGAGGGGTCGAAGGTGCGATATGTCGCAGGTTGTTTGAGAGATAGGGCCAAGGATTGCTGGGAGTCGGTTGGTGACTCGTTGGGAGCTTCGGCTATTGAGGCTATGACTTGGTCGGACTTTGTGACGAGGTTCAGGGCTGAGTTTGCGCCAACTGTGGAGCTTCAGCAGTTGGCCAGTGATTTCCTTGATATGAGGCAGACGACAGAGACAGTGACGAAGATTACCACCAAGTTCCGGGAGAGGGTATTTTTGGTGCCCCGGTATGCGGGAGATGAGGATATGCGGAGGACCCGCTATCACGACATGTTGAGAGCTGATATTCGAGAGCACGTCAACTTCTCAGCATGTCCGACCCTGGAATCCATGATTTCCAGGGCGAGGGAGAGGGAGATTGATCTGGAGCACATCCGAAAGAGGAAGGATGAGACAGACCAGGCTACTGGGGCTTCGGGGAAGAAGCCCAAGGGCGCAGACACTAGGCTGAAGGGCCAGGGCCGCTGCAGGAAATGCGGCAGACCACATGAGGGAGCTTGTAGATTGGGAGCGTCTGGCTGCTACAAGTGCGGCAAGAGGGGGCATTTCAACAGGGATTGTACCGCCCCTGCGCCCACTTTCCAGACATCAGAGTTGTTGTGTTTCCACTGCAACCAGCGAGGCCATAAAAAGGCCAATTGCCCCCAGTTAACAGCAGCAGCGCCAGTGAAGGCGCCAGCTCCAGCGACCCTGCGGATTACTGATGGCCGACAGGGCAAGACAGAGGCTCCAGTGGTGAGGAGTCGAGCCTTCCAGTTGACTACCGAGGAGGCACGCGCTGCACCCGACGTGGTGACGGGTATGATTTCTTCTCCCTAGCTTTTATTTTGTGTGGCTTATGATATTGATGTGCCATGTGATATGTCTTGTTTAGGACCGTTTCATGTGAACGGTATCCCAGTTCAGGTGTTGTTTGATCCGGGCGCTACCCGATCATTTGTCTCTCTTGCGCTTAGCAAGAGGTTCCCTGAGTCTTCGGGCATGTTGGATTGCCCCCTAGAGGTCGAGATTGCGGACGATCGATCGGTGCGGGCATTAGAGGTTTTTCAGGGATTGTGTTTTGAGATTGTTCGAGGAGCGTTACTTAGTAGACTTGGATCCCATCCCGTTGCGTGGGAACAAGGTGATTATAGGCATGGACTGGTTGAGCCCAAATAGGGCGGTGATAGACTGCGCACAACAATTAGTGCGTGTCAGGACCCCAGGTGGGAGAGAGCTGGTGATTCAGGGCGAGAGGCCACAGCGTGGACCAGCATTATGTTCTGCAGCGAGGGCTAGGCGCTACCTTCAGCATGGTTGCACTGGGTATGTCGCCTATGTTATGGATACCCGGGAGGCGGGTAAGGCGACGGTGAGCGATGTTCCGGGGGTGCGAGATTACGCGGATGTATTCCCAGAGGAGCTGCCTGGGATACCTCCGGAGCGACAGGTGGAGTTTAGGATCGACCTAGTCCCTGGTGCGGCTCTGATAGCCAAGGCACCATATCGGTTGGCTCCTCCCGAGATGCAGGAGTTGTCTACGCAGCTGCAGGAGCTGCTAGACAAAGGATTTATCAGGCCGAGTAGTTTGCCTTTGGGAGCCCCGATCCTGTTTGTCAAGAAGAAGGACGGGTCGCATCGCATGTGCATAGATTACCGGGAGCTGAACAAGGTAACGGTGAAGAACTGTTACCCGCTCCCGAGGATAGATGACTTGTTTTACCAGCTTCAGGGAGCATCTTGGTTCTCCAAGATTGATCTACGGTTAGGATACCACCAGATGAGGGTTAGAGAAGAGGATGTTCAGAAGACTGCTTTTCGAACTCGGTATGGCCATTACGAGTTCGTGGTGATGCCCTTCGGGCTCACCAATGCTCCTGCCGCGTTCATGGATCTCATGAACCGCGTGTGCAGGCCGATGTTGGATCGGTCCGTGATAGTTTTCATTGACGACATCTTGGTTTACTCCAAGACGCAGGAGCAGCATGAGGAGCACTTGCGAGAGGTGTTAGATACCCTGAGGAGGGAGAGCTTGTATGCCAAGTTCTCCAAGTGCGAGTTCTGGTTGCGCGAGGTGCAGTTTCTTGGGCACCTTGTCAACCAGAACGAGATATTGGTTGACCCGGCCAAGGTGGAGGCCGTGATGAGATGGGAGGTTCCGAAGTCTCCATCTAAGATTCGGAGTTTCCTCGGATTGGCGGGCTATTACCGGATATTCGTTCAGGACTTCTCCAAGATAGCCGTACCTTTGACCCGACTGACGAAGAAAGCCGTTGTCTTTCACTGGGGGCCTGAGCCGCAGGCGGCATTCGAGACACTGAGACAGAGACTATGCGAGGCGCCGATCCTCGCCCTGCCCGAGGGTGTGGAGGATTTTTTGGTATATTGTGATGCGTCCATTTCGGGTTTGGGCGCAGTTTTGATGCAGAGAGGGCATGTCATCCCTACGCCTCGAGGCAGCTGAAGCCTCACGAGGCGAACTACCCGACGCATGATTTGGAGTTGGGGGCGGTCGTTTTCGCCCTCAAGATTTGGAGACACTACCTCTGTGGGGTCCGATGTACCATCTACACGGACCACAAGAGTTTGAGGTACCTCATGGATCAGCCGAATCTGAACATGAGGCAGCGTCGGTGGTTAGACGTGATGAAGCATTACGATTGTGAGATCCTTTACCACCCGGGGAAGGCCAATGTCGTGGCCGATGAACTTAGCCGCAAGGCAGCGCCGATCATAGACATCTGCATGAGGATGACCGTGGTGACTCCTCTGTTGGAGCGGATTCGAGAGGCCCAACAGGAGGCTATGAAGGAGGAACATCGTAAGAGTGAGCGTATTGTGGGCCAAGTTTCCTCCTTCGATTATGGCAGCCGATGGTTATTGACACTACACCGCAGGGTGTGGGTTCCATACCACGGGAGTGTGCTTCAGGTTCTGATGGAGGAGGCACACAAATCCCGATTTTCCATTCATCCCGGGGTGACAAAGATGTACAGAGATCTTCGTCCCGATTACTGGTGGCCCTACATGAAGCGGGATGTAGCCTGGTATGTCGAGAGATGCCTGACCTGTAGGAAGGTCAAGGCCGAGCACCAGAGGCCTCACGTCAAGATGCAGTCGTTAGACATTCCCATGTGGAAATGGGAAGATATTACCATGGATTTCATCACCAAGCTTCCCAGGACTGCACGGGGAGTGGATTCGATTTGGGTCATCGTGGATCGGTTGACCAAGAGTGCCCACTTCATACCGATCCAGGAGAGCATCTTGGCCGAGAAGTTGGCCGATATCTACATCCGAGAGGTAGTGGCTCGACACGGAGTGCCAGTCTCCGTGATTTCAGACAGAGATGTTCGGTTCACTTCCAGATTTTGGAAGAAATTCCATGACGAGTTGGGTACTCGTCTGCACTTTAGCACCGCTTTTCACCCGCAGAAGGATGGTCAGAGCGAGAGGACCATCCAAACCTTAGAGGATATGCTACGGGCATGTGTTCTGGACTTCGGTGGTAGCTGGGATACCTATATTCCATTAGCGGAGTTCTCCTACAACAACAGCTATCACGCGAGTATCGATCATCCTCCTTTTGAGATGTTGTACGGGAGGAAGTGCAGGACCCCGATATGTTGGGGTGAAGTCGGACAGAGGGTCATGGGGAGCACCAAAGTGGTGCTCAAGACGACATAGAGGATATGTTCATCGTGAAGGTGTCGCCTTGGAAAGGCGTCATCCGATTCAGGAAGCGGGGCAAGTTGAGCCCCAGGTACATTGGACCTTTCAGGGTTGTCGCCCGGGTGGGCAATGTGGCATATAGGCTGGACCTGCCAGCCGAACTCAATCAGATTCATAGCAAGTTCCACGTCTCCCAGTTACGGAAGTGCCTGGTGGACGACTCGGCAATAGTGCCCTTGGAGGATATTCAGGTAGATGACAGCCTGAACTACATCGAGCGGCCAGTGGAGATCCTCGACAGGAAGTCGAAGGCTCTGAGGAACAAGAAGGTGGAGCTGGTGAAGGTGCAATGGCAGCACCACAAGGGGACGGAATGGACTTGGGAGCCGGAAGAAGAGATGAGGGAGCATTACCCCGAGCTTTTTCCAGATTCAGCAGCAGACTTCGAGGACGAAGTCTAAAATAAGTGGGGGAGATTTGTAGCACCCGATTCCTGGTACATATTTAAATTCAAGAAATGTTGCAATTTACTCTGGGACTTGGCGAGTTGGAGGCCCAAATCGTCGAATAGACTCGTCATTTATCGGGGATTTAAGTGACCTACTCGACGAGTCGGGAGACCGACTCGACGAGTAGGAGCTGTCTGGACAAAACCCTAATATTTAGGGTTTGCACCCTATTTAAACACCTTATCTCCTCCCATATCAGCCTCCATCGTCCCTCACACTTCCAGAAGACCTTAAACTGAAACCCTAGCCTTGTTTGAGTGCTCTCAAGCCATTTTTGTGCATTTTTGTGTGTGTTTGAAGTTAGAGAAGAGAAGGCAGCTTCGGAGTTCAAGTAAAAGCAAGGAGATCCAGAGGTTTTACTTCATTCTCAGCTCATTCAAGGTAAAAAGCTGGAACCTTGACCATTTATCTCTTAGATTTTGATTTGGGGCTATTTCTACCCTTTTTATGAGTATAGAGAAGCAAAAATCAGATTTTGTGGATATGCTTAGGGTTGCACTTCGGATCTGGGGCTATTGGGGGTCTTTATGGCATAAAGGTGCCAACTTTGTTGCCATAAACACCCCATGCATCTTGTAGACCTCCTTTTCATGGTTTTTGAGCCAAAGGCCCCATGCATGTACATCAAGTTTGAAGCTTTACGTATAAAATGGACCCTAGGAGGCCAGATCTATGGTTTTGACGCGTTAAGACCCATCATAATCGACTGTATAGTTTTGGACAAAGAGAGACTCGGCGAGTCACTTGGGTGACTCGGCGAGTCGGGACGTTTTTCCCCCAAAGCGTCTTCTGGAAATGGTTTTGGTTGAGTGGAAGGAACACTCAGCCTGCTAGGGGTTGTCTTGGACTTGGAAATCATATGACTCGACGTGTGTATGAGCGGACTCGGCGCGTCCAAGGCAATCTCCAAACTCGACGAGTTGTTCATAGAACTCGGCGAGTCATAGACTGGACATATTCATAAGACGAAGATGAACTCGACGAGTTCAAGGATGAACTCGGCGAGTCGGTTGAAGATGGTCCCGATGCTATGGTTGAAGGTGAACTCGTTGAGTTCTTACTGGACTCGACGAGTACAGTCGGGGGTTGTATCATTTTGAAAGGATAGGGACTCGACGAGTTGGTGGACCAACTCGGCGAGTCAAGTCAACTGGACGTTGACTTTGACCAGGGTTTGACCTTTTACTTTGACTTGGACTTGGATTGACCCTTGTAAGGGTTACGAGTATACAATAGTAATCAGAAAAGGTTGTTGTGTAGGGATTGGGGAGTAGAGACGAGTCGATTCCCGTGCCGAGGACCGTACAGATACTACACGACATCGAGGTGAGTTACCTTCCAGTAGCGGTGGTTCTACGGCCACAATGTCGACCCACCAGTAGGAGTCGTATGTTAGATGATTGTCTTTGTGATATTCATCTAGGTTTGCTACTACCTGATATGTTTATGTGCTAGCATGATATGTTATATGTGATAGTGGTAGTAGGAGGGGAATAGTCCCCAAGTTCGGTTGTTAGGACCGAAGGGCAGTTCGGGCACCCCAGATATGCCTGACAGTATGTTTATGCTATGTTATTATGTGGTAGTAGTAGGAGGTGAAATAGTCCTCGTATCTCGGTCGTAGGGACCGAAGGGTAGGTCGGGCGCCTCAGATATGCCTGACAGTATGATTATGTTATGATATGTGTGATAGTAGTAGTAGGGGATGAAATAGAGCCCGGAGTTCAGTTGTTAGGACCGAAGGGTAGGTCAGCACCCCCGAATGGCTTGACACAGGTAGGTCAACACCCCATAATGGCTTGACACGGGTAGGTCGACACCCCAGAATGGTCGGACCGGGTAGGTCGGGCACCCCATTATCGCCCGACAGTATGTATGTTATGTGATTGTATGGTATGTGGTATGATGGGGGAACTCACTAAGCTTCGTGCTTACAGTTTTCAGTTTTGTTTCAGGTACCTCTTTAGCGAAGGGGAAGGAGTCGGCGCGGTAGCAGCACATCACACACACGCATGATTTCCGCACTATGAGATTTCTTGGGATTGTACTCTGACACTGTTACTATTTTTATGATATGATTTTGAGACATGAGATTGTGGTTTTATGCAATGATATTACTCAAGTATGTTTTCTTATAAATGTTTTCTAAATTGTCATATCAAAAATAAAATTTTTGGTCTTGAAATTTGGGATGTTACACTATCCTTGTCATTCTTCTCATAATACAAGTCATATCCATGTGCAACTGCATAGTTAGTGAGAAATGACTTAAGTTCAGCAGGAGAATAGAATCTCATACCTAGTTCAGGCTTCATCTTCCTCCATTCCTGAGTAGCATCATGCCTAGGGTAGACAGTTGGAAGTTCATTGCCTTTTTCATCTTCATCTTCAACAGCTACTGGACATAACTTGTTCAAAAACTTATCATTATAGGTTCTTTTAAAGATTCTTTTGCTTAATGTAACAGATTTATCCTCTTCATGTTCACAGTTATCATCATCTGCCAAAACAGAGTCGACATCTTCTTCTAAATACACAAGTTCTTCATCGCCTGGTTCTTCTTTCTGAATCCACTCAAATATAGGTTCATTATCATGGTCAATATACACATCCACGTGTCTGTTAGCATTTGCAACCTCAAGAAACTCATAGTAGTCACATTCATTTTGTAGTGTTTGGAGCCCCTCACTCAATCTCACTTCAGGTATACAGTAATACACATGCTTGCACTGAAAATCGGTAAGCTTCTCAACATATTTGATGAAATCGGAGAAAACAAACTCGTTTGCATCTTCATTCAGACGTAGTACTTGTGGATCAAAAGACACTAATGGATTAGGCACAAAAGTATCGTTATAGTGTACATCGACTTTTGGAAAAGCTTGATTTTCCTCCATTGAATCAGAATGGTGTTTTGAGAGATTGAGAGAAGAAAAGGGTGAGTAATGAGGCACTGATCAAGAACGGATTAAATACAATATAACCCTAACTGATCTTCGTTCGTAAATGAGGTTTCTTGATAAATGAGGGTGGAAGAGGGTAACTGCCACGTAAACCATCCAAACACAAAATGACCTGCTTAACCGGAAGCAACCGGTAATAATGACTTAATTTATACACAAGAGCAAATTCAAAGGTAAAATGTGGACAAAAAAAACTTAGGGACTAAATGTGTACAAAACCAATAAAATGTTACGCTTTTAAGTCATTATCCCTTTTAGTTAGCCTTGTTATCTAGCTAGCATGAGAAAAACAAAATGATAATATGAAGAAAAAGGAAAAAAAAATACTTGTACTATAAAGTACATATTCAATCATAAGACTATATATTTAATTTAGATGATTATAATTCGAAAAGATTTAATGGTTAAAATAACTAAAATTGATGGACTACTATTAAAGAATCTCTTTTAAACAAATATTTTGGTTTGACTATCCATCTTGTAAAACAGAATTTGGGAAATCACTATGCAAATTTACTTTTTCCGGATAACGTTATTATTTTATAAGAAGAAAATTACTAATTCTTTTTATAATCGTAAAGCAGTTTTGCAAAAAGAAATTTTGCAATTTTTATTTTACAATATAAATGAGAGAGATAGAGAGAGATGGATTGGGGAAGAAGTTTGGCATGTTTATTTATTTTACGTCATAAACAATAGATGAATAGTAATTAAATTGAAAAAAAAAAGTATATATATATATATATATATATATATATATATATAGTTATGACAGGAACCAAAAATGTGAGAAAATATCATTAGAACCGTCCAAATATCATTAGTGGTCACCCCAAACTTTATGTAATTTACTTTAAATGATTCTCAGTGTTTTTCTTTGAAATTGGTTTTTGATACAAAAAAATATAACTATAATGCAGATTAACGTCAATTGAATATAGAACACACTTCAAATTCTTATATAGAAAACTATTATATTTTCACCGGAGCAAATTACATCGACTAAGAATGAAAATGATCTCTGGAATGTTTTTTTGTAAGATCTCGCAACCACTCAACTTTAAGGATCGACAATTTATAGAGAGCAAGGTTGGCGCGCACATGATGGACCCAAATTCCTTATAGACTGGCCCTGATAAAATCGTCATAAATAGCATTCCCACGTATTACCTCTCTTTTTAAAGCACCGCAGGGAGTTCTTGAATCCTTCGAAAAACTCAGAAGGCGCTTCCTATGGGGCGGGAACGAAAAAAAAGAAGAAAACTCATTGGGTGGACTTGTCTAAGATTGTGGCGAGCAAAGAAAATGGTGGTTTGGGTGTTGGTACACTAACAACACAAAATATCGCACTTTTAACCAAATGGTGGTGGAGACTTAAGAATAAACAATGGAAACTGTGGGCGGAAGTTATCGAGAGTATACATAATCTCAAAGCACACCCTCCACCTTTTTGTGCAGAAAAGATTGCTCTGGAGTTTGGGGTAATATTGACAAGGCCATTAAAAGTCTATCTAGTCATAACATCGAACCAAGTAGGATATTCTCCAGAATTCCAAGCTTCAATATGCAGATTCTTTTTTGGAAAGACATCTGGTGTGGAGATACACCATTACACATTTGATTCCCTTGCCTGTACAACATGGAGGCGATTAAAAAGTGCACAGTTTTGGACAGGATAAACGCGGATGGCTTTATGTGGAGATGGAAATACAACCTCCCTAACCACAATATACTTATGGAATTACATGAGTTTTATAAATTCTTTGTCGCTCAGGAGTTTCAATTCTCTTCAAAATTGGATTTCGCTTTAACTTACAATAGGAAGGAACTTATCTCGTCAACGTGATGAGGAGACTAATAGACGATTCCGGTAACCAATTCACCAATTCACTGGGACACTGATATATTGGTTGAAACGCATCCCTCTTAAAGTCAAATGTTTTATATGGAAGGTCAATCTTGATAAAATTCTGGTTGCAGAAGTACTCAATAAAAGGGGTATTTCGGTAATTAACTTGAATTGTCAACTATGTGAAAGAGCAATCGAATCAGTGAACCATCTTTTATTCGGGTGTTACTTTGCAAAGACGGTATGGTACTGGATTCTCAAATGGTGTGGTGTACTGGGCATTGAATTTGACAACATCATGGAATATATTGAGTTTGGAAATTCTTAGGGGAATTGCTCAAACAAAAGGCAGGTACTTAATGTTATCTTATACTCGACAGTGTGGAACATTTGGTTAGCCCGTAATGAGAAAATCTTCCACAAAAAACATTCCTTTCCTACTAAAACGGTGGATTCAATCATATTACAAACGTTTGAATGGTGCAAATACAGAGGCAATTATGGAAAAAGTTGGGTAGATTGGAGCTGCTTCCCATTTTGATCTTTGTTTATTATTTTTTTTCTTCATATTTGTACATGTGTTTATGTTTCTGTTTATTGTTCCCTGTACTCTTCTATGGCTTCCTGTTATAGCTTCTTTTCTTCTAATATATGCATCTTATTTGTCGTTTCAAAAAAAAAAAAAAAAACCTCTGAAAACATAAATTATTTTCAAAGTACGATTAAAGGGTATTACATTAGCCTAATAGAATTCAAAGGTATTTCCTTGTCAACAGAACTAAAATTATTTTTTTTCAAATGTATTTTTCTTGTCAACAGAACTTAAATTATTTTTATGGTTTATCAAAATTCTGTGTCTGGTTCTTTTTATTTATAATATATATTTTTTTATACGGATTGTCCTTAGGTTTTGACTTTGTTACGATATAAGTCTATGTATAATAGGAAATTACTATAATGCCCTTAATATTTTCTTTTATAGTTTTTTTATTATTTTCTAATTAAAGAATAGTAAACTGCAAATTTAGTCCCAATAGTTGCCAAAAACTGTGGATGGAGTCAAAACTCTTTTCAACTTGCATCATTAGTCCAAAATCTTTTCAACTTGCACCACTAGTCCAAAATCGAAAACTTTTTTGTAGTTTGGTCCTTGAAAAAAATGAAAGGGCTATTTTACCATTTTAATTTTGTTTTTTTTATATTTTTTAATATTTTTCTTAATTAAAAAAAAAGACCCAAACCCACCCTACCCACCCCCTCTCTTTATCTCTCTCAATACACGTATCAATACGCCATCTCCTTCTCTTAAATCTGCATCTTTCTCCTATCTCTTCCTTTTAATGATCCCACCATAGCTGCTTACCCGGAGTCTGTGGCACTGTTGCCAACGTTCTTGAATTCTGGCAAGCAACAATTTCACTGTGAAGGAGGTGATTTTCTCTGACACTCGATTCAACCTGGTGGTCTTCTCTTGTCATCCCTCCTTCACTGCCTTTCTGTTATCATTCTTTGAAAGAAGTAATGCATTTTTCCTTTCTAGAGTTCGAATTCAAGAAAAGGAATTAATCGGTTGTTAACTTGTTCATCTGATCTTATAGTGAGCACGGAATTGCTGTCGAGAACATTGCATATTTTTAGGTATTATTTTGAGGATAAAATGTTGGATTAGGTGTCTAAACCCGTAATATAATTGGGATATATTTGAATTGATAGTATCACAGTCATTTTAGGTTGCCCTCAAACCTAGCAATTGAATAGGATATCTTTTAGAGAGAGACTGATTGATTAATTTATTATATTGGTTGACATTGCAGATATGACCATGGAAGAGTATACCCGACGGATGTGAGAAGATAACGAGCATGGTCTCGTGCGATCAACTATCCCGACTGCAGCAAATTTCGAACTTAAAGGACACATCCTCAACATGCTTAAAGATACGCCATTTTTCAGAAAAGATCATGAAGACGCTTACAAGCATATCAACAAAGTATTAGATATTGCTGACTATTTCAACTTTCCAAATGTGACGAGAGATGTGGTTATGTTACAAATCCTCCTAATTACACTCAAGGATACGGCTAAAACGTGGTTTAAATCACTACCATCGGGAATTATTACAACATGGGCCAACCTTAGAGAGCAATTTATTCAACAATTCAACCCTCCATCAAAGATTGCAAAGCTTAAGAAGAACACTCTAAACTTCCAACAACATGATGGGAGTCTCTATATGAGGTTTGGGAAAGTTACAAAGAGATGCTAAGGAATTGTCCCCAACATGACCTCAATGTGCAACAAGAGATCTCAACTTTTTACAATGGGATCAATGTTTGCCCAAGGCAACTTCTAGACTCTCAAGGGCCACTAACCAAGAAGAACATGGCTACAAATAAGGAGCTAATTGAAGAATTTGCAAAGCATTCTCGAGAATACCATAATCCTAGAGAGGATGTCATGCGTGGAAGGTCGAATGGAGACGGAGTGACGAGTTGAAAACTCTTTTAGATCGATAAGATTCTTAACAAATAAAACAGAAAGTAAACCAAAGAGCAAACACACAATGAATCAAACAGATGTCGAATGATTAAAACAGCAACACCTCAGAAGAGCTCGATGAAGAACTTCTACTTTAGAGGTGTGCTAGGGTTACAGTACTTGTTGAAGAAAATATTCCAGAAGCATAACTAATATAATGCATGCATGCACTATATATATACTAAACCCTAAAACAAAACACGGTTGGACAGGCCCAAACCGTGAATACATTAGACTATACTACCGAAGCCCAATGGCGCAACCCATAGACTCAACAATCTCCCCCTTTGCACCAATTGAGGCGAGAGATCACTTCGTTTGAGTAACGGTGGTTTTCTTTATAGTCTTGAACAGCTTGGGTATGATGGCAAGAAGAGTTTGACGAAAATTAATATACCACCGAAGCATATCTGAAAACATCTTCTTATCAGCTTCATTGTTCTGATTGCACCTGTATATGATATCAAGAATATGCTCCAAGCAAGAAGTGGAGAACATGTGTTTGTCAACAAGAGCGAACATGCATTTTTGACCTTCGCCCCTGATGAACATGACTGTATGAAACTGTGGATCGATTTTACCCTTCATCATCAAGTTGATGTCGCTTGCCTTCCTAATTGGCTTGATAGTGGGCTTCTTTCTTAAGGCAGAGGCGATTTCCTGATCCATCTTTGCGACTTCAAGAATATAACACACCAGCATTTGCTTGATGTGATCTATGATAGGCTCATACTCTTTTTGATTAGTTAACAAAATATGGTTCAGGAGAATCCAGTCATGAGGATTCAAATTTGGAAAATCAGCCAGGAAGATCATATGAACCGAACTGTCTGAGCCTCGGGTCACTTTGAACTTGATATTGATAAACTTCCCTGCCGAAGTGGGTTTCAACACCTTGACTGTTGTGATCTTCTGTTTACTCCAAGTCAGGTATTGAGGTTGAGAGAACGCAAGATAGTATTCGATCATGTCTCGATCAACCTTCGGGTCAGGAGAGGGGATGGCAACTGTTGACTCAAAACAATAAAAGATGAATGCCTTTCGGGTGATTGGCATATCAAATTGAGAATCCTTGGAATTCTCAAGACCGAATGAAAGGACCGGTTCGAGCCAACGTGTGCTTGGAGATTCAATTACCTCCTTTAGAAGTTTTTCCATTGTCCACAGAGGGAACATAGATTTCCTTCGTTCTAAAACCTCGTTCGCTTCTTTTTGTTTCCTCTCCCTTTCAGCCTCGTCACTTGCTCTACGAAGCTTTTCCTCAAGCTCTCGATCAGTTCGCTGGATTTTGAGGTCTTCGAATTTGGAACCTTTTTCTTCTGTATCAGCCACATCATCGATTTCATCCTCATCATTATCACCAATTTTCTTCTTTCGTTTGTCCTTCATACTGCCCGAAGCTTCATTACCCTTCGGTTCAGCAGTGACTTCCGGTTGGGTGATGGGTTTGCTTTTTGGAGGTTGTTGTGATTGACCCAGGGTAACATTTTATCCCCCTTGTTTCGGAGGGATAACGGACTCCGAAACACCTTCAATCCTGCTTAGAATGTCTAGAGCAGGTCTCAACTTCTCAGCCAAGTGGCGTCGAACCGAGATAGTAAGGACCGAGTCATGAGCATCCAGAAGATGTAAAAGAATGGAATGCACATCACCAACAGAGCTTTTGACCACTTCTCGCTCAGACTTGAGTTCTTCAATTTCCTTGGTCGCCATCATGAGCTTCAAGTTCTGAGTTTTAAGTTGAGCAGTTCGACGATCCAGCTCGCCCATTATCTTGTTTTCCACTGCTAGTTCGGCTTCAAGTTGAGTAAGACGGGCATCAACTGATGTGTGAAGCTCGGTGTTGGCAGACTGGATAGCTTGGCGTGCCTCCTCAAAGTGCTTCTTTTCAGTGTGAAGCGAGCTGGTAAGATTATCAACATAAGCATTCACCATTTGAGCATTCTTCTGAGCTGCAGCCTGAAGAGAATCAAGAAAAATTTGAGCATCAGAAATTAGTTTTTCGACTTTTGCGGTCGCTTGCTTGCAATCTTTTGTGGATTATTCAACTGCATTAGAAGCTTTCTGGCATGAGGAAGTGGAAGCATCGATAGCTTTGACAACATTAGAAATGGAAGTGTCATGCTCCTTGACAAAGGTTTCCAAAAGAGCCTTGATTGCAGCTTTAGAGTGTGCCCCACTTGGAGTAGAAGAGGAAGAAGAAAGCAATTGGTCAAGCTTGTCATTCAGATCCTTTAAATGCCTCTTCGTGATAGGAGCGTCATCACCATCATCATCGCTTTGAACACGATATGGGCTAAAATAGACAGAATCAAATTCCATTTCTGCTCCGCCAAGAATAGTGTCAGATGCGTGTGAGGGAGGTGGGAATAAAGGTTTTGAGGTAATTGGGGGTTCATATTCAGAAGTAGGTGCCCCCGTATCAGATACGTTGACACGAACCTGAGGTTCGTTTGGAGTAGTAGTAGTTGTGGTGACTTCGGTGAATAAAGGGGTTGGAACTGGAATTGAGGTTGTAGTGGAAGATGAGATGGGAGGTGGGCACGGAGCAATGGTAATAGGAACCGATTGTGTAGGAGAAGGAGGAGGTGAGTTTCGGTTACCTTCATGATGTGGTGAGGGTGGAGGCGAATTACCTCAAAGCGAACTCTCATTTTGAGAAATGTCGTCATCACTATACTCTGGTTCGGGCTGTGGATCAGATGGAACGTATTCAGAATCACTTGAAGAAGGAGCCTTCGGCTTGTGTGCCTTCTTCTTGATCTTGCGTTTCTTTGGAGCCGAAGGAGTTGCTTGTTCAGACTTTCGCTTCTTGGGAGTAGAAACTTTAGAGGATTGACCTTCCTTCTCCCCTTTTCTTTCAGGCTTCTTCCCTCTTTTTGCTGGTTTATCTGCTGCGTCTAGGGAGCTTTGCATTTCGGGAGTAAGCTGCCTTGGTCCTGAAGGAGGTAGCTTCTTGTACTCAGTTATCACTTTGCTTTCACTAGAAACACACCTATACATGGATTCCGGAACCGAACCAATAAACATAAATTTCGATGGATCAGAAACAATTATCTTCGTCGTGTGGAAAGTAGCAATAGACGATATCAATGAGTCCGCCATTGTTGGAATTTGAAGCTTCTCCATCGCCCATTGAGTAACAAGAGTCCAAAATCTAGCACAAGAGATTTCAGAGTAGCGTGAAGTAGAACTAAGACTTTGAACCAGTTGAGACTATAAGATAGACCCAAAGTCCATGTTGACCCCATTGTACAAACCGTAGAGAAGGGTCATGAACGCCTTGCTCGTCCCACTTGAACCTGCAACCCTTTCCGATAAACCCTTGAAGAGGAGGGTAAAAAGACCATTCCACTGAGGAGGAAGGCATGATTTCTTGAACTTTGTGACAGTGGTGAGAATCTCAGTGTACCCCGTATCATAGAGCATTGTGAAGAGTTGAGTGTTGGTAATGGAATCAGGGTTGATCATGGAGTCGTCGATAGCAATCCTTAGCAACAAACAAAACCTAGTTTTTGAAATCGACGTCTTTTGATTGAAGATCTCAAAGAAAATTCTCTCCTTGACTTTATCGTAGACAGCGGTTGAGTATACCTGAGAAAGTAGCGACATGGGAACATACTCCACCTTGGTTAGGGCAACTACAAGTGGTGAATATTTGAGGCATTCAGCCACTTGCAGCATGTAGGGATCATACTGGAAAGGTGAGAGATCAATGATAAGGTTTTGATTCGGTTTAATGATGAGAAGAGAGGACTGAGCACTGTGTTCATAAACAGAAGAGGAATTCGCCATTGTTGAACCTTGAAGAAAAAGATGAACAATAAAGAGAGAATGCGCCGTATAGTGCTTGAGAGGATTTGTAAGTGGTAAGAGCGTAAAAAGAAGTTGATAAATCCCTTTATACAATTACCATGAGTGAGAAAAATCAGGAGTGATGATTGTACAATCCGCTGACGTAACGCCTGAAAAAGCGCGACTTGACAACTGTTACCTCGAAAAGTGCATCAAGCGTGTCAGGCGGTGTGGGAAAGGAAAGGATTCAAATTCACGCGCCTTTAAAATCTTATCCTTTCATCTTCTCTTGAATTTTGAAACGATCCATATTCCCGTTGAAATGTTGAGTCATGATGTGTGTGAAATGCACTGGTTTTAATCCTACTTTTGAGTTATAAATTAAGCACACAAAGGCATAAAACCTGTCTTTTAGTGGTATAGTTGGGTAAGTAGATTGTCGAACTCAGGGAACGGTAAATTAAAACTAAAGACTAATTTTATCTAAATTAAATAGTAAATATGGGTTTTCTCTAGTTTTACAAGACTAGAAACTTACTAATACTACTTAGGCTAAGAACTAGAAAAACAAAGATTTAACTGAATTTAATAATAAAAGGGACTTCTGTTTAGTTCAACTCAATTGATCCTATAGTTGATATTATGGTAATAGTGCAATGGATTAATTCTTCTATTGGCTACCGATTCAAGTGATTAGCCTTGCGTTCGCTACGATAATCCTTAGAAACAAACTAACTCAAACAGTGATCAGTTGTCTAATTTAATTTAATTCACTAGATTATTTATTCGGGTTAATTTAGACTTGTAATAGCTAACTAAATTGGTCCTTTAGTTAACCTCTTGCTGATGGTCATCAAACAAGCTCACACATGAATTTACCTAATTTTTCTTATTAATTCTATTTTCACGTTCGTTAGTCCTAGACATATGATAAAGTGGTCACATAAACATATGGGGTTGATAATTAAAAGATGTTCATACTATTTAATTATCTTCCTATTAACAGAAAATTAGTTATCATTCACACACAAGGTTCTTTAACAAGCTAAAATTAACAAAATCACCAATATTTAATTAATCCTACCATTAATCAAACCATAATATCAATTTTGTATCCCCAAACAGAAGTTTAAGAGTTTTAGCTCATGATTGAGGTAATTAACAGCAATAAAACGAATTCTAATTGTCTAACCATAATTGAGAAACAATAGATTAAGTAGAATGATGAGAATGTGCCTCAAATCTTCTTCGGAATTGGATTCTAAGTTGTATCTTCGTTCTCTAGGGTTCTTCTGGCTCTTCAATCGCAGCTTGCTTCTCCCCAAAAGTTCCAGAAGTCCTTCCATCGGATTAAGACCCGCTATTTATAATTATCACAAAACAGGGGCTACTCGGCGAGTAGGTCGTGGACTCGCCGAGTACTAGTGTGAAATCCGTGTTCGGCAAGGAATCTTGACTTTACTTTCGGGAACATTCTAATGAACTCGCCGAGTACATGCATGGACTCGCCGAGTAAGTGTATAGTTTTCCCTTTTTCTTCATTCTTTGGTCTCTAATTGCTTCTCCTTTTTCCTTTCTGCTTCCAAGCATGTCTTTTGGACTGAAAACACAATATAAGCATTATTAAGTACCTTTTGTCCATATTATGCATATAATTAGCCAAAAATGAATAGAAATATATGTTAAACATATGATTAATTATGCACATATCAAAATACCCCACACTTGACTTTTGCTTGCCCCCAAGCAAAACTGAATTTTAACACATTAGAATCACATAGGACAACTCAAGTCGAACCCAGCCATTATGCCAAGACCGCAACGCGCACATTTGTGTCTAAAATTCCTAATAACCCCCCATACTCTAAATACTCACAATCCTCATAAACATTCGCCCACTCACCCCGAACTATGCTCATTTTATGCATCCCTCCGAATCCATCCTCAGAAAACCTCTTAACCTCAAGGTGTTTTTGGTTGGGTAACCCAAGCATACATAATCTAGATAATTACAATTTATGATACCACATTGGAGCTCTTTGGAATTCTTCATTTCTTTGGCATTTGATCTTTGATCTCTTTGAATTCACCACTTTGTTGTTTGGTTTTTGGTATCTTCAACTTTTTGAATTTCTTGGAATTTTTGATCTTCTAATTTCATATTTGACTTTGATGCTCCAAAAATTCTTACAACTTTTCTTTTGTAATTCTCTCTTTTTTTTCATGTAACTCACTTTTTTCTTCACTCAATACCTACATGCTTAAGCAGGGGCACTCAACTTCAACCTTTATTGATTAATGATAACAATTTTCCTGAATACATTTCAAGTACACGATGCTAAACATATTGCATCCTTCGGGCTAAGCGATGTTGTGTTTTTGTCCCATGATTTCACTAGAATAAGGGGGCCACAAATGCACTATAACGTATATAGGCTCAACTAAACATTTGGGTCTTCATACAATCATCCACACAATTCTAACATGGAATCCTAATTACTTTTTACCAAAATTTTATAAATTAAATCCTAAGTAACATTTTTGGTATGCAATAGTGCAATTTTTTTTAAAAAAAAAATAGACCTAAATTATGATATTAGGATTGTAAATTTGCTAAGGTTCAACCAACCCCCTACCCCACACTTATTTCATGCAATGCCCCCATTACATGCTATGCATGATAAAGAAAAAAAAATACTAAAGTATAGAGGGAATTGGAACAAACTCCCCTGGGATAGCAGTGGCGAGGCTGATCATCTTCAATTTAGCTCCATCTTTGAATGACTTTAAACATGGGAACAGCTCATCCATGTCTTGGGTGTCATGTCGCGTGTGGTAGACTTGCAAATGACTCAAATATGTAGGATACAGCTCCTAGAAACCTTCAGCAATGATTCTCTATGAAAGAGTTGGATAAAACTGCAATGAACGTGCCCAAAACAACTCTGGAATCCGAAAAATGATGATGGACTCGGCGAGTAAGTCGTGTACTCGGCGAGTATGTTGCTAACTTGCAGAGAAGTCGTGTAATTGTCCATGCACTCGCCGAGTAGGATATGTGCACTCGGCGAGTAGGCGCTGAGTTTTCCTTTCGACTGAAGTGCTGGATTGGGGTAATTCAGTGACTCTTTTTCTAATTACTTCAGTAATAAAGCACTCTACACTCCCAACTCTAACGGACTCGAACTTAATGGAAAAGACTTCGCACTCCCAATTGAACATTCCTTACTTGAACCTTGACCCATAAGACTTCTAAATGCATCCTAACCTTCCAATCCTGAAAAAAATGCAGACAAAAGTGAAAGCAACCAAAAGTCCTAACGAGAAATAAAATCATCCAAGTTTAACAAGTTGTCCAAATCAAACATCACGAAAATAAATTAAAAACACAAAAGAAACATTCTTCATTCTTCATCATCCATGTCGGCTCCTCCAGCTCCACTTCCTCCTCCTTTATTGCCTTTCCTCATCCTTTCTTCCCAACTCATGATGTGGGGGTAGCCGGGTCCAGGTCTCGGTGCGATGTTCATTTGTTGGAAGAGATAGTCAAATGATTGATTGTTATAGTTAACTCCTCTTCCAATATCATCCAAGTAGCGCCAGTACTCAAGTTGATTCCATCCATCGTTCTCTTCTTCCACCGGAATAACCGGTGGGTCTTCCCGTACCCGCTCGCTTCTTTGCCTCACTCGCCTTCCCGGCTCCTCGGGGATAGCCGGCTCATCCGCATGAGGAATAGAAAAAGAATCACCAAACTTTTCCATAATCCTTGCCCTCCTATATAATGCGGTGTTGAACGGAGGGGGATAAATGACCGTCAGCGCCCTTGACTCTTGCAAATCTAATACCCCAAATGACCTTGCAAGCCTCGTCACAAACATCCCTCCATTAATCTTGGAGTTCATCTTCTCCTTAACAGCCCCTTCAGCAAGATACTTGGCTACGCGATAGGGGAGATTGCAGAAAACATCGGGAGTAATAATACTCCAAAGATAAAAGATGTCAAGGGTCGGGACCTTGTCCCAGTCCTTTCGCATATTAATCGTGCTGGCAATGAACCTATGAATGAGACGGTGGATCGGTGAACGTATGTGACCCTCCTGTGCGGTAGACGGGATGTACACCCGGTTAGCAATAGTAGTCCACCAGGTAGAAGCAACCACTCCCTCGGGGAGATCTTTGTGGCAATTCTCTAAAAAAACTTCAAAATCTTCATTCAACATAGTGCTTTGCTCATAGATTCCAAGCCTCCATGAAAATTCAGCCATGCTGCATTGTCGCAGCTCCCCACCAAGAGAAAAGGAAACTACATTGGGATTGTAGTACTCACTACCACCTCGGAATGAGATGGTCGCAAAAAATTCCCAACATAATTCAGCGTAGTCCGGTTCTTGAATTTTGAAAAGTTGTAACCAACCATCACATATGATGGTTGAATCCCCCAAATTACATTCTTTCACCAAATATGGTGTTAGCTCTTCTTCCAAACCAACTTTCCCCATCCAATCCCAATCCACTGCATTGGGTAAATGAATCTCTTTCTGTTTTAAAGCCTCTAACTTGTTTTTGGCACGGGCTTGAGACGATTTGGATGTGATTTGGCGGAACGAGAGCCACGGGATGTCCCCTTGGCTTCCCCCTCTTGAAGACTGACCTCGTCTGGACATGGTACCTGCATGACAACATTAATAATGCACAAACAAACAACACCCAGTAATTAAAATTGAATAAAACAGATCTGTATAGCCTCCTACTCGCCGAGTTCATGTCCTACTCGGCGAGTAGGATGAACATCGGGACCAGAATCTGTCGAACACATATGGGTCACTTAAAACACCCAATTTTGCACAGGGGTTTGCTGTACTTAGTCCATTAACCACTAAACCAAAAGAAAATTCTCCTAACAACTCCTAATTCATGGTAAAATTAAAACCCTAGAATTTGAGGAAACCCCCAAATCCGAATTTAGACTAAATAGGGGCAAATCAGTGATAAAGCTTGAACCTTTGATGAGTTTTTAAGTGTAAAGATCATACCTTTTCCCTTGAAAGTCGAGGATTAAGCCAAAAATCACAAAAATCGCTTGAAGGAGGCTGTGCACAGCGAGTGTGTGGGTAAAATGGGTAAAAACCCTTATTTCTCAGATTTTTATACCGTCTGTGTAAGTTGGCTACTCGCCGAGTAGAAACGATCTACTCGCCGAGTACAAATGCTTTTACGCGGTTTTTTTGGTTATTTAGACAAGCACTCGCCGAGTACTCGTACCTACTCGGCGAGTAAAGCTTGCAGTTTGTCAAAAATTGAATTTAATTTTTTTTTTTTAACCCACCACCCCACACTCTAGGCATTGCTTGCCCTCAAGCAATCATTTAGAACATATTTCCAGAAGAAGATGAATGAAAAAGATCCTAAGGAATTAAAAAGAAAGTAAAGGAAAAAGAAATGCAAACTCTAAACTCGGGTTGCCTCCCGGAAGCGCTTCTTTTTAAGGAGTCATTAGCTGGACTCCTCCCATTCTACGTGGCTGCAATCCCTTCCAGCAACATCAACTCTTCCATGCCTTCATTCCTTGGAACTCCTTCTTCATACTTTTTGACTCTATGTCCATTGACTTTGAACGGGGTGCCATCTTTTGACAATAGCTCTATAGCACCATGTGGAAACACCTTCTTTACCAGAAAAGGACCATCCCATCTTGACTTGAGTTTGCCCGAGAAGAGTTTTAACCTTGAATTAAAGAGCAACACCTTTTGCCCTTCATGAAATTCTTTATTTTCCTTGATCCTCCTGTCATGCCAATTCTTAGTTTTCTCTTTATAGATCAAAGAACTAGTGTATGCATCATTTCTAAGTTCCTCAAGAGCATTCATTTGCATTAACCGGTTGTTCTTGAGCTCCTCCATGTTGAAGTTGCACATCTTTAAAGCCCAAAAAGCTTTATGCTCTATCTCCACCGGTAAATGACATTGCTTTCCATAAACTAACCTATATGGTGTAGTACCAATAGGGGTTTTGAAAGCTGTACGGAAGGCCCAAAGTGCATCGTCTAGCTTATCCGACCATTCTTTTCGATTGCTCCCCGCCGATTTCTCCAATATTCTCTTTAAAGCTCGATTTGTCACTTCGGTTTGTCCACTAGTTTGTGGATGGTAGGATGTTGAAAATTTATGGGTTACCCCATATTTACTTAGCACCTTCTCTAGTTGATCATTGGCAAAATGAGTGCCTCGGTCACTTATGAGAGCTTTCGGGACCCCAAATCTTGAAAATAACTTCTTTAAAAACCTCACCACTACCCGACCGTCATTAGTTGGCAAGGCTTGTGCCTCCGCCCACTTGGATACATAATCCACCGCCACCAATATGTATTTGTTGCCTTTGGATATGGGAAATGGTCCCATGAAATCGATCCCCCACACATCAAATACTTCGCACACTTGGATACTATGTTGTGGCATTTCATTTCGAGATGAAATGTTTCCCGCTCTTTGACATGTATCACATTCTTTGACAAATTGGGTTGCATCTTTAAAAATCGTGGGCCAGTAAAACCCAATGTCAAAGATCTTCTTAGCAGTGTAATGTGCTCCATGATGTCCACCCGTGGGCCCGCTATGACATTGCTCCAATATTTTCCAGCTTTCATTCCCGAACACGCATCTTCGTATGATTCCATCCGCGCAGCTTCGGAAAAGATATGGTTCATCCCAAAAGTAATACTTTATCTCGGAAAAGAATTTCTTCTTTTGTTGACTTGTGAGATCTTTTGGGAGGTAATTGCTAGCTAAGTAATTAGCTATATTTGCAAACCATGGTTCTTCTCCCACAGTCACCATAATATACTTGTCCGGAAAATCATCTCCAACTCTATCTTCTTGCAATCGCGGGTTTTCAAGCCTTGACAAGTGGGCAGCTGCTACATTATCCATTCCCTTTTTGTCGCGTATCTCTATGTCAAACTCTTGAAGAAGTAGAACCCATCGTATCAATCTTGGCTTGGCATCCTGTTTGGCAAACAAATACTTGATAGCAGAGTGGTCAGTAAAAACAGTTGTTTTAGATAAAACTAAATAAGGGCGGAATTTATCAAAAGCGTACACCACAGCTAATAATTCCTTTTCCGTGGTGGTGTAGTTTTCTTGGGCTGGATTTAAAGTCTTGCTAGCATAATATATGGGTCGGAAGTGCTTATCAACCCTTTGACCAAGGACAGCTCCTAATGCAAAATCACTAGCATCACACATTATTTCAAATGGTAAATTCCAATTTGGTGCAACAATGATCGGGGCATTAGTCAATTTTTCCTTTAAAAATTCAAATGCCCCTAAACACTCTTTAGTAAAATTAAATGGTGCATCTTTTAGGAGTAATTGTGTTAGAGGTCTAGTTATTCTCGAAAAATCTTTGATAAAACGCCGGTAAAAACCCGCGTGTCCTAGAAAACTTCTAATACCCTTCACATTAGTTGGTGGAGGTAATTTGGCAATGGTGTCAATCTTTGCCCGATCCACTTCAATTCCGGATTTGGAAACCTTGTGGCCCAAAACTATACCCTCCTTAACCATAAAGTGACATTTTTCCCAATTAAGGACTAAGTCGGTCTTTTCACACCTAGCAAGCATTAGGTCAAGGTTTGTGAGACAATCATGGAAGGAAGATCCAAAAACAGAAAAATCGCCCATAAAGACTTCCATGAATTTTTCCACCATGTCGTGGAATATGGCTGTCATGCACCTTTGAAATGTCGCGGGTGCATTGTATAGCCCAAAGGGCATGCGTCGATAAGCAAAAGTCCCACTTGGGCAAGTGAATGTGGTCTTTTCTTGGTCCAATGGGTCTATGGGTATTTGGAAATAACCCGAAAATCCGTCTAGGAAGCAATAATAACTATGGCCCGATAATCTTTCTAACATTTGATCAATAAAGGGTAAGGGAAAATGGTCTTTACGAGTGGCATCGTTTAGTTTTCGATAATCAATGCACACTCTCCAACCGGTTACCGTTCGTGTCAGAATAAGCTCATTCTTTTCGTTGGTTATGACCGTCATCCCTCCTTTCTTGGGCACCACTTGAACCGGACTCACCCACGGGCTGTCGGAAATGGAATATATAATCCCCGCATCTAAAAGCTTGACCACTTCTTTCTTGACCACCTCTTGCATATTTGGGTTTAGTCTTCTTTGGTGCTGCACAACCGACTTTGCTCCTTCTTCTAGGTTAATCTTGTGTGAACAATAAGAGGGACTTATTCCCTTGATGTCGGTAATGCTCCATGCTATGGCCCGTTTTCACTTCTTCAAAAGTTGCACTAGTTCTTCCTTTTCAGAGTTGGAAAGGTCAGAGGCTATAATGACTGGCTTTTGATGGCCATCTTCAAGGAAGGCATACTCCAAATGTTCTGGTAACTTTTTGAGCTCAGTTTTTGGGTTCTGTTTGTTGTACTCGCCGAGTGTAGGTAAGGGACTCGGCGAGTTGGTAGCTGACTTTACGAATTCTGTTTTTTTTTTCGCTTGGGCTCAGCGAGTAGATCGGCCCTACTCGGCGAGTTGAAGTGTCAGATTGCCTCATCAATTCTTCAAACTCAGCTTCTTCCAGCAGCCTCTCGATGTCCATTAAGTCTTTTTCTGCATCAAATTCTTCATCAGAAATTGTGAACTTGCTGGAATCTTCACTTATGCATTCCTCCAATAATTCATCAAGCATGTCAACTGAGAATGTCATGTCGTCACTATTCCGTGCATACTTCATAGCTTGATCAACCCCAAATGTGACTGAATCTTCTCCTACCCGCAAAGTGAGCTTCGAGTCCCTCATGTCTACTATAGCACTTGCCGTGTTGAGGAAGGGTCTTCCAAGGATGATTGGGACTTGAGGATCCGCCTCCATGTCTAGAATTATGAAATCAGCGGGAAATACAAACTTGTCCACTTTGACCACTAAGTCTTCACATATTCCTCTTGGGAAAGTGATTGTCTTGTTAGCTAAATGAATCGCCATACGAATTGGTCTTGGTTCCGGGAGATCCAGCTTCTTGAAGAATGAATAAGGCATTAAATTTACACTTGCTCCTGAATCAGCCAAGGCATGAGTGGTAGCCAAATTGCCAAATTGGCAAGGTAAAGTTAAGCTTCCCGGGTCACCCTTCTTCTTTGGTAGTTTGTTGAGCATGGCGGCTGAGCAATTCTCATTGAGGACTACCTTCTTTACTTCCTCCATCTTCCTTCTATTAGTGAGAAGTTCCTTAAGGAACTTTGCATATTTGGGCATTTGTGCGACAGCTTCGATGAAGGGTATGTTGATTTGAAGAGCCTTTATATGATCTAGAAACTTCTGGTACTCCTCTTCCTGCTTCACTTTCTTAGCTCGAGCTGGGTATGGCAATGGCGGCTAGTAAAACTTTTCAGGGGTCTGATTGTTCGGATTTGGCAGTGGACTCGCCGAGTCCATATTCTGTACTCGGCGAGTAGAGCTGTCAGATTGAAGATTTTGATTTTCTGCTTGATTTTCTGCTTCCTCCTTCTGTGATTCTTTGGGTGCTTCATTCTGAATAGGGGCCAGAGGAGTGATTATTTTCCCACTTCTTGTTGTGACTATGTTTATGTGCGCGCCTCGTGGGTTGTTTTCGGTTTTGCTAGGAAGTTCGCCCGGTGATCTTTGGTTTATTTGTTGAGCAAGTTGCTCTAGCTGCGTTTCTATGTTGTGGATAGATGCTTGCTGGTTTCTAAGCATGGTCCTTGTTTCTTGAATTGCAGCATCATGATCACTATGTCTCTTTTCTGAAGCAGCTACAAATTTGGTAAGCATGTCTTCCAAACTTGGTTTTCTTTCTTGTGATGGCTCCTCCTTTTGGTAAAAACCCCTTCCCTTTTGCTTGAACTTCTCCTCCTTAGCCTTCTTGTACTCGTCATAAGGGAGCCACTCTTTCTTTGGTCTACGCCAATCTTCATCATATCGGTCCCCACTTGAGTAACAAACTTGCACCTTTTTGTTGCCATTCTCATCCAAGTCGCAGTCTCTAGTAAGGTGAGGCCCATTGCAATTTTCGCAACCCACCCGAATAGCATGTATTGTTTGGTCCATTTTATCCATCCTCCTATCCATGGTTTTTAGCATAGCCATAACTGCTGACAAGTCTTCTGAAGCTGCATAAGCGGCCCCTCTCGTCACATCATTTCTTGGATTGTGGTATTCTCTAGAATGCTTAGAGAATTCTTCAATTAGTTGCTTTATCACTGGGGGTGCCTTCTTCGTGAGCGGACCTTGCGAGTCAAGTAATTGCCTAGTGGTAACATTTACTCCATCATAGAAGATGGAGACTTCTTGTTGACTATTGAGGTCATGATGTGGGCAATTCCTTAGCAGGCTCTTGTACCTCTCCCAAGCTTCATATAGTGATTCTCCAGCTTGTTGTTCAAAGTTAGCTATGGCTTTCTTTAGCTTGGATATCTTGGATGGCGGGCAGAATTGATCAATGAACTCTTCTTTCATTTGGGCCCATGTAGTGATAGATCCTGGGGGCAATGACTTGAGCCAATCCTTGGCAGCACCCTTCAAAGTAACCGGAAGCATGCGAAGTAGCTGAGTTTCCCGAGGCACATTTGGAACATTGAAATAATCAGCTACATCATTGACTTCGTCCAAGTGTTTGTAAGCGTCTTCGTGGTCTTTGCCTGTGAAGGGGATCTCCTTAAGTAGAGCCAGGATGTGACCCTTGAGCTCAAAAGTAGCAGTAGCGGGAATTGCGGGTTGCACAAGTCCCGGTCCGGTATCATCGCGTATCCTCTTCTTCCATTCCCCCATGGGGACTTCGTCAATGTTAGCCATGAGAATAGCTAATTCGTCGTCGGAATCGGAAACGTGACCGAATGTAGGGTCTTCTTCTTCCTCGGTCTCGTACTCGACGTCTTCTTTAATTGGGTCTTCGATTGTCAAAGAGGCGCTGGATGCTCCTGATTTGCTGCTCTTCTTCTTGCTGAAAACGGACTTTAGGTTCTTTAATGGCGAATTCCTTGAAGAGGTGGATTCTCCAACGGATTTTCCTTTGTTCTTCCTTAGGGCGGATTCCGGGTCGTCTAGAGGAGGGATCAAAGGTGTATCAGATCCTCGGGTCATGAAACAACTGCAAATAAAACAAGAAAAACGCGTAAAAAGAACAAAAATAAAATAAAAGCTAAAACTGTGAACAGTGATGGACTCGCCGAGTTTCGTCGAGTGCACTCGGCGAGTTCAAGGTAAAAACAGAAAAAATTTCTACTTAATTTATTAAAACAGGGATTGATCAAAACCTATACTAACTACTAAATTACCTCAGAATTAACTTTGTGTAAGATAAATCCCACACAAATAATCGATAAAAAAAGAAATTAGTGCTAATTTAGAACCGTTCCCCGGCAACGGCGCCAAAAACTTGATGTGTGTGAAATGCACTGGTTTTAATCCTACTTTTGAGTTATAAATTAAGCACACAAAGGCAGTGAACCTGTCTTTTAGTGGTATAGTTGGGTAAGTAGAGTGTCGAACTCAGGGAACGGTAAATTAAAACTAAAGACTAATTTTATCTAAATTAAATAGTAAATATGGGTTTTCTCTAGTTTTACAAGACTAGAAACTTACTAATACTACTTAGGCTAAGAACTAGAAAAACAAAGATTTAACTGAATTTAATAATAAAAGGGACTTCTGTTTAGTTCAACTCAATTGATCCTATGGTTGATATTATGGTAATAGTGCAATGGATTAATTCTTCTATTGGCTACCGATTCAAGTGATTAGCCTTGCGTTCGCTACGATAATCCTTAGAAAACAAACTAACTCAAACAGTGATCAGTTGTCTAATTTAATTTAATTCACTAGATTATTTATTCGGGTTAATTTAGACTTGTAATAGCTAACTAAATTGGTCCTTTAGTTAACCTCTTGCTGATGGTCATCAAACAAGCTCACACATGAATTTACCTAATTTTTCTTATTAATTCTATTTTCACGTTCGTTAGTCCTAGACATATGATAAAGTGGTCACATAAACATATGAGGTTGATAATTAAAAGATGTTCATACTATTTAATTATCTTCCTATTAACAGAAAATTAGTTATCATTCACACACAAGGTTCTTTAACAAGCTAAAATTAACAAAATCACCAATATTTAATTAATCCTACCATTAATCAAACCATAATATCAATTTTGTATCCCCAAACAGAAGTTTAAGAGTTTTAGCTCATGATTGAGGTAATTAACAGCAATAAAACGAATTCTAATTGTCTAACCATAATTGAGAAACAATAGATTAAGTAGAATGATGAGAATGTGCCTCAAATCTTCTTCGGAATTGGATTCTAAGTTGTATCTTCGTTCTCTAGGGTTCTTCTGGCTCTTCAATCGCAGCTTGCTTCTCCCCAAAAGTTCTAGAAGTCCTTCCATCGGATTAAGACCCGCTATTTATAATTATCACAAAACAGGGGCTACTCGGCGAGTAGGTCGTGGACTCGCCGAGTACTAGTGTGAAATCCGTGTTCGGCAAGGAATCTTGACTTTTCTTTCGGGAACATTCTAATGAACTCGCCGAGTACATGCGTGGACTCGCCGAGTAAGTGTATAGTTTTCCCTTTTTCTTCATTCTTTGGTCTCTAATTGCTTCTCCTTTTTCCTTTCTGCTTCCAAGCATGTCTTTTGGACTGAAAACACAACATAAGCATTATTAAGTACCTTTTGTCCATATTATGCATATAATTAGCCAAAAATGAATAGAAATATATGTTAAACAAATGATTAATTATGCACATATCAAGTCATCCTTTCGCTTCACATGAAATTGCCCTTCGCTCCCAACATAGTGTACCATCATAGCCTATTGAACTGAACGCTGTATCTGAGAAGTAGCAATTAGTACCACGATCATGACTTGAGGAAAATCATAAAGATCTTCGTGTAAGAGTGTGCTAAAGAAAAAGAAATAAAGCAAATAATTTGTGGGATTTAAGTGATGTCAATTAAGACACGAAATTGTGGATCCCGGGCACGAATCTCTTCCTTCAAAGTCAAGAAAGACTTAGAAGTGTCTGTGTGGTTTCCCGTTGAAATACGATCAAATGTTTATTAAGAAACATTGAAAGGCATCTTTTCAAATTTAAGCTATAAGGGGCGGCTTAGCTTCAACCGAACTTCAGTACTTGACATAAGACCGAAAGTGGGATGAAGTACTTATGAGACCAGTGTAACCTATTAAACAAGTAGGTTAGATAATATATTCAATGACTTGGTGATATTTGTAGAAATCTCAAAAACAAAAATAAACTAGATCTTATGGGAAGAAATGCCTTGGTGTCAGACAGTTTCATAAAGATCGCACAAAAATTAAAAAGAGATTTCTTGGTACCTTCCACTAAAGTGGTTTCGTTAATACGTGGGTGAAAACTAGAACATTTGATTGTTCACCGTCAATTCGTTATAGGTGTTGGATTTTGGGTTTCACTTAGCACGTGGTGAAACGAAGCTAAGATCATTAACACAGATGTTGTGTAACCATAAACCTCAGTGGCAAATTCTGAGAGTCTCGAGGGTTACAATTATGAACCGAAGTGAGATGGAGAAATAAGAATAGGTGGTTAAAGAACCGAAAGTACCTCTGCTATTAAAGACGGACCAAGCAGATAACTCTTAACTCAATGTGAGAAGAGTAAGGTAGCTCATGACTTGAGTGATTTTATTAGCCTAATTGGGAAGAAACGATTTGTATATATCGAATCAGTAAGGCTTCACTCAAAGTCTTGGAGGCTTCGGTCGACATGCAACAACATGCTTCTAGGGACACTTAGCTAGTACATAGATAAAGAGTCTTATACATGTCCCAGCTCCATCATTTGAATGATCCATGATACCTTTCAGTGATATTTTTGGTATTTTTGATTTTTATAAAAAGCAACAAAATTTTATTTTGGATTTTATGAATTTTCTGAAAAAGAAATAAAAACAAAAAGGAAAATATTTTTGAGTTTTATGAATTTTCTGAAAAAGAAATAAAAACAGAAAGGAAATTTTTTTTGAGTTTTATGAATTTTCTGAAAAATAAATAAAAACAGAAAGAAAAATATTTTTGAGTTTTATGAATTTTCTGAAAAAGAAATAAAAACAAAAAGGAAAATATTTTTGAGTTTTATGAATTTCTTGAAAAAGAAACAAAGACAGAAAGGAAAATATTTTTGAGTTTGATGAGAAGAAATGAATTAAGAAAAGATATACATAGTGTACAAAGAATACAACCGAAACTTCACCTAAAAGTAGTGAAGCGAAATGGACCGAGCGTTCGGTTCATTTCGGTTCCCGAAAAATCAGGAGCCGAAATAGACCGAGCGTTCGCTCTATTTCGCGTTCCGTCCATTTCGGTTCCCGAAAAATCTGGAGCCGAAATAGACCGAGCGTTCGCTCTATTTCGCGTTCGGTCCATTTCGGTTCCCGAAAAATCTGGAGCCGAAATAGCCCGAGCGTTCGCTCTATTTTGCTTATTCAATTTTAATGAGGCGGAAGTAGTTTCGGTACTGATTCAGCTTCCATCATTCCTAAGCCTTGGAGTATTTTATTAAAACTTACTTCAGGTAAGGCTTTCGTGAAGATGTCAGCTAGTTGATCAGCAGATCTGACAAAGTGGATTTCCACATTACCATCTTCAACGTGATCTTTGATGAAGTAGTATCTGAGTGCTATATGTTTCGTTTTGGAGTGTTGCATTGGATTGTGACATATCCGAATAGCGCTTTCTGAGTCACAATAAAGAGTAATCTTCTTCATGTTTAGGCCATAGTCTCTAAGTTGGCTTTGTATCCAAATGACAAGTGAAGTACAAGATGCTGCAACAATATATTCAGCTTCGGCTGTAGAGAGTGAAACACATGTTTGTTTCTTGGGCTGCCAGCTGACGAGATTACCATCGAGGAATTGACATCCGCCTGCAGTGCTCTTTCGGTCCAAACCACATCCTCCAAGATCAGCATCAGAGAATGCTTGAACGAAAAATCCTGATTTAGCAGGATACCATAGACCGAGAGATCTATGAGGTTCGCTTCAAGTATCTGAAGATGTTCTTAACAACCACCATATGAGGTTCGTGTGGATTAGCTTGGAACCTAGCACAATAACAAATAGAAAACATAATGTTTGCTCTACTAGCTGTTAGATACATTAGAGAACCTATCATTTGCCGATAGAGGGTCATATCAACAGCCGGTTTTTCCAAAGATGGTGTTAACTTCGTTCCAAATGCCATAGGAAACTTTACTTTGGAATCTCCCATCATGCCAAACTTAGCCAGTAGGGTCTTTGTGTAAGCCTCCTGATTGATAAATATGCCTTCGGGTCCCTGTCTAATATTCAAGCCAAGGAAAAAGTTAATTGGACCCATTGAGCTCATCTCAAACTTAGTCTCCATCAACTTCCTGAATTCAGTTGTTAAGCTAGGTTTCGTGGAACCGAAGATGATGTCATCGACATAAATTTGGACGATCATTAGGTGTTCGCCCTCTTTCTTGCGAAAGAAGGTTGGATCAACCGAACCTTGTTTAAACTTGGACATTTTTAGAAATCGAGTAAGGGTTTCATACCAGGCTCTAGGAGCTTGCTTCAAACCATAGACGACTTTATCCAGAATATAGCAATGATCAGGGTACCTTTCGTTCACGAAACCCGGTGGTTGCTCGACATATACAATCTCCTCTAGTTCTCCATTTAGGAAGGCACACTTGACATCCATTTGAAATACTTCAAAGTTTTTATGTGCAGCATATGCCAGAAAGATTCGCACTGATTCTAACCTTGCTACAGGAGCGAAGGTTTCTTCGTAATCTATACCTTCTTCCTGACAATATCCCTTAACAACCAGCCTTGCCTTGTTGCGAATTACATTCCCTTATTTATCCATCTTGTTCCTGAATACCCATTTCAATCCAACCACAGATGCATCCTTTGGTGTGGGAATCAGTCTCCAGACTCGATTTCGCTCAAACTCATTGAGTTCGTATTGCATGGCCTGTACCCAATCGGAGTGATCATGTGCATTATTCACTGTTTTCGGCTCAATCTTGGAAACAAACGAATTAAACATGCAAAATTCTACTTGAGAGAATAAAGCAGTTTGCTTCGCTTTCAGTTGAGAACGTGTGAGAACTCCCTCAGATGATTCACCAATTACTTGAGTTTTTGGATAATCGCATGTCCATTTTACGAGTGGAGGATAATCTGGATCATAAGCAGGATCCAATTCAGCATTTATTTCTACTTCGAATTCTGATTGAGAGTCTTCGTCATTTGTATTGTTATTCTCCCCCTCGAATGACGAAACAATCTCAACATCCGGTTCAAAATTCTCCCCCTCGATTGGACTTTCACGGGTCATTGTTGGAGATGGGTTCTCCCCCTGGAATGGCAAATCAGGTCGCCTTGGTGTAGATGAACTCTCCCCCTGGAATGTAGAACATCTATGAGTAGGATCTCTCGAGATTTGGGGTTCGCCTTGAACTTGAGGTTCGCTTGATCTTTGAGTTTCGCTTGGACCTGGCTGTTCGGTTGGTCCTTGATGTTCACTTTCTATTTCTTTTGTTGCTTCATCGATAATTTTCTTCAAGTTGTCGATCTTGTTTTCAGCTGCCTTTGCCTCAGAATGAATTGCTCTCTCTGGTTCATCAAAGAGCAACATGTATTCTTCAAATAGATTGGAAATTGGAACCGAGACCTGACCTGATTTTGGAAAGATTTCCTCTGTTGGTCCTTTATTGGATTGAAGTTTCTTCACGTAAGCATCATCAAAGGTGACATAGTAGGTTTCTTCAAGTTTCTTTGAACGTTTATTCAGAACCCTATATGCCTTTGAAGTTAGCGAGTAACCAAGAAAAATCCCTTCATCTGCCTTTACATCGAACTTGTTTCGGTTCTCTTTGGAGTTGAAAATAAAGCACCTTGAACCGAACACATGGAAGAACTTGACATTTGGCTTGCGACTATTCAAGATTTCGTATGGAGTGATGGAAAATCTCTTGTTGAGGAAGGTTCGGTTCTGGGTATAGCAGGCAGCAGCAATTGCATCAGCTCAGAAGTACAGAGGTAGAGAAGCGAAACTGAGCATGGTTCGGGCCGCTTCACACAACGAACGGTTTTGCCTTTCAACTACGCCATTTTGCTATGGAGTATAGGGAGCAGGGAAGTTGTGAGACACTCCCTTTTCAGCGAGAAATTCTTCAAACTCTTGGTTTTTGAATTCCAGCCCATTGTCACTTCGGACATTTCTAACTACCTTTCGCAATTGAAGTTCCACTTGCTTAATAAAGTTCTTGTGCTTTGGAGTTGCCTCTGATTTCTGTTTAAGAAAGAAAACCCACGTGAAACGTGAAAAGTCATCAACTATAACAAGAATGTACTTGTTACCACCAATGCTTTCTATGGCCGAAGGACCACATAGATCGATGTGAAGAAGCTCAAGAGATTCGACGATCTTTGTGTTGACAATTGAGGGATGAATCTTTCGGCTTTGCTTTCCCATATCGCATGCTGCGCACAAGTGTTCCTTATCGAATTTGAGAAGTGGAAGTCCTCGTACATGATCACCGATAACCAACTTGTTGATATCCTTAAAGTTGAGATGTGACATCCTTCGGTGCCATAGCCAACTTTCGTCAGAGTGTGCTTTCGTTAAAAGGCATACAGTTGGCTTTCCTCGAATTGGGTTAACATTTAGAGGATACATTTCTCCTTTTCGCTTGGATTTTAACATGACAACCTTCGTCTTCTTTTCAACAATCTCCAAACCTTCATCATCGAACGAAACCTTCAAGCCAGTTCCCACAACAAGTTGAGAGACACTGATGAGATTGTGCTGCAATCCCTCTACATATGCTACCTTTCGGATTGAGAATTCATCGTTTGTGATCATTCTGTAGCCTTTGATCGTGTCATATGAATTATTCCCGTATTTGACACATCCACCATCCTTAAGAGCCCGAAACTCCCTTAGCTCTTCCCTCCTTCCTGTCATGTGACGTGAGCAGTCGCTATCAATGTACCATTCGTCGTCGAACTGATCATCACTTATAACCTGCAAAAATCAAGCAGATTTAGGAACCCAAAGTTGCTTGGGTCCACGTGAGCCTTTTACAGAACATGGAATAGCTATAGAAAGATCAACCATATAAGTTCTTTTTATTAGTGTGGTTTCGTCTTTCCTTTTGATGGTAAAGACCTTGAGTTTGTTTAAATCAGATTGAGGATTTTTGTTTTGATTCTTAACAAACTTGTTTACGTGTTTCCTAGGGTTAGCTGACGTCTTCTTTGTTTGCATTTTGTCTTTAGAGACGAGCTTCCCTTTTCCCTTGCTATCCTTGACATCCTTGTTAGGATTCTGCTTTGGTCGAGAATGAGGAGGATGGGGTTTAGGACCGAAGTTGGGCTTTCGGTTCTTGTCACCACTTGATCTGGGACTGAAACTAGGCTTTCAGTTCGCTTGACTGCAGGATTGGCAGTGAGTGCATGGATCAGAATTATCCTTTGATCCTGCTTTCGCCTTGAGATTTGACGCCTCTTCTGTGCGAACATAATTGGAGTTTTGGGAGTTCCAAAACTGCTTCCTTTCATTGAGATTCTTTTGATATCTTCTGTTTCGCTGGCGTTTTTGTTCAGCAAGCTAATTTTGAGACTTGTGTATGTTTGCCCTTGGCTTCGGTCTCTCAGCATGAGTTTCGCTCTTCAAAGAAGAGGTTTCGCTTGCAACCTTCATAGTTTCGCTTGGAATTTCTTTAGTACCACTTGTGCTTGGTACATCAAAGCTTGTAGGCTTGTTGAGTGGTTCTGCCACGTATCTGCCTTTAACCCTCCATGAGGTTCTCTCTGATAAACCGTCAGTCTCATCTGCATTGTCGATTGGGGCGGACCAAAAATAATTATCACAACCACCTGCGTTATCTTCGTTTACTATGGCTGTAAGTTCGGTTGTGTGTTTCTGAGTAACCCCTGACGTGGTGTATACCTGATTTGGTACAGTTTGTACCTTTTGATAAACCACTGCCTTCGGTTTCAGAACTTTGGATTTATCTTTGGTCATCCGAGCGAACTCAACCGAATTCTCAGATATAAGACCTTTGGTAGGTTCGGTTTCGATTTTGACAAATTCTGAACAGTCAACCACATCCTTTACAGAAATTTCACTCATATCACTGTCCTCGTCGAATTCAGAAGTGTTTTCTACATTTATCTTGTTTTTTGAACTCAACTTGGTACTCAACGAATCAAATTTCTGTATGGTTTCGGTCTTGATTTTCAATTTACCATTCTCGTCCAAAAGATTTTTAAGCATGTCCTTATGGTCTTTGGACTTGATAAAAGACTCGATTTTGTCTAGACCAACCCTATAGGCGTCAGAGATGTTATCTGAAGAAACAATAGATTCACAGTTATGACCATCAATATCAACTTCGTCCTCCTTTAACTCCAGGAAGGGCAAAATCATTTTGTGAATCTTTTTGCCAATTTCACAATCTAAATGCAATTGAGTGATATTTGTATATAAACGTTTAGCAATCAAGCAAAAAATGTTTCTTTGTTTCAAAAGTTTCAAGTTATCACGTTGCAAATAAATAACTTCATATCACGCCCCAACTAACTCTAACTCCGTCTTCTCTATCCACATCCTTCGCTCCTAATTCTTGGATGTCACCCTGTTAATTTGATCGGTTAGGTTAGCATTTGTGAGGCGTGTTTGCATTAGACTGCCACTTAAACTAGAAAATTTGAATTTTAATTCGTTTAATTCCTTTTCATAGTTTGTTACAGGTATTTTAAGTGATTCGAGAATGGATTGTACCTTCTTGATCAACTGATCGCAGTCGTTGATCCTTTCGCTCACGGGTTTGGCAGCAAAACACTTATCTTCCTTCAGATTCGCCTCATCATACTCGCCTTCGGTTGTGTATCCCCTCATTTGTGACACTGCAGCTGTCACCATCAAGCATCTCCCATTAAACTTAGTACTTTGTTCTTTCGCCACAAATGCCTTGCCATGCGTGGGTTTACGTACTTCTTCATCTTCAGAGTCTGTAGACCAGACCTCTACGCCACCGAATTCATCATCCACAACGTTCTCCTGCACAATCAAAGCATTCATTGAACTGTTAGAGGCTTTCTTCTTCTTTATCTCCTCCAGCTTGCGCATATGGTATGCTTCATCATCTTCACCCTCCTTCTTCTCCGATAGCTTTCTTAACATGCAATCTTTGGCAAAGTGGTTCTTGCCATGGCAGAAGTTGCAATCTTATCCGGATTCTCCTACCAATTTGCTCTCCTTCTTGTTATCTTCTTTCTGAGGATTATTTTTGATCTCCTCTTTCGCCTTTTCTGAGCTATAGCTTCCCTGCCAGTTTCGGTTCTTGGCAATAGGAAACTTTTTGCGAGCAAACCGCTTCGGGTTGGAAACCATCATTGCATACTCTTCGCTTGTCAGATCACATTCTGCCATTTCTGACTCTTCTTCATCTTCTGCCACATTCGTCGCCTTAGAGAGGAGGGCCAAGGATCCCATACCAGACACCACTTTCATTTCCTTTGTCACAACACTTTCATGAGACTTGAGAATACCCACCATCTTCGCCAATGAATAGGTTTTAAACTGTTTGTGAGCCTTCACAGTTGATACCACAGCCATCCATTCGGGTCTTAAACCATTCATAAATGTGACCTTCTGTTCGATCACTTCTCTTCCAATACCATGCTTGATCATCTTACTCAAAAGATGGTTGAAACGATCGAATGCCTGAATAAGTTTTTCATCTGGCTTTTGTTGGAAAGCACCGAACTCAGAGAGCAATAGAGTTTGGATAGAATGCTCTAGGTCTTCATCAGTGGAATACAGCTCTTTAAGTCTATCCCAGATCTCTTTTTCCGTGGTGCATGGGCTTACCAAACGAAAAGTATCGGACTGTAAAGCAAATCGGATCATCCTCATGGCTTTAACATTACACAACAACTTATCTTTTTCGTCTTGATGGATCTTCTCCACATAAAGTTAAGAGTTTGTTGTACTCCTTTTGAGTCTTAATAGTTCTATTTGTTCCAGGATGAACAAAAGGACCGAATGTTATTGCTTCCCAGATAAGATAACCATTGTCTTCGGAACCAACGACGTAGTACTCAAAGTGATGCGTCCAAACTTCATAATCTTGAGTGTATAGAATTGGGATTTTGGTTGTGGATCCAATACTGTTGGAGATATTGATCGGATTGGTTTGTGAATCATCGTGAGACATGATGACCTTTTTCAGAATGTTTGTCAAGAATCCGACTTGTAAAGATTGAATAGGGTAATATCGAGATCTATGAACAACGTCAATGAAGGAATGACGGCTCAACAGATCCAATAAAAGCGGAGACCCTAAGAAAATTCTTCAAACAGAAGAGATGCGTATGATTTACACAGCCTCCTGCCCTGATACCAATTGACAAGTTGAAAACTCTTTTAGATCGATAAGATTCTTAACAAATAAAACAGAAAGTAAACCAAAGAGCAAACACACAATGAATCAAATAGATGTCGAATGATTAAAACAGCAACACCTCAGAAGAGCTCGATGAAGAACTTCTACTTTAGAGGTGTGCTAGGGTTATAGTACTTGTTGAAGAAAATATTCCAGAAGCGTAATTAATATAATGCATGCATGCACTATATATATACTAAACCCTAAAACAAAACACGGTTAGACGGGCCCAAACTGTGAATACATTGGACTATACTACTGAAGCCCAATGTCGCAACCCATAGACTCAACACGGAGCATTGGAAGGACTAGCGACGATCAATGCTAAAATCGACACTATGGATCAAACATAAAGAAGATGAATCAAATGATACATGCAATCTAACTTAGATGGTACAATTGTAGCGGGCCACATCTTACAAAAGATTGTAATTTGGATGAGAACGGGAATAAAAAAACACAAGTTTGTTACTCAAGTGGATACCGATCCGATGAAGATTAGAGGAAACCAAAGAGAGAGTGGAAGCCCTATGACGAGTATAATAAGGAGAAAAAAAGAATGTTATAGGTAGCAGGGACATGGATTTTACCAAAAATATCAATCAAACTCCAAAAAAAACCCAATCTTGAATTAAGGCTAGCTCTTTTTTCCAAGATGTCGGAAAAGCGACACAATGACACAGAGGCTTCCATTAGAGAACAACAAGCTTCACTACGGGAACAACAAGCCACTCTCAGAAATCAACAAGCTTCCATTCTTAACATAAAAAACAAGTCGGACAACTCTCAAGGCTTTTACAAGAGCGATTACCAAGCACGTTACTGTAACAACGTAAATTTTCAAACCAAATTTTTCATTTTAAAATCATAATAAAACACATGTCTCATTTTCTCAAAAATCACAAGTACCAATTTATCAACACATATTTCAAAATGGTTTATTACAAATCCAGGATCCTCCAAAAGCATATCTCTATTGCAGATATGTGTACAATCAAGCCGGTGCCTTCCCGCGATACTGAGAAGTACCTGAAACACATAACACGTAACACGGTAAGCACGAAGCTTAGTGAGTTCTCCAAAATACCACACACATCATATTAGCCACTCGAGGCTAACTCAATACAACCCTCCGGTCAATGTGTCTCAGTGGAGACCCTCCGGTCCCACAACTCGGGTGGACCCTTCGGTCCTAACCCAGTAAGCTTATAATAATAATACTCAACATAAATCACAAAGACATAATGCAGAATATCACAAAACACAAGTAAGCACATAAGACACCTCGGTCACCTAGATACCACTCATGGTAAGTATAGTGAGAAGACTCACCTTGTAAGAATCGGATAACCTTGAACTCGAATCACCGGTCTAGCCTCCGCCTAACACATACGATAATTATCCCTAATTAATAACGGCTCTCAAGAAGCTAGATTAACCCTTCTACAAACTCACAGAAGGGGAAAATACCATTTTACCCCTCCTTGGCCTTAATAGTCCACAAATTGACAAAACCCTAAAAGTCAACCAAAAAGTCAACGACAGGGAGTACGCTGCGCGTACCAGCTCTCTACGATTGGCGTACTCAGCCGCCATACAGGCATCAGGGATGCTCGACCCCTACGTTGCGCGTACTGGGATTACGCCCAGCGTACATCCCAGTTTCACTCTTCTCACTCATTTGGTCTTAACCAGTTAAGACCTTGGCTCATATCACAGATCTGGACTCCCTAAAATCTCTTACTCCATAAATTCAGTGACTTTAAGCCTTTGCATGGCTGATATGGTCACAAACACACAAAATACTCACTCTCTTATCTCAAAAAGCTCATATCTCATGCATGGCTTGATTCCAACGACCAACATTGGATTTTTATGATATTACACCACTAAATACACTCAAAGGGGTTGATCATAGTCTTTGGAGCTCAATATCTCATAAAGTCTCCAAATTTTGGGACAAAAACCCTAAAATGCTATACTATGATGCACAAATTAAAAGAGTGAGAAAACTTGAAGCTTTATACCTCTATGTGAAGCTCCCAGCACAGATATGCTCAGATCCAAGGGCCTGGACTCTCACTCCTTCTTCTCCAAAGCTTATTCTTCACTTCAAGAACACACAAAGACTCTTAAAGGCTCTCAAATGCACTCACAAGCTTTAAGAATGAAGGTTTAGGGCACAAGAAGGTTTGTTGTCTGAGAATGGTGGCCAAGAATGAGACCATCATAACCTTTATATAGGGGACTCACCCTAAATTAAGGTTTTCATTATGGGCCTAGTACGCCCAACGTACCCTCTGGTATGCCCAGTGTACTAGGTGGCTTCCGCGTCAAATGCACGCATATGAGTACGCTGAGCGTACACTCGCGTACGCCCCGCGTACTCATTCAACACCTTTTCTGAATAAAGGGCTAAAATGGACAAGTGCTCAAAAGATCAAGGGTTACAAGGTATACTTGGACTTGGGATGTTACAATTCTCCCCCACTAGAATCAGACTTCGCCCTCGAAGTCATGCTCCGCAAATAACTCTGGATACTGCTCCCGCATCTCATACTCCGGCTCCCAAGTCAACTCGGACCCTCTCCGATGTTGCCACTGAACCTGAACCATGGGCACCTCTTTGTTCCTCAGAACCTTCACCTTTCGATCCAAAATCGCGATCGGCCTCTCAATGTAATTCAGGCTCGCATCCACCTGAATGTCCTCTAGGGGTACCACTGCCGTCTCATCGGCTACACACTTCCTCAACTGGGATACGTGGAAGGTGTTATGAATCTGACTCAACTCTGCAGGTAGCTCCAACCGGTATGCTACCCTACCCACTCTGGCGGTCACTCTGAAAGGACCGATGTACCGGGGCCCCAACTTGCTCTGCTTCTGGAATCGGATCACCCCTTTCCATGGGGATACCTTCAGGAGGACAAAATCTCCAACCTGAAACTCTAGCTCGGATCGTCGCCTGTCTGCATAACTCTTCTGGCGACTCTGGTCCGTCAGTAACCTCTGTCTGACCTGCTGAATCTGCTCAGTCGTCTTCAGCACTATCTCAGTGCAACCCATCACTCTCTGCCCTACTTCTCCTCAAAAAATGGGAGTCCGACACCTCCTCCCATATAGAAGCTCAAAGGGGGGCATACCGATGCTGGAATGGTGGTTGTTGTTGTAAGAAAACTCAGCCAAGAGCAAATAAGTGTCCCAACTTCCTCCGATGTCCATCACACATGCTCGCAGCATATCCTCAAGCGTCTGAATCGTCTGCTCGCTCTGCCCGTCTGTCTGCGGATGGTATGCGGTAATGAAATGCAGACGTGTGCCCAACTCCTCATGAAATTTCTTCCAGAACCTGGGAGTAAAATGCACGTCTCGATCCGACACAATCGAGGTTGGCACTCCATGCCGTGCTACCACCTCTCTCACATAAATCTCGGTCAGTCTCTCTACAAAAGAGCTCTCACTAATAGCAAGGAAGTGAGCACTATTCGTCAGCCGGTCCATAATCACCCATATCGCGTCAACCCCACGCATAGTCCTCGGTAACTTGGTGATAAAGTCCATAGAAATCTATTCCCACTTCCACTGGGGAATCTCCAAAGGCTGCAAGGGACCATGTGGACGCTGGTGCTCCGCCTTAACCCGACGACAGGTCACGCACCTCTCTACAACCCATGCCACGTCTCTCTTCATACAAGGCCACCAATAGTCTCTTTTCAGGTCCAAATACATCTTAGTGGCCCCTGGGTGGATCAAAAATCTCGATATATGCGTCTCTCTTCACCTGTATAGGGCACCCAAATCTGCCCATGGAAGGTCATAAGCCCACGAATGTCCATCACAAACTCGGACACCTGCCCAATCACATGCTTTCTCTTGCAGTTTTCCGGCCTCACAACCTCCACCTAAGCCTCTCGGATGGTATCCAAGACTGGAGTCATCACCGTCATCCTCATACACACATCCCGGTTCGAAGCTCCCTCGGCTCCACGACTCAAGGCATCAGCTACCAAATTAGCCTTGCCTGGGTGATATAAGATCTCACAGTCATAGTCTTTCACTACATCCAACCATCTCCTATGTCTCATATTCAGATTGGGCTGATCCATCAGGTACTTCAGGCTCTTATGGTCCGTGTATATGGTACACCAGACACCATAAAGATAGTGACACCAAATCTTGAGGGCGAACACCACCGCCCCTAACTCCAAATCATGGGTGAGATACGTAGTCTCATGAGGCTTCAGCTGCCTCGACGCATATGCTATCACATGACCTCTCTGCATCAACACTGCAACCATCCCCGAAATAGACACATCGCAATAGACCATAAAGTCCTCCACTCCCTCTGGAAGGGCTAACACCGGAGATTCGCACAATCTCTGGCAAAGAGTCTCGAATGATGCCAACTGCTCAGTCCCCCAAACAAAAGTAACGCTCTTTCGGGTCAATCTGGTGAGAGGAACCGCAATCTTGGAGAAATCCTTGATAAATATCCGATAGTAGCCGACCAATCCTAGAAAACTCCTGATCTCGGATGGGGATCTCGGTACCTCCCATCGCATAACTGCCTCAATCTTGGCCGGATCGACCAAGATCCCATTCTGATTAACGAGGTGTCCCAAGAACTGGACCTCTCATAACCAGAAATCACACTTGGAGAATTTGGCATACAACCTCTCTGACCTCAATACCCCAAGAACCTCTCGCAGATGCTCCTTATGCTGCTCTCTGGACCTCGAATATACCAGGATGTTATCGATGAACACGATCATCGACCGGTCCAACATAGGCCTGCACACCCGGTTCATGAGATCCATGAATGTTGCCGGTGCGTTGATGAGCTCGAAAGGCATCACCACAAACTCGTAATGCCCACAACGAGTTCTAAAGGTCGTCTTCTGAATATCCTCCTCGCATACTCTCATCTGGTGATAACCAGATCTCAAATCAATATTGGAAAACCAAGATGCCCCTACAACTGATTGAATAAATCGTCGATCCTCAGAAGTGGATAACGGTTCTTGACCGTCAACTTGTTCAACTCCCGGCAATCAATACACATCCGGTGTGAACCATCCTTTTTCTTGACAAAAAGGATCGGCGCTCCCCACGGTGAGCTACTCGGTCTGATAAAACCCTTCCCCAGCAGCTCATGGAGCTGTGAGGATAACTCCTGCATCTCTGGTGGCGCAAGGCGATAAGGTGCCTTGGCAATTGGTGTCGCGCCCGGAACTAAATCAAGTCGGAACTCCACCTGCCTCTCGGGAGGTACACCCGGCAACTCCTCAGGAAAAATATTAGGAAACATACACACTATCGGAACATCGGCGATAGAACTCGGCCTCTCGGCGACAACCCGCGTATCCATCACATACGCCAAAAAGTCCACACAACCCTGCTGTAGACTCTGCCTCGCCCTGGCGGCAGAGCAGAAAGCTGACCCTGATCTGGTACCCTCGCCATACACTGTAAGCACACCCCCACTAGGGTCTCGTATAGTCACCAACTGACGCTCGCAGTCGATCACAACTCCAAAACGGGTCAACCAATCCATGCCCACAATGACACATACATCACCCATCGCAATCGGTACCAGGTCAATCGGAAACTCGACACCAAAAATCTCCAGCACACATTCTCGGAATACATCAGTAGCAAAAACCACATGCTCATCAGCTATAGAAACCCTCAAAGGTCGACTCAACGCTTCACGTCGAACACTGATGTGACGACTAAAAGCTAAAGACACAAAGGGTCGACTCGCACCCGAGTCAAATAACACTAAGGCAGGTACAGAACTCACAAGAAATGTACCTAAATATGGCACAACATAAGCACAATAAATCTCAAAATGAATAAATAAAGAATTACGTACCAGCCACAACATCCGGTGTTGCGCGGACCTCCTCCGCTGTCAGCTGAAAAGCTCTCCCACGAGCCTTCGGGGCCTCGACCTTCACCGGCCGACTATCAATCGCACGCAAAGCTGTAGGAGTGGAACCCTGAGCTGATCCCTGAACAAGCTGAGGGCACTCGGCCTTCTGATAGCCGATTTGATTGCAGTGAAAACATACTGCAAATCCCTTGGGGCAATCTTTCGCCATATGCTCCTCTTTGCCACATTTGTAGCAAATCCCTGCCCGACATGTCCCCTCATGACTCTTGCCGCACTTCCCACAAGTGCGGCCCTTTTGGCCTCCTGACCTAGAATCAACGGGCTTAGCCCGCTTGGCTGCCGGCTGCGACTGCGCTGACCGCCAGTCTCTCCCCTAAGACTCCGCATCCTCCCTGGCCTGAGTCTCCAGCTCGATCTCCCTCTTCCTGGCATTTGCCTGAAGCTCAGCAAATGTCTGATATTTAAGGGAGATTACTACAACAATTTGTAGTAGATATCTACATGAAGATTGAGACTTCACGTTTGGAGTTTTATAGAAAAAACCATGTAACATCCGGATACCCATGTATCTTATTTTAAGTATTTTGTTGAATTTTAGAAAGGGACTCGGCGAGTAGGCGCTCAGACTCGCCGAGTGGAACCGCGCTTCTGCCAGCCTGGATTTAATGAAGGGACTCGGCGAGTCCATGCGTGGACTCGGCGAGTCCGCGCTGTCAAATGAAGCCCTAATTTTCGGGGCTTGTGCCCTATTTAAAGGTCCTTATGGCTGTCATTTGAGGCCACTTTGTTCCAGAGAAACCCTAGAGAGAGTGAGGAAGGCTTGAGTGCAAGAAAGGGCTTATAATCTTCATTTTGGGGTGATTTTTGCTAGAGAAAGAAGAGAGGATCCATCTAGAACGTGAAGGGAGCTTGGATTGGAGCTAATCATCTTGAGATATTGTCTCTGGAGGTATAATCCCTTCTATTTCGTATTGATATGATAGATTTCATGATTTTAGGGTTTTTACCTCCCTTTTTTAAGATCTAGTGAGTATGAGGTCCCCTTTTGTGTTGATGATATCAGATCTGGATCTTGAGAGGTCCATAGAGTCACTACCTTCTAGCTTTTTGCAAGCAAATAAGCAATTGGAGACTAGGTTGCCATTTCTAGTGATATTTCTCCATTTGAGGCTTGATATGGGTTGCATGCACGTAAATGTTGCACCTTTACGTGACTTTTGAATGTTAGAAGGATGGATCTACTGTTTGGTGAAGCAGATCTGACCTCAAGAGATCTTTTGAGAGTTTTCATGGGAGGAACTCGCCGAGTCCATAAGGGACTCGACGAGTCGAGTCGGGTTGCCCCGTGACTCGCGATCTGTAACGACCCGGGGAGTATAGGGTTGACTCAGTGAGTCAAGTGAGGACCAGGGACGAGGAGGCAGGCATGTACTCGCCGAGTCACTCTAGTGCACTCGGCGAGTCTGGTCAATGTTGACTGTTGACTTTTGTTGACTTTTAGGGATTAGTCAGTGTTTGGACTTATGAGCCATTAGAGGGGCAGAATGGTCTTTTACCCTTATTAGAGAAATTATAGAGAGGAGTTGGCCTAGCCTTTAGAAGTTGTATTAATTAGAGAATTTATTTATGTGATTAGGTGAAGGCTAGTGCAGTATTTCAGAGTTCGAGGTTTACCGAGTTACTCGAGGTGAGTCTTCTCACTATACTTTACCTTGAGTGGTAAGTAGAGTTATGTGACAGAGTATCTTGTATGCTATGTATGTGATGTGTTGCACTGCATTATTTCTATGTGATCTATGCTGTGTGTATTCCAGAGTTTACAGAGTTAGGACCGGAAGGTCCACAGAGTTAGGACCAGAGGGTCCACAGAGTTAGAGCCAGTGAGCCCACAGAGTTATAGCCTAGAGTGGCTAATATGTGTTATATGTGGTATTTTGGGGAACTCACTAAACATTTATGCTTACAGTGTTTTGTGTTATGTGTTTCAGGTACCAGTAAGGATCGCGGGAAGGCGCCGGCATGATCAGTACACACTATTGGAGTTTTATACATTATGATCTTGGGATGTGTTTTCATGGATTTGATATGTGATACATTGGGATTCGAGAATATTTATGAATGAAATTATATTTTAAAAAGTGAAAAATTGTTTGAAATTTACGGTGTTACAAACCAGTCCAAAATAAGATTTTTCAACGAGACTACTTATATATCTCGCATGAAGTTGACCCCATCCGATAAAAAAATTCCATTCCGTTTTCAACGTAGGCAATTCCCAATAGCAGTTTGTTTCGCTATGACCATTAACAAAAGTCAAGGACAGTCATTATTAAATGTTGGATTATGCTTGCGTAGACCTGTCTTCACCCATTGTCAGTTATATGTAGTTGTTTCTCGTGTAACAAACAAAAAAGGTTTGAAGGTACTCATATGTGACGAGGAAGATCGTTCAACTAATAAAACAAAAAACGTTGTCTACAAAGAAGACCTGCAACGTTTATAGATATTTATCGATTTAAGTGTTTCTTCTTCACATTTCAATAATAACAATAGCCATAAACTTTCTTTTATAATTATTATGCAATATATATAAATGTTTTTATATTTTTTTAATACGTCCCGCATTTAACCCGGTTATAATCTAATTTATGATTATAAAAAAATAAAAAAATCTGAAGTACAATAATATAAAAAAGAAAAATAAAAAATACATCACTATTAGGAATATAAATGGGGCGAAGCCATATTTCCAAAAAGTAGACTTGCTTTCAGCGTCGTTTCGTGTAGATTCTCTCACCATCTGTTTCGATAAGAACCCTCTCCCCGAAATCCCAAATATCTTTCTTTCCTCCTCTCGTCTCTCCTTTTACTCGGCTTTTGATCCAACAGGTTAGCTTCCTTTATGCTTGTAAATCACATGTACATGCATATAATTATTGAATAAAGACGCCTGATTTCCGTGTTATTCGATCAGATCGCAATAGTGGTAGCTTTTAAGAAACAATTCTGTAGCTCAGGTTTTGATTTTGACTAATCGTGAGTTCATTTCTCTCTTTTCTGGTTTGATCTAAGTATTTGTTTCGACTTTCTTCGTTTTGGATTTGCTTGTTCAGGGTTTAGCTAGTAGTTGTTTTTTGACTGGATTAGTTTCCGCTTTTAAATATTCCGGCCACTGATTTTGTGCCCTAATTTGGGCAACCGATGCTATTATTGGGCTTTTATTGTTTCTTCAACTGCTAAGCTTCCTTTAATTGTTTTCTTATAGTTCGCTTTACCCTTACACTGACTTTTATGATAGATTCTGTGAAAATCTCATCTTATTCATTGGTTATTTACCCTGTGTTTTGCTCAAATACGAAAGCTGTAGTATTTGGGGAACATATTTTCCCTTTCTGTGAATCAGATAGTGTTTAGAGTGCAAATTTTGAGATTGATAGTGAAATTCAGTTATCTTCTAGATTTATTTCATTTTGTTGCTAGTTCCATCAGCAGCTGTGATTTGATCATCAATATCACAGGATCTTGCTTGTGTGTACATCTGTTTTATAAAGGTCAATACATAAATACTAATTGTTTTCTACACTAATTTTACTTATTCTCTCTTGTTTTACTATAGGTATAATGATTAAATTGTTTAAAGTTAAGGAGAAACAAAGGGAACTTGCAGAAAATTCTAATGGCAAACCACCTGTTAAGAAGCAAAGTGCAGGTGAATTGCGTCTTCACAAAGGTAAGTTACATTACATTCTTATTTAGCAAAGCACTTTAGAGTAATGGACTAATGTTGATCAAAACTTCAAATCATGATTCTGCTTTTGCAAAATTCATTTTTTTTTTCTTTTTTCTTTTTGCAGATATAAGTGAATTAAACCTACCCAAGACATGTAGCATATCATTCCCAAATGGAAAAGATGATCTCATGAACTTTGAAGTAACCATTCGGCCTGATGATGGATACTACTTGTAAGTATATGCAACAAAATCATATATGTATCAATTTATATGCATCCATCTTTCTTTTATCTAACTGATTATCTTCTTTCAGAGGTGGCACATTTACATTCACCTTCCAGATTTCATCCATCTATCCCCATGAGGCACCAAAGGTCAAATGCAAAACTAAAGTGAGAAACACCCTTCACAATTTCATTTCTTTAATATTTTTTACAAATCTTCTCAATTCAACATATATTTATATGCCATTTGTATGTAGGTTTATCACCCCAACATTGACTTGGATGGAAATGTTTGCCTCAACATTCTTCGTGAAGACTGGAAACCCGTCCTTAACATAAACACCATCATCTACGGCTTGTATCATCTTTTCACGGTAAACTCCATCACCTGACAGAATAGGTTGTATTGTATTTGACATGCATTAGTCTGTCAGACTCAATCATGTCTGTCAGATAAAGTTTCACTTTTTATACCATCCAAAAAGGTGAAACTTGGTGGGAGGATTTTGCTTTTTCGCAAAAGACATAAATGCCCTCTTCATTTCTCTCACCTCTAAGGACAAGACTGGACAAAACAGAACAGGTTGTACTGCGTTTGTTAGACATGACTCAGATGTCAATAAAATAAAGCTTTACTTTTTGTCCTATCTAAAAAGGTGGGACAAGGACTTAGACATATGCAAAAAGACGTGAATGCCCTTTTGATTATTATTTTTGTGTAGGAGCCGAATCATGAGGATCCACTGAACAGAGAAGCAGCTGCAGTGTTGAGAGACAACCCGAAGATGTTTGAGTCGAATGTGAGAAGAGCAATGGCAGGTGGGTATGTGGGCCAGACCTTCTTCACCAGGTGCATATGAAGTATGAAGTCAATCAGCACTCACAGCCATGGTGGAAATAAGTCTGTGTTCCCAAGGGTCTTTTTTGCAAATTGGGAGAAACTTGGGGGGTTGAAGGTGTTGTTTATGCAAAATGAAAATGGTCTGTTTGTTTGTAACTCTGTTGAATGCCATTATTTCGGGTCTCACTTGTCAAATTGTCTTGTAAAACTATGATGTGTTTTGGGAAAGATAAAAGAATCTCATGTTGATGTTGATGTTGATATTGATGTTTGCTTCATTCTCTCTTTATCCTCTTTTATTTCTTATATGCACAAACCAATTTTATGTGTACATAATGACATTATATTGAAGATGATCATACCCACAAATCAACACCTTGAGTGTGTGTGTTCTTGTAACATTTGAGTTGTTATGGAGTTGCACATAAGAGATAAAAGGTCTTGGATAGAAGGTTATAATATAGAGTAATTAATATCCACCGATGAATGTTTCTTGAAAGGGTATGTGTGATTCACTTATATAATCGTTTTCTGTTTATGTCAATGTTTTCAATGATTAATAATTTATTTATGCAACAAAATTATGTGCGTATCAACTTATATTTTCAATATATATGTTTATGTTTCATTTGTTATTATGAATTTCTTATAAGCTTACATAACAAGATGAATCTCTACTACATTGTTTTTTTAAGAAATGAAACATTATTATGTAAATTGGCAAAAATCCAATCTGTTGGATATTTTGAAAAGAAAAAAGTGTGTTTTGATAAAAAAAAAAACTCATTAGTCGGTATGTAAAAGAATACCGGTTTTTAAAATGGAGACTCGTGCTTCTTCTCATAATTCCCATTCCCATTGATATGTATAACGATGAATCGGATGCCATTGAAAGTGGGCCAAAAGAATAGGGGCAAGATTAGAGATGCATATTGATGGTTAGTTTTTTTGAGGTCAGTCTCGGAGTTTTTTTGGGATCGGTTTCGTGGTTTTTATGTAAGTATTTTTCGGTATTTTGGTTTAGATTTCGAGTTTTTCCATTAACAAATGTCTCATTAACACAAAAATAATATATTAAGATTTATCAAAAAAGACAAAAATTTCATAAATGATCTCTGTGGCTTTCAAAAAGTAGCACTTCTATGATCTTTGAGAAACATTACATTGGTGGTCTTTTAGATTTCTAAAGGTCATGTGGCGTTAGTGTTACAACCCAAATCCAGGAAGCCCATTTTTGTCTAACTGGGTATAGTCCAGCCCATAGTTTAGATAGCTTCCAGAACTTGTCCCTTAATTTCCTTGTCTTTTAGTTAGCTTGGCTGTTGATTTCCTTGACTCTTTGTATCCAGGGGCGCCTATAAAAAGGGCTCATCCCCTCCCCTCCTTTCATTTGTATCCACGAAAATTCTCTGCTATCAATACAAAGTTCCCAGTTTCTGATTTGCAAGTGTTGCTTAGTAACCTCTCATCATATTTTCGACTTGGCATTCTTTGACAGCAGGATTGCCAAGGTCGCATGGGTCTGAAATCGACTCTGTGACAGGTTGGTGTTAGAGCAAAGGATTATCCGAGGTTCTTCCTCGAAGGTTTGCAACACGATGGCAGGCGAAGATTCTGTTGTTACTCCTGAGAATGTTGATGATTGTGGCAGAGAAGCTGAAAAACGAATACCAAAAGGTCCAAGTCTCGAAGCCAATCCAGACCCCCTCCCATTCCGCCCAACCGCTCCGGGGAAGCTGTTGAAACTCGAGTTCTGAACCTTGAATCGGTTATGGAAGGCGTGCAGACACAAATCAACGACTTGTACGAAGTGGTTGAGACCTTGACATAATAGAATGCTGCAATGTCACAAGCAGCTAAAACCTTGATCAACGACGCGACTATCGAAGTCAAGCAAGAAATTGGTACCATCTCTGAAGAACTGTTGGCCTATAAGAAGACTATTGGAGATGAGATCCAGACTATACACGAAGAGATGGAAGCTATAAAATGGGAGATCAAAAGACAACCCTTTATGTTGGGAAAATTAGGGAGCCACACTCCCAGCCCTAGCATCAAGGTCCCAAACCTAATGTTTACACAGGAACCCGAAATGCTGCCATGGTCGAAAATTTCCTATTCGGGCTGGAGCAATATTTTGAAGCAAGTGAGGTAGTAGATGATGCTGCTAAGATTGGGAATGCCCCGACGTTTCTACGAGAATCTGCCCAACTTTGGTTGAGGAGAAAGTATAATGAACGAGAGAATGGACCTGCACCATTGTCACTTGGGATCAGTTCAAAATCGAGTTGAGGAAAAACTTTGTCCCGCACAATGCCACTGAAGAAGCCATGGGTAAACTAAGACGGTTGCGCCAAGGAGGTACTATTGCCGACTACATAAAAGAGTTTCACAACTATCATGCTAGAAATTGAAGACTTGTCGGATAGGGACGCCTTGTTCTACTTCAAGGATGGGTTGCGCGATTGGGCTAAGGCCGAACTAAACATGAGGAATGTACAAACATTGGACGAAGCAATATCAATGGCAAAATCGCTTTTGGACTACAAAACCGCACAAAGAAATGCCCCTGCTGCAAAAACAGGTGGTGACAAGAACCCCCCTAGGAAATTCGAAGATCGGAGGGCAGATAGGCTAAAGTTCGATAATCAATTCAGACGCGACCCCCCGAAAGCTCCCAACAAGCCTTGCTTTATTTGTGATGGCCCTCATTGGACCCGGGAATGCCCTAATCGGAAGGCCATGAATGCGTTAGTAGCCGACATGGTAAACAAAAACGATGGTGATGCAACAACACAAGAAGAATAATTTCATAGTTTTAGATTTTGACCAAAAAAGTTCTTTATATTAGACTTTAGCCACAAAGTATACTTTTATGGTTTTACATTTTGGTCAAGTTTGTTAATTTTACACTTTGCATATATATATATATATATATATATATATATATATATATATATATATATATATAGATTTGGTCCCTATAGTTTTATACGTTCACACTTCCCACGCGTTACATTGTTGAATGCCACTTTTCCATCCTCGTACTTTGTAAAATGTTAGTTTTACCCTCTCAATTTAATTTGTTATTTTAGACTTTGCCCATAAAACTTTCTTATTTTAGATTTTGGCCATAAAACTTTCTTATGTTGGCACCTTTGGTCCCTACATTTTTGTACGTTTACACTTCCTACGCCGTTACTTTGTTGAATGCCAATTTTCATCCCCGTACCTTGTAAAATGTTAGTTTTATCCCCTAAATTTGAACAACAACAAGTTCCACCCATTTACGTTTCGTATATTGGCATGTTTGCAGGTTTGATATGTTTGGTCATTACATAGAAAACAAATTACAAGAACTGTACCTGTACTTTACGAAATAGGTCTCTATGTAGAATTATATTTACATTAACGATGCATACGTTGATGTACTACACTGTCCTATTGTCCTCAGAACATTATACAAACACAAAATAAAAACATCAAACGAGAAAAAACCAAAGAAACACTAAAATATGCAAACATGAAAAAAAATATTGCAACCGCCGCAAATCACCTTCTAGTTTGATTAAAATGAATAAAATCTATCTTTTATATAACTTTTCCTTAAAAAAAACAAACAACCTTATTTTTTTCTAATTCTTCACTTTTTTTTCTTCAAGCCACCAAACGAAAGTGTGTCTTATATAAATCAATATCAAATTAAACTATTTAACTATTATGTGTAATAAATTATAGAAGTTATATTTTATAAATGTAGATGACAATGTTAATTTATAATATCTAAATTTTTGATTGTTGTGTATAAATAATTATGTAAGGGATTACAAAAATAGAAATCAAGGAAATATTTTAATATAAAGAAAGTATATAAAAAATAATAAAAGACAAAACTGTAAAAATATTTCTTTTGGTTGTGGTTTGTCAAAAAATGTTATTTTGGTTCAAAAAGTTTTGGACTAATACTACCGGTTCAAAATAATTTTTTTTGTTGCGGTTCTGATCTATTTTTTTTAATTCTTAAAATGAAAGCTTTACTCATTTTAATTTGTTTTTTATTTTCTTTTTTTATCACTTCACTATTTTCTAATTAAAAATAAAAGAAAAATCTTACGCACCCAACCCCCACCCTACCCAACCTATTTTTTTTCACACATTTCACCTTTTTAACTTGAAAAAAATCATATTTTCTTTCTTGAAAATGCTATCGGCTACTGGACCATTGTCAGACCACCGTCGGACTGCTGAGACTGAAAACACATCTTCCCTTCCCCCTCTCTTTCTCTTTTTATTTTTCTCTATAATACCCATCTCCCTCCCGATTTTCACAAAGTGAAAATAGCACCACCACCACTATCACAAACGCCAACACCAACGGTCGGACATGTGAGCGCCACCACCAGTATTGAACCTCCTTGAAACCATAGATTTTTTTATGGCGAAGAAGATGAACCAAAATCTATAGATCTTGTGGCTCTAAAAACAAAATTTGTAGCTCTGGGGAAGTTGGCGATGAAAACCCTTGGGAATTTTGATACCTCCAATGGGTGAAGTCGATGCTGAAGGGCTGGTTAATTAGGGTATTCCAGATTTGGGTATGAAACGATCTCTAGTGGTATATCACTGGCAATGACGTCGCTGTAAACTCTACCTCCAATGGGTGAAGTCGATGCCGAAGGGCTGGTTAATTAGGGTATTCCAGATCTGGGTATGAAACGATCTCTAGTGGTATATCACTGGCAATGACGTCGCTGTAAACTCATATTACCAGAGAACCCTACCAGAGAAGACAATCCGAGAAGGGGGAAGCATTGTAAAACAATCATCTAAATGCCTTTGTCCGCCTCCGTTAACATCAACTTACAGCAAATCTGAAATCCTAGCTCCATCCGATGATCATTTTGATGGCTTTGACTTTTGTAGAAGTAGAAGAAAGATAAAGAGATAGAGATGGTGATCATAATAGTAGAAAAAAGAGAAAGGGAGTGGCACTAGAGTGGTATGACAAGTCTCTGGTGGTGTTCTGATGAAAAGGGTGGTGCCGGTGGCCGGTTAATTTCCGGTGGACAGTAAAGAGGGAGAGAGTGAGAGAAAGAAATAGATAGATATGGAGTTTGTAATAGAGGGATGGGGTGGGGGTATGTTATTTGGGGGTATGTCTAAATTTTGTTTTTTGTTTTATTTTAATAAGATAAAATAAATAAATAAATAAAAATAAGAAGGACAAATCAGTCTTTTTAAGTACTTTTACTTTATGGAGGGACCAAAACTACAATAAAACTCATATTTTGAACTAGTGGTGCTGGTCTAAATTTTTTTGAACCAAAGTGACAATTTTCGACAAACGACAGTGGCTTTTTTGCAATTTTGCAATTTTGTCGATAAGAAAACAAAAAGGATTATAAAAGCTAAATACAACAACAATTAATGGAGCTTAACCACATATATGTCCTACGAAAAATCTTTCCATCAATGGCGTAGCCATATGGAGGCAAAGGTGGGCCTTGGCCCACCCCACACAAGTTTGAGTCTTATATATTTTTGTTAAGTAAAAACGTTTGCGCTTCATATGGCCTAGATTTTGCCGATTATAGATTTGATAACTGCGATTTTTGGAATTGTTGCTAACTATTTCATATTTCGTTCATTATTCGTCAGGTTGGTATATTAATTTTTTTGCTGTCATCTAAATACTCAATTACTTGTTTTTATTTTTATCATAGACAATTTTCAGTTAACATATTGTTTACCAATTTAGGTTTGCATTGATTTTATATTTTTATCGTAAGTTTCTAATAAATTAGGTTATTACTTGTTGCTATGAATTAATTATTTGTATTATTGTATTACATATAAGTTTGTTTTGTATAAAAAATATAAGACTGTGTTTGTATTTGATATTGCTAAGCTTTTCTGTTTAGACTCTATTCTAGATGATTTTAATGATGTAAGAGAGCATTGTGTGCTACTTAAATGAACAATTTACTTTATAATGCATACATTGTTATATTTTGTTATCATTTGAAGTATTTTGCTACTCGTTTATATTTTGTAAATTATTTTCCCTACCTTAAAACAAAATCATGGCTACGCCACGACTTTCCATTATCTACAAAGTTAATCATAAAACTTATTAATTGTACCCTCTATGTTTACTATAAGAAATTAATCTCTATAACAATGATACCAATAAATCCAAAAAAAATCAATTTTCAATAATCTAAAAACTATATTTCTAGTCTTTCGTGAAAGTAAGTTTACCCTGGAACACTAAACCATGTTTCTTCAAAATTACCGTAGTTTCTGAATATTGTTGTCTCGTGGATATGAATTAACATATTTATCTCTTCCAAGCCCAGACCAGGTTAACCATCGGAGTTCTTGCCCCTTAAAAAATTTGAAGATTTCCATTAATTAGAGTTCATTCAATTGATTACTGTCTCACCTACATTAAGTAAAAAAATCATGAAACCTTTAACCATGTTGACTATATGTGACAGGCTTAAAGTATCACATATGATTATGCAAGTGAAATCAACTGGAAATTTCACACAATCAGGAACTTTTAACTAGTTCCACTCCTAGGGCCGGCCCTATGGGAGTTCAACCAGTGCTTAAGAACAGGGCCCACCAAAACATAAGGGCCCAATTTTTTTCCTTGTTAGTATTAGGTTAACTTTACTACTTACATATTGCTGGAAATAGAAGAGGCCGACACACACAAGCGGGAAATCAAAAAATCGAGGGAGAAAAACGCTTCGATTCTTGAACGCATGCCTGCTATTGAAGGGTCTACAATCATCGACAAAAGTACGTAACGATTCTATTTTTTTGTTTAAAATCAGATTTGGGTTTTGATGTTTTTGTTCTAACTTCTTTCTTCTCCAAAATCAGGATCTATTGAACTGTAAATTTACTGTTGACTTTCTTGTGGGTTTGATTCCTAAAATCAGAAGCTTTGAGTTTCTTTTGTCTTACTTCTTTCTTCACTGGAATCAGATCCACTGAACCAGAAGCCGCAATGTCCTACTAGATCTAACACTCTAAATTTTCGAAAATCAGAAGCAAAACATATCCCCAAAGCTCCAATTCGGCTTGAGTTTTCGAAAAACCATAAGGTACAAAGAATTTTATTTTTTCTTTCTTTTTGATTCGTATATGATAATATAAGTCATTATCTTTTTGATGTAGTATTTAATCTGAATTTTTACAGGTTTTTTGAAGGACTTAGAATCAAAAGATTTGTAGTATAAGAAGGTCTTAGAAACATGCTTTTAATTTTATTATTACAATTGTAATTTTCATGTTTTTTCAGGTTTTAAATAGAACCAAGTTTTTATGTGTATTATTTTGAATGGTATTTGAACTTATGTATATTGAAATTAAAATGAAAAAGTATAACTTCTAGAGGCCAACCTGTATACGAAATTAATGAGTAATTTCATATGCTTAAGATTTTTCAGGAGAAACTAAATGGTCAAAGCATTGGTGGTGTCAAAAAATTCTTTATTGAAACATCATATGAACTGTTGGATCCTTACATCAAATATGAATAAACATGTGTTAAGCAAGTTAAATGAAATTAGCATACAACCCTTTGATCTTCAAAATTTTGGGGCCTATTTTTTACTAAACTGTACAGGGCCTTCAAAATCTCCGGGCCGGCCCTGTCCACTCCTCCATGTAATCCGGCCTGAAGACAAATAAAAAATTTACATCAACTTTGAACTTCTTTATTATTTGTCCCTAATCAGCAAACATCAATAAGCTTTGCTATAGATGTAACTATTTCTCATATAATTCATAGATTTTTATAATTTCAAGATTTATGGTTTGCAAAAGGGTAAGCCCTTAGTGTAAGGACAATTGTTTAAACATTAAGACTACATTTGTATAGGGCACATATAAATTCTTATAGAATTATAATTGTTGATGGAGGAGAAACAACAAGGGTTAGAGGTTATGGTCACCGATGACTAAGATGGAGATGGAGATGTCAAAAGTGGGAGTCCCGAATGATTGGTATCTTGATCCAAATGCTTCATCTTTGAATTACAAATGTTTTCAATAATGTAATTTAGGAATCCATAAGAGTTCAAGAGACTTGTCTGCTTTTGCATTTCTTGGTCACAAATACCTAACATATAAACCATTTTTGCATTAATTGCTTTGTTGGCTCATCTAATCATGTATTTATATGATTCTTTGCTGGTTGTGAATTCAAGTACCTTGAGTTTTCAAAGCTTTATAGGTATCGTTTCAAAAGGTTGTAGTTAGGAGTCTTTGTTCTTGGGTGTCACTTCAGTAAAAAAGCTGAAAAAAAGAAAAGGAGATTCTTATTCCATGCATCATCTCCGCCACAAAATTCATCATTGGAGAGTCCCAAATATTACAATCATGAGCTAAAATTGAACCCAAATTCAGCTTGTCCGGCTGATCAGTTTCTGGAATTTGTGAAAGAGGTAGTTATAATGCTAGATTGGTTAAAAAGGAGTTGGTGAAGGCTAAAAATGAACCTAGCGGGTTGGACCATGCTAATGGATAAAGTTGGAAGCTTTTGGTCCCTTTGATCCCTTTGATGCTTAAAGGCTAGATCTTGGTGGTTTGGACCATTCTAATGGATAAAGTTGGAATCTTTATCCATTATGGAGATTTTAGGATCCATAAAAATGTGATCTTGATCCTTCTATACCTTCCATGAAAGTGTCATGATGTCTTAATGGATTAATAAGTTAAGGTTTTGGCTTTTGGACCTTTTCTAAACATGGAAAGTCATAAAGGTTGAAACTTTATGACTTAGAATGATGTTGTGGACTAGTTCTAAGTGTTGGATGAAAGGAATTAAGAGATTAAGCACTTAATGGAAAAGTGCCTTTTGGCCGAGTACGCCGGGCGTACTTTCGAGTACGCTGCGCGTACTCGTATGGGGTCCCAATTCTAGATGCTGAGTACGCTGGGCGTACTCATCCTAATGTTGACTTGTTGACTTTGACTTCCGTTGACCGTTGACTTTTTGACCAAGTTTGACCTTGGGTCAAACTTGAGGGTTTTAGGTTATTAATTAAGACTTTATATGGTCATGGTATTAGTGGATTCGCGGGTGAGAGCAGTGCAGAAAAGGGATCGTGTCGTAGTGTTTCAGGGTTCTTCGATTCGGGTGAGTCTTCTCCCGGTGCTCGTGAGTCGAAGGCACCAATGCCGGATCACTAAATTATATATGTAGGATGCTAGCTGTCTTTGTGACTCTCGCATGTTTGTATGAGCCTGTGTGGTAGAATAGTTGTATTTGTGATGACCAACTAGGTCTAGCTGTTATTATTGTGTTATGTTGTTTATATGTGATTGAGACTGCTGATAGTCTCCAGGGTTGCTGATAACCCACATCCACTGGGCGTGCTGTTAGCCCACTGGGACTGCTGATAGTCCCCAGGGTTGCTGATAACCAGGGCTGGATTAGAGCATGGGCGAAGAGGACATATGCACAAGGCCTATTTATTTTAGGGGGCCAATTATATATATATATATATATATATATATATATATATATATATACACACGATAGCCCAACAAGAAACGAACTACTGGACTAGGTCTGCAGGTCATCAATCGTTCGTCGACCACGCACCACCAGAAGAGAAGACAGAAGTGAAGTTGATATCCAAAATCGCACAACCAGTCGACTGCCTATGTGAAATCGTCCAACGGTTTAGCAACGTGCAACACAGCAGCAACGTGCAGACGTGCAGTGGTTTTCAGGTAAAAGCTTTCTACTTTTCTTTTTGTTCCAAACCTTGAATCGAAATTGCCAAATCACTAAATCAAATTACCAGATTATGAGGTTATGTTGATTGTTTAATGTTTATCAGAAATCAGATTGTTGGCTAGCAAATGTAATACTATTGATAAACTATCAATAAATCAACATGATTTATGTACGCTTTAATTTTCATACCAGTCCAGCTTATTCCTAGCTTCCTAACCCGAATCATTGAGTTTTTTAGTAACTGTGAACACAATATTAAGGTTCTACCACTCCAGGTTTACTAAATAACATCTAGGTAGAATTTTAGGCTAGAAAAAATGCATACATATGGTTTGAAACCTCATAAATCAACTCACCTAAGTTGTAACTTCTATGGAGTTAATCAATGAATGTGTGTGTTCCTGTGTAAAGAAAGTTTCTTGCACACTCAAGACTTACAGAAATGTCCCTGTAATTTTTCTTATTTTAAGGATTAACATCAACAAATTTAAATGGTATTAGAACGTATGTTGCAGAGTTCAAAAGGGCATGCAACGGTCTAGTTCATGGGGTTAGATTGAGTGTTATAACTATGGATGATACTCTCCATAGCGAAAAATGGAATAGCTGTCACCAAGTTGAAAAGATCTTGGTACAACTATAGTTTCAAGACAAAGTCATATTTTTAAAAGCCTTAAAAGTTGGAGGTTTTCAAGAAATTGAAGATGTGCACAAGGTATGGTTTAATGGATATTAAATTTAGTAAATGCACAAGTGATATACGGTTTGTTGGTGAAACATATCCTTCACCTGGGTTAACTCAAATGAAGACAAATTGAATTAAAAAGAGAAAAAGAAGGGGTGTAGACATAGTACATGTTTATCCATTAGTTTTCAAGAAGGGTTATATTTATGTTAGACATGGGGTGAGCTTCACGGGTTGTCGGTTACTTGTTACACGTTAGGGCCTAAGGGCCTTTTATTTTCGGCTCGTCCTGGGCATTTAAATCATCAGAACCGGCCCTGCTGATAACCCATAGCTGTTTATTTGTGTTGTGCTATGTGTGATATTTTGGGGAACTCACTAAGCTTCATGCTTACGATTTTTGGTTTACATGTTTTAGGTTTTCTTATATTAAAGTAGGGGCAAGACTCGATTGCATCGCATCAATGGGGGACTTGTGTACTTGATAACTTTTAATGATACTCTGATAAATGTTTTAAGATCTTACGGTTGTGAATTACATAAATACTTAAAGTTTTAATCGAAAAATTTGGGTTGAAATTTGGGGCGTTACAACTTCTAATGTTCAGATCACGAAATGTGATGAACATGTTCAGATCCGAAAATCAATTTTGAAGTCTCAAAATTTGAAGAAGAAGAAGAAGAAGAAAAGAAAGGTGAAACAAGTTTGGATGCCAAAAGTTTAAGTTTATGTTGCTTCTAAAAAAGTTGAGAAAATTCAAATCAAGCATGTTAACTCAAAAATTCATTTTCAAAAGTTTGTCAGAAGTTGGAGAAAAAAGAAAAAGGTTTATGGTTGGTTCAATGAGATGTTTGGAAATTTTTGTGTTCCAACTAAGAAGCCAATATTATTTTCAGAAGATGATTATTGTTCTGATCAGTGAATGGGTTTGCAAGATGCCATCTTTAATTTTAAATCTCAAGTGGTCCCTAAAATTTCAATTTAATTACTGAAATTTGTTTGAGGGTGAGCTCTTTTTATTGAAGATATTCATTTTGTTGGTTTAAAGTAGTTGAATATGAAATCACAAGCATGAAAAAGATGAAATCACTGCTATCTTTGAGAAGTGTAAAAGCTGCGAAAAAGCAACTGTAAGTCTGAAAAGTTACTACAAAAAGAAGTTGAAAGAAGGAAATTAGAATTGAAAGTTAAAATCAATAAAAAAGGGTTGGTTCGATGGTCAACCCAGAATTTTCAAACAAAAGAGTCAAAATTCGTGTGAATAATTGAAAGCTGTTCTTGCTCTGGTATCAACTTGATTGAAGGTCTCACAATTAAACTGAGCAATTTGATCTCATAATCACAATCAGATGATCTCTCAAGTTGAAGTGTCGATCTCGCATCCGAATTAAATTTTAGGTCTCGCAGATTGATCAAATAATTAGGTCTCATTGGTTATTGGATTTCGTATCCGAATGGTCAATTTTAACTCACAAGTTGTTTTGATATCGTTTGTGAAACATGTTTCGTAATCGGAACTGATTGCGATGATTATGGTAAGTAATCCTTCTCTCGTATTTTGATGTCGGGTCCTATAATGGTGTTCTCATCTATGGAAGCTCTCGCAGACGTTGATAATTGCTTGGGTTTCACACTTATCCATGATCTCGCAATTGCACTTCAACTTGTTGATTTTGTTTCTGAAGGAATGGAATTGAGATCGAAATTTAATTTTCCGTCTTATTGTTGACTCGATGTTAACTGACATTCTCACATCCGTTTAAGCAGTTGGAACTGCTTCACATCTTTATTAATCTCGTAATCAGAAGTAATTTGTTTTTGGAACCAAAATCATAAGCGAAGTCACAATTATGTTCGTAATTAGAATTGTTACCGTTCACGTCCGAACTACTTCGATCATCGGAAGATTTCAGAATTGATCAATTTCCGATCTCGCAAGTTTTCTATCTTCGCAATTGTAACATCCTAAAATTTAAGACCGGACTCTTAGATTAATAAAGAAATTAAACAAAAGGTGATTTATAAAGTTAAATAATTGAGGAATAAACATATCATTAGTTAATATGAATTCCAAAAAGTTAGAAGTGAAAATAATTACATTTTTAAAAGTTAAAGGGGCAAAAGTGCCAAATTGACAAAGTGAGTTGACCAAAGGGTTGACTCAGTTAGTGGAAAGGACTACCAAAGTTAAATAATTGATGGAAGAGGACTTGTTATGTCAATATTTAAGTCAAATGTTAAAATAAATGGAGTAATGGTAAAAATAGACAAAATACATGAATTAGAGGGGCCAAATGTGAAAATGTGGGACATAAGATGCACCACTCTTCCCTTATGGATAAAGAACGAATTTGAGCTCCAAAACCCTCTCTAATGGCGATTTTTCACCTTCTTGGATCCCAGGGTTTGATACAAGACAAGTTTTGAGCATTCATGCAAAGGAAAGAGGAATCAAAAGCTTGCTAGGTATAACCTCTTCTCTTTTATCTCTAAATTTCAAATTCAAGGTTTAGGTAAAACCCCCACTGTCGAAATTAGTATTATTCTTGAGTAGGGTTTGGTTTTCTAACCTCCATTGAGTTGTTTTGATGATCCCAACCTCAATCCAATCATCCCATTAATGGATTTGAGGATTTGGGTGAAAACCCTCATGAACCTTAGAAACCAAATTTGGGGATATTGTAATTGATGATGAAATGAGATTGGATTATATGACCTAGATGATATTTGATAGCAATAAAACCAATTGGAATGCTCAAATTCATCCATGATGGTAGAATCAAGCATAAACATGGGTTTTAGATGGTTATGTGAGAAATTGTGATGAAGACAATGATATTCTTGGAATATGAGCATTTGATGAGCATACGATACTCATAATAATGATTTGATACTAACAATATGATTTGAATGCAAGAACATGAAGGATTGAGTGATTTATAGTTGAATTTATGGAATAATTGGCCATAAGGGCATTTTGGGAAATCTATTGATAATTACATAATGAATCTCATATAAGAAGTGAATGATATTCATGAACATGAATTGACACTCAAGTGATGATATTGGAACATAAACATGAAGGATATCTTGAGCTATAAGTGGTTCTAGTGATTGTTTAAGCCTAAAGGGCAATTTTGGAACATGGAATGGAATTGAGGATTCCATGGTTAGATTGGGCATTTTCATTGAGATTAATGGTGGTTTTATATGCTTGACAACTTTCATATGAGTGTTCAATAAATTAGGAACAATCCTTATGAGTTTTGAATGCTCAAATGAACAATTGGCTACTTAACCCTTCTTATGGAATATGAGAACCAATGAGTTTTTAAAAGGAATTCAATGAGCACTTATGGATTAAGTGGGGTGTTTTTGGATGATAAAACGCCTCCTTATCATGTGTGAGGACCTAAACAAATGGTACAAAGTAATTTGGAAAAGGGTCTTCGAGAACTATGCAAAGTATAGTGTTATTTTGAGAAAAATCGAGTTTTGTGTGTGTGCAGACATGAAAACACGGCCCGTGTAAATGCATGCTTTAATTTACATAATCAGCGTAATTCCTTGATTTGGAGATTTTCTTGTTTTCTTCATAACTTTTGCATACGGAATCGGATTTACGCACGGTTTTCGCCTACATTCATATTTTTCAAGAGGAATAGTATGAAGCAATAAAATTTAGTATTTGAACCTTTGAGGGGTATTTTGGTCATTTTAATGACTTATGTCCATATATGGTGTATGTTGAGTTGAAAAACTCTTAGATCGATTAGATCTTCAACAGGTTAAACAATAAAATCAAATAAACACAATGAACACAATATAGAATCAAATGATGCTTAATGATTCAAATGTAGTCACGCCTCAGCAGAGCTCGACAAAGAACTTCCACTGTAGAGGCGAGCTAGGGTTTGTAGTACAATGCAATTGATAATAATCAAAGCGCTACCATAAAGGCTGCATGCATGCACCTTAAATACTAAACCCTAAACAAAAACAATCACGATTGGACAGGCCCAAACCGGATAGCAAAACTGGGCTAAGGACCGAGCCCATGACGCAACACTATTCGACCCAACAATCTCCCCCTTTGCGTCAAATGAGGCGAGAGATTATTTCTGTTGTGTAGCCTTCACTTTCTTCACAACCTTGAACAGCCGAGGAATGATAGGAAGAAGTGTCTGCCGAAATTGAATGTACCAGCGTAGCATATCAGTAAACAACTTCTTGTCCGCTGCAGAATTCTGATCACACCTGTGAATGATCTCCAAAATATGCTCCAAGCAAGCAGTTGAGAACAGGTGCTTATCAATAAGAGCAAAAAGACATTTTTGACCTTCGCCCCTAACGAACATCACTGTGTGAAATTTTGGGTCGATTTTACCCTTGACCATCGCGTTCACATTGCCAGTTCTTCCAATTGGTTTGATCGTTGGTCGCTTGTGAATGGCAGATGTGATTTCTTGATCCATCTTTGCTACTTCATGAATGTAGCAAACAAGCATTCGCTTGATGTGGTCAATGATCGGCTGATACTCCTAAGGATTGGACAGCAGAATATTATTGAGGAGTATCCAGTCGTGAGGGTTAAGGTTCGGTAGATCAGCCAGGGAAAAATTATGAACCGAGCTACCAGAGCCTCAGGTCACTTTAAACTTGACATTAACAAATTTTCCAGCTGAATATGGCTCCAGTACCTTGACCGTAGTAATCTTCTGTGAGCTCCAGGTCAAGTACTGTGGCTGAGCGAACTCCAAATAAAATTCCAACAGATCCCGATCTACCTTCGGGTCCGGGGAGGGAATAACAACAGTTGAGTTGAAGCAATGAAAGATAAATGCCTTTCGAGTTATTGACATATCAAATTGAGCGTCCTTCGAGTTCTCAAGACCGAACGACATAACAGGTTCGAGCCAATGAGTACTCGGTTCATCTATAACTTCTCTCTGGAGCGATTCAATGGTCCATTCTGGAAACATGGACTTCTTTTTCTCCAAGAGCTCCTTTTCTTTTAGCTTCTTCTCGAACTCAACCGTTTCCTTCTCAATCCTTTCCTCAATCTCCTTATCAGTGGCCTTAGTTTTCTGAAAAGGCTTAGAGGGATTTTCACCCAAGATATCTTCAAAATCATCATCATCATCTTTATCATCTTCTCCAATCTTCTTCTTCTTCTTATCCCTTTTGATGACCGAAGCTACATTATCCTTCGGTGCAGCTGTTGATTTTGGTTCGGGAGGATGTTGAGTATCATCCATGCCAGCTTGAGTAACCTTTTCTCCCCCTTGTTGCGGCTTGACAGAAGTCACCGGAACACCCTCTATCCGACTAAGGATATCCAACGCAGGTATGAGTTTTTCGGCTAAATGGCGTCTAATGGATATAGTCAAAATAGAGTAGTGGGCGTCGAGAAGGTGTAACAGAATGGAATGAACGTCACCCACGGAGCTTCGAATAACTTCTCTTTCAGATTTTAAATCATCAAGCTCTTTTGTGGCAGAACGAAGCTTTACGTTTTGAATTTTTAGCTGAGAAGTACGCTTGTCTAGCTCATCCATAATCCGATTTTCAACTGCAAGTTCGGCTACCAGCTGAGTCAAACGCTCATTAACATTAGTATGAAGGTTTTCGTTGGCAGCTTCAATGGCCCTACTAGCGACTTCAAGATTAGTCCTTTCAGCTTCGAGAGAACGCGTGAGAGTATCAAGCGAAGCATTCACAGTCTGGGAGTTCTTCTGAGCGGCAGCTTGCAAAGAATCTAGGAATAGTTGAGCCTCATAAATTAGTTTTTCGACTTTTGCGGTCGCTCCCTTGCATTCTTTTGTGGAGGCCTCAACAGCAAGCGAGGCCTTCTGACATTGAGATGTAGAAGCATCAATAGCCTTTGCTGCATCAGAGAGAGAGGTAGCATGCTCTTGAACAACCGAAGAAAACAAAGCCTTGAGAGCAGTTTCTGAGTAAGCACCAGTGGATGAGGAAGAGATTAGCTGATCGAGCTTATCAGTAACCGTCTTGAGATGGCGCTTGGTAATAGGAGCATCGTCATCATCGTCACTTTGAACACGGTAGGAACTGAAGTAAGTGGAATCAAACTCCAAGTCCTCTCCTCCAAGAACAGTGTTGGTTTCAGTGGATTGGGTAGGTGATGGTGGTTTGGTAGTAACTGGGGTTTCGGGAGCTGAAGAACGAGCCCCCATATCAGATACGTTGGTTCGAACTCCAGTAGTGGTGGTAGTGGTAGCCTCAGTGAAGATGGGTGCAGAAATGGGAATGGTAGAGGATGGTTGAGATGTGATGATAGGAAAAATCGGAGGGATGGAGACAGGAACATAAACAGGTGGAGGAGAAGGTGCTTTGGAACGAACAGGTACCTCTGGTGTAGGCGAGCGAGGTGGTGTATCACCACAAACCGAACCTTCATCATCTGAGCTTTCGCTGTCAGATTCACAAGGAAGAGTTGAGTGATGAGTAGGAGGCACATATTCTGAGTCAGAATCACTTGAGGATTGAAGAATTAGCCGGCGAGCGGGTTTCTTGCCTTTCTTCGGCTTAGGTTGAGATGGTGCTGCCTTCTCAGACTTTCGCTTCTTAGGGGTTTGAACTTTTGAGACTTGACGCCCCTTATCCCCCTTTTTCACTTCTGGCTTCTTGCCTCTCTTGGCAGGTTTGTCTGCGTCCTCAATTGATTTCACCATGTCAGCAGTAAGTTCCCTTGGACCAGAAGAGGGAAGCTTCTTCTATTCCTGAATAATCTTGCTTGAAGGAGACACAGAAGCAGACATCGACTCAGGAATGGACCCAACAAAAAGAAACTTTGAAGGATGAGTAACAATGATGTTGGTAGTATGAAACGTAGCAATGGAAGAAAGCATTGAGTCTGCCATGATAGGAACATGGAAACGATCCATTATCCACTGAGTGATAATAGTCCAGAAGCGAGCACAAGAGATTTTGGTGTGGCGAGAAGAAGATGATAAACTCTGAATAAGCTGAAGCCACAAGACCATTCCATAATCCAGATTAAGACCGTGGTACACACCATAAAGTAGAGTCATGAAGGACTTGCTCGCACAGTCAGATCCAACACTCCGTTCAGAAACCCCTTTGAAGAGTAGAGTGAAGAGGCCATTCCATTGAGGAGGAAGGCAGGACTTTTTGAACTTTGTCACAGTGGTTAGGGTTTCAGTATAACCCATGTTGTAGAACATTGAGAAAAGCTGACCTGTGGTAATGGAATCGGGATTAACCATGGATTCTTCATACGTAAGCCCTAGAAGAGAGGTCATACGTTGCAGAGGAATAGATTTGAGAGAGACAGGACATTGGAACGACTTCGACTGTGGTTAGGGCTTGAACGAGTGGGGAATATTTCAGGCATTCCACCACTTGAATCATGTACGAATCGTAGAGAAAAGGTGAGAGATCGATCAGCAAGTTCTGATTGGGCTTGATTGCAAGAAGAGTGGAGCGTGCAGTAGTTTCTTGAACTGAGGAAGAGTCTGCCATTGATGAAGCTTGTCGAGGAAGAAGATGAACAGTGAAAAATTGATCACCTGTTTTTGCTCTAGAGAACTGAAGTATGGTAAGGAATAATCGCACAGAAATCAGTCCTTATATACGATCTTGGAGAGAGAGAAAAATCGTGAGTAATGATTGCTTAAATCTTGGAAACGACTCCTGAAAAGGCGTGATTTGACATCTTGCAACCCCGATAAAGTAGAGATGACGCACGATGATAACCGATTCAAATTTTGGCGCCTTCCAAACTTATCCATAATTCAAATTATCAAGCGTTTAAACTTCTTGCTGAGTCATCGGTTGAATCTTCAATAAAATTGCTATTACCATAATAACCCAAAGACGTTACACCAACCCATCGCTTTTAATTTTGAAACCATCTGCATTAATTCGTTAAGAACCGAACAAGACCTCTTTGTGAATATAGAATGTGTGTGCGTAAGTGTGTAAAAGATAAAGAAATAAAGCAAACTTTTTGTGGGAATTTGTGATGTCTATTAAGACATAAAGCAGTTGATCCCGGGCACAAATCTCTTCCTTCAAAGTCAAGAGAGACTTCAAAGTGCTTGTTTGGAATCCCGTTGAATTACGATCAAGTACTTGTTAAGAAGCATTGAAAGGCATCTTTTTAATTAAGGCTATTAAGGGTGGCTTTCACTTCAATTCTTGATTTCGATACTTAATATAAGACCGAAACAGAACGAAGTACTTGTGAGACCAATAAGGCCTGTTAAACAAGTAGGTAGGTAACATATTCAGTGACTTGTTGAAAATCGTTAACAGGAAATCTCAAAAAAATAAAAACTGGATCCTTTTGGAAGAAAAAGTCTTGGTGAAAAACAATTGCATAAGGATCGCGCAAAAAGAAAATGGAGATTTCATAAGGTGACATATAATAGCTAGAACTTTGAAGTGTTCACCGTTAATTTATTATGGGAATTGGATTTTGGGTTTCACTTAATTCGTAGTGAACGAAACTAAGATCATCAACATAGAAATTGTGTAACCATAAACCTCAGTGGTTATTGCTGAGAATCTCAAGGGTTACAAAATGTGAAACGAACCGTTATGGAGAAAAATAAGGTGGTTAAGAGAACCGAATGTGCCTCTGCCATAAAAGATTGACAAAGCAGAAAAACTCTTAACTCAATTTGAGAAGAGTAAGGCAACTCATGATTAGAGTAAATTTGACAGCCTGATTGGTAAGACAAGATTTGTATATATTAAGTCATTAAGGATTTACTCAAAATCGTTCGAGGCTTTGGTCAACATACATCAGCATGCTTCTAGGGACACTTAGCTAGTATATAGATTGAGATTGATACCTGCCCCAGCTCCATTAGTGAGAGAAATTCTTGTATACAAAGTAAGCAGAAGAGAAATAAATTTTGGAATTTATTAACAAGAAACGAAAATGAAAAGAAAAATATTTTTGGATTTTAAGAAATATTTTGAAAAAGAATTAAAAACAGAAATAAAAATATTTTTGGATTTTATGAAATATAAAAGAGATGCGTAAAGAAAGTTGCAAGAAAAGAGTATACATACTATACAACCGAAACCATAAGATAGAAATTAGAGGCGAAGTGAGCCCGGTGAAACCGAACCCGAAATGGACCGAGCGTTCGGTGGATTTCGGTTCCCAGAAGAACCGAACCCGAAATGGACCGAGCGTTCGCTCTATTTCGCTTCTAACTTTTATTGAAACATAGGAGATTTCGGTACAGATTCAGCTTCCATCATTCCTAAGCCATGCAGGATTTTATTAAAACTTGCTTCAGGCAAGGCCTTAGTGAAGATGTCAGCCAATTGATCAGTGGTTCTTACAAAATGAATTTCAACGTTACCATCTTCCACATGATCTTTGATAAAATGATACCTCAGTGCTATGTGTTTCGTCTTTGAGTGTTGCACTGGGTTGTGACAAATCCTAATTGCGCTCTCGGAATCACAATATAGTGGGATTTTCTTCATATTCAGGCCAAAGTCACGAAGTTGACTTTGTATCCAGATGACCTGAGATGTGCATGATGCTGCGGAAATGTATTCTGCTTCGGCAGTGGAGAGAGATACACATGTTTGTTTCTTAGATTGCCAGCTTACGAGTTTACCGTCCAGAAATTGACATCCTCTAGTGGTACTCTTCCGGTCTAGTCCACATCCCCCAAGATCAGCATCTGAGAATGCTTGGACAAAGAACCCTGATTTGGCTGGGTACCACAACCCGAGAGAAGTAGTTCGCTTTAGATACCGAAAAATGTTCTTTAATGCCAACAGATGAGGTTCGCGTGGATTTGCTTGAAACCTGGCACAATAACAAACAGAGAACATTATGTCTGGTCGACTAGCAGTGAGATACATTAGAGATCCTATCATCTGACGATAAAGAGTCATGTCAGCAGCCGGTTTGTCCAGAGAAGGTGTTAGCTTTGTGCCAAACGCCATAGGAACCTTCACTTTTGAATCTCCCATCATTCCAAACTTGGCAAGCAATGTCTTCGTGTAGGCCTCTTGATTAATGAAAATGCCTTCAGCTCCCTGTCTTATATTCAGACCAAGGAAAAAGTTAATAGGACCCATTGAGCTCATTTCAAATTTAGTTTCCATCAGCTTCCTGAACTCAGCAGTTAAGCTAGGATTTGTGGAGCCGAAGATGATATCATCAACGTAAATTTGAACGATCATAAGGTGGTCACCCTCTTTCTTACGAAAGAAGGTTGGGTCAACCGATCCTTGTTTAAATTTAGACATTTTCAAAAATCTAGTTAGAGTTTCATACCAGGCCCGTGGAGCTTGTTTGAGACCATAGACCGCCTTGTCCAGGATGTAGCAATGATCTGGATATTTTTCGTTCACAAAGCCCAGTGGTTGCTCTACATATACAGTTTCTTCCAGTTCTCCGTTTAAGAAGGCACACTTTACATCCATTTGGAAGACTTCAAAGTTTTTGTGTGCAGCATAGGCGAGAAAAATACGAACCGATTCTAGCCTTGCTACTGGAGCGAAGGTCTCTTCATAGTTTATGCCCTCTTCTTGACAGTAACCTTTCACAACCAACCTCGCCTTATTGCGTATCACATTCCCTTCCTTATCCATCTTATTCCTGAACACCCATTTTAATCCAACCACAGAAGCATCCCTTGGTGTTGGAATCAGTCTCCACACTTTATTTCGTTCGAATTCATGTAGTTCGTCCTGCATTGCCTGTACCCAATCAGAATGATCAAGTGCAGTCTTGACTGTCTTCGGTTCGACTTTTGAGACGAAAGAATTAAACATGCAAAATTCTACTTTAGAGAAAAGTGCTGTTCGTTTCGCTTTTAGTTGAGATCGTGTGAGAACTTTTTCTGTGGAATCACCAATAACTTGTGATTGGGGATGATCTTTGGTCCATTTGATGAGTGGAGGATAATTAGGATCATATGAGGGATCCAGTTCAGCGTTCACTTCTACTTCAAACTTCGACTGAGTATCATCATCGTTTATGTTCACATTCTCCCCCTCGAATGATGATACTTCCTCTGTTGCAGGATTAGAATCCTTCACTTCGAAAGATGACACTTCCTCAGTTTCAGGCTCAGAATTTTCCCCTTGGACTTGACTTTCGGTTGCAGAGCTCTCCCCCTGAAATGTTGGATCTTGGTTGGGAAGATCATACGAACCCTCCCCCTGAGCATGAGAGTAATCTTTTTGAGGTTCACTCGTGTCTGGCTTGTTGGTTTCCACAGGTTGTTCTTCTTCTATATTCGCTGCAGCTTCATCGATTATCTTCTTCAAGTTATCTACCTTGTTATCTGCAGCTTCAGATTCAGAGAGAATAGCCTTTTCGGGCTCATCAAACAGCAGCATGTATTGTTCAAATAGGTATTGTAACTTGACTAGAGATTGGAAATATATCCCCCACAGAACCTTCGGTGGTTTTGGGCCTCTTGACGTAGTTATCGTCGAAGGTAACATAATAGGTCTCCTCGATTTTCTTTGAACGTTTGTTGAGAACCCTATATGCTTTGGAGGTTAAGGAATAACCCAGAAAGATTCCTTCATCTGCTTTCACATCAAATTTATTTCAGTGCTCCTTTGAATTAAAGATGAAGCACCTTGAACCGAACACATGAAAAAACTTGATATTTGGCTTTCGGTTGTTTAGGATCTCATATGGAGTGATCGAAAAGCGTTTGTTGAGATAAGATCTGTTCTGCGTAAAGCATGCAGCAGCAATGGCATCAGCCCAGAAATACAGAGGTAGTGAAGCGAAGCTCAACATAGTTCGGGCTGCTTCACACAGAGATCGGTTTCGCCTTTCGACTATACCATTCTGTTGTGGAGTGTACGGAGCCGAGAAATTGTGAGTTGTTCCTTTCTCTGCAAGAAACTCTTCAAAGTCTTTGTTCTTAAACTCCAATTCGTTGTCACTTCTTATGTTACGAATAACCTTTCTCAGCCGGACTTCGACCTGCTTGATAAAGAGTTTAAGTTTAGGAGTGGCCTCCGATTTCTGCTTCAAAAAGAATACTCAGGTAAATCGAGAGAAGTCATCCACTATGACAAGTATATACTTGTTGCCACCAACACTTTCGATTGAAGATGGACCACATAAATCAATATGAAGTAATTCAAGTGGTTCAATAATTTTTGTGTTGATGCGAGAAGGATGACTCTGTTGACTTTGCTTTCCCATTTCACATGCAGCACACAAGTGTTCTTTATCGAATTTCAGAACAGGAAGACCTCGAACATGATCCCCAAGCACCAGTTTGTTGATGTCTTTAAAATTCAGATGGGAGAGTCTTCGGTGCCAAAGCCAGCTTTCGTTTGATTGAGCCTTTGATAGCAAGCAGATAGCTGGTTTTCCCCGTATGGGATTGAGATTCAGAGGGTACATTTCTCCTTTTCGCTTTGATTTCAGCAGAATATTGTTTGACTTCTTTTCAGTAATCTCTGATCCCTCGTCGTCGAAAGACACCTTTAGCCCAGTTCCAACCACCAGTTGAGAAACACTGATAAGGTTGTGTTGCAAACCCTCAACATACGCCACTTTTCTTATCGAGAACTCGCCATCGGTAATCATACCATAACCTTTGATCGTGCCATAAGAGTTGTTACCATACTTGACACTTCCACCATTTGTAAGGGATCGAAACTCCCTCAGTTCTTCCCTTCTTCCTGTCATGTGACGCGAGCAGCCACTGTCTATGTACCATTCATCATCAAACTGCTCGTCACGTATAACCTGCAAAAATTAAGCAGATTTAGGAACCCAAAGTGTCTTGGGTCCTCGTGAGCCTTTTACAGAACAGGGATTTGTAAGTGAAATGTCAACTAAAAAGGTTCTTTTTGTTAACGTTGTTTCATCTTTTCTTTTTAAGGTGAAAACTGTGATTTTATCTGATTTAAGCACTTTAGGTTGAGTTGTCGAATATGTGTATTTTACATTAGCATACTTTCGATCAACATCAGACTTAATTGACGAATTCTTTGCATTTTCTAGACAAAGTTTTTCTTTTTCCTTTTGATCATTCTGTGAGTGAAGGTTAGAACTAGGGAAATGAGATTTGGAAACGGAGTTAGCTTTTCGGATATAGCTCTTTTGTGATTGAGAACCAAAATTACTTTCCCTTCGGTTCTTCTCACTGATTAGTCTAGAACCGAAACCACCCATTTGGTTTTTCTTATCTCGAGAACCGAAGCCTTGTGTTCGGTTGATATTCTTTGGTGGACCGAAACTCTGTTTGCGGTTGGATTGATGATAAGGACCGATATACTTCTTTTGGTCGGGATGGTTCCACGGAACGAAACTCTTCTTTTGGTTAGGTTGATTTTGAGGACCGAAACTCTTCTTTTGGTTAGGTTGATTTTAAGGACAGAAACTCTGTTTTCGGTTGTTTTCGCCATGCTGAGTGTGAATGCTGGAGTTTTCTTTTCCTTCCTCCTTTTGCTTAGAAGGTTTTTCATAGCGAACGTAGTTGAAATTTTGAGATCGCCAGAACTGCTTCCTTTCAGTAAGGTTTTTCTTGTACCTCACATTCCTTTGATGCTTTCGTTCTTTCACCTGATTTGGATTTCTGTGGATGTTAGCCTTTTTCTCAGATTTTTGAACATAGGCTTCGCTCTTAAGTGAAGAGATTTCGCTAGGGACTACGACTTGTTCGTCTAAAGACATTTTGGTACCACTTGTGCTAGGCTTATCAAAACGAGTAGAATCATTAAGTGGTTTGGCTACATATCTTCCTTTCACTCTCCACGAAGTTTTCTATGACAGACCTACTATTTCATCGGCATTATCAATGGGTGCTGACCAGAAATATTCATCACAACCTTCAGCATTACCTTCTGCTACTATTGCCGTCAGTTTGGCTGTTTGTTGCAGAGTAACTCCATTAACTTTGTACACCTGATTTGGAGTAGTTTGGACCTTTTGATACACAACGAACTTTTCTTTAAGGACTGTGGTCTTGTCTTTGGACAAACGAGCAAACTCAACCGAATTTTCAGAAATAAGATTTTTGTTAGTTTCGGGTTCGCTTTTGACAAATTCTGAACAATCAACCACATCATCCACATAAATGACACTCATATCATCATCCTCATAGAATTCAGAAGTATTTTCAACATCAATTTTATTTTCTGAACTCAACTTAGCATTCAACAAGTCAAATTTCTGTACAGTTTCGGTTTGGATTTTCAATTTGTCATTTTCATCCAACAAATTTTTGAGCATGTCCTTATGGTCTTTGGACTTTATGAAGGACTCTATTTTGTCAAGACCAATTTTGTAAGCAGGAGAAATATCCTCAGAAGAAACAACGTTTTCGCAGTTATATGCATGAGCATCGATTTCATCCTCCTTTAACTCAAGGAAGGGTAAAATCATACGATGTATCTTCTTCCCTATTTCACAATCAATATGCAATTGAGTAATATTGGTATATAACCGCTTAGCAATTAAACAAAAAACATTTTGTTGTTTTAAAAGCTTCAATTTATCTCTTTGCAAATAAATTGTTTCATCCCTAGACCTAATCAATTCCTTCTCCTTTTGCTCAATCCACATTCGCCTCTCCTCACTCTTCGATGACACCCTGCTGATTTGATCAGTTAGGTTAGAGTTTGTGACGCGAGTTTGAGTTAAACTTCCACTTAAACTAGAAAATTTAGATTTTAATCCATTGAGTTCCTTTTCGTAGTTAGTGATTGGAATTTTCAGAGAGATAAGAATAGATTGTACCTTCTGGATCAACTTGTCGCATTCGTTGATCTGCTGACTGACAGGCTTCGCTGCAAAACAACGGTCTTCTCTCTCCATATCTCCGTCATGTCCCCTGTCAGTGGTATATCCTCGCATGTGTGATACTCCAGAGGTCACCATCAAACACCTTCCTGCAGTATCCTCTTCCTTCACCAACAAAGCCCTGCCATGAGTCGGCTTCCTCACTTCTTCGTCCTCTGAATCAGTCGACCAAACTTCAACACCTCCAAATTCATCATCAGCAACATTTCCCTGCACAATGAGAGCATTCATAGTGTTGTTAGATCCTGCTTTCTTCTTCCTGATTTCCTCCAAACGCCTTGTGAGGTTCGCTTTCTCATCATCATCTTCGTTTTTCTCAGACACCTTTCTCAGCATGCAGTCTTTGGCGAAGTGATTTTTACCTCCACAGTAGTGACAGGTAAAGCCCGAGTCACCTCCAAGTTTCAGTTCCTTCTTTGGTTCTTCCATCTGAGAAACACTTTTCGGTTCCTCCTTTGCTTTCTCGGCGCTGTAACTGCCTTGCCAGTTTCGGTTCTTGTTTGTTGGGAACCTTCTCTTGATGAACTTCTTGGGATTTGACACCATCAGAGCATAATCTTCGCTTGTTAGATCATATTCAGAGAGATCTAAGTCTTCTTCTTCCTCAGCAGTATTCTTACCTTTGGAGATTAGAGCCAAGGATCCCATGCTAGAAACCACATTCGTTTCTTTAGTCAAGGCACTCTCATGCGACTTTAGTATCCCCACCAGTTTTGCAAGAGAATAACTTTTGAACTGTTCATGTGCCTTCACTGTTGACACCATAACGATCCATTCCGATCTAAGGCCATTCATGAATGTTACCTTCTGTTCGATGACCTTCCTTTCGATCCCATGCTTAATCATCTTGCTTAAGAGATGATTGAAGCGATCGAAGGATTGAACAAGCTTCTCTTCAGGCTTCTGCTTGAAATCACCAAATTCTGAGAGCAACAATGTTTGGATTGAGTGCTCAAGATCTTCATCTGTAGAGTACAATTCCTTCATCCTGACCCATATTTCCTTTGCTGTCGTGCATGAGCTTACCAGCCGAAACGTGTCTGACTGTAACGCAAACCTAATCATCCTTAAAGCTTTGATATTGCACTGAAACTTTTCCTTCTCATCTTGAGGTATATCTTTCACGTCACCGATGAGTTGATTATATTCCTTTTGAGTTTTAACAACTCTTGAGGTACTTGCATGAGCGAACGGACCAACAGTGATCGCCTCCCAGATTAAGTATCCATTATCTTCTGAGCCAATCACGTAGTCTTCAAAGTGACGCGCCCAGACCTCATAATCTTGAGTGTATAAAATAGGAATCCTTGTCGTCGATCCTATGCTGTTTGAGATGTTGATTGGGTTTGACTGAGAATCATCCATGGATGTGTCGATGTTTGTTCAAAACCTGCTTAAGATCAGACTTGTAAATAACGTTAGGGTACGATCGAATATTTAAAGAACCACGTCAATAGCAGATGACGGCTCTAGTAATATCAATCTAAGTGGAAAAACCCTAAGATCTTCTTCAACAGAAGAGATGTGTATGAATTACACAGTCTCCTGCTCTGATACCAATTGTTGAGTTGAAAAACTCTTAGATCGATTAGATCTTCAACAGGTTAAACAATAAAATCAAATAAACACAATGAACACAATATAGAATCAAATGATGCTTAATGATTCAAATGTAGTCACGCCTCAGCAGAGCTCGACAAAGAACTTCCACTGTAGAGGCGAGCTAGGGTTTGTAGTACAATGCAATTGATAATAATCAAAGCGCTACCATAAAGGCTGCATGCATGCACCTTAAATACTAAACCCTAAACAAAAACAATCACGGTTGGACAGGCCCAAACCGGATAGCAAAACTGGGCTAAGGACCGAGCCCATGACGCAACACTATTCGACTCAACAATGTAGGTAGTGCTTGAAGAGGATTGATCTAGGGAAAGGAACTAGAAGAGCATTAGCTAATCTATGTGTGATTGATGTGAGTACGTGTTGGCATTTCCACTTTGGGGTACATGGCAAAATGATTTTATGATAATGAAATGCAATGCTTTGATATATGAAATGTTTTGAAACGAAAGCGTCAAATGTTTTTGGAAAGGGTATTTTGAAAGAGTGCCTTAAAGGCAAGAATGTTTTTGAAAGAAAAGAACGTTTTGGAAGATCGAATGTTTTGAAAATATGATTGAAATGTTTTGAAATATAGATGCTTTACTTTTGAAATGATTTTATGATACTAATGTATGAAATATGTAAAGCATGGAAAGTAATGAAAAGAAATGTAAAGTAATGAAAAGGATTGGAAAGTAATGAAAGGAATTGGAAAGTAATGAAATGAAAACTGCCCGGACCATGATACTTCGTAAGAGGCACTAGAGGAATCTATCGGGGTGGCGCCTACCCTTTGCGAGATAGATGTCCTAATGGAAATGATGCCTTGGTGGATTGATTTGTTCTTTCCACCTTGGTCTACACTTGGGAGTGGTTCCTTTATTGGACGTAGACCCTAAGTATAAAAATGACAATGGTTTAATATCGGAATTAGCCCTTAATGATAAAAGAAAATGAAATATGGACATATGACTTTTGAAATGAAATGAAATGAAATGATATTTATGACATGTATGAAATGAGTTTTCTTTGAAAATGTTTGAAAATGTTTTGTGGTCTAAAACTATGTTTTGCAAAGATGAAATGTTTTTGGTAAAAATGTGATAAATGTTTTGGGTCACAAACCCACGTAGCTCACGAGATATTATTGTCTTACGTATCTCTTTTTAATGCCATGTATATCAGGTTACCTTTAAGGAGAGAGGATGATAGAGCGAAGTTAGAAGCCAAGTTATAGAGAATGGAGTGGAATTTGATAAGTTCCTTATTATTTTGTATTGATGTAATTCTTATTTGCTTGCTATGGATTTATTGATGCTTAATGGTAACACCCAATGTTTTAATTTATAAAGGTTTTTGTGGGACCGGTTTTTGTTAAATGTGGATTAATACCCGAATGTTTTTAAAATTTATAACATGAAAAAGTTTTAAAAAATTTAGGTGTTACAGTCTTTTCAATTGATTGATTTGTTTCATAAACGATCTTGGTCTTTGCAACTCATCACAACCTTCATGGAGATCGAAACTTATGGTGTGCAATTGGTTCGTATCCGAAAGCAAATTTTCTGGATCACAACTAATATGATTTCGTCAAAGTCAACGTTTTTATCGGATCAAATGGGAAAGATGGGTACAATTTATATTTCCAATCCCTACACTTTGAGCATCTTAACAGTTTCAACCCAAATTTAGAAATATTTGAAATTTCATGGGTTTTAACCATTTTTACACTTTTCTAGCCGGTTATTTTGTTTCTTATCTCTTTCTTGGTCTAAACTTTTTAAAACCCTTCTTATTTTTGTTTCTTATCTTTTCGTTTTGTCTGATTCTCAAAAACATGAAAATCTCAAAAATATGTTTTTTGTTATTTCCTTTCTTTTTGAAGCCTGGGAAAATCGAAAACCCAAAAAGATTTTTGTTCTTTTTCGGTTTTAGCTTCAGAAAAACCCGAAAAACCCAAAAAGAATGTTGATGGTTTCATTTTATTTACTTCTTTTTATAGTTTATTTTAGCATATTTCATTCATAATTTAGATAATTTCCATGCATATTTTCCTTTTTGTTATTTTATGACTATTTCGGGTACTTTCCAGTTTCGTGAGCTTTATTGCAGCTTTCATGGAGACTAGTGGAGCGGAAATGTTCGGGACGTATGGAAAACGATTGAACTTAGAGGATGTCAAGAATCTTGGGCTTGATAATAATGGAGTTGATGCATGGAGCGGGCTTGATGATTATTTGAAGGCTTGGAGAAAATGAACTTTGAATTTGCAAGAACCGGTAGAATATTCGAGCCTGTGGAGATTATTAATCGGGCGAGTTCACGAGCTATGGGTGATTTGGAGAAGCCAAATTGGGCTTAAAATGAAGAAAACTTGAAGAAAAATGGGTTAGGAGCTGATTGGACTCGAACCGGGCCAAGTGAGCTAAGCTGTGAAAGCCCAATACTCAAAGAAGCAACATTCAGAGACCACCCACGAAAGGCTGCGCAGCCGCGCACGACACTGCATGGGCAATTTCAGAATTTCAATTGGAAGTCTATATGGGGAAGGTTGGCATGCCACTTTTCTACACTCGTGCACATCCGAATTTGGAGCATTTTCTCTGGAGTTTTTGGAGACTTTGAAGGCCAAGAACACTTGAAGAACATCATCTTTTCATCTCTAAATCTTGTTAATTGTTTGGTACAATATTTTCTTACTTTGTTTTCTTGAGTTTAGCCATGCTAGGCTAAACTAAACTTGGTTGAATTTCGTGTAATCCTTTGAATCTTTGTTGAATGTTGAAGACTCCATGAACTTGTTCTTGAATCCTTATGAGAATGTTTTATGCTTTAACATCTTATTACTACTTGTATGTTTTTATTCATGAGTTTAAATGTGCTTGTGGTGATTAGTTGGCTAATTTCTTGATTAAGTAAAGGATCCTCAAATTAGCAAGCAACAAGTGGTTTTTGTGTTAGTTTTACTTCACATAATCATAAAAACATTTTCTCCAACATGGTAGTGAAAGCATTTGAGTCCTCTTGGATTTGGTGACTTTTTGGTTCTTAATGCTAGTTGACTTTCACTAATTACATGCTTAATGGAAATTGTGACTTTGACTAAGAAAATTGTTATGAGCTTCTCTAACCATTTTAACAACTAAGAAAAGTCTAGGTAATCTCAAGCTTCTTGGATTACTATAACCAAATTGAGGATTTAAGACAAATATTTCACCATTGGATTCTAATGATATGTTCATCAATAGTCAAAGTGAGGAAACATAAGTCAACCATCTTTCTCTTATTGATTTTATATCAAATTCTCGTTTTTGTTGAAATTGTCCATTTAAATCTTAGTTTAATTCTAGTTTATTTCAAGTATTTCAAAAGATCAAAACCCCCACTTTTACTTTTATTGTCAATTACAAGTATTTTTACAAAGAGATTTTATATAGAGTTATAAAATTGAACCAATCTCCGCGGATTCGACCCCTTTACCACTATACACTATTTTAGTGTAAAAGATTTAGGGTTATTAATTTTTTTGGTCTCGACAACCACCGAATTTTGGCGCCGTTGCTAGGGATTGGTTTATTTTTAATCAATTTGTTTCTCTATGCCCAGATCTCAACGTACAAGTGCTTTGATTTATAACCTGGAAATTGAAATAGAAGCAAGGCGTTTGGCGAAGGAAAAGAGAATAGAACGTGGTCAAACTTCAAATCCTCACGGGGACCCGGAGGTTGAAATCGCTTCCTCTAGTGACACTGAACCCGATTCTAGCCCCTATCCTCGCCAAGAAATTCCCGAAACACCACCCCTACCACAAAATCCACCCATCATAAACCTAATTGAAATGGGGGATGGAGGAGAAGCTCCTGAAAGAACCTTGAGGCAAATGATGGAATCCGATGTTACATAAACTCCAACTGGTATCAATTACCCTGTTTTGGAAGGAGGTTCGGAATAGAAGTCAAGTTTAGTTCATCATCTTCCAACTTTTCGTGGATTATAGAATGAAGAACCTTATAAGCACTTGAAGATGTTCCACATTATTTGCACTAGTATGAAGCTACAAGGGTCAACCGATAACCAAATCAAATTAAGTGCATTCCCCTTTTCATTGGCCGATAGAACAAAGGATTGATTACTTTATCTTCCATCGGGGTCAATCAACTCATGGACCGATATGGAAAGAGCTTTTCTTGATAAGTTCTATCCCTCTTCAAGAGTCTCAAGTATTATAAATGAGATTTATGGAGTCCGCCAAGGTCAAAATGAGACTTTCCATGATTATTGGGAGAGGTTCAACAACTTATGCTATAGTTTCCTACAACATCAAATTCTGGAACGACTCCTTATTCAACACTTCTATGAGGGATTGTTACCAATGGAGAGAAGCCTAGTTGATGCCTTAAGTGGTGGAGATGTCTTTAGCAAAACTCCACAACAAACAAGACAACTCTTCAACACCATAACCGCAAACTCCTAACACTTTGGCCCACGCCAAGACATGAAGAGGGAAACACAACAAAAATTCAATGAAGTGGGGACATCAAACCTCGAGTCTCAAATCAAAGATTTAACATCCGTTGTCCAAAAGCTAGCCATGAGAAAAACTCCACAAGTGATGGTTTGTGGAATATATGCAACAATGGGACATCCTACAGATATGTGTCCCATTCTTCAAGAAGATGCGGAACATGTAAATGCTACGGGAGAGTTCCAAAATTTCCACAACAAACCATCTGGCTACCAAAATGCTTACAATTCAAGTTGGAAGCCAAATCCCAATATGAGTTACAATCCAAGACCATTGCCTCAAAATGCATTGGTTAGACCTTCTTATCCACCACAACAACCCCATTACCAACATTCACAACCTCACTATCAACCCAAACCACACCCCCCACATCACCACCAACAACCCCCTCAATCCTAACCAAGTAGCTCTGAAATGTCTCTTGAAGACATTGTAAAATCTCTTGCCACTAGTACCCAACAATTCCAAAAGGAGACAAGGACTAGTATCTCCAACCTTGAAGCACAAATGGGAGATATAGTTACATCTATAAGCAAGTTGGAGTCCTGTGGCAAATTACCATATCAAACCGAAAAGAACCCAAATGTCAATGTGGTGACCTTGAGAAGCGGTAAACAGACCGGAGAGAGTAGTTCAAAGAAGAAGTCAATGGAGAATGATGAAGAAATAGAGATCACTCCCATTGAGGATCCTATTGTCAAGAATGATGCATAATACAGAGTTCCAAAGAAGACTACCCCTCTAGTGACTCCAATAGCCACTCAACCACCATTCCCCTCCCGACTTGCAACCTCAAAGAAGAATGCGGAGGAGAAGGAGATCTTGTACACATTCCGAAAGTTGGAAGTAAACATTCCTTTACTTGATGCAATCAAACAAATCCCTAGATATGCAAAATTTTTTAAAGAAATTTGCTCCAGCAAGAGAAAGTTGAAGGGAAATGAAATGATTTCGATGAACGAAAATGCATCGTCGGTCTTACAAAGAAAACTTCCACCTAAGTGCAAAGATCCGGGAATGTTTATGGTCCCTTGCAAGATAGGGGATGTCACTTTTCGTAGCGCCATGCTCAATCTCGATGCTTCTATTAATGTCATGCCCTATTCGGTGTATGAATCGTTGAATGTCGGACCTTTAAGTGAAACCGGTGTTATAATTTCTCTTGCGGATAAATCAAGTGTTTTTCCTAGAGGTGTCTTAGAAGATGTTTTGGTGCAAGTGAATCAATTGGTCTTCCCAACAGATTTCTATGTGATTGATTTAGAGGAACAAGTTTCCTCCAAATCGGCTCTAATTTTACTTGGGAGACATTTTTTGAAAACGGCTAGAACAAATATTGATGTGTATGCGGGTAGTCTAACAATGGAGTTTGATGGTGAAACAATAAGTTTCAATATTTATGATGCTATGAGATATCCTAGTGATGTTTCATCCTTGTATTTTGTTGATGTTATTAAACCACTAACCTAAGAATTATTTGATTTGTCTAATGGTGATGTATTGGAGATGATCCTAAGCAAGGGGTTTGATTGTAGGAAGTTAGCCGAGCAGTTAAAGCTTTATTCTCTAGATCCGGAAGTTGAGAAGTTGGTCAATACTTTGGAAGTGAAGAAATCCACAAGATTTGATTTCAAGCAAATTGAATTGCCCCCAACTCATACAAAGTTTCCCCATCCCTTGTACAGCCACCAAAATTGGAATTGAAGGTCCTACCTCAACACTTGAAATATGCCTACTTAGGAAAGAATGAAACTCTTCCGGTTATCATTTCAACTCACTTAACCGAATTTGAAGAAGAGTAACTCCTCAAGGTATTAAGGGAGCACAAAGAATCCATGGGTTGGATAATTGCGGATATTAAAGGATTGATCCCCTCCACTTGTATGCATAAGATTTTGATGGAGGATGAATGCAAGCCGAGCCGGGATGCACAAAGAAAATTGAATCTGCCTATAATGGAAGATATGAAGAAAGAAATATTGAAGATTCTTGATGCGGGGATGATCTTTCCAATCTCGGATAGCAAGTGGGTGAGCCCGGTGCAAGTTGTGCAAAAGAAGACGGGAATCACGGTGGTCGAGAACAACAAAGGTATGATGGTCTCCACTCGTGTGCAAAACGGGTGGAGAGTATGTATTGACTACCGCAAACTCAATGCAAGCAAAAGAAAAGACCACTTTCCATTAACTTTCATTGACCAAATGTTAGAAAGGTTGGCTGGGAAGTCTTATTATTGTTGTTTAGACGGGTATTCCGGTTTTCACTAAATCCCGATGGCACCGGAAGACCAAGAAAAGACAACCTTTACATGTCCATTTGGCACTTTTGCATACCGAAGAATGCCATTTGGATTGTGTAATGCCCCGACCACTTTCCAACGTTGTATGGTTAGTATTTTCTCCGAATATGTTGAGAACATAATTAAAGTTTTCATGGATGACTTTACGACATATGGCAACTCCTTTCAAGAATGTTTGACCAATCTCACCAAAATTTTGAAAAGATGCATTGAAACGAATTTGGTTTTAAATTTTGAAAAATGTCATTTTATGGTGAGTCAATGTCTTATTTTGGGTCACATTGTGTCAAAGAAAGGAATTGAGCTAGATAAAGCAAAAATTGAGGTTATTCAAAGCTTACATTACCCGACTTGTGTTCGGGAAGTTAGTTCTTTTTTAGGTCATGTAGGTTTCTACCGAAGATTCATCAAGGATTTTTCAAAGATAACAAGACCAATGTGCCAACTATTGCAAAAATATGTTGATTTCGAGTTCAATGAGGCGTGCAAATAAGATTTTGACAAGCTCAAGGAGTTGCTTACATCCGCCCCCATCATACAAGCACCAACTTGGGATCTCCTATTTGAGATCATGTGTGATGCAAGCAACTATGCTATAGGCGTCGTTTTGGGTCAAAAGAATGGAAGAGCCTCCCATGTGATCTATTATGCATCGAGAACACTATACAGTTCTCAAAGCAACTACTTTACCACGGAGAAGGAGCTATTAGCCATAGTGTTTGCTTTGGAGAAGTTTAGGCAATATCTACTTTGCACCAAAGTTATTGTATATTCGGATCATGCAGCTCTCGAGTACTTGATGACAAAGAAAGATGCAAAGCCAATACTCATCCGATGGATCTTACTATTGCAAGAATTTGATTTGGAGATTCAGGACAAGAGTGGATGCGAAAATCTTGTTGCCGATCATCTAAGTCAGATCACTTCAAATGAAACTCCTCTCCCGTTGCAGGACGGGTTTTTGGATGAGCATCTCTTTTCCCTTACTCAATCTATTCCTTGGTATGCCAACATCGTTAAATTTTTGGTCATGAAAAGGTATCCCGACACATTCACACGTGCTCAAAAAGATAAAGTAAAAAGTGATGCAAAATACTGTGTGTGGGATGAGTCTTATTTGTAGAAACATTGTCCTAATCAAATCATTAGGCGATGTGTGCCCCAACAAGAGCATCGATCAATTTTGCAATTTTGTCATGAATTTTCTTGTGGGGGACACTTCGGACCTAACCAAACCTTGCGAAAAGTTCTTGAGTGTAGACTATTTTGGCCAACCATGTCACGCGATTGTTATCTGATTTGTAAAAATTGTGAACGGTGCCAAAGGACGGGGAATATTTCACAAAGGAATCAAATGCCACAAAATCCGATCCTTGTTTGTGAAGTTTTTGATGTATGGGGGATTGATTTTATGGGCCCATTTCCCGTCTCATTTGGCAATGTTTACATCTTGCTCGTGGTTGACTACGTCTCTAAATGGGTTGAGGCCAAAGCCACAAGATCGAATGATGCCAAAACGGTTATCGAGTTCTTAAAATCTAATATTTTTGTGAGATTTGGTGTGCCTAGGGATTTGATTAGTGATAGAGGGACGCATTCTTGCAACAAGATGATGGAGGCTTTGTTGAGGAAGTACAACGTGACCCACCGTGTCTCTACCGCTTACCACCTCCAAACGAACGGTCAAGCGGATGTTTCAAATCGGGAAGTGAAGTCCATCCTTGATAAAATAGTGAATCCGACAAGAAATGATTAGAGTTTAAGGCTTGATGATGCCTTATGGGCCTACTGGGTCGCTTACAAGACCCTGATAGGCATGTCTCCATTTAGGTTCGTTTTTGGAAAGCCATGTCATCTTCCCGTCGAACTAGAGCACCGTGAATTTTAGGTGGTCAAGCAATGCAACTTCAACATTAATGAAGCGGGAAGACATAGAAAGCTTCAACTTCAAGAGTTAGAAGAATTGAGAAATGACTCTTATGAAAACTCAAGAATTTACAAGGAGAAAACGAAGCTTTTCCATGACAAGTCCATCACCTGGAAGCATTTTGAACTAGGATATAGGGTCTTGCTTTACCAATCACGATTGAAGTTATTTCCGGGCAAGTTAAGATCAAGGTGGATAGGGCCTTTTGTTGTCATAAAAACTTTTGACCATGGAGCGGTAGAAATTCAAAGTGAAGAAACGAGACAAATTTTTAAAGTCAATGGGCACCGTTTGAAGCCATTCTATAAATGTTTCAATGCTAATGCTCCTGAAATCATCCATTTGGATGTCCCGAGGTGTTGAAGCAAGCTAGTCCTCTCGCCAAAGACGCTAAAGAAGGGCATTTTCGGAAAGCATTGTGCTTTCATATCTTTGAATTCAAATAAAGAAGTGTTGAAGATGTTTTGATGTTTATTTTGAAGTTATCTCTGAAGAAAATAAGTTTTCCAAGTGTTTAAGCCTTCAAATACAAGCCAAGAATCCCAGCAAGCTGAAGCGAAACGAAACCGGAGAATACGAACACCACGCGCCCGCGTGGCCCTGTGTCACACCCCCGAACCGAGTAAACGGCGGAAACGTCCGGGGGCGGATGACATCATATACAATATCATAATAGTTGTATAATAGAGATCAAAGCAGTATAAACATTGTATTGATAATTTAATATTTACATTGTATTTGAATCATTGTTTGACTCCAAAAGCATACAACAAAATATAAGACGTAACAATACTAAGCTCCGTCTTCACCAAAACCTGTGTGGGTACCTGTCTACAGATTTCCTGAGAATACAAGTGTTTTGAAAAAGTGTCAACAAATAAGTTGGTGAGTTCATAAGTATTTTATATGAGAAATGTATATCTTTGTTCCTTGAAAATGATAGTGTGTTCTTTCAGAAAATCCAATATTTTCTTTTAAATGTAATGTAGTCTTAATTGTTCCAAGACCAAAATGTATAAGTATTGTTGTACTTTGTAGTAGTATAGTGTAGTTTTATATCTTTATAAAACTATTTAAATTCATGTTTCCAGAAATGTAAATTGTATTGTACTGGAAAATAATGTACTGTGGTTGTATTTGTGTAAAACCCTTTGAATGTATGTACCCAGAAATGTAATTTGTATTGTACTAGAAAATGATGTAATGTAGTTGTATCTAAATAAAACTACTTGAAGACATGTATGTATTCGTAAACCAAACGTATTATTAATACCCCCTTGTGAGTTATTATAACCATACTTAGCGACTGTTGGCCTGTTACGACGTTCTTCAGGTGTCGGAATGTTACCGCATTTGTCACCCCAGACCCGCCGGTCCAACTGTAGCTAACAGTTTAGGTGTGGGATTGTTAGTTCCATGTAGATCTATACACAATTGTCACGCTCTCACTCCAGGATACTCTGGTTATAAAAACATGACTTTTGTTGGTACTTAGGTAAGTACTTGAAGACATGTCTCACAAATCCATATTAATTGTTTACGTGTAGTATGATGAAAGTTCATTTCTCTTGTAAATGTATGTATCACTCGTTTACATGTTATAAAATAATTATGCTTTTAAATAATTTTTTTTCGTATTGTATCCTGACTTGGTAAAATAGAGTGTATGTCCCATAAACTATACCTATTATAGTTTATAAAAATGTTTCGTTGAAGTAGTGAACCCTTTGTATACTATTATCAAATTTGCCATGATAATAAAATGAAATGAAATAATAGTTATATATGTTCGTTTATATAATTATACCCCCTTTTGCTCGACATGTTACAAAATGGTTAAAGTTTTATCGTAATCAAATTTGTACCCATATGTATATTTGTATCTTATAAAAATATAAATGTAACAGTTTGCATATTAACACAATTTTTCTTGTGTTATACTTGTATCCCCCCCACTAAAACATATAAAAATCGTGAAAACTGTAGGGTATGAACTCACCTCGGGTGTGTTCGTGGCTGGCTTGCGAAATGATAGGAATGTTCTTCAAGCTAGAACACGTGAATATAGTTGTATCCTAATATGTTTTAAACATATAATAACATATGTAAATTAGATAAACTAATATTTAAAGTGTTAAATAACACTAACTTTTGTAAGAATACTTACAATATTTCTAAGAATCCACTTGAAGTATTTGGTTTCCTGAGATTTGTTTGAAGGTGTACTGGGTTTATGTGTTGAAGATTTGAAGATTTTATGAAGATGGTTTGAAGATCATAAGGAGTTCTTATGAACTTTGAGAGAAAATACGTAACTTTGCATGTGAAAATGAGAGAAATGGGATGTGGATTTCGGTTTACCTATTTATATATGGGATAAAATAGGATGTGACATTACCTTGAAATGTGTAATTTATCATCTAGATTAGTGTGCCACCGTCTAGAAATGGTGTTCTCGGCTTATCCTCCAAACCGAGAACGATGATCTCGGTTAAAAGGTCCAACCGAGATTTCTTTGATTTCGGTCATAAAGTGCAACCGAGATCTCTTTGATTTCGGTCTAAATGAGGTTCTCGGTCCATAGGTGGGTCCTCGGATAAGGATTCTCGGCCTCGCATGATTTCGGCAAAGAAGGGTTTTTGGCGTAGAATGGAATTTGATTCCCAAAACCGAAAACTCTAAATTAAGGATCAGTTTTATATTTTATGCTTTATGAATAAATAAATTGACTTTTATTTGATGTGTTTGACTTTCATTGACTTGCTTTGACTTTTGTTGGCTCGAAATAATCGATTTTTACATTATTCCCCCGTTAGAGGGAATTTCGTCCCGAAATTATTTCTTGAGTGGGTACTCATGAACTAGGGAAGAGATGCAAGTATTTTTGTTTCATTTGGTCTTCCCGTTCCTAAGTGAATTTAGATCCTCGCTTGGCGTTCCAGCGGACCTTCACTATTGGTATACGGCTTTGTTTCGTTCTCTTGATTTCCCTGTCCATGATTTCTCTGTCCGTGATTTCCATAGGTTCTTCTACGAAGTGTAGACTCTCGTTTATCTCGATTTCATCGAGTGGGATTACAAAAGTCTCGTCGGACAGACACTTCTTTAGATTGGACACGTGGAAGGTCTGGTGTATGTTACTGATTTCTTGCGGTAGCTTGAGTTTGTAAGCCACCGGGCCGATTCTAGCAAGAATCTCGAATGACCCGATATACCTTGGATTTAGTTTTACATGTTTTCCGAAACGTATCATTCCTTTCCAGGGTGAGACCTTAAATAGGACGCGTTCACCAACCTGAAACTCTAAGGGCTTTCATTGTTTATCTGCGTAACTCTTTTGTCGGTCCCTAGATGCTTTCAGTCGTTCCCGAATTCAGACGATCTTCTCTGTTGTTTCTCGTATGATCTCGGGGCCGGTGAGAGTGCTGTCAAGAGCTTGTTCTTTTGCTAGTTGCGTGTTACCCACTTCAGCCCAACACAAAGGGGATCTGCACTTGCGGCCATAGAGGGCTTCAAACGGAGCAACTTTGATGCTAGTGTGATAGCTATTGTTGTATGAAAATTCGACGAGTTGTAAATGGGTATCCCAAGCTTTACCAAAGTCTATCACACAAGCGCTCAACATGTGTTCCAGCGTCAGAATTGTTCTCTCGCTCTACCAATCAGTTTGGGGATGGTACGCTGTACTCATGTCGGGTTTGGTTCCCAAGGACTTTTGTAGTGATTGCCAAAACTGTGAGGTAAATCTACTATCTCTGTCAGAGATAATGGAGATTAGCACACCATGCAATCATACGATCTCTTTAATGTACGCCCTGGTCATCTTCTCCATCTTGTCGGATTATTTTATTGGCAGGAAGTGTGCGGATTTGGTTAATCTGTCAACGATTACCCAAATGGTGTCATGACCACCCGTTGTCTTGGGCAACTTGGTTATAAAATCCATGGTTATCCGCTCCCACTTCCACTCGGGTATTTCTGGTTGTTGTAATAAACCCGAAGGCTTCTGGTATTCTACCTTGACCTTGGCGCAAGTCAGGAACTTGCCCACATAGGTAGCAATTTCTGCTTTCATGTTTGGCCACCAATAAAATTTCTTGAGGTCCAGGTACATCTTGTGTCAACCGGGATGAACGGAGTATCTGGTCTTGTGTGTTTCGTTCATGACAACGTCTCTGTACCCACCGAACTTCGGTGTCCCGATTCGATGCATGAGGTAACAAACTCTATCACTCTTAATTTCCAAGTTTTTATCCATTCCTCTTAAGGCTTCACCTGCCACATTCTCGGGTTTCAAGGCTTCCAATTGAGCCTCTTTGATCTACGTAGACAAGTGTGAATGGATAGTCATGGTTAATGACTTTACTCGGCGTCCCGAGTACTCCTTTCGACTAAGGGCATCTGCTACTACATTGGCTTCACCTGGATGATAGCGAAACTCGCATTCGTAATCATTTAGTAGTTCTACCCATCGTCGTTGCCTCATGTTGAGTTCTTTTTGATCGAAGATGTGCTGGAGGCTCTTATGATCCGTGAAGATTGTGCACTTCGTACCATAAAGGTAGTGTCTCCAAATCTTCAAAGCAAATACTACTGCTCCCAGTTCGAGGTCGTGCGTGGTATAGTTGACCTCGTGATTCTTAAGCTGTCTCGAGGCATAGGATATGACCTTTCCTCGTTGCATAAGAACGCAGCCTAGCCCTTGCTTGGACGCATTGCAGTAAACTACAAAATCTTCCGTCCCTTCTGGGAGAGACAAGATCGGGGCGCTGCATAGGGCTCGCTTTAATGTTTGGAAAGCAGTTTCTTGTTTCTCCTCCCAGTTGAAGGTTACACCCTTCTGAGTCAAGGTGGTGAGTGGTTTTGCGATCTTGGAGAAGTTTTGAATGAACCTCCTATAGTAGCCAACGAGGCCTAATAATTGACAAATTTCAGTTGGAGTTCTTGGCGTCACCCTGTTTTCGATTGCTTTGATTTTGGAAGGATCTACGTGTATCCCTTCCTCGCTGACCACGTGACCTAGGAAATCCACCCTTCGTATCCATAATTCGCATTTCGAGAACTTCACATACAACTTCTCCACCCTTAATGTTTCCAAGACTTGTCGTAGGTGTTGATTGTATTCTTCCTTACTTTGGGAGTAGACTAATATGTCGTCGATGAAAAATATTACGAATTTGTCTAAGTAAGGTCGGCATACACGGTCATCGATTCGAGGTAGAGGTATCCTGATGGTATCCTGATCTTAGGTCTATTTTTGAGAAGTAACTTGCTCCTTGAAATTTATCGAAGAGGTCATCGATTCGAGGTAGAGGGTATCGGTTTTTGATGGTGAGTTTATTTAGTTCCCGGTAGTCTATGCGCATGCGGAATGATCCATCCTCTTTCTTCACGAACAAGACCGGTGCTCCCCAAGGAGAGAAGCTTGGTCTGATGAATCCTTTGCTTAGCAGTTTGTTCAGTTGGCTAGACAGTTCCTGCATTTCTGCCGGTGCTAAACGATATGGGGATTTGGATACGGGGGTAGCTCCGGGAATCAAGTCGATTCTGAATTCGACTTGGCGTTCGGGTGGTGTAACACCATAAATTTTCAAATTCATTTTTAAATCACTTAAATACTCAATGTCACATGTTCTCAAAACCACAATGTATCAATGTCAAAACACGAGTCAACAAAACAACTGATAATATCCCAGAATCCACAACATAATCTGCGACAAGTGTGTACAATCAAGCCAGCGCCTTCCCGCAATCCTGGGAAGTACCTGAAACACATATCACACAACACTGTAAGCACAAAGCCTAGTGAGTACCCCAAAATACCATAAACACAAATAATAAGCCTATCATGGCTATAGCTCGGCATGGACCCTCCGATCATGCGTCTCGGTGAGGACCCTCCGGTCTCACGGCTCAGTGTGGACCCTCTGGTCATGTGTCTCAGTGAAGATCCTCCGGTCTTCATAGATCGGGTCGGATCCACCAGTCCTGTATCTCAGTGAGGACCCTCCGGTCTCACAACTCGGTTTGGACCCTCCGGTCCTAATCAGTAAGGCACAAAATAATATTGCATATATCACAAAGACAAGATGCATAATATCACATAACTCAATATAAACACATAGGACCCTCTGGTCGATAACTCAAATAAGACCATTCGGTCACATAGTATTACCACTCAGGTAAGTATAGTGAGAAGACTCATCTCGTAAGTAAGCAAGTAGATCTAGTACCCCACGAACAGTCTAGAATCCGCCTACATAACATAATTATCTCTAATAAGAAATTTGTAATAACCACTAGAGATGCTAAGCTAACTCCTCTACTAGATCTCAAAAAGGGTGAAAAGACCATTTTACCCTCCATGGTCTCCAAAGCCCACAATTGACCAAACCCTAAAAGTCAACGAAAGTCAACACTTGAGTCAACAGTCCATGTTGACCGAACTCGGCGAGTGCACCTATGTGACTCGTCGAGCTCCCCCTGTCCTCAAAAAATCGGGAAAACTCCAATTCAACTCGCCGAGTTGTCTCACAAACTTGCCAAGTTGTAGCACGTTCAGACTATCGGGGAAACCCTTGATGACTCGTCGAGTTGGCTCATGTACTCGTCGAGTCCCTCTAGACCAATTCTCATTTCGACGATTCTATGCAGAAATAATGTCCCAAAATCTAGATCTAGCCTCCCAAGGCTGAAATTCCACGTAAAGCTGCAAGATTTACGTCCATGCATGGCATCTAGGGATCAAAATGCCATAATAAGCTCTATATGGGGTCTAATGCATAAAAGCTTGTATCTAGCTAGATAAATCTTGGATCTTTGGACTCAAGGGACCTCCTTCAGTCCAGATTTGATGTCTCAACTTCATGTCATGCTCAAATGACTCAATACCCAAAAGACGGATGGGAGAAAGCCCTTAAACTCCCTAGAAAGAGATCTATCAAAGAAATGATCAAGGTGGTAGCTTTTTACCTCCAAACTGATGCTAGCACAGAAAAACTCTTGATCCAAAGGCCTCTTCTCGTTCCAAGCCTTGATGCTCTTCACTCCCCTTCCAAATGTGCACTAGAACACTCAAAGTTAGATTCTCATTCTCTCACAAACGAATACACTCGATTAAGGTTTCTCACAGAGTAGAAGGGTGATAAGGGAGGCGGAAATGAAGGCTTAAGGTCCTTTAAATAGGAAAAAAACCTTGAAAATTAGGGTTTTCTCACTCAGCACCTACTCGTCGAGTTGGGGTCCTCCAACTCTTCGAGTAGATTCTAAAAATCACACAACCATTAACTCCCCTACTCGGAGAGTTGGGGCATCCAACTCGTCGAGTTGCTCTGGAATATGAATAAAATTTAATTAAATATTATACCTGGGAGTCGGGATGTTACAGGTGGTACTCCTGGGAGATCTTCGGGTAATATGTCGTGGAAGTTACAAACTTCAGGGATATATTTGATGTTTTTCACTTCCTGTTTCTTATCCACTACTTGGGCTAAGAAGGTGTAGTATTCCTTGCGAAGATACTTTTGAGCCTTGACACAGGAAATAATTTGTAGGTTCGTGTCGGGTTTGTAGCCATAAATGACGAGGGTTTCGTTACTTGGCAGATTAAGGCAAATGGCTTTTTCATAACATAGGATATCGGCATGGTGAGGACTTAACCAATCCATGCCAATGATGACGTCGAAACTTTTTATTGTGACCGACATTAGGTCGATTTGGAAAGAGTAGCTATTTAGAGTGAGAGTACATCCTATGTATATTTCGTTAGTGTTTTCTGCCTTACCGTTTGCCATTTCAATGGTGAATGTGTCTTTTAGTGATTGAGGATTTTGTTTAAGTAAGTGTTTAAATTTATGGCTCCCGAAGCTTTTCTCCGCACCACTATCGAAAAGTATGCATGCATATGAATTGTTGAGGAGGAACGTACCGGTAACCACGGTAGGATCATTCACGGCCTCATCGTGCCCCATTGTTAGAACTCTGCCCATACTTCCGACATTCCTTGCTTTTGGGCAATCCCTCTTGAAATGCCCTGTTTCACCACATCCATAACAAGCCTGGATCACTCCGGCGTTAGTGGTTTGAGTGGTTTTTTGTGCCGGAGTCCTACAGAAACGGGCTGTGTGCCCCTTCCTGTTGTAATTTTTGCAGTACATTTCTCGACAGGCCCCGGTGTGATGAAAGTTACACTTGTTACACTTTGGGAGGGTTACAACATATGGTTTGGTGGATGCTGGAGCAGCAGGAACAGTAGCAACGTGAATTGTCACAGTTTGTTGCTTCTTTGTGGGCTCTTGTGACGACTGGCCCTTCATTTATTCCAAAACTTCTTTTTGTTGCCACTTTCTTTGGGTTGTTCGGGAATGGCTGTCATGAAGCCCTGGCGGACTCCATGATCCACAAGTGTTTGTGTCAGGCGCTTGGCACTGTCAAAAGTAAGTGGGTTCGCAGATATCACATTTCCTTGAATCTGGGGAGATAGTCCCTAGATGTATCACTCTACCTTTTTACTCTCCGGGGTGACCATCCCGGGACATAGTACTGCTAGATCGCTAAATCTGGCAGTGTAGGCTGCAATGTCAGAGTCCTTCATCGTCAGGTTCCAGAGCTCTTGCTCTAGCTTTTGCACCTCTCCCCTCGGGCAGTATTCTGCTAGCATCAGAATTTTTAAGTCTTCCCAGCTCATGGCGTTGGCTACTGGGAGAGTGAATGATTTGACATAACCGTTCCACCATGAGAGGGCTCTATCCATTAATGTGCATGCTGTGAATTTGACTTTGCTTCCCTCTGGGCATGCACATATTTCGAACACTGATTCTGTCTTTTCGAACTAGCGTGTTAGAGCAATGAAACCTCTGGTGACGTCGAAAGACTTTGGTTTGCAATTGGAGAATTCTTTGTAGGAACATTCCCTCGGATGTCCCTAGCTGTCTCCATGGCTAGTGTTAGTAGTACCGCCTCCCGAACCACTGGACCATTGGTGCTGATTTGCGCCATGGTGGCTACCACAGCTGCTGTTACTGCAGCTTGGAAGACTGCAATGTCCATCTGTGGAGGTGGTGGTGGTGGTGGTGGAGTTGGTGGTGTGTTGTTGAAACGCCTGATAGATTTACATGGTAGCATCTTTCTGCCATAAGGTTTAAAGATGTTTTCAAATTAGAACATCTTAACTATAGGTCTATTTATGTCGACTGTATATAAGATTAACAGTATGAAAGACACATAAATAGCGTACTTGTATAGTCTTATAGTATCATAAAATCCTCTTATAGTATTTTAAACTTTATGTTTGGTTCTAGAGTTTCTTTGTATGAAGTGTTGGTAAGTTTTAGACTTGTTGTTCACCACGACTATTCCCAAACACATGTTGGTCGTACCTCAAATAAATATAGTTGATCAGGCTATATTTATCCCAGATATGATTACATAACTATTTAGGCTTAACCGCAACGTCCAACTTATCTAAATACTTTTATATAGTTCTTACAATGATATTGTTTCTGGTATGTATGCATGTATGTATACTTTTATAAAAATACTTATATTTTAAAAGTATACTTTTAGTCAGAGCGCTTTAGCCCCATTGTGTTTATAGTTGTATATCTTATATGGTTTGATATACTTAGTTCACTATAAACAATGCTCTGATACCAATCTGTCACACCCCGAACCGAGTAAACGGCGGAAACGTCCGGGGGCGGATGACGTCATGTACAGTATCATAACAATTGTATAATAGAGATCAAAGCATTACAAACATTGTATTGATAATTTAATATTTACATTGTATTTGAATCATTGTTTGACTCCAAAAGCATACAACAAAATATAAGACGTAACAATACTAAGCTCCGTCTTCACCAAAACCTGTGTGGGTACCTGTCTACTGATTTCCTGAGAATACAAGTGATTTTGAAATTGAAACATCCCAATTTTCAAGCCCATTTTTTTTTATTTTTAATTAAGTAATTCTCAACATAGTTTACCAAAACATTTCCCATGCCATATCATTTGCAAACAAGAATATAACAATGTGTCTGAAAATCATAATGTCAAAGTAAAATCAATCAGAGTACAATCCCAAAAAACTCCATGCGGAAATCATGTGTGTGTGTGATGCGCTGCTACACTGCCGGCTCCTTCCCCTTAGACAAAGAGGTACCTGAAACCAAAACTAAAACTGTAAGCACAAAGCTTAGTGAGTTCCCCCATCATACCACATACCATACATACATATCGCATACATACTGCCGGGCAATTCTGGGGTGCCCGACCTACCCAGTACGACCATTCTGGGGTGCCGACCTACCCGTGTCAAGCCATTCTGGGGTGCTGACCTACCCATGTCAAGCCATTCTGGGGTGCTGACCTACCCTTCGGTCCTACCAACCGAACCTCGGGGACTATTCCACCCCTACTGCTACTATCACATATATCATAACGTAAACATACTGTCAGACGTTTCTGGGGTGTCCGACCTACCCTTCGGTCCTAACAACCGAACTTGGGGACTATTCCCTCCCTACTACCACTATCACATATAAAATATCATGCCAACATATAAACATATCATCACATACTGTCAGACATATCTGGGGTGTCTGACCTACCCTCCGGTCCTAACAACCGAACTCTACTACTGTCACATATAACATATCATGCCAGCATATAACATATCAGGTAGTAGCAAACCTAGATGATATCACAAAGACGATAATCTAACATACAATTCCTACTGGTGGGCCGGCATTGTGGCTGTAGACCCACAACTACTGGAAGGTAACTCACCTCGAAGGAGTAGCTGCTGATAATCTGTGCGGTAAATCTCTGTCTGCTGCTGCTCCGGAAATCCTCTGGCTATAATCCCCACAAAACACTTAATCAGAGTCTGATATCTATTCTTAGGGTAAAATGACCATTTACCCCTGACCAAGTCCAAGTCAAAGTCAAAGTCAAAGTCAACTTCCAGTTGACCCGACTTGCCGAGTTGGGCCGCCAACTCGTCGAGTCCCTATCTCTTCAACTTTCCCCCATCCACGTCTCTACTCGTCGAGTTTAGCAACGACTCGACGAGTTCTCCTTCTAACACAACCTCGGATGAACCCTCATCCGACTCCCCGAGCGGTATGAACACTCGTCGAGTCCATCTTCATCCTATAAACACGTCATGTCCTCGACTCGCCGAGTTGTATGAACAACTCATCGAGTTCATCTTCAAGAGTTAGGAGATTGCCTTGGACTCGCCGAGTCGGCTCATGCACTCGCCGAGTCCTATGAACTCTAGGACTAAGGCTTATCCCAATACGTTTGGGTCACTCCCCTGGACCCTCTAAAACCTTTCTTTCACTCAACTGGGTCTCTTGAACCATAACAGAAAAAGGGAAGTCAAGCCTCGGACTCGCCGAGTCCCAAGAACGACTCGCCGAGTCGATACAGTCCCAAGTCTATTCCTTCGATTTCTGGTGTACAACTTTTTCCCAAAAGATAGATCTAGGCCCCTAAACTCGATCTAGCACGTAAAGTCACGAACTTTACGTGCATGCATGGGACTTTGAGCCAAAAAGGCTCTAAGGAGGCTCTTAAGTTGCATGGGGGCTTCCATGGGTGCAAAAGCAGCCCTTTTCTGCCTTGTAACTCTTCCATGGACCTAGATCCGAAGCCTCAACCCCCAACCATGCTTGCAATCATGGTTGGTTACCAAGAATGGCTTATAAAAGCCCTAAATCTCCCCAAAAAGGGATCTAGCAAATGAACAAGCAAGGTATCGACTTTATACCTTATAAGAACTGCAAATGATGTACCAAACTCGAATCCTTCAGTCTCCTCTTGATCCTTCTATGCTCTTCCTTCTTCCTTGTAGTCAAAACCCACAAAAATCACTCAAAAGCCTTAGATCTTGCACCAAAACACTTAGGGTTTGCTATGGAGGGTTTTTGGGAGCAATGGGGACGAGTGGTGGTTGAAAGAGATGATTAAATAGGGCGCAAACCCTCAGATTAGGGTTTTTGTCCAGCCAGAGCCTACTCGTCGAGTCCAGGACCCGACTCAACGAGTTCCATACTTAAATCCCGCGTCTCATCCCGCTTCTACTCGGCGAGTTGGGCCTTCAACTCGCCGAGTCCCAGGCCAAAAATGCAAAATTACTTAAATAAAATACATACCACGAACCAGGTGCTACAGAAATAGTGTCAACAAATAAGTTGGTGAGTTCATAAGTATTTTATATGAGAAATGTATGTCTTTGTTCCTTGAGAATGATAGTGTGTTTTTCAGAAAATCCAATATTTTCTTTTAAATGTAATGTAGTCTTAATTGTTCCAAGACCAAAATGTATAAGTATTGTTGTACTTTGTAGTAGTATAGTGTAGTTTTATATCTTTATAAAACTATTTAAATGCATGTTTCCAGAAATGTAAACTGTATTGTACTGGAAAATAATGTACTGTGGTTGTATATGTGTAAAACCCTTTGAATGTATGTACCCAGAAATGTAATTTGTATTGTACTAGAAAATGATGTAATGTAGTTGTATCTAAATAAAAATACTTGAAGACATGTATGTATTCGTAAACCAAACGTATTATTAATACCCCTTGTGAGTTATTATAACCATACTTAGCGACTGTTGGCCTGTTACGATGTTCTTCAGGTGTCAGAATGTTATGACATTTGTCACCCCAGACCTGCCGGTCCAGCGGTAGCTAACAGTTTAGGTTCGGGATTATCAATCCCGTATAGATCTATACACAATTGTCACGCTCTCCCTCCAGGAGACTCTGATTATTAAAAACATGACTTTTGTTGGTACTTAGGTAAGTACTTGAAGACATGTGTCACAAAGCCATATTGACTGTTTACGTGTAGTATGATGAAAGTTCTTTTTTGTTGTAAATGTATGTATCACTCGTTTACATGTTATAAAATAATTATGCTTTTAAATAATTATTTTTCGTATTGTATTCCGACTTGGTAAAATAGAGTGTATATCGCATAAACTATACCTATTATAGTTTATAAAAATGTTTCGTTGAAGTAGTGAACCCTTTGTATACTATTATAAAATTTGCCATGATAATAAAATGAAATAAAATAATAATTATATATGTTCGTTTATATAATTATACCCCCTTTTGCTCGACATGTTACAAAAGGGTCAACGTTTTATCGTAATCAAATTTGTACCCATATGTACATTTATATTTTATAAAATTATAAATGTAACAGTTTGCATATTAACACAAATTTTCTTGTGTTATACTTATATTCCCCCCTAAAACATATAAAAATCGTGAAAACTGTAGGGTATGAACTCACCTCGGGTGTGTTCTTGGCTAGCTTGCGAAATGATAGGAATGTTCTTCAGGTTAGAACATGTGAATATAGTCGTATCCTAATTTGTTTTAAACAGATAATAACATATGTAAATTAGATAAACTAATATTTAAAGTGTTAAATAACACTAACTTTTGTAAGAATACTTACAATATTCCTAAGAATCCACTTGAAGTATTTGGTTTCCTGAGATTTGTTTGAAGGTGTTCTGGGTTTATGTGTTGAAGATTTAAAACGAGACAAATTTTTAAAGTCAATAGGCACCGTTTGAAGCCATTCTATAAATGTTTCAATGCTAATGCTCCTGAAATCATCCATTTGGATGCCCCGAGGTGTTGAAGCAAGCTAGTCCTCTCGCCAAAGACGCTAAAGAAGGGCATTTTCGGAAAGCATTGTGCTTTCATATCTTTGAATTCAAATAAAGAAGTGTTGAAGATGTTTTGATGTTTATTTTGAAGTTATCTCTAAAGAAAATAAGTTTTCCAAGTGTTTAAGCCTTCAAATACAAGCCAAGAATCCCAGCAAGCTGAAGCGAAACGAAATCGGAGACTACGAACACCACGCGCCCGCGTGGCCCTGTGTCACACCCCCGAACCGAGTAAACGGCGGAAACGTCCGGGAGCGGATGACATCATATACAATATCATAATAGTTGTATAATAGAGATCAAAGCAGTATAAACATTGTATTGATAATTTAATATTTACATTGTATTTGAATCATTGTTTGACTCCAAAAGCATACAACAAAATATAAGACGTAACAATACTAAGCTCCGTCTTCACCAAAACCTGTGTGGGTACCTGTCTACAGATTTCCTGAGAATACAAGTGTTTTGAAAAAGTGTCAACAAATAAGTTGGTGAGTTCATAAGTATTTTATATGAGAAATGTATGTCTTTGTTCCTTGAAAATGATAGTGTGTTCTTTCAGAAAATCCAATATTTTCCTTTAAATGTAATGTAGTCTTAATTGTTCCAAGACCAAAATGTATAAGTATTGTTGTACTTTGTAGTAGTATAGTGTAGTTTTATATCTTTATAAAACTATTTAAATTCATGTTTCCATAAATGTAAATTGTATTGTACTGGAAAATAATGTACTGTGGTTGTATTTGTGTAAAACCCTTTGAATGTATGTACCCAGAAATGTAATTTGTATTGTACTAGAAAATGATGTAATGTAGTTGTATCTAAATAAAACTACTTGAAGACATGTATGTATTCGTAAACCAAACGTATTATTAATACCCCTTGTGAGTTATTATAACCATACTTAGCGACTGTTGGCCTGTTACGACGTTCTTCAGGTGTCGGAATGTTACCGCATTTGTCACCCCAGACCCGCCGGTCCAACTGTAGCTAACAGTTTAGGTGCGGGATTGTTAGTTCCATGTAGATCTATACACAATTGTCACGCTCTCACTCCAGGATACTCTGGTTATAAAAACAGGACTTTTGTTGGTACTTAGGTAAGTACTTGAAGACATGTCTCACAAATCCATATTAATTGTTTACGTGTAGTATGATGAAAGTTCATTTTTCTTGTAAATGTATGTATCACTCGTTTACATGTTATAAAATAATTATGCTTTTAAATAATTTTTTTTCGTATTGTATCCTGACTTGGTAAAATAGAGTGTATGTCCCATAAACTATACCTATTATAGTTTATAAAAATGTTTCGTTGAAGTAGTGAACCCTTTGTATACTATTATCAAATTTGCCATGATAATAAAATGAAATGAAATAATAGTTATATATGTTCGTTTATATAATTATACCCCCTTTTGCTCGACATGTTACAAAATGGTTAAAGTTTTATCGTAATCAAATTTGTACCCATATGTATATTTGTATCTTATAAAAATATAAATGTAACAGTTTGCATATTAACACAATTTTTCTTGTGTTATACTTGTATTCCCCCCACTAAAACATATAAAAATCGTGAAAACTGTAGGGTATGAACTCACCTCTGGTGTGTTCGTGGCTGGCTTGCGAAATGATAGGAATGTTCTTCAAGCTAGAACACGTGAATATAGTTGTATCCTAATATGTTTTAAACATATAATAACATATGTAAATTAGATAAACTAATTTTTAAAGTGTTAAATAACACTAACTTTTGTAAGAATACTTACAATATTTCTAAGAATCCACTTGAAGTATTTGGTTTCCTGAGATTTGTTTGAAGGTGTTCTGGGTTTATGTGTTGAAGATTTGAAGATTTTATGAAGATGGTTTGAAGATCATAAGGAGTTCTTATGAACTTTGAGAGAAAATACGTAACTTTGCATGTGAAAATGAGAGAAATGGGATGTGGATTTCGGTTTACCTATTTATATATGGGATAAAATAGGATGTGACATTACCTTGAAATGTGTAATTTATCATCTAGATTAGTGTGCCACCGTCTAGAAATGGTGTTCTCGGCTTATCCTCCAAACCGAGAACGATGATCTCGGTTAAAAGGTCCAACCGAGATTTCTTTGATTTCGGTCATAAAGTGCAACCGAGATCTCTTTGATTTCAGTCTAAATGAGGTTCTCGGTCCATAGGTGGGTCCTCGGATAAGGATTCTCGGGCTCGCATGATTTCGGCCAAGAAGGGTTTCGGCCTAAAATGGAATTTGATTCCCAAAACCGAAAACTCTAAATTAAGGCTCAGTTTTATATTTTATGCTTTATGTATAAATAAATTGACTTTTAATTTGACGTGTTTGACTTTCATTGACTTGCTTTGATTTTTGTTGACCCGAAATAACCGATTGTTACATCCTGCGCGACCCACCTGCGCAACCACCTTGCGCGGCTGCGTGCCTCAGCGCGGGTACACCTGAACGTTTGGAACGAGTTCGAGTTGAAAATTTCTACTGGGAATGATGCGCGGCCGCATGCCCTCCAAGCGCGACCCGCGCAGATGTTGGATGACCAAGACCATTTTCATTGACCAGCTTTGAATTTTGTTGACCAGGGAGTTGACCAACATTGATCGGGTGTTGACCGCACTTGACCATAGATCAAACACTTCAGCCACTCATCTTCTTCATTAAAGCCTACACAAACTCCACCATTTTCTCTCAAACACTCAAGAACACAAACACCCACCTCTCACAAAAATTTGATTTCCCGGATTTCTACCGGTCGGAGTCCCGCGAGACCACCGCCATTCTTCACCATTTTTCCTCCTCTACAGACCCCGCCCAAAATTTCCTCCGATCCATCGCTGGAATTAGGGGCGCCACCACCTCCATGTCGCCACTTTCCGACCATTCTCCGGCCAACTCCGACCACCTCTCGCAATTTCGATACCACCAAAGTGTTTCTTTTTCCAAGCTCTATACATCTAACCGAACAAAACCTCAAAATCTCACCAAAAATTTTGCCAGAAACTTTGAGCCACCACGAGCCGCTGTCGGATTTTTCGCATAAATCAAGTTGAAAATATTGTTTTATTGAACAAGTCTTGCATTCTGGCACCCATGAACAACCACAAAGCTTGGGGTGCATAGTAGCGGGTTTCGGGTTCAATTTTAATTTTTGGGAAAAAACGATTGAATCATGTATCTTTTTTCCTTGGCAATCATTACATTGCATTGCTCTAATACAATAATTGCAACCAATTATGCTTTGAAAATTGCCTAGGATCATTAGTTATTGCCCGAATTATTTAGAAAATTTGGTTTAAGAATGGTTGAAATTGGTCAATTTGCTTGGAAATTTGATTAAAAGTGTTTAAACTTTGGTTGGGATTTGTTCATTTTAACTAGAATTGTTGCCGAATTTTTGTTGGAATTGTCAAATGAAACCGAGTGGTGTTGTTTAAAACTGTTTTGAATTGTCAAAAAGTTGGGTGCAATTGTTTATTGGAATTTTTGTGTTCGGTTTAAATATACTTGTATTATTTTAAGAGGGGTGAGGGAGGGATTACATTGGTGGATTGTTTTTGTTATTGTAGGTCTTGAAAATGGGAAAAATTACAACTCGGGCACGCTCCCATGGATCATCCGTTGATCCTAATCCGCAAAAGGATGTCGCCGGTACATCACGTAAAGCAGTCGGTAAATGAAAAAAGGGAGGAGAAGAGGGAAGCGGTCCTTCCCTCACAAAGGCGGAAATCAAAACATATCGATCTAATATCCACGGACGCTCAATCTGACCCACAAAGTTTTACCACGCAGAGTCAATGACTACGCTTGGGGTACATATCAGTGTGGAAACAATGTTTCGAAGTATTGGTTGGGGTGATTTTCTTAATCTCTGCGACAGGACCTACGAAGAGCCCACACTAGAATTCTTGTCCGCTTTCGCCGCTGATAATGGATCCGAAGTCCTTACTTTCTAGTTACAGGGTCAAAGCCATCAGCTCTCATACGATCAACTGAATTCTATCATGGGAGTCGATCCTACGAACAAAATGACCTTCCGTTCCCATGCGTACATAAGCTTCATGCGTTCTCCTAATGCACATTTCTGGTGACAAATAACCGGACTCGACACGTTCAACCCGAGCCGCCAGAGAGCCAAACACATTGTCCATCCTTGTTGGCGAATTACACACCGAATTCTCACTACCAACATTTTCGCTCGTCTTAAGCCAGGTAAAATAAATAGATGCGAGCTCTTTTTTCTCGATTGTATGTCACAGGTTGGTCAACCTGATTTCTCCACATTTTCCTCGATAAATGCGAGGCCATCCGTCAGCCCACCACATGAGAGATTCATATCGGTGGGCTTATTACCATCATAGGTCGAACCGTCGGGGCAATGGCTCATACAATTTGCTTGACGGTGACAAGCATTCGATTTATATCCTCCCCAGTTGGGTTGGTGCTTCATTCGAGCCGGATGACCCCGACACTTGGCTTCCTCCGGATCAGTTGACTCCAAAAGGTGTGCTACTCGACTCTGAGGACGAGGAGCAGGAGAACGAAGAAGATGACGACGAGATGCCCGAGGCTGAAGACCATTTTGACCAGCCTCCGGTGCAGCAACCGATGTGTCAGTATGACCACTTCCAGGCCACTCCACAACATTTTGACCAACTTCAGTATCAGCCGCAGCAGCAGGGGGGACACCAAATCCCATCATATTTCCCCCTACATTCTTTGACCAGTTTGCCATAATGTTCTCTACTGTTCAACGCATCGACAGTCAAACGCAGACGAACACCCAAGCCATCCAAGATGTGGCAACACGCGTTAGTCGACTGGAGCAATCCTTCCCATCCACTTCCCGTCAGGTCCAGGACATGTGGGACTACCACCACCGTTACGAACACTTTCCACCTCCCGGTCCTCCGATTTAGGTCATTTCTGCCCTTACCTTAAGCATTGAGAACAATGCTTGTTCTTAAGCTTAGGGTGGGGTATTTCCTTGTACTTTTTCATGCATTTTTTTTAGTTAGGTTGCATTTTATATTAGTTTTTAAGATAATTTGCATTCATTTATTTATTATTATTCTATAAAATTCCAAAAAGATTTTATTTTCTTCTTTTCTACTTTTTATTTTTGCATAACATTTAGCTTAGGGCATTAACATTCATGCATTTTTGTTGTCTGTTTATTCTCACCCCTTGGTTGCCATGGAACAGGTTCATAGTTATTGTTTCATTATTGGTTAATGATCTTGTTGCTATCTCACACATCGAACCAGACCATTAGGCTGCAGTTCAGGACTTCATACTTGGGATCAACTGTTGGAGCTTAAAGGGGTAAGTGATCATGGTCAGGTAGTTTTCATGAAGAATTATGCATGCAATACTAACAACTGTAGGATATACTATAGTAATGGATGTTTTTTAGCCTTGCGGTCCATACCGCCGAGAGGATCACACTTGATCATGTTTGAGCCGTTAGGATGAAGCACTGGTGCTTGTCCCCGAGTAGAATCCATATCCGTTCTCTTTACATCACCATTTTTTTGCGATTTCCTTAGGATTTCAGAGAGTCTTTTAACCCTCTTTTGGACATTTTCATTATATTTAGAAAATCTCAAATTTGAAAAGGAGCCTACATCTCTATGCTCCACACATGGTCATTTTCACAATTTAGAACATTCGGATTTTTACTATCTTTCGGTTCCACTTACATACTTTTGGGAACCAAATTTCGAGTCAAAAAGTTTTCTTGATAGAAAATATGTGTGTATATATATATATATATATATATATATATATATATATATATATATATATATATATATATATTTATATTTCGATATGTTAGTGCACTACCTTCAAGTTAAGCCTCATTAAGCTCCTAGCTCAGCTCCAGTCCTTCCAGGTTCCAACTTTTGTCGTTTTTAGTCGTTTTTCTTCAAGAGTGCCCCTTTTGGCTATAAAATGTAATTTAACTTAAGAAGTAACAAATATGGAAATATCAATGAGTATTGTGTATGATCACTAAAATTTATGTTTACATGTTGTTTGTTAATCTTTTTCAGGACCCTCTGGGTGGATAAAAGAAGAAACCGACGTTACTGTGATGACATTCACATTCTTATGAATTTTTGCTTTATTATTATCATGACATTGTGAATATGTAATATGAGATTATGACTTTCACATTTTGGTTGAAACCTTTTTGCAAACACTGATATTATATTTTGAAAGTTTTAATGGGATGTTATCAAAAATGTTTTCTTTTACAAACAATTTCTATAATTAAAGCTTCAAAGTAATGGTTTTACACATATTCTTTTAAAATAAAACCCTTAATTTAGGGTGTTTCATGAACACAACCCTCAACCAATTTGTTTTTTTTTTCTTCATACATTTTATGTATCTTAGTTCCTACATATACTTCCTACAAAACTTAACCTAGACAAGTGAGGTATTGAAGTTGATTCTTTATTATGTGGTATTTGTAGTAGTCAATTTGAAAGTACAAAATCATATATTTCTTTACTTACTCTATTGCTATTAAAGTTTGGACTTTGATTACACATTGGGGGGATGTGGGAGTGCAGAGTATAGCTATTTCCTAGTGATCGAGGTCGTTGTCTCGGTAAAAAACAAACCTCTCTCACACACGAGGAGTTTATGGTCAAAGCTTGCGTTGAAATGGTCAATAGAGATAACTAATACGACAATTGTCACACATAGATTTAAATTAGAAATCGATGAAAAAACTAAAACCTTGGTATTGTAAGAAATACTAAAACAAACAACTATCAATGAGAAAAGCAAGGTACTCCCGGTTCAGTTGTACATATGGTTAGACTTTCAAGTTTTCCTTCCTTAAATTCTAATTTAATTACCTAGACATAATTAAGGTTATTTCACATGCAACAAATAATTTTTGGCACACAATATCTTGATCCAACTAATTGTCTTACTCCCTATCTATAACTGGATTAGGAACAACTAATGATTTGGCGATAACGTGTCTTATGATTACTTATTACAACGATAAACATATGCTACTACAAGTTTAGAATAGTATATGTTGATTCAAACAATTGTCTTAGTTCCTAAACTACATGAACTCAGAACGATTAGTTAATTGACGTTGTACTATCTTAGTTACAATATCATACAATCATAAAACCCAACATTATTGTAAATTAAAATCACAATTTGAAGAACAAAACAATAACTTAATATGATTGGAATAAAGTAATAATTCAAAACATGTTTATCCTAGCATCCTACAACTTCCCCGAAAATAGCCCTAGCATCCATAAAATTTACAAAACACACAACTTGAATAAAAACGATGGAATTCATATTAAAATTCATAAACAAACGTGAAATAATAAAACCAATAAAGTCTAATGATCAATCAACTATGGAATAATGAAACCTTGGGGAAGAAGTAAACAAATTTAGAACTTGAAGGAATTGATGAAGATCCTGTTGGGTTTTGAGCATTCTAACACTCCTATGGTGTACATGCAACCCTATAAACCTTGGATCTATGTTTTCTCTATTATAATGCAAATATTAACTATTCCAAGGTTTCATCCTAACTAGCATATTATGAAGCACCTATACTACAAAGTTCTAGTTAGATGACATACCTTTTGATGTAGCTTGATGTCTTCAAGCTTTAAGAGCTTAGCCCCAATAGTGTGGAAGCCTCAAATGGAATCACAAATCACCAAAACACCTTGGAAGAACTTGAGAGAATATGTATGCACACTAAAATCGGCCCACTCTTATTTTCACACACTTGTGCCAATTTTGTGAGCCAAGGACCCCTTTATATATTATGGAGGATTAGGGTTACATCCATGTAAACCCTAATACCCATGACCTTTCATTTACATAGGATCCATGGGTTAAAAGCTCCATGGACAATCCATTAAAGCTTAGCCCAACCTAAATGAACTTGGCCCATTCCATATATATATAAGAGTCCATATTTAATTAGTTCTTTTTGATCACTTAATTAATTCTAAATTAATTCTTGATCAATACTAATTAAATAATATGATTCCATATTAATATATTAAAACTTATAATATATTAATATAAATCATAAATATACTATTCTCAAAAGACTATCCATATAAATTGTGTCAGTGAAGTGCAACCCAAATGGACCATGCCGGGTCGGGTCAAGTACATACCAAATATAGTTATGGACTTAGACATTAATCCAACAGTCTCCCACTTGGATAAGTCTAAAACTATTATTGAGTATGACTTCAAAACCTAACTGGCAATCGTAGCTCTTAAAGCCACTGTCGAACTCTGACCTTGTCAATGACTTGTCCATTAGATAAGGGATCATATATTCCTCCATTCTAGATATCATATGGAGTGAGACATGGATTATAATCATTCTATCTGTCCATTTGTTGCTTCCCGATTTTCGATTTATGATGACTGACTGATTGAACAAATCAAATCAGTCCTGGCTTGGCCAAGCAATCACATGTGTCATCGCTAAATCATCGAGGGGCCCACAGATATCGCATTTATCCCGAAGGTAAAAGGAATGGATAAACTTCGACTCATATGGCTTGTTCTACTACTTGTTGAATCATACACAAAGGCACGTTTTATAACATCGAGTTACCAAATGCGTTTTCGTGCAATCAATGTATAACCAACTCATAGTAACAACTCATATCTCTGGGTTTGAAGAATATAAGATATTATCGTCTCATGATCACTCGTGATAAAATCCATGAAGTGATTCAAATGAGGGCGGGTTGAATCCAATACTCAGAACTTATGAGCACTCATGAGTGTTGTAGCACCACTTTGTCCACCAACTTGGACCTCTACAAACCAACCCATGACAGTCTTGATTCATATCTACTTCCAACATATGACCGACTATGGATGGTTTGAATAACTTAATCATTCAGGAAGAGCGACTTAGTTATTCTGGAAGTCAAAACATGCAAAGTGAAACACAAGAATAATTGAATCAAATATGGTATCAAACCCTATGAATATAAATAAACACTTTTATTTATCACCATACTGATTACTCATTATTCATTGTTTCGGTTTTATCAACTTTATACTTGAATTAAAAACACTAGTTGTCCCATGCTCCAATCATGTACACTATGTTTTTCTTAAACAATAGCTTTGCCATCCACAAAGTATGCACTCTATGTTTGTCTATGATCCTTACTTTGTGAAATAAACCAATTGAACATAATTTCAATGATTCTAATTTCAAACTCCCAAATCCTTATCGAAAAATGTGAGAATTTCAAATTCCTATCATTTATCGAAATCTGTTTAGATTTTAAACTTATATGCACTGACCCTCCTGTAATGAATATGTAGAAAGTCACAAAGACTTGTCAACAGTCATTATAAGGTATTCCAATGGAGATCAACTCCATGGAAACTAAGTCTCATATTCAAAGTACATTGCTTTGGACATGCTTCTTGCATTAAGTTTTCTAATCTTACACATATAACTTCCACCTATGGAGACAACTCCATATTCTCATTTTGACTATCACTTCTGAATAAGAGATGCCTCCTTTCAGAATATGTCAATATGGTCCTTCCAAAATTAGCACTATACTTCTAACTGTCCCTGAGCAACCAATCTTTGGTAAACCTCAGATTGTCCTCGACAATTGCTTAATCATTTTAGTCATATCCAATTCTAGACCTTTTCCCTTCTTAATGCCTCTGGGCATTTGGAAAAATTTAGAAATGACAAATATTATAGCACATGCAATCGATCCTATACCCAAAGCAAATGGTACACGATTCATGATGTCTCACATAAAGACATGATTCTAGACCAGTCTTTTGCTACAATATTTTTATTTGCCATGTTTTCAAAATTTAACTATGAAGAGGGATGCCGTAATCATAATCGAATTTTGAGAATGAAATATATAGAATTTCCTTAAGTTGAACCAATCCAACATGAAATTCATATATATATATTCCTGACTAAAGATGATTAAGGTCTCAATCTAAGCCTTTAGAACTGAAATAAAGTATATCCTCTCCCTTAATTATAGCAAAACAACTTTTTCAATCCCTGCAGCCTCACGAATTGAAACTTTTGTTTTCTATAATTAACATTGCTAACTTGCAACACTAACAATAATTATCATGCTCCCACTAACATGATGATTATTAGCATAACACTTATGCTCCCACTAGCTTTGACATGTACTCAGAAAACAGCTGGATTTCTACAAATCAATACTTTATTGACTTTCTTACCAAAGTTCAGATTTCTGATACGAGATGCTTTGATAACACTTTATCAAAATCATACACCTTTCCTTAGATAGCATGCATGTGTGTCTAAACAATTTCAGAACTATGAAAAGTGATGCCGTAATCATAGTCTCAATTGTTTAGACCTTTTGCCATCTGCTTCAAATCTACTTGGTGGAAGTGTTTCCTCACCATCATTTTCATGAATCGGAGAGAAACCTTATGACCCTTAGATTTTATGGTGTATGTGTTCTTATCCATGTGAATCGTCAAAACCATAGTCACAAGACAAGGATAATGACAAATCCAAACTCATATGGACTGAACTTATGCAATCTTAACTTCTTGCCACCTGGCAGTACAGGGCCTGCCATTGCTTCCAAGTTGTTATGCAACCAATTGAGAACTTTCAGAACTCCTATGCAAAGCCAACTTTAACTGGAATGGGCACAGAATATGTCAACACGATAGGTTATAAACCTCAAGTCGTGTGCTAGTGAAGAACCTCAGGTTTTATTCTTGATTAGTTCTTGAAATTCTTTTTAGGATCTTTAAGACTCCTACTATCCTCTTGACATATAAGACTATCTTGCCAAATATTCAAGAGATAGTGCAGATTCTTTATCAAGACAAACACTTCACACAATTCGCCTTAGTTGGTCTTTGTTTTATCCAAAACATCACAACTTACCAATTTCAAATGTACAAGAGTAGGACACTTTTACTCTTACATTTGACAAGTGTTTTAAACCTTTCTTTAAGATATGTCACTCAAGTTACAATCTTGGAGTATGACTCTAAGAATTGTTTTGGAACGAAGTATGACTCATCTTCCTGATCTAACCATTTCAACAATTCATGACTCCTCTTCTTAGTCATAAGAATGCACTAAGATGACCTTTAGAGGACTAATTGTGATATGATTTCTAAATCATTAAGATGATCACAAACATGATACTAAAGTACTCTCCCATCTTTTCAGATTTAATAAACTTTTATCTTTCTGCCTAATTTGATTCTTCCCATTCGTTCTGCCATACATTGAGACTTTTCCAATGTTTCAGAATTATACTTAAACTTGTAAGTATAACCATATTTACTAAACTTTAGTAAATCAAATAGTCTTAACGAGCTTTGTGGTGGACATGACCAGTGCACAAGAATGTGTACTCGATCCCTTTAGTCCTTCACTTGACTCACACATCCATGTGAACAAGTAATTAGTCTTGATTTTCCAATGCTTGAAAGTTCTCATTCATCATACTATTCAACTTGCATGATTCCAAGTTTCGGTCCAATTGAAACTTGGGTGATGAGGAACTTTCCTGATTTGGTAAATTTAGACACTACCACAAATGAAAGAATCAAATCCATTTTCCAATATTGCTGTCAGTGGAATCATATAAGCAACAATTTTCCATAAATGCCATTGTAAGGATACTTCAAATAAATAAAATTAAACAATTTTCTTTTATTTTAAAACTTTGCGGAAAAACTTATGCTTACAATCCACATGGAAAATTGTTGTTATCTATTCCTTAGCAATATATCATAACTTCTTAAGCAACTGCTCAAAATTCTGATGCGATCGAAATCCACCTTCGCGATCAGAATCAGCATATACTTCCTTTAAGATTTCTCTCTATTCTTTGATTCTTAAAACATCAACATGTGACCCAGTCACATCATGTAATGAGGATCTCAGAATAGAACTTAACAGAGTTAGATAATGGGCTCTACCTGATGTAGAGTCAAACTTATTGACTTTAACATCCTTAGGTAAATTTGGCAGCTTTGCAATCAACGCCCCTTCCTTTGGCAAAATAAACATATGGACCCTTTGGTAATGGGACTATCTCAGACTTGGCCTTTCTCTTTACCATTTGGTCAACCGGGTTGACTATGGCCAATCCCTTTCCATTGGGAAGAAAATGCTTTTTCTGGATTTCCAGTGTCACCATTATCACTGTCCATAAAGTTTTTGGGAAGTTGATCTTCTAATCAAATTTGCTTTACTATCGTTCCAAATCATTGCTGATTCAGCAGCACCAAGCAAATAGATATGATCATTAAGGTTCATGTCATAGTCTGTTTTATAGTAGTCCCAAAGGAACTCACTATGTGACTTAGAAAGTGAGTGAACATCCAACTTTCTCAAGACTTTGACACCCAACTCTCCCGGCTTGTCAATATGTGACTTCATCTCTAAGATGTGATCACACATAGACCTTGCTTGCCATTAGGGCTTGAGTGACCTTGAACTTGTGGGTTAGGGAGAATAATTGGAGGAGGTGGAGGAAGAGAAGTATGACTTCTATGAGCCAAACTCGGGAAGTCATATTCATTAGGAAAGCTTGGTTTGGGAAGATCATTATTGTCTAAACCAGACATCAACAATGGGAGAAATTCACGTAGAGTTGATTTAAGTCCTTAATATAACACCTAATATGATATATTAAGGCTAGGACCCAACAAACTATTTTATAACTTGGAAGAGGGATGCCGTAATCCAAGCTATAAAATATTTGAAGGTAGGTGAATGACGATTCACCAATTTCCACCAAGATAAACGAAATGTATTATTAGGTTTTAATTGGTTTTGAAACTCCTAGATTCTTTTGAGATTCATTGAACTTTTCAATGGCATGTTTCAATCTCGAGTGTGCCCTTCAGGTTTTGTGACTGGGATGCCGAGGATCACAAAACAAGGTGTGAAGTAACCATGCAAATATACTTGGTACCCTTAATATTTACCCCTCAATCGATGTGCCGGTTAACCACACACGCTCCAACGATACTATGATAAACATTAAGTTACCCTTTGCCTACCTTGTTAAGTCCAGGTTAGTGTGCCGGTTAACCACACACGCTCTACTAACAGCTTAAACAAAGTGCAAAGTGTAATTTCATGGATTAGCACCTTATTCACATTTTCCTAAGTAACTAAGATTGGGAATTTATAAGTGTTTAGTTACTTAGTATTTATCATTATACTTATAATGAAGGGAGAATTATAGTCCTTGTCCTACCTGTTCGGCTAACGACCCTCCACCGGTCAACGAAGCGGTGAGTGAGAGTGGACACCAATTAAACTGCCATTTTATAGGCAGTAACCTTATACCCCCCTTATAGACCGGCTTCGTGAATGAGGCCTACTAATGGTAAGACGACTTGCTCTTATACATATAATATATTAAACTTTTAATATTATAATAGTATAAGGGTGTATTTTAGACATTTAAAATACTTGGTGGTTTAATCTATTAATTAAACTAGACTTTTAATTTAATTAAACTCAAACCATATATTTATGGATTAATAATACTCTTTTAATTAAACGCTTTAATTAACTATTAATAAAGTCCATAAGAGTTAATTTGAACTATTCAACAAAACATCATAATTCCAATTATTAAACTCAAAATTAAAACCATTTAATTAATTGTTTAAGTTATGAACCCAAGAGTTTTAGAATTCAATTCTTTTTTTCATAAATTTTTTTTCTCAAATTCCAAAACTTGAGGGCAAGTTTTGTAATTCTTGAAAACCTTTGGATTCCATAACTTATGGAATTAATGGTGTTTTATGATGAAACTTTCCATGTTCCATAACTTATGAACAAGTTATGGAATTCTTTAAAACATTAACACCAAATTTTGTAACTCCATAAAAACTTTGAATCAATTTTTTTTTAAAAAAAAAAAAACTTTCATATCCATAACTTATGGAAGTTTCAAAAACCCTTAAGATCACAACTTAAAAAAAAACTTTTGAGCTCCAAAATTTTATGACAAAATATGTAACTCCTTAAAACATTTAGATCAAACTTTTAAAACTAATAAAATAATCATATCATTTTCTCTTTTACTAAATTTGACCTAATTCAACTCATATAACAAATGATTCAAATTTTACAAATAATTCGTTTTTCACAAAACAAGTAATTATCTTAAAATTTGACAAACGTCATGTTTTTTTTTCTTTTTTTTTCAACTTGAAAATAAAACATTTGCATCAATATAACAGAAAACAACCCATGTCTCTGATACCACTTTTGGGTTTTGAGCATTCTAACACTCCTATGGTGTACATGCAACCCTATAAACCTTGGATCTATGTTTTCTCTATTATACATACCTTTTGATGTAGCTTGATGTCTTCAAGCTTTAAGAGCTTAGCCCCAATAGTGTGGAAGCCTCAAATGGAATCACAAATCACCAAAACACCTTGGAAGAACTTGAGAGAATATGTATGCACACTAAAATCGGCCCACTCTTATTTTCACACATTTGTGCCTATTTTGTGAGCCAAGGACCCCTTTATATATTATGGAGGATTAGGGTTACATCTATGTAAACCCTAATACCCATGACCTTTCATTTACATAGGATCCATGGGTTAAAAGCTCCATGGACCATCCATGAAAGCTTAGCCCAACCTAAATGAACTTGGCCCATTCCATATATATATAAGAGTCCATATTTAATTACTTCTTTTTGATCACTTAATTAATTCTAAATTAATTCTTGATCAATACTAATTAAATAATATGATTCCATATTAATATATTAAAACTTATAATATATTAATATAAATCATAAATATACTATTCTCAAAAGACTATCCATATAAATTGTGTCGGTGAAGTGCAACCCAAATGGACCATGCCGGGTCGGGTCAAGTACATACCAAATATAGTTATGGACTTAGACATTAATCCAACAGTCTCCCACTTGGATAAGTCTAAAACTATTATTGAGTATGACTTCAAAACCTAACTGGCAATCGTAGCTCTTAAAGCCGCTGTCGAACTCTGACCTTGTCAATGACTTGTCCATTAGATAAGGGATCATATATTCCTCCATTCTAGATATCATATGGAGTGAGACATGGATTATAATCATTCTATCTGTCCATTTGTTGCTTCCCGATTTTCGATTTATGATGACTGACTGATTGAACAAATCAAATCAGTCCTGGCTTGGCCAAGCACTCACATGTGTCATCGCTAAATCATCGAGGGGCCCACAGATATCGCTTTTATCCCGAAGGTAAAAGGAATGGATAAACTTCGACTCATATGGCTTGTTCTACTACTTGTTGAATCATACACAAAGGCACGTTTTATAACATCGAGTTACCAAATGCGTTTTCGTGCAATCAATGTATAACCAACTCATAGTAACAACTCATATCTCTGGGTTTGAAGAATATAAGATATTATCGTCTCATGATCACTCGTGATAAAATCCATGAAGTGATTCAAATGAGCGCGGGTTGAATCCAATACTCAGAACTTATGAGCACTCATGAGTGTTGTAGCACCACTTTGTCCACCAACTTGGACCTCTACAAACCAACCCATGACAGTCTTGATTCATATCTACTTCCAACATATGACCGACTGTGGATGGTTTGAATAACTTAATCATTCAGGAAGAGCGACTTAGTTATTCTGGAAGTCAAAACATGCAAAGTGAAACACAAGAATAATTGAATCAAATATGGTATCAAACCCTATGAATATAAATAAACACTTTTATTTATCACCATACTGATTACTCATTATTCATTGTTTCGGTTTTATCAACTTTATACTTAAATTAAAAACACTAGTTGTCCCATGCTCCAAGCATGTACACTATGTTTTTCTTAAACAATAGCTTTGCCATACACAAAGTATGCACTCTATGTTTGTCTATGATCCTTACTTTGTGAAATAAACCAATTGAACATAATTTCAATGATTCTAATTTCACACTCCCAAATCCTTATCGAAAAATGTGAGAATTTCAAATTCCTATCATTTATCGAAATCTGTTTAGATTTTAAACTTATATGCACTGACCATCCTGTAATGAATATGTAGAAAGTCACAAAGACTTGTCAACAGTCATTATAAGGTATTCCAATGGAGATCAACTCCATGGAAACTAAGTCTCATATTCAAAGTACATTGCTTTGGACATGCTTCTTGCATTAAGTTTTCTAATCTTACACATATAACTTCCACCTATGGAGACAACTCCATATTCTCATTTTGACTATCACTTCTAAATAAGAGATGCCTCTTTTCAGAATATGTCAATATGGTCCTTCCAAAATTAGCACTATACTTCTAACTGTCCCTGAGCAACCAATCTTTGGTAAACCTCAGATTGTCCTCGACAATTGCTTAATCATTTTAGTCATATCCAATTCTAGACCTTTTCCCTTCTTAATGCCTCTGGGCATTTGGAAAAATTTAGAAATGACAAATATTATAGCACATGCAATCGATCCTATACCCAAAGCAAATGGTACACGATTCATGATGTCTCACATAAAGACATGATTCTAGACCAGTCTTTTGTTACAATATTTTTATTTGCCATGTTTTCAAAATTTAACTATGAAGAGGGATGCCGTAATCATAATCGAATTTTGAGAATGCAATATATAGAATTTCCTTAAGTTGAACCAATCCAACATGAAATTCATATATATATTCTTGACTAAAGATGATTAAGGTCTCAATCTAAGCCTTTAGAACTGAAATGAAGTATATCCTCTCCCTTAATTATAGCAAAACAACTTTTTCAATCCCTGCAGCCTCACGAATTGAAACTTTTGTTTTCTATAATTAACATTGCTAACTTGCAACACTAACAATAATTATCATGCTCCCACTAACATGATGATTATTAGCATAACACTTATGCTCCCACTAGCTTTGACATGTACTCAGAAAACAGCTGGATTTCTAGAAATCAATACTTTATTGACTTTCTTACCAAAGTTCAGATTTCTGATACGAGATGCTTTGATAACACTTTATCAAAATCATACACCTTTCCTTAGATAGCATGCATGTGTGTCTAAACAATTTCAGAACTATGAAAAGTGATGCCGTAATCATAGTCTCAATTGTTTAGACCTTTTGCCATCTGCTTCAAATCTACTTGGTGGAAGTGTTTCCTCACCATCATTTTCATGAATCGGAGAGAAACCTTATGACCCTTAGATTTTATGGTGTATGTGTTCTTATCCATGTGAATCGTCAAAACCATAGTCACAAGACAAGGATAATGACAAATCCAAACTCATATGGACTGAACTTATGCAATCTTAACTTCTTGCCACCTGGCAGTACAGGGCCTGCCATTGCTTCCAAGTTGTTATGCAACCAATTGAGAACTTTCAGAACTCCTATGCAAAGCCAACTTTAACTGGAATGGGCACAGAATATGTCAACACGATAGGTTATAAACCTCAAGTCGTGTGCTAGTGAAGAACCTCAGGTTTTATTCTTGATTAGTTCTTGAAATTCTTTTTAGGATCTTTAAGACTCCCACTATCCTCTTGACATATAAGACTATCTTGCCAAATATTCAAGAGATAGTGCAGATTCTTTATCAAGACAAACACTTCACACAATTGGCCTTAGTTGGTCTTTGTTTTATCCAAAACATCACAACTTACCAATTTCAAATGTACAAGAGTAGGACACTTTTACTCTTACATTTGACAAGTGTTTTAAACCTTTCTTTAAGATATGTCACTCAAGTTACAATCTTGGAGTATGACTCTAAGAATTGTTTTGGAACGAAGTATGACTCATCTTCTTGATCTAACCATTTCAACAATTCATGACTCCTCTTCTTAGTCATAAGAATGCACTAAGATGACCTTTAGAGGACTAATTGTGATATGATTTCTAAATCATTAAGATGATCACAAACATGATACTAAAGTACTCTCCCATCTTTTCAGATTTGAGAAACTTTTATCTTTCTGCCTAATTTGATTCTTCCCATTCGTTCTGCCATACATTGAGACTTTTCCAATGTTTCAGAATTATACTTAAACTTGTAAGTATAACCATATTTACTAAACTTTAGTAAATCAAATAGTCTTAACGAGCTTTGTGGTGGACATGACCAGTGCACAAGAATGTGTACTCGATCCCTTTAGTCCTTCACTTGACTCACACATCCATGTGAACAAGTAATTAGTCTTGATTTTCCAATGCTTGAAAGTTCTCATTCATCATACTATTCAACTTGCATGATTCCAAGTTTCGGTCCAATTGAAACTTGGGTGATGAGGAACTTTCCTGATTTGGTAAATTTAGACACTACCACAAATGAAAGAATCAAATCCATTTTCCAATATTGCTGTCAGTGGAATCATATAAGCAACAATTTTCCACAAATGCCATTGTAAGGATACTTCAAATAAATAAAATTAAACAATTTTCTTTTATTTTAAAACTTTGCGGAAAAACTTATGCTTACAATCCACATGGAAAATTGTTGTTATCTATTCCTTAGCAATATATCATAACTTCTTAAGCAACTGCTCAAAATTCTGATGCGATCGAAATCCACCTTCGCGATCAGAATCAGCATATACTTCCTTTAAGATTTCTCTCTATTCTTTGATTCTTAAAACATCAACATGTGACCCAGTCACATCATGTAATGAGGATCTCAGAATAGAACTTAACAGAGTTAGATAATGGGCTCTACCTGATGTAGAGTCAAACTTATTGACTTTAACATCCTTAGGTAAATTTGGCAGCTTTGCAATCAACGCCCCTTCCTTTGGCAAAATAAACATATGGACCCTTTGGTAATGGGACTATCTCAGACTTAGCCTTTCTCTTTACCATTTGGTCAACCGGGTTGACTATGGCCAATCCCTTTCCATTGGGAAGAAAATGCTTTTTCTGGATTTCCAGTGTCACCATTATCACTGTCCATAAAGTTTTTGGGAAGTTGATCTTCTAATCAAATTTGCTTTACTATCGTTCCAAATCATTGCTGATTCAGCAGCACCAAGCAAATAGATATGATCATTAAGTTTCATGTCATAGTCTGTTTTATAGTAGTCCCAAAGGAACTCACTATGTGACTTAGAAAGTGAGTGAACATCCAACTTTCTCAAGACTTTGACACCCAACTCTCCCGGCTTGTCAATATGTGACTTCATCTCTAAGATGTGATCACACATAGACCTTGCTTGCCATTAGGGCTTGAGTGACCTTGAACTTGTGGGTTAGGGAGAATAATTGGAGGAGGTGGAGGAAGAGAAGTATGACTTCTATGAGCCAAACTCGGGAAGTCATATTCATTAGGAAAGCTTGGTTTGGGAAGATCATTGTTGTCTAAACCAGACATCAACAATGGGAGAAATTCACGTAAAGTTGATTTAAGTCCTTAATATAACACCCAATATGATATATTAAGGCTAGGACCCAACAAACTATTTTATAACTTAGAAGAGGGATGCCGTAATCCAAGCTATAAAATATTTGAAGGTAGGTGAATGACGATTCACCAATTTCCACCAAGATAAACGAAATGTATTATTAGGTTTTAATTGGTTTTGAAACTCCTAGATTCTTTTGAGATTCATTGAACTTTTCAATGGCATGTTTCAATCTCGAGTGTGCCCTTCAGGTTTTGTGACTGGGATGCCGAGGATCACAAAACAAGGTGTGAAGTAACCATGCAAATATACTTGGTACCCTTAATATTTACCCCTCAATCGATGTGCCGGTTAACCACACACGCTCCAACGATACTATGATAAACATTAAGTTACCCTTTGCCTACCTTGTTAAGTCCAGGTTAGTGTGCCGGTTAACCACACACGCTCTACTAACAGCTTAAACAAAGTGCAAAGTGTAATTTCATGGATTAGCACCTTATTCACATTTTCCTAAGTAACTAAGATTGGGAATTTATAAGTGTTTAGTTACTTAGTATTTATCATTATACTTATAATGAAGGGAGAATTATAGTCCTTGTCCTACCTGTTCGGCTAACGACCCTCCACCGGTCAACGAAGCGGTGAGTGAGAGTGGACACCAATTAAACTGCCATTTTATAGGCAGTAACCTTATACCCCCCTTATAGACCGGCTTCGTGAATGAGGCCTACTAATGGTAAGACGACTTGCTCTTATACATATAATATATTAAACTTTTAATATTATAATAGTATAAGGGTGTATTTTAGACATTTAAAATACTTGGTGGTTTAATCTATTAATTAAACTAGACTTTTAATTTAATTAAACTCAAACCATATATTTATGGATTAATAATACTCTTTTAATTAAACGCTTTAATTAACTATTAATAAAGTCCATAAGAGTTAATTTGAACTATTCAACAAAACATCATAATTCCAATTATTAAACTCAAAATTAAAACCATTTAATTAATTGTTTAAGTTATGAACCCAAGAGTTTTAGAATTCAATTCTTTTTTTCATAAATTTTTTTTCTCAAATTCCAAAACTTGAGGGCAAGTTTTGTAATTCTTGAAAACCTTTGGATTCCATAACTTATGGAATTAATGGTGTTTTATGATGAAACTTTCCATGTTCCATAACTTATGAACAAGTTATGGAATTCTTTAAAACATTAACACCAAATTTTGTAACTCCATAAAAACTTTGAATCAAATTTTTTTTTAAAAAAAAAAAAACTTTCATATCCATAACTTATGGAAGTTTCAAAAACCCTTAAGATCACAACTTAAAAAAAAAAACTTTTGAGCTCCAAAATTTTATGACAAAATATGTAACTCCTTAAAACATTTAGATCAAACTTTTAAAACTAATAAAATAATCATATCATTTTCTCTTTTACTAAATTTGACCTAATTCAACTCATATAACAAATGATTCAAATTTTACAAATAATTCGTTTTTCACAAAACAAGTAATTATCTTAAAATTTGACAAACGTCATGTTTTTTTTCTTTTTTTTTCAACTTGAAAATAAAACATTTGCATCAATATAACAGAAAACAACCCATGTCTCTGATACCACTTTTGGGTTTTGAGCATTCTAACACTCCTATGGTGTACATGCAACCCTATAAACCTTGGATCTATGTTTTCTCTATTATACATGCAAATATTAACTATTCCAAGGTTTCATCCTAACTAGCATATTATGAAGCACCTATACTACAAAGTTCTAGTTAGATGACATACCTTTTGATGTAGCTTGATGTCTTCAAGCTTTAAGAGCTTAGCCCCAATAGTGTGGAAGCCTCAAATGGAATCACAAATCACCAAAACACCTTGGAAGAACGTGAGAGAATATGTATGCACACTAAAATCGGCCCACTCTTATTTTCACACACTTGTGCCAATTTTGTGAGCCAAGGACCCCTTTATATATTATGGAGGATTAGGGTTACATCTATGTAAACCCTAATACCCATGACCTTTCATTTACATAGGATCCATGGGTTAAAAGCTCCATGGACCATCCATGAAAGCTTAGCCCAACCTAAATGAACTTGGCCCATTCCATATATATATAAGAGTCCATATTTAATTACTTCTTTTTGATCACTTAATTAATTCTAAATTAATTCTTGATCAATACTAATTAAATAATATGATTCCATATTAATATATTAAAACTTATAATATATTAATATAAATCATAAATATACTATTCTCAAAAGACTATCCATATAAATTGTGTCGGTGAAGTGCAACCCAAATGGACCATGCCGGGTCGGGTCAAGTACATACCAAATATAGTTATGGACTTAGACATTAATCCAACAGATCCACCGGTTAAACGATCTTCAAACATTGAATGATGATGAATTTGATGATTTATCATCTTGGATTTGGAAATTGATGATCAGAAACATGTTTGGAAAAAGTTTGAATGTGTTTGGAAGCCTCTAAACCCGAGGAAAATCGCAGTGGAGAAGTGCATTTTCGATTAGGGTTAAATCCCTTTAAATAGGTTCTAGAAAACTGATTTAGGGCCATATTTCCGCGTCGGCGTCATAATGGGCGTCTTTGACGTTGTGTAGGACGCCTAAGCGTCCTTGACAACGTTCTTCAGGCTCTCTGTCGTCCTTCATTTACATTGAAAATTGGCCTAAAAGGGTTTTCCATCCTTCGGAACTTCATTGACGCCTGATGGGTGTCCTTAAGGTTTCCTGCATTTAACGCAAGTGGTTGTTTCAACACGAGATGTCCCAATAATGTCTCAATGTCCTTCAGGGCGTCGTTGATGTCTAGGGGCGTCCTTCGGCTTCTATCATCATTTTGGTAGGGAAAAAGACATAATCAACAGAAATACAAAACATGAAAATTGTTGAAAATTTTGTGTAGTTTTCGAAACTTCTTGATTCAAGTCAACCGGACTTTCAGATCTTTTGATATGATCAAAACATTAAAGAGTGGTCAAATTTTCCATCAACATTTTCTTCATCACTTTCTCAATTCGTCTCTCATGTTTGTTAGCTTCATTATGCTCATTTTTCTTGCAAGTTCCGTCACTTTTAGTCGTATATGATTATCTGCATATAAAGTTTAACAATTCATTAAAGTAGTGTCATTTTTGGACAAACACATCAACTCAAGACATTTAATATATTTAAATATGTTCCTAAAATAGACCGATCACCAGGAAACTATTTTAGTGGGAAGTTACTTTTCGGATTTCGACTATGCAGAGACCATGTTTTGATGCGGTTTTTGTTACTTTTTGTTGGGTGATTTGGAGATTCAAAAACAAAAGATCTTTTGGAACAACTAAGCCAAAATTGTTTGATTTTATGGTTTCAGGATCGTTTTTTACTTACTAATGAAATGAAAGCACAAAATGTAAATTAAACTACATTGGTTGGCTTCAAAACTCATTTAGCTATAGCTTGTATATAACACTTTGTTGGTTTTTTTAACAAAATTTGTTGTTAAAAAGCCGTATGTAAAACAATCAAATCAACCTATAAAATTCTATAAATAGCAATAATAGATCATTAAAATGTTTAAATATTTTTATAATTCGAAAAAATGACTTCAAATGATTAATTTCCAAATAACACACTATATTTTCAATATTTTATGAATCTGTTTTTAATCATTTATACAACAAACGTATCGTTATCACTTTATATATAATGTTAAATAAAATAATGTGGAACATAAATTTGTTAAATTTTAACTAAATAAAATAATTTGCTTTTGAGACACAACACACACAGTGTCAGAGAAATAGGCCCACATCCAATGCACCTGACACTTATTTCATACATCATGAAATCGAATCAAATAATATAACGAAAATTGAATTAAATATATGTAACAACTTATTTGAATTATTAACGTTTTAGATTTTTATGTCAATATAATAATAAAATATTCACAAAATAAACACTTAACAAATAGATAATTTTCTAAAAAATGACAAGTTGGTCGGTTGCGAAGTTCTAAAATTTTTCCCAGTATAAAAAAATGCTTAAAGGAATTAATAAGAGATCCTAGAAGAATTACTCTTTCGAAATTTTGAACATTATTAATTTATTATTATAGTTTAGATATACGAATTCTTTTCTTACTATCTTTATTTTTTGGTGATTTTTTCTTAGGGTGAAATTCGCAACTTAACTACAAACACATAAACGATTATTTTTGGAGAAATTTATAAAAATAGCTTAATTTTTTAATGATTTAGCAAAATATATATATATATATATATATATATATATATATATATATATATATATATATATATATATATATATATATATATATATATATATATATATATATATATATATATATATATATATAGGATTTATCCAAAAATAACCAACAAAACTGCAGACGGGATAAACACGTTTGCGATTTCGTCAACTTGTCTTCGAAATCGTCATTTAATATGTGATTTCATGGTATCTATATAAAACCATTTTGCCTGTTTTTGAAGACACGAAATTGTAGATGGCATATTGTCATCTACGTTTCCTCTCCGGACGTCTGTAAACATACAAGTCGTTGATGTCTCCGGACGTCTGTAAACATACAAGTCGTTGATGCACATTTTGTGCATTAAAGACTTGTATCATCACATGCGACCATGTCATCTACGGTTTCCTTTTTCAGTTATTTCGATTTCCGGACAAAATTAATACACATTACTTCTAAATTTCAGCGTATATGATAAAAAACTTTATATAAGTTTACTTAGAACATTGTTTTGCGGAACGTTTTCTTTAGTCATCAGAGAGATAATTCTCGTATCATGTGAAATATAAGCTTGAATTTTCTTAGGATTTAAATTTTTTGGGCTAATAAGCCGCGAAACCGTAAATGGACCTAGAAACCTCAACCTATTTGACGAAACCACATATGGGTTAACGAAACCACGAATGTGTTAGCCTCATTTGCAATTTTGTTGGCTAGGTTAGGCTGTTTTTAACTAAGTCGTTAAGAAATTAGATTATTTATATAATTTTTTCTTATTTTTGTGATTAGTTAGTATATTGGTAATTTTTGTAATCATTTTTATTTTATTTCACCCGTTGGGTACTATGATAACTAAGATATCTTGATTTATGAATCGGTTTTATGATTTAGATCCCAAAAAAAAAAAAATCACAAACTTATATATATTTTCAAACATTGTACATTGATAGGGTGTGTGAATTAATATTTTATATTTTAAATTCTTTCTATATAAGTAATTCACAACTATTACATAAAATGTTATTATCGTTATGTAAACGATTTCATAAAACGTAGATGTATATCAATAATTATGACTGGAAATACATATTCTAGGACGTTATTAGGGTATTTTTCGTATAAATTTATGAAACAATTGTTAATATGTATTTCTAGGTTTTTATCATTTTTTGTGTATAACAATTTTTTAATTACTTTGAATATAATCACCAACTCACTATAGTTTTATAACATTAAAATAAAATTAGGGATGAACACATATTATTATATATATATTAAAGTTATGAAAGATTTTAAAAGTAAAGTGACATTTTTTTTTTGTCAATTGGTCCTCTAACTTACAACATTGACCCTTTATTTTTATGTTTTTGTTCACAAACAACCATTTCACTTTGGTTTGAATTTTTCATAACCCTCGCATTTTATTACATATTATTAGTATTTAGTCTTTTGGCAGAAATGGTCCCTCATCATTATTATTATTATTGTTAGACAAAATTACACGATTGGTCCCTGTGGTTTACCAGATTTAACATTTTCTTTTTGGTTTTAAATTAATGTTTTATTTATTAGAAAATACTCACCCAATACCATAAACCCACCCACCATCGGCCATCACCACTACCACCACCACCGCCAAAATTACATAAATGGTCCATATGGTTTACCCATAGTGACAAATTCAGTCCATACTACCTGAAAAGACAAAATTACCCTCAGATTAACAGACAAAAAACAACTAACATGCTACTTTACTTTACAAAGCAATACATTCCGACCCCGGCAACGCCGGTGAATCTTTTCTAGTTATAGAATAAATATTCATTTGCAACCCATAAAACACATGAAAACACACCAAAACTAATCGATTGTCTTAAAATTATATAACCAACTTTTTCTATTATATCAGAATTGTTATGAAAGTATTTTTGATACAATTTTTATCATCAAAACAATTTTTAAAATTATTTATATTAATTATAATCGATCATAAATTTAACGAGTCGTAATACGATTATATCGTGTCAAAATGATTGAGATTTTTTTTTTACTGAAATGAACTTTATTTCAAGAAAAAATGATTACTAAATTCAAAAAGTTGAAATACTTAAACAAACTATTCGTATTGACCGCAAATTACTTCGTAAACGTTTTTTTTTTCATACTGTCTTCTTTTATATATATTGCTCCAATTAAAATTTTTATAGTTATAACATGTTATGCCAGCTAAATCAACTTTAATTTTTATTCAATTTTATTCACTCAATCTATTTTTTTACACTTAAAGTTTTTGACTTTTGTTATATTAACATTTTCTACGTTTTTAACATTTTCTACGTTTTTACGATAAACAATGATATTTTATTATTTATAAGAATAAGAATAATAATAAAATTCCATCTTCTTATTATCTATATTTTGTTTATCGTATATAATAATATAACGTATTAATTTACATTATGTTGTTATATTTCAATCAGTCATCATGAACGAACGCAAACAAGCCATAATAATTTTTTTTACTTTTTGTATTTTAGTAATTGAATTAAGTACGTTATGATAAAATATTTAAATCACCTGTCACGAGCATATGCAAAAAACTGTATTAAACATTGATATTTATCAATTTATATTTATTATTAATAGTAATTAAATGATACTATCTTATTATATATGTTTTATTTTTTATATGTAATATTAATATTACAGTTTGATAGAGATAACTAGATAATATGTCAAACATATTTTCTAACTGTACAATTTGTTTCTTATAGTTTGTAGAGATAATAAAACAATAAGTAGATTGTAGAATAAAAGTTATAGAAAACATATAACGATAACGGATTGAAATGTTTTTCATATATAGCATATTCTTATACAAATGATAACGAATTATAGTGTTATTTATATATAGTATTTATATTACAGTAAATATGACAAAAAGAAAAAAAAATAGCTCAAGTCTAGATTTTAATTACTATTAATAGGTCACATATCGTGACAGTCGATTTATGTTGTTATCGACCTAGGCATAAATTATAAATAATAAGATTCTAGAATTTAACTACTATTAATAATACATAATAAATATTATTAATAGTAGGAAAAGTATCATAAAATGGCATAAAAAATAATTTTTTTAGGGGCCTTAGGTGTACAAAAGAAATTTAATGATCAAAATTAAAATACACAAAATTTATTTAACTGGTAAATTTGTTATAGTCGGTGATAAAAACTAAATCAAAACAATTTTATTTTATTTTTATTTTTTGTGTTTAAGAACCCAACATGAAGTTTTCTTAATAATCTTGAACAATGAACATAGATATCTTGGAATGTTTCAAATTTTCCCCACTGTTATTCGTAAACTTGGAGTCGACGAACAATTTTTTTTTTATTCCCGTAGTTTTGGATATGTATACAATTATTAATGTTTTTATTGTTATTATTTATATGCGTAGGGTCCATAAACAAGCCAGAGACGTTTCTTCATCAAAACCAAATATCAAAATACAATGCTATGTGATTTTGATTTGGCAAGTGTATGAATTTTTGTATTTCCTGTTGAATGGTTTAATCTTAAAAGTTTTCGAGCACAAAAGTATTATATAAAGCAAAAAATAACTTTGTATGCTTAAGAACCTGAATGTAAAAATAAGATGGTGTTGAAATAGTTTTTCAATTTAGAGATTCGAGATACATATAAAAGATATAAAGAGTATAAATATAATATTTTTGTTTATTATTTATGTTTGATAATAAATAACAAATACTAATAACTATTTATATAGATACACAAATATAATGAATTAATGATATAAGAACAAAAAAGAATATATTTTTTTAGAAAACTTAAGTACACAAATAAAAGTTTGATGATTCATTTGGGACGGTATATAAATATTAATGCCAACTAACCTATGATAATTGATTATATATAACAAAAAGTTATTAATAAATTCAACTTTTGTCACTTTTTATTAATTCTTCACCCAATTTTTTTCCATATCATTGTACTATCTAGAAAATAAAACATTTACTGAGATTATATATGATAAATATTAAAACTATTGTTGATATAGGAATTTTATGATATTTTAAATCTAAACATTCGGCTTTACCAAAATAATATGAGAAATTAAGTAATCTAACCAACATAAATAAAGTATCTAAACAAATAACTAATATTTTATAAAATTTGTAAAATGACCACTTACTTTGAAATACCACATTCCAGAGTATTTATTGTCATTTCGGAGTTGGTGGTGGTTGTTAGGATTCGAGTACGGAATCTAATACATGTATGTTCCGGACTAGAAACATGTATTCCGGATATAACACTGAAATGTACGTTCATTCCAGACTGTTGTTATGGACTGATAAAATTAGGTTATTTGTAGGTTCTTTGCTCTTCCATAAACACCACATACCTTTGTCTTTCTTTTTGTATTGTATATATTACCGCATAAAACCTAATTAGATTTCGGATTCTAAACAAATGAGTTCGTCTAAGGATTAATTTTGAGTGTCAATTTCTAGTGGAGAGCAATGCCAACAAATTGAGGGATATATGCAGTATATTGCTCCAGAATACACATGCTTTTGTGTAAATATAAGCACTGATATCAACTTTGGTGGGTTGATTACGTTGGTTGCTTCCAAGTCCAAGTTAAACACTAATCAAATACATCTATCTTTTTAATATCCTAGATCAAATATATTTATGCAGATTATTAACGATAATGATGTCAAATATTTTCTTAGTTCTGGTAGTATTATGTCTTCTAACATAGTACAATTGTTTGTTGTTAATAATATTATGGAAATTGGTATTCAGCGATTTCCCAAGGAAAATGGTTCTGGTGGTAACAGGTCTTCTGGTGCTGAAAGTAACCAAATTTGTAATTTATTACATATAACATTGAATTATGGTCCTTCTTACAATGAGCCTGTAAAAGGGGGTGATTTTAGGTATAAATGTAAGGTTGTAACTGATGTTGCTCTATCATTTGATGTTGATGAATCTGCAAACGATCAAACAAAATTAATATTGTTGGTTGATGATGACAATATAATTTCACATGGAGAGTCAGTTGAACAATTTCCAAGTTTCACTGACTTTGTTGGGGATGAGATTGAATATGAAGATGAGGAAACTTAGCCCCTTAAAGTAGGAGAGGAAAAGTATCCTTATTATATTTATGATTCTTAAAAAACACAAACCACTCATTGGGGGATGCTGAACCTGTACCCTTGCAAGAATTAGCTCAACAAAAACATAAAGGTGGTGTAGCCCACAATTATTCTTCTTATGTGAAGCTTTATCAACTCTTCAAAATCAAAGAAGAACTTAAGCTTAAATTAGGATTCAAATGTGTTACCGAGGGCTTTCAAATTAGAGTGAGAAAATATACAAAATACAGGTATGGAGTCGTTTGCTTTGAGAAAAATTGTAAATGGGAGTTACGGGCTACAAAAGATAAAGATATTGATTCATTTCAAGTGGTTAAAATATCAGATAGCCACACTTGCTCAAACACATAGCTCATTCCCCATCATTGCCAATCCAACAAAAAAGTATTGAGTCACATCTTGAAGGACATATTAGCTGATAGTACAAGTAATATCGTGTGTGGAAAACAGATCCAACGAACTTTAAATGACGTCTTGGTGTATATATTTCATACCGGAAAGCATGGAGTGCAAAAATTATAAGGTCGAGCCTTATAATCTGATGTGTCAAACCTATTTCACGTTGTTCATTTATAAGTGTCCAACATACAGTCTGATTTTCATCAGTGCCAACGTGAAAGCCTGACTTGTGCACTTTTGTTTCCAGATCCACAATCTTAGTGATCATGATCTTATCTCTATATAGTTTTGTTTAAATCCATGATATTTAGGCATTTAATATAATATAGATATATTTCCATAGATAGTTTAATTCCTAGTATTTAAGTCATAATAGGTTTTACTTTTACTATAACCCAAATAGGCTTTGTGCAATCTCTATTTGTGAGAAACATTTTCTTAGTGAACGCCTTAGTAGAAATATGTTTTCGATTAAGACTTTGTGAAATACATTTTCTCTTTTGATTGCTTTATTTCTTGTTGTTAACCTCATGATCCTATAAAAATGTATGCTCTAAATCTGTTAAGAGGGACCCTTGAAGAAAGCTTTCAAAAACTTCATTTACATTGTTACAATTTAGAGAGGAGGAATCTAGGGACCGTTACACATATAAAGATAGATCATGTCAAAAAAATTTAATACTTTTTCATGGCTATCGATTGTGCGGTAATATTTCTTATATAATGAGTGATTTCAATCTTGTTATACATGTATTCGATTTAACGACTAATCTATTAAATTATTGTGTAGGTTCAAGTGTTTCAAACATGTTTGCTTCCTATTATTAACAGCGATGGAGCACATCTTAAATGGAAATACTTGGTCATGATGTTCTTAGCAGTAGGCATGAATGGTAATAACCAAATCCTCCCAATAGCATTTGGTGTTGGAATAACAAAAAGTGTCGAATCATGGATATGGTTTGTATCAAGAGTCAAAGAATGTATTTGGGACATGGCCTCTTTGGCTATCATATCTGATAGAGCCAATTCCACTGAAATGATCATTCAAGTCGTGTTTCCAAACACACATCACAAACTCTATTGTCGCAATTTGGTTATGAATATGCGAACAAAGATCGGCAAATAAGACAAAACCAAAATTTTGTTTTGGGAGGAATGCAAAGCTTACTGAGAGTCTGTTATATATATATATATATATATATATATATATAATATATATATATATATATATATATATATATATATATATATATATATATATATATATATAGGCTAGGATACGGCGTGCGCTATCCGATGATTGTCGTACATGGATATACATAATCGGTAACCAAAAATAGGCAAGGTCGTGTTTCCTTATGGTTTGTTATAATTTAATGATATCAAACAACGTCGAGTCCATCAATGTGTTATCAAAAGATGCACGGAAACTACCAATAAAAATGTTGATTGACTTCTTTCAAGAAACAATACAACAATGGTAGTGTCAAAGGCGTAATGTTGGAGGTATTTATATAAATTATAGTAACTTTAATTTATTGTACCATAATTTACTATGCATGGCATTATGTTTGTACTTTTTTATAGCCCAAAGTGAAAAACATGTTGCTGGGTATGCTGAGTGTAACATCCTGTTTCAGATCGTCTGTGATTTAGGGTTCGTGGGCTGCAACCCGAGCATGAGGAAGCCTTGAGGCTGCGACGAGTTACTAGAAGCGTAGGGCTTATCGCTACCTTTCCGTGAGTATGAGGTTCACTGGAAACGGACTTATAGTGAAGGAGCTATGATAGTTTGAAGTTTTGGCAAGTTTAGTCCTTTATTGAGAAAAGGTGGTAGCTGAGTACGCGGGGCGTACGTGTGTGTACGCTTACCGTAATCATGTGCGTGATTTTTAAGCAGAGCCACCTAGTACACTGGGCGTACTAGGCACAGAGTGGAAACCCTAAACGAGGGATGTGTCCCTATTTAAAGAACATGATGGCCTCATTTTTGGCCACCATTTCCAGCCTTCAACCCTCTTAAAACCCTAATATCTATTCCTCTAGCTTGAGTTTCCTTTTGTTGATGAAGGAGCATGGAAGAGAATGGAGTTGGAGTCCAGGCTTTGGATCTGAGCTTTTCTGTGGTTGGAACATCATTTGAAGGTATAAAGCTCAAAGCTTTCTCATCCTTTTTGATTTGAGCATATTATGGTCCATTTTAGGGTTTTTGGTCCCAAAGCTTGAATCTTTATGAGTTGTTGAACTCCAGAGCCTAATATCTGTCCTTTTAAGTGTTTCTAGTGTAGAGGATTCATAAAAATGAGGTCTTGGACGTAAAACCACCCCATGCATGAGATATGAGTATTTTTGGGAGTAAAGAGTGAGTGTATTTGGGTTTGGGACTTTATCATCCATGCAAAGGCTTAAAGTCAAGAACTTTATGGAGTATGAGCCTTTAGGGAGTCCAGATCTGAGAGTATAGCTATAGTCTTAACGGGTTAAGACCAAGAGGGTGGGAAAAAGCTAGTCTGGACGTACGCCGAGCGTAAATCCGGTATGCCCCGCATACTGGTCAAGTGTCCCCGATCAGATTTCGTGAGTACGCTGAGCGTACCAAGGGAGGTACTCCCTACGTAACCTAACTGTGGGTTTTTTGGGCTAAATCTAATATTGGGCCTTAAGTGTTGGGCTTGGATTGTGGGCTTGTTGTACTGGAGATTTTATCAGATAAATATATGTATACCCATTGGCCCTTGTGATGGGCTTTCCATTTGGACCTAAGTTTCAGAGTTGGGCCTTGGGAGAGCCCATTTAGTATTGGGCCTTGGTAGGCCCAATGAGCTTGAGTTATTTGTGGGTCGGGTAGTGGACTATCTTTAGACCTAATGAGTGAGGTTTTATTTGAGATCTTAATTGGGTTAATTGTGGGTTTTGGTTCAGTATTAGAGGCCGGTGTGCAACAACAGCATCTATAGGAGCTGTTCATCATCCGAGGTGAGTCTTCTCACTATACTTATCTAGAGTGGTAACCTTTGTGTGACCAGAGGGTCTTATGTGATTATATTGAGTATTGTGATATCCTGCATTATGTCTATGTGATTTATGCTGTGTATTATTCTGAGCTTGCCGAGTTAGGACCGGAGGGTCCACCCGAGTTGTGGGACTGGAGGGTTCCACTGAGACACATTGACCGGAGGGTCTTATCTGAGTATAATCATGAGAGGATAATGAGATATGTGTGGTATTTTGGGGAACTCACTAAGCTTCGTGCTTACATTGTTATGTGATATGTGTTTCAGGTACTTCTGAGTATCGCGGGAAGGCGCCGACTTGATTGTACACACACTTGAGATGGAGTTTATGTTTTGTGGATCCTGGATTTTTATCAGACGATTTGTGATATTTGTGTTTTTACAATTTGACACTTGTGGTTTTGGAATGTGATAATGAGAATTATGTGTTTTAAAAATGAAAAATTTGTTTGAAAATTTACGGTGTTACTATTTGGTATCAGAGCCTTGGTTTGAGGGATTCGGATGTACCTTCGGGTGTGTCTGGACTCAAACTGAGGATTTGAGAAAAAATTTCAAAAGAAATGATTTTTCTAAAATGAGAAAGAGATTTAAGAGAAAATGAGTTGGAGCAGTGTGTACAATCAGCCAGAGCCCGAATGGTGATTTCCCAAAATACCCTTACTTATTTGTGTTATGAGTTATTATTGAGATATTAGTGATGCATGTAGAGGATAGGCTAGGTATTTCATATTTTAGGGGTATAGTTACCTGATTTGTGATGCCTTAGCCTAGGAGTTGTTGCTATCTGTTATGTGCCTTGAGTATGTGATGAGTAAGAGTATCTAGTAGGAATCTTTTAGAGAGAGATTTGAGTAGTGGAGTAATCTAGGAGAGATACCTAGATGTGCTTTAGAGGAATTTACTGAGAGGGTAGTTTGATGCCACGAGGGGTAGGGTTACCTGAGTCGGCGATGCCTTTTGAGTTGTGGATAGAGTGAGAGGAGTTATATTCCATAGTGGTTTTACGTGCTGGTAGAGGTTATTCGATGCCCGAATGTTGCTTACTTTTTTTCTTTGTGGAACTCTTGATGATGGGAGTCAGCTACCGAGTGAATATGACGATATTCAGGAGGTAGATGGCTGGCATCATGAGGAGTTCTTCAGCAGCTGATGGCAGAGAAGTGTGAGAACCTAGGAAGAGCCTGGGGAGTGACTTTAGTCAATTGAGTACGCTGACAGATGAGAGTATTTGCTGGAGAGCGACCATGTGTAACAGGATTAGTGATCGAGAAGGTTGAGCAGCTACTTAGGAAATCTGGGACGATCCGTGTGGAAAGTATGGGTAGATGTGGTAGGTAGTATGGGCCCGTACTACTGAAAGCAGAGGACCCATACTCGAAGCAGGGAGAATTCCAGAGGTTCTAAATAGCAGTTTAAGGGGAGATAACATGGTGCGAGTACCGTGATTCGTAGAAGAGTGTATTTTAATCTTTACTAGTTATCCGACGATGGGTGTTCAGATTGAGAAAGTATACGGTAAACTGTGGAGCCAGAGGGCCATGTCGATTGAGCTTCGATAAAGTGTACCTTATGAGGGAGTTGAGTTAGATCCCGAGGAGTTGACTGGTGGGCTGCCAATTGGAGTCGCGGACTTGAGGAAAAGTGGAGATGATACGCAGAAAAGGATTGCGGTCTGGGTTGAGTGATCGACCGATGGATGAGATGTCACATCCTGTGACGAGAATTACGTTATTTCCACTTCTCATATGGAGTAAACGAGATAACGAGTTTCTAGTTCCAGAGTTTGGGGGTCACCCCGAGGGGTAACACATATAGTTGCGATATTGTCACTAGAGTATCTGTGGTATGTTTGCTGCGACGTATTTCTTATACCTTGAAAGAGTCATTAGTATGGACCGAGATGGATGAGGACAAGGAGATGCCTTAGTCGAGTCAGACATACTTTTTAGCAGCAGTTTCAGGTGATCAAGAGGTGTATATCGGGGAGGTGGCCCTCGTTGTCTACGATATGTATCGACTGTGAGAGTGAGGTCTCTTGCTCCTATGATATTGTCCGCAATGGAATGTTGGTTGAGGAATCGGAGACGCAGTGTGTGATAGTGAATTACTTCCAGAGTAAGAGTCGTGATTAGTTTAGGACAGTGGGGATATCTGACGGTGTGTCAGTATGAGACTTCGGGATGACTAGAGGCAGTCACGTTGGGAGGGTTCAGAGGATTTCATCCGAGATTCTAGATATTTGGAGTTGCTTGGTATCTATTGGGAAGATCATCGAGTGTTACATTATACGATTCCAAGAGTCAAGAGTGATGTATCTGGTGAAACAGCCTATGGAGTAGACTGTTGGTATGCCAATTAGTGATGGTTCGAACCCTGAGTGGGGGAGAGTTGGGTATTCTATTGAGAGGATCAGCGATCTGTCCAAGGGCAGTTGGAGCACTGGTTATGGAGATCTGTGGTGCGGACACATGAGACTTGGGTTATTGGTGGATGAGGCAAGGTGCAGAGCGAGACGATACATGTTGTACGTGTTCAGGAAAGGATGAGTGGGTCCACAGCGAGTAGCCGTTGGTCAGAGACCTTATTGTGGTTAGGAACTCTTCAAGTTTGTAGTAGTTGAGTTCGAGGCGGTTGGCTCGTTGAGGTCCAGTTTTGACTGTTGAGAATTTCTAGTTCGATGTATGGGTTGTTATATGCACTCCAGGAAGGGAAACAGTTGTTTGGCAACCAACTTCAGAGTCGGTATGAGTATTCTCGCATGGGTTTTGAGCAATAGAGGATGGGATTTCGGATTGTCGTCAACGTGTTCTTGGTCATTGATGATTCCTTCGTATTTCAAGTTTTGAGTTGGAGTATTGAGAGGTTGCGAGTTGTGCGAGTGGAAGATCAGTGGTCGAGGCAAGACATGGTGAGATTTTGGGAGGGTGTATTTCGGTATCCGGGTATGATGCCGTGAGTGGAAGATCAGTGGATGAGACAAGACATCGTGCGGTTCTGTGATGGTGTACCGGGGTATCTGAGTATGACGCCATAAACTTTTGGGATTATTTTAAGACTTGAGTTTATGAGATGACAAGTGGAGTACCGAGTGGCTATTGTTCCAGTGGGAACCCTTCAGTTAATTGTCATCGGACGAGACTATCCAAATGTGAATTGTAGCAGGAGAAAGTGTCTTGTTGCGGAAATTGTCGTCAGGAGTAGAGATTCTTAATCTGGGTGGGTGTGTGTACCTATATATGGTTGGACCACGGAGCATGAGCTAGTGGACTCAGTGTGGTGACGACTTGAGAATGAGAATGTGGGGTGATAAGAGAGTGAACGGATCCGAGTGGGAGTAATCCCTTAGGACTATCAGGGGAGACCGTGGAGAGATCCCATAGAGAGTAAGAGAGAGTATCGTATGATTACGGGGAGCCGTAACATACATGAGTCATAGAGAGAGAGTATCGTATGATTACGGGGAGTCGTAACATACATAAGTCAGAGAGAGAGTCGTATGATTACGGGAAGCCGTAACATACCTGAGTCAGAGAGGGAGTAGCGTATGATTTCGGGGAGGCGTAACATACATGAGTCAGAGAGAGAGTATTGTATGATTACGGGGAGCCGTAACATACGTGAGTCGGAGAGAGAGAGTATTGTAAGACTGCGGGGAGCCGTAGCATTCGCGAGGAAATGAGAGAGTGTCATAGGACTACGGGAAGCCATAACACTTGTTAGTCAGTGAGAGAGTGTTGTATAACTGTAGGGATCCACAACCTTACTAGTCAGGGGGTGACACAAAGGTGCTCTTAGGCCTGGGTAGCCTTGCCAAATGGGTCTGTGGGAACCTGGTGGCCGAACCAGGGGAGAGACTGGGGTCTCAGCAATGGTAGAAACCCATTGTGTTTTGAGTTAGAGAAGGGTTGTCGCAAGTCGGAAGGATCGAGGTGTAATGCATGCGTATATGCGTGGAACATGGGTCATGAGTTGAGTACTGGGTTGGGATGAGTTTGTTCCAACTCTGTGTCGGACCAGACTCTGTTGGGTAAGTTTGGGTCTATCTGTGTGGAGAACAAGAAAGTGGGGATTTCGGGTGGATTACATTCTGAGAGGGATGTGTTTCCTATTTGATGTTTTAGACTTGGGTGAACCTGTTCATTGGTTTGGGAAAAACCACGACGCGCGCGAGGTAACATGTGGTAAACGACCGAGGTCGTGTGTGGGGTGTGATTTCAAATCGGGTGTAGAAATCGCTTGGGGTGAAGTGAGCTTCGTGATTGTGGAGTTCAGTGTGATTGGATGAGTTAGCTCGGTTGAATAGGACTTCTGTGAAGTCCTATTGCCGAATGGGCTAGGGTAGCCTCGGAGATTCAATTGCTGGGTCGGGAGTCGATCTTGTAATCGAATTTGGTGTCTAGCATTGAGAGGCAGCTGGAGTTATGTTTCCGGATATCAGTGGATAGTTCGGCCAGGCATGGACGTTGAGTTTGGGGCCGGAGCTGAATCATCTTGGGGTCGGCAGTGAAATGGTTCTATCTGATGGGAGGTCGGACCTAGAGTAGAGTTTCGATTCCCATGTGGATTGGCAGGTCTTCATTTAGTGTTGAGGACCGCGTATTGAGGTTCGCTTTTCAGATGGGTTCTGATAGCATTATCTTAGGTTGGTCATTGTTGTGAGATGACCCCGTTTCTTTGGGTTTCAATCGGAGTTGACTGGTGTGTCGGGCAGGAGTGTTTAACAGCTAATTATGGTTAACGACTTGTCCCATCAGTCGCGAAGAGTAATTAGAGTGGAGATGTTTTATCGAGTTTGTAATTCGATGAGCGAATGACATGGGAATATACCGAATGGGCGGTCAGTCGGGGGGGGGGGGGGACACACCACTACATATTCCAAGTTTTGGAGAGGCAGAGTTGGTTCTGCAACAGCGAAGGGTTCGTTCTTCTTCGAGTTGGAGGGTTCAGTTTGATTTCGATTGTCTTGAGGGAGATCGGTTATGTTCCGAATAATCGGTTGCGCTTCTCGGGCTAATTGATGGGATCTGAGTAATGACAAGGAGCGATTTCAAGGGCGAAATCTAATTCAAGTGGGGGAGAATTGTAACATCCTGTTTCAGATCGTCTGTGATTTAGGGTTCGTGGTATGCAACCCGGGCATGAGAAAGCGTTGAGGCTGCGACGAGTTACTAGAAGCGTAGGGCTTCTCGTTACCTTTCCGTGAGTATGAGATTCACTGGAAACGGACTTATAGTGAAGGAGCTATGATAGTTTGAAGTTTTGGCAAGTTTAGTCCTTTATTGAGAAAAGGTGGCAGCTGAGTACGCGGGGCGTACGTGTGTGTACGCGTAGCGTAATCATGTGCATGATTTTGAAGCGGAGCCACCTAGTACGCTGGGCGTACCAGAGGGTACGATGGGTGTACTAGGCATAGAGTGGAAACCCTAAACGAGGGATGTGTCCCTATTTAAAGAACTTGATGGCCTCATTTCTGGCCACCATTTCCAGCCTTCAACCCTCTCAAAACCCTAATATCTGTTCCTCTAGCTTGAGTGTCCATTTGTGAGCTTCTAAGTGTTCTTGTGGTACCCTTGGAGTGAAGAAGGAGCATGGAAGAGAATGGAGTTGGAGTCCAGGCTTTGGATTTGAGCTTTTCTGTGGTTGGAACATCATTTGAAGGTATAAAGCTCAAAGCTTTCTCATCCTTTTTTATTTGAGCATATTATGGTCCATTTTAGGGTTTTGGGTCCCAAAGCTTGAAGCTTTATGAGTTGTTGAACTCCAGAGCCTAATATCTGTCCTTTTAAGTGTTTCTAGTGGAGAGGATTCATAAAAATGAGGTCTTAGACATTAAAACCACCCCGTGCATGAGATATGAGTATTTTTGGGAGTAAAGAGTGAGTGTATTTGGGTTTGGGACTTTATCAGCCATGCAAAGGCTTAAAGTCATGAACTTTATGGAGTATGAGCCTTTAGGGAGTCCAGATCTGGGAGTATAGCTATGGTCTTAACGGGTTAAGACCAAGAGGGTGGGAAAAAGCTAGTCTGGATGTACGCCGAGTGTAAATCCAGTACGCCCCGCGTACTGGTCAAGTGTGCCCGATCAGAGTCCGTGAGTACGCTGAGCGTACCAAGATAGGTAAGCCCTGCATAACCTAACTGTGGGCTTTTTGGGCTAAATCTAATATGGGGCCTTAAGTGTTGGGCTTGGATTTTCGGCTTGTTGTGCTGGAGATTTTGATCAGAGAAATATATGTATATGTATTGGGCCCTTGTGATGGGCTTTCCATTTGGACCTAAGTTTAAGAGTTGATCCTTGGGAGAGCCCATTTAGTATTGGACCTTGGTGGGCCCAATGAGCTTGAGTTATTTTTTGGGCCGGGTAGTGGATTATATTTAGACCTAATGAGCGAGGTTTGGTCTTAGATCTTAATTGGGTTAATTGTGGGTTTTGGTTCAGAATTAGAGGCCGGTGTGCAACAGCAACATCTGTAGGAGTTATTCATCATCCGAGGTGAGTCTTCTCACTATACTTATCTAGAGTGGTAACCTTTGTGTGACCAGAGGGTCTTATGTGCTTATATTGAGTATTGTGATATCCTGCCTTATGTCTATGTGATTTATGATGTGTATTATTCTGAGCTTGTTGAGTTAGGACCGGAGGGTCAACCCGAGTTGTGGGGCCAGAGGGTCCCACTGAGATACATTAACCGGAGTGTCCCACTGAGACACATTGACCGGAGGGTCTTATCTGAGTATAGCTATGAGAGGCTAATGAGATATTTGTGGTATTTTGGGGAACTCACTAAGCTTCGTGCTTACTGTGTTATGTGCTATTTGTTTCAGGTACTTCTCAGGATCACAGGAAGGCGCCGACTTGATTGTACACACACTTGAGATGAAGTTTATGTTTTATGGATCCTGGATTTTTATCAGAAGATTTGTGATATTTGTGTTTTGACAATTTGACACTTGTGGTTTTGGAATGTGATAATGAGAATTATGTGTTTTAAAAATGAAAAATTTGTTTGAAAATTTTCGATGTTACACTGAGAAGGTTACCGAAAGGAGGATCACCAAATCCCCCGGTTTTTTAGTATACCAGATTGATCGTAACAAATATCAAGTGACTGACCAAATGAAAAATGGTATAGTCAACTTGGAATCTTATTCATGTACATCTAGAAAATGGAAATTGTCTGGTATACCTTTTTCTCATGCTATGACGATATTTAAGGAATTAGGAGATAAACACTATAAATAGGTGTAATCGTACTTCACAATGAAAACAAATTGAGCAACATATAAATAGGTTGTGTATCGTGTTCCAATTCCAACTAAATATGAACAACCATAGAAAGTCATGGTTGTATTACCACCATTGATGGACAAACGACAAGTCAGACGCCCACGAAGTCATAACCATATCCCATCCTAAGGTGAAGATCTGATTCCGAAAAAATGCAGTCATTTCCAAAGGATAATTCACACAAGTAATGACTCTCGGTTTCCATGGATTCAACAAAGCTTGAATCATCAATTAGGACTAAGTCAAGTGTCAAACTTAAGGGTAAGTCTAAGACTAGGTCTAATGTCAAAGATAGTAAAAAAAGTTGTCAAGAGTACGATATTGTTGATCTAAACTACCCTTAGTCATGTTTGTACCAAATTTTAAAATTCTAAAATTACATAAAACTTCTTGTTCAGTGAAACAAACTTGTTTTTATTACATTAACATAAGGAAATTGTCTCAAACATACACAAACACCACAAATCACCAAGGTAAATCTGCAGTTTATATCCATGGCCAACTCTATGCCCACCACACAGCAACACATTTCTAAGGATTAGGCTGCAACATCTCATTAGGGTGAAGCTGTAGAAAACAATAAATAAAGCTTAATAATATATTGTTCTATTATAGCAGGTAATAGATTAAAAGGTAAACTAAGATACATACATTAGTAACATCTAGCACACGTGCACAATCATCAGCCAGTAAACGCCTTAGCCAAGGGTATAAAACTACCCAATGGATCATACCCAATCTAGGGGTACCAATTATCCTACTGTCGGGAAATGTCTCCATGATCCAAATATAGACAATCAAAATGTCAAAAAAATAAATAACATAATAATGTTACAATGCTTTTTGCATAAAAAGTTGTATGAAAGACAATGGACATACCTTAAAAGCATAGACAAATCCTTACATAGTATATGAAGGTCTACTGTCGAGTCTTGGTTAGGTGAGGTTTAGATGTGCCTCAATCTTTTCAAATACAACAACCAAATGTCTGTAAGTAAAATCCTATATTTCTCTTCCCCATGTGTACTTGTGTCACCATTTGCATTTTATAACAATAAGTTAAAAGAACTATTTGATATAATTTCATAAATATAATCTAAATAACTTTATACATGTTAACCTCGTCCAAATCAGAGACCAATTCAAGGTATTCATCATAGGATGATTTTCAAGGGTATCTGCAATAAAATCCCCACTCTAACATATACAACATGGAGACTCGCACAACGTTTGTATCTAATAATTGATAGAGTGAATTATTGAGCACTTGAATAACGTTAGCAACTTTCTTTGAATCTGAACCCAAGAAAAATGGAAACACACGTTGTCTGAATTATGTTGAAGATCAAGTAGCCAAAAAAACTCCCTAAACTACAACCTGGTAACAAGGAAAAAAGCTTTATTTTCAAAGAAAACCTGGTAGTCGCCTATCGAGAATAAAAGCTTCTCCAGGTTAGACCTAGGAAAAGTGCAAACCTCCTTTCACATAAGGTAATGGAATAATGATGAGTTACATTCTATACCCATTGGCATGTCAACATATACACCAAAACATGAAGCCTTAAACATGGTCGCACGCTCAAAGGGTGTGTAAACGGGCCATGATTTCATTGACCATGTAACGTCCCAAAATATAGAGTAAATTGTTAAATTCAAATATGATAAAACCATTCATTTCATTCCATCAAAAGATAATCATAGTATAAATATAATCTCAAACATCAGAGTAAAACATAAATCAGATAGTGCAGAAATCTCTGGTGGATGCGATGCGATCAAGCTTGGCTCTTCCCCTTGCTACAAGAAGTACCTAAAGCATTTAATCAAAAAACCATAAGCACAAAGCTTAGTGAGTTCCAAAAATACCATATACCATACATTCCACATCCATAATGTTACAGTCTATCTTAGCCAACATGTCTGTTTCAACCCATGTGAATGCTATGGTCCTCCCATAGTCTTATAGTCACTTGCGTTGCTGCAGTCCTCCTACATTCTTTCCTGTTATGGTCCTCCCATAGTCTTTCATACAATTGACATGTTCTTCCCATGGTCTTTCATACAGTTGTTATGGTCCTCCTATAGTCTTTCATGTAAAAGTCACAAATACAATCTAGCATCCTACCTAGTATAGTGAGAAGACTCAACTCTTGTAACGCTCGAATTTAGGTATAAATTTTAGTTTTTAATTTTGAGATTTTTGGTTGGCCACGACGTGGTGAAGGGATCATCACGATGTAGCATAAATGCATGGAACACAGGTTTCATTATGGCACCACGACGTGGCACGATGCTTGCCACGACGTGGTGACGACATTATGGCAAACCCTAAATTTTCGGGCCTTGAGCCTTATTTAAAAGAAGTGATGGCTAGGGTTTCCTTCACCCTCAACCTACATTACCTCCAAAGTGCCCTTGTTCAACTCTAGCCTCATTATTGCACTTTTGAGCACATTCTGCTTTTTTTGGTGGTTTTTTTAAGTAAGAAGAAGGAAGTCAAGTGCAAGAATTCAGCAAAGCAAGCCATCTCCATCCTTTGTGCATCTTCTGGACTCTTTGTAAGTCCTCAAGCTTCCATCTTTTTAGCTCCTTATGGATCTAGAAGTTGGGTGAGTTTTGAGAACCTTACATGAGATTTATGTCATTTTCTCACCATTTTTATCTAAATGAGTGAAGGACATTCATGGGTCATACATGTCCATAAAGTTAGGATTTTTATGGACCTTTAGGGACCCAAGAAGCTTTCTGGAATGTATGAACAAAGGACTTATTGGATTAAGGACTAAAGACATTAAGTTGTCCAGATGTAGTAGCCACAAAGTGGCAAGATGCTTGTCACGACATGTGGATAGAGGTAGTTACGACCGTTTTTGTATTTGGCTGCCATGATGTGGGTATGGATGGACCACGATGTGATGACTTTCTGAAGTTCACTTTGACTGTTAAGTTTGACCTCTGACCGTTAAATTTTTAACATGGTTGAATTTTAGTCAAGTTGCTAGTTTTAGAAGGTAGACTATGGGTTTATCTTATGAGATTCATTAGGAGGTGTGGAGCACTTGCTTCTTGATTGTGTTAGTCTGTTAGTTGTCGACTGCGTTTGTGAGGTGAATCTTCTCACTATATTATGTAGGATGCTAGTTGTTTATGTGATGTTTGCATGGAATACCAGGATCTGGCCCCTAACATTTGTATGAAAGACCATGATCTAGCCCCTGTCATTTGTATGAAAGACCAGGATCTGGCCCGTGACACTTGTTTGTAAGATCAGGATTTGGCCCTTGGCATTGCAAGGAAAGACCATGATTTGGCCCATGGCGAGAAGTGATTATAAGACTATGATTTGGCCGATAGCTTTCACTTAAGGTTGAAATTGACCCGTTATATGTATGGTATGTGGTATTTTCGGGAACTTACTAAGCTTTATGCTTACTGTTTCATGTTTTAATGTTTTAGGTACTTCTGGTTCCAAAGGGAAGGGCCCGACTGGATCACACTACATCCCCTAGAGTTTTATTCTGCACTATTGTTTTATGATTCACTTTGATGTTGGCGAACATATTACACTTTGGTTATCTTTAATCAAATGAATGAATGTTTTGGGTTTTTAAAAAATGAAATTTTTACTTAGTATTATTGGGACGTTACAAGTTGGTATCAGAGCCTTGGTTTAAGGGATTCAGACATGTTTTCTAGTGTGTCTAAACTCAAGCTGAGGGTTAATAAAAATCTTTTTAAAATAAAACAATTCTAAAAAGGTTTTCTATTAAAAAAGGGGTGCGATGTATGCAATCAGCTGAGCTCAAGTAAGTAATTCCCAAAATACTCATCCATGAATATTATTCTTTAGTATGCTAATATGTGAATTGCATGCTAGAATAGGGCTAAGGATTTGATCATGATTGCATGATAGATTGTTTGTTAGGAGAGATGCCTTTATATGCCTAATATGTGGTTAGGTGCTTTAGAGTTTACATTGATACTAACAACTATTTGATGGATGCTCTAGGGTAGTACAAAGTTAAGACTAAATAGCCATAGAATGTTTGATTCAAAATTGTTGCATGTTCTTGTTTGATGAAGGCCATATGTTAGTGACATATATTTGAACGTTTATTTTATTGCAATTATGTATGACCTGCATTCATTGGTTGATCGTCGGTGTCAACAGAGACACTTGTAGCACGCGTGGAGGATTGGATCCTAAGAGAGCCTAGGGAGTAACATAGTATGTTGTATACGCTGTTTAGCATTAGAACCTATGAGTGTAGTCATAGGGGAGTGACTTATAAGATTCAGGATGATTCTTGAGGAAAGTACGGATCGTGTGCTTTCAAAGATACCTCGTGTAATCTCAGACGCGACAAACTCAGGGTAGTATGGGCTCGTACTACTGAAAGCACACGATCCGTACTCGAATCAAGGAAAGTTTTGGGGATCCTAAGAAGCTTGTAGAGTGAGGAGTCCTATGAATATGTTTTGACCCTTCTGTTGTTATTTTTCAGTATGGTTATGACTCGTTATGGAGGTGGTTCTGGTTCTGGTTCTGGTTCAGGTTCAAGCTCTGGAGCTGAACCTATTGATGTTGGACTGTGTGAGTTTGTCGCGTCTGAGATTACACGAGGTATCTTTGTGGAGACCCTTGTCATTTTTGGGTTGATCAAGGGAGAGGATTATTGAGCTAATGGAGCGATTGGGGGCCTTCAGTTTGGTGTTGGTTGCGATCAGTTAGGGGCCTGTACCCTCACATTTCAGGAGTTCAGGGCTTATGGGGATCCACAGTTCTTCGGGAAGAAGGATCCCATCGCCAACAAACGATGGATTGGGGATATAGAGAGTGCCAACTCACAAACTACTGCCCTGAGGGGCCAAAGGTGAGGTTTGCAAATTGTCTTCTAAGAGATCGAACTCGTGACTGGTGGGAGTAATTTGGACATGCTTTGGGAGCACCTGTTGTCGAGGCTATGACATGGCCTGATTTTTTTTGCCAAATTTAGATCAGAGTTTGCACATACTATCGAGGTGCAACAGTTTGTGAGGGGGTTTCAGGACCTTCGTCAGACAACAGAGACTGTGGCGGAGATCAGCACGAAATTCAAAGAGAGGGCTTTATTGGTTCCACAATATGTTGCTAATAAGGAGATCAAGAAGACGAGATACCATGATATGCTAACAGATGATTTCAGAGAGTTTGTTAGCATTTCGGGCTGTAGGACCTTGGAGGATATGATTGACAGAGCCCGGGAGGGGAGATTGAGATGGAGCTTCGGTCGAAGCGGAAGCCAGCTTAGGTTCAAGCAGCAGAGGGCTCCACGAAGAAGCCCAAGACTTTTGATTCTCGATCTAGAGGACAACAAGGCCGGGGACGTTGAGGCAAGTACCGTAAATTGTATGATGGAGTGTGTCGAGCAGGAGGTTTGGGGTGCTACAAGTGAGGAAAGACTGGTCACATTATTAGGGATTATACTCAGGGATCGGACGGCTGTGAGGGCACGACGGAGGCTCCTGTGGTGAGGAGCTGAGCTTTTCAGTTGATGTCACACCCCCAAACCGGAACGGCGGAAATATTCGGGGGCGGAGGACGTCATGTACAATATCACAACAATTGTAAAATAGTAATCAAAGCAACAACAACCATTGTATTAATAGTATAATGTTTACATTGTATTCGAATCATACACGATTGACTCCAAAAGTGAATAGCAAAATAAAGACTTGAAGCTACTATGCTCCATCTTCTAGAAACCGGTGCGAGTACCTGTCTACTAGTGTCCTGAGAATACAAGTAGTTTTGAAAGAGTATTAGCATTTAAGCTGGTGAGTTCTGTTGAGTTCATGTGTTGCGCCATTGGGCCTAGTTATTTCGGTACATATGTAATCACGGTTTGGGCATGTCAAACCGTGTGTTTGTTATTAGGGGTTAGTATTTATGGTGCATGCATGCATCTAGTTTCTTACGCTTCTGAATATTTCTTTTGACAAGTATTGTAACCCTAGCACCCTCTAAAGTAGAAGTTCTTCATCGAGTTCTTCTGAGGGTTGCTGTTTTAATCATTCAACATTCGTTTGATTCACGTTGGTGTTCATTGTTTCATATTTCTTGTTATTGTCTTATTAATATCTGTTTGAATCTATCGATCAAAGAGAACTTTATTCTCATCAATTGGTATCAGAGTAGGAGGCTGTGTAAATCATACACATCTCTTCTGTTTGAAGAATTTTCTTAGGGTTTCCGCTTTTATTGGATCTGTTAAGCTGTCATTCCTTCATCGACGTTGTTCATAGATCTTGATATTACCCTATTCAATCTTTACAAGTCTGATTCTAAGCAGATATCTGAAGAAGGTCATCATGTCTCACGAAGATTCACAAACCAATCCAATCAATATCTCCAACAGCATTGGATCTACAACCAGAATCCCGATTCTTTACACTCAAGATTATGAAGTATGGACGCATCACTTTGAGGAATACGTCGTTGGTTCCGAAGACAATGGTTATCGTATCTGGGAAGCGATAACATTGGGTCCTTTTGTTCATTCTGGTACAAATACAACTGTTAAGACTCAAAAAGAATACAACAAGCTCGTAACTGATGTGGAGAAGATTCCTCAAGACGAAAAAGATGAATTGTTGTGTAATGTTAAAACCATGAGAATGATTTGATTTGCTTTACAGTCTGATACTTTTCGTTTAGTAAGCTCATGCACCACGAAAAAAGAGATCTGGGTTAGACTCAAAGAGCTATATTCCACTGATGAAGACCTAGAGCATTCTATCCAAACTCTATTGCTCTCTGAGTTCGGTGCTTTCCAACAAAAGGCTGATGAAAAACTTGTTCAGACTTTCGATCGCTTCAACCATCTTTTGGGAAAAATGATCAAGCACGACATTCAAAGGAAAGTGATCGAACAGAAGGTCACATTTATGAATGGTTTAAGACCCGAATGGATGGTTGTGGTATCAACGGTGAAGGCCCGGGAGCAATTTAAAAACTATTCTCTGGCGAAGATGGTAGGTATTCTCAAGTCTCATGAAAGTGTTGTGACAAAGGAAGCGAAAGTGGTGACTGGTATGGGATCTTTGGCCCTTCTCTCTAAAGCGAAGAATGTGGCAGAAGATGAAGAAGAGTCAGAGATGTCAGAATGTGATCTGACAAGCGAGGAATATGCAATGATGGTTTCCAACCCGAAAAGGTTTGCTCGCAAAAAGTTTCCTATTGCCAAGAACTGAAACTGGCAGGGAAGCTATAGCTCAGAAAAGGCCAAAGAGGAGATCAAATATACTCCTCAGAAAGAAGAAGAGAAGAAGGAGAGAAAATTGGTGGGAGACTCAGGATATGATTGCAACTTCTGCCATGGCAAAAACCACTTTGCCAAAGATTGCATGCTGAGAAAGCTATCAGAGAAGAAAGAGGGTGAAGATGATGAAGCGTACTATATGCGCAAGTTGGAGGAGATAAAGAAGAAGAAAGCCTCTAACAGTTCAATGAATGCTTTGATTGTGTAGGAGAACGTTGTGGATGACGAGTTCAGTGGCGTAGAGGTCTGGTCTACAGACTCTGAAGATGAAGTACGTAAACCCACCCATGGCAAGGCGTTTGTGACGAAAGAAAAGAGTGCTGAGTTTGCTGGGAGATGCTTGATGGTGACAAATGGAGTGTCACAAATGAGGGGTTACACAACCAAAGGCGAGTATGAGGAGGCGAATATGAGGGAGGATAAGTGTTTTGCTGCCAAACCTGTGAGCGAGAGGATCGATGACTGCGATCAGTTGATCAAGAAGGTACAATCCATTCTCGAATCACTTAAAATACCTGTAACTAACTATGAAAAGGAATTAAACGATTTGAAATTCAAATTTTCTAGTTTAAGTGGTAGTCTAATGCAAACACGCCTCACAAATGCTAACCTAACCGATCAACTTAGCAGGGTGACATCCAAGAATGAGGAGCGAAGGATGTGGATAGAGAAGACGGAGTTAGAGTTAGTTAGGACGAGAGATGAAGTTATTTATTTGCAACGTGATAATTTGAAACTGATGAAACAAAGAAACATTTTTTGCTTAATTGCTAAATGTTTATACACAAATATCACTCAATTGCATTTAGATTGTGAAATTGGCAAAAAGATTCACAAAATGATTTTGCCCTTTCTAGAGTTAAAGGAGGACGAAGTTGATATTGATGGCTATAAATGTGAATCTATTGTCTCCTCAGAAAATATCTCTGACGATTACATGGTTGGTATGGACAAAATCGAGTCCTTTATCAAGTCCAAAGACCATAAGGACATGCTCAAAAATCTTTTCGACGATAATGATAAATTGAAAATCAAGACCGAAACCATACAAAAATTTGACTCATTAAATGCCAAGTTAAGTTCAGAAAACAAAATAAATGTTGAAAACTCTTCTGAATTTGACGAGGAAAGTGATATGAGTGAAATTTTTGTAGAGGATGTGGTTGACTGTTCAGAATTTGTCAAGAGCGAAACCGAACCTAAAAGGCCTTATATCTGAAAATTCGGTTGAGTTTGCACGTGTGTCCCAAGATAAATCCAAAATTCTGAAACCAAAAGCAGTGGTCTATCAAAAGGTACAAACTGTACCAAATCAAGTATACACGACGACAGGGGTTACTCAGAAACACACAACCGAGCTGACAGCCATAGTGAACGAAGATAATGCAAGTGGCTGTGATGATTATTTTTGGTCGGCTCCAATCGACAATGCAGATGAGACTGTCGGTTTATAAGAGAGAACCTCATGGAGGGTTAAAGGCAGATACGTGGCAGAACCACTCAACAAGCCTACAAGCTTTGATGTACCAAGCACAAGTGGTACCAAAGATGTCCCAAGCGAACCAAAGTCGGCTGCAAGCGAAACCTCTTCATTGAAGAGCGAGACTCATGCTGAGAGAACGAAGCCAAGAGCAAACATACACAAGTCTCAAAAACAGCTTGCTGAACAAAAACGCCAGCGAAACAAAAGATATGAAAAGAATCTCAATGAAAGGAAGCAGTTTTGGAACTCCCAAAACTCAAATTATGTTCGCACAGAAAAGGCGTCAAATATCAAGGCGAAATCTGGATTAAAGAATAATTCCAGTCAATGCACCCACTGCCAATCCTGCAGTCATGCAAACTGAAAGCCTAGTTTCGGTCCCAATTCTTGCAGCGACAAGAACCGAAAGACTAGTTTTGGTCCCAAGTCTAGCCTTAATAAGAACCGAAAGACAAGTTTCAGTGCTAAGTCCCATCCTCCTCATTCTCAACCAAAGCGGAATGCCAACAAGGATGTCAAGGATAGCAAGGGAAAAGGGAAGCTCGTCTCTGAAGACAAAACGCAAACAAAGAAGACGACAACTAACCCTAGGAAACATGAAAACAAATTTGTTAAGAATCAAGATAAAAATCCTCAATCTGATTTAAACAAACTCAAAGTCTTTACCATTAAGAGAAAAGACGCAACCACATTAATAAAAAGAACTTATATGGTTGATCTTTCTATTGCAATTCCCTGTTCTGTAAAAGGCTCATGAGGACCCAAGCAACTTTGGGTTCCTAAATCTGCTTAATTTTGCAGGTTATAAGTGACGAGCAGTTCGACGACGAATGGTACATCGATAGTGGCTGCTCACGTCATATGACAGGAAGGAGGGAAGAGCTAAGGGAGTTTCGGGCTCTTAAGGATGGTGGATGTGTCAAATACGAGAATAATTCATATGGCACAATCAAAGGCTACGACATGATCACAAACAGAGAATTCTCAATTCGTAAGGTGGCATATGTAGAGGGATTGCAACACAATCTCATCAGTGTCTCTCAACTGGTTGTGGGAACTGGACTGAAGGTTTCGTTTGATGATGAAGGCTCTGAGTTTGTTGAAAAGAAAACGAAGGCTGTCTTGTTAAAATCTAAGCGAAAAGGAGAGATGTATCCTTTAAATCTTAACCCAATTCGAGGAAAGCCAGCTGTATGCTTATTAACGAAAGCACACTCTGACGAAAGTTGGCTATGGCAACGAAGGCTCTCACATCTCAACTTTAAGGATATCAACAAGTTGGTTATTGGTGATCACGTACGAGGATTTCCACTTCTCAAATTTGATAAGGAACACTTGTGCGCAACATGCGAGATGGGAAAGCAAAGCCGAAAGAGTCATCCCACAATTGTCAACACAAAGATCATTGAATCTCTTGAGCTGCTTCACATCGATCTATGTGGTCCTTCGGCCATAGAAAGCATCGGTGGTAGTAAATACATTTTGGTTATTTTTGATGACTTTTCACGTTTCACCTGGGTTTTCTTTCTTAAACAGAAATTAGAGGCAACTCCAAAGCTAAAAGCATTTATAAAGCAAGCGGAGCTTCAATTGCGAAAGGTGGTTAGAAATGTCCGAAGTGACAATGGGCTTGAATTTAAAAACCAAGAGTTTGAAGAATTTCTCGCTGAAAAGGGAGTGTCTCACAACTTCTCTACTCCCTATACTCCACAGCAAAATGGCGTAGTTGAAAGGCGAAACCATTCGTTGTGTGAAGCGGCCCGAACCATGCTCAGTTTCGCTTCTCTACCTCTGTACTTCTGGGCTGATGCAATTGCTGCTGCCTGCTATAACCAGAACCGAACCTTCCTCAACAAGAAATTTTCCATCACTCCATACGAAATCTTGAATAATCTCAAGCCAAATGTCAAGTTCTTCCATGTGTTCGGTTCAAGATGTTTTATATTCAACTCCAAAGAGAACCGAAACAAGTTTGATGTCAAGGCTGATGAAGGGATTTTTCCTGGTTACTCACTAACTTCAAAGGCATATAGGGTTCTGAATAAACGTTCAAAGAAACTTGAAGAAACCTACTATGTCACCTTTGATGATAGTTATGCGAAGAAACTGCAGTCCAATAAAGTATCAACGGAGGAAATCTTTCCAAAAGCAGGTCAAGTCTCGGTTCCTATTTCCAATCTCTTTGAAGAATACATGTTGCTCTTTGATGAACCAGAGAGGGCAATTCATTCTGAGGCAAAAGCTGCTGATAACAAGATCGACAACTTAAAGAAAATTATCGATGAAGTAGCAAAAGAAATGGAAAGCGAACCCCAAGGACCAACCGAACAGCCAAGTCAAAGCGAACCTCACCGTCCTGGCGTACCTCAAACCTCAAGGGAACCTCCAGTTCAAGGCGAACCCCAAAGCTTGAGTGATCCTTCTCATAAATTATCTGCATTCCATGGGGAGAGTTCATCGACACCAAAGCGACCTGACTTACCATTCCAGGGGGAGAACCCAAATCCATCAATGACCAATGACAGTCCAATCAAGGGGGAGAATTCTGAACCAGATATTGAGATTGTTTCGTCATTCGAGGGGGAGAAAAACAATACAAATGACGAAGATTCTCAATCAGAATTCTAGGAAGAAATAAATGCTGAACTGGATCCTACCTATGATCCAAACTACCCTCCTCTCACAAAATGGACAAAAGATCATCCAAAGACTCAAGTAATCGGTGAAACATCAGAAGGCGTTCTTACTCGGTCTCAAATAAAAGCGAAGCAAACTGCTCTGTTCTCTCAAGTAGAATTTTGCATGTTCAATTCATTTGTCTCGAAAATAGAACCAAAAACAGTTTCTACTGCACTCGATCACTCCGATTAGGTACAGGAAATGCAATACGAACTCCACGAGTTTGAGCGAAATCGAGTCTGGAGACTGATTCCCACACCAAAGGATGCATCTGTGGTTGGGTTAAAATGGTTATTCAGGAACAAGATGGATAAAGAGGGAAATGTAATTCACAACAAGGCAAGGTTGGTGGTCAAGGGATATTGTCAGGAAGAAGGTATAGATTACGAAGAAACCTTTGCTCCTGTAGCAAGGCTAGAATCAGTTCAGATCTTTCTAGCATACGCTTCTCACAAGAATTTTGAAGTCTTTCAAATGGATGTCAAATGTGCATTCTTGAATGGAGAACTAGAGGAGACTGTATACGTTGAGCAACCACCAGGTTTCGTGAACGAAAAGTACCCTGATCATTACTATATTCTGGATAAAGCTGTCTATGGTTTGAAGCAAGCTCCCAGAGCCTGGTATGAAACCCTTACTAGATTTCTAAAAATGTCAAAGTTTAAAAAAGGTTCGGTTGACCCAACCTTCTTTCGCAAGAAAGAGGGTGACCATTTAATGATCGTCCAAAGTTACGTTGATGATATCATCTTTGGTTCCACGAATCCCAGCCTCACAACTGATTTCAGGAAGTTGATGGAGAGTAAGTTTGAGATGAGCTCAATGGGTCCAATTAACTTTTTCCTTGGCTTGAACATTAGACAGGGACCCGAAGGCATATTTATCAATCAGGAGGCGTACACAAAAACCCTACTGGCTAAGTTTGGCATGATGGGAGATTCCAAAGTAAAGGTTCCTATGGCATTTGGAACGAAGTTAACACCATCTTTGGAGAAACCGGTTGTAGATATGACCCTCTATCGGCAAATGATAGGGTCCCTAATGTATCTAACATCTAGTAGACCAGATATTATGTTTTCTGTTTGTTATTGTGTCAGGTTCCAAGCTAATCCACGCGAACCTCATATGGTGGCTGTTAAGAACATCTTCAGATATTTGAAGCGAACCTCATCTCTCGGTCTATGGTATCCTGCTAAATCAGGATTTTTCGTTCAAGCATTCTCTGATGCTGATCTTGGAGGATGTGGTTTGGACCAAAAGAGCACTACAGGCAGATGTCAATTCCTCGATGGTAAACTCGTCAGCTGGCAGTCCAAGAAACAAACATGTGTTTCACTCTACACAGCCGAAGCTGAATATATTGCTGCAACATCTTGCACTTCTCAGGTCATTTGGATACAAAGCCAACTTAGAGAGTATAACCCGAGTATGAAGAAAATTCATCTTTACTGTGATTCTGAAAGCGCAATCAGGATTTGTCATAATCCAGTGCAACATTCAAAGACGAAACATATAGCACTGAGATACCATTTCATCAATGATCACGTTGAACATGGTAATGTGGAAATCCATTTTGTTAGATATGCTGATCAACTAGCTGAAATCTTAACGAAAGCCTTACCTGAAGTAAGTTTTAATAAAATTCTCCAAGGCTTAGGAATGATGGAAGCTGAATCAGTACCGAAACTACTTTCGCCTCATTAAAATTTATCAAGCGAAATAGAGCGAACGCTCGGTCTATTTTGGCTCCAGAATTTTCAGGAACCGAAATGAACTGAACGTGAAATAGGGCGAATGCTCGGTCTATTTCGGCTCCAGAATTTTCGGGAACCGAAATGGACCGAACGCGAAATAGAGCGAACGCTCGGTCTATTTCGGTTCCTGATTTTTTGGGAACCGAAATGAACCAAACGCTCGGTCTATTTCGCATCACTACTTTTAGGTGAAGTTTCGGTTGTATAATTTGTACATTGTGTGTGTCTTTTCTTACTTCGTTTAAATTCATAAATTCCAAAAATGTTTTCCTTTCTGTTTATTTTTATTTTTTTTTTCAGAAAATTCATAAATTCTGAAAATATTTTCCTTTCTGTTTTTATTTCTTTTTCAGAAAATTCATAAAATCCAAAAATATTTGTTTTTGTTTTGTTTTTGTCGTTTTTCATTAAAATCAAAAATTCCAAAATTATCACTGAAAGGTATCATCGATCATTCAAATGATGGAGCTGGGATAGGTATACATTTCTTTATCTTAAGTACTTGCTAAGTGTCCCTAGAAGCATGTTGTTGTATGTTGACCAAAGCCTCAAACACTTCAAGTGTAGCCTTACTGATTTGATATACACAAATCAAATCTTCCCAATCAGGCTGATAAAATCACTTATGTCATGAGCTACCATACTCGTCTCACATTGAGTTAAGACTTGTCTGCTCGGTCCTTACTATATAGCAGAGGTGCTTTCGGTTCTTTAACCTCCTTATCACTATTCTCCATCTCATTTCAGTTCATCATTGTAACCCTTGAGACTCTCAGAATTTACCACCGAGGTTTATGGTTACACAACATCTGTGTTAATGATCTTAGCTTCGTTTCACCACGTGCTAAGTGAAACCCAAAATCCAACACCAATAATGTATTGACGGTGAACAATCAAATGTTCTACTTTTCACCCACGCTTTAACGAAACCACTTTAGTGGAAGGTACCATGAAATCTCTTTTTTTTGTGCGATCTTTATGAAACTGTCTATCACCAAGGCATTTCTTCCCATAAGATCCAGTTTAATTTTGTTTTTGAGAATTCTACAATTTATCACCAAGTCACTGAATATATTCACTCACCTACTTGTTTAATAGGCTACATTGGTCTCACAAGTACTTCACCCCACTTTCGGTCTTATGTCAAGTACTGAAGTTCGGTTGAAGATAAGCCACCCTTTATAGCTTAAATTTGAAAAAGATGCCTTTCAATGTTTCTTAATAAACAATTGATCGTAATTCAACGGGAAACCACACAGACACTTCTAAGTCTCTCTTGACTTTGAAGGAAGAGATTCATGCCCGGGATCCATAGTTTCGTGTCTAAATAGACACCACTTACATCCCACAAATTATTTGCTTTATTTCTTTTTCTATTGGCACACTCTTGCACGAAGATCTTTATGATTTTCCAAATTCATGCTCGTGGTACTAATGGCTATTTTTCAGAATTGATGTTTCGGTTGTTAATGCTATGGAGGTATATCATGTTAATGAGCGAACATTGCCAGTCTTATATGAAGCGAAAGGGTTGGTCACAGTTTGATAAGGAATTTGAACAGTTTTCGAAGTTGAAACGGCGGTAACAAGATAAGATTTCAAAACACGTCATTGGATAAGATTTGAAACGGGCGCGTGAATTTGAAACGGTTCCTAACATCACGCCTGATGACGTCTTCGTAGGGAAACCCAGCTGTCAAATCACGCTTTTTCAGGTGTTGATTCAGAAGATCGTCGAATCATTACTGTGGATGCTTTCTCTCTCCTGGCGACGGTATATAAGGTTTTCTCACACCTCTTGGAATACTTTACCAATTCTCAACTCTCTCAAGAAAACACCGGCGAATCTCTACTGTTCATCTTCTTCTTCACACCTGCAACAATGGCTGAATCTTCATCTGTTTATGAACAAACTGCTCAGTCCTCTCTTCTCACCATTAAACAGAATCAAAATCTCATCATTAAACTCTCACCTTTCTAGTATGATCCCTACATGCTGCAAGTGGTTGAATGTCTCAAATATTCACCACACGTCATAGCCCTAACGCAGGTGGAGTGTGTTCCAATGTCACTACTTTCTCAAGTCTACTCATCCGCTGTCTACGATAAAGAAAAGGAGCGTATTTTCTTTGAGATCGTCAATCAAAAGACGTCGATTTCAAAAGCTAGGTTTTGTTTGTTGCTCAGGCTTGCTGTCGACGACTCCATGATCAACCCTGATTCCATTACCACCACTCAACTCTTCACAATGTTCTATGATATGGGGTACACTGAGATTCTCACCACTGTCACAAAGTTCAAGAAATCATGTATTCCTCCTCAGTGGAACGGTCTATTTACCCTCCTCTCCAAGGGTTTATCGGAGAGGGTTGCAGGTTCTGATGGAGCAAGCAAGGCGTTCATGACCCTTCTTTATGGTCTGTACCATGGGGTTAACATGGACTTTGGCACTATCTTATGGTCTCAACTGGTTCAGAGTATAAGCTCTACTTCACGCTACTCTGAAATCTCATGTGTTAGGTTTTGGACTCTTGTAACTCAATGGGCGATGGAGAAGTTTCACGTTCCAACAATGGCAGACTTACTGATATATTTAATTGCCACTTTCCACACGACGAGGATACTTGTCTCAGATCCATCGAAGTTTCTCTTTATTGGTTTGGTTCCGAAATCTATGTACAAGTGTGTTTCTAGTGAAAGCAAGGTGATTAATGAGTACAAGAAGCTACCCCCTACAGGGCCAAGGCAGCTTACTCCAGAAATGCAAAGTTCCCTAGACGCAGCAGATAAACCAGCGAAAAGAGGGAAGAAGCCTGAAAGAAAAGGGGAGAAGGAAGGTCAATCCTCAAAAGCCTCTAATCCCAAGAAGAGAAAATTGAACAAGCAGCCCCTACTGCTCCAAAGAAACGAAAGACCAAGAAGAAAGCTCACAAGCCGAAGTCTCCTTCCCCTTCTTCAAGTGACTCTGACTATGTTCCTTCTGACCCACAGCCCGAACCCGAGTCCACTGAAGACGACATTTCTCAAACCGAAAGTCTGCCTCGAGGTAATTCGCCTCCACCCTCACCAACTAATGAAGGTAACCGAAACTCACCTCCTCACTCTCCTACACAATCGGTTCCTATTACCATTTCTCCTTTCCCTCCTCCAATCTCATCTTCCACTACAACCTCAATTCCGATTCCAACTCCTTTATTTACCGAGGTTACCACAACTACTACTCATCCAACCGAACCTACTGTTCGTGTCAACGTATCTGATACGGGGGCATCTACTTTCGGTTCTGAAACCCCAATTACCTCAAAACCTTTATCCACTCCTCCTTCACACGAATCTGAACCTGTTCTTGGAGGCGAAGAAATGGAATTTGATTCTGTTTATTATAGTCCATATCGAGTACAGAGTGATGATGATGATGACGCTCCTGTCAAGAAGAAGCATTTAAAGGCTAAAAATGACAAGCTTGACCAACTGCTTTCTTCCTCTTCTTCCGGAAGTGCATACTCTGAAGCTGCTATCAAGGCTCTCTTGGCAACCTTTGTCAAAGAGCATGATACATCCATTTCTAATGCTGTCAAAGCTATTGATGCTTCCACTTCAGCTTGTCAAAAAGCCTCTATTACAGTCGAAGCCTTAACCAAAGATTGCAAGCAAGCGACCGCAAACGTCGAAAAACTAGTTTCTGATGCTCAACTCTTTCTTGATTCTCTTCAAGCTGCAGCTCAGAAGAATGCTCAAACCGTGAATGCTTCTGTTGATAATCTTACACGTTCGCTTCAGGCTGAGAAGAAGCACTTTGAAGAAACACGCAAAGCAATCCAAACTGCCAACACCGACCTTCAAACATCAGTTGATGCCCGTCTCACTCAACTTGAAGCCGAACTCGCTGTGGAAAGAAAGATCATGGATGAGCTTGATAAACGAACTTCTCAACTTAAAATTCAGAATCTGAAGCTCAAAACGGCGACCAAGGAAATTGAAGAGCTTAAGTCTGAAAGAGCAGTAGTCAAGAGCTCAGTTGGTGATGTGCACTCCATTCTTCTACATCTTCTGGAAGCCCATGACCCGGTCCTTACAATCTCAATTCGACGCCACTTGGTCGAAAAATTGAGACCTGCTCTAGATATTCTTAGCAGGATTGAAGGTGTTCCGGAGCCCATTGTCCCTCCGAAACAAGGGGGAGAAAATGTTACTCAGGGACAAGATTAATCTCAACCACCTTTAAAAAGCAAACCTATCACCCAACCGAAAGTCACTGCTGAGCCGAAGGGTAATGAAGCTTCGGGCAGTATGAAGAACAAATAAAAGAAGAAGATTGGCGATGATGATGAGGATGAAATCGATGATGAGACTGATACAGGAGCAAAATCTTCTAAAACCGAAAGCCTCAAAGTCAAGCCTGATGATCGAGAGATTGAGGCAAAAGTTCGAATAGCGAAGGAAGTATTCGATAAGGAGAGGAAAGCGGACGAAGTCTTAGAACAGAGGAAATCTATGTTTCTGTGACAACTCGGAACTTCTATCCTGTACAATTGATCTGTATATCAATATTAAACTCGATTTTATCACCTTTTAACTCCGTTTAAGGGTTTGATCAAACGTTCTAATCCTCGTACAACCAAAGTTTGGGTCCTAGGTCGAGTAATACCAAGTCATAGTTCAACATTCGGGCCATACACCCTCTCGGGAGGAGTGTACGGCCGTACACATGGGTGTGCGGCCGCACACCCACCCCTCAACCGTACACCCACCTCTATATAAAGGAGGAGACCCCTTCATTCACTCTTTTTCCCTTTTGGCTGCACACTACTTTCTCTCTCTAGAATCTTCATATAAGGACCCTCCAAAGGCTTCAAAAACGTAAGTATTCTATCATCTAGCTCGTTATACTTGAAAGACTCTTAATCTAAGCCCTAAATCATCGAGTTTTCATCTTGTTCATCACCCCTTTGAAGGTGTACGGCCGCACACCTTCATAAGGTGGCCGTACACACCTTAAAGACTCTCCAAGGTGAGAGTTTGGCCTCCATCTGCTAGTTGGACTTGGTATTGGCTTTGAAACACCTGAAAATCAACATTTTGGGCATGAATGAAGAGTGTACGGCCGCACACCCCTCTGTACGGCCGCACACTCCCTTGTACGACCGCACACACATCCTCTTGGCCATACACCCAATTTGATGCTCATTTTCGGCCTCAAACTTGTAATAACACTCAGTTTGGGACCTAGAACACTCATTAGATGCTTGTAGGACCTTGGAAACACCTGAAAACACTCCCCATCATGAGTGTATGTCCGTACACTCATGGGCCGTACACCCATGGTCGTACACACCCAAAGGGTGGCCGTACACCTCCCTCGTTCGATCATATAAGGTCCCAACACTTAGTTCAAGCATTTCCAGTTCCTTAGGGTGGTTTCCCGTCATGTTTAGTCATGAAACACTCTAATTCTAACACACATATGTGTTATCATATGTTAATAGGATCCACTTGCATACGAAACACCAGTTGACACTCAGCATCCACACCGATCATACGCTCAAATCCTACATCAAACTGTGAGTTCATACCCCTACGCTTTTTCCGAGTTTTTCATGTTTTCAGGGGGGGGGGGAATACAAGAAAAAGTACAAGGAAACTTGTGCTCAAGTCATATTACTTTGTATAAAATAATTATATGCTCAGTATGCTGTTAACACAGAGAACAGTTTTACCAAACGATTAAGAAATCAACTCGTAGAAACAGTTTTCAAAACTAAAGCAATGAACTTGTGAATCGTATCATAAGATGTGATATTTTATAAAGGATTCATACAAAACATAAACAGGATTTTCGGTATTATTACATGTAAATTGTTAGTCTAAAGTTGGAGACACGTCCTTGGTAACACTCCCACCGGATTCGAGAGTGTAGGACTAGCACTTGTAACCAGAATCTCTTGTAGGGAGAGCATGACTATTGTGTATCGATCTATACGGGACTGACTATCCCGCACCTCGCTGCTAGCTACAGTTGGACCGTCAGGTCTACGGGTGACAAAGTCATAAAAAGATATTGGCCCCAGTTACGTGCCATATCAAGTCTAAGTACGGTTATGACACTCGCAACCTAGATAACAGAACTTACTTTTGTAATAACGAAACAAGTGAACTAACCTCAAAGTAATAACCGATTTGATTACTAGAGGGTATTAATAATACCCTTAGGATTTAGTTCACCACTTATTTATTAGTTTTATTTATGTAATAAGACTAATACACCTCACAGAGAGCAAACAGGGTTTTTCAAGGAAACTACATCTAACGATACAAGTATGGTAGATACTTGTACACCTCAGACAAGAACAGAGAACCAACTGTCAACTTTTAAGGAAAATATAGGATTTTCCTGGGATAACACAACCTTTCATAAACGAACTGTTTAACATACAACTATTGGATAATCAAACATCTTTCATAAGAAAATATAGGATTTTCTTGGGAAACACTTTTCAAAGGATCAAAGAACATTTCTTTCACCAGAACTAAACGCTTATGAACTCACCAGCTTTATGCTGATATTTTAAAACTGCTTGTATTCTCAGGGCAGCAATAGACAGGTACTCTTGCCAACTTTTGGAGAAGACGGAGCATTTTGGAGTCACGTCTTTTACTTTTGTTACATACTGTTATGAACAAACTATGTTTTCAAACAATGTAAATATTCATATTATAATGTAATGGTTGTGTTTACTTCGCTTGCTATGATACAACTGTTGTGATACTACTCATGACGTCACCCGACCCCGGACGTTTTCGCCGTCCGTTCCGACGGTTCGGGGGTGTGACAGATTGGTATCAAAGCTATTGTTTATGGTGAACTAAGTATACCGAACCTTACATGGTATACAACTATAAACACTAAGGGGCTGAAGTGCTCTGAACTAAAAGTATACTTTTAAAATACAAGTATTTTTGCAAAAAATATACAAGTATACCTACATACCAGAAATAATATCATGAGTAGAACAAAACAAAAGTATTTTGGATGTTAAACACTGCGGTTAAACCTGGGCAGTTATGTAATCATGTCTAGGGTCAATATAGCCTGATCAACTATATTTATTCGAGACATGACCAACATGTGCTTGGGAGTGACTTTGGTGTTGCAACATGCCTAAAACTTACCTAGTATCCATACAACAAAGTATCAAAAGAACAAAACATACAACTTAAAATACTGTAGGAGTATTTTAGCCAGATCTGAATACATTGTAGAAATTCATTCCTAGTGTTGCTACCTATTCGTTTCTTAGCGATAACTTACTTGCATTAGTAACCTTTCTTTGCTTATCGGTGGGTAGAACACTTTATTATCAGGATGGGATATATTTTGTTTCATATATCTGGAGGACTTACCATCCTCTTCTTCCTGATTATTTTAGAACAAGATGCCTCCCCGAAGAAGACCTATCAGAAGAAATGACAACACTCCACCACCACCACCCCTCAATTCGATCCCGCTATGTTCCAGGCAGCTGTTACTGCTGCTGTGGCTGCCGCGATGTCACAGATTAATCCTGGCGGTTCTGGCGGGCAGGGAGATGGTACTCATCCCCAAAATCATGAAGGTGGTCAGGGACACCAGAAGGAGTGCTCTTATAAGGACTTCATGAACTTAAAACCCACATCTTTCGACGGCAAAGGAGGGGTTATTGCCCTGACTCAATGGTTCGAGAAAATCGAGTCCATTTTTGAAATCTGTTCCTGTTTTGAAGCCAACAAAGTAAAATTCGCCGCTTGCAGTTTCGCCAACAGAGCACTGACCTGGTGGAATGGTCGAGTCAAATCCCTAACCCTGCCTGTGGCGAATGCTATGGGTTGGGAAAGTTTAAAGGAACTCATGCTAGCCGAGTACTGCCCACGGGGTGAGATGCAGAAACTAGAGCATGAACTCTGGAACCTAAAGATGAAGGAATCCGACATTGCTGCCTACACCTATAGGTTTGAAGACCTAGCACTTATTTTCCCGGGAATGGTCACCCCGGAAAGCAAGAAGATAGAGAGATACAGTTGGGGGCTGACACAACCCACCAAAGGAAATGTCTTGGCTGCTAGGCCAAACACCTTTGACAGCGCTAAGTGTCTGGCGCAGACTCTCATAGATTACGAAGTTGATCTTGATATTATGACGGCCGCTCCTGAGCCAGCAAAAGGGAGTGGTGAGAAAAGAAAGTTCTGGAAGCAGCGGAAGGGCCAGTCTTCGCAGGAGCCCTCAAAGAAACAGCAAACGGTGGCAGTCCACGCTGCTACTACTCCTGCCGCTGCTACTACCATTCAAGCACCTACCAGTAGATATGCTGGTACCCTTCCTCGGTGCGACAAGTGTAACTATCATCATAATCCCCACTCATGCCGAGAAATGTCCTGCACCAGCTGTGGCAAAAAGGGGCACACAGCTCGAGTTTGCAAAACACCAGTACAACCAACCAATCAGGCATCTGGAGCAGGCGTCGGTCAAGCCTGTTATGGTTGTGGAGAAGTCGGGCACTACAAGAGAAACTGCCCCAAGGCAACAACAGCTGGTAGCACGGGGAGAGTGCTAGCGATGGGCCAAGAAGAGGCAGTTGCAGATCCCACCGTTGTTTCGGGTACGTTCCTCCTCGACAACTCTTATGCATGCATTCTTTTCGATTCTGGTGCTGAGAGAAGTTTTGTTAGTCATGCATTCAAACATCTCCTCAAACATAAACCTCAACCACTAACCGAAACATTTACCGTCGAGATGGCTAACGGTGAGAAAGAGAGCACTAATGATATATACGTAGGTTGTACCCTTACCTTGAACGATCATTCTTTTCCTATCGACCTTATGCCAGTTTCCATAAAAAGCTTTGATGTCATCATCGACATGGATTGGTTGAGCCCCAATCATGCTGATATCCTTTGTTATGAAAAAGCTATCCGTCTCAATCTTTCCTCTGATGAAACTCTCGTAATTTACGGCGATAAACTCAGTTCAAACCTTCGTATCATTTCGTGCATCAAAGCCCATAAACTTCTGCGAAAGGAGTGTCATGCATTCCTAGCCCACGTCATTAACGAGAAGCAGGAAGTTAAAGACCTTGAGAGCATCCCCGAAGTCTGCAACTTTCCCGATGTTTTTCCCGAAGATCTCCCGGGAATCCCTCCCGAACGCCAAGTCGAGTTTCGCATCGACTTAGTCCCCGGAGCTACCCCCGTAGCTAAATCCCCATACCGATTAGCGCCCGTAGAAATGCAGGAGTTATCCAGTCAGCTCAATGAGCTACTCAGCAAAGGATTCATCAGACCGAGTTCCTCACCTGGGGAGCCCCGATCTTATTTGTGAAAAAGAAGGATGGATCCTTTCGGATGTGCATTGACTATCGCGAACTGAACAAGCTTACTGTCAAAAGCCGTTACCTTCTTCCTCGAATCGACGACCTCTTCGATCAACTTCAGGGAGCCAGTTACTTCTCAAAAATAGACCTAAGATCAGGGTACCATCAGCTGCGAGTCCATGAGAGTGATGTTCCTAAGACAACATTTCGGACTCGGTATGGTCACTACGAATTTGTAGTGATGCCCTTTGGTCTAACCAACGCACTGGCGGTATTCATGGACCTGATGAATCGGGTATGCCGTTCTTTCCTAGACAAGTTCGTAATCGTGTTCATCGACGATATACTTGTCTATTCCCGAAGTGAGGAAGAACACCGACAGCACTTGAGATTGGTGCTGGAAACTCTAAGGACGAAGAAGCTGTACGCGAAATACTCTAAGTGCGAATTCTGGATTCGAAAAGTAACCTTCCTAGGTCACGTGGTAAGCGAGGAAGGCATACACGTGGACCCATCCAAAATCAAAGCGATAGAGAACTGGTCAGCACCGAAGACGCCCACAGAAATCGTCAATTCTTGGGTCTCGCTGGCTATTATCGTAGGTTTATCCAGGATTTATCCAGAATTGGCAAACCCTTAACCACTCTGACTCAGAAAGGCGTACCCTTTTGTTGGAGTGAAAAACAAAACACTGCGTTCCAAACATTGAAAAAGGCCCTGTGCAGCGCGCCTATCTTGTCTCTGCCAGAAGGGACGCAGGACTTCGTTGTCTACTGTGATGCATCCAATCAGGGCCTAGGCTGTGTGCTCATGCAACGGGGAAAAGTCGTCGCTTATGCCTCAAGAGAGTTGAAAGCACACGAAGTCAACTACACAACGCACGACCTGGAATTGGGAGCAGTGGTCTTCGCATTGAAGATATGGAGACATTATCTCTACGGAACCAAGTGCACAATCTTCACTGACCATAAAAGCCTACAACATATTTTCGACCAGAAGGAACTAAATATGAGACAACAGCGATGGGTTGAGCTACTCAGCGATTACGAGTGCGAAATCCGCTACCATCCCGGCAAGGCCAATGTGGTGGCAGATGCCCTCAGCCGGAAGGAGTACTCAGGTCGTAGAGTGAAGGCACTGACCATGACTATCCATTCCAATTTATCCGCGCAAATCAATGAGGCTCAGCTGGAAGCCTTAAAACCAGAGAACATGTAGGGTGAAGCCTTAAGAGGAATAGAAAAGAACTTAGAAATCAAGGGAAACGGAGTCTACTATCTCATGGACCGGATCTGGACCCCAAATTTCGATGGTTACAGAGAGGTTGTAATGAACGAAGCTCAAAAGACTAGATACTCCGTTCATCCAGGCTCGGACAAGATGTACCTCGATCTCAAGAAACTGTATTGGTGGCCGAACATGAAAGCAGAGATCGCTACCTTCGTGGGCAAGTGCCTGACTTGCTCCAAGGTGAAGGTCGAATATCAGAAGCCCTCAGGTCTACTCCACCAGCCGGATATACCTGAGTGGAAGTGGGAAAGGATTACTATGGATTTTATCACCAAATTACCCAAGGCTCCGAGTGGGTATGACACCATCTGGGTAATAGTCAATCGATTGACGAAATCCGCTCACTTCCTACCAATCAAAGAAACTTTCAAAATGGAGAGACTCACGCGAATCTACATCCAAGAGATAGTCTGACTGCACGGTGTGCCTGTGTCCATTATCTCCGATCGAGATAGCAGGTTCACCTCGAGATTTTGGCAGTCCCTGCAGAAAGCTCTTGGAACTAAGCTGGATATGAGCACAACTTACCATCCTCAAACAGATGGACAAAGTGAGAGAACCATCCAGACTTTGGAAGACATGTTGAGAGCATGTGTCATTGACTTCGGTAAGTCGTGGGACACCCATTTGCCCTTAGTCGAGTTTTCCTATAACAACAGTTACCATACCAGCATCAAGGTTGCGCCTTTCGAAGCTCTCTATGGCCGCAAGTGCAGATCCCCTCTATGTTGGGCTGAGGTGGGCGACACGCAGCTAGCCAAGGGGCAAGTCCCTGACATCACTCTCACTGGCCCAGAAATCATCCGCGAAACCACCGAAAAGATCGTACAAATCCGAGAACGACTGAAAGCCTCACGAGATAGACAAAAGAGCTACGCCGATAAACGACGATAACCCTTGGAGTTCCAGGTTGGAGACCGTGTCCTGCTAAAAGTCTCACCCTGGAAAGGTATGATACACTTTGGAAAGGGTGGGAAGCTAAACCCGAGGTACATAGGACCATTCGAGATCCTCGCTAGAATCGGTCCCGTAGCCTACAAACTCCGTTTACCTCAAGAGCTTAGTAACATACATCCCGTCTTCCACGTCTCGAATCTTAAAAAGTGTCAAATGTCTCACACAACACTACAACACTTGGAATAACCTTGAGAGAAGTTTCACTAAACCTCAAAATCGGATTGCCCTCTTACTTGTGCAAGTAGTAGTAGTCCATTTTGCTAGACTAGGGGTCCTTATGTATTTGTGACACAAGTAGGGTTACACCATGTAAACCCTAATTGTCATGGCTTTCCATATTCCATGATCCATGGGTTTGTAACCTACATGGACTATCCATGGAGCACCTTATGGGTTTTAACCCAATACATACAAAACATGGATCATTAGCCTACTATACAAGAATAGATGATTTACACAATCAACCCCATATATTTAATTAGTCTCTTTTTGATCACTTAATTAATTCCAAATTAATTCTTTGATCAATACTAATTAAATAATATTATTAATATATTAGAACTTATAATATATTAATAAACCTTAAGTGTCCTTTCTCTCAATTTGGTCTATCCAAGTATTGCAATGCCATGGAACCCAAATGGACTATGCTAATCGGGTCAAGTACATACCCGAAATAGTTATGGACTTAGACACCTTATCCAACAATTTCTGCTAACATTGGGTTTCAGTAGATGTATCGGAAGGTGGTCATATGTATGAGATGATTTCTCAGTTTTTGCATTCAGGAAAGCTCAAACAGGGTCGGCTGGTGTAGTAGAGTAAGTTGTAAGGAATGATTTCGAGGACGAAATCTAATTTAAGTGGGGAATAGTTGTAACACCAGTTTTCCAGATTGGATCAATATAGGGCATTAAGGAGTCAAAGTCATGGTTTTTGGGAAAAATCATGTGTCACGACATGACCATAGGAAGGTTACAATGTGACGATCCAATATGGTACACGTTCATCTAATGAGTACCATGACGTGACAGTAAGGTTCTGGTCCAAGCTCATGATTTGAGGGTTTTTCTCGTATTTAAGCATCTTATCCCAAGGATTAGGATATTGTCCTCAACCTCCATCACTCTCAAACCATAGAAACCCTAACCCTAATTCCCCTTGGTGATTCTTGGCTCATTTTGGTGCTTTGGAAATTTGAAGAAGAAGAAAAAGGTGTTCTAGTGTGTTGATCCAGCAAGGAAACGTCATCATCATCCTCTTGTTCATATTCTGGACCTTTGTAAGTGTCCAAGATTCAAGCTTTTTGGTTGCATGTTTCTAGATCTAAGTTCTTTGTCCATATTCTTTATGGATCCTTGTGGTCCTTTTGGTATTATATGTTCTAGATCTTTGGTTCATTGGTGTTTTTGGTCTCATACTCAAGTTTGAGTTAATTTCTTCATGATTTTGACCTAATTTGGGAAGAGACATGTGTTGGACATCCATGTCCATAAAGAAATGATTCTTATGGTGGTTTAGGAGTAGGAAACCATTGTGGAAATTGTGGACTTGAGATCATAAGAATTTAATGCTTAATGGTTGGCTTTATGCCTTAAGTTTCCATAAGGACCTAGGTTTTAAGATTTTCGCTTATTGGGATGTATTAATGGATAAAGTTAGAAACTTTATCCATCAACACCTTAGGGGTATCAGATCTGAGCTTCGGAGCACTTAAGGATAAAGGAAAATAGCTTAATTCATTAAGATTGTAATGCCTAAATTGTCAGGTAAAACTCTTAAAACTTATTTTTCCTTTGTTTGGACTTTGGGCTCGAGTACTTGGGCGTACACATGTACGTCGGGCGTACTTCATTGGTTGCATGAGGCGGGGTGTCCCTTACGTATGCGGGGCATACCCATGTGTACGCAGGGTGTACGCAAGTGAGGGGCAAACCCTAATTTTAGGGTTTGCACCCTATTTAAGCTCATTAAGTCCTTTAAACCCCTCACCTTATCATCCTCCATTGCATTTTTGAGCTAATATCAAAACCCTAGACATATTCAGAGTGTTCTTGAGCTTATTGAGAGTTTTTGGGTGTTCTTTTGTGATCTTTAAGAAGAAGGAACTTGGTGGTGGAACATTGTTGGTGTTGGAGCTTCAGGATCCAGGAATATCTTCTTCATTGCAAGCTTTTGGAGGTAAAAAGTTATTACCTTGATGGTTCATTGCTTAGATCTCTTTTGGTGAGTATAATTAGAAGTTTTGGTCCAATAACTTTAGTCTCATGGAATATGGACTACTCTAGACCATTTAAGCTCTCTTTTTGAACACGTAGGAGTGCATGGAGTCATAAAAATCGGATCTTGGAGGTTAGAACTCAACCATGCATGAGTTGGTGACCACTTAAGAGAGATAGAAGGCTAAATTCATGATTTGAGTCCCAATAAGGCATGCAAAAGCATAAAGTTTGCAACTTTATGGCTTAATACGTGTTATAAAGCTTAGATCTAAAATTGGGCGTTAGTTCTTAACTGAGTAACACCTTAAAAGGAGGAATTGGCCAGCTGCAGCGTACGTCGGGCATACCTAGACGTACGTTGCGTGTATCCACCTGAGGTCCCGTCGATGCGAGGGTCTTGAGTACGTTGGGCGTACTGATGGTACGCTGAGCGTACTCACCATAGGGACATTTTGGGCTTTTTAATTCGGGCGACCATGGGCTTATGAATTTGGATCCTTGTTGGGCCGCAAGCATTTCTGTGATGGGCCTTTGGACTTGGGTCCATTTTGGGCATGAAATATATTTTGGGATTTGGGACTAATTATATTGGGCCTTGGTGGGTTAGGCCCAATAAAGCAAGGACTAATAAGCCTTTTACCTTGAAGTCGGTAGTTAGGGTTTGAACTCTTGGGTTGGGTTATTAACCTAAATTCTAATTTGGGTTTTATTATTTGTGAATTAGTGAGATGATTTCACGATTCAGCAGCTTGAGTGTGATTTGAGATCTTCAGTCTAAGGTGAGTTTCCTCCACTGTACTCGTGGGTCGAAGGCACCAATGTTGGCCCACTAGATTATGTAAGGAGGATGATAGTCGTCTTCGTGACATTTTCATGCTATGCCTGTTCATGCTTGTTTTTTTTATGACTTTCATTGATATGATTTTATGCTTAGTTGTGGGGTGAAATAGACCCAATACCGGATGAAAGATACTAAAGGGGGTGACATAGACCTAGTACCGGTTGAAAGATATAGAATGGGGTGAAATAGACCCAGTATCGGTTGAAAGATACCGAAGGAGGTGACATAGACCCAATGTCTGTTGATAGATACCGAAGGGGGTGAAATAGACTCATTTATGCTTGATTGCTATGTATGTATGGTATATGGGTATTTTAGGGGGAGGTCACTAAGCTTTGTGATTACAGTTTTCAATTTATGTTTCATGTACTTCCAGCTCGAAAGGGAAGGGCCCGACCTAATCACACTGCATCCACCTATGTTTTCCGCATCACGTGATTTTGGGATTTTGTACTATGATATTATTTTACTACGGTATACTTTCGACTGTTTTGATATGATTATCGGATGATTGGAATGAATTTAAAAATGAAAGTGTTATTTGAATTTTTGGGATGTTAAAAAGATGTTTAGTCCTAGTTCCACGAAGTGGCGACTAGGGATGAGTCCGACTGTTTTGGCGTTTTGTGATCACGATGTGGCCATAGGGAAGCTATGACGTAGAGGCTTGCTGATAAAAATTATTAACCTTGACTTTGACTTTGACCGTTGACTTTTGGCATGGTTTGACTTTTGGCCAAATTTATATCTTTTAGAAGGTAGAATTAGGGTTTTCCTTGTGCGGTTATTAGGAGGTGTTTAGCACCCATTCGTTGGTTGTGAGAGCTGTTAGCTGTGATCTTCGTCGGCAAGGTGAGTCTTCTAACTGTACTATGCAGGATGCTAGTTGTCTATATGATACTTTCATGGAAGACCTGGTGGTCACCCCTGACATATGTATGAAAGACCAGGTGGTGGAACCTGAAATTATATGCAAGACTAAGGTCTGGCCCTGATAGATATATGTAGGATGGTGGAACCTGAAATTATATGCAAGACTAAGGTCTGGCCCTGATAGATATATGTAGGATGCTAGTCGTCTTTGTGATGATTGCATGGAAGAACAGGAGATGGCTCTTGGAATTTATATGTAAGGCCAGTATTTGGCTCCTAGCGTGGCAAGAAAAGAGCATGATTGGCTCATGGATGATGGTGACAGTAAGACTATGGGTGGCCCATAACATTCTCTATCCTATGTATGGTATGTGGTATTTTGGGGAACTCACTAAGCTTTGTGCTTACGATTTTGTGGTTTAAACATTTTCAGGTACTTCCAATTCCAAAGGGAAGTGCAGAGTTTACTATACAACATCCACTGATGACTTTTCTGCACTGGGTATTACTTTTATTTGATGGTTTTGAACAAATGGTAGTACGGATTTGATTGGTTTTGAACAAATGGTTTCTAAAAATGAAAAATTTTTGTTGGTATTTTCGGGATGTTACAAGTTGGTATCAAAGCCTTGGTTTGAGGGATTCGGGCACACTCTCGGGTGTGTCTGAACTTAATCTGGGGAATTGATAATATTTTTTAAAAGAAAATAAAACTTCTAAAAGATTTTTAAAAAGAAAGGGGTGCGATGCGTGCAATTAGTCGAGCTCAAGTAAGTGATTCCTAGAATACCCATACATGTTGATATGTTATATGTGTTATGGAATGTTTTTCATGCTAGAAGTTAGCATAATGATATGTTCAGGGTCGCATGCTAGAATGCCTATTAGGAGAGATGCCTATTAGGAAGGATGCAATTTGATGTTTTGTGGCCTATAGAGTTTTTCTGCTCGAATGTTGCTTACTTTGTGCTTTGTAGGAATCCTATTGATGTGAATTAACTGTTAAATGAATATGCTAAGTTACATGTTGCAAAGGTTAAATAATTTTAGAATGATTGATTTGGCCATAATACGCAGCTCTCGTCCGAGTCTAACTGTTATAATGTTGGGTCTTTTAGTCACAGGTTATTTAAGTTTTGTTGCATGTAATTGTATTCATGAAGTAGTTAGTTTACATTAGAAGGAGTCTTTCAGCATCTGATGGCAAGGTGAGGTGGGAATCCTATGAGATCCTAGGAAGTGACTTAGTGTGAATGGTGCATTGTTTAGTGGGTTTTGGGAGTATCATTATGAGGAGGTGACTTAGGGGTTTCAGGATGATTCTTGAAGAAAGTATGGATAGGTGTGGAAGGTAGTATTTGGCCCATACTACCGAAAGCACAAGATCCATACTCGAATCAAGGAAAGTCACGCGGACTCTAAGAAGCCGGTAGAATGAGGATTCTTTGGATAATTTTTGATCATTTGCATGGTTTCTTTTCAGTATGGTGATGGGCACTTGTGGAGGAGGTTCTGGTTCTGGTGTTGAGCCGATTGATGAGAGGATACACAAGTTTTTTACGTATGAGATCGCTCTTAGTATTTTGGAGGTGAATCTTTCCGTCAAGGACGTGTTTTATGGAGCCGCTGGATGAGCGACTTGGGGCTTTTCGTGCGATGATTACGGCGGGTCAGATTGGGGTAGGAACTCTCTCTTTTCCGGAGTTAATGGCTTGCGGAGCCCCAAAGTTCTTGGGGGAAAAAGGACCATATTGCTAGTAGGTGGTGGATTGCTGATATGGAGAATGCTCAGCGAACTAGTTTTTGCCTTGAGGGATCGAAGGTGGGATTTGCATCTTGTCTTCTGAGGGATGGAGCCCGAGACTGGTGGGAGGAGGTTAGTCACTCTTTCGGAGATGAGGTCATTGCGGCCATGTCATGGACTGATTTTGTGACGAGGTTTCGTGTAGAGTTTTCACCTGCAATTGAGGTGAAATAGTTGGCGAGGGAGTTTCAGGACCTTTTCCAGACGATAGAGAATGTGACAGAGATCACCGCCAAGTTCAAGGAGAGGGCTTTGTTGGTCCCACAGTATGTTGTGGATGAGGAAATGAAGAAGACAAAGTACCATGATATGCTGAGGGATGACATCCGAGAGTTTGTGAGCCTATCGAGCTGCAAGACCTTGGAGGATATGATTGCCAGAGCCCGAGAGCGGGAGATTGATTTAGAGCTCCGGACGAAGATGAAGCCAGTTTCGGTGCAGACAGCGGAGGGCTCTGTGAAGAAGCCCAAGACTTTTGATTCACAAGCTAGAGGCCAGCAGGGTCACGGCTATTGTGGAAAGTGCGGGAAACCACATAATGGGGTGTATCGATCTAAGGGTATGGGCTGCTTCAAGTGCGGTAGGATTGGTCATGTCAGCAGGGATTGTTCACATGGGTCGAGCCCGATTTGTTTTCACTAAACCAGGTGGGACAAAAGAAGGCCGAATGTTCGAGATTGATGAGTGGAGCGGTAGGGGCACCTACTCCAGCTACTCTGAGGATTACTGAAGGTCGTGATGGCAGAATGGAGGCTCTAGCGGGGAGGAGCTGAGTGTAATTATTGCAGGTCAAGGAAGCCTAAGCTCTGCTAGATGTTGTTGGTGGTGCGTATCGTATTCATTTCCTTCTTATTTTTTTTATCATTTATGTTATGATATGTGATTTTGTGTGAGATGTAATGTTCGAGGTGTTTAAGTCTCCACTTAAGGTTCAGGGATTCTTTTATGATTGTATGGTTATTATATTTTGAGGGATTATCATATTCCATTTTTCATACCAAGAGTCATGTTTAGAGTGTATCTGGTTGGACCGGTCTTAGGCGTCGACATGGGAGACATCGACCAATGATAGAGTGAGCCTTACGTGAGGGGAGAACTGGGAGTTCTTCTTTGAGGGTCAACATCCGGTTATATTTTGATGGTTTCGGTGCAATGGGTCCGAGGAAGTTACAGTGCAAGGATATTGGGTTATTGTATTCAGAATTTGTATAGATCTTTCATGATTTCACGATAATGAGGGATTGGTCAGACCATGAGTATAGGATTAGTTGTTGTTAGGTTCATTCCTTCAGGGTGCGGTTGATGTGTATCCACATGGGTTTTGTTTAGTAGTAAGTGGACCTGTTTATTTTTCATCTATCCATTTTCGATAGAGGTTTATTCGTTCTTTGTCATCAGTTGAGTTTGTTTGAAGACCTCGAAGATGTATTAGTGGACAGTGCTTTGGATGTGTCGATCTTTCGTCGAGTATAGTGAAGTGTATACCCTTCTTTGGGGTGTGTATACCCAAGATTGTTTGGTTATGGAATATTACTTCTTGCAAGATTGGGTTGAGTCGACGGGAAAAAGGAGAGCCAGTTCTGGCTATGAGTTGAGTCGAATATTATGCAAGGAATACTGTTCATTGGTCAATTTTAATCAGGGAAACAAATGTTGAGGATCCAGGTTATCTCGTCCTAGGGTGTGAAGCATCTACAGTGACGTATTTTGGGTTTGTGACTAGTTCCAGCTTGAGGGTTGTGTGAGGATCTCTCTGCATGTTCTTGTCTGATGAAGGATTTGGGGTTCGAAGCACGACCCGAATGCCTGCTGGGGTTTAGCAGGTTGGAGTTTCGGATCATGTTGATTTTGGATGGATATTCTTGTGGATAGTTGGAAAGACCACAGGTTGGGCCCATGACAGTGGTGGATGTGTTGTAAAACTGCAGGGTTACTTGTAGGATTCACCAGGTTGATAGTCAGTTGTGGAAGTGTTGTAAGAATACGGGTTGGCTCGTAGCATTCACTAGGTTTAGGTAAGCGGTGGTGGGAGTGTTGGTAGACTTCGGTCTGGACATAGAAATCATTAGATCAAGATAGGCCATTGTGGGTATGGTTGTCAAACCGTGGTAGGGCCACAACATTCATAGAATTGAGGTGGATTGTAGGCCGATTTCAGGACGAGTGCGGTGTAAGACTACGGCTTGTCCTGTAGCATTCACCTGAAGTGTAACATATTGGTTATTGTTCGTGGGTTGGTTGGTTAAGTCGTCCTTTGTTGGATTGAAGGACTATTGGAGCCGTGTTGGAGGAAAGGATAGGATCGCCTTTGGCAATTAGACTCTTGGTTGAAGTCTCGTGGTGCGGCCGCGTGTGAGGTTGACAGTTTCAATAATCGGTCGGGGATTCTGCATCCTAGTTTATTTGTAGGATAACTTGGAATTAGGAGATCTTGGATAGATCAAATATGAAAATTTTTGGTTAGTAGGATGCGAGGTATTTATTGGTATGGCACCGATGATTGAAACTCGTGTTGGGAGCCGCTTTCGTATTCGAGAGCAAGGTTATCGACATCGGCGAATGGTTAGGTATTCTGATTTCCCATTATCAGTGTGATAATTCAGGGTCGGAGGGGTCTTTGGTCGGTTCAGGTTGCGGATTAGAGTCATTTTGGTTGTGGTTTGAACGATTTTGTATGTATGGAAGTTAGGCATGGTATAAGGTTATCAGATGCGGGCATAGTAATAGAACTGTCTCTTTGTTGGTTAAAGTGGTGGCGAGTTAAGGTTTGTTCTTCATCGGTGCATGTGATTTCCGCTAATATTGGGTTTCGGTAGCTGTATCGGAAGGTGGTCGTCTGTGTGAGATGATTTCTCAGTTCTATTTTTGCATTCAGGAAATTTCAGATGGGGCCGGCTCGTGTAGCAGAGTAGGTTGTAAGGAATAATTTCAATGACGAAATCCAATTTAAGTGGGGAAGAGTTGTGACACCCGTTTTTTCAGATTGGATAAGTATAGGGCATAAAGGAGTCAAAGGCATGGATTTTGGAAAAAAATCATGTGTCACGACGAGACCATAGGTAGCTCGCAACGTGACGAGCCAATATGCAGCACGTTTATCTAACGAGTACCACGACGTGGCAATAAGGTGGCCATGACGTGGCAGCTGTTCTGGCCCAAGCCCATGATTTTAGTTTTGCTCTCATATTTAAGCATCTTATCCAGAGGATTATGGTATCCTCCTCAACCTCCATCACTCTCAAACCTTAGAAACCCTAATCCTAATCCCCATTGGTGATTCTTGGCTCATTTTGGTGTTTTGGAAGCTTGAAGAAGAAAAAGATGGTGTTCTAGTGTGTTGATCCAGCAAAGAAACTTCATCATCATCCTCTTGTGCATATTCTTAGCCTTTATAAGTGTCCAAGATTCAAGCTTTTTTGTTACATGTTTCTAGATCTAAGTTCTTTGTCCCTTTTTTCATGATGTGGGAGTTTGAAGGAATGGATCCCATAAAGTTGGAAACTTTTTGGATCCTTGAGGTCCTTTTGGAATTATATGTTCTAGATCTATGGTTCCTTGGTGTTTTTGGACTCATACTCAAGGTTGAGCTCATTTCTTCATGATTTTGACCTAATTTGGGAAGAGACATACATGTCCATAAAGCAATGATTTTTATCGTGGTTTAAGAGTAGAAAACCCTTCTAGAAATTATGGACTTGAGATCTTAAGGATTTAGTGCTTAATGGTTGGTTTTATGCCTTAAGTTGCCATTAAGGGCCTAGGTTTCAAGATATTGGCTTATGGGGATGTATTAATTGATAAAGTTGGAAACTTAATCCATCAAGACCTTGGGGTATCGGATATGAGCTTTAGATCTCCTAAGGATGATGGAAAACAACTTAATCCAATAAGTTGTTTAGTCCCAGTTCCCACAGTGTGGCCTTCTCGCTGCCACGATGTGGCGACTGGGGATCATCCCGACTGTTTTGGCCTTTTGTGCTCACGACGTGGCCACAGGGAGTTCACGACGTGGAGGCTTGCTGATGATAATTATTGACCTTGACTTTGACTTTGACCGTTGACTTTTGGCATTGTTTCACTTTTGGTCAAATTTCTATCTTTTATAAGATAGACTTAAGGTTTTACTTGTGTGGTTATTAGGAGGTGTTTAGCACCCATTTGTTGGCTGTAAGAGCTGTTAGTTGTCGAATGCGTCGGCAAGGTGAGTCTTCTCACTATACTATGTAGGATGCTAGTTGTCTGTATGATACTTGCATGGAAGACTAGGTGGTGGCCCCTGGCATATGTATGAATGACCAGGTGGTGGTTCCTAGAAATTGAACGTAAGACCACGTTCTGGCCCCGATAGATATATGTAGGATGCTAGTTATCTTATTAATTTATTAATCATATAAATTAACAAATCAATTATTTAACTATTGATCTCATATCAATTTATTAATCACATAATAAATTAACAAATCAATTATCTATTTCCAATTAATATATTAATCATATAATATATTAACAAACATTTTTCTTCTCTCTCATAATATCATTTCTAGTTATTTCTCGTTATGAGGGCAACCCAAAAAGGACTTTGCTTTTAATTACAAGAATATACCAATTTAGTTATGAGCTTAGACACCTTAATCCAACAGTCTCCTACTTGGATAATTCTTTTGTTGGATTTGGTGTTTAGGCCCATAAGTATAACTGGGATTTACTTGACCCGATTGTAGCATGGTCCTTTTGGGTTGCCTTCACCAGTGCAATTTGATAGGATGGACTTTTGAGAATAAGGTTATTTATGATTTATTAACATATTACAAGTATAATATATTAATATGAAATTATTTAATTAGTATTGATCAAGAATTAATTTGGAATTAATTTTGTGGTCAAAAGAGACTAATTAAATATATGGGGATTGATTATGTAAATCAATGATTCTTGTAGTGTGGGCCAATGATCCATGATTATTTAGATGGGCTAATCCAGTGAGATAATCCATGGATAGTCCATGGAGGTTAAATCCATGGAGCATCAGAATGTGGAAAGTCATGGGTCATTAGGGTTTACAAAGTGTAACACTAGCATGTGCAACACTATAAATAGAACCCTCATGAACCACAATCGGTTGCACCTTCTTTTTGAGCTAAGTAACATATTCTCTTAAGCCACCTTTTTCATATTGGTGTTTGTGAACCATTAGAGGCATCACACTTGGGGTGCTCAATCTTTCAAAGGTCAAGAACTACTAGTCCTTCTAAAAGGTATGTCATCTGACTAGATGTATTATTCATTTGGCAATTTGTATGCTAGTTAGGACAATGCTTTGGAAAATTGAAAAATATGCATGTATAATTAGAGAAAACATAGATATAAAGAATTTAGGGGTGCATGTGCACCATAGGAGTGTTATAGTGCTCAAAACCCAACAGTGGTATCAGAGCCTAGGGTTGTTTTTTATTATATTTGATGCTTGCAAATTTTTCAAAGCTGAAAAAGTCATTTTTCCTGCACCTGACTAGTGAACTCGCCGAGTACATGAACTGACTCGACAATTCCACTCAGTAACAGAGCAACTCGGCGAGTCAGTTCATACACTCGACGATTTGAAGGCTCTGTTTGCATAATTTCGGTTTTCTTGGCCTGGTTTGGATTGCGAACACTACCACAAACTGTTTTGAATGATTGGAAATGGTTTTTATGATATGGTAGTGCTTGTACTCATCCAACCACAAAATAATTGTCAAAGTTTTAAAAATAATTGTTGGTTTATATGATAAACAAAGTTGCTTGCAAATTGTTGATTTAGATTTATCTTGTTTATGAGTTTGGTTAGATCATCCATGAATTATGTGATATTTTAGTTGTTAGAAAATGTCTAAATGAATTTTAATGACCTTCATAACTTGTCCTCAAGTTATGGAAAATGAAAGGTCTCATACATTAAAATCCAATTAAACTCATAAGTTATGAATGTGAAGAGTTTTGACAAGTTTCAAAACTTGCCCTCAAGTTTTGGAATTTGTAAAGTCACACTAGTGAAACTTTATTTCCAAACCCTAGAGTTTTAAAAGTTAAAATTCAACCCTTATACTTTATAATATTATAAGTTTCATATATATATATATATATATATATATATATATATATAAGACAAAGTCGGTCTTACCGTTAGTAGGACTCATTCACGAAGCCAGTCTATAAGGGGGGGTATAAGGTTACTGCCTATAAAATGGTAGTTTAATGGGTGTCCACTCTCACCCACCGCTTCCTTGACTGGTGGAGAGTCGCTAGCCGAAAGGGTAGGATATGACATTAATTCTCCCTCATTAAAAGTATAATGATAAAAAATAAAGTAACTAAACTTTTATTAAATTCTCAGTCTTAGTTACTTTAGGAAAATGTGAAAAAGGTGCTAATCCATGAAATTACACTTTGCACCTTGTTAAGTCGTTAGTGGAGCGTGTGTGGTTAACCGGCACACGAATCTGGGACTGACAATGTGTGGCAAAGGGTAACTTGATGTTAATCATAGATCAATGGAGCGTGTGTGGTTAACCGGCACAATGATTAGGTGATTTGTAACATTAGGTGTACCAAGCTAATTTGCATGGTTATTCACACCTTGTTTGTGATCCTCGACATCCCAGTCACAAACTAGAAGGGCACAATCAAGATTTAAACATGCCATTGAAAAGTTCAATGAGTCTCAAAGGATCTAGGAATTTCAATCCAATTTAAACTTAATAATCTATTTCGTTTTTCATGGTGGAAATTGGTAAATCGTCATTTACCTACCTTCAAATATTTTACAATTGGATTACGGCATCCCTTTTCGCAATTGTAGAATATTGTGTTGGGTCCTAGCCTTAATATTTCATTTGGGTGTAATATTAAGGATTATCATCTAACCTAAACTTTGTTCTTCTTCTTTTTCAGATGTCTGTCCCAAACAATGCTTCCAACCCAATCCCTTCAGGCTCTTTCTCCCTCATGAACCTATGTGGGAGGGTCATTTTCGATGGCTCGAACTTCAATGACTGGATTCGAAACATCCGAATGGCTATTCGTTATGAGGACAAAGAATATGTCCTATATAAAGAGCTTAAGGAGATTGATGTCACCACTGCTACTCCTGAACAAATCGCTGAACATACTACTCATGAGAGGGATGGGACAAAGGTGTCGTGTCTAATGATTGCTACCATGACTGTTGAGCTGCAGAAGTCCTATGAGGACTACTATCCTTATGAAATGTATCAAGATTTGATGGAAAGATACCATCAAAGAGCTCGGCAGGAGAGGTATAAGATCATTGCCTTCATGATCACAACCAAAATGAAGGATAGTGAACCCATCACGGTCCACTTGCAAAAGATGTAGAGATTTGTGGACCGCTTGCTTAAATTGAATGTCACTTTTGATGAAGAGTTGGCCATAGATATCATTCTACACTCTTTACCTTCTTGTTATGATCAGTTTCGTATGACTTATCATATGAACAAGGAGGAGGTCACTCTTAGAAAGCTTCAAGGCCTTCTTAGGACTGCAGAAAGTACCTGAAAGGCAAGTCGGTTGTGTCTACTCCTACTACTACTTATGCCCATGTTCTGGCAATCGGACATGGGATGGGAAAGAAGAGGAAGGCTCCCTACAAGAGCCGCAAGGGAAAGTCTCTTGATGGATCCTCTTCAAGTGGCACCAAAGTTGGTTCTACTAATCCCTCTTCCAATCCGAAGGAAGCAGAGTGCTTCTACTGTTATAAAAAAGGGCATTGGAAATGAAGCTGCCCCAAGTACTTGCAGGGCATAAAGGATGACAAGATCAAGCCCTCCTTTGCAGGTATTTACACTATTCAATCTAATAACTCATCACATGCTAATTCTTGGGTCCTTGATACAGGTTGTGGTATTCACATTTGTTCTGATTTTCAGGGACTAAAAAGAAGTAGGGATGTGGAGCACGAGAAGATAAACTTAATCATGGGAAATAGGAAATTGTCGCTTGTGACCAAGATTGGAGTTTATTCTTTTTTGCTTAGTAATGGTTTAAATTTAGATTTGAATAATTGTTGTTACTCGGCTGATCTGGCGAGAAATGTTATTTCCTTTCACAGTTTGTATAAACAAGGTTTTACCTTTTCTTTTAATGATGAAAATGGTGGTATTTATGCTTATTGTAATGGTGTTTTTTATTTTGAAGTGTTACCTTGCAATGGTATATATGAAACTGTGATGATTGTAGATAACTTAGGATAATGTGTTGAATATTGATTCGTCCAATGATTTGGACAAAGCATGCTTGCGGCATTGTCGTCTTGGACATGTCAACAAGAAACGCATAGCCCAAATCCAAAAGGATGGAGTCTTGGTGTCTTTCGACTTGAAGTCGGATGACACTTGCGAATCTTGTTTACTTGGAAAGATGACCAAGTCACCCTTCATTGGTACTTGTGAAAGGGGTTAAGGTCTGTTGGATCTCATACACACTGATGTGTGTGGACCATTCAGAACCGCCATAAGGGATGCTAACCGCTTCTATGTGACTTTTACTGATGATTATAGTATATATTGGTATATTTACTTAATCAAGCATAATTCAGAAACCTTTGAAAAGTTCAAAGAGTTTAAGCAGGAAGTGGAGAATCAATTGGGCAGGAAGGTAAAGATGCTACAATCCGATCGTGGAAGAGAGTATCTTAGTATCGAGTTCCTAGACTATCTTAAGGAATGTGGAATTTTTTCACAATTGACACCACCAAGGACACCACAGCTTAATGGTGTGGCTGAGAGGCACAATAGAACCTTGCTAGACATGGTTCGTTCCATGATGAGTCGAGCTTCGTTACCTATCTTATTCTGGGGGTATGCCTTAGAGACTGCCACCCATATCCTTAATATGGTCCCTACCAAAAAGGTTTCCAAAACACCACACGAGATGTGGACAGGTAAAGTTCCCACATTAGACCACATAAAAGTTTGGGGTTGCGAGGCTTTTGTGAGAAAAGAAACTCACGACAAGCTCGAACCTCGGAGTGAGCGATGTATTTTCATCGGCTACCTACAGAATTCCTTTAGATATCTCTTCTACAGACCGAGTGACAATGTTGTCTTCGTTGCGAGGAGAGGAGTCTTTCGTGAGAGAGAAATCATAGGCCAAGGAAACTGTGGGAGGCAAATTGACCTTGAAGAGCTTCAAGATTCAAGCGGTGAAGGAACCTCAAACACAAGCAATCAACCTGAAGAGGAAACTCCAGTTGATCCAATTGACGAGTCCTTACCTCTGAGGCGTTCCAATAGAGTTAGAAATACACCTGAGTTTTATGGTTTCCATATTACTACAGAAGGTGATACGTTTATCAGTGATAGCACACTGGTAAATCTGTATGAACCTAACAACGACAAGGAAGCCATGGCATGCCACGAGTCTGCGAAGTGGAAAGAGGCTATGGACAGCGAGATTCATTCCAGGTATGACAATCAAGTTTGGAACTTGGTTGACAATGTACCGGGTCGTAAGACAGTCGGGTGCAAAATGGATCTTCAAGAAGAAGACCGGCATGGATGGGAAAGTACACACATATAAGGCGTGACTGGTTACGAAGTGCTTTACTCAAATTCCGGGAGTTGACTATGATGATACCTTCTCACCAGTAGCGAATATTAATTCTATAAAGGTTATGATATCCATAGCTGCATTTCATGACTATGAAATATGGCAAATGAATGTCAAAACCACTTTCCTTAATGGAAAGTTGGCTGACGATGTTTACATGAGTCAACCAGAGGATTTTGTCAATGCAAAGTACCCTAATAGAGTGTGTAAGCTTGAGAAATCCATTTATGGATTAAAACAAGCATCTCGCTGATGGAATCTTTGTTTTGATGAGAAAGTCAAAGAGTTTGGTTTTTCGAGAAGCGAGGATGAGTCCTGTGTATATGTCAAGGCTAGTGGGAGTATAGTGAGCTTTCTGGTATTGAATGTAGATGACATACTGCTTATAGGAAACGACATCCTAACCTTGCAGGAGGTTAAGTCCTGGCTTGGGAAGTGTTTCGCTATGAAGGACCTCGGAGAAGTTGTTTATATTCTAGGGATAAGGATATTGAGAGATAGGAGTAAAAGGCTAATAGTACTTAGTCAAACTACCTAGTTGGACAAGGTGTTGAAATGTTTCAGCATGGAGGAGTCCAAGAAAGGTGACTTACCTATCCAAAGCAATACCAATCTGAGTAAGACTCAGAGTCCGAGTACAGAGGCTGAGATAGCAGAAATGAGTCGAATACCATATGATTCCATAGTTGGCTCGATCATGTATGTTATGACTTGTACTCGCCCTGATGTGGCCTTTGCTTTGAGCATGGTCAGCAGATATCAAGGGAATCCTGGTAAAGCTCATTGGACTGCGGTTAAGAACATTCTTAAGTACATGCGGAGGACTAAGGATTGGGTCCTTACCCTCGGTGGGAGTGATGACTTGAGAGTGACAGGGTATAGTGACGCCAACTTTCAAACCAACATAGATAATTTCCGCTCTCATTCAGGCTGGGTGTTTACCCTGAATGGAGGAGCAGTGACATGGAAAAGATCCAAGCAGGAGACTGTAGCTGATTCAACGTGCGAATTAGAGTACATAGCAGCAAGCGAAGCATCGAAGGCGGCGATATGGTTGGAAAACTTCACCGGAGACCTTGGAGTCATTCCATCCATAAAGGAGCCTATGGAGATTTTCTACGATAATGAATGGGCGGTTGCCTTAACCAAGGAACCGAGAGATCATGGTAGATCTAAAAATATCGATAGGAAATACCACTTCATAAGACATCAAGTAGAAGAAGGGCACCTCGTGGTAAAGGGGATATCGTCAGAGGACAACCCATCAGATCCCCTTACAAAGGGACTGACTAGGGTTAAGCACTTGCAGCATGCAAGGGGCATTGGGCTAACGGACGCTATTAGTTTTAGTAGTTAGATAAATAGAAACCTTTAATATCTAAATTGTAATTGACATTTGATGATTGAATAAAAGGAGTTTTATTTATAAGTAAACTTACTGTCTTGTGTCAATTATTTACTATTGTTTCACTTTGCATGTTTTGACTTCGAGAATAATAATTATTATTATTATTCAAACTATCCACAGTCGATCATACGTTGGAAGTAAGTATGAAAGAAGACTGTCATGAGTTGGCCTGCAGATTGTCTAAGGAGTTAGACATAGCAAAAGTTTGCTACACCATTCATGAGTGCTCCTGAAATAAGATTTGAGTATTGGATTCAACCCGTGCTCACCTGAATTACTTCATGGAATTTATCACGAGTAATTGTGAGACGATAATATCATATAATCTTCAAACCAAGATATATGAGTTGTTGACTACGAGTTGGTTGTGCATTGATGGCATGAAAACGCATCAGTAACTTGATGTTATAAAACGTGTCGTTGTGCATGATTTGATGAGTAGTTAGTACAACCTTATAATGTCGAAATTTATCTGTTTCTTTTATCCTAAGAGGATTAAAAGCGATATCTTGGGCCCCTCGATGATTCTGTTTTGACTATGTGTCGGGCCCGGTCACAACTAAATTGATGTGTTCAGTTATGTTCTATGTCAGACGAATCGGAAACCGGGAAACAAATTGTAGGACAATATGTCTGACTATGTTCCATGTATTTGTCCGCATAGATATCTTGAGAACAGAGGAGTATATGATCCGTTATTCTGAAGGATGCATCACTGACTAGGTCAGAGTTCGACAACGACTTTTGAAAGCTTACGATTGCTAAGTCGGATCCGGAAGTCACATTGGTAGCAATAGTTATTAGACTTATCCAAGTGGGAGACTGTTGGATTTGGTGTCTAAGCCCATAACTATAACTGGGATGTACTTGACCCGATTGTAGCATGGTCCTTTTGGGTTGCCTTCACCAGTGCAATTTGATAGGATCGACTTTTGAGAATAAGGTTATTTATGAATTATTAATATATTACAAGTATAATATATTAGTATGAAATTATTTAATTAGTATTGATCAAGAATTAATTTGGAATTAATTTTGTGGTCAAAAGAGACTAATTAAATATATGGGGATTGATTATGTAAAGCAATGATTCTTGTAGTGTGGGCCAATGATCCATGATTATTTAGATGGGCTAATCCAATGAGATAATCCATGGAGGTTAAATCCATGGAGCATGAAAATGTGGAAATTCATGGGTCATTAGGGTTTACAAAGTGTAACCCTAGCATGTGCAACACTATAAATAGAACCCTCATGAACCAAAATCAGTTGCACCTTCTTTTTGAGCTAAGTAACTTATTCTCTTAAGCCACCTTTTGCATATTGGTGTTTGTGAACCATTAGAGGCATCACACTTGGGGTGCTCAAGCTTTCAAAGGTCAAGAACTACTAGTCCTTCAAAAAGGTATGTCATCTAACTAGATGTATTATTCATTTGGCAATTTGTATGCTAGTTAGGACAATGCTTTGGAAAATTGAAAAATATGCATGTATAATTAGATAAAACATAGATCTAAAGCATTTAGGTTGCATGTGCACCATAGGAGTGTTATAGTGCTCAAAACCCAACATCTTTAACTACAACTGCAAGTATAACCTTGAACCAAACAACAAAGTGTGTTTTCCAAAGCCAATGCTGAACTCTGATTCAAATCAAATGTTGGGCCTAAGATAAGTGATCAACTATTCCTTCGTTATACAAGATATAGTATGAACAAAGTCATGGATTAAATGATCAACCTCATGTTCATTTGTTTGTTTCTCGGTCTTTGAGTTTATGATCAAATTCAGACTACAAAATCAAACACATCAGTTTAGTTCGGACCATGACTGGTTCAAATAGATCAACTCAAATCACCGAGGGGCCCAAAAGATATCACTTTTCCTGTTAAGGAAAAGGGAACAAATAAACTTTGACTACATAATTATAACCTTTACTTATCAAATTGCACATGACGCTATGTTTTATAACATCAAGTTACTGATGCGTTTACACAATACCAATGCACAATTGACTTGAAAATTACAACTTATGTATCTCCATTTAATGAATAGTAGATATTATCATCTTAGAATTACTTGTGATTGAATCCATGAAGTAATCTTTAAGAGTGGGTTTATCTAATACTTAAAATCCCTATTTTCCAAGTACTCGTGAATATTGCAGCAATCTGTATGCAATGTCCAATCCCTATGGACAATCTATAAACGATTCATGACAATCTTGATTCACTACCCACTCCCAAAAGTGTGACCGACTGTGGAATTTTGAATCATATTTAAATTACTCAGGGAAGTAAACATGCAAAGTGAAACACAATAATAAACTAATTAACTATGGTATCAAACCCATTGGATATAAATAAATCTATATTATTTAATCACCATAACAATTACAAATTTATTCATTGTATATTGTTTCGAGTAATCAACTAACCACTTGAATTAAATAACATCAGTCATGCCATGTTATAAACATGCATATTATGCCTCTCGATGGTCCTTCCTTTATGAACAGATTGACTAGACATTACTCCGATGATGCTCATGTCACAATTCTAAATTCTTATTATTATCTAAGATGTAGTGGGATTTCATCTTTACACGCATTGACCTTCTGTGATGTCAAGGTTCTAAAGTCACAAAGATCGAGCCTTCGATATTATAGAATGTTTCACTGGAACTTGTTACTCGGAACAATTTCATGGTTATGAAGTCTCAAAATCAAGGTACAATCCTTGAACACTTCTCTTGCATTAAAATTTCCAACTCACATGTACACTATACAACCATCTCCCATTATCTAAACATTTCCATATTCCCATATGACCATCAATTCTAACCAAGAGTCATCTCAATCCAAAACGTGTCACTATGGTCCGTCCCAAATAATATCACACTTCCAACTGTCCACAAGCAAGCAATCTTTGGTAAAACCTTAGAATGTTCTTGATAGTTATCTAACAACTTTAGTCACACAAAATTCTAATCATTTTCCCACAATGCTCAAGGCATTTAAAAAAGTTAGAATAGGCGAATATTATAGCATATGTGATCGATCCTATAACCACAGCATAAGAGACTCGACTCATTATTACTTGTACACGGATTTAATATTTGTTCAATTTCTTTCTATAATATTTCTATATAGAATCTCCTATGTTGAAACATTTCAACATGCTATTCATATATGATTTTACCAAGCTCCATTAAACTATACAATCTAAACCTTTAGATTTGAAACGAAGTATGAGTGCCCTCTCCTTCAGGTTTATCATAGCGAAACATTTCCCGAGAGACAATGTTTCCCATGAAAAAGTTGTCATCATGCAATACCAGCAAAACAGTTACGCTCCCACTAGCTTTGACATGTACCCATAAATCAAATGGACTTTTAGAAATCAATACCCTTTGACTTTCTTAAAGAAGTGCATATTTATGTTACGTGATGCTTCATTAAGTCTCTAACTAGACTTCTCAAGCTTATACACCTTGGATAATATGTGTGTGTTTAAACCCTTCAAGACTTGATAGATATGTCTCTTGAAAGTTCAAACAATTCCTTACCATTCCTCACAAATCGAAATATGAAGAGGGATGCTATAATCATATTATGAATAAGAGAATGCAATCAAGACAACCAATATCCATATTGATCTTTATCAGATCTTTAAAATCTGTCATCGAAAGTATTTCCTCATAATCATTTTCATGAATTAGAGAGATATATTTTGTCACTTAGATTTGAAGGTGCATATGTTCCTATCCATGTGAATCTTTCATTTTCAACCTATTGTCATAAGACAAGAATTAGGACAAACAAAATACAGACTTAGTTTTCCCCATGGAGTGAACTTCGCTATTCTTACTTTCTTGCTTTCCGGCAACTCAAGGCCTACTAGTGCTTTTGTGTCGTTAGCATCAAACCTATATTGATCAGTGTACTTTCACTGACCAATGCACTTTTCTTCTGTAGTTAAATGAAAAACACAGAACTCATAAGCATTGTCAACTTAACTGGAAGTGCACAGAAATAAGAATGTGTCAATTAAAAAAACACAATAGGTTATTCAACCTCAGGTTGCGTGCTAGTGATAACTAAAAGGATCATTGTCGGTTGACTCTTGCATTTCTCAATATCAAAACGACTCCCACCGACTTCTTGGCATATGATTTTTCTCTCAAGGAACATTCCTTGATGAGCTAAAACAAATATTCAAAAGTTCGTGCGAATTCCTAACAAGAAAACACTTCATAGAATTGGACTCAGTTTATCTTTTGTTTCTCGATCAACAAAAACATCACAACTCCAATTCTAAATTTGCTAGAGTAAGGAAAGAATTATTACTCCACATATTACGAGGTGTTATCAACCTTCATAGTTTGAAATAAGTTTCAAGGTACAATTTAAAGTGACTAGAGCATAACTATAAACTTGATTGGAACAAAGTATGGCTCATCTATGATCGAATCATTTCCAATAATGTTCGATTCCTCTTCTTACTCATACATTTTCACTAAGATGTTCATTGATGATCAATTTTGATACAATTCTACAATTACTAAGATGATCATAAAACATGATACTAAAGTACTATCCTTTCCTTTCAGATTGGAGAATCTTTTATCTTTCTGCCTAATAGATTATTCTCTCCGTTCTGCTACTCTTTGAACCTTTTTCAAAAGTATTATAATCCTTCTTAATCTTATAAACACAATCATATTCACTGAAGCATCAGTAAATCATGACGAACAGAGTTATCGTCCCTTGTGGTGGATCTGAAAAGTCCATCAACATGCACTAGATCCATCAATCCTTCACTTTCCTCACATAATTATGTGAACAATGACTTTCTCATAATTTTCCAATGAACAAGATTTTCATGCATCATGCAATTCGAATTGTATGACTCCAAGTTTCTTTCCAATTGAAACTTAGTGATAAGATTTCTTTTCATTTGGTCAAAATGACAATGCCATAAGCATGTTCTAGAAGAGTCAGTATCCAGTATTAATGTTACATTTATTAGAAATCCACTAAAAAATGTCATTGCAAGGAAATATAAAATAGGGTAACAAAACTTCATTTTTATTCAAATAGAAAATTGGAACTTGTACTTACAATGCATAAAAGAAAACTATGTTTCTAGATATCTCTGATAAGTAATAGCAAACTATTAAAACTATCCAAACTCCTTAGTAGTAGCTCCAAATTCCGACCATTCAACCATGTGACTAAAGTACATTTCCCACGATCAGATTCAACTCACTTTTCAAGCTTCCTTCTTTCTTTAATATCATGCAATACCATCAAAATATGATCATCACATTATGTATTAACAGTCTATGTATAGGAACTTGTTAAAATAATGGAGTTAGATAATGGATGTACCTGAAGTAGAGTCACACGAATTGACTTTACCATCTTTAAGACCCTTTAGATATCTTGGGCAACTTTTCTTCTAATGTCGTTTCAATTGGTAGTAGAAAGAAATGTACTCATTGGGATCAACATACGGAATAATCTTAGAATGAACCTTTCTCTTTACCATACAATCAAACGGTTTGGCCTTGGCCGATCCCTTTTGATTGGGAAGAGAAATATTTTCTAGATTGCCAATATTATCACTGTCAATGTCCATGGAACTCTTGGAATTAGACCCTATAAGCATTTCTGCTTCGGTTGTGTTGTTAAGCATTTATGCTTCAAAAACTATCAACATATAGGTCAGATCAGTTAGGGTCACGTCGAGATTCCTGATACGAAAGTTCTTAATGAAATGACCATATGACTATGGAAGCAACAAAAGAACCAAATCATTGGCCTGCTCTTTCGGGAATACGTCACCCATTCTTCCCAGTTTGTCAATGTACGATTTCATTTTCAGAACATGCGCATACACATAGTCTCCATCTTGGTGTTTACAAATTCGGGCTTGAGTAGTCTCATATCTTTTAACTTGAGGAAAACATGACCTCGGGAGAGTCACAGAAGGAGGAGGTGGAAGAATTGAAGAGAGATGACGTCCAGTTCTACCATTGACCAAAGAAGGGAAGACATTTTCACCTTGATCAAAATGTGGAAGACCATCTCCAGAAGAACGAGGAAAAACATTTCCATAAGAACGAGTAAGACCATTTCTATCTTGATTAAACATCTAAAAAGTGGGAAAAAAGAGAATTCAAGTTAGTTGATTTTAATCCCTAATTATTAACCCAAAATTAAAATTGAGGCTAGGATCCATATTTTCATTCCGTAATATGAAGAGGGATGTCGTAGTCATATCACAAAACTATTTTAGGTAGGTAGAAGCATTTCACCAATTTCAGTCACATGAAATTGTTGGATAAGGTGTCTAAGTCCATAACTTTATTTGGTATATACTTGACCCGACCAGGCATGGTCCATTTGGGTTGCACTTCACCCGAACAATTTATATGGATAATCTTTTGAGAATAGTATGTTTATGATTTATTAATATATTATAAGTTATAATATATTAATATGAAATCATATTATTTAATTAGTATTGATCTTAAATTAATTTAGAATTAATTTGGTGATAAAAAAGGTGACTAATTAAATATGGGCTCTTGTATTTGTATAGTGTGGGCTAATACTCATTTGGAATGGGCTAGGCTTGCATGGAAGTCCATGGATACTCCATGGAGCTTTTAACCCATGGATCCTTGGAAAGGAAGAGTCATGGGTATTAGGGTTTACATGGATGTAACCCTAATCCTCCACACTATATAAAGGAGTCTTTGGCACTTGATTTGGCACTAGTTGTGTGTGAGAAAGGAGGTAGCCGAATTCTAGAGTGTGCACATACATTCTCATAGTTTTCCAAAGTTTGTGGTGATTTGTGACTTCCATTTGAGGCATCCACATTATTGGTGCTAGTCTCTCAAACTCCAAGGAATCAACCACTACTAAAAGGTATGTAATTCTTCTAGCATTTTATGATTCAAGTTCCCCATGCCATGCTAGTTAGGATGTAAACCTTGGAAATTTATTATTTGCATGTATCTTAGAGAAAACATAGATCCAAGGTTTCTAGGGTTGCATGTACACCTTAGGAGTGTTAGAATGCTCAAAACCCATCAGTGGTATCAGAGCCTAGGCTTGTTTTCTTGATACTTGATGCAAACTTGTTGAAAAATCAAAAAACTTGCTGTCTACACAGTGAACTCGCCGAGTCCATGGGGGGACTCGACGAGTCCATGTACATCTTCATCCTACTCGTCGAGTAGGTCCATGCACTGGACGAGTAGGAGGCCCAAAATGCAATTTTTCGAATTTTTATGCTGGAATTGGACTAGAATCATTACACTAAACTGTTTTTGACTTACAAAACTTGTTTTTGATGTTGTAATGATTATGGTAATCCAATTTCAAAGGCTAATATCAAAATTCCAAGTTTTATAGGTGTTCATATGATTCTTAAAATTGTTGATATGAATGTTCATGTACTTATGAGTTTTGTTAAATCATAGAATTATTTGCAAATTGTTTGTTAGTTAATTCTGTATCATTATGTGTTTGAATGGAATCCATAATTTGTCCTCAAGTTATGGATTACCAAGAGTCACTTCTTTTAAAGTCCATTTAAGAACACATAAGTTACATAAAATGAAGAGTCTTCTTTTTATGAACCATTAACTCATAAATTATGAAATGAAAAGTTTTTGAATTGTTCAAATCTTGCCCTCAAGTTTTGGAATTTGTAAAGTCTCACACATTTATTAAATACTTTAATTCCAACCCTTAGAGTTTTAAAAGTTAAAATTCAACCCTTATACTATTATAAGATTAATGGTTAATATTTATATATATATATATATATATATATATATATATATATATATATATGTATAAGATCAAGTCATTTTACCATTAGTAGGACTCATTCACGAAGCCGATCTATAAGGGGGTATAAGGTTGTTGCATATAAAATGACAACTTAATGAGTGTCCACTCTCACCCACCGCTTCCTTGACTGGTGGAGGGTCGTTAGCCGAACGGGTAGGACAATGACTTTAATTCTCATTAAAAGTATAAAGATTATTATAAAAGTAACTAAATGTTTTTTTATAAATTCCCTATATTAGTTACTTTAGGAAAATATGAATTTGGTGCTAACCCATGAAATTTACACTTTGTACCTTACCAAGTCGTTGGTGGAGCGTGTGTGGTTAACCGGCACACTAACTTGCACTAGTAAGGATGGCAAAGGGTGACTTAATGTTTATCATAGATCGGTGGAGCGCGTGTGGTTAACCGACACATTGATTAGGTGATAATATTAAGGGTACCAAGTGAATTTGCATGGTTATTCACACCTTGTTTTGTGATCCTCGACATCCCAGTCACAAAACCTGAAGGGCACAATCGAGATTGAAACATGCCCTTGAAAAGTTCAATGAATCTCAAAAGAATCTAGGAGTTTCAAAACCAATTAAAACCTAATAATTTATTTCATTTTTCATGGTGGAAATTGGTGAATCGTCATTTATCTACCTTCAAATATTTTATAGCTTGGATTACGGCATCCTTCTTCCAAGTTATAAAGTATTGTGTTGGGTCCTAGCCTTAATATTACATTTGGGTGTCTTATTAAGGACTCTATATATCTAATCTAAACTTGTTTTTTCTTCTTTTCAAATGTCTTCCAACAATGCTTCGGGCTCTAACCCTACCGGCTCCTTCTCTCTCATGAACCTTTGTGGGAGAGTCATCTTCGATGGTTCCAACTTCAATGACTGGATCCGGAACATCAGGATGGTCACTCATTATGAGGACGGGGAATATGTCCTCCACAAGGAGCTTAAGTAACTTGATGAGTCTACTGCTACTCCAGAGGAGATCACTGAATTCAGGACTCATGAGAGAGATGCCACTAAAGTGGCATGTATCATGATGGCCACGATGACAGCCGAGTTCTAAAAGTCCTATGACGACTTTTACCCTTTTGAGATGCACCAAGACTTGATGGACAGGTACCATCAGAGTGCTCGTCAAGAGCGGTATGAAACAATCTCCTCCATGATAACAACCCGAATGAAGGATGGTGAACCCATCACGGGCCACATGCAGAAGATGCAAAGGTTTGTGGACCGTTTTGTGATATTGAATGTGAACTTTCCCGAGGAGTTGGCAATTGACATCATTTTTCACTCCTTACCTCCTTGTTATGACCAATTCCGAATGACCTACCACATGAACAAGGAAGAGGTCACACTCAGCAAGCTTCAGGGACTTTTGAAGACCGCCGAAAGTGGTCTTAAAGGTAAGTCCGTTGTTGCCACTCCTACTCCTACAACAACCCCTGTTCTGGCCATCGGGTAAGGCAAAGGGAAGAAGAGGAAGACCCCTTCGAAGGGTACCAAGGGAAAGTCTCTTGATGGCTCCTCATCAAGTGGAACCAAAGGTGGTTCTCTTACTCCTTCTGCCAACCCTAAGGATGGTGATTGCTTCTATTGCCAGAATAAGGGGCACTGGAAGCAAAACTACCCAAAGTACTTGCAGGATGTCAAGGATGGGAAAGTAAAACCATCACATGCATGTATTTACACTATATTGTCTAATAACTCACCATATTCTAACTCTTGGGTCCTTGATACAGGTTGTGGTATTCACATATGTTCTGATTTGCAGGGCCTAAAAAGAAGTGAGGATGTGGAGCACGGGAAGATAAACCTGATCTTGGGGAATAGGAAGGCTTCACCTGTTACCAAGATTGGAGTTTATAATTTTTTGCTAAGTAGTGGGTTAAAGTTAGATTTGAATAAATGTTGTTACTCGTCTGAAATGGCGAGGAATATTACATCTTTTCACAGTTTGTACAAACAAGGGTTTACCTTTTATTTTGATAATGAATGTGGTGGTATTAATGCTTTCTATAATAATGTTCTTTATTTTAAAGCATTACATTGTGATGGTGTGTATGAAACTGTGTCGGTTGTAGATAACCTAGGAAATAATGTGTTGTGTATTGATTCTTCTACTAGCTTGGATAAAGCATCATTGTGGCATTGTCGTCTTGGACATGTAAACAAGAAACGCATAGGCCAACTCTAAAAAGATGGAGTCTTGGAGTCATTTGACCTAAAGTCGGATGATAGTTGTGAATCTTGTTTGCTTGGGAAAATGACAAAATCACCCTACACTGGTACATGTGCTAGGGGTGAGGGTTTGTTGGACCTTATACATACTGATGTATGTGGACCCTTCAAAACCGCCACAAGGGATGTTAATTGATATTATGCGACTTTTACTGATGATTATAGTAGATATGGTTATGTCTACCTAATCAAGCATAAGTCAGAAACTTTTGAAAGGTTCAAGAAGTTTAAACAGGAAGTGGAGAATCAGTTGGGCAGGAACATTAAGATGCTTCGATCGGATCGAGGTGGTGAGTATCTTAGTACAAAGTTCCTTGACTATCTTAAGGAATGTGGGATTGTCTCACAATTTACACCTCCCAAGACATCACGGCTGAATGGGTTCAAGCTTCGCTACCAGTCTCTTTTTGGGGTTATACCTTAGAGACTGCCGCCCATATCCTTAATCTAGTCCCTACAAAGAAGGTTGCCACAACACCTCATGAGATGTGGACTGGGAAGGTTCCCACTTTGGACCACATCAAGATTTAGGGTTGCGAGGCTTTTGTGAGGCGCGAGACTCACTATAAGCTCGAACCTCGAAGTGAGAGGTGTATTTTCATCGGCTACCCACAAAAATCCTTTGGTTACCTCTTCTATAGACCCAGTGAGAATGTGGTCTTTGTGGCAAGGAGAGGGGTCTTTCGCGAGAGAGAATTCATAAGCCAAGGAAACAGTGGGAGGCAAATTGACCTTGAAGAGCTTCAAGAGTCAAGTGGTGAAGGAACCTCAGACACTAGCAACCAACCTGAAGAGGAAACTCCTGTTGGACCAACTGACGAGTCAGTACCTCCAAGGCGTTCCACTAGGGTTAGGAATGCACCTGAGTTTTATTATGGTTTCCATATTACTACGGAAGGTGATACATTTATCAGTGATAGTACCCTGGTAAATTTGGATGAACCTAACAACTATAGGGAAGCCATGGCAGGCCCGGAGTCTGCTAAATGGAAGGAGGCTATGGACAGCGAGATTCAGTCCATGTATCACAATCAAGTTTGGAACTTGTTTGACAATGTACCGGGCCGTAAGACAGTCCGGTGCAAATGAATCTTCAACAAGAAGACCGACATGTATGGAAAGGTGCACACTTATAAAGCGCGTCTGGTTGCGAAGGATTTCACTCAAACTCAGGGTATTGATTATGATGAAACCTTCTCACCAGTAGCGAATATAAATTCTATAAAGGTTATGATATCCATAGCTGCATTTCATGACTATGAAATATGGCAAATGAATGTCAAAACCACTTTCCTTAATGGAAAGTTGGCTGACGATGTTTACATGAGTCAACCAGAGGATTTTGTCAATGCAAAGTACCCTAATAGAGTGTGTAAGCTTGAGAAATCCATTTATGGATTAAAACAAGCATCTCGCTGATGGAATCTTTGTTTTGATGAGAAAGTCAAAGAGTTTGGTTTTTCGAGAAGCGAGGATGAGTCCTGTGTATATGTCAAGGCTAGTGGGAGTATAGTGAGCTTTCTGGTATTGAATGTAGATGACATACTGCTTATAGGAAACGACATCCTAACCTTGCAGGAGGTTAAGTCCTGGCTTGGGAAGTGTTTCGCTATGAAGGACCTCGGAGAAGTTGTTTATATTCTAGGGATAAGGATATTGAGAGATAGGAGTAAAAGGCTAATAGTACTTAGTCAAACTACCTAGCCATTGTTGCATTTCATGATTATGAAATATGGCAAATGGATGTCAAAACCGCTTTCCTTAATGGAAAGTTGGCTGAGGATGTTTACATGAGTCAGCCAAAGGGTTTTGTCAATGGAGAGTAACCTAATAGAGTGTGCAAGCTTGAGAAATCCATTTATGGATTGAAACAAGTATCTCGTAGTTGGACTCTTTGTTTCGATGAGAAAGTCAAAGAGTTTGATTTTTCGAGAAGCGAAGATGATTCCTGTGTATATGTCAGAGCTAGTGGGAGTATAGTTAGCTTTTTGGAACTGTATGTGGATGACATACTACTCATACGAAATGACATCCCAACCTTGCAGGAGGTTATGTCCTGGCTTGGGAAGTGTTTTGCTATGAAGGACCTTGGAGAAGCTGCCTATATCCTGAGGATAAAGATATTAAGAGACATGAGTAAAGGATTAATTGGACTTAGTCAGAGTACCTACTTGGACAAGGTGTTGAAGAGGTTCAACATGTAGAATTCCAAGAAAGGAGAATTACCGATCCAAAGCAATGCCAAACTGAGTAAGACTCAGAGTCCGAGTACAGAGGGTGAGATAGCTGAGATGAGTCGATTACCATATGCTTCCGTTGTTGGCTCGATCATGTATGCTATGACTTGTACTCGTCCTGATGTGGCCTTTGCTTTGAGCATGGTCAACAGATATCAGGGGAACCCTGGCAAGGCTCACTGGACTGCGGTAAAGAATATTCTCATGTACCTACGGAGGACTAAGGATTGGATCCTTACCCTTGGTGGGAGTGACGACTTGAGAGTAGCAGGGTATAGTGATGCTAGCTTTCAGACTGATAGGAATAACTTCCGCTCTCAGTCGGGCTGGGTCTTTATCCTAAATGGGGGGCAATCACTTGGAAGAGTTCCAAGCTGGAGACGGTAGCTGATTCGACCTGTGAATCAGAGTACATAGCAGCGAGTGAAGCGGCGAAGGAGGCGATATGGCTGAAGAACTTCATCGAAGACCTTGGAGTTGTACCAGCTATTAAGGAGCCTATGGAGATTTTCTGTGACAGCAATAGTGCAGTTGCCTTAGCCAAGGAACCGAGAGATCATGGGAGATCCAGACACATTGACAGAAAATATTACTTCATAAGACACAAGATAGAAGAAGGACTCCTCGTGGAAAAGAGGGTATCATCAGAAGAGAATCCTGCAGATCCCCTTACGAAAGGACTGACGAGGGTTAGGCATTTGCAGCATGCGAGGCGCATCGGGCTGAAGGATGATATTAGTTTTACAGATTAGATAGCTTTTTCTGAAACTTGTAAAACGTAATCGACATTTGATGATGAATAAAAGTTGTTTATTTATGAGTAAGGTGTTGCTATCTTTTGTCAATTATTTACTATTGTTTCAGCTTTGCATGTTTTGACTTCCAGAATAATTATTTAATTCAAACTCTCCACATTCAGTCATACGTCGGAAGTAGGTATGAATTAAGACTGTCATGAATTGGGCTTCTAGATGGCTAAAGGTGTTTAGACATAGCAATGATTGCTACAACATTCATGAGTGCTCATAAGTTCTGAGTATTAGAATAACCCCACGCTCACTGGTATCACTTCATTGAATTTATCTCGAGTGATCGTGAGATGGTAATATCATATAAGTCTTCAAACCTAGAGATATGAGTTGTTTCCTATGAGTTGGTTGTGCATTGATTACACGAAAACGCATCAGTAACTTGATGTTATAAAACGTGCATTTGTGTATAATTCAACAAGTAGTAGAACAAGCATATGAGTCGAAGTTTATCTGTTTCTTCTAGTCCTTGGAGGATTAGAAGTGATATCTGGGCCCCTCGATGATTTTGTTTTGAACTATGTATCGGGCCCGGTCAGAACCTAATTGATGTGTTCAATTTAGTTCTATGTCAAACAAATCGGAAATCGGGAAACAAACTGCTGGACAATAAGTACGACATTGTTCCATGTATTTGTTCGGCCGATATCTTGAGAACAGAGGATTATATGATCACTTATCTAAAATGGCGCTTCATAGTTCAACAGTGTTTTAAGAGCTACGATTGTCGGTTGGTTCCTGAAGTCATATAGGCAAATATAGTTATCAGACTTATCCAAGTGGGAGACTGTTGGATAAGGTGTCTAAGTCCATAACTTTATTTGGTATATACTTGACCCGACCTGGCATGGTCCATTTGGGTTGCACTTCACCCGAACAATTTGTATGGATAATCTTTTGAGAATAGTATGTTTATGATTTATTAATATATTATAAGTTATAATATATTAATATGAAATCATATTATTTAATTAGTATTGATCTTAAATTAATTTAGAATGAATTTGGTGATAAAAAAGGTGACTAATTAAATATGGGCTCTTGTATTTGTATAGTGTGGGCTAATACTCATTTGGAATGGGCTAGGCTTGCATGGAAGTCCATGGATACTCCATGGAGCTTTTAACCCATGGATCCTTGGAAAGGAAGAGTCATGGGTATTAGGGTTTACATGGATGTAACCCTAGTCCCCCACACTATATAAAGGAGTCTTTGGCACTTGATTTGGCACTAGTTGTGTGTGAGAAAGGAGGTACCCGAATTCTAGAGTGTGCACATACATTCTCATAGTTTTCCAAATTTTGTGGTGATTTGTGACTTCCATTTGAGGCATCCACATTATTGGTGCTAGACTCTCAAACTCCAAGGAATCAACCACTACTAAAAGGTATGTAATTCTTCTAGCATTTTATGATTCAAGTTCCCCATGCCATGCTAGTTAGGATGTAAACCTTGGAAATTTATTATTTGCATGTATCTTAGAGAAAACATAGATCCAAGGTTTCTAGGGTTGCATGTACACCTTAGGAGTGTTAGAATGCTCAAAATCCATCAGAAACTCCCAGAACTTCTGAGATTTTCATGGAAACATAAATGGCATGTTATGATCTTACCAATTATGACTGGGATGTCGAGGATCGTAATTAAGATGTGAATAACCATACAAACCTTCTCAAACACCCTTGATCGATTTATGATCTCCCATTGATGTTCTAGTTAACCACACATGCTCCATAAACAATCATAAACACGAGTTGTTTCATCATTTCATCTTTATAGTCTCACATTAGTGTGTCGGTTAACCACGCACACTCCGCTAACGACTCATAAAGAAATGATATATGTTTACAAGGATTAGCATAAATTTTCACATTCTTTCCTAAGTATCTAGATTGGGATTTTAGAAGGTTCTAATACTTTATAACATTATACTTTTAATGAGATTATTTCCAATCAAACCCGTTCGGATAACGACACTCCATCACACAAAGAATCGGTGGGTGAAAAGGACACCCATTCAATGGTCATTTTATAGGCCATTTCCTTATACCACAAAGAACGGGATTTTAGAAGGTTCTAATACTTTATAACATTATACTTTTAATCAGATTATTTCCAATCAAACCCGTTCGGATAACGACACTCCATCACACAAAGAATCGGTGGGTGAAAAGGACACCCATTCAATGGTTATTTTGTAGGCAGTTTCCTTATACCTCTCTTTGAGTGTGGCTTCGTGAACGAGGCTTACTATTGATTCGACTGACTTTTGTTATACATATAATATTAAAGTTCTTATACATATGTATATGGTGTATTTTAAACATTTAAAATATTCAAGGAATAAAAATAATTTTAAATTAACTATCAATTAATTAATCTTTAAAACCAATTAATGATTTATCTTTATATTTTAATTAAACTATTAATTAAATTAATTAAATCATTTAAACAAATTATAGATTTAATATTTATCGTTTAATTAATCATTTAATTAAATTTATATATTAAAATCCATAAAGGATAATTCAATTAGTTATCTTGAAACTAAATTTTAGGTTTCCTTATATAATTCCTCAAAATTCGAATTAGGGTTTAGAATTCACCTATAATTATATGGTTTAGATTTTAACAGTTAAAAGTTGATAATTACTAGAAATAATCCTACTAATCGAATCAGGTAAGCCAAAAAAGAAAAAGCGAATTCTTTAGTGAGTGCGACGTGCTTTTTTTGAATATTTTTTTTTGTTTTGTTTCATCTCATCACAATCAATTGTAAGAACAAAGCTCTGATACCAATGATGGAGTTTTAATGTTACAAATTCTATGTACTTGCGGAAATTCTCTTAACACTTAAGGGTACATTCAACCTAAGGATCTATGTCTTTAAAATTAATAACAACATGCTATGAATCTTCTAGGACCCTAGTGTTAGATAAGGTGTCTAAGTCCATAACTATTTCTGGTATGTACTTGACCCGATTAGCATGGTCCATTTGGGTTGCATGGCATCATGATAATTGGATAGACAAAATGAGAAGAAGGACACTTATGATTTGTTAATATATTATAAGTTATAATATATTAATATGAAATCATATTATTTAATTAGTATTGATCAAGATTTAATTTGGAATTATTTTTGTGATCAAAATTGAGACTAATTAAATATATGGGGTTGATTGTGTAAATCATCCATTCTTATATAGTTGGCTAATGATCCATGGTTTATTAGATTGGGCTAAATGCATAGGGTGCTCCATGGATGCTCCATGGAGGCTAAAACCCATGGATCATGGAGGAAATGAAAATCCATGTCAATTAGGGTTTACATGGTGTAACCCTACTTTTGACACACTATATAAAGACCCCATAGGCTAGCAAAATCGACACTTAGAGAAGAACAAGGAGGGCTAGCCGATTTTGAGTGGTAGTGTACTTCTCTCAAAGTTATTCCAAGAGTTGTGGTGTTGTGTGAAACATTTGAGGCATCACATTTGGGGTGCTAGGCTCACAAAGTTCTTAAGGAATCCAAGCAACAAGAAACGTATGTTCTTCTATTAGCTTTTATGTTTTAAGTTCCTCATGCCATGCTAGTTAGGTTAATAACCTTGGAAAAATCAAATTTGCATGTATCTTAGTAAAAAATAGATCCAAGGTTTCTAGGGTTGCATGTATACCTTAGGAGTGTTAGAATGCTCAAAACCCATCAGCGGTATTAGAGCCAAGGCTTGTTTACTTGATACTTGATGCAAATTGTTGAAGAAAATCGAAAAATCTGCATTCTGCTGAGTGAACTCGCCAAGTCCATGGGGGGACTCGACGAGTCCAAGTGTAAAAGCATCCTACTCGTCGAGTAGGTTCTTGCACTCAACGAGTAGAAGGCCCTGTGTGCAGATTTTCGAGTTGTGCTGCTGGAAATGGACTAGAATCACTACCCTAAACTGTTTTGGACTTGTAAAACCTGTTTTTGGTGTGGTAATGACTATGCTAATCCATTTTCAATGGTTATTATCAAAATTTCAAGTTTTATATGTGTTTATATGATTCTTGAAATTGTTGATATAAATGTTCATATACATATGAGTTCGGTAGATCATAGGAATTATGTGCAAACTTGTTGTTAGTTTAATTCTTGATCTAAGTGTTTTAATGGAATCCATAATTTGTCCTCAAGTTATGGATTACAAAAAGTCTTTTCTTTTAAAGTCCATTAAAGAACACATAGGTTACATAAAATGAAGAGTCTTCATTTTAATAAACCATTAACTCATAAGTTATGAAGTTGAAAAGTTTTGAATAGTTACAAAACTTGCCCTCAAGTTTTGGAACATGTAAAGTCACTTTAGAAAACTTTAGTTCCAACCCCTATAATTTTAAAAGTTAAAACTCAACCCTTATACTTATAGTATTATAAGTTAATAATATATATATATATATATATATATATATATATATATATGTATAAGATCAAGTCGTTTTACCGTTAGTAGGCCTCATTCACGAAGTCGGTCTATAAGGGGGGTATAAGGTTGTTGCCTATAAAATGGCAGCTTAATGGGTGTCCACTCTCACCCACCACTTCCTTGACTGGTGGAGGGTCGTTAGCCGAACGGGTAGGACAATGACTTTAATTCTCATTAAAAGTATAACGATTATTATAAAGTAACTAAATGTTTTATAAATTCCCAATCTTAGTTACTTTAGGAAAATGTGAATTTGGTGCTAACCCATGAAATTACACATTGCACCTTGCTTAAGTTGTGAGTGGAGCGTGTGTGGTTAACCGGCACACTAACTTGGATTTAACAAGGTTGGAAAATGGTGGCATAAGGTTTATCATAGATCGGTGGAGCGCGTGTGGTTAACCGGCACATCGATTAGGTGATAAACATTAAGAGTACCAAGTAAATTTGCATGGTTATTCACACCTTGTTTTGTGATCCTCGGCATCCCAGTCACAAAACTTGAAGGGCACAATCGAGATTGGAACATGCCATTGAAAAGTTCAATGAATCTCAAAAGAATCTAGGAGTTTCAAAAACCATTTAAAACCTAATAATACATTTCGTTTTCATGGTGGAAATTGGTGAATCGTTATTCACCTACCTTCAAATATTTTATAGCTTGGATTACAACATCCCTCTTCTAAGTTATAAAATATTGTGTTGGGTCTTAGCCCTAATATTACATTTGGGTGTCTTATTAAGGACTATCTTGATATCTAATCTAAACTTGTCTTTCTTCTTTTTCAGATGTCTTCCAACAATATTGTTTCTGTCTCAAACCCTACCGGCTCCTTCTCTCTCATGAACCTTTGTGGGAGAGTCATATTTGATGGGACTAATTTCAATGACTGGATTAGGAACATAAGGATGGTCACTCACTATGAGGACTAGGAATATGTCCTCGACAAGGAACTAAAGGAACTTGATGAGTCTTCTGCTACTCCAGAGGAGATCGCTGACTTCAGGACTCATGAGAGAGATTCCACTAAAGTGGCATGTATCATGCTGGCCACGATGACAGCCGAGCTCCAAAAGTCCTATGAGGACTTTTATCCTTTTGAGATGCACCAGGATCTGATGGAAAGATACCATCAGAGTGCTCGTCAAGAGCGATATGAAATAATATCCTCCATGATAACAACCCGAATGAAAGATGGTGAACCTATCACGGGCCACATGCAGAAAATGCAAAGGTTTGTGGACCGTTTGCTGAAGTTGAATGTGAACTTCCCCGAGGAGTTGGCAATTGATATCATATTGCACTCCTTACCTTCTTGTTATGATAAATTCCGAATGACCTATCATATGAACAAGGAAGAAGTCACACTCATCAAACTTCAAGGACTTCTGAAGACCGCCGAAAGTGGTCTAAAAGGTAAATCGGTTGTTACCACTCCAACTCCTACCACCGCCCCTGTTCTGGCTATCGGGAAAGGTAAAGGGAAGAAGAGGAAGAGCCCTTCCAAGGGTACCAAGGGAAAGTCTCTTGATGGCTCCTCTTCAAGTAGAACCAAAAGTGGTTCTGTCACTCCTTCTACCAACCCTAAAGAGGCTGAATGCTTCTATTGCCATGAAAAGGCGCACTGGAAGCAAAACTGCCCAAAGTACTTGCAAGATGTTAAGGATGGGAAAGTAAAACCCAACCATGCAGGTATTTACACTATATTGTCTAATAACTCACCATATTCTAATTCTTGGGTCCTTGATACAGGTTGTGGTATTCACATATGTTCTGATTTGCAGGGACTAAGAAGAAGTGAGAATGTGGAGCATGGGAAGATAAAGTTGATCATGGGGAATAGGAAAGTTACATCTGTCACCAAGATTGGAGTTTATTCTTTGTTGCTAAGTAGTGGGTTAGTGTTAGATTTGAATAAATGTTGTTACTCGTCTGAAATGGAGAGAAATATTATTTCCTTTCACGATTTGTACAAACAAGGATTTACTTTTTCATTTGATAATGAATGTGGTGGCATTAATGTTTTTTATGATAATGTTCTTTATTTTAAATCATTACCTTGTGATGGTGTATATGAAACTGTGTCGGTTGTAGATAACCTAGGAAATAATGTGTTGTGTATTGATTCTTCCACTAGCATGGATAAAGCATCATTATGGCATTGTCGTCTTGGACATGTTAGCAAGAAACGCATAGGCCAACTCCAAAAGGATGGAGTCGTGGAGTCATTTGACCTAAAGTCGGATGATAGTTGTGAATCTTGTTTACTTTCAAAAATGACAAAGTCACCCTTCACTGGTACTTGTGCTAGGGGTGAAGGTTTGTTGGATCTCATACACACAGATGTGTGTGGACCCTTCAGAACCGCCACAAGGGATGCTAATCGCTTCTATGTGACTTTTACTGATGATTTTAGTAGATATGGCTATGTCTACTTAATCAAGCATAAGTCAGAAACCTTTGAAAAGTTCAAAGAGTTTAACCAGGAAGTGGAGAATCAGCTGGGCAGGAACATTAAGATGCTTCAATCCGATCGAGGTGATGAGTATCTTAGTACAGAGTTCCTTGACTATCTTAACGAATGTGGGATTGTCTCACAATTGACACCTCCCAGAACACCACAGCTTAATGGTGTGGCTGAGAGGCGTAATCGAACCTTGTTGGACATGGTTCGTTACATGATGAGTCGAGCTTCGCTACCAATCTCGTTTTGGGGGTATGCCTTAGAGATTGCCGCCCATATCCTTAATCTAGTCCCTACCAAAATGGTTGCCAAAACACGTCACGAGATGTGGACTGGGAAAGTTCCCAATTTGCACCACATCAATATTTGGGGTTGCGAGGCTTTCGTGAGGCGCGAGACTCACGATAAGCTCGAACCTTGAAGTGAGCGGTGTATTTTCATCGGCTACCCACATAAATCCTTTGGTTACCTCTTCTATAGACCCAGTGATAATGTGGTCTTTGTGGCAAGGAGAGGAGTCTTTCGAGAGAGAGAGAGAGTTCATAAACCAATGAAACAGTGGGAGGCAAATTGACCTTGAAGAAATTCAAGAGTCAAGTGGTGACGGAACCTCAAACCCCAGCAATCAACCCGAGGAGGAAACTCCTGTTGATCCAACTGAGGAGTCTGTACCTCTGAGACGTTCCCCGAGATTTAGGAATGCACCTGAGCATTACTATGGTTTCCATATTACTGCAAAACGTGATACACTTATCAGTGATAGTACACTGGTAAGTTTGGATGAACCTAACAGCTACACGGAAGCCATTTCATCATACATCGAATAGAAGAAGGACTCCTCATGGCAAAAAGGGTATCATCGGATGAGAACCCTGCAGATCCCCTCACGAAGGGACTGGGTAGGGTTAAACATCTCCAACATGCGAGATGCATAGGGCTGAAAGACGATATTAGTTTTAGTAGTTAGATAGCTTTGAAATTTGTAAAGTGTAATTGATGTCTGATGATAAATAAAAGTTGTTGTTTATTTATAAGTAAAGTGTTGCTATCTTCTGTCAATCGTTTACTATTATTTCAATTTTTGCATGTTTTGACTTCCTAAATAATTATGTTATGATATATCATATTATTCAAACCATCCACAGTCAATCATACTTTGGAAGTAGGTAATGAGGTAAGACTGTCATGAAGGGTCTGTAGTTTGTCTGGGACAAAGGGACTGCAGTGTTCATGAGTACTCCTGGAATGGGGATTCGAGTATTGGATTCAACCCACGCTCACTTGTATCACTTCATGGAATTTATCTCGAGTGATCGCGATACGGTAATATCATATAAGTCTTCAAACCTAGAGATATGAGTTGTTGACTATGAGTTGGTTATATATTTATTGTACGAAACCGCATTGGTAACTCGATGTTATAAAACGTTCCTTTGTGTATAATTCAACAAGTAGTAGAACAAGCATATGATTGAAAGTTTATATGTTACTTTTAGTCCTTGGAGGATTAAAAGCGATATCTGGGCCCCTCGATGATTTTGTTTTGACCTATCTATCGGGCACTATCAGAACTAAATTGATGTGTTCGATTAAGTTCTATGTCAAACAAATCGAAAATTGGGAAACAAACTGCTGGACAATAAGTACGACATTGTTCCATGTATTTGTCCGACTGATATCTTGAGAGCAGAGGATTATATGATCACTTATCTTAAATGGCAGGTCATCTTAGTTCCGCGAGACTTTGAAAGAGCTACGATTGATGATCGGTTCCTGAAGACATACTTGCAGTTATAGTTATTAGACTTATCCAAGTGGGAGACTGTTGGATAAGGTGTCTAAGTCCATAACTATTTCTGGTATGTACTTGACCCGATTGGCATGGTCGATTTGGGTTGCATGGCATCATGATAATTGGATGGACAAAATGAGAAGAAGGACACTTATGATTTGTTAATATATTATAAGTTATAATATATTAATATGAAATCATATTATTTAATTAGTATTGATCAAGAATTAATTTGGAATTAATTTTGTGATCAAAATTGAGACTAATTAAATATATGGGGTTGATTGTGTAAATCATCCATTCTTATATAGTGGGCTAATGATCCATGATTTATTGGATTAGGCTAAATCCATAGGGTGCTCCATGGATGCTCCATGGAGGATAAAACCCATGGATCATGGAGGAAATGAAAAGCCATGTCAATTAGGGTTTACATGGTGTAACCCTACTTTTGACACACTATATAATGACCCCATAGGCTAGCAAAATCGGCACTTAGAGAAGAACAAGGAGGGCTAGTCGATTTTGAGTGGTAGTGTACTTCTCTCAAAGTTATTCCAATAGTTGTGGTGTTGTGTGAAACATTTGAGGCATCACATTTGGGGTGCTAGGCTCACAAAGTTCTTAAGGAATCCAAGCAACAAGAAAGGTATATTCTTCTACTAGCTTTTATGTTTTAAGTTCCCCATGCCATGCTATTTAGGTTAAGAACCTTGGAAAAATCAAATTTGCATGTATCTTAGTAAAACATAGATCCAAGGTTTCTAGGGTTGCATGTACACCTTAGGAGTGTTAGAATGCTCAAACCCCATCACCTAGGTCATATTCGAAAATGATAAGATTATGGTTACATACCTTTGTATTGTTATAGCAAACAAAACTTTGAATCCTTTCCTTTCAGATCTTTAGAAAACAAGAACCAAAAGTATGATGCCTCTAATGGCTCACACCAAAACCTAGAAACCCTAGAATAAAGAGGAGAGAGAGAAAGGAAAAGGAAATTTCGTTCATATGCTTCTTGGGAATGTCATGAACAAAAATTACAAAACAAGGAGTCTTATTTGTAGTTTAGGTAACTTGTAGATGAATCTAGATTTGAATTAATTAAATAATAGATTTAATCTTAGTTCAACTCTTTTCTATCTACAACCAGGAGACTTCTAGAAACCCTTGAACCTCCTCCAAAACTGTCCATACCATGGATGGTTCTAAAATTGTTTATTTTGTTGAACTATTGAACAATTATAATTCACCCATTTCATAATTAATTCAAATTAATCCATAAATTAATTCCAATTAAATCTGATTAATTCTAAATTACTTCTAATTGATTTCTTATTAACTTATTAATCATATAAATTAAAAAATCAATTATTTAACTATTGATCTCATATTAATTTATTAATCACATAATAAGTTAACAAATCAATTATCTATTTCCAATTAATATATTAATCATATAATATATTAACAAACATTTTTCTTCTCTCTCCTAATATCATTTCTAGTTATTTCTAATTATGAAGACAACTCAAAAAGGATTTTGCTTTTAATTACAATAATATATCAATTTAGTTATGAGCTTAGACACCTTAATCTAACATTTATCACGCCTCATTTGAAGACTACTTTTTAGCTTATTCACCATAAGGAAACGGTAAAAAAAATTCATATTTATCTACGGATCATTTGAGAACTCAAAGATTTATGAAAACCTAAAAATTTTGTTTGTGTGACTTTTTTCTTTCAAAAAACGTTTTCTAAGCCTTAGTCGCTAGTTTTTAAGCACTTTACAAAAATTAAAAAAAAAGTTTATTTGAAAAATGTGCATATGTGAACATTAGAAATTTGCATATATGTACATTTATTAAAAAGAGGCTATTTTTTCAAATTATATTTTCAGCGAAGTATTAATGAGCGACTTAATGATTAGTAAAAAAATTTGGGAAAAAAGTTATGGAATATAGTTTTGGAAAAAGTTATGGGGTTTTCATGAATCTTAAAGTTGTCAACTGATCTTTGATATATATATATATATATATATATATATATATATATATATATATATATATATATATATATATATATATATATATATATATATATATATATTCTTAAAGTATTTTAACGTCAGTAGCATTGTAAAGATTTCAAATATCTCTACTATAGTAATTTTTTGTCATACTGCAAATTTATCGATACTACTAGAATAAAAAGCTATGAAATAGATTTATTGTTGGGAAATTGAGTAATATAATCAATATAATATCCGTTTCGACAAAAATAACTTTTTTGGCTTGGTAAAATTATTATAACGTTTGGAATTACGTATTCTAGAGTCTAGTCCAATATTCCGGAATAGCCTATTCTGGATTCCAGTCTGAAATTCCGGATAAACCATTCCATATGTTTTTTTTTCTAGTGTGTTTATGTTGTAGTGTGCTCATTTTTATAGAGTGTTCATTTTTGGAGTGTGTTAATTTTAAGTTAATAATTGGTCATTTGTAGTGTGTATATTTATATGTTTAATTATGGTTAAGTGGATGTTTATATGATTTATGAAAAAAGATGTATAATTACAAAAAAAACTTAAATATGTTTAGATAATAATACAACGTGCAAATGGCCCCCAAATTATTCCTTGTACCACATGTAATTTGTGCAAGTTGCTTTCGATATGACTTGACACAGGTCTTAGTGCTACTCTCTATGCTCATAACCCCAATTATCGTCACACTGTTGTGGTACTTTTGTGCCTTTTACAAGGGTGATTTTGAAACTCTCAATGGGGATTACATTACTAGGCTTGGTACCCGTATACTTGCTAGGCACTAGGATTTTGTGGATACGGGTTCACATAGCTATAAACAAAGATGGAGATTCTGAAAAACAGTCGTCATCCTAGTAACTATCGTACATGGTGAGAGTGAATATATGGAAATTTGAAACCCCCAAAACCTATGGGCATAAGGTATATTAATGGGGGTATATAGCTACACCAAAGGTTGGAATTAAGTAATCATTAGATAAAATTTTCATATAAGTGACTATTACTTAGATAATATAATTGAAACGCAAGTATACAATATCACGCTTAGACTAAGCTGGGTAAACGAACCCATCAACCATGTCATTCCTATCTTGTAAATTTATGTTGAAAACAATTGGTACAAGAGTCCATTGAGCATCATCTGACATTTTCTCTATAAGCAAGGAAATCCAGAGCATGATGTGTTGTCAATCAACACATGTATATAGCGGAGTAAGTAACTTAATTGAATGTTTAGTGTTGAATGATAACATAAATAGAAAACTTACATCATATTCCAACCAGACCAAGTCAAAGTCTCGATATAGATGTATCCAAAACTCCATCCCCATTTTATAAATGATAAATCGGTGAAGAAATTATATAGATGCATCCTTGTTTTCGTATAAACTGTGAATTTTGTAGTTTATATAACTGTCTAATGGTAATGAGCGTATGCGTGGAATGAATTTATTTTTCATCTGTATCCACGAAGACTTTAACCATACATAAACATGTGTCTCCCGCCGTGTACGCATATGAGCTAATGGTGGAATTTGGTAATTTGGCTGGGGAACCTCAATGATCTATGGAAGCTCTTTGGATGCATGCATATGTAGATTGTCTATATGTATCGTAGGCACTGTGCCAAACGGTGGAATTTGGTAATTTGGCTGGGGAACCTCAATGATAAATGGTTGTATGAAGGAAACCTTGTCACCCTACGATAATGTAAATATGTAATGGTTCCATACTATTAAATAATCAACGATGCAATAACATGTATACTAATGAGTTAAATAGGAACATATCTCCAACCCCAGTGAGGTACTGTTATCTTGTATGTTACCCCTATCTTTAGGATTTGCATGTAACCCTAACACAACCTTGACATGACGAGACATATGCATACCGTATTCCAACAACTTCCTTTGACAGTCTTGAAGCTGATTTTGAAACTCCAATATGATTTTTCCCTTGATCTAATGTTGGTAAAGTTAGTAGTGGTGTTGGTGGTGGTTCAGATCAATATGAACCTTTGCCAACATCTCGATGTGCCTGATTCTCTGGAGGCTCATAATTAGGTGACCTGACAGGTGATATTGTTAGAGATGGTGCCATATGATCGTTTGTATTAGGTAAAACATCACGATTCAATCCATAAAGAGCTAAAAGACCACTAGTAAACACGACTCTCATCCACTGCCGGCTATAACTTCTCTATAAGTTTATTATCCTCTAACATAATTATACATCACTTGTAAACATAATTATAAATATGGGTAAAAATGTGCAATTTATATAAATAATAATACCCTCTCAACATAAAAAAAACGTTTCACATTGCTGCTTCTATAACTTCCTAAGCTTGGACCATCTAATAGCCCGAGGGATCACATTTGTTTGTCGGGTACCAAACAGATTGTCAGGGCTATAATCGAACCGTAAAAATATGAACAAATCTTGTTCATGTTTGATCGTTTAAGTTATCCGAAAAAACGAACGATCACGAACTGATAAATGAACAAGTTTTCTTGTTCATGTTCGTTCGTTTAACAAATTACTTTGTTCATGTTCGTGAACATGCTAAACGAACATGAATGAATGGAGAAAAACAAACACAATTAAACATATATGAACATAAATGAACATATAATCTAGTAATGCAATAAAAAAGAAATTGAACATAAATAAACTTAAACAGATGACCATAAACGAACTTTCACAAACATAAATGCACAAACGAGACCATTATTCAGGTTCATTCGTTTAAATAAACGAACAAGAATTTGTGTTCATGTTTGTTCATTTATTAAATAAACGAACATAAACGAATTTCCCGCCAAAAAATTCACGAATAGTTCACTGAACGTTCGATTCGTTTACACCCCTACATATTGCTGACCAAAAAACTCTCCATAATCCATATCTGAAATAATCATGTATCGGGATATTAGCAAACATAAAAGTTATCTGAAAAACCAATAATGTATTTTACATTAAAAGCATATAAAACCCACTTAGGTTGTACGTCAATTTTTAAGGTTTTGTTTGTTTTTTCTTTGACAACATGAACTAGCCTATGAAGCTTATTGAGTACTGTCTCTAGCTGACCGTACAATTGATCCCAAATTATCTTGTGTAACGACTCAAAATCACAACGATTTTAATCTTTTCCAAAACAAACCAAAATCATAAAATATTTACAAAATCATTGTTTCCAAAGTGTTTATCAATATTAGAGTATCCCAAAATCATAAGACCATAAAGTAGGAGGATGTGTACGGCCACGCCTTCGCCTTTCTGCGATCATCAGAAGCACCTGAAACAATAAACTAAAACCGTAAGCCAAAGCTTAGTGAGTTCCCCCAAAGTACCACCACATAAACATAACAAACAACATCATGCATACAGAGCCTTCAGCATGACTGGACCGCCTCGTTGGGCCTTCAGCCTATCTGGACCGCTCTTCGGGCCTTCGGACTAACTGGTCCGCCTCACAGGCCTTCAGTCTACCCGGACCCCCTAGGTATCTTGGCCTTCAGCACAAAGCATGACCGCCTCAACCCGGTACACCATCACATATCAACATATACAATATCAATCAATAGCTAGCATATACAAGTGGTCATACATATCTAATAGATGACCATAACATAGCAACATCCTATATACCAGGATACAGATCTAACAGATCACTATGACATAACAACATATGGTAAAAACCAAGATATCAATCAAGTGGGCCGACCTTGGTGCCTTCGACCCGTAAGTATAATGCGGAAAACTTACCTCTCAATCCGAACACATTCTGAATGAATCTCTTCTCCGAAAACCGGCACTACTCTCCTCCTAGTGAACAAAACATTTCCCAATCTAAATTAGTATCAATTTCCCAAAATACCCTTGAGTTAAACTTGGTCAAGTCCATGATTCGCTGGTCACGCCGTGACCTCTAATGGTCACGTCGTGACCCAATAAGTCCAAAATAGACGAGGACCGCCATCCTCACGTCATGACATCCAGGGTATCACATTGTGAGAACGTCCCTGGACAGAAGTTCTTAATGAAGTTCTTATTCATTTTTTCCAAACAACCAAATCTTTCCTAGGGTCTTAGCCACTCCAGAGCATCATTAAAATCGTGACTTTTTGGACATGCATATCCAATGCACGTCCCAAACACTACTTAAGTGAAAATGAGAAAAATGATACCAAATCTTCATGCAAGCGTCATAAAACTCCACCAAATCTAGAACTTATAATACTCAAGAGGCACGAGAGATCCATAAAGTTGCTAACTTTATGGATTCTAACCATTATTTCATCATGGGAATGAAGGATTTAAGCATAAAAACCTAGATCTAAACTTATAGACTCAAAAGGCAATGAACTTGAAACTCACAAAGGCTCGAAAATGTGAGAGGATGCTTGATGGAAAGACTTGAATGTAGAAATGATGGGCTAGATGCTCTTCCTCTTCTTAACCTTGGCTAAAATCACCCAAAAATGAGCTCAAGACATTACTAATGATATTCATAAATTAATGGCATGATACTTGTTGAAATCATCAAAGTTAAATACAAAACCCAAATACTTAACCTTCAGCGGTTGAGGAGTCAACTGACCATTAAACCCCTTCTCCAACAAATATTATATACACACCAGGACTGCATCTCGTCCTATAACTCAAGAAGATATGTTTCAAATACGTTTATAATATGTTCCAATTTTACCGACTCAGTCAGCTTGACCGTAGAAAACACACGTAATCGGAAGGCGTGAACGGAATCCCAAGCTGCAAAAATTCACCAAATTGGAAGCCGGTGACAAGGAAAAGTTTCCTATTCCCAAGCGTCAACTCGTACTCATCGATCTCAAAAACCATTTCCTGTACTTAGTTTCGAGGGTGTGTCACAACTTTTTTGCAGAATACGTAATGTAAAAGCAAATGATCCCCTTTTACTTTGACAGGAACATCTAAACACCTACCAAAACACGTCTGAATGGTCGGTTCGTGAATTTTGCAAGAATATCCGCAACAATGACAAGTTTGAAAGACATTGTAAGAGAATCATAAAAAAATTGTCATATACAAAAAAAAAAATACTTTCAGGTTAATTTCAGATTGTAAATGGTGCTCCGAAACGTATTGTTCTACACATTTCGGACTAGTTCAACTATCCCAGACAAATTCTTTGTAACCCGGACATGTTCCGGAATACGAAATTCACATGCTATTGTCAATATAATTATTTCTCTAATACTTTGGATCTTTTGTGATACTAAAATTTTACATAATTAAGACACCTTCTAATAACTAACATAACATTCTGGACTTGTTTTTCATGTTCCAATCATTTTAAACTTTTAGTTAGAAAATTAAACAAGAAGTAAAGGAGTTATTAACTCACCCATACAACCTCAAACTCATCGGAATCAAATGTTATATTTCCTTTTGCCCACCAAATCTGAAATATAATAATATCCTGGTTTGCATGTTAGAATGGGTTATGTAATTTATCCTTATCACTCTGGATTAGATATTACTTTCTCAAAATAAATAAATAAACAAATAAATGGTTAGTTTTTTAAAAAACCAATACAAGATGGTTAGATTATTCAATATCCATTTATTATTTTTAGAATTGTGAAAAAAATAATTTAATATCATAAATTATAATCTACAAAAAATTAAATAAGTTAAGTAATTAAATAAAACTCTCATAATAACCTATTCGACAAAAAAAACTCCCCAATAAACTACTATTTATAGAATGCTCTACCTTAGTCGGACATTACTGATAAAAATATAATTATTTAATTTTAATTATCAAATTAACAATGACACATGAAAACACACAAATGAAATAATGATAGCAAGAAGAGTTAACACATTGATTATCATCCATCTCCATCTAAGACACATCCAAAGGCCAGCCTTGTTTAAAATGATTGCAAACACATGCTACTCCTCCTGGTTCCTCCACACATGAGTCTTGCCCCTCTTCTCCATTTCACCACTTTTACGTCAAACACACACACACACACACACACCCACACACCCCCTCAAGAACACGAACCCAACAATTCACACACATAGAAACAAAGTAACACAGAGATACTTCGAGACACAGGGTTGGGGAGAAGCAAATTTCTTGTGATCACTCATCACTGTGTGAATTACACACACACACACACACAGAGCAACGTAATTCTCCCCTTCATCCCCACAAACACACACTCACATATATATATAAGACCTGAGAAAAAGAGAGACAGTTTTTATCTGGGCTAGGTGTTTTTTCTTTTACAGAGATAGGGAGTGAGCGAAATGATGCAGGAAGGGGGATCATCGTCGTTGACGGCAGCGGGGGAAGGAGGAGGGAGGAGGAAGCCGTCGTGGAGAGAGAAAGAGAATAATCGGAGGAGGGAGCGACGGCGGAGAGCGATTGCGGCGAATATATATAATGGGTTGAGAGCACAGGGGAACTACAATTTGCCTAAACATTGTGATAACAATGAGGTTTTGAAAGCACTTTGTCAAGAAGCTGGTTGGGTTGTTCTTCCTGATGGCACCACCTTTCGCAAGGTATAAATTATAATCTTGTTTTTTGTTAATTTTACTGAATTATGTTTAAAATTAACCCGGATTAAGCAAAACCCTCGTCCCCAATTCGATCGATTCATCTCTGTTTCGTCGTCAGTAGCTAGATCTAGCGGTTTGCGGTTTGCCACTCCGATCAAGTAATTGAGATTTCGTTTGTTTTGATTTGGGAAATTTGATGGGTTTTCATGAATTGAGAAGCTTTATCTTGAATTATGGAAATAGATTTTGGGGTTTATAAGCTGTAGATCTGTACATTATCATCATTTTTACGAGTTTTGATTCTTGATTTGAAACAGGGTTCGAAGCCACCACTACCTTCCATCGAAACCGGCGGCACATCCACCACTACGACGCCGTGTTCTTCCCAGAAACCGAGTCCGCCGTCTTCATCGTTTCCGAGTCCGATCCCTTCATATCAATGCAGCCCATCATCTTCATCGTTCCCAAGTCCATCAAGTAACCCATTTGCATTTCTTCGAAACACCATTCCATCTTCTCTCCCACCTCTCCGGATCTCAAACAGTGCCCCTGTAACTCCACCTCTCTCATCTCCAACTTCAAAGTTTCCTAAACCCAACAATCTCAACTGGGAATCGTTCACAAAACAATCGATTTCCTCATTCAATTTGCCATTTTTTGCGTCGTCTGCGCCTACAAGCCCTACCAGGTCCCACCGCTTCACACCTGCAACTATCCCGGAGTGTGATGAATCTGATTGCTCCACCATTGATTCATGCCAATGGTTGCGATTCAAGAACTATGAACCGATGGTGATGACAAACCCCAACTCCCCGACTTATAACTTGGTGAAACCGGTGGCTAGAGCCACTGCTGCCATGGATGCGAGCTCGGAGAAAGGTAAAGGGATGGAATTTGAGTTTGAGAATGGAGGAGTGAAGGCATGGGAAGGCGAGAGGATTCATGATGTTGGAGTGGATGATCTTGAACTCACTCTTGGAAGTGGGAATTCTAAAATATAATGTGTGTGTGTGTGTTTGTTTTAAAGATTGAAGTTAGCAACTTAAGCATGGCAGTGAACAGTTCTTGAAGATGCACATTAAATATTGAGTAGAAATTATGATATTTTATTTGAATTTCTTTACATTCTATTTTTTTTTTCCAATCATTTTGTTAGATGATTGAAGACCCAATTTACATTTGTGAGAAAGATTGAATCTTTTCAAAAGTTTGATGAAAAAGTGTCAATTGGTGCTGTGTTCTTTGCTTTCTTGTGAAAGTTTATTCACTTTTCTGGCATGAGGTAGAAGATGCATAACCCGAATGATTAAGAATTTGTTGTTTCCTTATGTTTATTGGCTCATTTTATAAAATTAAATTACACCATGACCTTATTCATGAAGAAAAAGGTTATTTTCCGGTAACTACATATTATATATTCTATTTGCATCGTATTATATATGAATCGGGTGCACAGCAGACTCGTTAGGATAGCAAAAGTGTCCAGCAGAAAGCTGGATCGGAAATTGATTTAAAATTTTTACACCGTAGTTGTGGAGACTTTGAGACTCAAATCCTAAACTCTTTTAACTTTTTTTTATGACAAAATTACATAACTGATCCTTGTGGTTGACAAAATCGATCAATTCTAACCCTTATAATGAATTTATTTGCATAGACGGTCCTGTGGTTTCAAAATCTTACAAAAACAGTTTTTTTTTTTCTTACATTTTCAGTTACGTCTCATGTGAGATGGCATATGTGTCCTCCTTGTCACAGGGACCATTTATGTAACTTTTCACTGTCATAGGGACTATTTAAGTAATTTGTCCCTGTCCGGCTATTTATATAACTTTTTCTATTATTTATTATTGTTTTTACTCGAGTTATTTATATTTTATATGATTTAGATTTTTTTGACATTCGAATATATTGTTTAATGTTTTTGTTAATATTTTTTAGCTTACATTTTTTGATGTTTTGTTCGAATACATTTATTAATATTTTTTTTATGTATTGTTAGAATATTTAATTATAATTTTTATGACGTTTTGTTTGAATATATGTTTTGATGTCTTTTTTTTACGTTTAATTTGTTTATATTTGTTAAAGATTTCACAGCCACTGTAATCATACTTCCTAAGTAATTCATTTTCAACAATGGTTTTTTTATACTTTTAATATATATATATATATATATATATATATATATATATATATATATATATATATATATATATAATTCAAATATTTAACTATATAACACATATAAGGTTGTATAATTATTATTTTTGTGAAACTTTTCATAAACATATTTTGAAAAAAAAATGTAAGAAGGTTTGTTAAACGTAAATATGATTAATATAGATTAAGTACACATAGGCTAACCTAAGACTGTCTCGCAACCTTGTGAGAGCGACCATGTCATTTCACGTTGGACTTAATTGTAGTGTTTTCGAGTTATTTTTTTTAGACATTTTGTTCGTTCCGAGTTATACGGATTCTGATTAGCCTATGTATAACTTGACATCCGTTTTGGATTCCGATTAGCCTATCTATATTAATCGTATTCACGTTTAACTAACATTTTTACATTTTTTTTACACAAAAAATGTTTATAAAAAGTTTGACAAAAATAACAATTATACAACCTTTAATGTGTTATACAGTTAAATGATTGAATTAAACATAATAATTTAAAAAGAACAAAAAAAACACGATTGTAATTGAATTAAGTTATGAATTATGACTATAGCGACCATGAAATCTTTAACAAATATAAACAAACAAAAGGTAAAAGAAACATTAAAAAATGTAATCGAACAAAACGTCAAAAAAATTAGAAGAAATTATTTGAACAGAATGTCTAGAAAAGTTAATAAATGCATTTGAAACAAATGCCAAATAAATTAGAAGAAAATATTCAAACAAAACGTCAAAAAATGTAAGCGGAAAAATGTAAAAAGAAAAAAATTAAAGAATATATTCGAACAAAACATCAAAAAAAAACCTAATCATAATCACACAAATAAATTAAATAAAAACAATAATAAATAATAGACAAAATTATATAAATGATCCCTGTAACACGAACAAGTTACATAAGGCTTCTGCGTTGCATGCATCATACGTATATATATTTTTTTAATGTTTGGTGGGTCAGACACATGAAAATCCAACAACATGTTGTGCAAAGATGTATGTTTTCAAATTATATAGCAAAAAATATATAATATCAAAATTACCAAAAAAAAAAGTGCATGATGGTGCTGATAGAATGTTTTCGATTTTCTTGTAAGCAATATTTTTTTTTTCAATTAATAAAAAAATACATCAAAAGTCAGGGAAATGATTTTAGTTACTATCCTATTTTTTTCTATTAATTTGCAAATATTCAAATCATTGACCTATATAAATTGCTAATAAAAAGATAATGTGTAATTCACTTGAAACTATTTTATTGACATATTGCAAAACCTTGAGTCAAAAATACCATCCTGTATTTTGTCTATCCACTTGCATAACATATTTCTGTAGAATCACGACTTCTGGAATGATGGTTGTAGACCTACATAGAACAATGCATAGAACAACAGTTCGTTAATAAAAAACAAAAAAATGCGCTCTCTTGGCAGTCAAATCAAATAATCAGAGCAATCATTTTGTCTTCTTGCTGGCTGTCATCAAGATTCTTTCAAATAAATTACTAATAGATAACTAAGGAACAACAATTTCTTTAGTCTTCGAGACTAAAATGATGTAGAAATCAATTTTAAAAGTCAAATCAGATAAGAAACATCCCCACTTCAAGATTTTGACACTAAAACGGTCTAAGAGAAAACTGATGAAGTAACATTTAGCTATGCAGAAGTGAAATTGCAAAAATCATTAATAGATAACTAATTAAAATATGTTGTGAAACAGAAACAGAACACCAAGTCACCTAGGTACACAACACACTGCCAACACTCTAGTGGCATGGTACATTGGTGACCGTGGCGCGGTGTTGCGATTTCCTATTTTCCTGTTTTCGATTTGTCGACCAGACGCTAGTGTCAACTATAGGTTCTTCTCCGTTTGACTCTTGAATTTCTTCAAGATCAATTTGATTCACACCGACTTCTTTGGATATGAGATCCCCCTCAAGGAATAATCCCCTTCAAGAAACAAACACCTTGTTCTCAGAAGGCTTGTAAAACAAGTATCTAAAAGACTTTTGTGGATAACCAATAAAGTAAGACATCTCTAATATGGGTTCGAGTTTATTGTTGGCCTCGCGATGAACATAAACTTCGCAGATGCAGACTTTACATGTGCTAGAGAAGAAAGTGTCCCACTCCATATTTCAAAGGATGTTTTAGAAAACTTCTTAATTGGTACGAGGTTTAAAATGTAGGCAACTGTCTCTAAGGCATATTCCAAAAAGTTATCGGAAGTGTAGATCGACTCATCATAGATCGAACCATATCTAATAGTGTTCGATTTCTTCTCTCAACAACACCATTAAGTTGTGGCGTTCTGGGAGGAGATAATTGTGAAACTATTCAACAGTTCTTAAGATGATCGTAGAATTCAAGACTTAAATATTTCTAACCCCTATCGGAGTGAAGCGTCTTGATCTTCTTGCCTAGTTAATTCTCTTCTCCGTTTTGAAATTCTTTGTACAGTCAAAGGTTTCTGAAGAATTCTTTGATAAATAGATATATCCATATCTACTAAAATCGTTAGTGGAAGTCATAGTATCGTTCACCATGTTTTGTGGCGAATCTGAACGGCCCACAAACATCTATGTGGATGAGGTCCAACAGATCCTTGTCTATTTCATAATAACATGTGAATGATGACTTTGTCATCTTGCCAAGTAAGCAAGAATCACACATATCATCTGAAATTAAGTAAAATGATTCCAAGATCCCATCCGATTGGATCTTGGCGATGCGTTTTGTTTATATGGTCAAGATGACAACGCCACAAACATGATTTATCCAACACATTTTTTGGAAGAATCAACGTTTAACATTAGATTATGGAACTTACTTACACAAACAACATTCTCATAAATACCACTGCAAGGACTAGCTTTGAAAATAAAAGAACCATTCTTATAAACCGAAATGTCACCATTTTCATTAGAAAAAAAAAGTTGACAACCATCCTTATACAATGCATGAAATAAATAATGTTTCATTATCAGGTGAAAAGAAACAATTTAATAAACTAAGAAGAACACCACTAATAAGCACGACCTCGTCATGTAATATCCCGAGTTTTTCCATATAAATTTTCTAGGGATTATCATAGTTTTCTATAAAAATGTGGAATTCTAAATCTCAAAAACACTTTATATCTTAGGATATTATCGGGTTTACAACATATCATAACCACAATTCAAAGCAACAAGAAAATACTAAAAATAAAATTCTACTTCTAATCCAAGTCCTTGTGCTCCTATCTCCTCTCGTACAATGGCTACTACCTGAACTTGCAACACATGAAAGAAACTACATCATCAGACCACAAGTCTGGTGAGTTATACTTTATCTATTCTCATGTATTCGTACTCTACTATCCAGTTCTCTTCTTCTTATACTCTGTTATCTTTTCTTTTCGTCTGATACTCTATAACTCTAATCTCATCTTCTCATATCGTCCACTCTTATCTCATTTCTTGTCATACCTTATCATATCATCAGTTCTATTCTTCCCATTCTCCTGTCGTCTTATACTTCCTCACTATTTATCTTTTCCCCTTCTCATATTCTGACTCTGTCTTCCTCTCATCTCATAACCTTATTCTACTCTATCTACACCTCTCCTCATACTTTTTCCTCTCACCTCATACCTTTTTCTCATTGTATCTCACACCTTCTCTCTCTCTCTCTCTCTCTCTCTCTCTCTCTCTCTCTCTCTCTCTCTCTCTCTTCTTTCCAACTCATCATTATTCTCACATCGATTTTTCACATCCTGTATCTCTGTTCTCATCTTCTCTTAATTTACCTATCTACTTTCACGTAGACCCAAACGGTCTAATCACATATGATAGCCTCACCTGTCACATAGTGGAACAACATAACTCTATCGTATACTCTATCTTATCGGAGCACAGTCATCCGACTCAGTCCCTATACTTTGATCCCTTATGGATCGTTTGGCAACATCTCTTTCCCTACATCCCTCGTGGATTGCAATGATCACTTATAAATCCTCTACATATAATCCCTCACACATTACTTAGCAAGGTTATCTAATAACCTTTCTTCCTTTGTTCCAATCATGGAAACCTTCCTAAATCTTTTTTAACCACACATACTCTTATTCCCGCATGAATCATTATAATCTACATTCCCGAAGGAATCATCATCTTATTCCTAAAGGAAACATAATCTCATTCCCGAAGGAATAATCTTTATTCTTGTCTCAAATTCTTTCATGTGAATTCTATGGTCTCCCCATAGTCTTACATGTCACATGTCACATTACACTCTATCTCATAATCTCATTAAGAGATATTCTAATGTTAAATCTAGTACTTAATTCATTAAGTACTTAATCTAAATCTTCTTCTACTAATATATACGTATTTAGCACAATACCTGTAACATCTAGTCAGACATCTATACTATATCTTCATCTAATCTATTATGGGTATTTAACACAATACCATCAATATCTAACCACACTTTAATACTCTATCTTTATCCATTTGCTTGTAGGTATTTAACATAAAAACATTATTATCTAGACATACTTAGATACTCATTTACATGAGCATAAACATACAATCATGATTTGTCTTCATCTAACATCTTGTGGTATTCAACATAATACCATTTACATTTAATCACACTTTCATACTCTATATTTCATCTAATATATTACGGGTATTTAACGAAATACCACTAACATCTACTCACACAAACGTAGTCATCCGTAAGGTTATAATTTATATAGCCATGCATTATCTTTATCTAATGAGCTATGGGTATTTCAAAAAATACCACTAGAATTTAAACATGCATACATAATGACAATAACAAATAAACATGCATACATAATGACAGTAACATATAAACATGCATACATAATCTATTGAGAGAGAGAGAGAGAGAGAGAGAGAGAGAGAGTTATAACTCACCTTGTTAGTTAGAGAAAACTAACTACCCTTGGCTTCCAATATTCAATTGATGCATCTTGATCCATCTTCTTTGCTCAAGGCCTATTCATACAACATGTCAAGCTCCTCGAAACTTGTCTTAGCCTATTATGATCTTAACCACTCTATATATCAAAATGATATTGATCATAATTATAACATTTCATCTTCAACCTCCAAATCTGTTTTACCCAATGAACTAAGCATCTTATACTACCTTATTCATTACACTTTAATCTTTATTGCATCAATTCATCATCCTCACTATTTAGGGTTTCAAACCCTAACTTTCCATATATGGATTCCACCGTGGAAATCACATACAAAGCTTGTTCAAATCTTCCAAACACTCTCAATAACATGCAAATTGAGTTATAATCCTAATAACTCAAACAATCCAACCAAACTAACAATTTCACCATTGAAGCTCAAAGCTTCATAAAAACAATAAATCATTACCTCAAGGGGAAGAGGATTGTAACGTCCCAAAAATAAGACCCGGAAACTTTCATTTTTAAATTACTAAAATAGTAAATCATATAATTTTCATGAAACCAAGGTAATCAAAGCTTTTCAACACATCATCGTTATCATAGTAAATCAAAAAAATGTGGAACAAGGTGGTGTGTTCTCTGCAATCATCCCAAGCTCTTCTATTTGCAAACCGAGGTACCTGAAACATAAACTGAAAACCGTAAGCAAAAAGCTTAGTGAGTTAGCCAAGATACCACATACCATACATAAGTAAACACATACTAGGCCCCCGCCCCACTAGGCCTGGGGCCCCGCCCGTCATTGACCCCCACTTGGATTACAGATTTGTCAATCACTAGGCCCCACCTGACTTTGGGCCCCGCCCGATACACATATAAGCATATAAACATAATCATACTACACATGCAACAATCACAAAGATAATAGCATACACTACAGCCATCGGACCTCGCCCGACATCGAGCCCCGCTCGGTATTCATACCAATGCATACACTTACGAGAGTCACGCAAACATCTAGCACCCTAGCATAATAAATCATGGACCGACATTGGTTCCTTCGACCCGCTAAACACAATGAGGAAACTCACCTCAGACAGCTGAAACCTACAGATAAAACTCTGACTACAGACCCACTAAAAAATCCCCGCACTATCAAATACCAAATGACCACAAAATTAGTAAATGAGTCCTGACTCACACTAAGAGTCCAATTTAGGGTAAAAGACATTTTTACCCTTTTCCCAACATGGCCCAAGGCCTAGGCCCAAACCACCAATCCAAAGGCCCAAATTCTAATTAGCCACCCAAAGCCCAAATCATGGCCCAATTTTTCAAATTGGGCCCAATTCCCATTGTAGGCCCTCTCAAAATAATTATCTGCCCAAAACCTGATGGCCCAACAAGGCCCAAAACAACTAAGCCCAAAAGATGGCCCAAACCGAAGCCCAAACACCGAAGTCCAATCCTGCTGAGTACACGGGGCGTACTCAGCTGTACGCTAAGCGTACACGCTTTATGGCTTGTACGTGGCGCATACAGACTTGTACGCCCAGCGTACTCACCCATTCATCCAAAAACTCACTTTTAACCCTTAATCCATTAAGACATTGCTCTAAAATGTAGATCTGACTACCCTGAGTTGGGTTATCACGTAAAGTTGATAACTTTACGTTCATGCAAGGATAAATGAAGCTCTTAAAGCTCAAAAGGACTTAATAGGTGACTTAATGCATGCATCTGACCACAAATCCCATAAAGCTTTCCCTTTATGCTTAAGGAGTCCATAATAAGCTCAGATCTACAAGAATAAGTCCTTAAAACGTGCCAACTCATCAAACCAACCTAAAAAGGGACCAAAAGCATAAAAAAATAAGATATGAAGAGATCTCAACATGGAGAAGAAAAGGTTTTAACTTGATACCTCAAAAAGCTTGCAACAAGGGTGATGATTTTGGATCTATAACCTTCTCACCAAACAAGGCACCTTCAATCTTCTTTACTTCCTTCACAAAGAGCAAAACAACCAACAAATTCTTCTTAAGGACTCAAAAAAACCATAAAGGAGGCTAAGGGTCGATTTCTAGGGTTTTGTAGGCTTAAAGACTAGTAAAGAGGCCATCCATAAAGACTTATGGTCTTTATACAGGGTGCAACATCCTAAAATTAGGGTTTCATAATCCTTTTGTACGCCCCGCGTAATCGTCGTACACCCAGCGTACGAGGCCTCACACTCTCGATCCACCCTTCGCAGTACGCTAAGCGTACACCAATGTACGCCTCACGTAATGATTTCACACTAGTAGGCCCCGTGTACTACCTATGTACGCCTCGTGTACTAGGGTTTTTCCTTAAACCCTAAATTCATCCGAAGGCCATAACTTGTTCGTTATAAACCCGATTTCGACGATCCTTATATCCATGAAAAGGTAACGAGAAGCTCTACACATTAATCAACTCATACATTCCTTGCTATTTACCGAGCAAAAATACAATTTCCATAAAAGCTCGAGCTAACACTTTACCCAAAATACCCCTTGGCTACAAAACACAAACTGAACACCCGGATCATCTAAATTACATCACCCACCTTCAAAATGAGTCCACATCTTAATTACTCAAAGGTTCTAAGCCTGCTAATACCTGATCTTTGATCGCCACCCCGGAATAGGAAACGATTCGGAACAGGGTGTTACAACTCTCCCCCACTTAAATTAGATTTCATCCTCGAAATCATTCCTTACCATCCTTGGCATGCCAGACAACTCAAGCAACACGGCCACAACCCGGAGCATACCACAACCTTCCCAAGGCAACTAAAACCAACCCTAGCAGAACTCTCCAACCCGAAGAAGAAAAAATATCCTTAATCCCATGCAAAAAACCACCTCTACTTTCCTCGCAACCTGAAATATCAAATTGATCTAACTCCCCGACAGACTGCCCATACTTAACCACTACCAGGTCAAATCCTCATTGAAGTCCAGGCTTAAACAAAACACTTCCAACCCTTGATTGACCTGATGCTTCTATCGGGAACAAAATCACTGACCATTTATTGCTGCAGAACACTTATACTTGACAGAAGGCTCATATAATCCTTCGAGTAGAAGACTCATCCCTGCAACGGTTTAGAATCAGACGAGAGCTGTGCAACAGGGTCAAATCATTTACTCTGAGATTATTTAATCCAAGCTGCAAGGGAATTAGCATATTCTCCGAATAACAAGAGACTTCACATGCAAGTTCCAAATCACTAATACCGCCTTGACTTATCTTGATGCCCCTCACATATAGAACCAACCCAAGATACAATCACAAGGGCCTGATCTACCATCACAACTGAATCCATTCTTTACCCCTGAACCTTTCAACTGATTCCCTCGGCATACAGATACCCTATTTCATATCCTACTGAAGATAAAATCCTGCACATAAACACTCGTTATTCCCAATGCGAGTTCCCACCTGAAAACCAACCCGGTACTTAACTCATAATCCGAGATCCAAAGATCTACATTTGCATTTCACACGAAACCTTCTGATTCACGGCAACCCCTCACCAAACCGAGATATAAAGATTCCCAAACCATCATTGACACTACCAGTCTCGCACCTGGTCCAGCCACCAGGTTCCCAAGAGTCCAAATGATAAGGCTACCCAGCCTAAACATCCCTCTGTGCCACTCACTGACCACACACTCAATCCTGTAACCCAAGATTCAATACCTTGACCCAATGGTCTCTACCAGGTCCCACTTGCATTGCCATACACACACGGGCCTCGCCCACGGGTCCCACCCAAACTATACCACGGAGAGGCCTCGCCCATAGGTCCCACCCTTCTAGAGCTGCACAGGCCAGACTCCGCCTCATACCCCAATGGTCCTCAAACTAAAATAGAGAAATGCTCTCCGAAAATCCCGACCGTCGTTCCCAAGGCATGAACTGATCTCGCTTTATTCCCGTGGCCACCTCTAACTAGTCTACCTCAAACTGGTGAATGCTACGATCCCATCGCAGTCTTACAACACTTCAAACCAACCATGGTTACCATCCATGGCCTTACCATGCCAAACCACCACAACCCCACTCATCCCGAGTCTAAACTTGTATCCAATCAGGTGTTCGGGTCATGCTTCGAACCCCAAATCCTTCATCATACAAGAACGGGCAGTGAGGCTCTAACACAACCCTCAACCCAGATCCATCCACAAGCTTGCCATACATCACAGAGAAGACGCCGAACAACTGTTGGAAGTTTCCTGAACTCCCACTTATACAACTTCCATCCAGACGGCCACAAGAGTCGTCTCTCCTCCTTACTGGGATGTGAAACTTTCCCTGGTTCCATACTCGATCCAACTCCCGAAATTTCAGATCGATTCTCCCTTGCTTGGATTCGTCGATGCTTTCCCATCTCACAAAATTTGATGGATTCCCAACGCATATTATCTTCATATAACATGAACAGACTATAACCTGAGCTTACCAATACTAGCGTTCCATAACTAGCCGATCTCTATGATTGCCCAACAACCCGATAGCCCCAGACGATTCCCATGATACCACACCAAACCCTGAATTCCTTTATGCCGGTGACTAAAGACCATACCTCTTGCTCAGAATTGGGGAATCTTCACCCCAACTCCCCATACTCAAAAGAGTCTCTGAATTCTAACCATCTATGACCCTTATGATTATAGAATTCCCCCGGTAATTCCAATGACCAAACGTACTCATGTAACTGTTACCCACATCTACTTGCTACCGTTCCTTCCCTAGCAACGGTAGTGATTGACCCCAAATGTTCTTCCACGGACAACTATTGGTTATACCAAAAAAATGCTACACACTGAACTTTGAATTCGCTGAAGAACTATCCTGTTGACTCGACCGAAGATCTCTCTATCAATACTCTTGAACTGAACCCAACAAAGAACTGGAACAACTCCCCGAACAACTGAATCTCACTCATCCAAATACGACCCACTAGCGACTCTTGGCATACAAAATGGCATATAACATCCCTTAACGCTACAACCCAGACAATAACATGGAACCAAACCAGAGATAACGCTTAGCCAAATCGAAGCAAAAGATGACATATCCGCAAAAGCACCTGCTACACTTAGATATGTTGCGCACATCCTCATGTGCCCCTTTATACTTCGTGCAATCACCACGACCCCTCGGGCTTCTAACACTAGCTATGGCAACGTCCAACTGCTCTGATCGTCGAGCCAGACCATGAGTCTGTTTCCTCTTCCCCAGCTTCCTATCCGAACCAATCTCCTGTTCTTGGGTTACCTCGATCATCCCCTTAACCGCCTGAACAGCAGAGGTCCGACCCTCGAACCTTGCGATCAATCTATCAATGACGCGCCCAATGATGTCGGGTAACTCCTCGCGTAAGGCTCGTGAGACCTCCGCAACAATCATATCATGAGATCAACCCTCCTGAAAACATGGTGCATAACCCACCTCCGATCCCAAATTGCAAGAACTAACAATAGGATTCTCCTTCCTAAAGAATTCTAGGGATCCACAAGATTTGCGTTCCAGATGAGCCCCCAACTGCCCCACTACAATCTCGGCCCGAAAGGCCCCGAGATGACCACCCAAGAGCTCCAAAATCCCTTCCTTGACTGAACCAAAGTTCACAGGGGCCTACTCGAAAATACCACGCGTAATCCCCAACAAGATGAACTCCCTCATCCGCGCATCGATTGGATTGGTACACGCACCTGAGCCGGAACCAGAACTTGAACCCCATTCCTGAGTGCCCAACACCATACCGAAAAAACATGCAAAATATCATAACATACCCAAGAATCTTCATCCCACAGGCTTCCTAGATTCTCCAAGACTCTCCCCGATTTGAGTATGGATCCTGTGCTTTCAGTAGTACGGGCCCAATACTACCTTCCACACACCTATCCATACTTTCATAAAGAATCATCCTGAATCTTCCAAGTCACCTTCTCAAACCAATACTACAAGCACTTGCTAAACAGTGCAACAAAACCCACTAAAGCATTTCCTAGGCTTTCTTAGGTTCTCGACCTCACCCTTCCATTAGCTGCTGAAGAACTCCTCATAATGGCAGTTAGCTAATTCGCGAACACAATCACATTCAACAAAGCTCAGATAATCCTTCGAGTAAAAGAATCATCCATACTCAGCTTGTACGCATGGCGTACTAAGCATCTCGACCAAGTTACAGGTTGTTGACCAATGACCACATACACGTAACGTACCATCATGTACGTCCAACGTACGCGTCTACCAACTTCCCTTTCTACAAAGAGCTTAATACCTTAAGCCCTTTCGTCCTAAATCCAGATCTAGTCCTTAAATGACATTCTTAATCATAAAGTTTCCAACTTAATGATCTGGCATGGCTATTAAGTGCCCAATACCAAAAACCCTAACTTGTTAACTCATTAAGACATCATAGCCCATGCATGGAAGGAAACTAAGGACCAAGATTACATTTTTATGAATCTAAACACTCCAAAATGTCTGAAAGGACAACTCACATGATTTAGAGTAAACCATACTCATAAACACCAATATTATGGGACCAAAATGAACACAAATCCATGGCTAAAAAGATAAAGCAAAAGCTTGATCAATATCAAAGATTTTTACCTCCAAGTGGTGAAAAATGATGATGTGCTTCTAGATCTAGCTTGTCTTTGATCTCCCAAGGCGATTTCTCTTCCTTCTTCCTCCTTCAAGATCACCAAAATACACACTCAAGGTCGAAAATGATCACACAAGGGATTAGGGTTAGCTAGGGTCAAGTTGGGAGATGGAGGTTGATGAATGAAGGAGTCTCAATGAGTTAAGGATAATTAAATATGGTCCAAACCCTAAAAATAAGGGTTTGAGTCTCTGCCACGTACGCCCAACGTACGTGATCAAATCCGGATTTTTCATTTAAATTCCATTTGTGACGAATTTGCAAACAATTCTCATACCAACGGTCAAAATGTAAATACTTGGAAATCGAGATGTTACACTCTTAATAACTTCCTACTCTACCATAGACTATTCCAATAAGTTAATAAATATTTAATATACAATTAAACCTCTTAATATCCTTTATACTGCTCAAGTCCATGGAATCCATGGCTTGGAATTGAGGATTCTTTTGTTTAAAATTACTCAAACTTGATTTGTATAGTATTACTCCAAATAACACTTGGCTCTATTTTCTTCAAACCAATCATCAATATTCCAATACTTACTCATTAAATAGTGCCTCAATTCATGATATTTTCCTTTATTTAATTTATTAATAAAACATTGAAGTCGCCTTCATAATCTCATAAATCCTGATTGAAGCCCTAGAACAAGTTGAAACACAATGGATTCAGTTGTAGAAACTCATGGTGATATAGGTTTAATTTAACTTGAGATTTGATTTCAAATCATTAGAACAACAAGCCTAATCAATCAAAATCACTTAATTCAATTTACATGAGATTTCGACTAAATTCTACAATTATCAATTAGGGTGTTTATTGGTATTTTATTAAAAAAATAGTCTACAAAAACTATGAGATAAGCAACGGAAACATTAAAACTTGAATAATTATAAAACCATTTTATACCCACCAAGAATCATTTTGCAAATGTGGAAAGATTAAAACAACCATACAAGGAAAAAGTGTTGGGTTTTAAGCACTATAACACTCCTATGGTGCACATGCAACCCTAGATGCTTTGGATCTATGTTTTCTCTAATTATACATGCAATTTGAATTTTCCAAAGCATACAACCTAACTATCATACAATGGAGGATATACAATACAAAACTCATAGTTAGATGAATACCTCTTGATGTAGTTTGTAGTTCTTGGCCTTAGAAAGCTTTAGCGCCTCAAGTGTGATGGCTCAAATGGTTCACAAACACCATGAACAAAGGAGGACTTGAGAGAGAGGTTAAGCACCACCAAAATCGGCTAGAGTTCTCTTAGAACTCATTAGAATGCTTAGGGTCAACGATTTTGGCTAAGGGATGACTCATATATAGTGTAGGATTCCAAGAGTCATGGGTAAACCCTAATCCATACACTTGGGTTATGATCCATATCTCATGTGGGCTAACTCTTAATGGATACTTACATAAAACTTAGCCCAACATGGATCAATAGCCCAAACACTATATATATCACTGATTTACATAATCAGTCCCCGTTAATTTAATTAGTCTCTTTTGATCACTAAATTAATTCCAAATTAATTCTTGATCAATACTAATTAAATATTATGACTTCATATTAATATATTATACTTGTAATATATTAATAAATCATAAATAACCTCTTACTCAAATATCCATCCTATCAAATTGTCCTTGTGAAGGCAACCCAAATGGACCATGCTACTATCGGGTCAAGTACATACCAATTATAGTTATGGGCTTAGACACCTAATCCAACAGTCTCCCTCTTGGATAAGTCTAATAAATATTATTGCAAGTACGACTCCAAAATCCCGACTAGCAATCGTAACTCTCAAAATCCGCTGTCGAACTCTGACCTTGTCAAATGACGCGTCCATTATATAAGGGATCATATATTCCTCCATTCTAGATATCGTATGAACTGAGACATGGATTATAATGATTCTATCTATTCATGTGTTGTTTCCTGATTTCCGATTTATGATGACCGACTAATTGAACAAATCAAATCAGTCCAGGCTTGGCCAAGCGCTTAGGGTTGTTATCACTAAATCATCGAGGGGCCCACATATACCGCTTTTATCCCAAATTGGGTAAAAGGAATGGATAAACTTTGACTCAAATGCTTGCTTGTACTTACTCATCAAATCATACACAACAATATATTTTATAACACCAAGTTACTAGTGCGTTTACATATGTCAATGTGCAACCGACTTGTAAACTACAACTCACATGTCTTGGTTTCAAGAATATAAGATATTATCGTCTCATGATCACTCGTGATAAAATCCATGAAGTGATACAAATGAGCGTGGGTTTAATCCAATACTCGAATCTTATTCCAGAAGTACTCATGAACACTGCAACAAACTTGTGCTATGTCTAAAACACCTTAGACAATCTACAGACGGATTCATGACAGTCTTGCCTCAATACCTACTTCCAAAGTATGATCGATTGTGGATAGTTTGAATAACCTAGTTATTCGGGAAGTCAAAACATGCAAATTGAAACACAAGAATAATCGAATCTAATATGGTATCAAAACTTTTGAATATAAATAAAACACCTTTTATTTAATCACCATATTGATTACACATTATTCATTGTATAATGTTTCGATTTATCAACTTAATACTTGAATTAAAACAATAGTTATCCCATGCTCCAAGCATGCACACTATGTTTTCCTATGTTCCTTACTTTGTGCATTAGATAAATTGTAAACATTTCCAATGACACTCATTTCACAATTCCAAATCCTTATCGTAAGTGTAAGAGTACCAAGTCCTTCCCACTTACTGTAATCTGTTAGATTCTAAGCTTATATGCAGTGATCCTTTTGTAATGACTATATACACAAGTCACAACGACTTTGCCAATTACAAAACTTTCCATTGGAGATTGTTACAAGACAATTCCATAGATACAAAGTCTCATATTCAAAGAACATTCCTTTGAACATCCTTCTTGCATAAAAGTTTCTAACTTACTCATAGACTCTTGATATCCAACTCCCATTATGGAAACTTTTCTATAATTGTCATATGACTATCCATTCTTCATAGAATCCTATCTATTCAGAATCATATCAATATGGTCCATTCATTACTATACTTCCAATTGTCCATAAGCAACCAATCTTTGGCGAACCTTGGATTCTTCTTAGCAATTGTTTAACAACTTTAGTCATATCTGGTTCTAGTCCTTTTTCCCTCTTAATGCCCTAGGCATTTGGAAAATTAGAACAGGAGAATATTATAGCACATACAACCGATCCTATATCTGAAGCATATGGGACACGATTCATAATATCTTACATGAAGACCTGATACTTTACCAGTCTCTTGCTATAACATTTCCATACATAGAAAATCCTTATGTCGAATTGAAGTGAAATGAAGTATAAGTTCCTCTCCCTTAATTATACCAAAACAACTTTTCAAACCCTGCAACTTTGCGAATTGAAACCTTTGTTTTCTATAATTAACATTGCTAACTTGCAACACTTACCATAATAATTATGCTCCCACTAGCATAACAATTATTTCTTTAATAGCATAACACTTATGCTCCCACTAGCTTTGACATGTATCCATAAATCTACTAGACTTCTAGAAATCAATACTTATTGACTTTCTTACCAAAGTTCAGATTTTTGATACAAGATGCTTTGATAAGACTTTATCTAGGCTTCTCAAACTCATACACATTTCCTTAGATAGCTCACATGTGTGTCTAAACAATTTTAGAACTTACAGCAATAAGTCTCAAATGTTTAGACCTTTTTCCATTTCTCACAATTCGAACTATGAAGAGGGATGCCGTAATCATAATCGAATTTGAGAATGCAAATATCACAATTTCTATCTCCTTAAATCTACTTAGTGAAAGTATTTCCTCACACTTATTTTCATGAAGTGGAGAGAAACCTTATGACACATAGATTTTATGGTGTATGTGTTCCTATCCATGTGAATTTTTCATAACCATAATCACAAGACAAGGTTAGTGACAAATCCAAACTCATATGGAATGAACTTGCTTAATCTTAACTTCTTGCCACTTGGCAGCACAAGGGCCTACCATGTCTTCCAAGTTGTTAACCAGATCACCCATGCTGATCAATGAACTTTCATTGATCAAGATGCTTTGCCTTATGGAAACAGATGAGAACTCATAGAACTCATATGCATAGTCAACTTTAACTGGAATGGCATAGAAACAAGAATAAGTCAACACGATAGGTTACAAACCTCAAGTCGCGTGCTAGTGTTAAACAACGGGGTTAGTCTTGATCAGTTCTTGAAACTTTTCAAGATCTCTAAGACTCCCACTGACCTCTTGACATATATGTCACACCCCAAAACCGGAACAGCGGAAACGTTCGGGGGTGGAGGACGTCATGTACAGTATCATAACAATGCAAAGTAGTAAACAAGCAACAACATCATCCATTGCATTAATAGTATAATTTAATACAAGTGTGTTCTTTCATAGTAATAAGATATCAAAAACAAGTAATCAAAATAACAGAAGAGTCTAGAACATGCTCCGTCTTCTCAAAACCTGGTCGACTGTACCTGTCTACTGATGACCTGAGAATACAAGTTATTTTGAAAGAGTTTATCAGCATTAAAGCTGGTGAGTTCATAAGTATTTAGTGTCATCGTTTGCACGAAAATGTTTGTAAGTCTGAAGAAAATGTTTGTAATAGTTCAATGTTAATGTTTGCTGTAAGAGATTGTATCTCCTAGAAAATCCTATATTTTCTACTAAAAGTAGCCTTCTACCAAGGCATCAAAATGTTCTATATGTTTGTTTCTTGTAAAAGTATGTATTTTCCCAAGTATGACTATCATTAACTAAATATAGTTTATACATTAATGAGTATGTGATAAGATCACAAAGTAAATGTAATAGGGAAAATAATGTTTTACCTCAGCAGTGACACTGCTGGTTATAAAGTGATAAAATACAGACTCCAGGTAGTATTAAATGTACAATACCCCTAGGGGAGTCTTTTGCCTTTAATACCAAGTTGGTTAATTAAAGGTTTAAATATGAACTCGTATGTAACCATGCTGATCGACGACTGAATAAAAGATGACCCTCCGGTGTCATATGTAGTGAGGTGACATTTTGTCACCCCTTGGCCTTATCGACTGGGACTGTAGCTAGCAGTCGGGGTGTGGGAGTGTCTGTCCCGTATAGATCTATACACAAGATGCCCGCTCTCCCTCCACGAGACTCTGGTTACAATATGATACAACACTGTCGTGTTGTATCCTTAAATAGTATGTCACATTAAATTATCGTATATCGGTATTTGTATAGTAAGTCATAACGTAGTAATGTTCTTTCTGTACTAGTGTATAGTATATTCTCTTGTATGGTGTATAGTATGTTCTCTTAGTTTATCATAATAGTATGTATTGAATCATATATGAACTGACTCTTTGTATGTTTCATTGTTCTAGTAATAGTATTAGTAACTTCCTAAACTATACCTATTATAGTTTACTAGCAATGTTGTTTGTATGAATGAATATGTTTTTATACCTTTGCTACCCAAAGGTATTTGAACTGAATGAAGGAACTTTTATATCTATATACATATACATAATATATAACTAAGATTCAAACGACCTTCGGACAACCAACCGATACCCTAAGTCTACAACCAAACAAGGAACATGAAATAAGGTGAGCTATCAGTCCTAAGTCCTTTCAATCCTACTTATATAACTATATTTATATAGATACGCATTTGACAAAATATAAGTTTAGAAAGAAGTTTTGTAAAACCTTTTGAAGAGCTTATATAAATATTGATGACTTGGTGTCATTTTATAAGACGATTTAAAAGCAGTTTGGCATATAAGAACAAGTTTAATAGAAAGTATTTAACATGTAAAAGAGTTTATAAAACGATTTGAAGTAGTTTGTTTGATAACACCGTTTGAAAAGTAAGAAATCCACTTGTTTGGTAGTTATTAATCACATGTGATTGATATAATAACTATATTAGTTCAACTTGTATTCCCCCCCATAAAAGCATTTAAAATCATTTAAAAGGTTGATTAAGGGGTATGAACTCACCTGTAGTGAGTGGTTTGGATGAACGAGTGGTATAGAATGCTAGGTGTCAAGTGAAGACTTGAGCACAAACTCGGATCCTATTTATCATATAATGACACATATATGGTTACAATTAGTGTTTAAACAACTAATTACGCAAGACAAGACACCCTAGGACATGGAAAACACTTTTCTTCAAGTGTTAGAAGTGCAAAAGGGTTGCATCTAAGGGTTGTAGGGCCTCTCCTTGGAGTTTACGGCCCAAATGGTAAGGCCCCATGAGTTTACGGCCCATGGATTTACGACCCAATGAGTTTACAGCCATAAACTCATGGTGTTTTGTACAAAATTGTGTGTTTAAGGTCCTATGTTCTTCCTTGAGGTGTTCTAGACTTAGATCCAAGGCTTAGGAAGGAGTTGTCGCAACATTGCACCACTAACTAGGGTGTACGGCCAAGGGAGATTGCCTTGGCCGTAAACACCCTTTTGTTCCAGATTTCTTGATGTTAACATGGTGTTTAACAACTGATTCAAGTATATAACAAGCTAAGGGTAGTGTACTTACGTTTTGAAGGAAAATGGGGGTGTTTTCGGCCCAAAACACTTAAGTGTTCTTGGTGTTCTTGAGGATCTTGAAGATCTAGACTCAAAAGATGAGATTTGTGGATGAATTCGAGAGTGAATCAAGAAGAAGAGATGTATTAACACATAGAGGGAAGGAATCACTTACATTTTTGAAGTTTGGAAGCAAAAGTCTCAAGATCCTAGAGAGAGAATTCCGAGTTCTTGGGCTTGGAATGGTGGAAATGAGGAAAAATGACTAAGGGCCATATATATAGCATGGTGTTTACGGCCACCGTGGGTTTACAGCCGTAAACTCATGGTTCCTGGCCATAAACACCTCTTTAGAGGGTTTATGGTTTGCTTGATAGTTTACAACTTCAATGGACACTTCCTACCACTCATTCCTTGGATATACTAGGCTCGAAATGCTCAAATAGGCTCAACATATTGCTAGAAGTTAGCAGGAACAAGTCTAACTTTGATTGGATTGAATGGTTTGTACAAGATTGAAATTTCGGGTTGTCACATCATCCCCCCGTTAGAGGGAATTTCGTCCCGAAATTAGAGTTTAAGCAACTAAGTTATTACAAATAACTAAGCGAAAAGATGAGGATATTTCAATCTCATTTGATCCTCGCGCTCCCAAGTGAATTCCGGTCCTCGCTTGGCATTCCAGCTAACCTTCACTATCGGGATACGGCTTTGCTTTGTTTGCTTGAACTCTCGGTCTATGATCTCTACAGGTTCTTCCACGAAAATGAGGCTCTCGTTGATCTCGATCTCGTCGAGTGGGATTACAAGAGTCTCGTCGAATAGGCACTTTTTCAAGTTCGAGATGTGGAAAGTAGGATGTACGTTACTAAGCTCGTGGGGGTAGGTTGAGTTTGTAAGCTACAGGGCCGATTCTAGCGAGAATCTCGAAGGGCCCTACGTATCTTGGATTTAGCTTTCCACGCTTTCCGAAGCGTATCAAGCCCTTCCAGGGTGAGACTTTCATAGGAACTCGGTCTCCCACCTGGAATTTCAAAGGCCCGAAGATCATTCGGGACCTTTGGAGCAATTACCACTGCCTCTAACTCCAGATCGTGTGTCGTATAGCTGGCTTCGAGTGTCTTAAGTTGACGGGAGGCATAGGCAATGACCTTACCTCGTTGCATCAGAATACAACCAAGCCCTTGATTTGATGCATTGCAATAGACCACGAAGTCTTCTATCCCTTCAGGGAGGGATAGTATCGGTGCGGTGCATAAGGCTCGCTTCAGCGTTTGGGACGCTTTCTCTTGCTTCTCTTCCCAGTCAGAGGCCACATCCTTCTGGGTCAAAGTCATAAGAGGTTTCACAATTTGGAGAGAAGGTCTGAATGAATCTAAGATAGTAGCCAGCGAGGCCTAGAAATTGTCGAATTTCTGTAGGCGTCTTCGGTGCTGACCAGTTCTCAATGGCTGACAACGTGACCCAGGAATTCGACTCTTCGAATCCAAAATTCGCATCTAGAGAACTTCGCGTGGAGCTTCTTTGATCGCAATGTTTCCAAGATCTGACGAAGATGTTGACTATGCTCCTCCTTACTACGAGAGTAAGATAAGTATGTCGTCGATGAAGACGATGACGAACTGATCCAAGTAAGGACGACACACCCTATTCATTAAATCCATGAATACTGCGGGCGCATATGGTCAATCCGAATGACATCACTACAAACTCGTAGTGTCCATAACGAGTTCGGAAGGTTGTTTTCAGAACATTCTCCTCTAGCACTCGTAACTGGTGATATCCGGATCTCAGATCTATTTTTGAAAAGAAGTTCGCCTCTTGAAGTTGGTCAAACACATAATCTATGCGAGGCAGAGGGTAACGATTCTTAATGGTAAGCTTGTTGAGCTCCCTGTAGTCGATGCACATACGAAACGATCCGTCTTTCTTCTTGACGAACAAGACCGAAGCTCCCCAGGGTGAGAAGCTTGGCCTTATAAAGCCCTTGCTGAGTAGTTCGTTAAGTTGACCGGACAGTTCTTGCATCTCTGCAGGTGCTAGGCGATATGGCGATTTGGCTAATGGGGTAGTCCCTGGAATTAAGTCGATTCTGAACTCGACTTTGACGTTGAGAAGGTAATCCTGGAAGTTCTTCTGGAAAGATGTTGGAAAAATCGTGTACTATTGGAATGTCCTTTTTGTCCCTCATCTCTTGGCTCATATGGACAACATGAGCAAGGAATGCATGACATTCCTTCCGCAAGTATTTCTGGGCTTGAATACTCGAGATGATACGAAGGTCCGTTCTTGATTGTTGCCGTAGATAACTAGAGTTTCGTTATTAGGGAGGTTAAGACGAATTGCTTTCTCAAAGTACATGATGTCGGCTCGATGTAGACTCAACCAATTTGTACCGGTTATGACGTCAAAACCTTGTGGTGGATTAGATGTCGTGAAGATCTAAAAGAAAGTATGATTACTCATAAATTAAGGAAAAGGATAGGTACTTCTGTTCTATCTGAATCTCTTGTCTCGATCGGCGGGAAAGGCATTTGTTTGGCTCCTAAGTTTATTCGCATAGCAGCGCGATCACTCGTATTCTTGAGCAGTCTCCGTCCTGAAGTTCATATTAGAAGTCATATTTGGTTCATCAATCACAACTTCGCGTATACGAGTCGTATATAATTAAGATTGAAAAGGCCGTCGAATAAATAATTCTTCTCTGAGCTCACATCCAAACAAGGAAAAGAAGTTAAAGCGGAATCATCAATTCTAAGCCCGTAGAACCTTGATTATATACCACCCTTGTGTATACATTCCTCAGCGATAGATTAACCTTATGGGTCTTCGGATTGAACTTGACGTACTGCACGAGCGGTATACCGGGGAGGTTTCTTCGGGAAGGATACGAAACATAAGATACCCTACGCATGAGTATCTCGGGGTTCTGGAATGATGGCTTCGCTAGAAAGGCGATTACGGGGAAAAGAATGTTCGCACGAGACTGGCATTGTGAGGATCGAATTGACTCAGGATTCATGCTAATGTCGGACTACTCGGAATAAAAGGCGTTAGACTAGATCATAAAGGTGTTACAAAAACATAATGGTGCAACTTTGACAGAGTTTCAGTACTTTAGTTTTATCTTACAAGACTACTGCTGCGAACAAGGTATACTACAAAAAGCAAGTACACGCAGCACGAGACCCTTGACTGACGGGATCTCGCAAAAGATATGACTCGAGTTGCACTAGTTTTTAATAGTTTATAAGTCTACTATAACGAAACGCCCTAGAATTTCAACGTGGGTCCGGAGTAGTCTCTCCTGCAGCAATGATCCTTAGTATCTTCCCGTCTGCGCCAGAGTTCTTTGTTATTGGACAATCCTTCTTGAGGTGTCCTATCTCACCACATATATGACATATCAGGCTTGTACCAGCGTCGGTAGTGGAAGTGATGTGTCGGGTCGGAGTTATGTGGACACGAGCGCTTTCGCTGTTCCTCTCTTTTGGACAATTCCTTTTATAGTGTCTGGTTTCACCACAACCATAGCAAGCCGGGATGACCCCGACGCCCTACAGACACGAGTAGTATGCCCTATAGTGGCTTGGAAGACGGTTCGTGCCGACGCCCTACAGACACGAGTAGTATGCCCCATTCGATTGCAATTCATCCATTCCAAATCCCGGCAAACTCCGTTATGATGAAAATTACACTTTTCACACTTTGAGAGTGTTCCCTCATATCGTTTGATCGGTGCTGAAGGGGCAGGGGTTGCCACTTGTTGCTGTTGCATGGCAAGTCTTTGAGATTTCTTGCGCTCCTTTTGGGCTTGACACTTTCGTTTCCTATTCTCAGATTTGTGGCTTTGGGTGTTTGTGACAGTTATCATTTGTTGATTTCCCGGATTGTTACAACAATTTGAACTGTCAACACCTTTTACAGCCTCGATTGCGTTACCAGCATTGAGTTGTGCTAGGACAGCTGCCACGGCAACTGTTACCGCGGCTTGGAAGGTGGCAGCGTCTATATGAAGGATCGGGGTTTCGTCGTTCGGCTGACCACTTCTGGATGACGACATGATTCTGATATATGACAAGGAAAGGAGTTTGTGAGTGATTATGGTCGGTCCTAGATGTATTCTACTCATTCATGTAAATGTAATTTCTCGTTTTATTAAACTGTTCTCGATGGTTTGACCTACATCCCTATGATGCAATACTGGTAAAGAGTTGAAGTAAGTTAGTAGGATGGTCACCAGACGATTGCTATTTCGAACTAGGCTATCATTGGTTGGTGGATAACATGATCCAACCTTCGACAATAATTGGAAGTGATCATTGAGCTAATTTACCACAACTCAATAATTTGTCGGAAGTGAGGTTTAGATAGAATTCTAACGATAGTAGAATGAAAGTATTTGAACAAGGATTGCCACAGGGATTAGCCGACTGTCAATATCAGTGATATTTAAGATGTAATACGTTAGGGAAAATTGACCTTGGAGTTGGTCTTACATCATATCCGAAGTAGAAAAGTTTTGACAGAACAATGGCCTACGAAAAGTACTTACAGTACATGGGTATTTACATAGGAAAGTGCTACTTAGAAAATAGATAGGAAGGCTATTCCTTAAACCAAAAGAAAGATAGGTAGGGCATCTCCTACTAGTGACGGGTATCCCTCGGATGAACCCTTAGTTCAGCCAGCTGACGCTCCACATCAAGTAGGTGTCTTTCGTACACCCTCTGGCGTACTCGGAGCTCTATGACTTCGGCTCGAGTTTCAGCAAGCTCTTGTTGCAGGGCCTCGTGGTCTCTCCTAGACCTCTCACGAGCATCTTCAAGATGAATGGTGCGGATTGTATGCATTCTCGCATTGGCATCAACTTCCGTGATTCGATGGAGAGCTGTCCTGCCCTGAATTTCGTTTCGGGCAACTCTGCGGACCAGGATTGGCAAGACCCAGTCTGCTGAGCCTCCTTCGCTCAGCTCATAAAAGCTTTGGTCTACATTGAATGGTATGGGCTGATTCTGCTCTTGGCTCCATGTTTCCAAGCTTTCCACCCACGGAGGCGTTGGGCCTTGAAAAGCCGGACGAGGGTTAGGATTTGGGATTGGAGCCACTGGGGGTAGATTCTCCACTTCTGGCTCGGGATCAAGATCCTCTAGAAGGTCTTCTGCCAGATCATCATCTAAGTGGAGTCCAGGTTCTGCTTCTGGTTCTGCATTTATCCCTCTTGCATTCTCTTGGCGGGGAAAGTAAGGGTTGCCGAGGAGGTGGAATTCAGCCATGTTATCTAAGCGAGAAGAGGGGTAAGAGAAATAATTAATATACGAACTAATTAAGATAATTATAATATGATCCTTACTAGTTACTCCAACATTTGCGTAGTGCATACCAGTCATATGTAACCAAGACAGTATAGACCTTCGAATAAGTGACCCAAACTCTAAGTCCACAACCAAACAAGGAACAGGAAGTAAAGCAAAGGTCACAGATTCTAAGTCTATAGCACCCTAGTTACATGTAACCTTAGCGTATCCACTCCGTAACTATTGACATACTACTAAAGACCTTTTTAGTTTGCACATAAGTAATTTATAGTAACACAAAATACTCCTGTAGTATTTTAAGTTTATGTTCTGTTCTAATGTTTTCATTGTAGTGGTGTTGGTAAGTTTTTAGACTTGTTGCAACACCACAACCATTCTTAGGCACATGCTAGTCACTCCTTGGAAAATATAGTTGATCAGGCTATATCCCCCCCCCCCAGGTTTGACTATATGTCTCTAAACCTACTTGTGTTGTTCAACAATCGTAATACTTTTGTTATGTTCTAGTATGACACTGTTCTGTAGTAAGTATGTAGGTATGTAATTAGGTATACTTTTAGTTAAGTACCTTAATACTTAAAAGTATAAACTCTTGGTCAGAGTATTTTAATCCCGTTGCGTTTATAGTTTGTATATCTTTTATGGGTTGATATACTCGATTCATTATAAACAATGCTCTGATACCAATCTGTCACACCCCAAAACCGGAACGGCGGAAACGTTCGGGGGTGGAGGACGTCATGTACAATATCATAACAATGTAAAGTAGTAAACAAACAACAACATCATCCATTGCATTAATAGTATAATTTAATACAAGTGTGTTCTTTCATAGTAATAAGATATCAAAAACAAGTAATCAAAATAACAGACGAGTCTGGAACACGCTCCGTCTTCTCAAAACCTGGTCGACTGTACCTGTCTACTGATGACCTGAGAATACAAGTTATTTTGAAAGAGTTTATCAGCATTAAAGCTGGTGAGTTCATAAGTATTTAGTGTCATCGTTTGCACGAAAATGTTTGTAAGTCTGAAGAAAATGTTTGTAATAGTTCAATGTAAATGTTTGTTGTAAGAGATTGTATCTCCTAGAAAAGACACATATACGGTTACATTTAGTGTTTAAACAACTAATTATGCAAGAAAAGACACCCTAGGACATGGAAAACACTTTGCTTCAAGTGTTAGAAGTGCAAAAGGGTTGCATCCAAGGGTTGTAGGGTCTCTCCTTGGAGTTTACGGTCCAAATGGTAAGGCCCCATGAGTTTACGGTCCATGGGTTTACGGCCCAATGAGTTTATGGCCGTAAACTCATGGTGTTTTGTACCAATTTGTGTGTTTAAGGTCCTATGTTCTTTCTTGAGGTGTTCTAGACTTAGATCCAAGGCTTAGGAAGGAGTTGTGGCAACATTGCACCACTAACTAGGGTTTACGGCCAAGGGAGATTGCCTTGGCCGTAAACACCATTTTGTTCCAGATTTCTTGATGTTAACATGGTGTTTAACAACTGATTCAAGTATATTGATGAATCAAAGAATCAAGTATAAAACAAATCAGAGTATGAAATCAATTAAGAATGCGAGATTGAACACCAGATGTAAATATGATCTTGTTTCAGCTCTATTACGCTTTCGAATGTTTATAGAGAATAAAGACAGGTCTGTAAAAACTCTTATCTAACTCTAGTAAATATCCCTATTTATAGGGAACTGAAAGCGTACAAAAAATATACTAAGGCATAGACACTAACGCTTCGAAGAAAAGCGCCTTAGTAAAATACATTACAAGACATTCGAAGAGTTCAGAATACAATTCGACTTATTACAATAATTCGACCCTTACAATCTCCCCCTTTGTAATCAAAGTCGAACTACTTAATTTGTAAGAAGCTGGATGGAATACAACATTACTCTTCAAATCTCCGTGTACCAGGAGATTATCTTCTTCAGTTCTTTCTTATCTCCTTCATTGTTCTTCTTACAGTGATTCATACGAAAAATTAAATTCGTATATTGAGACGTTGAATACCTTTCCACTTCGCATGCCTGGAACAAGAAACTTTTTGCTTTACCAGCCTTGTCTTTTCCTGCGAAGACCATTCCAAAAGGCTTCAGACAAATTTCACCATCAACATACTTCTTCAATTCTGCCTGAGTCTTCGTAGGAGCCATCGGAGCTTTAATTTCCATACCTTTAGCCGTAGCTAACTCCACATCTGTAAGAGCCAAACACTCATAGTAATTTTCGATGAAAATATTGATGTGAGCAACCCCAAGCTTGAATTCATCAGGTTCTGTGTTTTGAAGGTATGAAAATGATTTGTCTTTTAAAATTAATGCAACTTGTATAAGATCATACAAGTTCATTAATGGAAAATCTGCAATAGTAAACTCACAAATATTTCCATTTGCCCTAGCAACCACATACTTGAAATTTTGGACTGTGTTTTCGAATACCACATCCTTTTTCATACTGATCACTTTCTTGATTTTAATCAATGACCACACTTCCTCAGGGGCTTTTGCAAGAACAGCATGAAAACGAATTTTCATGCGTGTACCTTCATCCTTTTCTTTAAAATTTCCTTCTGCTTTGAACCGAGGCATGATGAACATCATTTCGTTTATTGGAAAATCCAGCTGGCTTGCATCATTATTCGTGACCAAACAACTTTGTTTTGGTTTCTTCTCAAACAAATACATGTGATTATACGCTACCTTGGCCTCAGTTGTTTCGTAATTTTAGTGTTTGGATGGATCACCTTTGTCCATTCCCTTCGGATCACCAGCACGCTGAGCCATAATGCTTTGAATCAACCTTAGTTTTTTAATTTCAGCTTCAGCTTCAGCCTTCTTTTCTTCTTTCGACTTTTCCACAACAATCGATTTCCCTTTATATTTCAAGGCTGAAGTATCAATTACTTCTTTTGGTTTCGAACCACTCTCACCAGTCTATGTAGATTTACCAATTACAATTCCTTTCGAAATAGGTCTTGTAATAGGTAACGTTGTAACGACTGTTGAAGTAACCATCCCAGCAGAAACTATAACTGGCTTTGTTGTTGGGATATTTGAAGAAAATACCTTTCCTACAACTTTCGCATCTTCATCACTCGCCTTCAATTCACCAGTTTTTCTTTCTCCCCCTTGCACCCCTGTGAAAACAGGTGAGGCATATGTTATTGGAAGAAGGCTTGTAAAGCGAAATATAGGAGCGAGTTGCTTGTTGAGAAGTGCTTCGAATTGTATGAATTTTTGTGATAAAAATTCAGGAGTAATTAGGGAAGAAGAAACCGGTTTGACTGATAGATCTTTTAACTCTTTTAACAAAGTGATCACTTCCAAAAAGTTGGCACTTTAGGATGTTGAAAGTTGAGTTAGTTGTGGACTCAAATTTTCATACAATTTAACAAATCGTGTGACTGCATCACAAATGATATCAACCTTTTGATTCAGAGAAGCATAATATTGTTGAAAATTTCCAATTTCTTTTTGCATGTCTTCGCGGAGTTCACGAATTTGCAAATTGACACCCTCACTTACTTTCTTCAGTTCTTGAATAAAAAGAACATGCCGTTCTTTTGTGACATTCTTCAATTCTTTCACATCACTGGTAAACTTTGAATTTTGAGAATTGATGCGAAGTTCATTATTTTGATCAACCTTCTCCAAAATTCGAGATTCAGTGTCTTTAATCATCCCCGATACTTTACTGACAATTCTGGCTTTGAACATTTTCAACAATAAATCAACCTCCAAACTTGAAACAGACAAACCACTCCTAGATCAGCTTGAGATTGAATTATAGAATTCAACTTCTGATTCAGAATTTTAAATTGTTTCATGGTCAGTAGCATATGATTTGGAAACGCCTCTTCCTCTTCATGAAATTCTAATTCTTCAAACGTACCTCCAAACCCCTCAGTATCAGTTTCTGTCTCCATAAAAATGTTTTCTTGAACATTCGAATTCGGTTTGGGTGTGTCAGTGGATTGAGAAGAAAAAATAGAAGTGAATGGTTGATTGATAATGTTTTCGAATGTAGGAGAATCAGTGGTTGAAGTAGTGGGAATAATGGATGGTGGTAAAGAAACAATACTTTCGAAGGAAGCAGAAGTAGATTGACCTGGATCTTCATTCTTCGCATCTCCATCACCCATATTGACATTTGCATCCGTATCAGATACGTTTGCAGGGATGCCTGAAGTTCGTACCGCCTCAGAAACTAATTTGGCAACCGAATCTTCGGGTGGTATGACGACTGTCTGCTCAGGAGTTGAACTTCCTGCGTGAGGAGTTAACTCTGGTGTTTCTGGAATTCTTTCATCATCATCTTCTGTTGACTCAGTAAAAATCATGAGTTTTCGGATCTTCTTCTTCTTCTTCTTTGACAAATGTTTTGCCATATCCTCAGCCCTTCGTTTCTTGGACACCGGAGAAACAGGTGCTGGCACTTCTCTAATTAAAACACCTTGATGAGTGATTTGAGGTTTTCGAACCACTTTATTTGTAGGAGACTTGCTTTTATGGGTCGACTTCATTTTGATTCTTCGAAACATACCAGTCTTCGAAGGAATGACTACATGCTCTTGTGTTTCTTCAATAATAGGCTCAATCACTTGAGTCTCAGCAACAGACACTTCAACTGTTTCAGGTTTCTTCTTTGGATTTTTCGAAGATTTTAACTCTGTTTCAGTCTTCTTCGTCTTCTTGGATTTCTTATCATCTCTTCCCAATAGTATGCCAGTTTCGATTGTAGAATCAATGGTCTTCAAATATGCCACCAAGACAGAATTCGAAGGATCAACTCTTTTAAGCATTTCATCGGGAATACGAGCAACTGATGGAAAAACTTCAGCACTATCTGTGACATCCTTCGGATAGTGGTACGATTGAAAAATGGCTTTTTCTTCATCATTGGGTACCAAAATCCCTTCCTTGTTGTAAAAGTATTGCAAAATCAAGCTCCAGTATCTTGCACACGAAATACCATGAATAGCATTCGTGTGTTCTACACCCTTTTGGAATTCCTTCCATAATTGTGTAGAATAATCCACTTGAAGATCATAATAGATTCCAGCAACCATTGCATAAACCTCCATTCTTCCTTTATCAAGACCAACTGTTCTCCCAGTTAAACATCTTAGAAAAATTCCAAATAAGAAATTCCATAGTCGTGGAAGACCAGATTTCTTAAAATCACTGATCTTTGATAGTGGAGGCTGATATCCCATCTCATTAAACATATTGACAATTTGAGGAAATGTGAAAGCAACATATGGAGGTGAATTCGGAATTTCAAGAATTTGACAAAATAGTTTCTTGGATAGCCTGACCTTTTTGTCGTTCACCAGATGAAAAGTAATCGTATCAGAAGCATTGTTGTAAGTAGCAATTGATCCTTCTTGAGAAAGCCATGACATTGGAACAGAGAATGAACTGAACATCGCCTTAGACAAAACAGAGTTCTTCAAGGCAATGATTAGCATCTTCAATTCTTCCGGGTATTGAGAAACATCACCCTCCAAGTGATAGTTTGTTGCTTGAATCTTCATCATTGGTAATGAAGAGGCATCTTCAGTGGTATGAGAATCAACATGAACAGAAGTCGCCATTGTTAGGGTTTGAAGATTTTGATGATCAAAGAATTTTGGAATTTTTCTTTTTGATCGCGTAAACTGATAATGAACCCTTGAATCCCCTTTTATATGTATCCCTGAAGTTTGAATTTGAAGCGGGATATGTATTTAATGATATCCGACGTGACACCTTGAAAATCGGACCATTAGTGCATAAAAGTAGCCATGCGTCAAAAAGTAGCTGTCACATCTCCTTGAAAATCGGACAGAATACCATACGTCATTTATAGACAGCCTTTATTGTTATCCCCAAGTTGATTGTAACCGTCAGAACCCTTCGTATGGAAGCAAGGCTCTTTCACTTTTGGGATGAAAAGCGAAGTCATATGCCAGATGTTTGAAATCATCAGCCTGAGTTGGTATTACTCAGAACCTCAAGGATTTCGTGAGTGCAGTGTTCCAAAGAATGTAGACAAGAAACAAAGATAAGAAAAATTTGGGATATTGTGATATCAAAATTTCAATTTGACGCAAAAGCAGATGAAATCCTGGGCAAAGATTGCTTTGTTAATCATTAAGAAAAATGATCAACAGCTTGTGTAGGTTCCCGTGAATTACAATCGAGTACTTGTTGATAAGTATCGAAGGGCTTCTTTTATAATGCTTCGTGGGTAGGAAAAAAATTTCGTTACATATCATCCTAAACATAAGGTGAGAAATTGTAACAGAAATTACTTGTTTAACCAGTGTAGTCAGTGACAAGTGTGTTTTGAAGATTTTAAGTGACATGGACTTTCGAATGAAACTCACACGGAAATCATATTCAAGAAAAAAAATTTGTGCTGGATCTTGTTGGGTAACAAACATCATGGTTTTCGAATGTTTGATCAAGACCACTCATTTGAAATGAATATGATTAGGTGTTTCGAATTTTGGTAGTGAAACAAATGTTTCGTGAAAATCTGGAACATTGTTCCCCATCAATTCCTTAAAAGTATATTGAAAATTGGGTTTCACTTTCATCACGGTCTCATGATGTCAGATCATAAACACAGATTTTTGATATGTCTAAGTCTCGATGGGTTTGATCAGAGACCTCTCGGACATATGTCTTCATTTGTGATCGTGTAAGAACTTTATAGGTGAAAAAGATTGATATAAGACACGAAAAGTACCTCTGTTATTTTTGGACCAAACAGTAAACTCTTAACTCATTTTGAGAAGAGTCACGTAGCTCAGAGACTAATATGAATATAAGCTTGATTGGGAAGAAATTTTCGTATGAATAATTTCATTAAGGCTTTCGTACACACACATTGAGTCATTGGAGGCTTTTGGACAACATGCAACAGCATGCTTCTAGGGACAACTTAGCTAGTTCAAGTGATGAAAAATGTATTGATTCATACGAAAAAAATTTACCTGACCCTAGAACTGCAAGCATAATCCACTTTATATCTTCATGATGTTCTGCAACAAAATACTAAAAAGAAATAAGATTCAAAATATTTTTGTTGTTTTGAATTTTTCGAAAGTAGAGACAGAACAAACAAAAATCTTTTTGGATTTTTAAGTTTTCAAAAATTAAATGACAAAACAAAAGAAAATCTTTTTGGATTTTTGATTTTTTTTTTTTGAAAATTGAATGACAGAACAAAAGAAAATCTCTTTGGATTTTTGATTTTTCGAAAATTAAAAATAAACTGTAATTGTTGCAAAAATATGAAATTTTATCATCCCCTTATAAGTGACAAATGTACGAATTCGAAGGGGTCGAAACGTTGACTATGAACAGTAACCTCTGAATCATCCCTTAGAATAAGTGACAAATTTACGAATTCGAAGGGGTCGAAGCGTTGACTATGAACAGTAACCTCTGAATGCTGACGGATATTGCTTTATCTTTCATTCAGCGCCTCTGAATCATTCCTGGTCATTCATCATTTGGCTTTTTCACATGGAACATAATTTCCATCGATCATTCCAAGTCCTTCTATAATTTTCACAAGGGATTTTTCATCTAAAGGTTTCGTGAAAATATCAGCTAACTGATTAGTTGTTTTCACGAAATGTACTTCAATATTCCCATCCTCCACGTGATCCTTGATGAAATGATAACGAAGTGCTATATGTTTAGTCTTCGAATGTTGCACAGGATTATGACAAATTCTTATTGCACTTTGAGAATCATAATATAATGGAATCTTTTTCATATTGATTGCATAATCACGCAATTGACTTTGAATCCATATAATTTGTGAAGTGCAAGCAGCAGCAGCCACATATTCTGCTTCAGCTGTTGAAATGGATACACATGTTTGCTTTTTCAATTGCCAGCTCACCAATTTGCCATCTAGAAATTGACATACACCACTTGTGCTTTTTCGATCAAGATTACACCCACCCAAGTCTGCATCCGAATATGCTTGTACAAAGAACCCAGTTTTCGAAGGATACCACAATCCTAACGAAATTGTTCCTTTAAGATAACGAAATATATTCTTCACAGCAGTGAGATGTGGTTCTCGTGGATTAGACTGATACCTTGCACAATTACACACAGAAAACATGATATTAGGTTTACTTGCTGTAAGATAAAGTAATGAACCAATCATGCTCCTATAAAGAGTTATGTCAAGTGCAGGTTTATCTAACGAAGGTGTCAACTTTATGCCAGTTGCCATTGGAACTCGTAACTTTGTGCTATTCGTCAATCCAAACTTTTCTAGCAGATTATTCGTATATTTTTGTTGATTAATAAAAATTCCTTCTCTGCTTTGACGAATATTCAAACCAAGAAAATTATTGATTTTTCCCATCATGCTCATTTCGAACTTACTTTTCATCAAATCTTCGAATTCTCTAGATAAAGCAGGGTCAGTTGAGCCAAAAATAATATCATCAACATAAATTTGAACAAGCATTAGATGATTCCCAACTTTCTTTCGAAATAATGTGGGATCAACAGATCCTTGTTTAAATTTAGATTGTTTCAAAAATGAAGTAAGAGTTGCATACCATGCTCGTGGTGCTTGTTTCAAACCATAAACTGCCTTATCTAAAATATAAACATGATTTGGAAATTCCTCATTAATAAAACCTGGGGGTTGTTCCACGTAAACTGTTTCTTCAAGCTCTCCATTTAAAAATGCACACTTTACGTCCATTTGATAAACATCAAAGTCTTTATGAGCTGCATAAGCCAGAAATATACGAACCGCCTCGAGTCTTGCAACAGGGGCAAAAGTTTCTTCATAGTCGATTCCTTCTTGTTGTGAATATCCTTTAACAACAAGTCTGGCTTTGTTTCGAACAATATTTCCATCTTTGTCGGTTTTATTTTTAAAAATCCATTTTAACCCGACAATCGAAACATTTTCAGGTTTAGGAATTAATCTCCAAACCTTGTTTCGTTCAAATTCAGACAATTCAGATTGCATTGCAACAACCCAATCTGAGTGTTCCATTGCAACCTTAACTGTTTTTGGTTCAATTTTAGAGATGAAAACATTGAACATGCAAAATTCTTGATGAGTATTCAATACCTCATTCTTTGCACGAACTTGAGCTCTTGTTAAAACACCCTCTTGTGGATTCCCAATCACTTGATTTTTCGGATGATCTCTTGTCCATTTTTCCATTGGCGGATATGCTGGATCAAATTCCAAAGGTGCATATTCGTATATATCATCATTCTCTGAACCTGCAATCGAACAAACATCATCAAAATCATTATTATTCTCAATGTTTTCTAAATGCTCCCCCTCAACATTATGCTCCCTCTCAACATCATGCTCCCCCTCAACATTAGCATTCACTCTTCCATTCTCCCCCTCGAAAGAATGTTCTTCCTCAACTAGAGTATTCGAATCTAATTGCTCCCCCTCCACTGGATTGTTTTGCATACTTTCGCCTTTCTCTGGAGAAGTTGATGTTGAATCGTCAGTAAGCTTTGTTAGTTCAGAGAAATGATTATCATTTGCATTTATTTCAGCATCAACTGCATGATCTGAAATTCCAAAAATTAAATCATAATCAATATCTAAGGTTTGTGAGGATTCAGATTCATCTTGTTTGTTTTTCAGAATAAGATGATTTTCTAACTGCAATGTAGTTTGTTTAATGTAATAATCATCAAATGTAAGATTAAAAGTTTCTTTAACTTTTCGTGTTCTTTTGTTCAACACACGATATGTGACTGAATTATGCGAATATCCCAAGAAAATCCCTTCATTTGCTTTAGCTTGAAATTTCGTAAGATTATCCTTGAGATTCATAATGAAGCACCTGCATCCGAAAACATGAAAAAATTTGATGTTAGGTTTTTGATTGTTGAGAATTTCATATGGATTAATGTTAAAACAACGATGAATGAAAGATCTGTTTTGAGTGAAACATGCGGTGGATACTGCTTCAGCCCAAAGGTATTGTGGAAGATTCGCATATGCCAACATAGTCCTTGCCGCTTCGCATAGAGACCTATTTCTTCGTTGAACAACACCATTTTGTTGTGGTGTGTATGGAGATGAAAAGTTATGCGAAATTCCTTTGTCCACCAAAAATGAATCAAGGACCTTGTTCTTAAATTCAGTTCCATGATCACTCTTAATTTTTCGAACAATCTTCTTCAATGTTGTTTCCATCTTTTTGATAAAGTCAATCATGATTTGTGCAACTTCGGATTTAAGCCTGAGAAAATAAACCCACGTAAATCTGGAAAAGTCATCAACAATAACTAAAATGTACCTTTTCTTGTTGAGAGTTGAAACGGTTGAAGGACTACACACATCAATATGTAAGAGCTCCAAAGGTGCAACAATTTTCGAATCTATCGTAATTGGATGACCTTGTTTATGTTGCTTTCCAACTTCACAAGCTGCACATAAAGAATTATAGTCAAATTTAAGTACAGGTAAACCTCTGACCAAATCTTGTACCGCTAGTTTATTGATGTTTCGAAAATTGAGATGAGAGAGTCTTCGATGCCAAAGTCAACTTAAGTTTGATGTTGCTTTCGAAAGAAGACATATAGCAGGTTTCCCTACTATCGGATTGATGTCCAAAGTGAACATGTCACCTTTCCTTTTGGATTTCAGTAACACTTCTTTTGTGTTGACATTCGAAATAACACTTCCTTCTTCGTTAAAAAGAACTTGATTGCCAGTGCCCACAACAAGTTGAGAAACACTTATCAATTTATGTTGAAGACCTTCAACATACGCCACACGATTCACTGTGAATTGTCCGTTCGTGATCTTCCCATATCCTTTGAATTGACATTTTTGATTGTTCCTAAACTTCACAACTCTAGCATTTTTTAGACTTCGAAAATCACGTAAATTCTCCTTCTTCCCAGTCATGTGACGAGAGCAACCACTATCGATGTACCATTTAATATCATATTGCTTGTCACATAGTACCTACAATCAATGGAAAAATTTAGGTACCTAAGGCTTTTTGGGTCCTTGGAAATTAGATTTCAATTTCGAATGAAATGAAGAACTTTTAACCCAATCACAAACTTTGGTTTTGAGACTATCAATTAAGTTGACATCTTCACCGACATTACCTTTAGAATTCTGAGTTTGTGAATGAACATTCTTTGCTTTTATTACTGGTTTCCAAGCTTTGACTGATATGTTCGAATCCTTAGAAGATGAACTGCCGTTTGATGAAGTATTCACATACTTCTCATATGCTTCGTGAATTTGCTCCTTGAAAATGTATTCGACTGATACATCTTTCCTTTGCCTTCAAGCCAATGATCAATGTTCTTCCTTGAAGTCATTCCTTTTTCTCGTGAAATTTTCATAGTTTCTTTCTTCGTTTGATTCGGAAAATTTGGCTTTTGAGGAACAAAATCAACTTTTGGATTTGTTATAAAAGATTGAGCATATGATGTATCAACTGTTGATTTAAAATGTTGACGTTGAAGAAATTTTTTATTTGGATTTGAGTTATTTGAAAATTTTCTTGGAATATTAGTTTCTGAAACTTTCGAAAACCTTGGTTGTTTATTTACTTCAGACTTTGAATGATTTGATTGAGATGAATGTTGAGGTTTTGTTGAAAAAGAGGAAATTTTAGCTTTAAAAACATTTTTGGGTGATTGTGATTCAGACATCTTTTGAGACTCAACATTTTGCCAAAATATTTTCTTTCTTGCTTGTCTTTTTGAAATGTTGTTTTCTTTCGAAAATCTGTCAATTTGATCTTTGAATTCCTTGGAGTTTAGTTTGACAACTTTTTCATTTTCCTTTATAACTTGTTTTGAATTCTCTTTTTCAATTTTTGATTTTTCAACCCATTTTCTTTTGTGGTTTTTGACGTTGAAACACGTACGAATTCTTTGTTAAGTTGTTTTCAACTGTGCTTTGATTTGCGAAAAAACCTTGATCAATTGTTTTTGAATTATCCTCCTCAACTAATTTCTTTAATTCTGGTTTGATATTCTCAACATTTCCAGTTGTTATGAAAACTTGATTTGGAAAAATGACATCATCTGTACACTTGAAATTTGGATAAACCACAGTATTTGTTTCAAGGTAATGTTCACCTTTTTCAGTATTTACTTGTTCGAACTTTTGTGTATCACCATACACCTGATCAACCACTATTCGTGGAGTTTCTTCTTCCTTTGAAGATTTCTTTTCCTTCGAAATTTTCTCTTCATTTTCATCATCACTATCATCAGTTTGACTGTCTTTGATATCCACGAAGTTCATATTACAAACTTTCGAAGTTGAAGGTATATCAATTTCTTTCTCAACCATCAAATCCTTAACTATTTATTTTCCTTTAAATGTAGATGCAACATTAACAACAGACAACTGGGAACAATCAACATCCTCAAGTTCACTAATTTCACTAATATTGTCAGAATTATCTTCAATATCAGCAAAATTAGATTGAGAATCAGATGTTGAATTCTCAGTCTTTTTCAAAATTTGAATTTGTTCAGATTTAGTCAAAGTATCATTCACTATGTTAACTAATTCATTCACATCAAGACATTCATCAATTTTGACAATTCCATATTTATATCTATCATCAGGAACTTTGTCAAAATCAGCTATAATTTGCTCACAATCATACGAAATATTATCTACATTAGCTCTTTCGTATGCTAGAAAAGGTAGTAATTTTCTATGTTGCTCTTTACTTATTTCACATGAATGATGTAAATCAGTTAATTTTCCATAAAGTCTTTTAGCAGCATTACAATAAATGTTTCTTTGTGCTAGAAAAAGTTTGACATCACTTGATAAAGTATCCCTATCACACATAATATTTGTTATTTGTAATTCCAAACAATCAATTTTACTTATTTTCATTTCTAATCGCTTTTTGGTCTCTAACAACTCCATTGACAACTTGTTGGCCTCATTGCTAGCAGACACAACAATTGAATCAAAATAAGTAACTGTCTCATCAAAAGATATTAGTTTAGAATCATCAGCATGTGTAGGAATATTGAAATATTCGAGAATTTTACGTACCTTTGTTGTCATTGGTGATTTGTCTGCTGTCTTGGATACGAAGCATCGTCCTTTCACTTCGAATTCCTCGTCATCTGAGTCCTCCTCCATTTTCGCATACATTGCTCCATGTGTTGGATTCCTCATTTCTTCATCATCTGATCCGGATGACCAGATTTGATACGTTCCATCTTCATCCTCATGTTCACCTTTTGCAACCAATGATAAGTTTTTGGCTTTTGCACGAACCTCCTCAAGCTTCTCTGCATAATACGCCTCATCTTTAACTTTATTTTTCCTCTCATCCTTACGTTTTGAAGGCAAATGGGGGTGTTTTCGGCCCAAAACACTTAAGTGTTCTTGGTGTTCTTGAGGATCTTGAAGATCTAGACTCAAAAGATGAGATTTGTGGATGAATTCGAGAGTGAATCAAGAAGAAGAGATGTATTAACACATAGAGGGAAGGAATCACTTACATTTTTGAAGTTTGGAAGCAAAAGTCTCAAGATCCTAGAGAGAGAATTCAGAGTTCTTGGGCTTGGAATGGTGGAAATGAGGAAAAATGACTAAGGGCCATATATATAGCATGGTGTTTACGGCCACCATGGGTTTACGGCCGTAAACTCATGGTTCCTAGCCGTAAACACCTCTTTAGAGGGTTTATGGTTTGCTTGATAGTTTACAACTTCAATGGACACTTCCTACCACTCATTCCTTGGATATACTAGGCTCGAAATGCTCAAATAGGCTCAAAATATTGCTAGAAGTTAGCAGGAACAAGTCTAACTTTGATTGGATTGAATGGTTTATACAAGATTGAAATTTCGGGTTGTCACAATATAAGACTCTCTTTGTCAATAAACATTACTTGACAAGCAAATATTCAAGAGTTATTGCGGGTTCTTATCAAGACAAACACTTCTGAAAATCGGTCTTGGTTGATCTTTGTTTTATCCAAAACATCACAACTTACCAATTTGAAATGTACAAGAGTAGAAAAAATTTTACTCTACATTTGATAAGTGTTATAAACCTTTCTTAAGATTATGTCACTCAAGGCACAATCTTGGAGTATGATTGTAAGACTTGATTTTGGAAACGAAGTATGATTCATCTGTTTGATTTAACTATTTCAAAAATTCACGATTCCTCTTCTTAGCCATACAAGTGCACTTAGAGGATCAATTGTGATAATGGTTCCATAATCACTAAGATGATCATAAAACACGATACTCAGGTACTCTCCCTTATTTTCAGATTGGAGAAACTTTTATCTTTCTGCCTAATTTGATTCTTCTCATTCGTTCTGCTATACATTGAAACTTTTCCAATGAATCAGAATTATACTTAATCTTGTAAGCATAACTATATTTACTAAAATTTAGTAAATCATGACGAATAGTCTTATCGTTATTTATGGTGGACCTGGCCAGCGCACAACCAAGTGTACCCGATCCCCTAGTCCATCACTTGACTCAAATATACATGTGAACAAGGAATTAGTACTAATTTCCCAAAGATGAAAATTCTCATTCATCATGCAATACAAGTTGCATAATCCCAAGTTTCTGTCTAACTGAACCTTGGTGATGAGAATCTTTCCTTATTTGGTAAATTTTGACACTACCATAAACGAAAGAATCAAATCCATATTGCTAAAATTAGAAACATACAAACATCAATTTTCACAAATGTCATTGCAAGGAAATATAAAACAAGATAAATTTCAAAATTTTCTTTATTGATAATATGCGGAAAACTTTTCCTTACAATGCAATTACAAATGAAAACTATGTTACTACATATTTCTAAGCAATTTATCATAACTCCTATCATCAGCTCAAAAATCCGATCATCGAACCATGCGATCGAAATACATCTCTTCGCGATCAGACTCGGCATGCTTTTCCTTTAAGCTTCCTTTGATCCTACAAAACATCAAAATGTAATCTTATCACATCATGTATTAAGAATCTACAAATAGGAACTTAATAGAGTTAGATAGTGGACTTACCTGAAGCAGAGTCAAACGTTTTGACTTTACCATTCTTGTGGTCCTTCATGTAGATACGGCAGCTTCACAACCAATGTCCCTTCTCTTGGCAATAGAAGCAAATAGATTCTTTTGAAATGGTACACGGGACAATCACAGACTTAGCCTTTCTCTTTGATTCTTTCCCATTGGGATGAGAAGAATTTTCTGGACTTCCAATGTTGCCATTGTCAATGTCCATGGAAGTTTGGGAAGTAGATCTTCCAATCAAATTTGTATTACCAGTACGCCAAATCATTACTGATTCAGCAGCAATTAGCAAGCAAGTAAGATCAATAAGGGCCACGTCGCGGTCTGTCATATAGTAGTCTTTAACAAACTGACTATACGACTGGGGAAGTGACTGAAGAACCAAGTCAACAGCCAACTTCCTTGACACAACGAATCCTAACATTCCCAGCCTGTCAATGTGTGACTTCATCTCCAAGACATGTGCACACACATACCTTCCATCTTGGTGTTTGCTTGCCAATAGGGCTTGAGTGACCTTGAACTTTTCAAGTCTTTGAACTTGTGGGTTAGGGAGAATTATTGGAGGAGGCGGAGGAAGTGAAGTTCCACTACAGCACGAAGAAGGGATTAATCTTTTACCTTGATTGTCTTGTGGAATATCATCTTCATGAGGAAAGCTTTTTCCAAAAGATTCAGGAAGACCATAGTTGTCTGACCTAGACATCTATAATGAGAGAAATTCAATTTAGTTGATTTAAGTCCTTAATATAACACCCAAATGAAATATTAAGGCTAGGACCCAACACAATATTCTACAATTCGGAAGAGGGATGCCGTAATCCAATTGTAAAATATTTGAAGGTAGGTAAATGACGATTTACCAATTTCCACCTTGAAAAACAAAATTGATTATTAAGTTTTAAATGAATTGAAATTCCTAGATTCTTTGAGATTCATTGAACTCTTCAATGACATGTTTAAATCTCGATTATGCGCTTCAGGTTTGTGACTGGGATGCCGAGGATCACAAACAAGGTGTGAATAACCATGAAAATTAGCTTGGTACACTTAATGTTACAAATCACCTAATCAATGTGTCGGTTAACCACACACGCTCCATTGATCTATGATTAACATCGAGCTACCCATTTCCATCCTTCATTAGTCCCACATTAGTGTGCCGGTTAACCACACACGCTCCACTAACAACTAATAAGGTGCAATGTGCAATTTCATGGGTTAGCATCAAATCACATTTTTATTAAGTAACTAAGATTGGGAATTTGTAAGTGTTTAGTTACTTGATATTTTCGTTATACTTTTAATGAGAATTAATGTCTTATCCTACCCGTTCGGCTAACGACCCTCCACCAGTCAAGGAAGCGGTGGGTGAGAGTGGATACCCATTAAACCACCATTTTATAGGCAATAACCTTATACCCCTCTTATAGACCGGCTTCGTGAATGAGGCCTACTAACGGTAAGACTGACCTTTTACTTATACATATATAATATATTAAACTTTTAATTTTATATAGTATAAGAGTGTATTTTACACATTTAAAATACTTGGTGGTTTAATCTATTAATAAATTATACTCTTATTTTAATTAATCTTAAACCATGTTATTATGGATTTATTAAACTTCTCTTTAAATTAAAAACTTTAATTAATTTAATAAAGTCCATAAGGTGTAATTGAACTATTCAAAACATCTAGGTCATTAAAATTTCAAAATTAAAACTATTTAATTAATTTTTAAGTTATGAACCCAAGAGTTGCATCTTTTGAAACCCTTCAATTACTAGAGTTAATGTTTTCATAATTTGAGACTTTTCAAATACCAAAACTTGAGGGCAAGTTTTGTAACTCTTGAAAACCTTTTCATTTCCATAACTTATGAAAACTTATGAGTTTTAATGTTCATGAAAGAGACTCTTCATATAACTTGAGGACAAGTTACAAAACTAATTTCAAGAACAACTTAGATCAATTTTAACTACAACATTATCATATAATATTCTATTGATCTAATCTAACTCACATAGCAACGCAATTCATATCAAATAATACAAATAATTACTTTATTATCTTAAAATTTGACAATTGTCCTTTAATTGGATGAGGATCATCATTACCAAATCAGAAAATACATTTTTTTATGATTACAAAACAATTTATGGTAATGATCCTAGTCCAATTCTGGCCAAGAACTCGAATTTCTGCACTCAGAAGCATCTACTCGACGAGTGCAAGAACTTGACTCGTCGAGTTGCCCTTTTACTGAGTGGACTCGTCGAGTCAGCCAGTGGACTCGGCGAGTTCATTAGTCAGAGGCCAGAAAATCGATTTTTTTCAACTTTGAAAATTAACAAGCATCAAATATAACAGAAAACAATCCTAGGCTCTGATATCCCTGTTGGGTTTTAAGCACTATAACACTCCTATGGTGCACATGCAACCCTAGATGCTTTGGATCTATATTTTCTCTAATTATACATGCAATTTGAATTTTCCAAAGCATACAACCTAACTAGCATACAATCGAGGATATACAACACAAGACTCATAGTTAGATGAATACCTCTTGATGTAGTTTGTAATTCTTGGCCTTAGAAAGATTTAGCGCCTCAAGTGTGATGCCTCAAATGGTTCACAAACACCATGAACAAAGGTGGACTTGAGAGAGAGGTTAAGCACCACCAAAATCGGCTTGAGTTCTCTTAGAACTCATTAGAATGCTTAGGGTCAACGATTTTGGCTAAGGGATGACTCATATATAGTGTAGGATTCCAAGAGTCATGGGTAAACCCTAATCCATACTCTTAGGTTATGATCCATATCTCATGTGGGCTAACTCTTCATGGATACTTACATAAAACTTAGCCCAACATGGATCAGTAGCCCAAACACTATATATATCACTAATTTACATAATCAGTCCCCGTTAATTTAATTAGTCTCTTTTGATCACTAAATTAATTCTAAATTAATTCTTGATCAATACTAATTAAATATTATGACTTCATATTAATATATTATACTTGTAATATATTAATAAATCATAAATAACCTCTTACTCTAATATTCATCCTATCAAATTGTCATGGTGAAGGCAACCCAAATGGACCATGCTACTCTCGGGTCAAGTACATACCAATTATAGTTATGGGCTTAGACACCTAATCCAACAAAAAGAACTACAACCTTTGAAGACTTTGATTCCTCTCGAGAGGTTGGAAGTTGATGAATATGGAAAGAACGCAAAGGAGGGTTCCTCTACAAGTATCCATCATGCAAGGGTAAACCACCAAAATATGCTAGTCCTACACTTGTATTAAGTACTTCTTAAGGCATTAAGAACTTATACTAAATAAGCCTTAAAGGAGAAGAAAATTAAGCACTCAATTCTTCACTACACAATGCAAGAAGGAGGAGAAGGGAGTATCCATCGAGCTCCCGCCTTTTGAGAGAAAAAGAAAGAAAGAATCAACCTCAAACAAATAGCTATTCTCTTTCTTTTATACATAGATATCACTAGTATGGACCATACTTCCAATAAGAGTCAAAGCATGGCAATAAAGTAGGAATGGTGTGTAGGAGAATGGAAGACAATCAACCATCACAACATAAAGGGTGTCCTACGGTTTTCAGTTCAAGCAACAAGATCTTAAGTGTCTTTTACTCTAAATCATTACTATAATATGCATCTTATTATTATATAACCTACATTTATATAAATGGAATTCTAAAGGTCCAAAAAGACATACACAACTTATAAACTCATAACTTATGATTTACTAGTTGTTTTCTCTTTAGAAAAATATTATTTCCATAAATAATACTTTCCTAATTAAATAAATGTGTTGATAATATTTATTACTAATCAAATTATTAATAAATAATCAATAAGTAGTAACTTGCCATAAGGTGTGCCTCTATATGTCACACCCACGAACGGCGGTGGAAACACTAAGCTGTGCGGTGTTAGAATGTTGGATCATAGATATTGAACATACAATAAAAATACAAAAAAATATATAACATAAACCTCACTTACATTATAGATTAAATATTACACCGGAATATGTTTTGAAATAATAATATTTCTAATACAAAAGGTGCCTTGACAATTAGGCATAACCATATACAATAACAAGCGTTCAGTGGCTCCATCGACCAATTGCTGCTTCAGGTAGTGCCAACTTCCATCTCTGGGTTTCCTAAGAATATATGTAGTTTTTGAAAATGTCAACATAATATTGGTGAGTTCACAGGATTGAGTATTATACTTTGAAAATACTTTTTCTACATAACTTGTATAAGTATTTTGATTAATATTGTTGAGGTACCTTTAATTCGAAAATAGTATTCTATTATTTAGCTACTATAGCTTTCCCTTATGTACTTATTGAAATATTAGTGTATTCTTATCTAAGAAGTATGCTTATGGAAAGGGGTACTTCTATTCTTAAGAGTAGACCGACTGCGAGCAAACTTTCATACTCAATGCAGGTTAACTGTTAGCAAGGTTAAAATGAGTTTCCATAATTGACCTTTTTACTAGTGATTTGCCACACACGACGTTTCACCGTAAAGTTTAGATAGTTATCCCTGCCATGGTTGTAGCTAGTAACCGCAGGTCGGGGTGTCTACCCCATATAGATCTATACATAACTCTCACACTCATTTAAGATTACCAATTATAGGTCGGGTTCTTAGCTAAAACTAATTAGCTAAGATGCGTGAATCTGTCTCATTTAACAATTGTGTCAGTAGTCTTAACGTAAAATGAATTTTGATGTTGTATTAATTTATGATTATGGATATCTTATCTAAGCCCAACGGGCAGAGTGATGGTACGATATAATTATCTTGTTTTAACGAGTGGAGTGACAACATAATTTACTACAATTATCCGTATGAAAAGAATGGAATAACTGCATAATATACATCAATTATCCATTTGGAACTAGAGGAATGACAACATAATATACAAAAATTATCCGTTTGGAAAGAGCGGAGTGACAACATAATATATAAAAAATTTCCAATTCGAACGAGTGGAGTGACGGCATAATATATAAATGTTATCTATGAAATTTTGGCGAGAGTAACGATAGACTATAATATTTTTCTAAAATTTTTGGCAGATTATCTACCATGCATAACATAATTCCTAAAAATTTAGCGAGTGATAACTAGTTACAATACTATTATATTATCTAAGCAAAGAAGCGATATAAAATATGTTGTGTTAAAAAATATTTATAACACAATGATAATTATGATATATACTAATTTAGAAATAAATTAACATGTATCTCCCCCCACCCCCCCTAAATTTGATAAAAAAAACTAGAAAAATGGGTCGTGAAACTCACGCTCAAAGCGTGTTTTATTAAGTCTTAGGACTATAGCTGGTGGCGTCGGGGCTCGGGATTAGTTGGGCTCGAAATTTAAATAATAATTATAAGAGAAGAAATTTTCTATAAGAAAAATAGGGAAAAAGAGAAATCAGCCGAAGGACGCTGATTGTTTGATGTGTGAAGAAGTAAGGTATTGGGCTACTTTTATAGGCAAAAAAAGGAAAGGCGCATCGCGCCCTGGCAGCGTGGTTCGATCTATTGTGTGACATGTTTTCGTTTATTGTGGTGCCGCATCCCCCTTTCTAGAAGGCGTGCGTGCAACGCGCTGAAAAATGTTGATTATGTAAAATCCATAGGTTACTCATACGAGCTCCGCTTTCGACGTTCTTTATATCCACACGTAGCTATCGACAAGTACTACAAATTTCCTTTAGGCTATACAGTCGAATTTTAATTTTATTTTTAGCCCATATTTTTATAAGCCTAAATGGTTTTGAAAAAATCATATATTTCTCGTACGGACTCCGTTTTCGTCATTCTTTGTCTCATCAGTTTTGTATCGATGAGTACTTTGATTCTCCTTTATAAAATTTTAGCTAAAACTCAACCGATTTTCCTTTAACTTTTTACAACTCACATTCCTTGTGCGCGGTTGATTTTTATATTTTATAAAATCCATATCTCCTTCATATGAAGACGGATTTTTACGAACTTTATATTCCGGGATCGCGACGACGTGTACTTTAGGAATATGTTATTATTTATATAAAATTATATAGTTTTTCGTGCACTTAATTTTTAATTTACGGACGATTTGACTGATTTTTCCTGTGTATTAGGGTACGAAAACTTGTATTTTCATCATAGATTGATGAATATTACATATTAAGTCTATTATACTTGATGTTCATTACGTTAGTGATTTATGATCAGTGAAAATTTTCATAATTGTTACATTATAGGATCATATTTCATTAGCAAAGATCATTCTATAATGATTCTTGGGCATATAGATCTTTCAATCTTCCACTTTCAAAAGACTCATCATAGATTGATATAGACAGTGGTGAACGTCTAGCAACATTTCAATGCCCCCAATAACATACAACGATAATACCATTCATCAACATCCAATTTCCAAAAGCTCAAAGCTACAACTTATGTATAAGGTAAGCTTATTAGTTATCCCTTTGTTACAGATATCCTGTTGAACATGAGACTTGGGTCGCAATTAATCTTATTTGGTGTTCAACTTTGGGTAACGCGCGTTAGATGTCTAGCTCTCAACAGATAAGAGGAACAAATTCCATCTTGAATACATACGCATCTTGTATAGTTTATACCACGCTTGACAATAGCTTTTGTAACTGCCTGGTCCAAGAACATCATGTAACCATGTCAAAGTATAGTTCTCCCTACACTCAAGTCCCAATATACATCTTAGGTATTAAGGATATAAAGATCGTACCTTTGTCAAGTATAAATCATGCTAGCGATCCATGAGGTGATCTTGATATGGGTGATGTCCAATAGTTGTTCTCTGACAAGTACCTATGAATATTGGTTACAACCTCTTGCCTACTTTCATCTTATGAGAATCAACCAGGCTAATTCATATTAGTCTTATTTCATTATTTCTCCATCACTTATGACTGACTATGAAATTTTAGAATAATTAGATTATTCATGGATTAAATAAGTTAATATAGAAAACAAGTATTAATGTGAAGATCATATCCCAATATATCAAAACAATATAATAGTTGTTGTAACAATTTTCCAATATCCAAATACTAAATTCAAATCATATCCCATTTCTAGAATAAAAAATTCCTATAGCTCAAGTGTGAACTTTAATTCATATCTGAAAGGAAGGACTTTATTAATGGTTCTGACTAAATTTAATTTGTGTGAAATTTACGAATACTATCATCTCCATACTTAACTTTATTCTAAGCATAGTTAAATATCTTAGAGAAAATCATAGGTTACTGATGTGATTTAGAGTCTGTTGGCTTGATTAAGTTTACTCTTGAAGTCACAAAAGATTTATAGGTTATCCTTCAATGAAAGGACCCAACTTAGTTTTTTAATGAACTCATTCATCCAATCATATTTGATTTTATCTTCTGAAGTAGCAATGTATTATGACTTTGTAGTAGATTGTGCACTTATGTTTTGCTTGGAATTCATTCCAATAAAAATTATCTTCATTCATAATGAAGTCATAATCCAATTATAATTCATAATTATCTCATCTGTTTTGAAGTCAACATCTTGTGTAACTCTTTACATAAAGATATTCTTCTAAACTAAATAACTCATGTATATTCTCCAGTTCTTCGTAAGTACTTTTAGAATGTCCTTATAGTCATCTAATGACTTTCCCATGTATCATATTGGTATCTTATGATATATTCATAGAATAATCATATACCTGGTCTTGTGCATAATATGGCATAAATGATAGATTCATTTGTTAAAGCAAATAGAATAATAATCATTTTATCTAGCTGAAACCTATGTGCTAGGTCCTTTTAGATTATTATTTACAAACACACCAAGCATAAGGTCTCTTATTTCTTTGAAAGCTGAATTACCAGAAAACTCAGATATTTGAGCTTGTCTTTTACATTAAACGATTTATATTCTATTTGCTTTGACAAATGAATCTATCATTTATGCCATATTATGCCCAAGACCAGGTCTATGATTATGATATGAACATATCATAAGATACCAATAAGATACATGGGAAAGTCATTAAATGATTTTAAGTATATTCTAAGAGTACTTAAGAAGAACTAGAGAATGTATGTGAGTTAATCAGTTTTGAAGAAAATCTTTATGTAAAGAGCTAGATAAGATGCTGACTTCAATACAGATAAAGATAGTTATGAATTATAATTAGATTATGACTTCATATGAATTAATACAAGTTTTTTTGGAATGAGCTCTAAGCAAAACATAATTGTACAATCTAGTATGATATCATCATACACTACTATTTCAGAAGATGCAATCAAATATGATTGGATGAATAAGTTCATTGAAAAACTAAGTTGATTCCTTCCATTAAAGAATAACCTAGAAACCTAACATTTGAGTTTTATTCTTTTCCTCAAAAAAAATCGTCCCTCTCTCTGTCAAGACAAGTTCTTAAAGTGTTAATAAAATAAGAAGATAGTGTTGATACTTCTAGACACACCTTTAATACAAAATATTGGATTTTGTTCTTAAAGGATTAATATCTTTATTTAAAAGAAGGACTAGCATCCATATCAAGTTGAGCTATCATTGGTGTTTCTACTTAAGTGGAGTTCTACATCTATATTATACATCCAAGAGGAATCAAAGTCTTCAAAGGTTGAAGTTCTTTTCTTGCTATGGTTGTTTTAATCTTTCCATGTTTTCAAAATGATCATTGTTGGGTTAAAATGGTTTTAAGTTTATTCATTTTAAAATATTTCCGTTGCCTTCAAAAATCCATTATTTGTAAAGTAAACTACATTATTTGCCTTCAAAAAAATCCATTTCTTGAAGTTGGAATGTGTGTATTTTGTTTATATAATACAGATGACAATGTCATTGATAATTTTATTTCAAATCAGTTTTTGAGTCAAAATTTGTTTGCTTATAGAACTTATTATTTAGAAATATCGATATTTACTTTATAATTATATTAAGAGATCTAGTTCTCAAAAATAGAATTTAATTAGTTCATAATATGAATGTCATCATTATGAAAAATGATCAAGTAATAATCAATCATCTAATCAATTGACCGAGACATATATTTAGCCAAGCTAAATTCAAACATACAGTGTTCCAAAACAAACATTGTTTTACAATACAAGTATTTTATGTTCAAAGCATAAATAATAAGCTCCAAGAGTAAAGTTCTAACTTACTTGTTCTCAACTGCTTACTCTTATTGAATATCTATAAACATTTACAAATATTAGATTAACATAAAGAATCAAGTACTTGAGTGTTAAATGAAAAGTATAAGTTCTATCTAATAGACACCTGAATGATTGATTTCGCTAGTATTTCTTAAATAGATGAGGAGTTCCTCTTCCAATGTCATGTTTCTTCTTATTAGAAAGAAGATCCATCTCTATAGGCCTTTCTGGATTTCTTGGACTTATAGGTAACCTTTCCATCAATTGTGGGCCTCATAGAGTAGAAACAATCACTCTTTCCAACATTGCATTCTTCCAATGTTTGAACTGGTTCAAACCAAATAGCACAATATTTTTGGAATATTCATTTCACCTGATGAAACATATGATATGCTTCTAGATTTTCTGATTCCTTTCAAAAGTCAGGAATAATTGTTCCCAGTATGATGTCTGAAACATCTTCAACATGACAATGATACTTCCACCATGTATCATGTTCATGTCTACTGCTCAAACCAGGTTGTTTAGGAATTGTTCCTTTAAGAATATATAAGGTATGAAGCCATTCGTAGAAATTGTATCCATCAAATATGATGATCTCTTGTAGACCAGGAAGAGAAAGATGATGCATGGCAATGAGATTGGATTTTTGTTTTCATCTACAAAATTTAACAGAATTCATTTAGTATTTTTATTATTTAGATCTTTAATAATTAGTATCCTTTAAGTTTGTAAAACATTACTTATCAAAGTCTAGGATCCAAGTTGCAAAACAAATAAATGGTTAGGTATCATTTATCACATTCATTGAATCCAGCAAGGTGGATATCGATTATCAATTATATTATAATATATAATTCCTAGGTTTATGGGATCGCTAATAACTTATGTTAATAGACATGTTTGATCCTATCTATGCCTCATACCTCTCTTACTTAGGTGACCTTTATCACAAAAGATTTCCGATAAAATCATCCAATTTGAGGAACTTGTGTAATCGGCCTATAACTTGGTTATAGAAATCGGAAATACACCTCGTCCATCAAAAGATAACACTAGCGGTTAGGTGAACTTTATCTCACTAGCTTATACAAGTGATGTGCAAGTGCTTTCAATGTGGACGACATAGATTTGCGTTAAATAAAGGGTCTTTAAATATTTTATACTTCTAGAAAAAACATATATCATGGTTATTGTATGCATTCAATAAGCCATGATATACTTTTATTAAAATCACATTTTAGCAATGGTCATTTATAAAATCAAATTTTATATTATTGACGTGATCAAATTTTAAAATTAATATCTAGAATTAAGTTTTGACTTTTGAGCACTAAATAACATTTATAAACCTTTTAATAAAACTTAATTTCTATAATATAAGGTTTGGAGTTTTATAAGTCTCTAAAATTCCAATTTTAAACTTATAAAATTTTAAGCGTCAAAATTTGTGGTAAAAATAACAATTATATAAAACAACACTTTGATTTTGTAAGACAACTTTTATGCAAAAAAAAAATGCATGTAACTTCTAGTCATAAAAATAACAATTATAAACATTTTAAAGTTGTCGTAGAAAATATGTATGATATTTTCTTATAAAAGAAAATCATGCATGTTTTCAAAAAGCAAAGGTTATACCAAAAAATCAAATAATCTAACCAAACTTGTGAAAATAGCTTTGATGTCAATTGTTGAGTTTTATTCAAAAATAGTCTATAAAAACTACGAGATTAGCAACGAAGGCATTAAAACTTGAATAATAATAAAACCGTTTTATAACCACCAATGATCATTTTGCAAACATGGAAAGATTAAACAAACATATAAGGAAAAAGAACTACAACCTTTGAAGACTTTGATTCCTCTCAAGAGGTTGGAAGTTGATGAATATGGAAAGATTAAACAATCATATAAGGAAAAAGAACTACAACCTTTGAAGACTTTGATTCCTCTCAAGAGGTTGGAAGTTGATGAATATGGAAAGAACACAAATGAGGGTTCTTGTATAAGTATCCACTATGAAAGGGTAAACCACAAAAAGATTCTATTCTTCACTTGTATTAAGCACTTCTTAAGCCATTAATAACTTATACTAAATAAGACTTAAAGGAGAAGCAACTTAAGCACTCAATTCTTCACTACACAAGGCAAGAAGGAGGAGGAGAAAGGAGAATCGATGGAGCTCTCTACTTTTGAGAGAAAAAGAAAGAAAGAATCAACCTCAACCAACTAGCTATTATCTTTCATTTATACTTACATATCACTAGTATGGACTATACTTCCAATAAGTTTCTTTAAAGCATGGAAATAAAGTAAGCATGGTGTGTAAGGGAATGTAATACAAGCAACGATCACGCCACAAAGGGTATGGTTCTGAGTGCAAGCAACAAGACATTGAAGTGTATTTTACTCTAACTAATTACTAGTATATGCATCTTATTATTATATAACCTACATTTATATAAATGGACTTCTAAAGGTCGAAAAAGATGTACACAACTTATATACTCATAACTTACGATTTACTAGTTGTTTTCTCTCTAGAAAAAAAATATTTCCATAAATAATAATTTCCTAATTAAATACAAGTATTGATAATATTTATTAGTAATCAAATTCTTAATAAATGATCAATCAGTAACAACTTACTATAAGGTGTGACCATATAGGATCATATGTTATTAGCAAATATTATTCTATAATGATTCGTTGGCATATATATCATTCAATTTGATCTCATTGAATTTAGGCGTTCAAATGATAGAAAAAGTATTAAATCTAACAATTACCCATTATTGAATCACCATTTTCAGATCTGGGGTTCAAATCCAAACCCTCGATGGAACTTAGATTGGAAATGGAAGAGATGATACTTTCTAAGCTTCACTAGTAACCTCCGATCTTCAATTTATCCTTCTTTTCTTCTCTTAATTAACTTTAAAGCTCCATGTAAGCTCTATAAATCCCCGATGGAAGCCTTTTCCCTATCATTTATCGATCTATCTCTCCCAAAAGGGAAGAACACAACTAGTTGGATTTATGCTTCCAGTATTTGCACACTTGTCCCTTAAGCTTATGAATTTCTTAAAATGGGCACTATTATGACTGCTTTTAAATGAAATTATCAATTCTCTCTAAAGCCTAATATTTATTCACACTTAAAAATATGGACTTTGACTAGGTCAACATTAGTCCTATAAGTTTGCCTAGTTTTTAACTTACTCTTTCTTTTTTTTTTACATTTTCACTTATAGTCTATCTTACTTATTCTCGTGTGAATATGTCTTAAAAAAAATATTATAATAATTCTTTGAAATTTATCCTTAGTTTATTTATTATTTATTAATTATAATTATTAAATTTTTTATTTTTCACTAAAAATGACAATATACATTTAGGCCCATTTTGAGGATGTTACAATTACCCACCTTTAAGGAATGATTTTGTAGCCATAATCATCATGGAAAAATAATGTAATTCTCTTTCAAATTATTTTCTCGTTAGGTTTGTCATTATCAAATTAAATTCATCTCAAGGTCTTCTACTTACATAATCGATTCCTTAGATTCAATCCTTCAAACTCCTTAATTTCCATAACACGAGTATTTCTTTGCATGAGAATATTTAATTATTCATTCTCTCAATCAAGTCAATCCTTATTATGTCTATTTAACCCATGAAATTGTCAATTTCCAAGGTCAAGTCATGCCCAACTCATATTTACTTTCCTTTGAAAATCCATTCTTTGATACACAAATCTATATAATATATTCCAACTGAATACATTATGTACTAGTTTTCGAGACTTATATTGTAACTTCTCATCAGAAATTCACTCTAAAATATACTATTATGATTATTCTCAATTTATCTCTAAAGTATTCCTTAGCTTTTGTAATTGTCCCTATTATCCAAATGTCGCATACTTCAACCAAACACTTATTATGCGTTTCTTATTTGTGAATTAAGTTCTAACTTATCATTTAAGTTATGATTTCTTTCTTACAATCAAATCATCTAAAACCACACTCACTTAACATTTAAATCCTTCATACGCGTATGTTATGTTCATGGTGTGAAATAGGTTGTTACCAATGATAAATTTAAATTTCTACATATTACCATTAGTTTCAATTACTCATATATTTATCATATGTTTTATATAAAATCACCTATTAGGAATTATAATTACTTTATTAGAAGGTAGTTGATGTGTTAAGTAATCAATCAAAAATGTAATCAAAGTTAATATGAACACAAAATGTAAATATAATCTTGATTCAGCTCATATTATCTGGAGATGGTACATGTACATTTGAGAGAAAGTTCAAATCACAAAGTTGCAAAAGTTCCAAATGACTTAAGTACCTATACTATTTATAGTGTACTCGACAGATACAAAAAGTATATCAGGACTTCGACATTGATAGAGAAAAAACATAAATGTATGATAAAATACATACATAATCGAAGTCATGCAGGCCTTCGATATTGAAACACTTTAACTACTATGTAAGATTTTGATATATCACAACACCTTTGACTCTACAATCTCCCCCTTTGTTATCAATATCAAATCTTTAAACTGCGGGTAGCATCTTTATCACATTCAACAAAACTATTCTTATTTCCATATAGGAAAAGATAATCTTCCTTATCTCTGTTCTGCCTTCATTTGAAATCATCTTGCATTTGTTGATCTGGAGAAGGACATTGGAATTATTCTGATTCAAATACCTTTCTTTATCGTCCGTATGGAAGAAGTATTTCTTTTTCCCTCCCTTCATGTTTTTTCCCAGAAACACAACACCTTTTGGTTGACTAATGATTTCACTGTCTTCATAATCTTCGATGCTTATTTTCCCTTTCAACAATGACTTGGGAACTTTTGGCTTTTTCAAGGAAGTAGCGAACATAGGGTCTGTTAATTTCAAATATCCATAGTAACAGTCTATGAGGCTTTTGATATGACTATATTTAATTATGTAAGATACTCTATCTTGAACTTGATCATTATTTAGGTCTCCCATAATATTTGTAATAGTAATAAGATCGTTCATGTAACGCTTGGCCCAGGTATTATTTATTTCTCAATATTTTAGGGTTTTGGGCTGGAAGTCGACGAGTTGGGGAGCTCCAACTCGTCGTGTAGATATTTATTTGGACGCGGGTTTAAGGACTCAACTCGAAGAGTTGGGGACCCCCAACTCGACGAGTAGACGCTGGGAAGGAAAACCATAATTTTCAGAGTTTGCACCCTATTTAAAGGCCTTAATGTTTCATTGTGGCCTTCCTCATCGTTCCCTCCATTCAGTAAAACCCTAATTCGTTCTTTCTATCATTTAGAGTGTGTGTGAGTTTAAAGAGTGTTTTCTTTGGTGCTTTCTTGAAGGAGCTTGAAGTTTGGTGTTGCTTAGTTGAAGGGAGAAGCTTTGGATCCGAGAATTTCTCTGTTGTGGCAGCCATATTAAGGTATAAAGTCGATACCTTGACCATTTATTTGATAGATCTCTTCATTGAGAAGTTTATGGCCTTTAGTAACTTATTTTGGAGTCATTCTTGGATCTGAGCATGTCCTAAAGTGATGACTTCAGAACTAGACATTTCATGGCCTTTTGATACTTAAAGTTGCCATCTTTATCAAGTCTTGGCCCTCCTCCATGCCCTAGGTCGCTTATGAAGCTTAGTTTTAGTGTTTTTAGCCTCTTGATACCATGCATGGACGTAAAGTTAGCAACTTTACGTGGTATCTCAGCCCTAGGGGACCAGATCTATGGTTTGGAGGCATTAGACTCGCTTGGAAGTGACTGAATGAGTTAAGACTAGGAAAAATCGACGGGTTGCTTATCTAAATCGGCGAGTTAGATCATGGTCCCCCGACCTTTCTGATTACTGAGCAAACTCGGCTAGTTGTTGAGATGACTCGACGAGTTGGCTAGGGTTTTCTCGGTTTTCTGAAGACTGAAGGAACTCGACGACTTTATAGATGCACTCGACGAGTTGGGTCAACATGGATTGTTGACCTTGACTGTTAACCTTGACTTTGATCATGGTTGACCAAGTTTGACTTTAATGGTATCTTTGGTATTTCAGGATCTTGAGAGGTGAGTCTCCTCACCAAACCAATAAATCGAAGGCACCAAGGCCGACCCATTATGTGATATGTGGATTGTTAGTTGATTATGTGTTATGTTGGTATGACATTTGCATGGAATACCCCGGGGGCTTCCCGTGGCAGTAGATGAAGACCATGTGGGGGTTCCCATGGCATATGGTGTAAGACCTCGTAGGGTTTCCATGGCATCCTAGTATGTTTGTATGTTTTGCTTGCATGATATTTCTTTGGTTAGCTAAGACCATGTGAGGGTTCCCATGGCAGTTAGTGAAGACCATGTGGGGGTTCCCATGGTAGTTAGTGAAGACCATGTGGGGGTTCCCATGACAGTTGGTTAAGACCACATGGGGGTTCCAGTGGCACCCGGTATATCTTCATACTTTTATACTCCTCATTATCATGAAAATTTTCAGCAAACTTGAACTTACCAAATGTGAACATCGAATGATTGAACGGGAAGTCCAGTTTATTAAAATTTGAATCTTTGAGGGCATAGGTTTTCTTTGGCTGTTTTTCAAATGCATTTACTTCGACATAAGCTATGTTTTCAATGGTCTCATAACACCACACTTTATTTAGATCTACCTTGTCAAGACCACGTGGGTCATTTTCTGTCATTCTCATTATACTGTTAACCTGCTTCATCTTTTCTATTTCAAGTTCTTGTAATCTTTTCTTCTCTTCTTCAGTAGGATCCACATGAACACCTTTTCTTTTCCCATTCAGTTTTGAGGTTGCAATAGGTTTTACAATTTAAGAACATGAACCTCCTTCGTTTATATTTAGCCCCTTCTTCGATTGAAGCTTTGAAACATTAACTTCAACATTTTGAATTGTTTTTATTGTCGAAGTTATCCAAACAGGTTTCACAGGAATTGGAATTGAGATTAGTGTAGAGAAAACCTTTCCAACTATTTTTCCCTTGTTTTCACCTCCATCTTTCTATGAACCACCCTTATCTCCTCCTTGTGACACGAGCATTGATGGTCGTGGAGAATTTATGGGAAATCGAAGAGCAAGATCTAGAAATGTAGCAAGTTAAGTTTTAAAATAAGACTCTACTGAAGAAATAACAGTAGAAAATTTTTCCTCAGAAATCGAAGTTGTTGGTTGAACATCAAACTTCGATAAGCAATCATGAATTTTTTTTAGAGAATTCTCAATGCTTGTAATGACATTCTCATCAGATTCTTTCTTGGACTTCAACCCTGCCACACAATCTTTATTGAAATCTTGAATGTTTTTGATTAATATTCTTGTAGCACCAAGAAGAACATCTACATTCTGCAGAATTCCAAGACAAAATTTATCCAACTTCGTGACTTTCTGTGTAACCAAATCAATCAAATCTTTAATCTTTAAAACAACAGACTCGTTTGAAGAATACACCATTTTCTCAAATATCTCATGTCTCCCCTGAGCAACATATTGAACTTCTATAATATGATACTTGTAAGAAGTCATGTTGTCCGTAAGACGATTTTCCAACTATGAAACTGTATTGATGATAAGAGTCTTTGTCTTCATTTCTTGAGCTTTCAAAAGAAACTCAACATCGTCTTTACTCACAGAAGAAGTTATAACAGTCGAAAAGTCATTCAAGAACTGAAGAATTGTATTCAACTTAGAGTTGAGAACCTTGTATTGTTTCCCTGACATGATTGCATGGTCTTCCTCATCTTCATCCTCAGTATCAAATTCAAATTCAGCAAACTCAATATGTTCATCTTCCTTAATATTCGGCATATCTTGATTAGTAGATTAAGAAGAGAGCAATGCAGTAACAGGTTGTTTCAAGATATTTTCTAAAGTATGAGAATTAAGAGGAAGTGATGTAGGTGGAATTAGCAAAGTTGTTTGTGGTGACGAAGGTGGTGGTTGAATAGTCGAAGAATCTGGAATAGAAGTTGAAGGATTCTCACCCATGTTAACATTTGAGTCCGTATTAGATAAGTTCTTAGTGATGTCCTGTCACAACCAGAAAATTTTGGAACTAGCAAGGTCTAAACCCTAACCAAGTACTAGTGAAAACCACATTGCAATCCTTGTTGTGTGGTACCATTTGTAACCTTAGGAGCATGTCTATAAGCTAGTAACTAAGTATGGATTTAAACCTAAATTGATTTAAGCGAAATTATGCAAACACAAGTCAAAAGATTAAACTTGGAACCATAAAATAACCCACCATACTTGAGTTTTCGGCCTAGGAACTTAATGTCAAGTAGTTTGCGGTCCAAATATCCTAGAAACACATAGATTTCGGTCCTAGGAATTAAAACTAATAGGATTACAGTTTGAATTAAAGATCAAATGGGGTTTTCGGTCCAAGTATGACCGAAATCTCATCCGTGAGATGGCTATGACCGAAAACTCATTTTGAGGCCCATTAAGGACCGAAATCCCTCTTAGTTTTGGCAGAAAACTCTTTCTTTTGGCCGCAAACACTTGCAAATTGACAGTAAACCCCTTATATATCTTCCTATCTTATCCTTATTCAGTTTCCCAATGTGATATGATACAGTTACCAACGTAAACATCACATCAACCTCTTATCCTTTCTTCATACTTAAGAATACAACATTAGAATCATTCTTATTCATTTCTCAGTAAACTTTTCACTCCATATTTGCTCTCAATATCGAATCCATCTCCAGTAAACCAAATACTCTCAATTCTCTCAAATAACTTAACTTCACAATCCATAGAAACTCTTCTAAGTTAGACTACAAGTATTGTTGTAAGTTCTTTCTTTTTATCTAGTAGTTATTCAACACTTCAAACCATTAGACCATCATACCCCCACACTTTTTCAAGCTTTTTCTATGTTTTTTTGGGAGGGGGGATACAAGTAAAACACAAGAAATATTGTGTTTAAAAATATAAATCGTTTATTAGGTTTTCACGCACTTTATATATATATTTTATGCAAAAATGCTAAAATCGTTATTACCAAACTTATAAACGTTTACGTACAAAGTTGTTAAAAATACAAAGGTTTTACCATTTCATCGAAACATGCATTTTTAAACTATAATAGGTATAGTTTGGGAAAACGTTCACGTTATTTTACTCTTATGGGTCAAAGGAATGATTATATAAAAATATAGTTATTTTATACATTGTTAACACTATAAAAGGATAACATATACCATAACAAGAAAAAAAAACTTCAACACACTTTATGTAAATTAGTTAATACAGGATTGTGAGCCTTTCCTTCGTTGTACCAAACATGGTACCTGTCAAAATCCTGAAATATAACCAGAGTCTCCTGGAGGGAGAGCGTGAGTTTGTGTATAGATCTATACGGGACTGACAATCCCGCGCCCTGATTGTTAGCTACAGTTGGAACGGAAGTTATGGGGTGACAAATGTCATAAACTTTCCGACGCATGAAGAACGTCTTGCAAGCCATTAGTCATATTAGTATGGTTATAGTGAACTCTCACAATAAGTATTAACTAAATATTTACGTAACGATATATCTTCAAAACAGTCTTAAAGGGTATTAACTCTATGATTACTTAGTATATACATCAGGGTTATATAAAATTAATGTACGATAGGCGGTGGAATGTGTGATTTCCGCCTCATTTCCTATTCCTTGTTTGGTTGTGGGCTTAAGGCGAGTGGAACTAGGAACATATTTACAAAAGGTCCAACACTTATTTACAAAATAGTATAACATAAAGGACCCTTAATTGTTAATTCTATGATTCCTTAGTTTATACATCAGAGTTATATATAAATAATATCCGATAGACAGTGGAATGTGTGATTTCCTCCTTACTTCCTGTTCCTTGTTTGGTTGTGGGCTTAGGGAAAATCCACACATTCAACTGTTCGTTCGATATTAGTTTGTATATAGCTAGTATAAACTAATTGATTGTAGAAGGAACTGGTATGGTCATATTACTTATCATTACTTATTAAGAAAATATAGGATTTTCTGGAGGAACACACAAACATTTTCAAGGAACAAAGAACTTATTTTCTAAAACAAAATGCTTATGAACTCACCAACTTAAATGTTGATACACTTTCAAAATCACTTGTATTATCAAGAAACTAGTAGACAGGTACACGCGCATGTTTCAAGAAGATGGACCATAGTAGCTTCAACTCTTTGTTTTGCTATTTACTTTTAGAGTCAATCATATGTGAATCGAATACAATGTAAACTCTATATTATTAATACAATGGTTGTTGTTGCTTTGATTACCATTATACAATTGTTGTGATATTGTACATGACGTCCTCCGCCCCCGAACGTTTCCGCCGTTCCGGTTTGGGGGTGTGACATAATCGAAGACCTATCCTCCTCCAAATTGGACTTGGAAATAGAACCTTCGGGTGGAATAACATTCATCGACTCAGGAATCGAAGTAGAAGTTTTTTTCATGATTTATGATGTTTGTATCCACATTAGATGTGTGTACATTGACATCCGGGTTGCGTGTCTCCTCAGTATTTGATTTGACAGTGGCATCCTTTCGTGGTGATATGTTTTGTGTTTCATATTTAGTATCAGTAACCTCATCATCCGTCTCTTCTCTAACTTCAGCTTCATTAAGAACTTTCTTTTTAGGCTTAGTTGTGATAAGGTGATATTTGATAGTTTGAGCTCTAATCTTCAAAAATATTTTCAATAAACCCACAGCGTTTCGCTTCTTCTTCTGTTGTTCCTCATCATCAGGAATCTCCTTAATAACAACACCCTTAGGCTTCGACTTGGACTTCTTCTTTTCTGTGACATTTTTCATAGAAAATTATTTACCAACAACTATTTTAGGCTTTGATGATGCTTTCTTCTTAACATAAACAACATGTGAATCTTTAGTGTTACCCTCTTTAAGTCTAAATGTCACCATCTTAGGAATAGAAGCAAAAGGCACAAGATGCAAGATGCAAAGATGCTTTGTATTGAATTAACAATTGATTCAACCTAGACACTAGTCGAAGCATTGCATCTAGAATACGTCTAACGAATGGAAATGCAATAGGATCATCTACTGAAACATTAGGAATCTACAGATGTGAAAATTGAGCAACTTCAGATCCATTAGTAATCATAATTCTTATTTGATTGTAAGATTCACGCAGAATTAAACTCCATAATCGAGCACTAGCAATCTTAGTTAAATTCTTCGATTGTTTCACAGGGGTTGTGAATTCATCCCATAACAAATAAGCACAGTCCACTTTAAGACCATAGTATAAGCTATCCATTACATAATAGAATTGAAGTTTGGATTTGTCTAAACCACAACTCATTCCTGTAAAACATCAAAGAGTAACCCCAAAGAAGAAATTCCACATGATCGGAAGACCAGACTTCTTAAAACCACTAATAAAAGAAAGTGGAGGATTATACCCCATTTCATTCATCATGTGAAGTACCTGGTCAGACGAAGGTGCTTCGAATAGACCCTCATTTGGTAATTGAAGAATTTGTTTCAACTGATTCTTCAATAGACGTTTTGTGCCTTTTGATTCCATCTGAAACGTAACTACTTCCATATCCTTGTTTTATACATCAGTTGAGAATACAAGCGATAACCACGACATTGGAATTGAAAAAGAAGACGTCAAAGCATGAGCACTAACTGAATCGTTCAAGCATTGAATGTTATCTTCAATTCTTCAGGATACACCACCATGTTAGGGTTAAACCAAACATTATTTTGTGAATCTTCATTTGAGGATCATAAACTCCCTCGTCGGTAGTGTTGAAGTGATCGACAACAGGTTGAGCAGTTGTCATGATAACCGAAAGAAACATTATACAGAGAATCGAGAGAAATAGGGTTAGGGTTCTTGTGAGAATATAGGAGATAAAAAAAGATTAAATGTAACCGTCTAAACCACTTTTTATAAATTGGCGTGAAATTTGAATTTGAATCAATCACCCAAATAAAAATTCACCACGTGTAAAGCAGGTAAGTGAAGCGACACCATCCTAATCCTCCACGTGTAATGGTAATAAGTGATTTTCTCGATACAAGAGAAAGCAATCGTAGCAGTATGTGACCTCATAATGGTTACCTTTGTACTAACAACGATATCAAACAATCACCAAACGTTGATAGCATCTAATAAGCAATCTTCGATAGTTAACGCTAGGCCTCATTCACTTATGGGAACTTTAAGTGAAATCATAAACCCGAATTTGCAAGATATTGGTATGGGTTGGTGACACCGAAAACCATGAGGATCCCAGTGCAATGTGTTCTAATTAAAATGAGAGAAACAAAATAAGAAAAAATTGGATAAAGTGTGATATCAAAGAAAAATTGATATAAAAGCAGTAAGATCTCGGGCAAAGATTCTATTCCTTCGATATCAAGAGAGAAATCAAAGTGCTTGTGTGGTTTCCTATGAAATACAATCGAATAGTTTTAGATAAATATTGAAAGGCCTCTTTTATCCAGTATCGAAGGTAACTAACTTCAAGTAAGCTTTCGAAAAATTTTAGTGACTAAATATCGAAGTAAATGTTCAAACGAAAATCTCATTTCCTAAAAAAATATTGGATCTCTTGGGAAGTAATAACTTGTGATAAGTACATTTCATTAATACCATGCAAAAGTCTCACACCCCCAAACCGGAACGGCAGAAACGTTCGGGGGTGGATGACTTCATGTTAAGTATCACAACACATGCATCATAGTAATCAAAGTACAACAACCATTGTATTAATAAAGTATAAGTTTTACATATGTATTCAGTCATTGTATATATGACATCAAAAGTTATATAACAAAAGGTAGAACACATGACTCTATATTGCTCCGTCTTCTCAAAATCCCGAGGATGTACCTGTCTACTGGTTCCCTAAGAATACAATTGTTTTGAAGAAGAGAGTATCAACATTTAAGTTGGTGAGTGCATAAGTATTTATGTATAAAAGCATGTTTTCTGTTCCTTGAAATAGTGAGTATGTTTACTGTTCCATAAAATCCAATATATTCTATTTTAACTGAAAAGTAGTTTTTAATACCATAAAACCGTTCTGTATAAGTGTTGTTGTACTATAAAATAGTGTAACATAGTTTTAATTCACAATAAAACTATAAAAAGAATGTTTTATGTATTGTTTATGTTATCCTTTGTTTTAAACCGATATATTGTATTTTTACCCCGTGAGTGCTACCCCGGTACGTTGTACTTGTACCCCGTTAGTGCAAACCCGATATGATGTATTATAACCCCGTGAGTGCTAACCAGGCACGTTGTATTTGTACCCCGTTAGTGCAAACCCGGTATGATGTATTATTACACCGTGAGTGCTAACCAGGTACGTTGTATTTGTACCCCGTTAGTGCAAACCTGATATGATGTATTATTAATATATTTAAAATGTAAAGTATATACAAAGAATTTTGTACGAGAGTAGAGATATATATATATATATATATATATATATATATATATATATATATATATATATATATATATGATTTTTGGCAAAATAGAAGTTTAAAAGAGTTTTTAAAACATTTAAAAGAGTTTGACATTATTTAAAAGAGTTCCAGTAACTTAAAAGTTGGTTTAGAAATGTTTTGAAATCATTTGATTGAAAACACAATATTCTTGTGTTTAGACTTGTATCCCCCCCCCCTAAAACAGTGAAAATAGTAAAAATGCAGGGGTATGAACTCACTTGACAAGTGGTGATTTGGGCAACGTTTCGTTTCTAGGAATGATTTTTCTTAACGAAACTGCGAGTTTCAGATGAAAAACCGGATTTACGCGGGCAGAGTTTCAACTGGAAAATATTATTTTCTCAAGGACTTCGAGGCTCTGGGCTTTCTTCGGGTGTTAGGGGGGGGGGATTTAGAGGGGCTTAAAGCAGTGAAAGAAGGAGTATAATTGAAACAAAATTCGTAACCAGAGTGAAGAGGGTGCATCCTCTATTTATAGTCTGAATTATCGACTCTCACGTCGTGAGCCATCCAAGCTCACGTCGTGAGCTTGGTCCTGATCAGCTCATAGCTCCGCCATCTGTGTCCCCAGCTTCGAAAGGTGTCACAATGGCTCTCACGTCGTGAGGAATTTCGTGTTCACGTCGTGAGTTTTGATGAGTCACTCCATAGAATTGTCCCATGGATACTGGACTTGAAAGGTGTCGATTAGCTACCTCATGTCGTGAGCCATAAATGCTCACATCGTGAGCTCGATCAGGCTAGGGTTTCAGATATGTATTAAGCTTTCAGACAACAGAAACTTCAGTAGATCATAACTTTTGCATACGAGCTCCGTTTTTGACGTTCTTTATATCCACTTGCAGGTATTTCCGAGTACTAAAGTGTTTGTTTAGACTCGAATAGCTAATCATAAGTCTATTTTAAATTCCACTTGATATCATAATTTATTCACGCGAAGTTAGATTTTGACGTTCTATATATTTTTGGATTCGTATAGACTTGTAGTATTAAATGAAGACTTCATTAAAGATTAAAGTACATTGATTATAATATGGGAATTATCTTTATTACTTTAAAATGAATTACAAGTTGATCTATACTATTACATTGATTTGTAACGGGTCGTTACATTATCCCCCCCCCCCCCGTTAAAGGGAATTTCATCCCGAAATTAAGACTATAGAGATATCCTAGGACTAGGGAAATAGATGAGGATACTTTTGTTTCATTTGATCATCCCGTTCCCAAGTAAATTCAGGTGCCCACTTTGCATTCCAACGAAACTTCACTTTCGGGATACGACTTTGTTTGGTTCTCTTTACTTCCCTGTCTAGGATTTCTACTGGTTCTTCCACGAAGTTGAGGTTCTCATTTATCTCGAGTTCATCGAGTGGGATAACAAGCGTCTCATCGGATAAGTACTTCATTAGGTTAGACACGTGAAAGATAGGATGTATGTTACTGAGTTCTTGAGGTAATTTGAGTTTGTAAGCTACTGGACCGATTCTAGCAAGAATCTCGAACGTTCCAATGTACCTTGGATTCAGTTTTCCACGCTTTCCAAAGCGTATCATGCCCTTCCAGGATGAAACTTTCAACATGACGCGGTCTCCAACCTGGAATTCCAAGGGTTTTCTACTTTTGTCTGCGTAGCTTTTCTGTCTTTCTCTGGAGGCTTTAAGTCGTTCTCGAATTTGTACTATCTTCTCAGTAGTTTCTCGAATGATCTCCGGACCAGTGAGAATGCTGTCAGGAATTTGACCTCTAGCCAGTTGTGTGTCACCCACTTCATCCTAAGACAGAGGTGATCTGCACTTGCGATCGTAGAGAGCTTCGAATGGAGCAACCTTAATGCTAGTATGGTAACTATTATTGTACGAGAACTCGACTAGTGGTAAATGGGTATCCCATGCTTTACCAAAGTCAATCACACATGCTCTCAGCATGTCTTCTAACGTTTGAATCGTTCTCTTACTCTGTCCGTCAGTTTGTGGATGGTAGGCTGTACTCATGTCCAACCTAGTTCCCAGAGATTTCTGTAGTGACTGCAAGAAACGTGAAGTGAATCAACTATCTTGATCAGAGATAATAGATATTGGTACACTGTGTAGTCTAACTATCTCTCTGATGTATATTCTAATTAGCTTTTCCATCTTGTTAGTTTCCTTTATTGGTAAGAAATGTGCGGATTTGGTTAATCTATCGACTATTACCCAAATCGTATCATGACCACCCGTTGTCTTGGGTAACTTAGTTATTAAATCCATTGTAATCCGCTCCTACTTCCATTCGGGGATTTCCGGTTGTTGTAGTAGACCTGAAGGCTTTTGGTACTCTACCTTGACTTTGGCACAAGTAAGACACTTGCCCACAAAGGTAGCAATCTCAGCCTTCATGTTTGGCCACCAATAAAGTTTCTTAAGGTCCAGATACATCTTGTCTGAACCTGGGTGAATGGAGTATCGCGTCTTATGTGCTTCGTTCATGACAACTTCTCTGTAACCCCCGAATTTTGGTGTCCAGATGCGGTTCATGAGGTATCGGGCTCCATCACCTTTGATGTTTAAGTTTTTGTCCATTCCTCTTAAAGTTTCACCTGCCACATTTTCGGGTTTCAAGGCCTCAAGCTGAGCCTCTCTGATCTGTGTGGACAGGTGTGAATGGATTGTCATGGTCAATGACTTTACTCGACGTCCCGAGTATTCTTTTCTACTTAGGGCATCAACTACTATATTGGCTTTACCGGGATAATAACAAATTTCGCATTCGTAATCGTTTAGTAGCTCCACCCAACGTCGTTGTCTCATGTTTAGATCTTTCTGGTCGAAGATATGCTGGAGACTTTTATGGTCTGTGAATATTGTGCATTTCGTGCCATATAGGTAGTGTCTCCAGATCTTCAGAGCAAATATCACTGCTCCCAGTTCAAGGTCGTGAGTTGTATAGTTGACCTCATGTGTCTTAAGCTGTCTTGAGGCATGGGATATGAACTTTCCTCGCTGCATAAGAACACATCCTAGCCCTTGGTTAGACGCATCGCAGTATACTATAAAGTCTTATGTTCCTTCCGGAAGGGACAAGATTGGTGCACTGCACATGGCTCGTTTCAGTGTTTGGAACACTGTTTCTTGTTTCTTTCCCCAGCTAAAAGTTACACCCTTTTGTGTCAGGGTGGTAAGTGGCTTAGCAATTCAGGAGAAATTTTGAATGAATCTACAATAGTAGCCATCAAGACCTAAGAATTGACCGATTTCCGTAGGCGTTTTGGGTGCTGACCAGTTCTCGATTGCCTTTATTTTGGATGGGTTCACGTGTATTACTTCTTCACTGATCACGTGACCTAGGAAACCTACTTTCCTAATCCAAAATTCGCACTTTGGGAACTTAGCATATAGCTTCTCTGCTCTCAATGTTTGTAAGACTTGTCGGAGATGTTGGCTATGCTCCTCCTCACTTTGTGAGTAGATAAGAATATCGTATATGAAGACTATTATGAATTTTTCCAGGTAAGGATGGCACACTCTGTTCATCAAGTCCATGAACACTGCAGGTGCATTCGTTAATCCCAAAAGGCATCACTACAAACTCGTAGTGACCATAACGAGTTCGGAAAGCTGTTTTTGGAAAATCTTCCTCTAAAGCTTGTAACTGGTGATACCCAGATCTTAAGTCAATCTTTGAAAAGTAGCTTGCTCCTTGAAGTTGGTCGAACAAGTCGTCAATCTGTGGTAGAGGGTATCGGTTTTTGATAGTAAGTTTGGTTAGCTCGCGATAGTCTATGCACATGCGGAAAGATCCATCCTTCTTCTTCACGAAGAAGACCGGTGCTCCCCAAGGTGAGAAGCTTGGTCTAATGAAACCTTTGCTAAGAAGTTCGTTCAGCTGGGTGGATAGTTCCTGCATTTCTACCGGTGCAAGATGATAAAGCGATTTGGTTACAGGGGTAGCTCCAGGAATTAATTCGATTCTGAATTCGACTTGTCTTTCAGGAGGGATTCCTGGAAGATCATCGGGGAAAATGTCAGGGAAATTACAGACTTCGAGAATGTTCTTGAGGTCTTTCACTTCTTGATTCTTGTCTACCACGTGAGCTAGAAAAGCACAATACTCTTTGCGAAGATACTTTTGCGCCTTGATACAGGAAATGATTTGTAGGTTCGTGGCGGGTTTGTCGCCGTAAATGGTAAGGGTTTCGTTACTTGGCAGATTAAGGTGAATGGATTTCTCGTAACATAGGATGTCGGCACGATTAGGACTTAACCAATCCATACCAATGATGACATCGGAACTTTTTATGGAGACCGGCATCAGGTCGATTGGAAAGGAAAAGTTATTTAGAGTAAGGGTACATCCTATGTATATGTTATTAGTGCACTCAGTTTTTCCGTTGGACGTTTCTACAATGAAGGTATCTTTTAGTGGTTGGGAATTTTGTTTAAGTAGGTGTTCGAATTTATGGCTCACAAAGCTCTTCTCTGTACCACTATCAAATAGAATACATGCGTATGAATTGTTGAGAAGAAATGTACCCGTGACCACAGTAGGATCTGCCACGGCTTCCTCGTGACCAATAGCTAGTATTCTTCCCACACCGCCGACATTCTTCACCTTTGGACAATCCTTTTTGAAGTGTTCAGTTTCACCGCATTCATAACATGCCTGGCTTACTCCAATGCCAGGAACTTGCGTGATCGGTTGCGGAGGTGACCTACAAAATTGGGCAGTGTGCCCTTTTTTGTTACAGTTCTTACATTGCATCTCATGGCAATTTCCATTGTGATGGAAATTACACTTGTTGCACTTCGGTAATTTACCAGCATACTGCTTTGCTGGTGTAGGAGTAGCCAGAACAGCAGTAGGAACAGTAGCAGTATGAACTGCCACTATTTGTTGTTTCTTGGAAGGCTCTTGGGAAGATTGACCCTTCCTTTTGTTCCAGGACTTTTTCTTGTTGTTGTTGTTGTTGTTTTTGTTGTTGTTGTTGTTGTTGTTGTTGTTGTTGTTGTTGTTGTTGTTGTTGTTGTTGTTGTTGTTGTTGTTGTTGTTGTTGTTGTTATGGTTGTTGTTGTTGTTGTTGTTGTTTTTGTTTTTGTGGTTGTTTGTTTTGGGTTGTTCTGGAGTAGCAGTCTTGAACCCTTCACGCACTCCATGATCTACTAGTAACTGTGCCAGTTGTTTGGCACTATCAAATGTCATAGGCTTTGAAGCTAACACACTCCCTTGGATCTGAGGTGAGAGTCCCTGGATATACCTTTCGATTTTCTTGCTCTCCAGAGGAACCATTCCAGGACATAGGATCGCTAGATCACTGAATCTATTGGTGTAAGTTACTATGTGTGTACCTGTCATGGTAAGACCCCAAAGCTCTTGCTCGAGATTTTGTGGTTCACCCCTAGGGCAGTACTCTTGCATCATTAACGATTTCAGATTTTCCCAGCTCATGGAATTAGCCACTACAAGGGTTAGTGACTTTACATGGCCGTTCCACCATGTAAGAGCTCGGTCAGAAAAAGTGCAGGCAGCAAATTTCACCTTGCTACCTTCAGAGCACGAGCATATTTCAAAGACTGGTTCAGTTTTTTCTATCCATTGAGTTAGAGCCATGACTCCCTCAATCCCATCAAAGGTCCTCCGTTTGGCATTTGTGAAGTCCTTATAAGAACACTCCCTTGGGTGTCCATGACTTTCACCATGATTTAAGGGATGAGCACCACTCCCAGATCCATTGGTGCTGGTTGTATTTATGTGTGACATGGCAGCTGCCACAGCTGTAGTGACCGCTGCCTGAAACATAGCAACGTCAAACTATGGAGGTGGCGGCGGAGGTGGAGGTGGTATTGGTGCTGCATTGACAGTGATACGTCTTGGGTTTCTCCTTGGAGGCATCTTTTTCTACAAGATTTAATGAGAAAATAATGATAAGTTTCTTTATAGTAGTTATGAGTTAGGTGATATTGAACGAGATACACATTAATTTTTGATGCATTATATCCTGACTGATGTAGTGTTCTATTAAGCGATTTACAATAAAAGTCTAGTAATATAAGTAAACAATCGCCAATTTAGTTTATAGCAACACTCGTAATGAATTTGTATAGTTGAACATACTGGGTCTGCTTTAAGTCTGCAATCAAAATTTATGAAACAAAATGTTTATGAAGATTGTAGTAACTCCCAATGAAGTAAAATACTTGTCATTTTTATTGATATATTGTTTTGTACATGAAGTTGGGAAACTTTAAGCTAGATATAGGTCTATATTACATCAGCAAAAAGGGAAATTAGACAGCATTACGACCTACGAGTAGTGTATTCACTTAATCGTAGGGTAGAGTTTTACTTATAGTTAAAAGTAGTATATATATTCGAGATCCTAGTCTATATCAAAATAGAAGTAGTGTAAACACTACTTGCGAAGAGTACGGTTCTTGGCAATGGATTCTGCAGCCTGATGCTCTCTTCCCCTCATACACCTCTATAGTGTAGCTTGATGCTCCCTGAGTGCTCTAATTTCGATTTGAGCAACAATCATTTCTTCATGAAGCATGTATGTGTGGTGTCTGTTTTCATCGTGATCTCCGCCTAGACGATGAAGATTTACGGAGTTCACTTGGGAGGCATCAGTGACTTCTAGAATTCGGTTGATCGATATCCGAGATTGATCATCCTGACGAGAAACGCGACGTACTATAACAGGGAGGGCCCTGTCAGCTGAACCTCCATTGATGATGTTGTAAAATCACTTGTTCATACCAAAAAGAGGGCGTTGTCCTTGTTTCTGGCTCCACCTATGTAGTTTTTCGCCCCATGCTGGTGTCGAACCTTGGTAATCCTGTCTGGCTGCGGGGTTTTGTTCAACCAGCGGTGGGTTGTATACTTCTGGATCTAAGTTTGTACCTTCTGAATCCTCCTCGGGATCCTCTTCAGGATCATCTTCAATCCAACCATTATTCCCTTGATCGGGGAAGTAGGGATCTCCGTGCGGGGGATATCCTGCCATAATGTCTATACGAGAATAGAAATAATGTAAACATATAGTATTACAAAATACTCCTATAGTATTTTAAATGATAAAGGTTCTCTGTATGGTTTATTGGTAAGTTTTAGAATTATTGCAACACCACGATCACTCCCAAACACATGTTGGTCATATCTCAAATAAATATAGTTGATCTGGCTATATTTATCCTAGATATGATTACATAACTGTCTAGGTTTGACTGTAGTGTTCAACATACAAATAATTTTATGTTGTTATGACTGTGATGTTGTTCTTGTATGTATGAGTGTTAATATACTTTTTATAAATACTTATATTTTAAAAGTATACTTGTAGTCAGAGTTCTTTAGCCCCAATGTATTTATAGTTGTATATCTTTTATGAATTGATATACCGATTTCACTATAAACAATGCTCTGATACCAATCTGTCACACCCCCAAACTGGAGCGGCGGAAACGTTCGAGAGTGGATGACTTCTTGTTAAGTATCACAACACATGCATCATAGTAATCAAAGTACAACAACCATTCTATTAATAAAGTATAAGTTTTACATATGTATTCAGTCATTGTATATATGACATCAAAAGTTATATAACAAAAGATAGAAGATATGACTCTATACTGCACCGTCTTCTCAAAATCCCGGGGATGTACCTGTCTACTGGTTCCCTGAAAATACAAGTGTTTTGAGAAAAAGAGTATCAACATTTAAGTTGGTGAGTGCATAAGTATTTATGTATAAAATCTTGTTTTCTGTTCCTTGAAATAGTGAGTATGTTTACTGTTCCAGAAAATTTAATATTTTCTATTTTAACTGAAAAGTAGTTTTAATACCATAAAACCGTTCTGTATAACTGTTGTTGTACTATAAAATAGTGTAACATAGTTTTAATTCACAATAAAACTATAAAAAGAATGTTTTATGTATTGTTTATGTTTTCCTTTGTTTTAAACCGATATATTGTATTTTTACCCCGTGAGTGCTAACCCGGTACGTTGTATTTGTACCCCGTTAGTGCAAACCTGGTATGATGTATTATTACCCCGTGAGTGCTAACCATGTATGTTGTATTTGTACCCCATTAGTGCAAACCCGGTTTGATGTATTATTACCCTGTGAGTGCTAAACAAGTACGTTGTATTTGTACCCCGTTAGTGCAAACCCGATATGATGTATTATTAATATATTTATAATGTAAAGTATATACAAAGAATTTTGCACGACAGTATATATATAGTTAAACCCTGTATACTTGACTTGTGAAAATTGTGTGAGAGTTTCATAAATTATACATATTATAATTTATATTTGTGTTCTGCTTGATATGTACTATTCATGAAAGTACCCCCTTTGCTCGGCATGTTACAAAGGGTAATGAATTTGATTGAAATAACTTTTATATTCATATATATATATATATATATATATATATATATATATATATATATATATATATATATATATATATATATATAATTAAAATTTAAACGACATTCGGACAAATAAATCTACCCTCAGCCCACATCCAAACAAGGAAAAGAAAATAAAACGAATTATTAGTCCTAAGCCCTTTAAATCTTATATATATATATATATATATATATATATATATATATATATATATATATATATATATATATGATTTTTGTCAAAATATAAGTTTAAAAGAGTTTTTAAAACATTTAAAAGAGTTTGACATTATTTAAAAGAGTTTCAGTAACTTAAAAGTCGGTTTAGAAATGTTTAGAAATCATTTGATTGTAAACACAATATTCTTTTGTTTAGACTTGTATCCCCCCCCCTAAAACAGTGAAAAATAGTAAAAATGTTGGGGTATGAACTCACTTGACAAGTGGTGATTTGGGCAGCGTTTCGTTTCTAGGAATGATTTTTCTTGACGAAACTGCGAGTTTCTGATGAAAAACCGGCTTTACACGGGCAGATTTTCGACTGGAAAAGATTATTTTCTCGAGGACTTCGAGGCTCCGGGCTTTCTTCGGGTCTTAGGGGGATTTAAAGGGGATTAAAGCAGTGAAAGAAGGAGTAGAATTGAAACAAAATTCGTAACCAAAGTGAAGAGGGCGAATCCTCTATTTATAGTCTGAATTCTCGACTCTCAAGTCATGAGCCATGCAAGATCACGTCGTGATCTTGGTCCTGATCAACTCATAGCTCCGCCATCTGTGTCCCTAGCTTCGAAAGGTGTCAGAATGGCTCTCACGTCGTGAGGAATTTCGTGTTCACGTCGTGAGTTTTGATGAGTCACTCCATAGACTTGTCACATGGATACTCGACTTGAAATGTGTCAATTAGCTACCTCACGTCGTGAGCCATAAAAGCTCACGTCGTGAGCTCGATCAGGCTAGGGTTTCAGGTATGTATTAAGCTTTCAGATAGCAGAAACTTCGGTAGATCATAACTTTTGCATACGAGCTCCGTTTTTGACGTTCTTTATATCCACGCGTAGGTATTTCCGAGTACTAAAATTTTTATTTAGACTCGAATAGCTAACTCTAAGTATATTGTAAATTCCACTTGATATCATAATTTCTTCACGCAAAGTTAGATTTAGACGTTCTATATATTTTTGGATTCGTGTAGACTTGTAGTATTGAATGAAGACTTCATTAAAGATTAAAATATATTAATTATAATATGGGAATTATCTTTATTACTTTAAAATGAATTACAAGTTGATCTATACTATACATTGATTTGAAATAACGGGTCGTTATAAAAAGAAATGAAAATAAAATTTTGAACATTTGAAAAGGTACATTGAAACACGAAGTTTCATCCGTAAATTCCATGTAAAAATATGGAACAATAAATTGTTCACCGTCAATTCATTTAAATGCTTCTATTTGTTTCGTCTCACTCTCATCATGGTAAAAATGTTTTCAAGGTCATGAACACATAATTTTGGTACACCTACATCCTATTTGTTTTTTACTAGAGATGTTTTGGGATATGCGTCATTGTGTGTGTAATGTGTAAGAATTTTAGGGTGAAAAAGATTGGATAAAAGAAATCATTGTACCTCTGCTAGAAATATGACCAAGAATTCATCTCTTAACTCAATGTGAGAAGCGAAAGTTAGCTCGATGACTATTGTTAATACAGCCTATTTGGAAGAATTTTTTAGAAGAAAATTTTCATTAAGGCTTTTCAAACAAATAAACGATGAGGCTTAGGACAACATGTTGCAGCATGATTCTAGGGACACTTAACTAGTCTTTGAGAATCAAAGAATACCTTATCCCATTGAACTTTGTTTTTGCGTGCAGATGGTCAACACGTGTTACAATGATATATCTAAGATAGTACAAGAACAAAGACAAAATTGAAACAAAAATAAAGAAAATATTTTTGGATTTTTTGAATTTTTAGAAATAAAAAACAAAAATAAAGAAAATCAATTTGGAATTTTTGAATTTTTAGAAATAAAAGACAAAAATAAAGAAATTCTTTTTGGAATTTTGTAATTTTTCAACACACAATTTTTTTTTAAAATACCTTCGATAGTACCTTCAATTGTGAGACACACTTGTTGAACAATTCAGAGCAAATGTTGAAATCGAATACACTTGAATCTCTGACTGTGAATGGTAATCTCTTAATGAGTCAGGTTCAATGACAAAGTTTAGCAAAAACCTTCAATTTTCAGTGAAAAAAAATTAGTTAGCCTTTGGAACATAACAAGCTTCCATCTGATGGAAAACGTATGTTACAAAATTCTATGCACTAAGCGGAAAAGCATTTAACAATTAAATGATTAGGGCACATGCAACCTATAAAGGATCTATGTCTTTCACGTAAAGGAAACATACTATGAACTATCAAAACTACAAAACTTATTGTCTAAATCTGAATTCACAAGATGAAATACATACCTTATTGATTGTGTAAGCAAACAATCAAGAAACCCTTTTATTCATCTTTTGGAAGCAAGCACCACAAGCGTCGTGCCTTTAGTGGTTCACACCCAACATAAGCAAGAAGGATATTGCGGAGAGAGGGAAAGGAGATCATAATTTCGGCCTAACTCTTCTACGGTATGAGTGGCCGAAAATCATAGCCCTAGCAGCCTTTATATAGTGTAGTCAGTAAACCCTAGATAAGCTCAAACCCAATATAATAATTTTATCTTGAACATGGTAATTATCCAGCTTCCTAATTATCCACCAATGATTATTCTAGAAACCCTAAAGGCTCCTTAAAACCGTCCATAGCCTCATGGAGGGTTCTAGAATGCCTATTGTTCAACTATTGAACAATTGCACTTCAGTCCCTGCAATTAATATATTATTTCCATAATATATTAACAAATTATTTATTTCAATTTATTAATCAAATAATAAATCATTTTGTCTCTCCAAAAATATCATGTCCATTGCTAGGGTTAAGGGCCACCCAAAATGACTGTGCTACTATCAATTCAATTTTATACCATTTATAGTTATGTGCTTAGACACCTAATCCAATAGTCTTCCACTTGGATAAGTATGTAACTATAATTTCTTGTATAACTACTAAGCTGATCAACAAATTGTAGCTTCCGAAAGCTGATGTCGAACTCTGACCAAGTCTGTTACATGTCCTAAGATAAGTGAGCATATAATCCTCTGTTCTGCAAGATATCATTCGGACATGAGACATGGAATAAAATCAATCTCATTGTCCAATACTTTGTTTCCCGATTTCTGATTTGTAATGACATAGAACTTCTAATCGAACACATCAATTAAGTCATGGTCGGGCCCGACACTATAAGTCAACACCAAATCACCAAGGGGCCAAAAGATATTGCTTTTCCCGTTAAGGAAAAAGGAACAGATAAACTTTGACTTATATGCTTGTACCATTTACTTATCAAATCATGCACAACAATACGTTTTGTAACATCAAGTTAGTGATGCGTTTACATATCATCAATGCACAACTGATTTGTAAACCACAACTCATATATCTTTGTTTAAAGATTATAAGATGTTAACGTCTCAGAATTATTCGTGATAAATTCCATGAAGTAATTCTCTGAGCATGGGTTAATACAATACTTAAATCTCCATTTCAAAGTACTCATGAACATTACAACAATACCATTGCTATATCTAAATCTCTTTAGACAATCTACAATTCAATTCATGACAGTCTTAATTCACCACTTACTTCCAAAAGTATGATTGATTGTGGAGTTTTGAATAATCGAATTATTCGGGAAATAAAACATGCAAAATGAAACACAATAATAAAGAATTGACAAAAGTAGTAAACAAACTCATCAATAATTCTCTATTATTTAATCACCAAAAGTCAATTACATTTACTTGGTTACAAGTTTCAACTAAGTATCTAACTACTAAAACTAATATCATCTTTCAGACCAATGCTCCTAGCATGTTGAATGTGTTTGAGTCTACTCAGACCCTTTGTGAGGGGATCTGCAGGATTCTCTTCTGATGATACCCTCTTCACGACAAGGTGACCTTCTTCTACCCTATGTCTGATGAAATGGTATTTTCTATCAATATGTATTGATCTTCCATGATCTCTTTGTTCCTTAGTTAAGGCAACGACTCCTGCATTATCCCAGAAAATTTCCATTGGCTCCTTGATGGCTGGAACAACTACAAGGTCTCCAATGAAGTTCTTCAACCAAATTTCCACCTTTGATGCTTCTCTTGCCACTATATACTCTGATTCACAGGTAGAATCAACACTGTCTCTTGTTTGGAACTTTTCCAGGTTACCGCTCCTCCATTTAACGTAAACACCCAGCCAGATTGAGAACGGAAGTTGTCTCTGTCTGTTTGAAAGCTGAAGTCACTATACCTAGTTGCTGTCAATGTATCACTGCCACCAAGTACAAGGACCCAATCCTTAGTCCTCCGCAGATACTTGAGAATATTCTTAACTGCTATCCAATGAGCTGTACCTGGATTTCCCTGATAACGACTAACCATGCTCAAAGAAAAATCCACATCAGGACGAGTACATGTCATAGAATACATGATAGATCCAACGACATAAGCATATGGAACTCTACTCATTTTTGCTATCTCTACATCAGTACTCAGGCTCTGAGTCTTACTCAGTTTGGTATTACTATATATAGGCAGTTCTCCTTTCTTGAAATTCTCCATGCTAAAATGTTTCAGCACCTTTTCCAAGTATGTACTTTGACTAAGCTCAATTAGTCTTTTACTCTTGTCTCTCGGAATACTTATCCCTAGAATATAAGCAGCCTCTCCCAGATCCTTCATAACGAAACAATTTCCAAGCCAAGACTTAAGCTCTTGCAAAGTTGGAATGTCGTTTCCTATAAGAAGTATGTCATCAACATAAAATACCAGGAAGGTTACTATACTCCCACTAGCTTTGACATATACATAAGATTCATCCTCACTTATAGAGAAGCCAAACTCTTTGACCTTCTCGTTAAAGCAAAGATTTCATCTGCGAGAATCTTGTTTCAATCCATAGATTGATTTCTCAAGCTTACACACTCTATTTGGATACTTTGCATCTACAAAACCCTTTGGCTGACTCATGTAAACATCCTCAGCTAACTTCCCATTAAGGAAAGCAGTTTTGACATCCATCTGCCAAATTTCATAGTCATAAAACACGACTATGTCGAGCATTATCCTAATAGATTTAATCTTAGCTACTGGTGAGAAGGTCTCATGATAGTCGACCCCTGGGGTTTGAGTAAAGCCCTTCGCAACCAGTTGAGCCTTGAAAGTTTGTACATTTCCATCCATGTCGGTCTTCTCATTGAAGATCCATTTGCACCCAACTGTCTTACGACCTGATACATTATCAACCAAATTCCAAACTTGGTTGTCATACATGGAATAAATCTCGTTGTTCATTGCCTCTTTCCATTTGGCAGCCTCAGGGCCTGTCATTGCTTCCTTGTAGTTAGCCGGTTCATCCAAATTTAACAGTGTATTATCACTGATAAATGTATCACCTTCTGTAGTAATATGGAAACCATATAACTGAGATTGCATTCTAACTCTAGTGGAACGCCAGAGAGGTAATGACTCGTCAACTGGTTCAACTGGAATTTCTTCCTCTGGTTGAACCCTTAGCGCCTTCAGAGGTTCCTTCGTCGGTTAACTCTTGAATCTCTTCAAGATCAATGGTACTCCCAATGTCCTCTTTGCATATGAGTTCTCCCTCGAAAGACTCCTCTTCGTGCTACAAAGACCACGTTCTCACTAGGTCTGTAGAACAATTATCCAATGGACTTTTGTCGATAGCTGATGAAAATACATCTCTCACTTCGAGGTTCAAGCTTGTCGTGAGTCTCTCATCTAACGAAAGCGTCACAACCCCAAACCTTGATATATGCTAACGAGGGAACCTTTCATGTCCACACCTCGTCAGGTGTTTTGGCAACCTTCTGATATGTGCATATTTAGCTATATTTTTACTATAGATTTTTATTATTTATTGGCTAATTATTTGAAAATTATGGACAAAAGGTGCTTAACTGTGTTTAAATTGTATTTTCAGTCCAAAAGATATGCTCGGAAGCAAAAGGACGCAGGAGATACATTCGGAAGCTTGGAAATTGAAGAAGGAAGAAAAAGAGCCAAAATCCTGAAGTACTCGGCGAGTAGGGACGTCTACTTTATGAGTATGCACGAATGTTCGCGAAGTAAAACACAAAGTCCTTACCGTACACAGATTCTTCAAGGGGACTCGGCGAGTCGGTTTGCTACTCGATGAGTAGCCTCTGTTTTCTGAAAACTATAAATAGAGGTGAATTCCGAGTCCAAAACTCTCTCTGACTTTTTGGAAGATTACTTGGCTGCTAAGGAGACTTCTGGAGATCTGAGAAACGTGAGAAGAACCCTAATCCTCAATTCTAAGAAGATTAAGGCAACATAAGTCTACTTTTCCATTTATCTTTGAATAGAACCATGTTTGGATTGATTGAATTCGTTTTTAGGTTTTTATCTACTGTAATTATGAACTAATTTCGTTAGTTTCTGTTTAGGGTAGATAAGTTTTTATTTGCTGTAATTATGAACTAATTTCGTTGTTAAAGACCATTATGCATTAACCACAACTATTTTTTGTTAATTGCTAAGTAATTAAGCTGTATGAACATCTCTTAATTGCTTATCTCATGTGATTTATGTGAACACATTGTTATGTGCCTAGGAATAGTGAATGTGAAACTAGGATTAACTAGAGAATGGGTAAATTAGTGTGTGAGCTTGTTTGATGAACCATTAACAAGAGGTTAATTGAATTACTAATTTAATTAGCTAATTACAAGTCTTATTTAATCCGAATAATTAAACTAGGAAGTTCATTAGTTTAGTCATTTGATCACTGCTTAAATTAATTTGTTTTCTAAGGATTGGTAATAGCGGATGTGAATCTAATCACTTTAGTCGGTAACCAATAACAATTAATCCATTGCATTGCCATAAAATTAACCATAGGAGTAAATGAATCGAACCTAAACAGAAATCCTTTTGATTATTGAATTTAGTTGATTTTTACTTGCTTTTAGCTGTTAGTTAAGTGTTAGTTAAGTTTTAGTTAAGTTTCTAGTCTTGCGAAACTAGAGAAAACCCTTCCATTTTACTAAATTGTTTTAGATAATTCTAGTAGTTAGATTAATTTCCACTCCCTGAGTTCGATACCCTACTTGCTAATTTATACCACTAATTGACAGGTCCACTGCCTTTTGTGTATCAAATTCATAATTAAAAGTAGGATAAAACTAGTGCATTTTTATACACATCAAGTTTTTGGCGCCGTTACCCGGGAACGGTTCAAAAATTAATTCTAAATTCTAGTGTTATCGATCCTTTATGTGAGATTTATCTTACACAAAGTTACTGCTTTAGTAATTTAGTTATTAGGATAAGTTTTTAGTTTTTCTGTTTTTTTAGAGTTCTTGTTTAATTTTTGTTCTGTTTTAGCCTGGAACTCGTCGAGTGCAGTCAAAGCCACTCGACGAGTCCATCGCTGAATACATAGTTTCGTTTTTATTTTATTTTTGTTCTTTTTACGCGTGTTTCTTGCTTTGGTTGCAGGTATTACATGACCCGAGGATCCAACACAACTTTTGTTCCTCCATTTGAAGACCCGGAATCCGCACTTAGGAAAAACAAGGATAAAGTACTTGAAGACACTAACCCGCCAAAGAAATCACCGTTCAAGGACCTCAAATAAGTCTTTGGAAAGAAAAAGAACAAGAAATCAGGTGAGTCTAGCAGTCAAAAGCGCGAAGGAAGCAACCTTGGAAATCTTGGAGACGATACATTGCACAAAGAAACCGAATTAGAGTACGAGTACAATTCAGAATACGAAGAAGGAAGCGACATAGAGGGCGAACTAGCTGCCAACATGGCTAACATCGATGAAGTTCCCATGGGTGAATGGAAGAAAAGGATGCGTGACGACACCAGCCCGGGACTTGTGCAACCCACAATTCCCGCAACTGCCACCTTTGAACTTAAGGGCCACATACTTGCTCAACTTAAAGAAATCCCATTCTACGAGAAGGATCATGAAGACGCATACAAGCACATAGACGAGGTCAACGATATAGTCGATTACTTTAATGTCCCCAATGTGGCTCGCGACACTGTTTTACTTCGTATGCTACCAGTCACATTCAAGGGAGCCGCGAAAGATTGGCTGAAATCACTCCCTCCAGGATCCATCACTACTTGGGCTAAAATGAAAGAATAATTTATAGACCAATTTTGCCATCCCTCAAAGATAGCCAAACTGAAGAAATCCATTGCCAATTTTGAAGAACAAGCTGGAGAGTCACTTTATGAAGCTTGGGAAAGATACAAGGGTTTACTAAGAAGTTTCCCACATCATGATCTAAACAGCCAACAAGAAGTCTCCATTTTCTATGATGGAGTAAATGTGACAACCAGACAACTCCTTGACTCGCAAGGACCACTCACAAAGAAACCACCCCCAGTGATAAAGGCTCTAATTAAAGAATTCTCTAAACACTCTAGAGAATATCACAACCCAAGGAATGACTTAACTCGTGGGGTGGTGAATTTTATTACCGATGACATGGCGGCAATGATGGCAAAATTGGAAAGCATGGATCGAAGAATGACTAAGATGGACCAATCTATCCATGCCATTAGAGTGGGATGTGAAAAATGTAGAGGGCCCCACCTTACTAAAGATTGTGACCTTGATGAAAATGGGAACCGGAAAGTGCAAGTGTGCTATTCAAGTGGTGATAGGTATGATGACAATTGGCGAAAACCCAAGAAAGAATGGCTACCATATGAAGAGTATAAAAAGACAAGGGAGGAAAAATATAACCAAAAAGATGAAGGCTTTTATCAAAAGGAGGAACCGATTTATGAAAAGAAATCAGATTTGGAAGACATGCTTACAAAATTCGTAGCCGCGTCCGAGAAAAGACATAGTGATACCGATGCTGCAATCAAAGATCAACAAAATATGTTGAGAGAACACCAAATTATGATGAAAGATTAACAAGATCTGCTTAGAAATCAGCAAGCATCCATTCTCAACATAGAAAAGAAGCTGGGCCAACTTGCACAACAAGTGAACGAGAGACGACCGGGTGGACTTCCTAGTAATACCGAAAGTAATCCAAAAGGTGCACATATAAATATCGTGACGACTAGGAGTGGGAAGATTATAACTCCTCTGGCCCCTATTCAGCAAGAAGATCCTAACCTGGTGCAAGAGGGGGAAGCAGAAAATGAAGAATTACAAATTCCCGATCCGACTCGCCGAGTTGACCTTACGGACTCGACGAGTCCCCCACCTGAACAGAAAAGAAACCCTCTTGTGAAGCCATATCAGCCTCCACTGCCATATCCAGCTGGAGCTAGACAAGAAAAGACTGAAGATGAATACCAGAAGTTTCTGGAACACATAAAGGCTCTTTAAATTAATATGCCATTCATAGAGGCGGTTGCACAAATGCCCAAATACGCAAAATTTCTCAAGGAGCTTCTAACGAATAAAAAAAGATGGAAGAAGTGAAGAAAGTGGTCCTAAATGAGAACTGTTCAGCTGCCATGTTGAATAAGCTACCTAAGAAGAAGGGTGATCCAGGAAGCATAACCTTGCCTTGTCAATTCGGGAACTTAGCTACCATTTATGCATTGGCAGATTCGGGGGCAAGTGTAAATCTCATGTCGTACTCATTCTTCAAGAAGTTAGATCTTCCGGAGCCAAGGCCCATTCGGATGGCAATTCACCTAGCAAATAAGACGGTCACATTCCCAAGGGGAATATGCGAAGATCTATTGGTGAAGGTTGATAAGTTCGTTTTCCCCGCGGACTTCATAGTATTAGACATGGAAGCAGACCCTCAAGTCCCAATCATACTTGGAAGACCTTTCCTAAACACCGCAAGTGCCATAGTTGACATGCGAGATTCTAAACTTACTCTTCGGGTGGGAGACGAATCAGTCACTTTTGGGGTTGATCAAGCCATGAAGCATTCAAGGAATAGCGATGACACAGCATTTTCGGTTGATATGTTGGAAGAGTTAATGGAGGAATGGAATGAAGATGAGCAAAACAAGTCCACCGTCATCCTTGAAGAAGAATTTGATGCTGAAAGAGACCTGCTGGAGATAGAGAGATTGCTCAAGGAAGCTGAATATAATGACCTGATCAGAAGTACAGAATACCCGACTCGCCGAGTAGCCTCACCCGACTCGACGAGTCCATTCGAAGAAGCCCGATCAATCGCGAATTTTACCCAGGACTTGACGAGTCCCCTCACTGGACTCAACGTGTTCAGCATTCAGAACATGAAATTTGAGCTTAAAGCACTACCAGATCACTTGGAGTACGCATTTCTTGAAGATGGCCAACAAAAACCTGTAATTATAGCCGCTGATTTGGCCAAACAAGAGAAAGAAAGTCTTGTGGGTGTACTAAGGAAGAGGCAAGGTGCTATAGCATGGCAAATAACCGACATAAAAGGAATTAGCCCAACTTATTGTTCTCACAAGATTAACTTAGAAGATGGAGCTAAAGATGTAGTACAATGCCAAAGAAGACGCAACCCGAACATGCAAGAAGTTGTGAAAAAGGAAGTGGTTAAATTACTAGATGTCGGGATCATTTACTCAATCTCCGATAGCCCATGGGTGAGTCCAGTGCAAGTGGTGCCAAAGAAAGGAGGAATGACGGTGGTGGCCAATGAAAATAACGAGTTAATTCCAACAAGAACAGTAACCGGGTGGCGTGTTTGCATTGACTACAGAAAATTAAATGATGCCACATGCAACGATCACTTTCCATTGCCATTCATAGATCAAATGCTTGAAAGGCTCTCCGGTCATCTATATTATTGTTTTCTCGATGGCTTTTCAGGATATTTTCAAATTCCTATCGACCCACAAGACCAAGAGAAGACCACTTTTACGTACCCGAGTGGAACATTCGCATATAGACGCATGCCATTTGGGTTATGCAATGCACCGGCTACTTTCCAAAGGTGCATGATGGCCATTTTCCATGATATGATTGAGAAGTTTATGGAGGTTTTTATGGATGATTTCTCAGTGTTCGGGTCACCTTTTGACGATTGCTTATCTAATTTGGACTTGATGCTAGCTAGATGTGAGAAGACAAACCTTGTCCTTCATTGGGAAAAGTGTCATTTCATGGTGAAGGAAGGAATTGTATTGGGTCACAAAGTTTCAAAGAATGGGATAGAAGTGGATAGAGCAAAAGTGGACACAATAGCTAAGTTACCCCCTCCAACAAATGTAAAAGGGGTAAGGAGTTTTCTTGGCCATGCGGGATTTTATCGTCGCTTCATTAAAGACTTCTCAAAGATCACTAGGCCCTTGACTCAACTACTTTTGAAGGATGCTCCATTCAATTTCTCTAGAGAATTTCATGAAGCATTTCGTTTGTTGAAGGAAAGATTGACCACTACTCCTATCATGATAGGACCAAATTGGGACCTTCCTTTCGAGCTAATGTGTGATGCTAGTGATTATGCTGTGGGAGCTATTCTAGGGCAAAGGGTTGATAAACATTTTCAACCTATCTACTATGCAAGCAAGACTTTGAACCCAACTCAAGAGAACTACACTACTACCGAGAAGGAGTTGCTAGCAGTGGTATATGCATTTGACAAGTTCCGGCCATACTTAGTCTTATCCAAGACGATAATTTGTACCGACCGTTCTGCCCTAAAGTATCTTTTTGCTAAACAAGATGCTAAGCCTCGATTGATACGTTTGGGTCTTGCTTTTACAAGAGTTTGATATTGAAATAAAAGACAAAAAGGGAATGGAAAACATAGTTGCCGACCATTTGTCAAGACTAGAGAACCCGCTTTTGGAGGAGTTGGAAGAAGACAAAATTGGAGATGATTTTCCCGATGAGTATCTTTTAGTAATAGCAGGGGAGGTGCCATGGTTTGCGGATATAGCTAATTACTTAGCTACTGAATATATTCCAAAAGATTTAACTCGCCAATAAAAGAAGAAATTCTTTTTAGAAATCAAATACTACTTTTGGGACGAGCCATACCTTTTCCGAAGCTGCGCGGACGGAATGATACGAAGATGTGTATTCGGGAAAGAAAGTCGGGAAATATTGGAACACTGCCATAGCGGGCCCACCGGGGGACATCATGGAGCGCATTACACGGCTAAGAAGATTGTTGATATTGGGTTTTATTGGCCCACAATTTTTGAAAGATGCGGCTCAATATGTCAAAGAATGCGATTCGTGCCAACGAGCAGGGAACATATCATCCCGAAATGAAATGCTCCAACATAGTATTCAAGTATGTGAGGTATTTGATGTGTCGGAGATTGACTTTATGGGACCTTTCCCAATGTCAAAAGGGAACAAATACGTATTAGTGGCAGTCGACTACATATCGAAATGGGCGGAAGCTCAAGCATTACCAACTAATGATGCTCGAGTGGTGGTGCTGTTTCTTAAAAAGTTATTCTCAAGGTTTGGAGTCCCTAAGGCTCTCATTAGTGACCGAGGCACTCACTTTGCAAATGATCAATTAGCCAAAGTGTTGAAAAGATATGGGGTACATCATAGGTTCTCGACATCTTATCATCCACAAACAAGTGGCCAAACTGAAGTGACGAATCGAGCATTGAAAAGGATATTGGAGAGATCGATTGGAGGAAATCGGAAGGAGTGGTCGGATAAACTTGATGATGCACTTTGGGCCTTTCGAACGGATTTCAAAACACCTATTGGTACTACACCATATAGGCTAGTTTATGGAAAGAATTGTCACTTACCGGTTGAAATAGAGCATAAAACTTTTTGGGCCTTAAAAATGTGCAATTTTGAGTTGGCTGAACTTCGAACCAACCGGTTAATGAAAATGAATGCCCTTGAAGAGCTTTGAAATGAGGCCTATACTAGTTCTTTGATATACAAAGAGAAGACCAAGAATTGGCATGAAAAAAGATTAAAGGGTAACAAGGACTTTCATGAAGGACAAAAGGTGTTACTTTTCAATTCAAGGTTAAAACTTTTTCCGGGAAAGCTAAGGACACGATGGGATGGTCCATTTGTAGTGAAGCAAGTTTTTCCACATGGAGCTATTGACCTTATATCAAAAGATGGAATCCCTTTCAAGGTTAATGGTCATCGAGTGAAGAGATATGAAGAAGGAATCCCAAAAGATGAAGGACTTGAAGAAGGGATGCTTCTGGGAGGAACCACAGAAAATTAAAGGGGGACGGAGTCCAGCTAATGACTCCTTAAAAAGAAGCGCTTCCGGGAGGCAAACCGAGTTTAGAGTTTGCTTTCTTTTCCTTTTCTCTTTCTTTTTGTGTTTGTTTCTTTTAGGATTTACTTTTATCAATCTTTTTCTGTGATCAAAATGATTGCTTGAGGGAAAGTAATGTTCAGGTGTGGGGTTGGTGGCATATAATTTAAAAACTCAAAGTTTTTTTCAAACAAAACAAAAAACTCGTCGAGTCCATATATCTGCTCGGCGAGTCCATTTGGAAATTCCCGAGAAAACGCGGATTCGCATATCTGCTCGACGAGTAGGTACTACTACTCGGCGAGTACACGTATTTACCCAAAAAAAAAATTATTTTTCACATTCTGTAAATAAGGGGTTTTAACCTTAATTGGTAAAACACTATTTCACAAGAAGCCATCAGCCGCTCGACGAGCATTTCCTCTCTCAAGTCTTAATCTTCAAATTCTTGTGTTCCTTGCATCTTCAACCAAAAAGGTGACGTTTTTCTCACTTAATCTGGTTAGAGTTCATATCTTGGGTAGATTTGTGGCTATAATCCATGAAAAATCCGATTTTGGGGTTTACTCCAAACCTAAGGTTTTGATTTTTAGGACGAATTAGGTTGTTTTAGACGAAATTCCTTACACATTTATGCTTAATAGACATACCAAAACAAACCCCTGGACTAATTTGTGTGTTTGGATGGTTGATTTCGCCTGAATCAGAATTATGACACGGACCGACTCGCACAGTTCATCCTGCTTGTCGAGCAGGACGTCTACTCGGCGAGTCCATATTGCAAATGCCCAGTATTTTGATGTTTTTAATTTTTCTGTGTTTTGTTTGTGGTTTTCGTGGTTTGGTTTTGCAGGAAATATGTTTAGGCGGGGACAGAGTTCAAGGGAGGTGGCTATGGGGACCTCCCATGGTTAACTTTTCCAGGAATGACCTCCAAATCTTCACTTGCTCGCGTGAAAAACAAACTGGAAACAATAAAACGAAAGGAGATTTATGTCCCCAACGCAATCGACTGGCATTGGGTGGGTCAAACCGGGTTGGAGGAAGAGTTGACTCCTTATTTGGTCAAGTCTTTCGAGAATGATGGGATGACAATAGTTTGTGACGGTTGGAGTCGGTTGTTCAAGATTCAAGAGCCAGTTTACCAAGAACTGTGCTGGGAGTTCTTTTCTACTATATCCTTCAAAGGTGGTAGTGATTATTATAGTCCAAATGTTATTGCATTTTGTCTTGGAGGAGAAGTGTGCCAGTGCAGCATGGCGGAGCTCGCATGGAGATTGGGAATTTATGATCAAAATGTGATCATGTCCGAAAACTTTGAAACATTCCTGGAACATTGTCACAAGGACTTTCCCGAAGAAGTAGTTGCATCTACTTGGTGGAATACAATTGCAAACCGGTTCTACATTCCATCGTCTGCTCAAGAGGGGAGTATTCGTTCCCCAATTCATCGTCTGATACATCGTCTAATCGCAAATACTATTAACATGCGATAGGATGATGATGATAAGGTCCCTACTCTTCACATTTTCTACATGTGGAGCATTATCACTCCCGATGTTTTCTGCAATTTGCCATATTGTTTGGCAAAATATTTAGCAGAGGGGGCGGTTAAGGAGCGGATCACTTCCAAAATCAACGGGGGCATGTTTGTGTTGGATAAGGTGTCTATGTCCATAACTATTTCTGGTATGTACTTGACCTGACCCGGCATGGTCCATTTGGGTTGCATGGCATCATGCATTTGGATAGACTAAATGAGAGAAATAACACTTGTAGTTTATTAATATATTATAAGTTCTAATATATTAATGATATTATTTAATTAGTATTGATCAAGAATTAATCTAGAATTAATTGAGTGATCAAAAGGAGACTAATTAAATATATGGGTTGATTATGTAAATCATCCATAACTTGTATAGTGGGCTAAAGGCTTCATGGATTATCAAGTTGGGCTAAGGTCCATAGGATGCTCCATGGATGCTCCATGGGAGTTACAAACCCATGGGTCATGGAAATGAAGAGCCATGTTACATTAGGGTTTACATGGTGTAACCCTAATGCAACATACTATATAAGCATACTTATAACAACCAAAATCGGCTACACTAGTGAGACACGAGGGCAAGCCGAATTTAGAAGTGTTCTACATTCTCTCAAAGTCATTCCAAAGCATTTGGTGTTGTGTGAAACATTTGAGGCATCACACTTGGGGTGCTAGGCTCTCAAGGTTTTTCAAGGAATCAAATCAACTACAAGGTATGTAATTCTAGCCATCTTTTATGTTTAAAGTTCCCCATGTATGCTAGATAGGATTATGAACCTTGGAAAAAGTATTTTGCATGTATTTTAGACAAACATAGATCCAAGGTTTTCTAGGGTTGCATGTACACCTAGGAGTGTTAGAAATGCTCAAAACCCATCAGTGGTATCAGAGCCTAGGCTTGTTTGTTTGATACTTGATGCAAAATAGCTGAAAAATCGAAATTCTTGCTGTCTGCACAGGGGACTCACCGAGTTCATGGGGGAACTCGACGAGTCCAAGCGTATCTTCAACCAACTCAGCGAGTCAGTTGTTGCACTCGACGAGTTGGCCAGGCAGAGTACAAATTTTCGATTTTTGCTGTTGGAAATGGACTAGAAACATTACCCTAAGCTGTTTTGGTGTATTAAAACTTGTTTTAGATGGTGTAATGATTGTTCTAATCCATTTACAATGGCTAATATCAAAATTACATGATTATATGTGTTCATATGTTCTTGAAATTTTGATATGATTATTCATGTTCTTATGAGTTCTTGATAGATCATAGGAATTACTTGTTTAATGCTGAATTCATGATCTTTATGTGTTTTAATGGAGTCCATAACTTGTCCTCAAGTTATGGATAACCAAAAGTCTCTTTGTATTGAAGCCATTAAAAGAACACACAAGTTACAAAAAATGAAGAGTCTTCATTTTAATAACTCATAAGTTATGAATTGAAAGGTTTTGTAAAGTTACAAAACTTGCCCTCAAGTTTTGGAACATGTAAAGTCTTCTAGTAAACTTTAGTTCCAACCCCTAGAATTTTAAAAGTTAAAATTCAACCCTTATACTTTATAATATTATAAGTTAATAAGATATATATATATATATATATATATATATATATATATATATATATATATATATATATATATATATATATATATATAAGATCAAGTCGTTTTACCGTTAGTAGGCCTCATTCACGAAGCCGATCTATAAGGGGGGTATAAGGTTGTTGCCTATAAAATGGCAGCTTAATGGGTGTCCACTCTCACCCACCGCTTCCTTGATTGGTGGAGGGTCGTTAGCCGAACGGGTAGGACAATGATCTAAAATTCTCATTAAAAGTATAATTATTATTATAAAGTAACTAAATGTTTTTATAAATTCCCAATCTTAGTTACTTTAGGAAAATGTGAATAAGGTGCTAACCCATGAAATTACACTTTGCACTTTGATTAAGTCGTTGGTGGAGCGTGTGTGGTTAACCGGCACACTAACTTGGACTTAATAAGGTAGGCAAAAGGTGACTTAAGGTTTTTCATAGGTCGGTGGAGCGCGTGTGGTTAACGGGCACATCGATTAAGTGAAAAACATTATGGGTACCAAGTAATTTGCATGGTTACTTCACACCTTGTTTTGTGATCCTCGGTGTCCCAGTCACAAAACATGAAGGGCACACTCGGGATTGAAACATGCCATTGAAAAGTTCAATGAATCTCAAAAGAATCTATGTGTTTCTAAAACCAAATAAAACCTAATAATTTATATATTTCGTTTTTCATGGTGGAAATTGGTGAATCGTCATTCACCTACCTTTCAAATATGTTTTAGCTTAGATTACGGCATCCCTCTTCTAAGTTATAATATATTGTGATTGGATCCTAGCCTTAATATTACATTTGGGTGTTTTATTAAGGACTATCTTTATATCTAAACTAAACTTGTCTTTTTCTTCTTTTTCAGATGTCTTCCAACAATGTTGCTCCTGGCTCAAACCCTACCGGCTCCTTCTCTCTGATGAACCTTTGTGGGAGAGTCATCTTTGATGGATCCAACTTTACAGATTGGATCAGGAACATCAGGATGGTCACTCGGTATGAGAACAAAGAATATGTTCTCGACAAGGAGCTTAAGGTACCCGAGCCAACTGCTACTCCTGAGGAGCTTGCTGAATATGAGGCACATGAAAGAGATGCTACCAAAGTGGCATGCATCATGATGGCCACTATGACGGCCGAGCTCCAAAAGTCCTATGAGGACTACTATCCTTTTGAGATGCACCAGGATTTGATGGACCGCTACCATCAGAGTGCTCGTCAAGAGCGATATGAAATCATCTCCTCCATGATAACAACCAGGATGAAGGATAGTGAACCCATCACGGGCCACATGCAGAAAATGCAAAAGGTATGTGGACCGTTTGCTGAAACTTAATGTGAACTTTCCCGAGGAGTTAGCAATAGATATCATTTTGCACTCCTTACCATCGTGTTATGATCAATTCCGCATGACATACCACATGAACAAGGAAGAAGTCACCCTCAGCAAACTTCAAGGACTCCTAAAGACCGCAGAATCAGGTCTTAAAGGTAAGTCGGTTATTACCACTCCTGATCCTACTCCAAACTCCGCACCTGTCCTGGCAATCGGGAAAGGTAGAGGGAAAAAGAGGAAGAACTCTTCGAAGGGTACCAAGGGTAAGACCCTTGATGGCTCCTCTACAAGCGGAACCAAGAAAGGTTTTGTCATTCCTTCTTCTGACCCAAAAGAGGCTGAATGCTTGTATTGCCATGAAAAGGCGCACTAGAAGCGAAACTGCCCAAAGTACCAGCAAGATTTGAAGGATGGGAAAGTAAAACCCAACCATGCAGGTATTTACACTATATTATCTAATAACTCACCCTATTCTAACTCTTGGGTCCTTGATACCGGCTGTGGTATTCATATTTGTTCTGATTTGCAAGGACTAAGAAGAAGTGAGAATGTGGAGCATGGAAAGAAATGTTGGAGTTTATACTTTGATGCTAAGATTGGAGTTTATACTTTGTTGCTAAGTAGTGGGTTTACTTTAGATTTGAATAAATGTTGTTACTCGCCTGAAATGGCAAGAAATATTATTTCCTTTCATGCTTTGTACAAACAAGGGTTTACCTTTTCTTTTGATAATGAAATTGGTGGAATAAATGCTTTCTTTAATAATGTGTTGTATTTTAAAGCATTACCTTGTGATGGTGTGTATGAAGTTGTGTCTGTTGTAGATAACTTAGGAAATAATGTGTTGTGTATTGATTCTACTAATGATAATAACTTGGATAAAGCATTATTATGGGATTGTCGTCTTGGACATGTAAGCAAGAAACGCATAGGCTAGCTCCAAAAGGATGGAGTCTTGGAGTCATTTGACCTAAAGTCAGATGATAGTTGTGAATCATGCTTACTTGGAAAATGACAAAGTCACCCTTCACAGGTTCTTGTGCTAGGGATGAAGGTTTGTTGGATCTGGTACACACAGATGTGTGTGGACCCTTCAAAACTACCACAAGGGATGTTAATCGTTATTATGTGACTTTTATAGATGATTATAGTAGATATGGACATGTCTACTTAATCAAGCATAAGTCAGAGACTTTCGATAAGTTTAAAGAGTTTAAACAGGAAGTAGAGAATCAATTGGGCAGGAACATTAAGATGCTTCGATCCGATCGTGGTGGTGAGTATCTTAGTACAGAGTTCCTCGACTATCTTAAGGAATGTGGGGTTGTCTCACAATTGACACCTCCTAGGACACCACAGTTGAATGGTGTGGCTGAGAGGCGTAATCGAACCTTGTTGGACATGGTTCGTTCCATGATGAGTCGAGCTTCTCTACCAATCTCATTCTGGGCGTATGCCTTAGAGACTGCCGCCCATATCCTTAACCTGGTCCCTACAAAGAAGGTTGCCAAAACACCTCACGAGATGTGGACTGGAAAAGTTCCTAATCTAGCCCACATCAAGATTTGGGGTTGCGAAGCTTTCGTGAGACGCGAGACTCACGATAAGCTTGAACCTCGAAGCGAGAGGTGTATTTTCATCGGCTACCCACATAAATCCTTTGGTTACCTCTTCTACAGACCTAGTGAGAATGTGGTCTTTGTAGCAAGGAGGGGTGTATTTCGAGAGAGAGTTCATAAGCCAAGGAAACAGTGGGAGGCAAATTGACCTTGAAGAAATTCAGGAGTCAAGTGGTGAAGGAACCTCAAACCCTAGCAGTCAACTTGAGGAGGAAACTCTTGTTGATCCAATTGACGAGTCTGTACCTCTGAGGCGTTCCACAAGGGTTAGGAATGCACCTGAACACTACTATGGTTTCCATATTACTGCGGAAGGTGGGACACTTATCAATGATGAAACACTGGTAAGTCTGGATGAACCTAACAGCTATGCAGAAGCCATGGCAGGCCCCGAGTCTGCTAAATGGAAAGAGGCAATGGACAGCGAGATACAATCCATGTATGACAATCAAGTTTGGAACTTGGTTGACAATGTACCAGGTCGTAAGACAGTTGGGTGTAAATGGATCTTCAAGAAGAAGACCGACACGGATGGTAATGTACACACTTATAAGGTGCGACTGGTTGCGAAGGGATTTTCTCAAACTCCAGGAGTTGATTATGATGAGACCTTTTCACCAGTAGCCAAGATTAAGTCTATTAGGGTATTGTTAGCCATTGTTACATTTCATGACTATGAAATATGGCAAATGGATATCAAAACCGCTTTCCTTAATGGAAAGTTGGTTGAGGATGTTTACATGTGTCAGCCAGAGGGTTTTGTCAGTACAGAGTACCCTAATAGAGTGTGTAAGCTTTAGAAATCCATCTATGGATTGAAACAAGCACCTCGCAGATGGAATCTTTGTTTCGATGAGAAAGTCAAAGGGTTTGGCTTTTCGAGGAGTGAAGATGAATCTTGTGTATATGTCAAGGCTAGTGGGAGTATAGTTAGCTTTTTGGTACTGTATGTGGATGACATAATACTCATAGGGAATGATATCCCAACTCTGCAGGAAGTTAAGTCTTGGCTTGGGAAGTGTTTCGCTATGAAAGACCTAGGAGAAGCTGCCTATATTCTAGGGATAAGGATTCTGAGAGACCGGAGTAAAAGACTAATTGGACTTAGTCGGAGTACCTACTTGGATAAGGTGCTGAAGAGGTTCAACATGCAGGATTCCAAAAAGGGAGAGTTACCTATCCAGTGTAACGCCAGACTGAGTAAGACTTAGAGCCCGAGTACCGAGGATGAGATAGCGAAAATGAGTCGAGTACCTTATACTTCCGCTGTAGGATCGATCATGTATGCTATGACTTGTACTCGTCCTGATGTGGCCTTTGCCTTGAGCATGGTCAGCAGATATCAGGGGAACCCTGGAAAGGCTCACTGGACTGCGGTAAAGAACATTCTCAAGTACCTGCGAAGGACTAACGACTGGGTCCTTACCCTTGGTGGGAGTGATGACTTGAGAGTTGTAGGGTATAGTGATGCTAGCTTCCAGACTGATAGGGATAATTTCCGCTCTCAGTCGGGCTGGGTATTTAACTTATACGGAGGATAAATAACTTGGAAAAGTTCCAAGCAGGAGACTGTGGCTGATTCAACTTGCGAATCAGAGTATATAGCGGCAAGCAAGGCAGCAAAGGAGGCAATATGGTTGAAGAACTTTATTGGAGACCTTGGAGTAGTACCAGCTATAAAGGAGCCTATGGAAATTTTTTGTGATAGTGAAAATGCAGTTGCCTTAGCAAAGGAACCAAGGGATCACGGGAGATCCAGACACATTGACAGAAAATACCATTTTATCAGACATCGTATAGAAGAAGGACTCCTCGTGGCAAAGAGGGTATCATCGGATGAGAACCCAGCAGATCCCCTCACGAAGGGACTGAGTAGGGCTAAGCATCTCCAGCACGCAAGGAGAATAGGGCTGAAGGATGATATTAGTTTTATTAGTTAGATAGCCTTGAAATTTGTAAAGTGTAATTGACATTTGATGATGAATAAAAGTTGTGTTTATTTATGAGTAAAGTGTTGCTATCTTTTGTCAATCGTTTACTATTATTTCTTTTGCATGTTTTGACTTCCAGAATATTTATGTTGTGTTTTACATATTATTCAAATTATCCACAGTCGGTCATATGTTGGAAGTAGATATGAATTAAGACTGTCATGAGTTGGTTGTAGAGGTCTAAGATGTTGGACATGGCCTCAACACTCATGAGTGCTCATAAGTTCTGAGTATTGGATTCAACCCACGCTCGCTGGTATCACTTCATGGAATATATCTCGAGTGATCGCGAGACGGTAATATCATATAAGTCTTCAAACCTAGAGATATGACTTGTTGCCTATGAGTTAGTTATGCATGGATCGTACGAAACCGCATTGGTAACTCGATGTTATAAAACGTACTTTTGTGTGTGATTCAACAAGTAGTAGAACAAGCATATGAGTCGAAGTTTATCTGTTCCTTCTTGGATTAGAAGCGATATATGGGCCCCTCGATGATTTTGTTTTGACCTATGTACTGGGCCCGGTCAGAACTAAGTTGATGTGTTCAATTAAGTTCTATGTCAAACAAATCGGAAATCGAGAAACAAACTGCTGGACAATAAGTAAGACATTGTTCCATGTATGCGTCCAGCTGATATCAAGAACAAAGGATTATATGATCACTTATCTTAAATGGCGTATCATCATCTTCTCAGTTCCGAGAGACGGTGAAAAGAGCTATGATTGCTGATCGGTTCTTGAAGTCACACTTGCAGTTATAGTTATTAGACTTATCCAAGTGGGAGACTGTTGGATAAGGTGTCTAAGTCTATAACTATTTCTGGTATATACTTGACCCGACCCGACATGGTCCATTTGGGTTGCATGGCATCATGCATTTGGATAGTAATGAGAGAAATAACACTTGTAGTTTATTAATATATTATAAGTTCTAATATATTAATGATATTATTTAATTAGTATTGATCAAGAATTAATCTAGAATTAATTGAGTGATCAAAAGGAGACTAATTAAATATATGGGTTGATTATGTAAATCATCCATAACTTGTATAGTGGGCTAAAGGCTTCATGGATTATCAAGTTGGGCTAAGGTCCATAGGATGCTCCATGGATGCTCCACGGGAGTTACAAACCCATGGGTCATGTAAATGAAGAGCCATGTTACATTAGGGTTTACATGGTGTAACCCTAATGCAACATACTATATAAGCATACTTATGGCAACCAAAATCGGCTACACTAGTGAGACAAAAGGGCAAGCCAAATTTAGAAGTGTTCTACATTCTCTCAAAGTCATTCCAAATCACTTGGTGTTGTGTGAAACATTTGAGGCATCACACTTGGGGTGCTAGGCTCTCAAGGTTTTTCAAGGAATAAAATCAACTACAAGGTATGTAATTCTAGCCATCTTTTATGTTTAAAGTTCCCCATGTATGCTAGATAGGATTATGAACCTTGGAAAAAGTAATTTGCATGTATTTTAGACAAACATAGATCCAAGGTTTTCTAGGGTTACATGTACACTTAGGAGTGTTAGAAATGCTCGTATGGGATTTTGGACCAAGGGGAGGCAAGGATGTTGACAATGATTCCTTTTCCTCCTTTTACCACCACTTTATTCAAGAGGGCAAGGATCATTGATGATTATGGTGGGGGACACATTGGGATCCCGAATGCTGATAAGGTATTGATGTCGGAGGAACCGGGAAGGAGGGTAAGGCCAAGAAGGGAGCACGTCCGTGAAGACCCACTGCTTATTCCGGTGGAAGAAGAGTTACCCATGGACTGGTACAACGTGGAGGCAAGAAGGTACCAGGACGACCTTGGAAGATGCATGAAGTACAACAACGAATCATTTGTTTATTTATTTGAACAAATGAATATCGCACCAAGGCCCGGACCCGGATTTCCCTATGTGCCAAGTTGGGAGGAGAGAGTGCAAGCAAGAAGGAACCAAGCTGGTGGAAGTGGAACTGGAGGAAACGAAGAGGAGGATGAAGATTGATGTTATGTTTTGTTTTTAATTTGGAAGTTTGAAAACTATTTTTTTTGTGTGTTTTGAAGCTCTAGGACGTTAAAGTAGGAGTTTGTTTTTTTTTATCACTTGTGTTTGCTCTTATTTTTTCAGATTTAAGCTAGGATGCATGCAAGAGTCTCAAATATCAAGGCTAGAGTAAGGGTCGGGTCCAGATGAGAATGTGCAAGTTTTGAGTTTAAGGTCGAGTCTGTTATCAAAGAGGCTTTAAGAGTGTTGTTTATTGAAGAAAAATGAAGGAGAGACACTAAATTGCCATACCCAATCACATCAGAAACGGACTTAAAAACAGAAGATTTATTTATCACTCAGCGTTGTACTCGTCGAGTGCATAAGTTGGGCTCGACGAGTCCTCTTGCGATACCATGAATTTTCTGCTAAAAGTCCTTCTGCTCGCCGAGCAGTCGTAGTAACTCGGCGAGTCACTCAATATTCCACTACCCAAAACTTAGATTTTGACCACATACAATACGGGCTTTACTCATATTCTTTGAAGATTAATTCCTGAAGATTTTAAAGATTATTTTTCCTCGATATTTTGGAACTGTCAACCACACGAGAAGAATGACACCCAAGGCATGGATGAGCTGTTCCCATGTCTGAAGCCAATTGAAGATGGAGCTTTCAATGAAGAAAATCAACCTCGCGACTGCTAACCCAGGGGAGTTTGTTCCAATTCTCTCTTTACTTTTATGTTCTTTATCATGCATAACATGCAATGGGGACATTGCATGAACTAAGTGTGGGGTAGGGGGTTAGTTATGTTAGTTAATTAGAATCCTAATTTTAGGCTTAATTTTAGGCTTAATTTTGCATAAATTTACTAGGATTAATTTAGAAAATTTCGGTAAAAACAATTAGGATTCCATGCTAGTGTTATGTTTGATGATTGCATAAAGACCCAAATGTTTAGTTGAGCCTATACACGTTCTAGTGCATTTGTGGCCCCCTTTATTCTAGTGAAATCATGGGACAAAAACACAACCTCGCTTAGTTTGAGGGATGTGATGAAACAATGAATCGATTATAAAATGAATCAGAGTATAAAATCAAGTAAGAATGCGAGATTGAACACCGAATGTAAATATGATCTTGTTTCAGCTCTATTACGCTTTCGAATGTTTACAGAGTACAAAGACAGGTCTGTAAAAACTCTTCTCTAACTCTAGTAAATAACCCTATTTATAGGGAACAGAAAGCGTACAAAAAATATACTAAGGAATAGACACTTAAGCTTCGAATAAAAGCGCCTTAGTAAAATAGATTACAAAACATTCGAAGAGTGCAAAATAAACTTCGACTAATTACAACATTTTGACCCTTACAATCTCCCCCTTTGTAATCATAGTCGACCCTCTTAATTTGTAAGAAGCTGGATGGAATACAGCATCACTCTTCGAATTTCCGTGTACTAGGAAATTATTTTCTTCAGCTCTTTCTTATCTCCTTCATTGTTCTTCTTACAATGATTCATACGAACAATTAAGTTCGTATATTGAGATGTTGAATATCTTTCCACTTCGCATGCCTGAAATAAGAAACGTTTTGCTTTTCCAGCCTTGTCTTTTCCTGCGAAGACCATCCCAAAAGGCTTCTAGCAGATTTCACCATCAGCATACTTTTTCAATTCTGCTTGAGTCTTCGTAGGTGCCATTGGAGCTTTTATTTCCATACCTTTAGATGTAGCTAACTCCACATCTGTTAGACCCAAGCACTCATAATAATTTTCAATGAAAATGTTGATGTGAGCAACCCCAAGCTTAAATTCATCAGGTTCAGTGTTTTGAAGATATGAAAATGATTTATCTTTCAGAATCAATGCAACTTGTATAAGATCATACAAGTTCATTAATGGAAAATCTGCAATTGTAAATTCGCAAATATTTCCATTTGCCCTGGCAACCACATACTTGATATTTTGGACTGTGTTTTCGAACACCACATCCTTTTTCATACTGATTACTTTCTTGATCTTTACCAAAGACCAAACATCCTCGGGGGCTTTAGCAAGAACATCATGAAATCTAGTTTTCATGTGAGTACCATCATCCTTTTCTTTGAAATTTCCTTCTGCTTTAAATTGAGGCATGATGAACATCATTTCATTCATTGGAAAGTCCAGCTGACTTGTATCAGTATTCGTAACTACATAACTTTGTTTTGGTTTCTTCTAAAACGAATACATATGATTAAAAGCTACCTTGGCTTCAATTGTTTCGTAATTGTAGTGTTTGGACGGATCACCTTTGTCCATACCCTTCGGATCACTTGCACGTTGAGTCATTATGCTTTGAATCAACCTTAGCTTTTCAATTTCAGCTTCTGCTTCGGCTTTCTTTTCTTCTTTCGACTTTTCCACAACTATCGTTTTCCCTTTATCTTTCAAAGTTGAATTATCTATTACCTCTTTTTTTTGAACCACTCCCACCAGTATCAGCAGATTTACCAATCACAATTCCTTTCGAAATTGGTCTTGTAATTGGCATAGTTGTTATGACTGTTGAAGTAACCGGCCCAGCAGATGCAACAATTGGCTTTGTTGATGGGATCTTTGAAGAAAACACCTTTCTCACAACCTTCGCATCTTCACCTCTGGCCTTCGTATCTTCAACTTTTCTTTCTCCCCCTTACACCCCTGTAAAAATAGGTGGGGCATCTATTGTTGGTAGAAGGCTTGATATACGAGAAAGAGGGGCCAGTTGCTTGTGTAAAATAACTTCGAATTGGGTGAACTTCTGGGATAAGAATTCTGGAGTAATCAAAGAAGACGAAGCTGGCTTGACAGATAGATCTTTTAATTCCTTCAACAATGTAAGCACTTCCAAACAATTGTTACTTTCCATGGTAGAAATTTGAGTAAGTTGAGGACTCATACTTTCGTATAACTTGACAAATTTCGTGACAGCATCACAAATAATGTCAATCTTCTGACTCAGGGATGCAAAATCCTGTTGGACACTAGCAACCTCCTTTTTCATATCTTCGCGAAGTTCACGAATCTGCAAATTAACATCCTCCCTGACTTTCTTAACATCTTGAACAAAGAGAACATGTCGTTCCTTTGCAACTGTCTTCAAGTCTTTTAAATCTCCAGCAAACTTTGAATTTTGAGAATTTATCCGTAGCTCATTGTTTTGATCAATATGATCAACCTTCTCCAAAATTCTTGACTCAGAGTCTCTAACCATCCCAGAGACTTTACCCACTATCTTGGCTTCGAACATTTGCAACATAGTATCAACTTCCAAACTTGTAACTGACGAACCACCCCCCAAATCAGCTTGAGAATGAATTATGGAATTCAGCTTCATATTCAAAATTTTAAACTGTTTCATCGTCATCAACATATGATCTGGAAAATCTTCTTCTTTGTCATCAAACTTTAATTCGTCAAATGTGCCTCCAAAACCTTCATTGTCAGTGTCGGTTTCCATAAGAACAGTTTCTTGAACAGGCGAATTAAGTTTAGGTGTATCGGTGGATTGAGAAGAAAAAATGGAAGTTGATATGTGCATGTTTAGCCCTATATTTAGTATAAAGTTTTATCATTTATTAGCTAATTAATTGCATATTATGGACAAAAGGTACTTAATTATGTTTGAATTATATTTTCAGTCCAAAAGAAGTACTCGAAAGCAAAAGGAAGCAGGAGTAGGGAAGCTTTGGAGTGAACAAAAGAAGAAAGGATCAAAAAGCACAAAGGACTCGGCGAGTAGGGACGTCTACTCGACGAGTTCCCACGAAGATTCGCGAAGCAGGGGAGTCCTTGACTTTCCGTACACGGGAATTTAATGAGGGACTCGTCGAGTCGGTTGTGGACTCGACGAGTCGAGACGAATCTATAAAAGAAACCCTCCAGATCGATATACGGGACTTCTGAGAACCCTAGGAGGAGGAGCTGTGATTCAGAACGAAGAGAGACATCCGGGAGAGTGAAGATTCAACCAAATTCAAGTTTTGAAGGATAACTAAGGCATACTTTGATTTCTCTTAACTAGATCTAGTACTTAAACCATGTTTATGTTATTGAATTTCGTTTTTGAGTTTTCTACTGCCTTAATATGAGCTAAACTTGCTAGCTTCTGTTTGGGTAAGACAATTTCGAGACTATGGTTTGATTAATGGTAGGATTAACTTTTAATTGGTGATTTTGTTGAATTAAGCTTGTTAAAGATCCTTATGCATTAACCATAACTATTTTCTGTTAATAGGAAGACAATTAGGCTGCATGAACATCTCTTGATTGTTTACCTCATGTGATTTATGTGAACACTTAATTATGTGCTTAGGATTAGTGAATATGAAACTTGGATTAATTAGAGAATGGGTAAGTTAATGTGTGAGCTTGTTTGATAAACCAACAACAAGAGGTTAATTGAATTGACAAATTGATTAACCATTACAAGTCTTATTCAACCCGAATAGATAACCTAGGGAATTAATCAATTTAGACAACTGGCCACTGCTTGAATTAGTTTATTTTCTAAGGATTAGCATAGCGAATGTGAATCTAATCACTTGAATCGGTAGCCAATAAAAGGTTAATCCATTGCACCATTACCATTAAATCAACCATAGGATCAAGTTTCTAGTCTTGTAAAACTAGAGAAAACCTTAATTTTATTACTTGTCTTTTAGATAATATTAGTTATTAGTTTTAATTTTCCGTTCCCTGAGTTCGATACCCTACTTATTTAGCCATACCACAATTGATAGGTCCACTGCCTCTTGTGTGTTAATTTATAATTAAAAGTAGGTTTAAAACTAGTTGAGTTTACACACATCAAGTTTTTGGCGCCGTTGCCGGGGAACGGTTCAAAAATTAATTCTAATTCCTAGTTTTATCGATCCTTTGTGTGAGATTTATCTTACACAAAGTTATTTCTTAGGTAATTTAGTAATTAGGATAGGTTTTAATAATTTTCAGTTTTTAGAAGTTTAGTAAGTATTTTGCTGTTTTTGCTCTGAACTCGCCGAGTGCAATCGAAGCTACTCGGTGAGTTCATCGCTGTTACACAATTTCGTTTTTCAATTTATTTTTGTTCCTTTTACGCGTTTTACTTGTTTTGTTTGCAGACATTACATGACCAGAGGATCCAACACACCCTTGGTTCCTCCACTTGAAGATCCAGAATCCGCTTTGAGGAAAAACAAAGGCAAGGGGGTTGAAAGCTCTAATACACCTAAGAACTCACCCTTGAAGAATATCAGATCTGTCTTTAGCAAGAAGAAGAGCAGTAAATCAGGAGGATCCAGCATTTCCTTGGCAAACGAAGACCCAATCAAGGAGGACATCGAATACGACCCCGAATCCGAAACCGAGGAAGAGAGCGACTTTGAAGGAGAACTAGCTAACCCCATGGCTAACATCGATGAAGTTCCCATGGGGGAATGGAAGAAGAGAATACGTGACGATACCGGGCCGGGACTTGTGTAACCCGCAATTCCCGCGACTGCCAACTTTGAGCTTAAAGGCCACATACTTGCTCAACTAAAGGAGATTCCCTTCTACGGTAAAGATCACAAAGATGCCTATAAACACTTGGATGAGGTCAACGATGTAGCTGATTATTTTAATGTTCCAAATGTGCCTCGCGAGACCCAACTGCTTCGTATGCTTCCCGTCACGTTCAAAGGTGCTGCAAAGGATTGGCTCAAGTCACTCCCTCCCGGATCCATCACTACATGGGCTAAGATGAAGGAAGAATTTATTGACCAGTTTTGCCCACCTTCAAAGATAGCCAAGTTGAAGAAAGCTATTCCCAACTTTGAACAACAAGCTGGAGAGTCCCTTTATGAGGCATGGGAGAGATACAAGGGCCTACTAAGGAATTGCCCACATCACGATCTTAATAGCCAACAAGAAGTCTCCATTTTTTATGATGGGGTAAATATGACTACAAGGCAGCTTCTTGACTCGCAAGGACCGCTCACCAAGAAGCCACCCCCGGTGATCAAGGAATTAATTGAGGAATTCTCTAAACATTCTAGAGAATATCATAACCCACGGAATGAAGTAAGTAGGGGGTGGTGAACACTGTAAACGATAGCATGGCGGCAATGATGGCTAAACTTGATAGTTTAGATCGGAGGATGACTAAGATGGATCAAACAATCCATGCTATTCGGGTTGGATGTGAAAATTGTAACGGACCTCATCTTACTAAAGATTGTGATTTGGATGAGAATGGAAACAAGAAAGTTCAAGTATTCTATTCAAGTGGCGACAGATTTGATGATAATTGGCGAAAACCGAAGAAGGAATGGCTCCCGTATGACGAGTACAAAAAGGCAAAGGAGGAGAAGTATAAGCAAAAAGAACGGGGTTTCTATCAAAAGGAGGAACCGGTTATGGAAAAGAGAGCTGATTTGGAAGAGATGTTCACAAGGTTTGTAGCTGCGTCCGAGAAGAGACACAATGATACCGACGTTGAATTGAAGGAGCAACGAGTAATGCTTAAAGATCATCAAGCTATGATGAAAGATCAACAAAATTTGCTTAGAAATCAGCAAGCGTCCATTCATAACATTGAAAAGCAGATAGGACAGCTTGCACAACAAATCAATCAAAGAACACTTGGTGAACTTCCGAGCAATACCGAACAAAATCCAAAAATGGCGCATCTAAATGTGATAACCACTAATTCTGACAAAATTTTCACTCCTTTGACCTCTATTCAGAAGAAACCCAGTAAGGTGCAAACAGAAGAGGAGATTGAAAGGAATTCGAGCAAACCCGACTCGACTCGCCGAGTCGGTATAATGGACTCGACGAGTCCGAGAGCTGATGAGAAAAATTGTTCTCTTTTGAAATCTTACAGGCCCCCTTTGCCATTTCCAATCCGATCCATACCAGATGATCAGATTCAACAGTATAGAAGATTTATGGAGCAAGTGAGGACCCTCCAAGTGAACATTCCATTTGTTGAAGCAATACTTCATACACCCAAGTATGCAACTTTGCTTAAGAACCTCTTCACCACTAGACAAAATATGGAAGAAGTTGCTGAAGTATTGCTAAATGAACTGCCAGAAAAGAGGGGTGATTCGGGAAGCATCTCCATACCTTGTCAATTTGGGAACATAATCTCTACTCATGCGTTGACCGATTCGGGTGCAAGCATTAATCTAATGCCATATTATTTCTTCAAGAAGCTAAATTTGCCGGAGCCAAAGCCGATTTGTATGAAGATCCATTTAGCCGATAAGACAATAATAAATCCAAGAGGAGTATGCGAAGATCTTCTCATCAAAGTCGATAAATTTGTGTTTCCCGTGGACTTTGTAGTGCTTGAAATGGAAGAAGACCCTAGAGTTCCAATCATTCTTGGAAGACCATTTTTGAATACCGCTTGTGCAATAGTCGATGTGTGCGAATCTACACTAACACTAAGGGTAGGGAATAATTCAGTGGTGTTTAAAGCGGAACAAGAGAAAAAGAATGAAGGGATGAAAAACGGGGAAATTTCCTTAGTGGATTTGGATGATGAAGTGTTAGAAAGAGAGCTTGCACTTTTACAAGAAGAAAATCCAAACAAATTTCTATTACCTTCTAAAGGGAATTTCGATGCTGGAGAAGATTTAAAGGAAATAGAAAGGTTGTTAGAGGAAGCTGAGTCAGAAGAAACAACAAAAATTGTGGAAACCTCACAGACTCGCCAAGTCGCATCGGCTGACTCGACGAGTCCAATCGAGAACCTCAAGAATCATGAAGATCTTAACTTGCTTCTTACAAGTTCCTTTTCTGATCTTGACATGTACACTTCTCCTGATCCTTTGGGAAGTCCAATAGAAGAGGCTGAAATTGTGGGAAACTTTAACTTCCAACACGCACAATTGGCTTACCTTGACACCACGATAAAAGAAGAAGCGATTTAACTTGACGAGAGGGTAAGTTTGGGAGAAAAGGAGAATGCAAGGGGTTTGAATAATGATGTGAATAACTCATCCATTGAGTCACTCATGGCTAATCGAGAGATCGAGTCAAATACAATCAAGAGAACCAAACCTCGAGCCCGAGTGTCTACTAATTATGAAGTATGTGCATTTGAACCACCGGATTATTTAGAAGATAAGGAGGAATCCTTAATATCAAGTGAGGATAAGGTGGCAACTATACGGGAAATCGAGATTGACAAATAAGGAGTACAAAAGATGGGTCCAAGGAACGGGGTGAAGAAGAAAAAGGTATTTCAAGGTCCCACTCCCTTGTTCAATGTTGTTTCCATCTTTTTGATAAAGTCAATGTCAAATCCCAAACCTCAACCCCCGTCCGGCATTTCAAGGTCCCACTCCCTTGTGGGCAACAACCTTGAATCGTTGGAGTGATGAGCAGGGTCAACCCTTACCTTCAACGGAGACCAAGATTTTTACAACATAAATGAGGGAGGCTCAGCTGACCGAGTCCTACCCATCATGGTTCGTAGGATTGCTCGGAACGTCGAGCAAGGTCATGCAGCCATCGACCGAGTAATGGAAGTCGACGCCAACTCTGTTCTTAACACAGTCCGCATTCGCCAACTAGAAGAGGCTATGGAAAGAACTAGGAGGACCAACGAGACTCTGCAGCAACAGCTAGCTGCATCCAGAGCCGAAGTCATGGAACTCCGAGTGCGTCAGAGGGCGCTGGAGCGACATGTTCAGGATGTTGTACGTCAACTGGCAGATCTGAGGGTTCGCCCGAGGGATACTCGTCGCCGGTAGAAGATGTCGACTCATCTTTTCTTTTGGGACAAGGAATAGCCTTTCTTTTCTGTGCCCTATGGAGCACTTGTTTGTAAACATTCCTAACTTTTAAAGTACTCTAACTAGACTTCTAAGCTGCCAACATTTTCCTTTATGGTTTGATGTAAGACCTACTGTTAGGTCATTTTTCCCCGAACTCATTTTACATCATTAATACCAGTAATATTGGCAGTTATCTAATCTATGGGAAAGTCTTTACCTTTGTGATTCCCTACTCTATTGTTGTGCCTCTATCTGATAATTGGACTATGGTGATTTAGTCCATGAAACACACTCTCATCATACTTACAATTGATTCTTACTATTATCATCATCACTTTCAACTTTCAGTAAAAGATGCCGCCTCGTCCTCGTCCGACCAGGGGCAGACCTGCAAATCAAACTCCACCACCACCACCCCCTCCGCAGTTCGATGCGGTGATGTTTCAGGCAGCTGTGACCGTAGCTGTGACCGCCGCCATGGCCCAAGTAAACTCTGGTGGTGTTAGTGGAACGGGGACTGGCACCAACTCTAGCCATGGTGAAATCCATCCACGTGCACGGGAGTGTACCTATAAGGATTTCATCAGCTGCAAACCTACGTACTTCAACGGAACTGGAGGGATCATTGCGCTGTCCCAATGGATCGAGAGAACAGAAGCAATCTTCGAGATGTGCTCATGCCCCGAAGGAAGCAAGATAAAGTTCGCTGCTTGTACCTTCACCGAAAGGGCCCTGACGTGGTGGAATGGCCATGTCAAATCACTCTCACTGGTAGCAGCTAACGTCATGGGCTGGGATACACTGAAAGACCTGATGACAAGGGAGTACTGCCCGAGGGGCGAAATTCAGAAACTCGAGGAGGAACTGTGGAACCTCAAAATGAAGGGTTCCGACATAGTGGCTTATACAGCCAGGTTCTGCGACCTGGTGACTCTATGTCCCAACATGGTCCCCACCGAAAACAAGAAAATCGAAAGATACATTTGGGGTCTGGTACCCCCATATCGAGGGAACGTTCTAGCATCACACCCTGCGACCTTTGATAGTGCCAAGGAATTGGCCCAAAGGCTCATCGATCACGAGATTCCTTCTACTCCAACAACAACTACAATGATTGCCCCCGCGCCAACCAAAACAGCTGACAACAAGAGGAAGCGGTGGGACCGAAAGAAGGGCAAAACAGCTCAATCCTCTTCCAAGAACCAACCGATGGTGGCTGTCCATGCTGCCACTACTCCTGCCGCCCCTGTACCAGCCAAACCCTATGCAGGGAGCCTACCCAAGTGCACCAAGTGCTCCTTCCATCATAACGGCCCCTGCCGGGAAATGCACTGCACAAATTGCGACCGGAAGGGCCATACCGCCCGGTTTTGCAGAACACCACCCAAACCCATCACCCAGGTCCCCAGTGCAGGAGTGAGCCATGCCTGCTACGGGTGCGGCGAGACAGGGCACTTCAAAAGAAACTGCCCTAAAGCTGGGAATGCAGGAGGAGCAGGAAGACTACTTGCTATGGGCCACAATGAAGCCGTGGCAGACCCCACAGTAGTCACGGGTACGTTCCTTCTCGATAACTCTTATGCTTGTATCCTATTCGATAGTGGGGCAGAAAGGAGCTTCGTAAACCAAAAATTTAAACACTTACTTAAACAATCACCGCAAACACTAAAAGAAACCTTCGTCGTAGAAATGGCTAACGGCAACACAGAGAGTTCTAACGAGATTTACTTAGGTTGTACCCTCACGCTAGATAACTATTCATTCCCAATCGACCTCATACCCGTATCGATCAAGAGTTTCGATGCCATTGTGGGCATGGACTGGTTGAGTCTCCATCGTACCGATATTCTGTGCTTCGAAAAGGCAGTCCGCCTGAACCTACCGAATAACGAAACCTTGTTGATCTACGGAGACAAACCCAGTATGAGCCTTCGTATCATCTCAAGTATTCAAGCCCAAAAGTACTTGCGCAAGGAATATCGTGCATTCCTGACGTCTTTCCGGAAGAACTCCCAGGATTACCCCCACAACGTCAAGTCGAGTTCCGAATCGACTTAATTCCAGGAGCGACTCCCGTAGCCAAATTGCCCTATCGTCTAGCACCTGCTGAGATGCAAGAAATGTCCGGTCAACTTAACAAACTGCTCAGCAAGGGCTTTATAAGACCAAGCTTCTCACCCTGGGGAGCACCAGTCTTATTCGTGAAGAAGAAAGACGGATCGTTCCGTATGTGCATCGATTACAGGGAGCTCAACAAGCTTACAGTCAAGAATCGTTACCCTCTTCCTCGCATAGACGATTTATTTGACCAGCTGCAAGGGGCGAGCTACTTTTGTAAGATTGATCTAAGATCCGGGTATCACCAGTTACGAGTGCTTGAGGAGGACGTTCCGAAGACAACCTTCCGAACTCGTTACGGACACTACGAGTTCGTAGTGATGCCATTCGGATTGCCCAATGCGCCTGCAGTATTCATGGACTTAATGAATAGGGTATGCCGTCCTTACTTAGATCAGTTCGTTATCGTTTTCATCGATGACATACTTATCTACTCTCGAAGTAAGGAGGAACATAGCGATCATTTACCATAAGTCCTAGGAACCTTACGATCAGAGAAGCTTTATGCGAAGTTCTCTAAATGCGAATTTTGGATCCGAAGAGTCGAATTCTTAGGACACGTGGTTAGCAAAGAAGGAATCCACGTGGATCCATCCAAAATTAAAGCCATCGAGAACTGGTCAGCACCGAAGACGCCTACGGAAATTCGTCAATTTCTAGGCCTCGCTGGCTACTACCGCAGATTCATACAGAACTTCTCTCGAATTGTGAAACCCATTACTACATTGTCCCAGAAAGGCGTGGCCTTTGACTGGGAAGAGAAACAAGAGAAGGCGTTCCAAATGCTGAAGCGAGCCTTATGCACCGCACCGATACTATCCCTCCCCGAAGGGATAGAAGACTTCGTGGTATACTGCGATGCATCCAAACAGGGACTCGGTTGTGTTCTGATGCAACGAGGTAAGGTCATCACCTATGCCTCAAGACAGCTGAAGACACACGAGGTCAACTACACCACACACGATCTCGAATTAGGAGCAGTTGTGTTCGCCCTGAAGATCTGGAGACACTACCTGTATGGTACGAAGAGCACTATCTTCACAGACCACAAAAGCCTACAACATATATTCAACCAGAAGGAGCTCAATATGAGACAACGACGGTGGGTAGAGCTACTCAATGACTACGAATGTGAAATTCGTTATCACCCAGGTAAAGCCAACGTGGTAGCAGACGGCCTAAGTCGGAAAGAATAATTTGGTCGAAGAGTCAAGTCATTGACCATGACTATCCATTCGCATCTCTCCGCACAAATTAAGGAGGCTCAGCTTGAAGCCTTAAAACCTGAAAATGTGGCGGGGGAATCCCTGCGTGGAATGGATAAGAACTTGGAAGTCAAGGGTGACGGAGCCTTATATCTCATGGACCGGATCTGGACACCGAGACACGGTGGCTTCAGAGACTTGGTCATGAAGGAAGCGCACAACACTCGATATTCCGTCCACCCAGGTTCAGATAAGATGTATCTGGGTCTTAAAAATTTATACTGGTGGCCTAACATGACTGCGGAGATCGCTACCTTCGTAAGTAAATGCCTTACTTGCGCCAAGGTCAAAGTCGAATACCAGAAACCATCAGGTCTACTCCACCAACCGGAGATACCTGAATGGAAGTGGGAGCGGATCACTATGAACTTCATAACCAAGTTGCCCAAGACAACGGGTGGACTTGATACCATTTGGGTCATCGTCGACAGATTGACCAAATCCGCACACTTCCTGCCTGTCAAGGAAACTGACAAGATGGAAAACTCACAAGAACATACATTAGGGAGATCGTACGACTGCATGGTGTTCCTATATCTATTATCTCAGATAGAGATAGCAGATTCACTTCAAGATTCTGGCAGTCGCTACAAAGCTCCTTAGGAACGAGGCTGGACATGAGTACAGCCTACCACCCACAGACCGACGGACAAAGTGAGAGAAGTATCCAACCCTTGGAAGATATGTTGCGAGCCTATGTGATCGACTTTGGGAAGGCATGGGATACCCACTTACCCCTTGTTGAATTCTCCTACAACAACAGTTATCACACGAGCATAAAGGCTGCTCCATTTGAAGCCCTCTATGGCCGGAAGTGCAGATCCCCTCTGTGCTGGGCTGAGGTGGGTGACACACAGTTCACTAAAGGACGAGTTCCTGACAGCACTCTCACAGGTCCGGAGATCATTCGGGAAACGACAGAGAAGATCGTACAGATTCGTGAAAGATTGAAAGCCTCTAGAGACCGACAGAAAAGCTACGCTGACAAACGAAGGAAACCTTTGGAATTCCAGGTGGGAGACCGAGTCCTTTTGAAAGTCTCACCCTGGAAGGGCTTGATACACTTCGGGAAGCGTGGAAAGCTAAATCCAAGATACATAGGGCCTTTCAAGATTCTCGCTAGAATCGGCCCCGTAGCTTACAAACTCAACCTTCCCCGCGAGCTAAGTAACATACATTCTACCTTCCACGTCTCAAACTTGAAAAAGTGCCTATCCGACGAGACTCTTGTAATCCCACTCGAAGAGATCGAGATCAAAGAGAGCCTCAACTTCGTTGAAGAACCAGTCGAGATCATGGACCGAGAGGTCAAACGAACCAAGCAAAGCCGTATCCCGATAGTGAAGGTTAGCTGGAACGCCAAGCGAGGACCGGAATTCACTTGGGAGCGCGAGGATCAGTTTAAACTTAAATATCCTCATTTTTTTACTTAGTTATTTGTAATAACTTAGCGGCTTAAACTCTAATTTCGGGACGAAATTCCCTCTAACGGGGGGATGATGTGACAACCCGAAATTTCAATCTTGTACACACCATTCAATCCAATCAAAAGTTAGACTCGTTTCTACTAACTTTTAGCACTAATTAGAGTCTGTTTGAGCATTCCGGGCTTAGTACATTAAGGGAATAAGTGAATGGAAGTGCCAATAGGGGTTGTAAACCATCAACCTTGCCATAAACCCTCAAAAGAGGAGTTTACGGCCAAGGTCATGGGTTTACGGCCGTAAACTCAGGCTGGCCGTAAACGCCCTCGTATATATTCGACCCTTAGTCATTTTCAGCCAAGGTCAAGGATCTTGAATTTTTTGCTCCAAATCTTCAAACCGGTAAGTGAATCCTTCCATAAACGAGTTAATATATCTTTCTTCTTGATTCACCCTTGATTTCATCCATGAAATCCCTTCTTTTGGGTAGATCTTCAAGTGTTCTTCATTTCACCAAGAACACCAAGAACACACACTAGTGTTTTGGGTTCTAACCACTCTCTCAAGCTTCTACTACGTAAGTACACTACCCCTAGCTTGTTATGTACTAGAAACACTCTTTGAACACCAAGAAATCGTGCCCAGAAGAGAGTTTACGGACAAGGCAATCTCCCTTGGCCGTAAACCCGAATGTTGTGTGCATATGGTCCCTAACTTCTTCATAAGGCTTGGTCTTTAGTCTAGAACCCTTCCTGGAAACGTGTAGGACCTTAAACATACAAAAATGAAGCATGAAGACATGAGTTTACGGCCGTAAACACCATGGGCCGTAGACCCATGGTCCGTAAACACCATGGGCCGTAAACTCATGGGCTTTACCATTTGGGCCGTAAACTCCAATAAGAGGCCCAACAACCCTTAGGTGCAACCCTATGTGCTTCTAACACTTGAAGGAAGGTGTTTTCCATGTCCTAGGGTGTCCCTACTTGCTTAACTGGTTGTCTAAACACTAATCAGATGTATATACATGTCATTATATGCTAAATAGGATCCGTACGTGTGCTCAGGATTTCACTAGACACTTAGCATCCTTTTCCGATCTTACATTCTCATCATTCATTTTCAGGTGAGTTCATACCCCTTAATCAACCTTTGAAATGATTCTAAATGCTTTTATGTGGGGGGGGGGGGAATACAAGTTGAAATATTCTAGTTATTGCTCTAATCACATGTGATTAATGACTACAACAAACAGAAAGATTTACTACTACTTTTAAGTTACTATCAAAATTATGGTTTTCAAGCGTTTTAAAACCTTTTATTAAACTTTTAGATACTAAAACTGTTTCCAAAATCTTTTAAACTTGCATTGTTTTCAAACTCATATCTACACTAATATATTTATATAAGTAAGACTTGAAGGACTTAGGACTGATAGCTCACCTTATTTCCTGTTCCTTGTTTGGTTGTGGACTTAGGGTATCCTGTTATTTGTCCGAATGTCGTTAAACTCTTAGTTATATATCATATACATATGTGTTGGATATAAAAGCTTTCACTTCAGTTCAATGCCTTTGTGTAACGAAGGCATACAAACCACATTATTATTTAACTATAATAGGTATAGTTAAGGGATTACTACTCGCTACTACTATTACAAAGATACATACAAGAGTCGGTACATTTACGAGTCGCTACATGAGTACTACAGTGAGAAACAAAACATACTATACACTATACGAGAGAACATACTATACACTATACAGGAATATATTATATACTAGTAAAGAGAAAACATCACTACACTATGACATACTATACAACCTTTTGAATACTTTAAACCAAATGTGACATACTACTTCTCGATACGACACTTCATCGTGGTATCACTTTGTAACCAGAGTCTCCTGGAGGGAGAGCGGGCATTATGTGTATAGATCTATACGGGACAGACACTCCCACATCCCGACTGCTAGCTACAGTCCCAGCCGAAAGGCCAAGGGGTGACAGAATGTTACCTCACTATACATGACCTGGAGTGTCATCAGTTATTCAGCCGTCGATCAGCATGGTTACATACGAGTTCACATTCAAACCTTTAATTAACCAATTAAGAATTAAAGGCAAAATAGACTCTCCGAGGCGTATTGTTCATTTAATACTACCTGGAGTCTACATTTTCATTACCTTAGACTCCCCGAGGTGTACTGTACATTTAGTACTACCTGGAGTCTGTATTTTATCACTTTATGACCAGCAGTGTCACTGCTGAGGAAAAACATTATTTTCCCTTAATACACTTATTTTGTAATCACCTTTCATGAGTGAAGTCTAGAACTATATTTTCATACTGATAGTTTCACTGGGGAAAACTCTTACAATTACGAAAGAACAAACATACAAACAATCGGGTCTTGGTAGAAGACTACGTTTTTACTAGAAAATATAGGATTTTCTAGGAAGTATACTATTTACCAACGTTTGAAATCAGTCACTACATTAAGTTGTTACAAACATTTTTATACAAGCAATGACACTAAATACTTATGAACTCACCAGCTTTATGCTGATAAACTCTTTCAAAATAACTTGTATTCTCAGGTCATCAGTAGACAGGTATCGATGAAGCTTTTGAGAAGATGGAGCACATACAAGACTCATCTTTTATTTTGATTATACTTTTGGGTGTCTTACAAACTATACAGAACACGCTTGTATTACAATTATTATATTAATGCAATGGATGTTGTAGCTTGTCTTTACTATTATGCATTGTTATGATACTGTACATGACGTCCTCCACCCCATAACGTTTCCGCCGTTCCGGTTTTGGGGTGTGACATGCGACCAACGACAAATTCTTAGCTTTCGCATGAACCTCCTCAAGCCTCTCTGCATAATAAGCCTCATCTTTTACTTTATTCTTCTTCTCATCCTTCTTCCGAAGCATACAATCATTCGCAAGATGATTGGCTCCATTGCAATAATGACAATCTATACCGGTATCACCTTTCAGCTTCTTCTCACTCTTTCCTTCAGACACATTCGAATCTTTCTTCTCAATCTTCTTTTTCTCCTCAACAACAGTTTTACTCACAACACTTCCTTTTACCTCAGCAAGCTTAGCCTTCAGATTGAACGGCTTTTTGAAAAACTTCTTAACACGATTATTCAAGTAAAATGCTATAGCCTCATCATCCGAATTCATGATGAATCCCTCTTCTTCCTCTGAATCACCATTTTCAGCTTCTTTCTCACATATCTTGGACACAAGTGCCAATGGACCTCCCAAATTCAGCTTCGATTCCTTAGCAATTTCATTTACCTCAATTTCGTTTGTCTTCAACTGATTATACAAATCATTGAGAGTTGATGTATCAAAACTTTGCTGATTCTTCACCATCATACTCACGCTTCTCCATTCTTTTCGAAGACCTATCACAAAGATGAGATTGAATTCCATAGAAGTCCTGGTAATTCCATACCGATTACAACGATTGATTAACTCGTTCAGTCGATCATAGTAGACTTCAATTGTTTCACCTTCTTTTTGTCTGAAATCTTTCAGTTCGACCAAACACTGTTTGACTGAATTGATTTTCGTCTTCTCATTTCCTTGAAACTTATCTTTCAGATTGTTCCAGATCTCCTTTGCAGTTGTACAACTCCTTACGTAATTGTACACAACTGGAGGTAAAGCTCCTCGCAATTCCCTCATACATCTCTTCTCCAGTTTCTTCAGACGATCAGTTTGATTTTCAACACCAGAACTTGCAGAAGATGATCCAATTGCTTGAATATTCACTGGAACATTGACATTTCCAGTGATACATGACCATAATTCTTCATCAAGACCATTCAGATAATCCTGCATACGATCAGCCCACTGATCATAATATTCAGGGATTAGCATTGGAATTTTGGTCGATGATCCTAACAGATGAGAAAACGAGGTCATCAAATTGAGATTGAAACTCGCCATTGTTGTACGGAAGATGATTTTGAAAATTTTGAAGAAAATTTGGAAATTTGAAAACAAACTAGTTGAATCAAATCGGAATTACAAGAAGAACACTCGATTCAACAATTCAAATGCAGAATCGAATCACAAACTAAAATCTAGACAAATTTTTCACTATCAAAAAGTGCGGAAACTTTTGAACCAAAAAGTTGATTCAAAAACTTTTTGAATAGGTGAAAATCAGATCACAGATGTGATCCTGCTCTGATACCAATTGATGAAACAATGAATCGAGTATAAAATGAATCAGAGTATAAAATCAAGTAAGAATGCGAGATTGAACACCGGATGTAAATATGATCTTGTTTCAGCTCTATTACGCTTTCAAATGTTTACAGAGTACAAAGACAGGTCTGTAAAAACTCTTCTCTAACTCTAGTAAATAACCCTATTTATAGGGAACAGAAAGCGTACAAAAAATATACTAAGGCATAGACACTTAAGCTTCGAATAAAAGCGCCTTAGTAAAATAGATTACAAAACATTCGAAGAGTGCAAAATACACTTCGACTAATTACAACATTTTGACCCTTACAGGATGCAATATGTTTAGCATCGTGTACCAGAAATGCATCCAGGAAAATTTTTATCTTTAATCAATAAAGTTTGAAGTTGAGCGCCCCTGCTTAAGCATGTAGGTATTGAGTGAAAAGAAAAAAAAAAGAATTACAAGAAAAAGTTATAAGAATTTTGGAGCAGTTAAAGTGAAGATCAAAAGATCAAAAATTCCAAAGTTCAAAAGTTGAAGATACCAAAAATCAAAAAGGTGGTGAATTTAAAGAAGTAAAGATCAAATTTCAAAGAAGTGAAGAATTCTGAATAAGCTCCATAGTGGTATAGAAAAGTTGTAATTGTCTAGATTATGTATGCATGGGTTGCTCAACCAAAAATACCTTGAGGCTAGGAGGTTTTCTGCGGATGGATTCGGAGGGATGCATAAAATGAGCATTGTTCAAAATAAGTGGGCGAGTGTTTATGAGGATTATGAGTATTTAGGATTGAGGGGGGTCCTTAGGAAAAACTTTAGACACAAATGCATGCGTTGCAGTCTTGGCATAATGGCTGGGTTTAATTGGGATTGTCTTATGTAATATTAGTGTGCTAAAATTCAGTTTTGCGTGGGGGCAAGAAAAAGTCAAGTGTGGGGTATTTTAATATGTGCATATTTAGCTATATTTTTACTATAGATTTTTATTATTTATTGGCTAATTATTATTTATTGGCTAATTATTTGCAAATTATGGACAAAAGGGGCTTAACTGTGTTTAAATTGTATTTTTCAGTCCAAAAGATATGCTCGGAAGCAAAAGGACGCAGGAGATGCATTCGGAAGCTCGGAAATTGAAAAAAGAAGAAAAAGAGCCAAAATCTTGAAGTACTCGGCGAGTAGGGACGTCTACTCGACGAGTAGGTACGAATGTTCGCGAAGTAAAACACAAAGTCCTTACCGTACACGGATTCTTCAAGGGGACTCGGCGAGTCGGTTTGCTACTCGACGAGTAGCCTCTGTTTTCTGAAAACTATAAATAGAGGTGAATTCCGAGTCCAAAACTCTGTCTGACTTTTTGGAAGATTACTTGGCGACTAAGGAGACTGCTGGAGATCTGAGAAACATGTAAAGAACCCTAATCCTCAATTCTAAGAAGATTAAGGCAACATAAGTCTACTTTTCCATTTATCTTTGAATAGAACCATGTTTGGATTGATTGAATTCGTTTTTAGGTTTTTATCTGTTGTAATTATGAACTAATTTCGTTAGTTTCTGTTTAGGGTAGATAAGTTTTCTCCTATGGATTAATTTATGTTTGGATTGATTGTTATTTGGTGAAATTTTGTTAAATTAAGCTTGTTAAAGACCCTTATGCATTAACCACAACTGTTTTCTGTTAATTGCTAAGTAATTAAGCTGTATGAACATCTCTTAATTGCTTATCTCATGTGATTTATGTGAACACATTGTTATGTGACTAGGAATAGTGAATGTGAAACTAGGATTAACTAGAGAATGGGTAAATTAATGTGTGAGCTTGTTTGATGAACCATCAACAAGAGGTTAATTGAATTACTAATTTAATTAGCTAATTACAAGTCTTATTTAATCCGAATAATTAAACTAGGAAGTTCATTAGTTTAGTCATTTGATCACTGCTTAAATTAATTTGTTTCCTAAGGATTGGTAATAGCGGATGTGAATCTAATCACTTTAGTCGGTAACCAATAACAATTAATCCATTGCATTGCCATAAAATTAACCATAGGAGTAAATGAATCGAACCTAAACAAAAACCCTTTTGATTATTGAATTTAGTTGATTTTTACTTGCTTTTAGCTGTTAGTTAAGTGTTAGTTAAGTTTTAGTTAAGTTTCTAGTCTTGCAAAACTAGAGAAAACCCTTCCATTTTACTAAATTGTTTTAGATAATTCTAGTAGTTAGATTAATTTCCGTTCCCTGAGTTCAATACCCTACTTGCTAATTTATACCACCAATTGACAGGTCCACTGCCTTTTGTGTATCAAATTTATAATTAAAAGTAGGATAAAACCAGTGCATTTTTATACACATCACCTTCTTAGTTGGGGCAAGATTAAGAATATGGGCGGCAGTCTCCAAGGAGTACCTCCAGAATGAAATTGGAAGAGAAGCTCGACTCATCTTGGACGGACCATGTCCAACAAGGTTCGATTGTGCCTCTCAGCCACACCATTAAGTTGTGGTGTCCTATGAGGTGTCAATTGTGAAATTATTCCACATTCCTTGAGGTATCCGTGGAACTCAATACTAAGATACTCACCGCCTCTATCAGATCTAAGCATCTTTATCTTCCTGCCCAATTGATTCTCGACTTCTTGTTTAAACTCTTTGAACTTTTCAAAGATTCCTGACTTATGCTTGATTAAGTAGATATATCCATATCTGCTACAATCATTAGTAAATGTCACGTAGAATCGATTAGCATCCCTTGTGTTGGATCTGAAGGGCCCACACACATCTGTGTGTATGATATCCAACAAACCTTCACCTTTTTCACAAGAACTAGTGAAAGGTGATTTAGTCATCTTACCCAAAAGACAAGATTTGCATTCATCATCTGAAATTAGGTCAAATGATTCCAACACTCCATCCTTTTGGAGTTGGGAGATGCGTTTATTGTTAATGTGTCCAAGACGACAATGCCACAAGCACGCTTTACCTATACCATTAGACGAATCAACATGAAATACACTAGTACCTAAATTGTCTACACACATCACACTTTCATACACAGCATGACAAGGTAAAGCTTCAAAAAAATACCATTTTTATAAGCAGAAACAGAACCATTCTCATCATTAAAAGAATATCTAAAACCTTGTTTAAACAATGCATGAAAGGAAATAATGTTTCGTGTCATTTCTGACGAGTAGCAACAATTCAATAAATCTAAACTAACTGTATAACTAAGCACAAGATTGTAAACTCCAATCTTGGTGACAGGTGAAGATCGCCTATTCCCTATGATCAATTTTATTCTTCCGTGCTCCACATCCTCACTTCTTCTTAGCCCCTGCAAATCAGACGAATGTGAAATCCACATCCTGTATCAAGGACCCAAGAATAAGAATATGATGAGTTTTTAGATAAGATAGTGCATATAACTATAGAAGTCGGCTTCACTTTTCCGTATTTGATGGCTTGCAGATATTTTGGGCAGCTTCGTTTCCAATGCCCTTTATCGTTGCAGTAGAAGCAAGTGGCCTCTTTGGGATCAGAGATGGGGGGAGCATCAGAATTGGATTTGCCTTTGGGTCCATTGCTTGACGACCCAACGTGAGACTTTCCCTTCTAGTTTTGCTTGGGAGGACCTTTCCTCTTTTTCCTTTTCCCTTGACCAATGGCCAGAACGTGAGCACTAGCAGGAGTGGAGGCAACACTTTTTCCCTTCATTCATGCTTCAGCTGTTCGCAGGAGGTTGTGCAATTAAGACAAAGTAGTTTCGTTCTTTTTCAAATGATAGGTCAATATGAACTGATCATAACAACTTGGCAAGGAGTTCAACACTATGTCGATTGCTAAATCTTCATCAAAATTCACATTCAGCTTGACAATCCTGTCCACGTATCGTTGCATTCTATGAACGTGGCTGGTAACAGATTCTCCCTCTTTCATCTTGCTAGCTATGGCGGACTTTACCACCTCGTACTTTTCCTGATGAGTTCGCTTATGGTACTTTTCCATAAGGTCCTTGTATTGGATTAGTGTCTAAGTCCATAACTATTTTGGTATGTACTTGACCCGATTGTGAGCATGGTCCTTTTGGGTTGCCTTCACACGGGTGACTAGACAGGATGACAGTTGAGGAGAGAGGTTGATTGGGGCATAAATATGATTTATTTATTATATTATAATAATAATATAATAATTTGGAATCATGTTATTAGATAGTTTTTAATCATAAATTAATTTAGAATTAATTTTGGGATTAAAGGAACTGATTAAAAGTACAGGGGCTATTTTGTAATTATTCAATAGTTGAGGCTTTGGGCCATGGGATCACCTTTATTAAGGCCTGGCCGAAAATCCTAGAAGGATCTGGGAGTTTCGTCCAAGGGCTTAAGGAAAGGAGTCCATGGATTTGCTTAGGCCCTAAGCTAAGGGATTAGCGTTTCCACCTTGAAACCCTAGTTAGCCTTAAGTATAAATAGCACCCTAAGGCACCAAATTCAGCCAACCCTTGGAGAAACCCTACTAGGGTCGAATTTTGGAGCCTCTTGCCTCCTTTCCTCTCTCTCATATTCATCCTCTCACCCAAAGTGTGTTTGTGAGCCATTAGAGGTACTACACTTGTGGTACTTGCTTTCAAGAGCTAAGGAAATTCAAGGAACTAGTTGTTATTGCTATATAACAACAAAAGGTATGTATTCTATTCTCCTTTGTGGATTTCGAAAAACATAGGAGTATTCCAGGTTTCTTTTTGTGTTCATGAAGTTGTATGTCTAATAGTGAAAACATAGATCCAATTAGGGTTGCATGCACACATAGGATTGTTTGTATAAAACCTATCAGTGGTATCAGAGCCTTAGGTTTTTGTTTTCAGTTAGATTTGATACAAATATATGAATATGACAATTAGGGTTTATGGCTAATAAACCCTGGAGTCTTGATTTTCGAAATTAGGGTTTCTAAACCCTAGATTTCGAAATTTTGGTAAGGTTTCCTAAACCCTTTTTCTTTGGCCCCAAGATTTCGATTTTAGGGTTGTCTAACCCTAGAATTTCGAAATTTGCCTTGTCCTCTAGATAGGATTCCCAAATTTTAGGGATTTGGATAATGTCATATCTTGTAATTATCCTTGATTCCTTAAATAGATAATTAAAGATCTTATGGATTATCTCATTCCATAAATTTTCAAATCTTAGGGGATATGGGATTAGATTAAATTAATTGTCTAATTTAATAGATAATCCTACAAGATTTAATAATTTTAAATTAATTGTTTAATTTTGGATAATTATTAAATCAATATTTTTTAATATTTAAGAGTTTAAAATTAAAAAGTTTTAATTTTTCGAAAAAGTTAAATATGATTAAAACCCTAGTATTTTGAAAAGTTCAAATTACACCCTTATGGTTTTATTAATTAATTAAAGTGTATAATTAAAAGAGAGTTAATAATTCCATAAAGTTTTGGTTTAAATTTAATTAAATTAAAAGTATAATTTATTAAATTAGACCACCTAGTATTTTAAAAGTATAAAATACACCCTATACTATATATAGCATTAAAAGTCTAATATTATATATATGTATGAGTAAACAGTCAGTCTTACCATTAGTAGACCTCATTCACGAAGCTGGTCTATAAGGGGTGTTTAAGGAAATTGCCTATAAAATGGCGATTGAATGGGTATCCACTCTTACCCACCGCACTCTTGACTAGTGGAGGGTCGTTAGCCGAACGGGTAGGATAGGACGAAACCTTGCATTATAAGTATAATGAAGTACAAAGTAACTACATGCTTTTACAAATACCCAAATTCTAGTTACTTTAGGCAAAATGTGAAATTGTATGCTAATCCATGCAATTACACTTCGTACCCTTGTCAAACGTTAGTGGAGTGTGGGTGGTTAACCGTCACACTAATTTGGGGTTGACATTGGTGGCGAAGGGTGGCTCGATGTTTATCATAGATCAATGGAGCGTGTGTGGCTAACCGGCACATTGATTAGGTGATAGTAGCATTGAGTGCACTACGTGATTTGTATGGTTATTCACACCTTGTTTTTGATCCTCGGCATCCCAATCACAAATATGAAGGGCATAATCAAGATTAAACATGCCATTGAAAGGTTCAATGAATCTCAAAAAGATCTAGGAGTTTCAATTCATTTAAAACTTAAACTTCATTTTTCGTTTTTCATGGTGGAAATTGGTAAATCGTCATTTACCTACCTTCAAATATTCTGCAACTAGATTACGGCATCCCTCTTCTAGGTTGTAGAGTATTGTGTTGGATCCTAGCCTTAATATCTCATTTGGGTGTTTTATTAAGGACTCAATCAACTTAACTTGAATTTTCTCCCGTTTTGTAGATGTCTAGTTCTGACAATCATGGTCTTCCCAAATCCCATGGAACAACCTTTCCAAATGAAGATGATGTTCCACGATATGATCGAGGAACAAGAGATCATGCTTCACTTCCTCCACCTCCTCCAATTATTCTCCCTAACCCACAAGTTCGAAGGCTTGAAAAGTTCAAGCTCACTCAAGCCCTTTTGGCAAGTAAACACGAAGATGGGAAACCTATGTGTGCACACGTCTTAGAGATAAAGTCGCACATTGACAGGTTAAGAATGTTGGGTGTCGAGATTTCAGGTGAGTTGACTGTTGACTGGGTTCTTCAGTCACTTCCTGAATCATATAGTGAGTTCGTTAGAGAGTACTATATGATGTAACACGACGTGACCCTAATTGATCTCACATATTTGCTTATAGCTACTGAATCAGCAATGATTTGGCGTGCTGGTCAAGCAAATTTGTCTGGTGAATCAAACTCCCAATATTCAATGGACACTGGCAACATTGGAAGTCCAGAAAGGACTAAGTATGAGATTGTCCCATGTAATGTGCCAAAGGAGTCCATTTGCTTTTACCTGAGAGATCTAAGAGATGGGAGAGTCAAGACGTATGGCTCTACTTCAGGTAAACTCCACTATCTAACTCTTTTAAGTTCCTATTCTAGATTATTAATACATGATGTGATAAGATTACATTTTGATGTTTTGTAGGATCGAAGAAAAGAAAGAAAGCTTAAGGAACAAGCATGCTAAATCTGATCATGAAGAAATGGATTTTGGATCGCATGGATTCGAGGATCGGATTTTTGAGCTGCTACTTTAGAGTTAGGAAAGATTGCTAAGAAATATGTAATAGCATAGTTTTTAGTTGAATTGCATTGTAAGGACAAATTTTTCCGCAATAAAATAAATTTTGATTTTATCTTATTTATTTATCCTTGCAATGGCGTGTATGAAAAATTGATGTTTGAATGTTTCTATTATTAGCAATGATGGATTTGATTCTTAATTATGTTATTTGTAGAAATGTCGAGAATTTACCAAATAGGGAGAGTTTCTCATCGTGCAAGTTCCAATTGGACAGAAACTTGGAATCATACAACTTGGTTGCGTGATGAATGAGAAACTTCATATTTGGAAATTAGACTAATTCTTTGGCAAAGTGTCAAGTGAAGGACTAGAAGATGGAGTACACTAGGTTGTGCGTTGATCGAGTCCACCACAAGAGTGATAAAGATATTCGTCATGATTTACTAAAGTTTAGTAAATACGGTTATACTTATAAGATTAAGTATAATTTTGAGTTGATTGAAAGAGTTTCAATCAATAGCAGAACGAATAAGAAGAATCAAGTAGGCAGAAAGATAAAAGTTTCTCTATTCTAAGAAGAAGGGAGAGTAGCTTTTATTGTGTTTTATGATAAGTCTTAAAGATTAAGGATCATTTCTCAATTGATCCTCAAAGTGAGTCTTAGTGCATTTGTATGTATAAGAAGAGGATTCGAGAATTGTGGAAATAGTTAAATCAAGAAGTCAATCATACTTCGTTCCAATATCGAATCTTAGAATCATACTCCAAGATTAAGAATTGAGTGATATATTTATGGTAGGTTTGTAACACTCATCAAATGTGGAATTAGGAAAAGTTTTCTTATTCTTGCACATTTGAAATTGGTGAATTGTGATGTCTTGGGTAAGACAAAGACCAACTAGAACCAATTATGTGAAGTGTTAAACTTGATGAAAAGCTACACTAATTCTTGAATATTTGTTTGTCAAGAAATGTTTCTTGGCAAAAGAAGCTTATATGTCAAGGAGTCAGTGGGAGTCTTAAATGGTCTTGAAAAGATTTCAAGAACAAATCAAGAATAAACCTAGGTAATCATCACTAGCACACGACTTGAGGTTTATAGCCTATCGTGAATGACATACTCTTTTTCTGTGCCATTCCAATTGAGCAAATTATGCATGTGAGTTCTATGAGTTCTCATTTGTATGCATAAAGGCAAGCACCTTGATCAATGGAAAGTACATTGATATGTAAGGGTGAGTTGCTAAACTACTTGGAAGACATGGTGGGCACTCGTGTTACCATGAGGCAAGAAATCAAGATTAAACAAGTTCAGTCCATATGAGTTTGGATTTGTCGCAAACCTTGGTTTTGGCAAATTCACATGGATAGGATTACATACACCATAGAATCTAAGTGTCATAAGGTTTCCCTCCTTCATGAAAATGATTGTGAGGAAATGCTTTCATTAAGAGAGATTTTGAGAAGATAGCAATTGTGAAAATTGTATTCTCAAATTCGATTATGATTACGGTATCCCTTTTCATAGTTCGAATTGTGAGATTTGGCAATTAGTCTAAATATTTGGGACTTAGTAACATAAGTTCTGAATATGTCTGAGATACACATGTGAGCTTTCTAAGGCAAAGGTGTATGATTTTAAGAATCTTAGATAAAGGCTTATCAAAGCATCAAGTATTAGAAATATGAACTTAAGGAATTCAATAAGCATTGTTTTCTGGAAGTTCAGCTGTTTTCTGAATACATGTCGAAGCTAGTGGGAGCATAAGTGTTATGCTGATAAGAAAATAATCATCATGTTAGTGGGAGCATGATTATTATAGTAAGTATTGCAAGTTAACGATATTAATTATAGAAAACAAGAGTTATACTTTGCAAAGTCGCAAGGGTTGAAAAGTTGTTTTGCTATAATTAAGGGAGAGAATATTATACTTCGTTTCAAAATCTAAAGCTTAGATTGAGAAATTTTAATTCTTTAGTCAAAGGATACATAGTGTGTTCTCAAATTTCGATTATGATTACGGCATCCCTCTTCATAGTTCGAATTGTGAGAACGTGACACATAAAATATTATGGCAGAAGATTGATAAAGTATCATATCTTTATGTAAGACATTATGCATCGTGTCCCATACGCTTCGGGTATAGGATCGATTGTAAATGCTATAATATTTGACTATTCTAAAATTTCCCAAATGCCTAGGGCATTAAGAGGGAAAAAGGACTAGAACTGGATTTTACTAAAATAATTAAACAACTATCAAAGGACGATCTAAGGTTCACCAAGGATTTGTTGTTTGTGAATAGTTGGAAGTATAGTATTGGATGGACCATATCGACATTCTTATGAATAGATAAGATTCTATTTAGAATAAGTTGTCATATGGCAAATATGGAAATGTTTCCATATTGGGAGTTGGAAATTGAGAATTTATGTCTAGATTAGAAAATTTTATGCAAAAAGGATGTTCAAAGGAATGTACTTTGAGTGAGAGACATCACATCTATAGAACTGTTTTGTAACAATTTCTGATAGAGAATCTTGTAATTTCATTGGCCAAGTCTTGGTGACTTTTGTGCTATGACTTTACGATGAGGATTAGGAATTGTGAAATGAGCATCATTGGAAATGTTTTCAATTGATCTATTTCACAAAGCATGGACCATAGGAAACATAGTGTGCATGCTCGGAGCATGGGAGAAAAATTGTTGTAATTCAAGTAATAAGTTGATTATCCGAAACATTAAACAAATGAATAATGAGTAATCAATATGGCGTTTAAATAAAAGTGTTTTATTTACACTCAAAAGTTTTGGGGCCATAAAGGATTAAGTATTATTATTGTGTTTCAGTTTGCATGTTTTGACTTCCAGAATAACTGGGTTATTCGAACCTCCACAGTCGGTCATACGTTGGAAGTAGGTATGAAGGAAGATTGTCATGAATCTGTCTGTAGATTGTCTAAAGTGTTTAGACATAGCACAAGTTTGCTGCAGAGTTCATGAGTACTTTGATAAAATTAGAGTATTGGATTAAACTCACGCTCACGTGAATCACTTCTTGGATTTTATCGCGAAAGATTGTGAGTCGATAATATTGTATATTCTTGAAACCGAGACGTGTGAGTTGTTATTTTTTGGTCGGTTACACATTGATAATAAGTAAACGCACCAGTAACTTGGTGTTATAAAACTTATTGTTGTGTGTGATTCGATCAGTAAATGCAAGCGAGCATTTAAGTCGAAGTTTATCCATTCCTTTTACCCAAAGTGGGATAAAAGCGATATCTGCGGGCCCCTCGATGATTTAGTGGTGACACCCTAAGCGCTTGGCAAAGCCGGAACTAAGTTGATGTGTTCAATTGTAGTCTGTTGTCAGTCGTCATAAATCGGAAGTCGGGAAACAGTATAGAGAGAATGATTAAAATTCATGTCTTGTGTCTATACGATATTTTGAGAATAGAGGAATATATAATCCCTTATCTAAAGGACACACATATCTGATAAGATCAGAGTTGACAGCGGCTTTTGAAAGCTACGATTGCTAATCAGGTTCTAAAGTTATGCAAAATAGTTATTAGACTTATCCAAGTGGGAGACTGTTGGATTAGTGTCTTAAGTCCATAACTATTTTGGTATGTACTTGACCCGATTGTGAGCATGGTCCTTTTGGGTTGCATTCACACGGGTGACTAGACAGGATGACAGTTGAGGAGAGAGGTTGATTGGGGCATAAATATGATTTATTTATTATATTATAAGAATAATATAATAATTTGGAATCATGTTATTAATTAGTATTTAATCAGAAATTAATTTAGAATTAATTTTGGGATTAAAGGAACGGATTAAAAGTGCAGGGGCTATTTTGTAATTATTCAATAGTTGAGGCTTTGGGCCATGGGATCACCTTTATTAAGGCCTGGCCGAAAATCCTAGAAGGATCTGGGACTTTTCGTCCAAGGGCTTAAGGAAAGGAGTCCATGGATTTGCTTAGGCCCTAAGCTAAGGGATTAGGGTTTCCACCTTGAAACCCTAGTTAGCCTTAAGTATAAATAGCACCCTACGACACCAAATTCGGCCAACCCTTGGAGAAACCCTACTAGGGTCGAATTTTGGAGCGTCTTGCCTGCTTTCCTCTCTCTCATATTCATCCTCTCACCCAAAGTGTGTTTGTGAGCCATTAGAGGTACTACACTTGTGGTACTTGCTTTCAAGAGCTAAGGAAATTCAAGGAGATAGTTGTTATTGCTATATAACAAAAAAAGGTATGTATTCTATTCTCCTTTGTGGATTTCGAAAAACATAGGAGTATTCTAGGTTTCTTTTTGTGTTCATGAAGTTGTATGTCTAATAGTGAAAACATAGATCCAATTAGGGTTGCATGCACACATAGGATTGTTTGTATAAAACCTATCACCTTGTTCATCTCATACAGCCAGTATTCCTCATAATATCTCTGCAATTCAGGAGTCATTGTGCCCACCATGATGCAAGTAACTTTTATTGCATCATTGTAGTGCTTTTTGTAGGTGACCATTTCTTCAGGAGTGGCATTCTCTTCGTCGATCTCATCCAATGGTCTCTCATGGACATACTCATTGTCCTCGAAATGAAGGGCTATTTTTATGTTGCGCATCCAGTCATTGTAGTTGGAGCCATCCAATTGCACTTTGGAGCAGATGTTCAACAAGGAAAAGTTATGACAGGAGGAGGAGGAACCAGAAGCATCATTTGGAGTAGACATTTATAAAAGAAAGGTAGTTTTAGTCAAATAAGAACAATACTTAATATAACAACCCAAAAGTGAAATATCAAGGCTAGGATCCAACTAAATAATTCACAACTTAGAAAAGGGATGTCGTAATCTAACTGTAAATTATATAAAGGTAGGTAAATGACGATTTACCAATTCCACCATCGAAAAACAAAATTTGAGGAAAATTAAGTTAAGTGAAATTCCTAGATCTTTTAAGATTCATTGAAACTATTCAATGGCATGTTTAATCTCTGATTATGCTCTTCCATTGGTGACTGGGATACTGAGGATCACAAACAAGATGTGAATAACCATGCAAATTAGCTTGGCACTCTCGATGTCATTTATCATCTCATTTTAATGTGTCGGTTAGCCACATGCGCTCCATTAATCAACGATAATTTTTGAAATGCCCATTATCACTCTTTATAGTCACTATTAGTGTGTCAGTTAACCACACGCGCTCCACTAACTACTATAAAGTATAATGTGCAATTTCATGGGTTAGCATACAAATTCACATTTTCCTAAAGTAACTAAGATTGGGATTTAAAAGAAAATGTTCAGTTACTTTTAATCGCATTATACTTATTAATGAGAATTTAATTCTCCTATCAAACCCATCCGGCTAACGACCATCCACCAATTAAGGAAGCGGTGGGTGAGAGTGGACACCCATTCATGATTCAACTACCATTTTATAGGCAGTTTCCTTATATCCCCCTTAAACATCGGCTTCGTGAATGAGTCGTACTAGCGTTTTGACTGACTTTGTCTTATACGTATAGTAATAATTAAACATTGAATTCTACATATAAGCATAAGGTGTATTTTTTTAAAACTTTTTCAAAAATACTAGTTTATATTTTAAATTTCGAAAATTAAATAATTAATTTAAATTTAAAAATAAAGCAAATAATATTTAACATTAATTATAAAGTTCAATTAATATCTAAATTAATTATTTATACACTTAAAAAATCAATCATATTAATCAACAAACAATTAATCAAGTCAAAGACTTATCTACTAACTTCTAGGCTTTTTTTATCATGATATATTCAGTAAAATCGGATTTGAAAAATAAATATAGCAAATAATCATCACATATAAGCAGATTAGGCAGATAAGCATCAAAAATTCGGATCTGGACTGAGCTCACGTCGTGAGCTGCGACTAAACAGAAAAACTGGTTTCTTTTCTTTTGATCGATTTAGTGGTGTGCAAATACATGAAAGATAGCCATAGGCTCTGATACCACTAATGGAAAATGTGGGTTACAAAATTCTATGCACTAAGCGGAAAAACATTTAACAATTAAATGATTAGGGAACATGCAACCTATGAAGGATCTAAGTCTTTCACGTAAAGGAAACATACTATGAACTATCAAAACTACAAAATGTCACACCCCCAAACCGGACGGCGGAAAGGTTTGGGGGCGGAGGACGTCATATACAGTATCACAACAGTTGTATAATAGTAATCAAAGCAACAACAACCATTGTATTAATAATATAGTGTTTACATTGTATTTGATTCACATATGATTGACTCCAAAAGTAAATAGCAAAACAAAGATTTGAAGCTACTATGCTCCGTCTTCTCGAAACCTGTGTGTGTGCCTGTCTACTAGTTTCCTGAGAATACAAGTGATTTTGAAAAGTGTATCAACATTTAAGTTGGTGACTTCATAAGCATTTTGTTTCAGAAAATAAGTTCTTTGTTCCTTAAAAATGTTTGTGTGTTCCTTTAGAAAATCCTATATTTTCTTAGTAAAATAGAATGTAGTCTTAGGCCTTAAGACCAAAATATATATGTTTCTTATGCTTAAAGAATAAAATATGACGCTTTGAATTTATATAAGTAATGTGACCCATATTGGTTCCTACTATGGTTCCTTAGTGTATACTAGTTATACATAAACAAATATCGAACGGACAGTTGATTGTGTGATCTGCCGTAAGCCCACAACCAAACAAGGAACAGGAAGTAACGGGGAAATCACACATTCCACTGCCTATCGGATATTATTTATATATAACCCTGATGTATAAACTAAGAAATCATAGTATCAATAATAATGGTCCTAACCGAAGAGTAAGTAATCGTATTTGTTTCCAGAAGGTTGAATTGTAAACTATTTGCTTGTAAAATAATGATGTTTATCCTGGAAAATCCTATATTTTTCCATAAAACCGAATTGTAGTCTTAAACGTTCCAAGACCGAAAAGTACAAGTATAATTGTCATAATTAATTTAATGATACGTAGTTTTATTCATAAGTAAAACTAGCTGAATACGTGCTTGCACTGTAAACTAGATGTGATGTTAATACCCTCCTATGATTACTTAGTACATACGAGTTATATAAAATCGAGATCGAACAGACAGTCGAATGGGTGATTCTGCCCTAAGCCCAAAACCAAACAAGGAACAGGAAATAAGGCAGAAATCAAACATTCCCCTGTCTACCGGACATTAATTTTATATAACCCTAATGTATATACCAAGTAATCACCGAGTTAATACCCCCTTAAGACCGTTTGAAAATATATCATTACATAAATGTTTAGTTAGTGCTTATTGTGAGTGTTCATTACAACCATACTAATATGATTAATGTCCTGCACGACGTTCTTCAAGCGTCGGAAAGTTATGACATTTGTCACCCCAGGCCTGTCGGCCTAACTGTAGCTAACAATTAAGGTGCGGAATTGTCAGTCCCGTATAGATCTATACACAAACTCACGCTCTCCCTCCAGGAGACCCTGGTTATAATTCAAGATTTTAACGGGTACCATGTTTAATACAACGAAGGAGTGACTCATAATCCTGTATTAACTAGTTTACATAAAGTGTGTGAAGTTTTCTTTTTCTTGTTATCGTATATATTATCCTTTTATAGTGTTAACAATGTATAAAATAATTATATTTTTACATAATCATTCCTTTGACCTATAAGAGTAAAATAATGCGAATGTTTCCCCAAACTATACCTATTATAGTTTAAAAATGTATGTTTTGATGAAATGGTAAAACCTTTGTATTTTTAACAAGTTTGTACGTAAGAGTTTATTAGTTTGGTAATAACGATTTTAGCATTTTTGTGTTATATATATATATATATATATATATATATATATATATATATATATATATATATATATATATATATATATATAAAGTGCGTGAAAACATAATACACGATTTATGTTTTTAAACACAAGATTTCTTGTGTTTTACTTGTATTCTCCCCCCCCCCCCCTAAAACATAGAAAAGCTTGGAAAAATGTGGGGGCATGAACTCACCTCGGTTGATTTTGTGTGGGTTGATTTGAAGAAATGAGGTGAAGGTCTCGAGTCTAAACACCTGAAGAGTTTGATAAACTCTTTGAAGCTTATGTTACCCTAAGGATGTCATCACATAATATTATGTGTAAATAGGGTGAAATCAACAAAATAATGTGTAGAATTACTAGTCAAACTCGAAAATACTTACTAGGATCTAGGGATGATACTTGGAAAATGTGAGCTTGAAAGATCCTAGGTTTGTTCTTGAGAGTGTCTTGAATTGTTTGCTAAGTGAAGTGAGGGTGGGGTTTTTGGAGGTGTTGCTGCCGTGAATAAAAGGGATGGAGTGATATTAGGGTGTTTACTTGGATTATAAGGGAGGATATTAATCTTGGTTATTTGTGGGTTAATTCATGGATACATTTTGGATAATACGTAGGTAACTGTGAACTTGCATGGGAAATGGGTGGAATATCACATCTTAAGGTCAACCTTATCTACTGGATTTCGGTCTAGGCTAGACCGAAATCCCTTGGTACATGTTCTAATTATATGTTTTCGGCCAAAAATAACCCACTAAGGTAGTTTTCGGCCGAGGTGGTTGGTTTTGAGGATAATTTTGGTCTTGAGGTCCTCCATGGAAGGACTTTGCGGTTCTAACTTGTCCCCATAAAGTGTTTTCGGCCTTGGTGGGGTATTATGCTATAAATCCTAAAAAAAATTGTTTAATGTGTGCTTTCTTGTTGACTTGTCAAGGCTAATTACAACATGGTTCCTCAAGGCTTATATATACTTATTTATCCACATATATGTTAGCTTATAAGTCAATGTACTTATGGCTTTAAACGTCATTGCATCAAGTTACATAGGTATGCATAACGAATAATCTTATACACGAGACTCCTTGGACTTGGTTTGACCCAAAATTTCTAGTTCTCACATCATCCCCCCGTTAGAGGGAATTTCGTCCTGAAATTCGTATTTTGAATGGGTTCCTATAAACCTAGGGAAAATCTGTAGGTATCTGTGTTTCGTCTGATCTCTTCATTCCTAGGGAAATTTAGGTCCTTGCCTGGTGTTCTAGCGGACCTTCGCTATTGGTATCTAACACTTTTTCGTTTCCCTGTCCATGATTCCCACATGTTCCTCTTTGGGGTGTAGGTTCTTGTTTACTTGGATTTCGTCGAGTGAGTCTATAAGAGTTTCAGCGGTCCGTCACTTCTTAAGGTTGGGCAAATGGAATGTGGGATGTATGTCGCTGAGTTTCTTGTGGTAATCGAAATCTGTAGGCTACTAGACCGATCATGGCGAGGATCTTGAATGGTCGAATGATGATTGAGTACTTGATGCCCTAGAGGTAGTGTCTCTAGCCTCGGTGCCTGAACTTGACTTGTTGTACGAGTGGCATTCCTGAAAGGTCTGCTAGAAATACTTCGGGAAGGTTTCGGAAGGTATGGTACCCCTCGCATGGGTACTTCTGAGTTTTGAAGCGAGAGACGATTCGGAGATTCATTTCGGATTTATCGGTATCGATTGAAAAGGGTTTCGCTAGTCGGTCGGTTAAGGCGAAGGGTCTTTTCATAGCACATGAAATTGGTATGGTGAGAATCAAGCCAATCCATGTCGAATGACGACGTCGGAACTTCTTATAGTAATAGGTGTTAAGCCGATTAGGAAAAAGTGTTTGTTAGAGTGATAGTGCATTCTATGTGTATGTTTTCAGTGCTTTCGGTTTTATCCTTGTTGTTACTACTGCGAACATTTTGTGCCGCGTTTAGCGAGTACTAGCAGTACGAGTGCTCCGATTATTAGTGATGAAATTTCATAATATGATCCCTACCAGGTCACTCTATAATCGTTTAGTGTATACAAGTCATGTATAATTAAGATTGATAAGACCGTCGATTGAGTGACTCTGCCCTATATCCACAACCAGACAAGGAACAGGAAATAAGGCGGAATCACGCACTCTAAGCCTTTCAAATCTCAATTATATATGACCCTAATGTATACACTAAGCCATCATAGCTCACCTGCAAGGACCCTTAGTTTTTATATGAATGATGTGTTTTGTTCGGACGAGAGAGTAATTTATAATTATTTATTAAAATTTTACGCTTTAAATATTTTTATTGGAAAAACGTACCGCTGTTCACAGGTGGTTACGGGAGGGTCACTCCTGCGGTGATCATCAACACTCTTCCATCCCCACCAGAGTTCCTTGTTATTGGACAATCCCTCTTGAAGAGTCCAGTTTAGCCACACCCATAGCAGGTCTGGCTTAGTCCAATGTCGGGGACCTGGGAGATTGGTTGTGCCGGTGCCATGCAGAAACGGACAGTGTGCCCTTTCCTGTTGCAATTTTTGTAGTGTAACTCTCGGCAGGCTCCATAGTGATGGAAGTTACACTTCTTCCATTTTGGGCGAATCCCAGCATATTGTATCACTGGTGTTGGTGTGTCAGGTGTTGTGGCAGCATGAACAGCAACAATCTGTTGTTTCTTCGAGGGCTCTTGAGTTGGTTGTCCCTTTTTCTTACTCCAAGACTTTCGCTTATGGTCGCCCCCCTTTTGTTAGTTCAGGAACGGGGGTCATCACGCCTTGGCGGACTCATGATCTACGAGTGTTTGTGCTAGACGTTTGGCACTATCAAAGGTAAGTGGTTTTTCAGCTATAACGTTCCCTTGGATCGGGGGAGTTAGTCCCCAGATGTATCTCTCCACTTTCTTACTTTCAGGAGTGACTATCCCGGGACACAGAATAGCTAGGTCACTGAATCTGGTTGTGTAAGCAGCAATTTCGGAGTCTTTCATCGTCAGACTCCAGAGTTCTTGTTCTAACTTTTGTACTTCGACGCTCGGGCAGTACTCTTCCATAATCATGGCTTTTAAGTTCTCCCAGCCCATTGAGTTATCCACTGCAAGGGTCAGTGACTTGACATGGCCATTCCACCATGTAAGGGCCCTGTCAGAGAAGGTGCAGGTAGCAAACTTCATTTTGCTCCCTTCTAGGCATGCACATATTTCAAAAATCGACTCCGTTTTCTCGAACCATTGCATTAGGGTAATGAATCCCCCGGTTCCATTAAAGGATTTGGGTTTGCAGTTCATGAAGTCTTTGTACGAACACACCCTTGGGTGTCCGTGGCTTTCTCCATGGTTCGAATTGTTAGCACCACTACCCGCCCCACTGGTACCACTTACGTGGATTTGAGTCATGGCGGATGTCACTGCGGCTGTTACAACAGCCTGAAAGATAGCAGGATCGTACTGTGGTGGTGGCGGCGGTGGTGGATTTGTTGTCGTGTTGTTGTTACGTCTGATATGTCTACGAGGCGACATCTTTCTGTCATAGAGTTTAAAGATGAAAGGTTGGTAAGGTATTGGTAGTGGTTATAAATCGAATTCCATAAGAACTATGTTATCATAGTTTTGTGTGTATCATGCTCCGAAAGTGTTTTTTTTTTTGTAAACATTTCATAACAGAAGTCTATATGAAAATAAACTTATGAATTTTTAATAGAGACCACCCTCACTGAAATTCCATGACTTGATTTGCAGTTATTAGTTGTGACGAAAGACGTTATAAATCTAACACATAGTGTGAGTAGTGTAATCACTTACTCACTAGGTTATATTAGTTTCTTAGTTATTAGTTCGACGCATACAATGCTCAGCCACCTCGTATGTCTTGCAAGCGCTTCTCTCTGTCTGATTCCCTCTCGAAATCCTCCTCATGTACTCCTTCTGGTTCTTCCTTGACTCCTCTGTTGGCTGTTTGCGATGTCTAGGTGTGTTGTTTGTGCGAGAACAAGGGTGTCTAAAGAATCTATGAGATAAATAAATATTTTTATTTTTACGGGGTAATCCTTACCGGGTCCGCCTATAATCACACAGTGTATACAAGTTGTACATAACCAAGATCGAATAGACCTTCGAATAAGTGATCCTACTCTAAGACCACAACCAAACAAGGAACAGGAAGTAGAGCGAAGATCACAAATTCTAAGTCTATAAAATCTCCATTATACACAACCCTGGGAGTATGCACTTCGCAATTATAGGCCCACCAGAAAGGCTCTTTTTAATTTTTCACATAAGTTAGTTATTGTGTCTAAAATACTTCTATAGTATTTTAATTATATGTTTGATTCTAGAGCTTCTTGGTATATGAAGTTGGTAAGTTTTTAGACTTGTTGTTATTGTATAGTATCATAAAATACTCTTATAGTATTTTTAACTTTATGTTTGGTTCTAGTGTTCCTTTGTATGTAGAGTTGGTAAGTTTTAGACTTGTTGCAACACCACTCTCACTCCCAAACACAAGTTGGTCGTATCTCAAATAAATATAGTTGATCAAGCTATATTTATCTCAGATATGATTACATAATTGTCTTGGTTTGACTGCAGTGTCCAACTTCTAAATACTTTGGTAGTGTTCTTCGTTCGATACTGTTTTAGTATGTATGCATGTATGTATACTTTTATAAAAAAATATTATATATTTTAAAAGTATAAATCTTAGTCAGAGTGTTTTTATCCCATTGTGTTTATAGGTGTATATCTTTTATGGGTTGATATACTTAGTTCACTATAAACAATGCTCTGATACCAATCTGTCACACCCCCAAACCGGAATGGCGGAAACGTTCGGGGGCAGAGGACGTCATGTACAGTATCACAACAATTGTATAATAGTAATCAAAGCAACAACAACCATTTTATTAATAATATAGAGTTTACATTGTATTCGATTCACATATGATGGACTCCAAAAGTAAATAGCAAAACAAAGATTTGAAGCTACTATGCTCCGTCTTCTCGAAGCATGTGCGTGTACCTGTCTACTAGTTTCTTGAGAATACAAGTGATTTTGAAAAGTGTATCAACATTTAAGTTGGTGAGTTCATAAGTATTTTGTTTTAGAAAATAAGTTCTTTGTTCCTTGAAAATGTTTGTGTGTTCCTTCAGAAAATCCTATATTTTCTTAGTAAAATAGAATGTAGTCTTAGGCCTTAAGACCAAAATATATATGTTTCCTATGATTAAAGAATAAAATATGACGCTTTGAATTTATATAAGTAATGTGACCCATATTGGTTCCTACTATGGTTCCTTAGTGTATACTAGTTATACATAAACAAATATCGGACAGACAGTTGATTGTGTGATTCTGCCGCAAGCCAACAACCAAACAAGGAACAGGACGTAAGGCAGATATCACACATTCCACTACCTATCGGATATTATTTATATATAACCCTGATGTATAAACTAAGAAATCATAGTATCAACAATAATGGTCCTAACCGAAGACTAATTAATCGTATTTGTTTCCAGAAGGTTGAATTGTAAACTATTTGCTTGTAAACTAATGATGTTTATCCTGGAAAATCCTCTACTTTTTCATAAAACCGAATTGTAGTATTAAACGTTCCAAGACCAAAAATTACAAGTATAATTGTCATACTTAATTCAATGATACGTAGTTTTATTCATAAGTAAAACTAGTTGAAGACGTGCTTGCACTGTAGATTAGATGTGATGTTAATACCCTCCTATGATCACTTAGTACATACGAGTTATATAATATCGAGATCGAACAGACAGTCGAATGGGTGATTCTGCCCTAAGCCCACAACCAAACAAGGAACAGGAAATAAGGGGGAAATCACATATTCCCCTGTCTACCGGACATTAATTTTATATAACCCTCATGTATATACTAAGTAATCACCGAGTTAATACCCCCTTAAGACCGTTTGAAAATATATCATTACGTAAATGTTTAGTTAATGCTTATTGTGAGTGTTCATTACAACCATACTAATATGACTAATGGCTTGCATGACGTTCTTCAGGCGGCGGAAAGTTATGTCATTTGTCACCCCAGGCCTGTCGGCCTAACTGTAGCTAACAGTTAAGGTGCGGGATTGTCAGTCCCGTATAGATCTATACACAAACTCATGCTCTCCCTCCAGGAGACTCTGGCTATAATTCAGGATTTTAACGGGTACCATGTTTGGTACAACGAAGGAGTGGCTCACAATCTTGTATTAACTAGTTTACATAAAGTGTGTTGAAGTTTTCTTTTTCTTGTTATCGTATATATTATCCTTTTATAGTGTTAACAATGTATAAAATAATTATATTTTAATATAATCATTCCTTTGACCCATAAGAGTAAAATAACGTGAATGTTTCCCCAAACTATACCTATTATAGATTAAAAATGTATGTTTTGATGAAATGGTAAAACCTTTGTATTTTTAACAAGTTTGTACGTAAGAGTTTATTAGTTTGGTAATAACGATTTTAGCATTTTTGCATTATATATATATATATATATATATATATATATATATATATATATATATATATATATATATATATAAAGTGCGTGAAAACATAATAAACGATTTATGTTTTTAAACACAAGATTTCTTGTGTTTTACTTGTATTCGCCCCCCCCCCCCCTAAAACATTGAAAAGCTTGTAAAAATGTGGTGGTATGAACTCACCTCGGGTGATTTTGTGTGGGTTGATTTGAATAAATGAAGTGAAGGTCTCGAGCCTAAACACCTGAAGAGTTTGATAAACTCTTTGAAGCTTATGTTACCCGAAGGATGTCATCGCATAATATTATGTGTAAATAGGGTGAAATCAACAAAATAATGTGTAGAATTACTAGTCAAACTCGAAAATACTTACAAGGATCTAGGGATGATACTTGGAAAATGTTGAGATTGAAAGATCCTAGGTTTGTTCTTGAGAGAGTCTTGAATTCTTTGCTACATCAAGTGAGGGTGGGGTTTTTGGAGGTGTTGGCGCCGTGAATAAAAGGGATGGAGTGATATTAGGGTGTTTACTTGGATTATAAGGGAGGATATTAATCTTGGTTATTTGTGCGTTAAGTCATGGATACATGTTGAATAATACACAGGTAACCGTGAACTTGCATGGGAAATGGGTGGAATATCACATCTTAAGGTCGACCTTATCTACTAGAGCATTCTAGGATGTATCACTTGGGTTTGCGGCCACAAAAGGAGGTGATTTCGGTCTAGGCTAGACCGAAATCCCTTGGTACATGTTCTAATTAGATGTTTGCGGCCAACAATGATCCACTAAGGTAGTTTTCGGCCAAGGTGGTTGGTTTTGAGGATGATTTCGGTCTTGAGGTCCTCCATGGAAGGAGTTTGCGGTTCTAACTAGTCCCCACAAAGTGTTTTCGGCCTTGGTGGGGTACTATGCTATAAATCCTAAAGAAAATTGTTTAATGTGTGCTTTCTTGTTGACTTGTCAAGGCTAATTACAACATGGTTCCTCAAGGATTATATATACTTATTTATCTACATATATGTTAGCTTATACGTCAATGTACTTATGGCTTTAAACGTCATTGCATCAAGTTACCTAGTTATGCATAACGGATATTCTTATACACAAGACTCCTTGGACTTGGTTTGACCCAAAATTTCTAGTTGTCACACAAAAGTTCTTATCTAAATCTGAATTCATAAGATGGAATACGTACCTTATTGATTTTGTAAGTAAATAATCAAGAAACCCTTTTGTTGATCTTTTGGAAGAAAGCACCACAAGCATCATGCCTCTAGTGGTTCGCACCCAACAGAATCAAGAAGGATATTGAGGAGAGAGGAGGAAGAAGATAATAACTCCAGCCTATATCTTCTAAGGTATGAGTGGCCGAAAATCATATCCCTAGGGGCCTTTATATAGTGAAGTCAGGAAATCCTAGATAAGCCCAAACTCAATATAATAATATTATCTTGAACTGGGTAATTATCCACCAAGCATAATTCTTGAAACCCTAAAGGCTCCTTAAAATCGTCCATAGCCTCATGGATGGTTCTAGAATGCCACATGTACAACTATTGAACAATTACACTTCAGTCCCTGCACTTTCAGTTAATTATTTTAATCACCAAATTAATTCCAGTTATATTCTGATTAAATATTATTATTTATAATTAACATATTATTTCCATAATATATTAAAAATTTACTTATTCCTATTCATTAATAAAATAATAAATCATTCTCTCTCTCCAAAAATATCTTGTCCATTGCTAGGTTTGAGGGCAACCCAAAAGGACTGTACTACTATCAATTCAAGTTTATACCAATTATAGTTATAGGATTAGACACCTAATCCAACACCATCATCCTTAATCCATTTAAGATTCTCTTAAAAGATTTTTCATCAAGAGGTTTTGTAGAAATGTCAGTAAGTTGTTCCGTGGTTTTAACAAAATGAACTTTGATATTGCCATCCTCAACATAATCCTTGATGAAATGGTATCGAAGTGCAATATGTTTCATTTTAGAATGTTGCATTGGATTACGACAAATACAAATAGCACTTTGTGAATAAAACAATAAAGGAATTTTCTTATGTTAATTGCATAATCACGCAATTGGATTTGAATCCAGATCACTTGCGAAGTACAAGCAGCAACAACCATATATTCATCCTCCGCTATGGATATCGATACACTTGTCTGCTTCTTCGACTGCTAACTTACAAGCTTCCCATCCATAAATTGACAACCTCCAGTAGTCCTCTTTCTATCCAATTGACAACCCCCTAAATTTGTATCTGAAAATTCTTGAATAAATAATCATGTGTTTTCTGGATACCAAATACCTAACATCGGAGTTCGATGAAAATATCGAAAGATGTTTTTTACAGCAGTGAGATGTAGTTCTCTTGGGTTTTCTTGGAACCCGTCACAATTACAAACTGAAAACATTATATCAGGTTGACTTGCAGTCAAATATAATAATGATCCAATTATGCTTCGATAAGTCTTCAAAACAACAACATGCTTATCCAATAATAGACTCAAACGCGTGCCACATGCCATATGAACCTTCGCGTCTGAACAATTCGATATAACAAAGTATTCAAGCAAAATCTTCATGTAATTCACTTGATTGATGAAAATACATTCTTTGCTTTGGCGAATGTCCATTCCCAAAAAGTAATTAATATGTCCCATCATACTCATCTCAAACTGACTTTTTATCAAATCCTCAAATTCCTTCGACAAAGACGGGTCGGTAGAACCAAAAATTATATCATCTACATAAATTTGAACAGGCATTAGATGATACCCCAACTTTCTTTCAAAATAATATGGGATCAACAGATCCTTTCTTAAATTTAGAGATCTTTAAAAAATTGATTAATGTAGCATACCAAGCTCTTCGTGCTTCTTTCAACCCATATACAGCCTTATCTAGGATATAACAATGATTAGGAAATTTATCATTCACAAAACCTGGTGGTTGCTCAATGTAGACAATTTCTTCAAGTACTCCATTTAAGAATGCACACTTCACATCCACTTGATATACGTCTAAGTTCTTGGGAGTTGCATAGGCAAGAAAAATAGGAACTACTTCGAGTCTTACGACAGGAGCAAAGGCTTCATCATAATCAATACCTTATTGTTGACAATAACCTTTTATAACTAAACTTGCCTTATTGTGAACCACATTTCCTTCTTTATCAACTTTGTTTTTGAAAACCCATTTTAATACAACCACAAAAACATCTTTTGGTTTAGGAATTAACTTCCAAACTTTATTTTGTTTTAAATTCATCCAATTTAGATTGCATTGCAACAACCCAATGAGGATGTTCTAATGCAGTTTTGACTCTTTTTGGTTCAATTTTATAAATAAAAACATAAAACATGCAAAACTCTTGATGAACATTAATAACTATGTTTCTTGCTCTAACTTGTACTCTTGTTAACACACTAGAATTAGGATTACCAAGACCTTGTTCTTTGAGATGATCATGATTCCATTTTTCCTTTGGAGGAAATGATGGATCAAAATCCAAATCAGCATCTTCAAAAATTTCTTTAGCATCTGAAAATTCTTCTACCACCACAAAGTATCATTAATGTCATCATTAAATTTTGCATTACCTTGAGCTTCGTTTTCACCTTCGGCATGCACGTGATTGACATCTTCGATATGTGGTCAACTTTTATCCCCCTTAACACATGAATCAGCTTTGTGTTGATCCCCCTCAACAATTGAATTCAAAGATAATGGCTCCCCCTCGACTTGAGGTTCTGTTGACAAGTGCTCCCCCTCGACTTGATCAGATGTCAAAGTTTGACCTTCTTCGAATTGAGTTGTTGGAGTCGAAGAGGTACATTTATCTAATCGTCTATCAGTAATTGTTGAGTCATCAGAATGCTTCAATTCTTCAGGAACTTGATTATCTTCGATATTAACCTCATCATGAATTGCTCTGTTAGGAATACCAAAATTTTGATCAAAGTGAATTTCAAAAGTAAGCATTTGATCAGAATCCTCATTAGAATCAGAAATAGGTTTCTAAGGAAACTCATGTTCAACTCTTTTAACATAGTAATCATCAAATGTCAAATTGAAAGTTTCTTCAACTCTTCATGTTCATTTGTTCATCACCTTATATGCCATAGAATTTTGAGAATATCCAAAAAATATTCCTTAATCAGCGTTCATTTGAAACTTTGATAGACAATCCTCCAAGTTCGTTATAAATCATCTGCAACCCAAAATACAGAAAAAAATTTACATTAGGTTTCCTTTTGTTAATGATTTCGTAAGGAGTGATATTAAATATTTGATGGATGAAAGAATGATTTTGAGTAAAATAAGTTGTGGAAATTGCTTCTGCCCAAAAATATTGAGGTAAATTTGGATAAGTGACCATTGTTCTAGCAACTTCACACAAAGATCGATTTCTCCTTTCAACGACACCATTTTTTTGTGGTGTGTAAGGAGCTGTACAATTATGAGAGATGCCAAGCTTTTTCAAGAATGAATCAAGAACATGATTCTTGAACTCTGTTCCATTATCACTTTTGATACGACAAACTTTCTTCTTTCGAGTTAATTCAATACTTTTGATGAAATCAATCATCACTTGAGTAGTCTCATATTTCTGTCTAAGAAAATGAACCTAAGTAATATGTACTTCTTCCCATTGATAAACTCAATAGTTGAAGGTCCACATAAGTCAATATGAAGAAGTTCCAAAGGTTCAAAAATCTTCGAGTCGATAACTATGGGATGACCTTGTCGATGTTGTTTTCCTTGTTCAGAAGCTGCACACAAAGAATCATTATCAAATTTTAGAACAGGTAAACCTCAGAACAAATTATTTAAAACAAGTCTATTCAAATTTTTGAAATTGAGATGAGAAACGCTTTGATGCCAAAGCCAACTAAGATCCGAAGTAGCCTTCGATAGCAAACACACTGAGGGTAAACCAACAATTGGTTTTATGTCCAGAGTGAACATATCTCACTTTCTCTTCGACTTTAGCAAGATTTCCTTTGTTTCTATATTTGAAATAAGACTTCCTTCTTCATCAAACAAAACTTGATTCCCTGTGACAACAGCCAACTGAGATACGCTTATAAGTTTGTGCTTTAAACCTTCAACATAAGCAACTCGATTAACTGTAAATTTCCCATTTATCACTTTTCCATATCCCTTGACCTTGCATTTCCGATTATTCCCAAAGTTCACCACTCCAGCATTCTCTAACTTTCTAAAATCTCGCAGGTTTTCTTTTCGTCCATTCATGTGATATGAGCATCCACTATTGATATACCAATTTTCATCATATTGCTCGTCACATACTACCTATAATCAATCAAAGAGATTTAGGCACCCAAGGCCTTTTTGATCCTTCTGTATTAGTGTGAAATGTAGTGTGAAGTGAAGAGTTAAAAATCCAATTGCAAACCTTTGATTTGAGCTTATCGATTAAATCTACCTCATTAGTTTGTGGCAAATAAATATAATCATTCATTATTGAAGCATTAACTTTGATTTTCTCTTTTTCAACCTTACTTTCAGAGAACTCAACATTCTTGTTTGGTTTAACTTCTTTCCATTTCGATGTCTTCGACAATGACTCTTGTGATGAAGTACTTCCATTCATTGATTCACAAAAGTAATTCTCATAAGCCTCTTTCACTTGTTCCTGAGAAAACGCTTTTGATTGAAATTTATTTCCTTTATTTTCAAACCAATGATTAAAGTTCTTCATTTTATTTTTGCCTTTCACAAATGAAACTTTTGATTTTGCATTGAAGTTAGATTTGGAAATCTTGGACCATCAAGTGTAAATTGAACATTTTTCTTAGTTACACTTATTGGTTTTAATTGATTCATTTGTGAAAAAGATTGATGTGGTTTTTTATTAAACATGTTTGATATGGATTTTATATCCAAAACATCACTCTTGTTGAAAGCATTTATGATTTTGTGAAAAATTCCTTTGATTACTTCTTTGACCATTATTATGAAACTTATGATTTTGATTAAGCTTTGAGTTTTGAGTAAAACCATTTGATTTTTGTTTTGAACACTGTTGTTCACTCCTTTGTGAGAAACTTTCGATGATTCTTTTGAAAATTTATTTTTAGACTGATTTGAAAATTTCTTTTGTGGAACTTGTGGTGACTTTTGTTGTGATAATTTTTGCTTTTCAAAATCCCTTATTTTCTTACGATAAGATTTATTTTGATCTTTTCGTTTCGAAAGATCCTCTTTTAAACAAGATTTTTCAACATCATTTTTGATATTTTGAGTCTTCACTTTTTGATCATTCAACTCATCTGGTGAAGACTTATCACAACGCGTTTTTGACTTGTTTTCGACAACGGATTGAGTTGCTTTCATAACCCAAATTCCAAATTTGCCATTTTTATTATCTTTGGAAAAAGATTTTTGACTCTTTTGACGTTGAAAAGTTCCCGATCTTTGATTCAAACCATTTTCCACAACATTTTGATTTGAATAAAAACCTTCATCAGTCACTTTTAAATTATCTTCTTTCAACAAATCATTCAACTTTGGATCAACATTATCACCATTTTCTTTTGTAACAAAAACTTGATTTGGAAAATCTTTGAATTGTGGATAGAATACAGAATTTTGTTCAAGAAAACATTATCTTTTTCTTTCAAAATTTCTAAAAATTGTTCTGGATCGTCAAAGACTTGTGCTTCAACAACTCGTGAAATTTCCTTTTCACCAGAATCACTATCACTATCACTTTCATTGTTTGTTAGATCTTATAAAATAACAGGCTCTTGAGTTTCCTCAGTTTTGGTTGTTGAAGATGAAGCATTATTTAGCTTCAATTTTGAATCAATATTATCTTCGCTTTTAGCTAAAGAAGTGATCTTAATGATAGATAAATTCGAGCAATCAACACATTCCTCTTTCTTGATTTCACTGATATTATCAAAATCATCTTCGATATTAGTAAAATTTTGTTGAGAACATTGTGTCGAAGATTCAATTTTGTTCAAAAATTTCATTTGTTCATTTTTGGACAAAGTATTATTCACAATATCAACTAAATTATTAGCATCCAAGCATTCATCGATATTGACTATTCCATAAGCATATGAATCATTTGATACCTGATCAAACTTAGATACCCTAATCTCATAATCATACGTAATTTCATCAACTAATTCTCTTTTAAAGTTAACAAGAGGAAGAAGTTTACGATGTTGTTCTTTACAAATATCAGAAGAATGGTAAAGAAGAGTAAGCTTTTCATACAAACGTTTTGTTGTATTATAATATATGTTTCATTGTTTTACTAGCAAACTGTTGTCCATCCTAATTGAATCCCTATCAATCATGATATTCGTTATCTTCAAGTCTAAACCTTCAATTCTAGACTTTTTCTCTTCAATCTTATTTTTGGCTTCATAAAGCAATGCTTTGGTTTTCTCCAACTCACTACTCATGGAAATCAGCATGTCATTAAAATAAGAACAAGTATCATCAATATCAGATAAAACAAATATTGTAAGAATTTGAAGGAATGTTAAGAGAGATTAATAGATCACGTACCTTCTCGGTCATAGGCGACTTTGAAGTTGTAGAAACGAAGCACCTTTCTTCGACAATCTTCTCTTATTGTTCATCATTCTCTCCATAACTTCCATCATCAAACTCATCCCATATCCTCTTCTCATCCAAATGATCATCATTATGCTTAGCAAACATGACATCATGCGTCAGATGACGCATCTCTTCGTCATCTGATCCAGATGACCAGATTTGGTAGGTGCCTTCTTCCTCATTTGAATTCTTAACCACCAAAGAAAGATTCTTCGATTTGGCTTTTAGGTCTTCGATTTTCATGGCATAGTAAGCTTCTTCATTCACCTTCTCTTTCTTCTCTTCTTGCTTATTGATCATACAATCCCTAGCAAGATGATTCTTTCCATTGCAATAGTTACAATCATAACCATAACCTTCTGTCAACTTCTTCTCAAACTACTTCTCTTCAACTTTCTCAATAATCTTTTGTTGAATAACAGAATTCAAAGATGACTTCTTAAAAGATATGTTTTTGAAATTTCCACCAATAAGCTTCTTGTAAAATGTCTTGACGCTATTATTTGAATAACAGGACACAGCTTCGTGAATAGAATTAATCAACAAACCTTCCTCGTTATTGTCTACTTCATCATCAAGACCACCTCCTTCATGGTTGTTTTTGAAACTAAAGCTAAAGGACCACCAAAATTCAGTTTTTTTTTGTCTCATCAGCTATATCTTTCACATCATATTCATGCGCCTTGAGTATGTTGTAGAGATTCGACAACGAGTAAGTGTCGAAGTTCTCTTGTGCTTTGATCATCAAGCAGATGTTCTTCCATTCCTTCTTCAAGCCAAGAATTAAGGTAATGTTGAACTCTAAAGTAGTATGAACAACATTATACCTTGTGCACTTGTAGATTAGCTCGTTGAAATGATCATAATAGGGTTTGATAGATTCATTTTACTTCTGCTTGAAATCAACTAATTCAGACAAGCATTGAGTCACCGAACTCTTCTTTTTTTCGCTTGTTACCTTGAAATTTCTCTATTATAGTGTTTCAAATCTCTTGGGCAGTCTTGTAACCATGGATGTAATTATACACAACCAGTGGTAAGGCTCCACGCAACTCACGAATGCATCTTTTATCGTTCGCTTTTTTCTTGTTACCCAAAGCAATCATATCTTCATTTTTACTTGTTTTTCCTACTACTTGAACACGATCTTCAAGAAATGGACCTTTATCAATCAATTGCCACAAATCTTCATCGATTCCATTTAGATAACCATCCATTCGATCAGCCCACTGATCATAGTATTCCAGAAGCAACATTGGAATCTTTGTGGATAACCCAAGCAAATTAGCAAAATTCATCATAGAATTCACATTCAAATTTGCCATTGATTTGATTTGAAAGAAAGAAAAGCTTGAAAAGAATGAAATTAGATATAAATGATTGATAAACGATTGCAGAACCGCTAAATCACAAAGAATTACGTTTTCACTTGCGAAAAATGTTGAATCAGAACAATTGAGTCAACAAAATGAAAATGTGAATAAAATCATTCAATCGATTTGTCGATTCCTGTTCTGATACCAACTGATATGTTAAGTAATCAATAGAAAATGTAATCAGAGTTAATATGAACACGAGATGTAAATATAACCGTGATTCAGCTCATATTATCTTAAGATGGTACAAGTACATTTTAGAGAAAGTTCAAAGCACAAAGATGTAAAAAGTTCCAAATGAATTAATTACCTACACTAACTAGAGTGTACTCGAAATATACAAAAGTATATCATGACTTTGAAATTGATAGAGAAACAACATAAATGTCTGATAAAATACATACAAAATCGAAGTCATGCAGACCTTCGATATTGACAAACTTTGACTACTACCTAAGACTTTGATATATCACAACACCTTTGACTCTACAGTAGTTCAACTAAGATTTTTATCTCCACTCTAAATGGACCATCTATCTTGGGTATTATCTATTGCTTCATTGTGACAACTCGAAATTTCTATCTTGTACAACCATTCACTTCAATCTAAATCAGACTTGTTTCTGCTAACTTTTAGCACTGTTTAGAGTCTGTTTGAGTGTTCTAAAGCCTAGTACCTTCAAGAGGTAATTATAGGAAGTATACTCTAGAGTTCAATGTGCAACATTTATGTCTCAAAACTCCAAGATTTTGGAGTTTACGGCCATAAAATCGAGTTTACGGCCATAAACTCTATGGTATATATATGACACTTAGTCATTTTTAGTCATTTTTTTTAGTCATTTTTACCACTTTCAAGCCTAGAACTCATTCTCTCTCAAGTATCATCCGATTTTTCACTAAGATCTTCAAGATTGTAAGTGTTTCTTTCCTTGATTAGGTGATATACTTCAATATCTAGTGATTGTACATGATTTCATCCATGAAATCTCTTCATTTTGATAGATCTTCAAGTGTTCTTCATTTCACCAAGAACACCAAGAACACACACTAGTGTTCTTGGACCTTAAACACCCTTACAAGCTTCTATATTGTAAGTACTCTTGCCTTAGCTTGTTATATGCTTGAATCACCTAGTTTACAACTAGAAAACATCAAGAAAACAAGATCAAAAGGTGTTTACGGCCAAGGCAATCTCCTTGGGCCGTAAACCCTAATTAGGGGTGCAAATGAGCCCTAATCCCTTCCAAAGCCTTGGAACCAAGTCTAGAACACTTCCAAGATGAGTATAGGACCTTAAACATCAAGAGAATCAAGAACATATGGTGTTTACGGCCAAGGCAATCACCTTGGGCCGTAAACACTAGTAAGTGGTGCATTTGTGCTCCCATTCCTTCCTAAGGCTTAGACTTGAACATAGAACACTTCCTAATGACTTGTAAGACCTTATAACACAACTTGTACAAAATACCATGAGTTTACGGTCGTAAACTCATGGGGGTTTACCCCTTGGCCGTAAACTCATGTGTTGCATCCATGTTGGCCATAAACTCCAATGAGAGGCCATACTTCCCTTAGATGCAACCCTTTGGTACTTCTAGCACTTGAATTAAAGTGTTTTCCATGTCCTAGGGTGTCTTTACTTACTTAATTAGTTGTTAATTAACTAATTAGATACATATATGTGTCATTATATGTTAAATAGGATTCGTGTGTGTGCTCAAAGTCTTCACTTGACACTTAGCATCCTATACAATCCGTTCATCCAAACCACTCACTACAGGTGAGTTCATACCCCTTAATCAACCTTTTAAATAATTTTATGGGGGGGGATACAAGTTGAAACATTATAGTTATTATATCAATCACATGTGATTAATAACTATCAAACATATGGATTTTCTTACTTTTCAAACTGTGTTATCAAACAAACTACTTCAAATCGTTTTATAAACTCGTTTACATGTTAAATACTTTTATTAAACTCTTTTAAACTTATATTTTGTTAAATGCGTATCTATATAGATATAGTTATATAAGTAGGATTGAAAGGACTTAGGACTGATAGCTCACCTTACCTCATGTTCCTTGTTTGGTTGTGGACTTAGGGTATCGGTTGTTTGTCCGAAGGTCGTTTGAATCTTAGTTATATTTTATGTATATGTATATAGATATAAAAGTTCCTTCATTCAGTTCAATACCTTTGGGTAGCAAAGGTATACAATCATGTTCATTCATACAAACGACATTGCCAGTAAACTATAATAGGTATAGTTTAGGAAGTTACTTATACTATTACTAGAACAATGAAACATACAAAGAGTCAGTTCATACATGAGTCAATACATACTATTATGAGAAACAATACATACTATACATTATACAAGAGAACATACTATTATGAGAAACAAAGAGAACATACATACATACTAGACAGAGAGAACATACAATACAGCTAGTACATACTATACATTATACAAGAGAACATACTATTATGAGAAACTAAGAGAACATACATACATACTAGACAGAGAGAACATACAATATAACTAGTACATACAATACATATATAAGTATACTATAACATAAATGTGAATCACTGTTTCGAGGCATGGCACCACCTGTCATGGTTCGATTTGCAGCCAGAATCTCCTAGAGGGAGAGCGTGAATTTGGGTATAGAAATATACTGGATTGACTATCATACACCTTGTTGTTCGCTACAGTGGGATTTGCAAGTCTACGGGTGCCAAATGTCATTCCTTCCGACGTCTTTCATCGTCGTGTTATTAGTCGATAGTATGGTGCAATCATATCACATTATACCTTAAAGAACAATTGGATTAAGGTAGAAAGTACAGCAGTAGTTACTATAATACAACACTACAATACTTTATTATTTCCCCATTGCATTCACATTGTGATCTTTTCACATAAAAGGTAATGTAAAACTATATTTTTGGTTAATGATAGTCACACTTAGGAAAATATACACTCTCACAAGAAACAAACATACACTTCATTTGATGCCTTGGTAGAAGGCTACGTTTAGTAGAAAATATAGGATTTTCTAGGAGATTCAAACATTTACAAACATTTACAAACATTTACAAACATTTACAAACTTATACATCAAGTACTTACAAACATTTTCATACAAACAATGACACTAAAATGCTTATGAACTCACCAGCTTTAAAGCTGATAAACTCTTTCAAAATAACTTGTATTCTCAGGTCATCAGTAGACAGGTACCGATGCCAGGTTTTGAGAGGATGGAGCTCGTTCAAGATTCATCTCTTATTTTTGATTTACATTTTTCGTGTCTTATAAACTTCACAGAACACACTTGTATTAAATTATATTATTAATACAATGGATGATGTTGTTGCTTGTTTACTACTATGCTTTGTTGTGATACTGTACATGACGTCCTCCACCCCCGAACGTTTCCGCTATTCCGGTTTTGGGGTGTGACAGATTGGTATCAGAGCATCGTTTATAGTGAATCGAGTGTATCAACCCATAAAAGATATACAAACTATAAACACAGCGGGATTAAAATACTCTGATCCAGAGTTTATACTTTTAAATAATAAAATACTTAACTAAGTATACAGACCTGCATTCATTCTAAAATCAGTGTCACTAGGACAGAACAAAAGTATTACGATTGTTGAACATCACAAGTAGACTCGGGGATGTATGATCAGTTCTGGGAGTAACATAGCCTGATCAACTATGTTGGTCCGAGAAGTGATTAGCATATGCCCGAGAATGGTTGTGATGTGGCAACAAGTCTAAAAACTTACCAATACTACTACAATGAAAACATTAGAACAGAAAATAAACTTAAAATACTATAGGAGTATTTTGTGTTACTATAAATTACTTATGTGCGAACTAAAAAGGCCTTTATCAGTAGGTCAATAGTTGCTAAGTGGATACGCTAAGGTTATATGTAACTAGGATGTCATAGACTTAGAATTTGTAATCTTTCCTTTACTCCCTGTTCCTTGTTTGGTTGTGGGTTTCGAGTTAGGGTCACTTATTCGAAGGTTTATCCTGTTTTGATTACATATAGCTGGTATGCACTAAACAAGTATTGAAGTAACTGATAAAGATCATCTTATAATTATCTAATTAGTACGTCTATTTAGTTATTTCTTATACCCCTTTTCTCGCGTAGATAACATGGCTGGATTCCATACCCACGGCGACCCGTACTTCCCTAACCAAGGTGATGGAGGAGGGTTTGAAGCAGAGCCAGAAAATGATCACCCAATCCCTTTGGATGATCACCAGGCTGAAGGCTTTTTTGATGGTTCGGACTCCGAGTCTGAGGTCAATAACCTACCCCCGGTGGCTCCTGTTCCAAATCCTAACCCTTGTCCGACTTTTCAAGGCCCGACGCCTCCTTGGGTGGAAAGCTTGGAGACATGGAGCCAAGAGCAGGATCAGCCCACGCCATTCAATGGGAACCGAAGCTTTTATAACCTGAGCGAAGGAGGCTCAGAAGACAGAGTCTTGCCAATCCTGGTCCGCAGAGTTGCCCGAAACGAAATTCAGGGCAGGACAGCTCTCCATCGAATCACGAAAGTTGATGCCAATGCGAGAATGCATACCATCCGCACCATTTATCTGGAAGATGCTCGTGAGAGATCTAGGGGAGACCACGAGGCCCTTCAGCAAGAGCTAGCTGAAACTCGAGTTGAAGTCATAGAGCTCCGAGTACGCCAAAGGGTGTACGAAAGGCACCTGCTCGATGTGGAGCGTCAGCTGGCTGAACTAAGGGCTCACCCGAGGGATAACCGTCACCAGTAGGAGATATTCTACCTTTCTTTCCTTGGTTTAAGGAATAGTCTTCCTATCTATGCTCCAAGTAGCACTTTTCTATGTAACCATCTATGTACTGTAAGCACTTTCTAGTTAGGCCTTTATGCTGTTAAAACGTTTCTACTTTGGATATGATGTAAGACCTACTCCAAGGTCATTTTTGTCCAAACTTATTACATCTTAAATATCAATAATATTGACAGTCGGCTAATTTCTGTGCCAATCCTTGTTCAAATACTTTCATTATACTATCGTTATAATTCTATCTAAACCCCACTTCCGTCAAATTATTAAGCTGTGGAAAAATTAGCTCAAGGATCACTTCCAATTCTTGTCGAAGGTTGGATCATGTTATCCACCAACCCATGATAGCCTAGTTCGAAATAGCAATCATCTAGTGACCATCCTACGAACTTACTTCTATTCTTTACCAGTATTGCATCATAGGGATGTAGGTCAAACCGCCGAGAACAGTTTAAGAAAACGAAAAATTTACCTTTACATGAATGATTAGAATACACCTAGGGCCGACTATAATCGCTCACGAACTCCTTTTCTTGTCATATAATAGAATCATGTCGTCATCCAGAAAAATTCAGCCGAACGACGAAACCCCGATCCTTCATATAGACGCTGCCACCTTCCAAGTCGCAGTAACAGCTGCCGTGGCAGCTGTCCTTGCACACTTCAACACTGGTAATGCAATCGAGGCTGTAACAATCCGGGAAATCAACAAATGATAACTGGTATAAACACCCAAAGCCACAAATCTGAGAATAAGAAACGAAAGCGGCAAGCCCAAAAGGAGCGCAAGCGATCTCAAAGACTTGCCATGTAATAGCAACAAGTGGCGACCCCTGCCACTTCAACACCGATCAAACCATATGAGGGAACACTCCCGAAGTGTGAAAAGTGTAAGTTTCATCATAACGGAGTTTGTCGTGATTCGCAATGCATGAATTGCAATCGAATGGGGCACACTACTCGTGTCTGTAGGGCGCCGGCACGAACCGTCTTCCAAGCCACTAGCATTGGGGTCACCCCGGCTTGCTATGGTTGTGGTCAAACCGGACACTATAAAAGGAATTGTCCAAAAGAGAGGAACAACGAAAGCGCTCGTGTCCACATAACTCCGACCCGACACTTTACTTCCACCACCGATGCTGGTGCAAGCCAGATTTGTCATTTATGCGGTGAGATAGGACATCTCAAGAAGGATTGTCCAATAACAAAGAACTCTGGCGTAGACGGGAAGATACTAAGGATCGCTGCTGAAGCAGAGACTACTCCGGACCCACGTTGAAATTCTAGGGCGTTTCGTTATAGTAGACTTATAAACTGTTAAAAACTAGAGCAACTCGAGTCATATCTTTTGCGAGATCCCGTCAGTCAAGGGATTCTCGTGCTGCGTGTACTTGCTTTTGTAGTATACCTTGTTCGCAGCAGCAGTCTTGTAAGATAAAACTAAAGTACTGAAACTCTGTCAAGTTGCACCATTATGTTTTTGTAGCACCTTTATGATCTAGTCTTACGCCTTTTATTCCGAGTAGTCCGACATTATCATGTAACATGAGTCAATTCGATCCTCACAATGCCAGTCTCATGCGAAAATTCTTTTCCCCGTAATCGCCTTTCTAGCGAAGCCATCATTCCAGAACTCTGAGATACTCATGCGAAGGGTATCTTATGTTTCGTATCCTTCCCGAAGAAACCTCCCCGGAATACCACTCGTACAGTACGTCAAGTTCCATCCGAAGACCCATACGGTTAATCTATCGCTGAGGAATGTATATGCAAGGGTGGTATATAATCAAGGTTCTACAGGTTTAGAATTGATGGTTCCTATTTAACTTCTTTTCCTTGTTTGGATGTGAGCTTAGAGAAGAATCATTTATTCGACGGCCTTTTCAATCTTAATTATATACGACTCGTATACGCGAAGCTGTGATTGATGAACAAAATATGACTTCTAATATGAACTTCAGGACAAAGACTGCTCAAGAATACGAGTGATCGCACTGTTATGCGAATAAACTTAGGAGCCAATCAAATGCCTTTCCCGCCGATCGAGACAAGAAATTCAGATAGAACAGAAGTACCTATCCTTTTCCTCACTTTATGAGTAATCATACTTTCTTTTGGATCTTTCCGACATCTTTCCAGAAGAACTTTCAGGATTACCTCCTCGACGTCAAAGTCGAGTTTAGAATCGACTAAATTCCAGGGGCTACCCCAGTAGCCAAATCGCCCTATCGTCTAGCACCTGCTGAGATGCAAGAACTATCCGGTCAACTTAACGAACTGCTCAGCAAGGGCTTTGTAAGACCAAGCTTCTCACCCTGGGTAGCACCGGTCTTGTTCGTCAAGAAGAAATACGGATCGTTTCGTATGTGCATCGACTACTGGAAGCTCAACAAGCTTACCATTAAGAATCATTACCCACTGCCTCGCATAGACGATTTGTTCGACCAACTGCAAGGGGCGAATTACTTTTCAAAGATAGATCTGAGATTCGGGTATCACCAATTACGAGTGCTAGGGGAGGATGTTCCAAACACAGCCTTCTGAACTCATTATGGACACTACGAGTTTGTAGTGATGACCATTCGGATTGACCAATGTGCCTGCAGCATTCATGAACTTAATGAAGAGGGTATGCCGTCCTTACTGGGATCAGTTCATCACTGTCTTCATTAATGACATACTTATCTACTCTCGTAGTAAGGAAGAGCATAGTAAGCATCTACGTCAGATCTTGGAAACATTACGATCAGAGAAGCCCTACGCGAAGTTCTCTAAATACGAGCTTTGGATTCGAAGAGTCGAATTCCTGGGTCACGTTGTTAGTGAAGAGGGAATTCATGTGGACACTTCCAAAATCAAGGCCATTGGGAACTGGTCAGCTCCGAAGACGCCTACAGAAATTCGTCAATTTCTAGGCCTCGCTGGCTACTATCGCAGGTTCATTCAGAACTTCTCTCGAATTGCAAAACCTCTTACGACTTTGACCCAGAAGGGCGTGGCCTTTGACTGGGAAGAGAAGCAAGAGAAAGCGTTCCAAACGCGGAAGCGGGCCTTATGCACCGCACTGATACTATCCCTCCCAGAAGGAATAGAAGACTTCGTGGTCTACTGCGATGCATCCAATCAAGGGCGCGGTTGTATCCTGATGCAACGAGGTAAGGTCATTGCCTATGCCTTCCGTCAACTTAATACACTCGAAGCCAACTATACAACACACGATCTGGAGTTAGGAACAGTGGAAATTGCTCCAAAGGTCCGGAGAGCATTCGGGAAACGACAGAGAACAGCGTTCAGATTCGTGAACGATTGAAAGCCTCTAGAAACCGACAGAAAAGCTACGCAGACAAAAGAAGGAAACCTTTGAAATTCCAGGTAGGACACCGAGTTCTTTTGAAAGTCTCACCCTGGAAGGGCTTGATACGCTTCGGGAAAGCTTGGAAAGCTAAATCCAAGATACATAGGGCCTTTCGAGATTCTCGCAAGAATCGGCCCTGTAGCTTACAAACTCAATCTACCTCGCGAACTCAGTAACATACATTCTACTTTCCACGTCTCGAACTTGAAAAAGTGTCTGTCCGACGAGACTCTTGTAATCCCACTCGACGAGATCGAGATCAATGAGAGCCTCAACTTCGTGTAAGAACCTATAGAGATCATGGACCGAGAGGTCAAGAAAACGAAGCAAAGCCGTATCCCGATAGTGAAGGTTCGCTGGAACGCCAAGCGAGGACCTGAATTCACTTGGGAGCGCGAGGATCAAATGAAATTGAAATATCCTCATCTTTTTACTTAGTTATTTGTAACTACTTATTTGCTTAAACTCTAATTTCGGGACGAAATTCCCTCTAACGGGGGGATGATATGACAACTCGAAATTTCTATCTTGTACAACCATTCACTTCAATCTAAGTCAGACTTGTTTCTGCTAACTTTTAGCACTGTTTAGAGTCTGTTTGAGTGTTCTAAAGCCTAGTACCTTCAAGAGGTAATTATAGGAAGTATACTCTAGAGTTCAATGTGCAACATTTATGTCTCAAAACTCCAAGAGTTTGGAGTTTACGGCCATAAAATGGAGTTTACGGCCGTAAACTCTATGGTATATATATGACACTCAGTCATTTTAGGTCATTTTTACCACTTTCAAGCCTAGAACTCATTCTCTCTCAAGTATCATCCGATTTTTCACTAAGATCTTCAAGATTGTAAGTGTTTCTTTCCTTGATTAGTTGATATACTTCAATATCTAGTGATTGTACATGATTTCATCCATGAAATCTCTTCATTTTGATAGATCTTCAAGTGTTCTTCATTTCACCAAGAACACCAAGAACACACACTAGTGTTCTTGGACCTTAAACACCCTTACAAGCTTCTATATTGTAAGTACTCTTGCCTTAGCTTGTTATATGCTTGAATCACCTAGTTTACACCTAGAAAACATCAAGAAAACAAGATCAAAAGGTGTTTATGGCCAAGGCAATCTCCTTGGGCCGTAAACCCTAATTAGGGGTGCAAATGAGCCCTAATCCCTTCCAAAGCCTTGGAACCAAGTCTAGAACACTTCCAAGATGAGTATAGGACCTTAAACATCAAGAGAATCAAGAACATATGGTGTTTACGGCCAAGGCAATCACCTTGGGCCGTAAACACTAGTAAGTGGTGTATTTGTGCTCCCATTCCTTCCTAAGGCTTAGACTTGAACATAGAACACTTCCTAATGACTTGTAAGACCTTATAACACAACTTGTACAAAATACCATGAGTTTACGGCCGTAAACTCATGTGATGCATCCATGTTGGCCATAAACTCCAATGAGAGGCCATACTTCCCTTAGATGCAACCCTTTGGTACTTCTAGCACTTGAATTAAAGTGTTTTCCATGTCTTAGGGTGTCTTTACTTACTTAATTAGTTGTTAATTAACTAATTAGATACATATATGTGTTATTATATGTTAAATAGGATCCGTGTGTGTGCTCAAAGTCTTCACTTGACACTTAGCATCCTATACAATCCGTTCATCCAAACCACTCACTACAGGTGAGTTCATACCCCTTAATCAACCTTTTAAATGATTTTAAATGATTTTATGGGGGGGGGATACAAGTTGAAACATTATAGTTATTATATCAATCACATGTGATTAATAACTATCAAACATATGAATTTTCTTACTTTTCAAACTGTGTTATCAAACAAACTACTTCAAATCGTTTTATAAACTCGTTTACATGTTAAATACTTTTATTAAACTCTTTTAAACTTATATTTTGTTAAATGCGTATCTATATAGATATAGTTATATAAGTAGGATTGAAAGGACTTAGGACTGATAGCTCACCTTACCTCCTGTTCCTTGTTTGGTTGTGGACTTAGGGTATCGGTTGTTTGTCCGAAGGTCGTTTGAATCTTAGTTATATATTATGTATATATATATAGATATAAAAGTTCCTTTATTCAGTTCAATACCTTTGGGTAGCAAAGGTATACAATCATGTTCATTCATACAAACGACATTGCCAGTAAACTATAATAGGTATAGTTTAGGAAGTTACTTATACTATTACTAGAACAATGAAACATACAAAGAGTCGGTTCATACATGAGTCAATACATACTATTATGAGAAACAATACATACTATACATTATACAAGAGAACATACTATTATGAGAAACAAAGAGAACATACATACATACTAGACAGAGAGAACATACAATACAGCTAGTACATACTATACATTATACAAGAGAACATACTATTATGAGAAACTAAAAGAACATACATACATACTAGACAGAGAGAACATACAATATAACTAGTACATACAATACATATATAAGTATACTATAACATAAATGTGAATCACTGTTTCGAGGCATGGCACCACCTGTCATGGTTCGATTTGCAGCCAGAATCTCCTAGAGGGAGAGCGTGAATTTGGGTATAGAAATATATTGGATTGACTATCCTACACCTTGCTTTTCTTTACAGTGGGATTTGCAAGTCTACGGGTGCCAAATGTCATTCCTTCCGACGTCTTTCATCGTCGTGTTATTAGTCGATAGTATGGTGCAATCATATCACATTATACCTTCAAGAACAATTGGATTAAGGTAGAAAGTACAGCAGTAGTTACTATAATACAACACTACAGTACTTTATTATTTCCCCATTGCATTTACATTGTGATTTTTTCACATAAAAGGTAATGTAAAACTATATTTTTGGTTAATGATAGTCACACTTGGGAAAATATACACTCTCACAAGAAATAAACATACACTTCATTTGATGCCTTGGTAGAAGGCTACGTTTAGTAGAAAATATAGGATTTTCTAGGAGATTCAAACATTTACAAACATTTACAAACTTATACATCAAGTACTTACAAACATTTTCATACAAACAAAGACACTAAAATGCTTATGAACTCACCAGCTTTAAAGCTGATAAACTCTTTCAAAATAACTTGTATTCTCAGGTCATCAGTAGACAGGTACCGATGCCAGGTTTTGAGAGGATGGAGCTCGTTCAAGACTCATCTCTTATTTTTGATTTACATTTTTGGTGTCTTATAAACTTCACAGAACACAGTTGTATTAAATTATATTATTAATGCAATGGATGATGTTGTTGCTAGTTTACTACTATGCTTTGTTGTGATACTGTACATGACGTCCTCCACCCCCGAACGTTTCCGTCGTTCCGGTTTCGGGGTGTGACATTCATGATGGTCACTTTATTATCATATCATCTTTATTTCTAAGTTAACTACTATTTTAATGAAGTTCATATACTTACTTAACTTTTTATAACTTTATTTATAACGTTAAACTTATCTCATCCTCAGTCAAACTACCTTTGGTGGTTCACGTCGTAAATTTATAACTCATCTCGCTATATTTAAGTAGGTTTAACTCCTTCTATCTCTTAATATATATATATATATATATATATATATATATATATATATATATATATATATATATATATACATATATATATATATATATATAATACCACTTGATATTATCTTTATCTCACTTAAACTTCATTTTTTTAGGATTTCCACATGCCCACTCCGAGGTCAAGATAATATCTAAATTTAAACACCATAAGTCCTAGTGATCATCTGGACCGTCATCATTACTAAGAATAAATTAGCTCTAATCTAGCTAACATTCCTCTTTTGGTCTTTGTTGGGTCAAAATTATGGTTTATACTTTGCTTTTCTAGTTGATTGTATTTTTCTGTAATGTTTTATGAGTTTACGGTCAGGTTTACGGTCAGGTGGGTGTTTACGGCCGTAAACAGGTTTACGGCCGTAAACCCTGTTTACGGCCCAATGGGTGTTTACGGCCGTAAACCCATTTATGGCCCATATTCCCCAAGTATGTATATATATATATATATATATATATATATATATATATATATATATATATATATATATATATATATATATATATATATATAGGTGTTAGGTGGTTGAGGAGGGATTGATGAACAGAAAAGGAGTGTACGGCCAAGAGAAAAAGAAATGAGCTTTAGTGTGTGTTAGTGTGTATTAATCTTGTATCTGGATCTTCATTGTAATCAAATCATACAAGATTCATCATCTTCTTCTTCTCCTTCTTTTCTATTTGATTTGACATCATCCAATTGATTGGGATTTCGCACCATCAATTGGATCTGATTGATACACAAGCAGATTAGAGACTTATAGTCTTATTTCATACAAGCTTCTAAAATTTCAAATAAAGTGCAATGTCAATGGGTTGACAAAAATTGCATCATTAGAGAATAAACATCATAATGTTTAAGTTCATCAGGTATCGATTTCTTTTTTAGTGTCAGCATTGATTACATCATGGCTTTGAAACCATTAAGTAAGTTATATATGTAGAATTTACACATTGTTAAACCATAAATTTTCTTAATAATGATAACTAAGTTAAGTGCGGATGAGTAAAACTTAACAATTGATATAAAACATAATACTGAAAGATCAAATGCGTAAATAGATCAACATGATGAACAAAAGAGTAATCTGATATTTAATGTAGATTGTCTTAGAAAGATGTGAGAAAGGTGTAAGGAAAACCACAACTGGGTTCCCTTTTTATAGACATGTATGAGATCAATCTTGTAAATAAGTCCTGACACAAGATTATTCAAAGATTCTCTACAACAATTAATATTTAATCACATTTACTAACTAACAGATATTGACTACTATAACAATACAAAAAACATAAAGTCAACTTCTACTGATGACAACCTTCAGATAACACTTCTCTTCCGGCAATCAAACTCTTAGGTCAGCAACTAATAATGATCTTCTGCAAATAATCTCTTTAAGGTTCAACACACATTATCATCTTCTTTATAATAGGAAAGCAATTATGGTGTCCCTAGACACCTTCTATTCATTACTCCACTTTTATCCTCAATTCATAAAGTCATCACCTTGTTATAACATTGGGTAGAAGTTTCCTCATCATCCATAATGGTAATTTCTCTTTTTTGTTCTTATTCAAATGACACACTCTAATCATTTTTCATTTATGGCAATCTCCAACACATCATATTTTATCTATTCGCATATTCACCTATTTATATATTCCTTGGTACATGTATCAACTAGTAATACCCGTCTCCACCTATCCTATTTTGGATATACATGATTATAAGGAAAACACATTACAATCATATGTAATTCTACTCTTATGTCATACTATTTACATGTCTTCTTATAGGTACACACTCTTTACGTATGGAATGTAAATGGTATTGTATCTTTTGAATATTTGATGAACATTAAAACTCCTTTCCATATCAACTGCCTATTTGCAATTCATGATAGGATCGGGGTTCCATCATAGAACGAAATTTATAATCATTAACACCTTTGTATGCACATCATTTCTTCTCAACTTCTCTTTTCATGAAATTGTCTCATAAAATGGTTCATTCTCCATGTTGATGGGAAAATTCTAAATCTTATATCATCCATCTCGTTCACCACTTGTGTATAAGTTTGTCCTAACTTGTTTTCAACATAATTCTATACTTCAAGAACTGTAAGTATACATCGAAACTTTCCATAAAATCTTTTATTATAGATTCTCATGCAAGTTTGGAATCTTTTCTAATGCCTTCTCTTCTCTTCTTGGCGAGATTTGTTCCATCATAAATTAAAAGTTCTTTTGGCTTAGTAAGTGTTGAGTTCACTTAAATGTCATATTATACCATATTCTCCTTTATAATAAGCATAGCCTTTGATTCCACTATTTACAAAGAAGTTATTTTCAATTTCTTAAATACTAACTTCACCTTCTCTTCCATTCGTTTCGTTCCATTCTCCATGGTCAACTTATAGTTTTAACCATATTTAAGAAAGTTATGTGTTAGTTCTAATCCAACAATTAAATGTTTAGAAACCTAAACATATAAAGTCTCACTTTCTTGACTAAGCTCATACTTCCTTAAGTCCTAAATACATTTAAAGCATTTATAAGTTAAGTCTAAAGCAGTACTCCTAGTACATAGTTCATTTAAACTCATGCTCTGATACCAAACTGAAACATCCCTCTTTTTTATTTAAATTTTATATCTTTTTAAAATCATTTTATCATTTTAAAATCCTCATTTGTGGAAATAAGGTCCCATATTTTTTAAAATACAAGTTAAGTAGTTTACAATCATAGTAAATAAGATGGTGAAACATGAATGACATCACTACATCAATTCAAATAAACCACTACAACCACTTGTGGCCTTCTAAATCCATGTCCTTTTCTAAGTGTTTGTTTCCTATTATCACCTGAATACAAGTAAAAATATAGTTTGTGCATTAGGAATGCCTTGTGAGTAATACTGGGATTTCACAATAAAAGTCATAAGTCTTTAATCATCCATGATTAGAAAAGTATTTAAATCATTGAAATTCTTAAATCTTTAATCATTGATAAACCATAAGTCATTCTTAATAAAGTCATAAGTCATAATCCATCATTTAGTCATTATCGAAATATCATCATTTTAGTCATAAACAAAATATAGCCATTATAGTCATAAAAAGTGTAGATGCAATACAATATGCTTCTAACCATTTCCTGAGTCAATATAATATGTCCTAATCTCATAATTCATATAGGCATAAAGTGATAAGTGTCTCACAAAGTCATTGTGAGAGAGTATCCAAGCAAAAAACGCATGTATGCCAAACATTAACTATAAAGAAGGCCTACATGCTACACAATACATATGTGTAACTCCCAAATTCATTTACTCGTAAAATACTAGGTGTATCACATAGTTAGTATATAAGAGTATCTAAGAAAATATGGCCCATATGCAAAACATTTTTCGTAAAGAAGGCTCATATGCCAAAAAAAAACCATACATGTGGAACTCTTAAGTAATAGCTTGGATAATGTGTCTATTCACAAGATCCATCCTAACAGGAATGCACGAATTTATGAGGAAAATTTATTTGTGATTATCATAGTCTTTTATTCTTCACAACGTAGTCTTATATAATATACTTTCATGTACAAACACAGAGATACATATTATATTATATATAGCAAGTAAGTTGGTAAAAAATTTAGTTATACTTATATTAATAAAATCATAATTTGTTATCATAGGTACCTGTATTAGTTAATTACTCACCTTGAAGTTCTTTCATAGCTTCTAATATCCCTCTTCTATTTTAAGAATGTTTTAAGAGTTCAAATGTCACCTAAGAGCATCAAAAGATGTGTCAAAATCGTATTAAGTGTCCTATTAATTCACTTTCTATTATATTAATTCCAAATGTGTAATTTTATCATTTTAAATTCTTCCTTATGTTAAAATGTGAATGTAGTAGAAAACTGTGCATAATTTCGAGTTTGTATGCAAAAGTTATGAGTAAAACAATTTTGGTGCCAAAATTATGCTTAAGGGCTCAGTGGCATCTACATTTAGGCCCTCCTGGGCTCGTGCTGTAGGTGCAAAAAAAGTTGAAATACCTTTTTTTACCCATTTGTCCATTATGCTTTGCTCCTATGGCATCCAAACTTTACCAAGCATCACCAAATAATATGATTGTAAACGAACTGTTCGTGACCGTTCGTCGGAAAGTTTGTTTATGTTCGTTTATTTAATAAATGAATGAACATGAACACAAATTCTTGTTCATTTATTAAACGACCGAACATGAACAATGGTCGCGTTCGTTCAGTTATGTTCATGAATGTTGGTTTATGTTGTTAGCTTATGTTCATTTATGTTCATTCATATAAGGTCATTTTATGTTCATATATGTTTAATTGTGTTTGATTACATTCAGGGCCAGTCCTGAAAAATTAAATACCTTAAAGGTCCAGGACGAATAAGAAAAAAATGTTCATTGTTGTTATTATAATTTGTTATTTTTAAATAAAAACATATAATAAAAAAATTTGGGCCTTGTGCAGCTGCCCACTTTGCCTCCCTCAATGCCCCCATGATTACATTACTATATTATATGTTCATATATGTTCAGTTATGTTTATTTATCTTTGTTCATTTATGTTCTTTTAGGATGTTCACGAACATAAATGAACGAACATGAACAATGTAATTTGTTAAACAATGAACATGAACAAGAAAACTCGTTCGTTTATCTGTTTGTATTCGTTCATTTGTTCGGCTAACTTAAACGAACAAATATGAACAAGCTCTGTTCGTGTCCGTTCAGTTCATTTTACGGTCCTACCAAAGAATCTAAACAACCTAAATAAGTCTCCATATAATTATTTAATCTAATTTAAGTCCTATCTTCCCTATGAATTAATGATTAAGTCATTTTAACATCACAAGAGCTATATGGAGGCTAATATAGACATCTTAACATCATCAATTATCTATAATCTCTTAATGGTTTCCCATTATATCATTGATCATTCTAATCACTTCATAAATTATTAATAAACAACTAAACAACTAAATATCATTTGGAATGCTAAAATCCATGGAATCCATGGTTAGGAATTGATGATTATATTGTTTAAAATTACATAAACTTGATTTGTATAGTTTTACTCTAAATAACAATTAGAATATATTTTCATCAAACCAATCATCAATATTCCAATAATTACTCATGATATAGTGCCTTAATTCATGATAGTTTCCTTTATTTAATTATATCAAAACATTGAAGCCACCTTCAAAATCGCATACATCCTGATTAATGCTCTAGATCAAACTCAAACACATAGAGTAGATTCAATTGCAGAAACTCATGGTGATAAAGGGTTAGTTCAACTTGAGATTTGATTTCAAATCATTTTAAGATCAATCTCAATCACCAAAAATCACTTAATTCAGTTCAATTGAGATTTTCACCATGGATGGAGTTTCAAAGCTCCAAATCCTAACCAAATTCTACAATGATCAATTAGGGTTTGATCTCATGGAATTTAGGAGTTCAATGCTAGAAAAAATATCAAATTTAATAATTAACCATCATTGAATCACCATTTTTGGATTTGGGGTTCAAATCCAAAACCTAGATGGAATCTAGATTAGAAATGGTAGAGATGCTACCTTTTAAGCTTCGCTATTAATCTCCTTTAATTTCTCCTTCCTTTTTTTCTTCCAATCAACTTTAAAACTCCCTAAAAGCTCTACAAATCACCCATTAAAGCCTTTTTCCTATCATTTCTCGATATATCTCTCCCAGTGAAGAAGAAAACAACTAGCTAGCTTTATACTTCCAATATTTGCATATTGGCCCCTTACGTTTATGATTCTCTTAAAATGGGCACTACTATGACTAGCTTTAAATATTATCAATTTGTCATTGAATCCCCATATTTATTCATACTTATAAATATGGTCTTTGACTAGGTCAACATTTGTTCTATAAGTTTGTGTGGTTATTAACTTAGTATTTATTTTTATATTTTCACTTTAAGTCTATCTTACTTATTCTCGTATGATTATTTTATCAAGAAATATTATAATAATTCTGTGAAATTTTATCTTTAGTTTATTTTTATTATTTATTAGTTGTAATTATTCAACTAAATTTTTTATTTTGTACAAAAAATAGAAAAAACTTTCAAACCCATTTTGAGGATGTTCTAGATAAACCCACATGGGTTTATCGAGTTTGATATACATATGAATAAATCGTGTATCAGATCTACTTCTATTAAATAAAAATCATTTCTGTCACTTATCATATATTCTCATGCATTTTGACACATGTCATTTTATGGTTAATTCTTATAATTAATTTACACTTGTCATTTTGTGTTAATTTTCGATTTTCTTAATTAACTATTCTACTTTTTAGGCTGTAGAAAGTAATTAATGTGTTATTAATTTGTTTCCTTATATTTTCAAATTTATTATGTTTCCTTTAATATACATCATTCAAAATTGGCTTGTTTCTTATAAAATTCATTGTCATTTTAGGCCAAAATGGTTTACAAAGGAAAAATAATAAATCTTTGTTGTTTTTCATTGATAAAAAAAAAAGTGGTTAAACCACAATATGATCAAAATATAATTATTTCTCTGTAGTTTGTTTTATTAGTAAAAACTGAATTATTTATTTATTCATCCTTTGTTTGTGTTTATTATGAAAAATTACTTTAAAAAATACTTAATGTTTATATCTTTGTATTTAATATATATTTTTTTTAAAATACTTAATATTTATATCTTCATATATAACTTTTTTTAATTAATACATTGGTCTCACCCCTGTTTATATTAGAACTTAATCTTTATTCATATGTGAATAAACCATAAATATACAAGATTTGTTTAAATATAAATAAAAAATAATTTAAACGTTAAACTTATATTAAACAAGTTTAAATTGAGAATCTTATTTTTTAAAATAAAAATTGAAAACGAATATAGTTAAGTACCATTTTTTTGCCATAAACAATGAAACATCTCTACTACTTTCCTACAACAATGCATAAGTCATATCTAAAAAAGTTTGTTACATATCATGTCATCTTTGTCTTGTACATATTTTGGCCCCTTCCATAATCGGATATTTACAATTCGAAAGCTTCAAATTTCTATGTTTCATTTTATATCAAGGATTTGTGGTTTCATAGCCGTATATAAATAAATATCTGTTGGATAGATTTTAACACAATGATATATTTAATTGGGTTTTAGAAAAACAAATACAACTTTAACATTTTAGATGTATTTATATGTTTCAACAATTAACAGAATTAAACTTACTTAATATATTTACTAATTTAAGACTAAACATTATATGGCATTCTAACATGTAATCATTTTGAGAAGGGCGTTTTTTTTAGAATGGTAATATCATAAAGACTTTGTATTTCAGATTTCATATGTTAAAACATATATATTTTTTTAAAACCTCATAGTTTTTTTCATATTTTCTTAACATGTGGCGTTTAGCAGGTTCATCGGTAACCTTATAATAAATCATAAAATGTTTTGAAAAAAATATATATTTTTGTTTTTGAAAAAACCATCAGACAAACTTTTTCGTTTTGATGAATTTTTTAGCTTATCATGCTCACGTTCTTGTTGTTGATGATGTTTATGGTGTTTTAGTGGGGGGAGATGGATGTTTGAATTTAGCTATTCTTGATAATTTGAAAATTAAAAGCTTTGCATATACTAACTTGAATGGAACTAAATCACAAATAGACTAATGTCTATTAATTTCGAGAATGGAGATTTGCGTATGTTAACTTTGAGGAAATCATATCACCAATTGTTACGTGTTTTTTAATTTAGAGGATAATGGTTTTGGTTTGCTAATTTAGAGACTAGAGGTTTTGCGTTTGCTAACCGAAAGTTATATGTATGTTAATTTGATAATGAATAACAATGGAATACCTAAGAAATTTGTTGACACTACTACTCTTGATATGTCCTGTGGATGGAAAAAAGTAAGTGTCAATGGAATCTCATGAAATTATTATAGATATAAATCACATGAAAAGCTTAATATAAAATTTCTAACATAGTTTGGAGTTTAGAGTTGTCTTTTTATTTCGTTTTGACATGCATTTTGTTAATAAGAAATTTATACACAATAGTCTTTCTCCTTGTTCCAAATTATGAGGAAAAAAATGGTTTTTCCAAATATAAACATTGGAAAAAAAGTGTTGTTTTCTGTTTCTTTTCTTGTGCATTAATCTAAGATTACCGATAAACCTGTTAAAGATTTATAACGAAAAACAAAAACTGAAATATATTAGAAAAAAAAAGTGTTTACCAAATGGTTTCATCAAATAATTTGATCGAATTAGATGATTGAATCAGATAAGAGATTAAAATTAGTTGAATTTAGGGTCAAAGACGTTATTTCACCTTCCACTTCAATTGTGTACTAGTGATAGTCACTTTGAAATTTAAAGTTTGAACATATCAAAAATAAAATGGGTCATAAATCAAAGGCAAACTGAATAAAAGAAGCTAAATTTTCATAAAAATTCAATTTTAGCATCGTATTATTTTTCCTACATTTAAGACACTAAAGTCTCACAAAAGTTCAATTTTGACATTATATTTTTCCAATTTGTTTCAATGTTGACCATTAGACAGGTCAATCCAGTTTTCAGCTGACGTGGCATGTTGATGTATCAGTCTTTGATGGTGTGGACTAACATAACTTGATGACGTGACACTTTTTGGTGACATCACTTTCTAGGTGTCAAAATTTAAACAACAAAAATATAGTTACTTAATTGAAAAAAAAAACAAAGTATCATAATCAGACTTATATGAAAACTTAATGTCTATTGTGCAATTTTGCCCTAATTATAACATAATAAGCAGGACTTGTTAGAAAGTTGGAGACCCTTTGTGGACAAGCTTTTACAGCAAAACAACAAAACAAAATTTGTGTTTACACATGTAGTCCCATAATCTTAGTGTTATTAGTTTGCATTCCAATCTCTGATCTTCGACATCCTTGATCTTGTTGTGGGATTCTCTAAAGTTATTGGACTGTAACATCCGGATTTTCAGGGATATATTGTATATGTTAACCTTGAGGTTGAAGAAGAGACTCGACGAGTTAAGGGTCCAACTCGCCGAGTCGAGTCGAGATTTCCGCGTGGATTTAATGAGGGGACTCGACGAGTCAAAGGAGGGACTCGCCGAGTAGGCGCTGGGCAGAGAAATCCTAATTTTCCGGACTTGTGCCCTATTTAAATGGCCTTAAGCCCTTATTTCCGTCTCCCTTATTGTAACATACACGTTTTGAAATCGTGTTATGTAATTTGAAAAGTTAATAATATTATGAAATATTATGTGAAATTGAGTGTTGAGTTCTAACAGATAGTTTTTACTAGAAATGAAGTAAAACTATGTTTAGAATCACTCAGAAAATATTGGAAGTCTTATGAGATTCCAATTAAAAGTCAAATAGTGAAATTTAGCGAAAATATAAAATTTGAAATAAGTAAAATTTTATTATTGAAAGTTGTAGATAATCTCGTTAGAAACATTTAGGCGAAAACCTCATCAATATCCGAGTTATAACGAAGAAGTTATGACCAATCGAAGATCTGCGACAAAACCGGCACGGCGCCGAATGACGTAAAAAGTGAGTTTTTGATAAACTACTTTTTAGCCTTAGTGATCTAAATGAAAGTCGTAGTATTTGTTAAACCGAGAATTTTCATAAAAAGAACGTCAAAATCTGACTTCGTATGAGGAAGTTATGATTTTTCTAAGTTTCAGCTTAGCAGTAGACAGCTAAAAACTCGAATTTTAGATCGAGTGATTTTTAGCCAACACAACCTAAACGAGAATCGAAGGACTCGTCATTAGCAGTACAACGGTAAAAAGTCTGACGAAAACAGACGTCGGATGAAGAAGTTATGAATTTTTAACGGATTTACCAGTCCCGGTCTGTTAAAAATAATAATATTAAAATAAATTCAAATTTTTCCGATAAAGTCTAAACAAAAGTTGTAGAGCATAATTTTCCCTACGCGTGCATATAAAGAACGTCAAAAACGGAGCCCGTATGAGAAAGTTATGGATTTTACAAGATTGGGCACAATTTTCGAGAATTTTCGCATGAATAGTGCCAGCCACGTCACCCTCGCTCTGAGCTGGCCACGTATCCGAAGCAGCTGCGTGGCGCGTCCGAGAAGCGACGCGTGTCGCACAGGTGTCCAAAGTCGATGACGCGTCCGATGCGCTGGTACCTTGCATGTGCGCCCCGTGTCGCTATGACTCATCGCATCCGAGCTTCACTGGTCCAATCCGAGAGCGTCGCGTGCCCTTCGCGTGTCCGAAGCTCGCACCCGCCACCTAGCCTCGCTCTGCGTCTGCCACCTGCCTCGCTGACTCCCCCTCTTCTCGGCCGAACCCTCGCATTCTCGCCCTATAAATAAGAGGGTTGCGAACCCTCCCGAGAGAAATGGGAAATTGGCCATTTTTACCCCCCTTTTTAATATTTTTATTATTTTGATATCCCCCGAAGCCCCGATATCATTTTTAACATCCGAAACACGCCCCGAAGTGCCCGTGAAGCCCGAGAAATTTATCTTTTCGGTTTGAAGCTCTACCTTCGCAAGGCCCGGTTTTTCAATAAATCTCCCGGTTTTCAACAAATAAAATCATATTTAGAGCCGAAATGCTGCACAAATTATTATTTTGACCCCCGATTATTTCAAGGTGAGTTTAATATATAGGAACAATTGTATGTTATGTGTTATATGTGCTAGTGTTATTATTCCGGGTTATTTTCCCGTGTTATTTTTATTCGCTATTTTCTTTTATAGCAAAGTTATACCTTTGACCATGTGATCAGTGAAAGGACTTAGATTCACATTGGTACTGGTATGTAGCCTCTGGCCATGTAGAGCATGTCTCCGTAAGAGAATGACTTCTATTTTATGGCATTGGCAGAAGGTTAGACAGGGCTGAAAGCCTGAAATCTACCAAAATGTTTAATCAGAAAGTGTATGTCTTCTGTGCCATTTGGGCCAAAGCTTTATTGATGTATATCAAGTATGGAAATTGTTATGTCTCATTGATTGTATATTTTTGAATCAAATCAATGATTGATATGGAAAGTTTGTCACATGATTCACATATGCCTTTGTTGTTCCTTGTTCCTCTTTGCTTTTGCCATATTGAAGTATATATATGGCACAACGTTATATTGTATCTATTATTGAACTCACTAAGCGTCACCGCTTACCCTCTCAATGTTTAACAAATTTGTAAGAGATAAGTAACCAGTATAGTCATATACTGTTGGAAGGTTTAGAATAGTTGCAATATTACTTTTGTATTTCGGTTTATGTTTGTATAAAATTACAATATCCTGGGTAGTTATGTAAAATATTAAAACATAGTCGGTTTGTATCCAATCTTTTGTAATCACTTTATCAATGTAAGATATTGTTTTTTAAATATGCATGTAGCATGTTTTGGAGTAATTATATTGTCAAGTATGAAAGTTTGGGTCTTTCAGAAATACGAAAGTGAGGGTCTTTCAATCATGGTATCAGAGCGGTGGTTAAAGTGAACTAAATTCCATGGATTGGTATTTAGACTTAAACTATTGGAAGTTCAATATATGAACTGAATCATTGTAAATATATGGATACAAGCCATAGGAAATACTTAAGTGGGGTATTGGGTAGTGATAAACCCTAGTATTCTAAGATATTAAGTTACTTCAAAAATTTTAGAGAATTAGTTTATGTGAACTAGGAATTTTGAGAATTTCTAGATTTAAACATGGATTGTTAAGTAAAGATGATATGATATGTATCTAGTATACTTTAGGTTGAATACCTAATGGGGACAAGCACTAGAATATTAAGAGGAGATATGCCTTATATTCTATTAAGTGCTAAATGATAAGTAAATATAGCATGCTTTAGGTTTCATACCTATATTGCTATTATTTGAGAAAGTTTAAGGTCTATTGCCGACCTTGGTTTAGAAAAATTTATGTTCAGAATTCTAAGAATTTTCGTAATAGAATTTACATGAAATTTTTCAAATTGGTAAAGTGACTTATGATAGTTGACATCGATAAGTTTATAAATAAACGATTGCGGGATATCGTAAAATAATAAATATGAAGTCTTATCGTAAATAGTGTATTAATACCAATAGAGTGGTAATATACATTTAAAGTATGTTTGATATATAATAACATCTTTGGAAGAAAGATGTGAGTTTGAAACACGTTTGGGTGAGATAAATATGTTGGTACAAATCCATGAAGTTGTTCCATCGCTGTCCCGATTGAAGCAGTGATTGTTTATAGAGTCGGAAGAACCGAAGCTGGTGATAAATACTTCGACAGTATTGAAATTTATGTGGTACAAGATTTAGAAGAATTAAATGAAGATCAAAGGAAAGGATAATGAAGTTTTCAGACTCAATAGGCCAAGGCCTTGTGATGTAGTATGTAGTTCAAGTAGTAACATTATACAGGATGCTCAGACTTAGTATTTAATAATACTAAGTGATGATTCACTTCTATCACATCCTTATGAAAGTTCCATTGTGTGTTAAGCCGACTTTAACATACATGATTAGGATGGTGAATTAATTCATTTAGTAATAAAAGGTTAAGTAACTTACTTGTTTAAGTAAGATAGAATGCATAGTTGAAGAAGCAATACAACCATAGTATCGTATGAGAAGAGATGTTGTAGTCAGGAATGACAGAGAACCAAGTTGAAGCTAGTAGAGCTTGCTGAGATACAACTATAATGTGGACTTCTTAGGATAGACTCCTATGAAGTAGACTTAGACTTACTTATATACAGGAATAACGATGTCATGGAAGGATAATGAAACGAACAAATGTGCATGGTGAATTACATAAGTTAGAAGATGATGTAAGTAGTTGAAAACCGTTTGTCTCTACACTGCTAGAGTAAATTTTGGGTGTAGTATGTCTTGCAGAGTAGACACTACCCGAGAAAGAATTTATATGAAGAATTGGAAGTGAAATTCTATCGACCTATGAAAAAGTATTAAAATATGCTAGATCAAGCATATGCGTGAGAAGAATCTTAGAAGGCGAGTATAAGTAATCCAAGATGTGTTTGTTAGAAACGCGAAAACCCTAGTTGAGTCTAGGAGAAATTGTTGTATGTACTTGTTTGAACACACTCAGGTGTGAAAAGTTGCTTTGTGAAAACTTTTGAATGGTGACTTGGGAACTGCGAGACAATACTTGGGACGAGCATGAGTAGGTGTGAATAGTAGTAGAGGCCTATACTACTGGAAGCACAGGACTCACACTTGGATCAGGAAAAGTCACAAGGTTACCAAGAAGCTAGTAAATGATTCCGTTTTATTCATGTGTGTCGTTACCTTCGTTTCGGTAATGACTAAGAAGATAATTATCGTTCAAATCTTAATGTCATAAAGAGTGGAGTCCGATTAATATAAATCTACAAAGATAAAGTTGATTGGCTTAGAAAGCCATGTATTGAGTAATGACGAAACTTCAGTCAAGAAGGAGACGGTCGAGATGGTCGATAGAAATATAACGATCTTCATTAAAGAATTGAGCAACCATTAACTAGATATGTTACCTGTTATGAAGGCGATAAAGAATTTAGTTATTCATGGAAGGATTACAGTATGAAATCCGTGATTTAGTAATCAATCGAAATATTCTGTCATTTGACAAAATTAATATGTATGTCCGAAAGCACGAATTAGAGATACTTGGTGCTATTCTTTCTGTTCCGAAGCATCCACGTGTTGATCAAACTCTTTTTGTTTTCTTTATTCCATCAGCTCGATTTATTCGATCTGATCCTAATACAAGAGTTTGGTTCGTTATGTGTCTTGTGCGTTATAAAATCAAAGGTCATTAGAATATGACCATTCGAGTTGTTGTTATAGCAAAAGTAAAGACCTTATCTTGGGTTTAATCTATAAACCAAGAAGGAGCAGGAGTCTGCAATGAGAATTGAGTTTTAACTCAAAGATTAGGATCGAAGGCCCAATAGAGAATGATGAGCGGGTGCAGGTTTGAGCACCGCTAGTAACTAAGAAGTTTGAAGAGTTTGACAATTGTTTGGCAAACCAAAAGTTAAAAATCGTACATTTTAGATTACCACAGAGGAAGTAAGTTAGGACTCGAATGTTGTGACTAGTAATTTTCTCGTAAACTTTAGATCTGCTCACATCTTATTTGATTGTGATGCCTCAGATTCTTTCGTGCCTTATAAATTCGCACATTCTTTTCAAATTGCTTGTTACGCAATTGTCCAATCATTTCATATAGATAACATAGGAAATATATCATTACTTGCTGATAAAGTCTATAGAGATAGTTTCATAGGAATTGAAGGTTATAATCTTTTTGTTAACCTAATTCCTATCTCCTTGCCCAACTTTGATATTATTCTCGGCATGGATTGGTTGTCAAAGAACCACGCAAAACTCTTGTGCTACAAAGAGATAGTATGCATCCCTATCGAAGAAGAGGATTCTATTTATTTCTACATTGAAATAATAACTTCTTTCTTAAAAACTCGTAAATTTATATCGAAGGGATATTCTACTTATCCGGCTAATACAGTTGATATCTCAAGAAAGGGGAAGAAAATTGTAAATGATGTTTCCATTATTAATGAAAATCTTGATGATCTTCCTGACGAATTGCCTGGACCACCCCGAATAGGCAAGTAGAATTTTGAATTGACCTTATGTCTGGTGCTACTCTAATTGCCAAAGACTGCTATATAGAATGATAGCATTTGGGTAATTGTCGACCAGCTGACTAAGAGTGCATATTTTCTCGCCATACGTACAACGGTTCTAATGGAGAAATACGCACGAGTTTATTTAGACGAAATCATCGCGAGACATAGTGTGCCACTAAAGATTATTTCTGATCATGATACTCGCTTCACTTCTCACTTTTGGGCGAGTATGAAATGTGAATTGGGATCTCGAGTTGCTCTCAACACAACTTATCATCCCCAGACAAATGGTTAGACGGAGAGAACAATCCAAACAGTAAAAGATATGCTTCTTGCATGTGTCTTGGAGTTCGGTGGTAACTGGGATAAATACTTACCTCTTGTCGAATTTTCGTATAATAACAGTTACCACGCTTCAATTAAAATGCCACCATATGAAGCATTATATGGTCGTAAATGTCGTACGTCATTATGTTGGCGAGACATAGGACATAAGTCCTATACAGAAAAGAGAAGATAACCCATAGAATTCCAAGTGGGTGATACTGAAGGTAACCCTGTGGAAAGGTATTATGAAATTTGAGAAAGAAAGGAAAACTAAGTCCTAGATTTGTTGGTCCTTTCAAAATCATCCAGAGGATTGGTAAACAAACGTAACGCTTGGAATTGCCTGAAGATTTGGCAGGTATTCATGATGTATTTCATGTGAGTAATCTGTGCGAATGCTTGAGCGTATATGATGAAACGGTTCCACTATCCGAGGTGAAACAGGATAATAAATTAAGTAGAAGAGATCGTAAATGAAAGAACGACTAATCTACGTAATAAAGAAGTGAAGTTGGTGGAAACACCATCGAGGCCCAAATTATACTTAGGGAAAATAAGAATGAGATAAGAGCGAAATATCCTCATTTGTTTAAATCGTTGTGATTTCAGGGACGAAATCCTCAAAAGGAGGAGGTATTTGTAACATACACGTTTTGAAATCGTGTTATGTAATTTGAAAAGTTAATAATATTATGAAATATTATGTGAAATTGAGTGTTGAGTTCTAACAGATAGTTTTTACTAGAAATGAAGTAAAACTATGTTTAGAATCACTCAGAAAATATTGGAAGTCTTATGAGATTCCAATTAAAAGCCAAATAGTGAAATTTAGCGAAAATATAAAATTTGAAACAAGTAAAATTTTATTATTGAAAGTTGTATATAATCTCGTTAGAAACATTTAGGCGAAAACCTCATCGAAATTCGAGTTATAACGAAGAATTTATGACCAATCAAAGATCCGCAACAAAACCGGCACGACACCGAATGACGTAAAAAGTGAGTTTTTGATAAACTACTTTTTAGCCTTAGTGATCTAAATGAAAGTCGTAGTATTTGTTAAACCGAGAATTTTCATAAAACGAACGCCAAAATCTGACTTCGTATGAGGAATTTATGATTTTTCTAAGTTTCAGCTTAGCAGTAGACAACTAAAAACTCGAATTTTAGATCGAGTGATTTTTAGCCGACACAAACTAAACGAGAATCGAAGGTCTCATCATTAGCAGTACAACGGTAAAAAGTCTGATGAAAACAGACGTCGGATGAAGAAGTTATGAATTTTTAACGGATTTACCAGTCCCGGTCTGTTAAAAATAATAATATTAAAATAAATTCAAAATTTCCGACGAAGTCTAAATGAAAGTTGTAGAGCATAATTTTCCCTACGCGTGCATATAAATAACGTCAAAAACGGAGCCCGTATGAGAAAGTTATGGATTTTACAAGATTGGGCACAATTTTCGAGAATTTTCGCATGAATAGTGTCAGCCACGTCACCCTCGCTCTGAGCTGGCCACGTATCCGAAGCAGCTGCGTGGCGCGTCCGAGAAGCGACGCGTGTCGCACAGGTGTCCGAAGTCGATGACGTGTCCGATGCGCTGGTACCTTGCATGCGCGCCCCGTGTCGCTGTGACTCATCGCATCCGAGCTTCGTTGGTCCAATCCGAGAGCGTCGCGTGTCCGAAGCTCGCACCCGCCACCTGGCCTCGCTCCGCGGCTGCCACCTGCCTCGCTGACTCCCCCCCTTCTCGGCCGAACCCTCGCATTCTCGCCCTATAAATAAGAGGGCTGCGAACCCTCCCGAGAGAAATGGGAAATTGGCCATTTTCACCCCCCCCCCCTTTTTAATATTTTTATTATTTTGATATCCCCCGAAGCCCCGATATCATTTTTAACACCCGAAACACTCCCCGAAGTGCCCGTGAAGCCCGAGAAATTTATCTTTTCGGTTTGAAGCTCTACCTTCGCAAGGCCCGGTTTTTCAATAAATCTCCCGGTTTTCAACAAATAAAGTCATATTTAGAGCCGAAATGCTGCACAAATTATTATTTTGACCCCCGATTATTTCAAGGTGGGTTTAATATATAGGAACAATTGTATGTGATGTGTTATATGTGCTATGTGTTTTTCAGTGTTATTATTCCGGGTTATTTTCCCGTGTTATTTTTATTCGCTATTTTCTTTTATAGCAAAGTTATACCTTTGACCATGTGATCAGTGAAAGGACTTAGATTCACATTGGTACTAGTATGTAGCCTCTGGCCATGTAGAGCATGTCTCCGTAAGAGAATGACTTCTATTCTATGGCATTGGCAGAAGGTTAGACAGGGCTGAAAGCCTGAAATCTACCAAAATGTTTAATCAGAAAGTGTATGTATTCTGTGCCATTTGGGCCAAGGCTTTATTGATGTATATCAAGTATGGAAATTGTTATGTCTCATTGATTGTATATTTTTGAATCAAATCAATGATTGATATGGAAAGTTTGTCACATGATTCATATATGTCTTTGTTGTTCCTTGTTCCTCTTTGCTTCTGCCATATTGAAGTATATATATGGCATAACGTTATATTGTATCTATTATTAAACTCACTAAGCATCACTGCTTACCCTCTCAATGTTTAACAAATTTGTAGGAGATAAGTAACCAGTATAGTCATATACTGTTGGAAGGTTTAGAATAGTTGTAATATTACTTTTGTATTTCGGTTTATGTTTGTATAAAATTACAATATCTTGGGTAGTTATGTAAAATATTAAAACATAGTCGGTTTGTATCCAATCTTTTGTAATCACTTTATCAATGTAATATATTGTTTTATAAATATGCATGTAGCATGTTTTGGAGTAACTATATTGTCAAGTATGAAAGTTTGGGTCTTTCAGAAATACGAAAGTGAGGGTCTTTCACTTATCTCCAGAGAGCCTTGTGGGAAACCCTAGATCAGTTCCATCCATTGTGAGAGAGAGAGTGGCTAAATTGGGTGTTCTTGTGCAATTTTGAGAGGGGATTTGGAGAGCATCTTGGCTTGGATCAAGAGAAGGCTTTTGATCCAGAGATTCTTCAGAGTTCTGCTTCAATTGAAGGTAAAAAGATGCTATCTTGATCATTTCCTTATAAGATCTTGTTTTAAGGGAACTTTTAGGGCTTTCTTCCATTTATCTTGTGTCATGGAGTGATTTGTGTATGGTTTGAGGTTGGGACCTCAGATCTGGACTATGAGTGGCCTTGTGAGTCCAGAAACCCAAGCTTTATTGAGTTGGAAGCAAGCTCTTGTACATCTAGCCCTTATTGGAGCATGTTTTAGCATTATGAGCCTTACATGCCATGCATGACCGTAAAGCTTGCAGCTTTACGTGCTAATCGAGCCTTAGAATAGTAGATCTAGTGATTGGAGTGATAGATCTGCATTAAATCGTCTGAATGAGAAATCAGATCAAAAGGACTCGCCGAGTCCATGAACTGACTCGACGAGTCGGCGAGGGTTTGTCCCGATGGATTGATTGTGCGATAACTCGGCGAGTTGGGGGTCAACTCGACGAGTTGAGCTGGACTTTTGAGACTTCTGAGGATACGAGGGGACTCGACGAGTCGTAGGAGTGCACTCGACGAGTCGGGTCAAACTTGGACTGTTGACTCGAGTTTGACTTCTGTTGACTTTGGGGTTTTAGTCAACATAAGTGACAGAGACCTTGGAGGGGTAAAATGGTCTTTTACCCACTTCAAAGAGTTAGAAAGAGAAGGAATCGCCTTCGGTTATCTGAGTCGTGAAAAGAGTATTAATTAGAGATATTCATCCTTGTGTTAGGAGGAGGCTAGTTCGAGATCCGAGCGCGATGTTATTTGCTCACCTGCTAGCCGAGGTGAGTCTTCTCACTATACTTTACCTTGATTGGTAGTTATGTGTGACCGGAAGGTCTTATGTGCTTACATTGAGTACTGTGTTATTATGCCATATGTTTTATGTTCTGCATTATTTCTTTGTGATTTATGTTATGCGGAGTGTTACAGACCGGACCGAAGGGTCCGACGATTTATGAGGTCGGAAGGCTCAACCAGACCGGACCGGAGGGTCCAACGAGTTAGACCAGACCGTAGGGTCCAACGAGTTATGACCGGACCAGAGGGTCCAACGAGCTATGTGACCGGAAGGTCCCACTGAGATACATTGACCGGAAGGTCTCGCAGAGTTTCAGCCTCGAGTGGCTAGTTGTTGTGCGTGGTATTTTGGGGAACTCACTAAACTTCGTGCTTACCGTGTTATGTGTTATGTGTTTCAGGTATCTCAGAGGATTGCGGGAAGGCACCGGCTTGATTGTACACACCAGAGAAAGAGTTATGTTTTGAGGATCCTGGATTATTAATGGAGTTGTGTTTTGTAATTTGAATAAACGAGATTTCTATACAACATGTTATGAAAAGTATGCGATTTTAAAATGAAAATTTTGTTTGAAAAATTACGGTGCTACAAGTTGGTATCAGAGCCTTGGTTTGAGGGATTCGGATGCACCTTCGGGTAGATCTGGACTCAAACTGAGGATTTGAGAAAAAATTGCAAGGAAATGATTTTTCTAAAACAAGCAAGAGTTTCTAAAAGAATACGAGTTGGAGCAGTGTGTACAATCAGCCAGAGCCCGAACGGTGATTTCCCAAAATACCCTTACGTTTGTATTATGAGATATTTATGAGATATGCATGCATGCTAGAGATATTTATGAGATATTTGTATTATGAGATATTTATGAGATATTATGCATGCTAGAGATAGGCTAGGTATTTCATATGTTAGGACTAGAGTGGCCTGATTTGTGATGCCTTAGCCTAGGAGTTACTGTTATCTGTGATGTGCTTTCGAGCATGTGCTGAGTAAGAGTATCCAGCAGGAATCCTTTTAAAGAGGGATTTGAGTAGAGGAGTAATCTAGGAGAGATACCTAGATGAGCATTTGCGGAGCCTATTGAGAGAGTAGTTAGATACCCGCGAGGGGTAGAGTTGCTGAGTTCGGTGATATCTTTTGAGTATGAGTAGAACAAGTGGAGTTATCACCTAGAGTGAGTTTTACGTGTTTATTCGATGCCCGAATGCTGCTTGCTTCGTGCTTTGTGGAACTCCCGATGATGGGATTCAGCTACCAAGCGAATGTGAAGATATTCAGGAGGTATATGACTGGCATCATAAGGAGTTTCTCAGCAGCTGATGGCGAAGAAGTGTGAGAACCTAGGAAGAGCCTAGGAAGTGACTTTAGTCAGATGAGTACGCTGATAGAGTAGAGCATTTCGCTGGGAAGCGAGCACGTGTGTCGGGATTGGTGATTGAGAAGGTTGAGCAGCTACTTAGGGACTCTGGGATGGTCCGTGCAGAAAGTATGGGTAGATGTGGCAGGTAGTATGGGCCCGTACTACTGAAAGCAGAGGACCCATACTCGATGCAGGGAGTATTCCGGAGAATCTAAGTAGCAGATCGAGAAGTGATGTCATGGTTCGAGTACCATGATAAGTAGCAGATCGAGAAGTGATGTCATGGTTCGAGTACCATGATTTGTAGCAGATCGAGAAGTGATGTCATGGTTCGAGTACCATGATTTGTAGCAGATCGAGAAGTGATGTCATGGTTCCAGTACCATGATTTGTAGCAGATCGAGAGGTGATGTCATGGTTCGAGTACCATGCTAAGTGACAGATTGATTGGTGATGTCGTGGTTCGAGTACCATGATCCGTAGCAGATTAAGAGGAGATAACATGGATCGAGTACCATGGTTTATAGCAGATCGAGAGGTGGCCACATGGTTCGAGTACCATGACCCGTAGCGTTTAGTGTTATTGGTTCTGCCAGTTATTCCGTGGTGATTTGTTAGACCGAGATCGGATGCGATAGAGTATGAGGTCAGAGGGTCATGTGGAACAAGTTCTAGTGAAGCATCCCTTGTGAGGGAAGTCGAGATGATTCCAAGGTATTTTTGGTGAGATGTCAGATGAAGTCGCAAGGCTCAAGGATGAGTAGAGATGGCGTTTATGGAGGATTGCGACATGAGTTGAGCAATCAGCCGATAGTGGAGATGTCACCTTCTATGACCTGGGTGGTATTATTTCCGTTTCCTGTGGGAAACATAAGAGGTGTTGAGATTTCGGTTTCTGAGCTTGGGGGTAAAACCCTGCGGGTTAGCATTGATGGCGACCTTCCATCAGAGTATTTGGGCAGTATGTCTGCCGAGAGGTAATGTTAGAGCATGAGCAGGTTGTCAGTGGGGACTGAGATGGTTAAGGACAAGGATACACCCTATTTGAGTATAGTAGGGCATGTATTAGCTGCAGCGGCAGACGATCAAGAAGAGGATATTGGGGCGGTGGCTCTTATTGTCTATGATGAGTATCGAGTGTGGTAATGAGGACTCCGCTCTTATTACAACCCACGTGATGGAACTTTGGTTGAAGAGTCGAGGATGAGGAGTATAATAGTTCATTATTTCAGATTAAGAGTCAGAGTTACTACTGGACAGTTGAGATGTCCGGTAATGGGATGGTATGAGATTCTGTATGATTAGAGGCAATCATGATGAGAAGTTTCTAAGGATTTCATCTGAGATTCGGGGCATTTGGAGTTGCGGGGTCTCTATCGGGGAGACCACCGAGCATTGTGTAGTACCTTCCACGAGTAAGTGTGATGTTCCTGGTGGAAACAGTCTGTGGAATAGATTATTGGTGCGCCAATTGGTGATGGTTCAAACCCTGAGTGGGGGAGAACCGGGTATTCTATCGAGAGGATCAGAGAATTGTTCAAGACCGGTTAGGGAACTGGGTAGAGACATGCACTATGGACTCATGAGACCAGGGTTATTGGTGGTTGAGGTGAGTTGCAGAGGGAGTTAATGCATGTGGTACGCGTTCAAGAAAGGATGAGTGTCTGCACGGCAGGTGGCCGTTAGTCAGAGGCCTTGTGGTAGATAAGAATTTTTCGAGGTGGTTGGTTCGTAGGGATACTTCTGCAATTGGGAAATTTTGGTTCAATGAATGGATTATTCTATGCTCTTTAGAAAGGGTAAGAGATGATCGGGCATACAATTTTCGGGTCGGCATGCGTAATCTCGCTTTGTTTTGAACAATAGAGGGAAGAGTTTCGGAGGTCCATCTTCGTGTTCTGAGTCATTGGCAATTTCTCCGTGTTTTAATTTGGGAGATGGAGTATTCTGGGGTTACAAGTGGCACGTGTAAGGTCCTAATATGCTTGTGTATCAATCAGATCCGTTTGATGGTGCGGAATCCCAATCAAACGGATGATGTCAGATCAAATAGAAGAGAAGGAGAAGAAGAAGATGATGAATCTTGTATGTATTGATATGAATGAAGATCCGGATACAAGATTCACACACTAACACACACTCTCTTTTCTCTCTCTGTAGAACACCTTCAAATGCACACACTTAAGCTCCTCTTGTTCTTACTAAAATTATGCACTCCTCACCCTATATATAGTAGACATGAGAAACATGGACCGTAAATGGGTTTACGGCCGTAAATGGGTTTACGGCCGTAAACACCCATTGGGCCGTAAACAGGGTTTACGGCCGTAAACACCTACCTGGCCGTAAACCTGACCGTAAACTCATAAAATATTACATAAAAATACAATTGCTCAGAAAAGCAAAGTATAAACCATAATTTTGACCCAACAATCTCCCCCTTGGTTTATAGCTTTCTTTTCTTAATTGACCCAACAAGCTCCCCCTAAAAAGTAGCTGGCTTTTCTTGTCAATCTTCATTGAGAGCTTGGCTTCAGCATTAATCTTCAAATTCTTCACAACTTCAAGATGAACTTGATGAATCTTCAATGAATGACTTCATCTTGAGCAGTTGGGCTTTTCTTCAGAATTTGACATTGAACGCACATTGGGTGAGGAGGCTTCTTGTACTGATTCTTGAAAGATAGCGCTTTCAGCTTGAGAATCTTCAGAGAGAACATCAGAGAGAACTAATCTTCTGGATCACTTCACCAGGTTTAAGATAGCATCAGACTGATTGAGGAGACTTCAATGCAATTCATCACATAATCTTCAATTGCAGCTTCACCTTGCTTCTGGGGTTGAAAGATTGAATGTCGAAAGAATAATCTTCATTTCTTGCTCCTTCGAATGAGAATTCTTCGATGATCACGGATGAAGCCTTGGCTCAGAAATCTTCGACACAAACTCCATGAGTTTCATCTTCACCTGAATTCACTTTTCAAGACAAAACAAAACTAAAAGAAAATTTAGCAAACAATATTTTTTGGATTTTTTTTATATTTTCTGAAAAAGAAATAAAACAGAAATAACACTATTTTTGGATTTTTAATTTTTTTTATTTTTGTTTGGTTTTCAAAATTTTTAATTCTCCCCTAATATTTAAATTAGAAGAAACTATGAACAAATTTAACAAAAATAAAAATGATATCTAACTTTAAGAGTGATTTGGGATCCAAGTTTTTAGACAACCCTTATTCGTTTATCAGTACCTCTCCCTTCACGAATAGATCTGGTCAATCATCGGTATTGTGGTCCACTTAAACACGAGAGATTGTGACAAAATAGGACATACTATAAGTGACAAGACAATGTGATCCTAAGATCCTAGATAATATTCCTTAAGGACCATTCAGCTGACGACGACCAAAGATATTGTTGTCCACCTAAATTAAGTAGCGAGATCTACAGACAACCTAGTGATTGTTCAATTTTAAATGTACTAGAACATGTTTCCCGCTTCCTGACATACCCCAATAATCAGGAACTTCCAAAGTACTCCTTACTTTAGGTGAGCAGACAATTATTATGAGAGAAGTCAGATTTAGAATGCATATGCTATACACCCAGGTCGGATCTCTTCCAATCTCGCAGAGGGTGAAACATATGACTAACCAGATTTAGAGGGACTGAGAAGTAGAATGGTGCATATGTTGTGTACCAGGTCGGATGGTTAATCACGCAAAGGAGACAGCATATGACTAACAGACAAGAAGAATTGCATAGATAGAAGATGCAGAGAAATAGAATTGCATATGTTGCAGTCCAGGTCGGATGTATTTCAATCACGCAGAGGAGGCAACATATGACTAACAGAAAGAAAGCAAGAAAATAATTTTCCACAGACCTACTTTATCGGAATTCCCCAGTCGCCCCATCAATACCGGAATTAAGGACAAAGTCCGTACATCGAGGAAGAGTTAAACCACAGTTCTAGATACAGATTATTTTAGTGTGACCAGTGGATTATCATGTATATCTCCCTGCTCAACCTATCTGAGCGTCGTATTGTCAGGCTAAATGGATCTATCTAGGTCAAGATTTTTCAAGTCTCTAGATTCCTTAAGTTCATTAATGCCTAGTCAAGTCCATTTTAATCTCTCGTGCCTACCAACGCATCGAACACAGAGCCTAGACAATTTAGATTCAGTCCCTTACACAGATTCAGATTGCCTGTTATCACATGATTATATCACTTCCCAAAACATCTCCCTCAAGCACATTTCATTAACACCATATTTTTGGATTTTCTGAATTTCTAATGTTTTTGGATTTTTTTTTAAATATTCTAATTTTTGTTTTGTTTATATTTCTCCCCCTAAATTTGTGCATAGGAGAGAAACGAAAGTAAATGCACAAATTTAAACTATCCTAAAACAAAAATTAGTCTTTAAAGTGAATCAGCTTAAGAAAAACTCAGGAGTATAGAGAAGAAAACTCAAACCGTAAGTCACCGATTGAATTTGCATCCAGAAGGTCTGAGAACAGCACGCGTAATCTCAGAACAGATCCAAAAATTCTTGACATCGTTAAGCACTAACCCCATGAGTGATCCCTTCATTTCTTCCTTTCCCGCAAAGGACACATACTCTCAAACAAAGGGCTGAATGTTGTACAGTTGAGAGATGTCCCCTATCATGTGCCTGGAACAACCACTACCAACAAACCAAAGTCTGAAGATATGCCTCCATAGCTGCTCCGACACAGAGCGAGATTAGTTGGTCTTTGAAACCCAGTCCATTTTGAAACTGGGTCGACCTTTGTCATTAACGCACGGTACTCTCTCCCATGACATGTCCTGCTTATCACAAACAGAAGATGTAGAAATATTAGAATCGTTAGAAGATTTGGGAGAGTGAGCCTTTGGAACCCATTTATAGTTGGGTTTAACCCATTTCTTTTTCAATCCGATGGGTGGCTCAGTACTTGCTTTTGATCTTGATGTCGGCCGTTGAGATGACTTTGATTTTGGCTTCACGGGAGCATCTCTTGGATTGGACTTCTTGGCCGACATTCCCTTCTTGCCCTTGGGATTTGGATTCTTGGCCTTCTGCGTGTTCCAGTCACCATGGTCTGAACGTGACCTTGAGGGGTTTCTTTTGAAGTATCTCCCTCTTGGTGCGTTCTGCCAGCCTTGTGCATAGTAGGGAACGTATGCGCGATTAGGACAATTTCGGGCAATGTGTCCAGGTGTTCCACAGTGAAAACATGCCTTTTTATTCACTGTGAAGTTGTTTCTTCCTGCCCCTGGTGGCGTATCCTTGCCTTGTCTCTTATTGTTCCCACAAGCACAATTACAACAGGCACTCTGTTTCACTGGAATTGGTGGCCTGTATTTCTCAACAGCAGGTTGATCAGAAGCAGCTGAGTTCGAAGCAACAGATTCAGAGCTCAAGGAGATGTTGGTTTGTTCAGTGGTGTTCTCCTTGTTCTCATCCTCTGCTACTTTACCTGCACATGAAATAGATGTGCTAGAAACAGGAACATCAGTATTTTCAAACAAATAATCAAATATGTCAAAAAAATTTAACTCAACATGATCCGATGCAAAGGCATCACAAGATGTATCATCAACTTTAATGGCCGAAACAGAAGGTTTTTCATTGGAAACAGAAACATCAGGTTCAGGCTCAATTTTGTTATCAGAAACAGATCCTTCAACTTTGTGCTTTGACTGATCTAAGGATTGATCTGCAGTGGAAGTAGAAATGTTAGTACTTTTAACATTAATAAATCCTCCTGAAACAAAACTAGATGGCTTGCCATAAACCATGAATGGTTCGTTGGCAATCTCCTCTTTAGACAAGGGTTGATACTGATAATTATGATTAAAAGGAGGAGGTACATTATCGTATCCTAAACCCTTTTGCTGGTTTCGTTTGAACTGCAGGCAATGGTCAATCATATTGGCAACTACCTCGCTTGATACATCAAACCTTTTAAAATCAAAATTTGCAGTTTCAAATTGTCGCTTTAATGTATCAAGCTCAGTAATTAACTCATCATTCTGTCTCTTAATATAATCATAAAGTTCACATTTTTCACTGTATTCTGTCTGAATTCTCTTAAAGTCCTTTATTTTTGTCTCTAACTGGGCCTTAAGGGGTTTCTGTCCTTTCCTGAGTTGATATCCTTTCCTGAGTTGATATCCTTCATATCTCAGGTCCTCAACTTCTCTTTTTAATAAATCAATTTGTTCCCGAAGAAATTTAATCGTAGTTTCACAAGCTGGAGTACATGAAACTTTATTTACCGGAATGGATTCGGAATTCATTTTTTTTTATTTAATTCTTTGACTAAAAACTCAAAAGTCAACCTTAAAAGTCAAATTTAAAGAGTCAAACTCAAAAGTCAAACTTGAAAAGTCAAACTTAAAAGTCAAACCGAAAAGCTAAATTTGAAAATTTAAAAGTTAAATGAGAAAGTCAAAGTTTAAAGTCAAAGGTCAAACTTTAAAAGTCAAAGTCAAAATTTTAAGTAAAAAGGTCAAAATTAAAAGTCAAAAAAATAAAAATTAAAATTTTGGATTGAAAATTGAATTTAAAATAAAAAGGAAATTGATTTTGGGGTTAAAAGTGTCAAATTTTCGAAATTAGGTGCGAAAGGGAGTGTTTATGAATTAAATTTTGAAGTGTTCTTCCATCTAGCATGCTAGATCAGCTGGTAAGACGCGTGAAGAAATGAATCAGAGGTCCCGAGTTCGAACCCCGGCACCTCCAAGTCTGCTTCCTATTTTTTAGATACGAAGGCGAGGCTGCTGCTTGCGAGGACGAGGTGCGAGGCGCGAGATCGAGGCTCCTGAACGAGGCGAGGTGCGAAGCGATGCGAGGTCCTGGTGCGAACCGAAAACTGCTGCTGACCGTAAACCCGAGCCGTACACGTGCGAGCCGTAAACTCCGAGGCCTCGGACCGTAAACCGTTTCCGGCCGTAAACTCCGGAGCCGTAAACTCGGACCGCCAACTCGGACCGTAAACTCCGGACCATAAACCTCGGTCCGTAAACTCCGGACCGTAAACCTCGGACCGTAAACTCCGGACCATAAACCTCGGAAACCCTAGCTGCTGACCGTAAACGCCGCCACCCCTTCGTTGGTTACGGCCAAAAACAACGTTTTTTCGACTTTGAAGCTCCAAAACTCGATCAAAAACCCCTTTTTATCAAAAACACGAAGAACAAACCCCCTCCCCCCCTAATTTTCAGAGATCTATCCAAAAGCGCAGGAATTTTTCAAAAATAAGATCAAATATGCTCCAGATCTGACAAAAATGACTGATACAATCCAACCTCTGATACCAATTGTAAGGTCCTAATCTGCTTGTGTATCAATCAGATCCGTTTGATGGTGCAGAATCCAAATCAAACGGATGATGTCAGATCAAATAGAAGAGAAGGAGAAGAAGATGATGATGAATCTTGTATGTATTGATATGAATGAAGATCCGGATACAAGATTCACACACTGACACACACTCTCTTTTCTCTCTCTGTAGAACACCTTCAAATGCACACACTTAAGCTCCTCTTGTTCTTACTACAATTATGCACTCCTCACCCTATATATAGTAGACATGAGAAACATGGACCGTAAATGGGATTACGGCCGTAAACACCCATTGGGCCGTAAACAGGGTTTACGGCCGTAAACACCTACCTGGCCGTAAACCTGACCGTAAACTCATAAAATATTACATAAAAATACAATTGCTCAGAAAAGCAAAGTATAAACCATAATTTTGACCCAACAGCACGAGAGAAAGATCGGTTGCGAGATTCCGAGGAAGCAATGTGGTATCTGAGTATGATGTCATGAGTACGAGATCAGTGGTAGAGTTAAGACACTGCGAGGCGCTGTGATGGTATACCGGGGTATCCGAGTTTAATGTCCTAAATCTCAGATTATTTTGAGTTTTGAGTTTGAGATGGCAAGTGGTGTATCAAGTATCTTCGATTCTAGTGGGAGCCCTTCCAGCGAATTGACATCAAGCGGGTTATCTGAGAATGGGAATTGCAGTAAGAAAAAGTGGTTGTCCCGACGGTGGTCGTCAGGAGTATTGATGCTAGCCGGGTGGGTGTGTGTACCTATCTACGTTGGGCCGTGAAGCATGAGTTAATCAACGCTGTGAAGTAGTGACCTGAGGATGAGATTGTGGGGTGATGAGAGAGGGTGTTGTGATACTGCGGGGAGCCGTAGTACTCACTAGTCAGCGAGAGGGATGTTGTGATACTGCGGGGAGCCGTAGTACTCACTAGTCAGCGAGAGGATGTTGTGATACTGCGGGGAGTCGTAGTACTCACTAGTCAGCGAGAGGGATGATGTGATATTTGGGGGAGCCGTAGTACTCACTATTTAGTGAAAGGGATGTTGTGATACTGCGGGGAGCCGTAGTACTCACTAGTCAGCGAGAGGATGTTGTGATACTGCAGGGAGCCGTAGTACTCATTAGTCAGCGAGAGGGTGTTGTGATGCTACGGGGAGCCGTAGTATTCACTAGTCAGCGAGAGGGATGTTGTGATATTGCGGGAAGCTGTAGTACTCACTAGTCAGCAAGAGGGTGTTGTGATAAAGTACTCTCTGATCAGAGCATGACGCAGAAGAGTGTTAGGCTTGGGTAGCCTTAATATTTGAGTTTTTGGGAGCCTGGTGGTCGAACCAGGGGCGAGACTGGGGTCTCCATAATTGTCGGGAATTGTTATATTCTGAATTGAGTTGTGGTTATTGCAACCAAGGGAAATTGGAGAAGTGGTATACGCGCGGGTTACAGGTTATGAGTCAGGAGTTGAGTGATTCATTGGGATGAGTGGTTCCAATTTTGGGTCGGACCAGACTCTCGAGTTTGAGTTTGGCATTAATGGTACATCGAGTTGGCGGAATGAGACTTCGGATTCTGAGAGGGGTCCCATTTTGAGGAGTATTGTTTGTCATCCAAAGTTTTAGACCTGAGTGGGGTCAGTTCGTTGGTGCGGGAGGTACCGCGAGGTGCATAGATCTAATGAGTAGTAGGCGACAAAGGTCGAGGGTGAGACGATTTCAGTTAGGAGTGTAGCTTTCGCTTGGGGTAAGGCGAACTTCGTGACTTGTGCGTCACAATGGGTCGAGAAAGATGATGTGAGAGGGAAGTCAGTGAGACATTTTGGGGCAGTGAGTTATTGGGGTTTGTTATTCGAGGAGCGAATAAAGTGACGATATCTTGAGAGGGCGGTCTGGCTGCGTGACAGGCCACTAGAGTTCCCAGATTCTGGAGAGTCAGAAGGGGTAGTGTGGCGGCGGATGGGTATGTCCTCTTCCGGGTTTGGGAGTTCCTGTTGGTTTCAGGTGTCTATGGAGGAATTTAGTTGTGTGGCATGAGATACTTCGGTGGTACTTTCCGGGTTGTTGGGTTCAACCTATGTGGCGTTGGGAAGCGATTTCGAGGGCGAAATCTAATTCAAGTGGGGGAGAATTGTAACATCCGGATTTTCAGGGATATTATTGTATATGTTAACCTTGAGGTTGAAGAAGAGACTCGACGAGTTAAGGGTCCAACTCGTCGAGTCGAGTCGAGATTGCCGCGTGGATTTAATGAGGGGACTCGACGAGTCGCAGGAGTGCACTCGACGAGTCGGGTCAAACTTGGACTGTTGACTCGAGTTTGACTTCTGTTGACTTTGGGGTTTTGGTCAACATAAGTGATAGAGACCTTGGAGGGGTAAAATGGTCTTTTACCCACTTCAAAGAGTTAGAAAGAGAAGGAATCGCCTCCGGTTATCTGAGTCGTGAAAAGAGTATTAATTAGAGATATTCATCCTTGTGTTAGGAGGAGGCTAGTTCGAGATCCGAGCGCGAGGTTATTTGCTCACCTGCTAGCCGAGGTGAGTCTTCTCACTATACTTTACCTTGAGTGGTAGTTATGTGTGACCGGAAGGTCTTATGTGCTTACATTGAGTACTGTGTTATTATGCCTTATGTTTTATGTTGTGCATTATTTCTTTGTGATTTATGCTATGCGGAGTGTTACAGACCGGACCGAAGGGTCCGACGATTTATGAGGCCGGAAGGCTCAACCAGACCGGACTGGAGGGTCCAACGAGTTAGACCGGACCGGAGGGTCCAACGAGCTATGACCGGACCAAAGGGTCCACCGAGCTATGGGACCGAAAGGTCCCACTGAGACACATTGACCGGAAGGTCTCGCAGAGTTTCAGCCTCGAGTGGCTAGTTGTTGTGCGTGGTATTTTGGGGAACTCACTAAGCTTCGTGCTTACCGTGTTATGTGTTATGTGTTTCAGGCATCTCAGAGGATCGCGGGAAGGCACCGGCTTGATTATACACACCATAGAAAGAGTTATGTTTTGAGGATCCTGGATTATTAATGGAGTTGTGTTTTGTAATTTGAATAAACGAGATTTCTATACAATATGTTATGAAAAGTATGCGGTTTTAAAATGAAAATTTTGTTTGAAAAATTACGGTGTTACATGGACGAACTGAATTCAATGCATTATACAACAATTTGTGTGTGTCTATCAACTTATCTCTGAAGAATTCAATACATTGGGGATGCCCTAAACTTATTGGACGAAATGAAAGATTATATGGAAAGAAGTGTTGTTTCAAGATGCAGATTTCGTAACAAGCAAAATTTTAATACACGAAGTTCTAGTGACCACCATTTGAGGCTACAAAATCTAGGCATTAATTACTATCATAAATCTATAACAAACGAATAATTGGAGCATTTATTATGAAAATAATGTTGTAACACTTTAATTTGGTAAGTTTCGCATTTAACCCTTGTTAATCAAAAATTTTGTAATTTGGTCCTTAATCTAGTACGCGGAGAGTACTAGGTGGTACGCTTTGCGTACTAGCCTGACTTCATGATCGCGGATCCCATCCACGTACGCTAGGCGTACGTGGAGTACGCATGGCGTACGTGGAGTACGCATGGCGTACGTAAACTTTAATGAAACCCTAATTTTTAGGGTTTGCACCCTATTTAAACCTTATGATAGCCCTATTTGGTCATGTTTAGCCAGCCTCCACCTCCCTTTGTCCAGAAATCGAAACCCTAATGTGTATTTGTGAGTTTTGAGCCTTAAAGAGTGTTTGTTGGTGATTTGTGAAGGAAAAGAAGAAGAGGACCATTTGGAGAAGTGTCTTGAGCTTGAAGATCCGGGGTTAGCTCATCATTTGCAAGCTTTTTGAGGTAAAAAGCTCACATCTTGATGATCCATGATGCTAGATCTAGTAATGTTGTTATTTTATGCTTTTTGAGTCCTTGGAGTGATTGATGAGCTTCTTGACTCACTACAGAAGTATTGATGTTAGATATAGGCTTATTTTGGTCCCCTTGTTCATAAAAGTGCAAGCTTTATGGTGTATCTTGAACCATGCATGTGTTAAGACCTTTGTTAATCTCTTTTTGAGCTCTTGAGCCCCATTAAGACATGAATGTGTGTAAAGTTTCCAGCTTTACGTGATATGTGGTCTTATAGAATCAGATTTGAGAGTTTGGCTTGAAGTCTCAATGGATTAAGTGCTTAATGAAGTGGGGCGGTCAAGTGGGGAGTACGTTGGATGTACCAAGATGGTACGATGCACGTACTAGCCCCAGAGGGTGTACGCTAAGCGTACGAGCTGAGTACGCCCTGTGTACTCAGCACGTGGGCTTCGGATATCGAGCTTCTCGGTTTTGGGCCTATTTTGGACCTTAGGAGATTAGGGTCTTGTTGGGCCATCAGATTTCTATTTTTGGGCTGATGCCATTATGTTGGGTTCTTTTGGTTGAAGGACCACGAACGGGTTTGGGCCCAATTTGGAAGATTGGGTCATAATTGGGATTGGGTGACCATTTTTGTAATTGGGCCTTTTTGAGTAGTTGGTTTGGGCCTTGGCCTTGGGCCAAGTTAGGTAAAGGGTAAAATGGTCTTTTACCCTATTTTAGACTCTTAGTTATGGGCCAGAATCCAATTAATAATTGAATGTTATTTTATGATGATAGTGCAGGGATTTTCGGACCAGCAGCCAGAGATTTATCTATGAGACTCAGCAGCTTGAGGTGAGTTTCCTCACTGTGTTTAGCTGGTCGAAGGCACTAATGTCGGCCCATGGTTTATTATGTTAGGATGCTAGATCTCTGTGTGACTCTTGCATGTGTATGCATTGGTATGTATACTGAGCGGGCTCGATGTCGGGCGAGGCCCAATGACTGTATTGTATGCTATTATCTTTGTGATTATCGTATGTGTTAGTATGTTTATATGTTTATATTTTTGTATGTTTATATGTTTGTATGTGTATCGGGCGGGCCCGATGTCAAGCGGGGCCTGATGATTGAAATATTTGTAAACCGAGCAGGGCTCGATGTCTGGCGGCGCCCGAGGTCGGTTGTACTCGATGTCGGGCGAGGTCTGATGAAGGGCGGGGCCCAGCACGTGTTTATTATGTATGGTATGTGGTAGTTTGGGGAACTCACTAAGTTTTGTGCTTACGGTTTTCAGTTTATGTTTCAGGTACTTCTGGTTCAAAAAGGAAGAGTCCGGGATGATTGCAGAGCACACACCACCTCATTTCGTATTTTGTGATTTACTCTGATATTTTTTGATTTAGTGATATACTTTGATCTATCTTGGCAGTATGTCAATGTTTTGGATTACTGTTTTATTAATTTAAAAATGAAAATATATGGGTCTTATTTTTGGGACGCTACAAGTTGGTATCAGAGCCTTAATTTGGGGGATTCGGACATACTCTCGGGTGTGTCTGAAGTCAAACTGGGGATTTGGTAAAAAATTTCAAAAAGGAAATGTTTTTAAAGAAAGGGTTTTCTAATACAAGAAAGGGTGTGGTGCATGCAAGCGGCCGAGCTCAAGTAAGTTTCCCAAAATATCCACATACGTTATTTGATATGATTTGATTTGTGAATCTGTGAATCGCATGCTAGTTAGGGCTAAGGGGAGCTAGCTCATTTGAAAATCAAACCCAACTAAGCTTTGGGCTAGCTGGCTCCTTTGAGCTGGTGGGTCTTTTAGAGTTAGCCGAGCCAATTTGGTCTAGGGGTGGGAATTATTTGGTCCGGAACCGAAAAGCCTGAAAACCAAATCGAACCGAAATCGATTTCAGACCAAATCATATTCAAATTCGGCTTTTGGTTTGGTCTGAGACCAACCCGAATTGTAAATTTGGTTTTTGGTTCGAGTTTCGGTCTCATGCAGTTTAAACCAAACCGAACCGAAAAAACTAAATATCATAAATTAATTAATTAAAAAATATATTTTATATTTTATATATTAAATAAAATATTAATTATAAAGTAAAAATCATTTTAGCCCATTTACTCTTTCGATCTTTTGTATGAAAATTTATATTTTTTTACTTACAATTTTAGTTTTCTATGTTAAAAACATTGTAATTTATGTTTGGAAAATTGCGACACTAATTTTTTTTAAAGTTAATATATGGTTTCCTCGATTTTCAAACTGAACCAAACCGAATTAAATTCGGTTTTTGGTTTGGTCTAGAGAATTTGAATTCGATTTGGTACGGTTTTCGAATTGGACTAAAAAAATTTCAAATCAAGATTAGAATGCAAACTAATAGCACCGCGATTAGGGAATTATGTAGACGACAATTTTGTTTTGTTGTTATGCTCCAAAATTTTGCCCTCAAAGGGTCTTCAATCCTCCAATAAGTCTGGATTATTATGTTATAATAAGATAAATTAGACAAAATACACTAAGTTTTTAAAAAAGTTTGAATTTGACATTCTTTTTTATTTTTCAGTTAAATCATTACCATTTTTTTGTCAATTTTGACACACAAAAAGTAATGTCACCAAAAACTGTCACGTCATCATCTCATGTTAGCGCCACATCATCAAAGACTGGCATGTAATGTATGACATCTCAGTTGACTACTGGGTTGACCGATCAAATGGTCACCGTTGAAATAAATTAGAAAATGCATTGTCAAAATCAAACCATTGTAAAAACTTAGGGCATCCACAATGCATTGGATTCTATAGAGTTCAATGGATTGTCACATCATTTTTCTACAATTCATACAACTCTATCATTTTTTCCTACAATGCATTTGAAATCTACAAAGTTCAGTAAAATATTACAAAATGTAATTTATATTATATCTTTAAGAATTAAAAACTTTTATTTTTTTTCATTGAAGAGTTCAATGACCATTGAACTCCAAATCTATTGAAAGCTAATGTGGTATCTCACAATGATAGAGTTTCATAAATTGAATAACACTTAGATTTGTCATCTCATTCAACTTACCATTGGGAATGTTCTTAGTGTCTTTATTGTAAATTTGTTAGAACAAAATAACATAATGTTAAAACTGAATTTTGTGAAAACTTAATATCTTTTATTTAATTTGTTTAAAAATAAAATTTAATAGGTTTCAAACTTACCATAACATCCCGTTATAAAAATTAAAACTTTCAAAAGCTTCAGGATGGTGGATTTAATGATAAACATCTTGCAGCTGTTAAAAGGATGATAGATTTAAAGATAAACATCATGCAGCTATCTTTAAGAGTATTACGTATTTCGCATATATTTCTTATTTTTAAGTATTATTTGTCGCCACAAATGTTTGTCGATATTGCATATATAGATATTTTAGTCCAAGGAGAAAATAATTAACGCATATAAAAACTATTGATTCCGATACCAATTTTAATAATTTATATATCATCCATCAATAATGGTATAACACTTCACACTTGGCCATCGTGAACTCATTTAAGAAAAGGAACATGGCATGTTTTTAAAGCCAAAACATTCCCTTTTAGAATACCCCAATTAACAATTTAACATTATAGAAAGGGGCAAATTATAAATGAGACCCAATCAATGATGTTATATATATATATATATATATATATATATATATATATATATATATATATATATATATAAAAGTTCAATAGAGAACCATAATTATTAGTTCTTCAAGGAACCAAAACCTTTTTTCAATTTCTAGAGTTTATTCTTTATCGAAAAAAAAATCTAAAAATATCTAAATTCATATATTAAAATTGTGAATGTGAAAAATATTTTTCGGATTCACCGTGTGAATCCGGATTCACATTGTGAATTTTCAAAGATTCACATTGTGAATTTGACGTAAAAAAAAATCAATTTTGATATCATTGGAAAAATGATAAAAATTTATGAATTTCTATATTTTTAGTTTTTTTTTTTTTTTTTTGATAAAAAATAAGTTTTAAAAGTTGAAAAAAAGATTGGTTCCTTGGTTAATTATGGTTCTCTATTGAACCTCATCCTATATATATATATATATATATATATATATATATATATATATATATATATATATATATATATATATATATATATATATATATGAGACCATGTTAATTTTGTGAAATCGTGAGACGCAATCTAAAAATAATTTTAAAATTCAAAATAAAAAGAAAAATCCGAAAATTCGTTTTTTAATTATTATTTTCGTCATTTTCTTTACCTAAAAAAATTAAAATAAATAAAAAAAATACCGTTTTTTTTTTGAAAAATGCGTGAAATATTCTAATAGAATATTACACTGTAAATATTTTAATATGATTTTTAGAATGTTACAATATTCTAATATTTTAGTAGATTTTGTCAGATATGTAAAATATTCTAATATTCTACTAGAATATTCTAATATTCTATTAGAATATTTCACATATATTTCACAAAAATGATAATTTTTTTATTTTTTTTACTCCTTGGATAAAAAAAGGGATGAAAATAATATTTAAAAAAAACTTCGAAAATATTAAACTATTTTTTACATTTAAAAAATGTTTTTTTTATCTACAAACTTAATGTCTAGGATTGCATCTCCCCGTCTCTTAAAATATAGTGGTCTCACATGAACCTAACCATATATATACCAAATAACAAACAAAGTTATCATACATAATAATCTCTTATGAAAATCAGGCTCTGATACCATTGTAAGTAGTCTTTTGGTAATAATCCAAATTATTTTGGTAAATACAAATTAACTAGTAGTTTCAGATATTTTTTGATGATAAAAATCATACATTATTTTATAAAACTGTTTTCTATCTTTGCTTATAAACTTATGATTATAAATTAGAACTTGTAAAGCTTTTAATTGATTACAATAATAATGACGATTAGCTTGTATCTTTGAATCAGACATGATAAAAGAACAAAAGTTATTTAAATATTTCAAGCATGAATTTGATTGATTTGATTATTATTAAATGCAAGTATTATTTTAACAAAAATTTCAAATCTTGTAGAATTAATAGTTAGAATAACTCGAAAAGAGATTGCCATAGCGATAACAGAGATAACACAATAATTGAATAAAATTCTTTATATATTACCTTCTTTTAAATTACAATCAGAGCATCCGTCTGGAGCAAGTATGATTTGAAAATCTAAAGATTTTGAACACCTAGAAGTAGATAGGAGAACTCTTTTCTTAGACATGAACTAAACATTTGAGAGAAATTTTTTGAGAGGGATTTTTAGAGAACTTGGAGATGATTCTAATTAAAACATATCTCCTCAATATATAGGAGTCTTGGAGTCTTGAAACATCTTGAAACGGGAAACCGAAGGATTACCAGATCAGTCTTGAGAATTATTGAATCAACTTGCATTTGTCGGAGTGTAGAGGTGGCAGACAAAACTCTAAAGCTTTTGACAAATTGGCATCATATTTTGTCATTTTTTGATAATGGAAAATCTTCTTTGGCGATAATGGAGCATCTTCTTCCATCTTTGTAAAAGTTGTTTGTTTTCGTGCAATAATTTAGCATCTTATCTCTGCAGAAGACTTGATAATATTTTTGATAATTGATGTACTCACACAGTGTATAATTGATAATTGATGTACTCACACAGTGTATACTTGATAATAGTTTTGATAATAGTTGAACAATTTGATAACACGTACTACCCCCCTTTGAATAACAAACACATGGTAGAGGGTGAAATACGAAATGAAAGAATACCTTACATTGAAGGTATAACACCAAAAATAAAAATTTTAATTAATCTGCAAATGGATCATCAAAAGGATCTTGAGCATCTTGAAAATTATTTTTGACAGATGTGGGAGAATGTTCTGAATTAGTTGGAGAATTGCGAATTTCTTGAAGTAATTGTTGTAGATCTTCAGGGGAAGAATTTGCAGCGGCACGAATTTTGCTAATAAGATTAGCATCTGGAGAAGATAGACTCTTGATAAGATTTGCTTCAATTTCTGGCTTTTGATTATACATTGATTGATAATGATTGAAAACAGCCTGCTCGTTTGCCTGAGAAATTGTGACTTTATCCCACCATTTTAGACGAAATTGTCTATTGAGCCAAGGGGGATTGAAGTCTGTTGCTTCTTGATAAGAGAATGTCCAGGACATGATCCATGGAACTTTGAATAACATGGTGAATTGTAACAAATATTCAAATTCTGGGATTTGTTGAATAAATAGTTCTTTGAATTTAGAAAAGCCTTTGAGAATTTCAGTGGGTAAACAAATAGGAACAAGTCCCATATAACGATACCAATTGACAAACCATCTGGGGTATTCACAGGTGAAATTTTTATCAAAGAAAATGAACCATGAATGAGAATAGTTTCGAAGAAAAAATGCTTTAGTCCAAGCTTCTTGGTAATCATAATATGAATATCTTGGATAAGCAGGGAATTGATAAAGGGGTTTTTCGAAGGAAAGATTGGATGACCAATTTTCTGGAGAAATGATTTTAAGAATTCGGGCTTTGCTAAAATCAATAGATCCTTCCTTATTATTAGAACGGTGATCAATCTGAACAGATCCAGATTCCTGTAGAATGGTTTGATAATATTCTCGAGATTTGTAAGAGTTTTCATGAAAGGTTTTTCCTCGACCAAAGAGGTGTTCAGTAAGAACATGAAAACCTTGATTAAGTTTAAGAATTTGAGAATCTTCAAGTATTTGGATTTTCAAGAGATTTGGATTGAGAACATAAGGGGCTTTATTTGTAGGTTTAGGAGTTGTTGAAAGTTGTGTTTCAGAAGGAATAGGTTTTGAAAAAGGGCTAATTGATTGAACTGGAGAAATGTTTGGAGTGACTAGTTTTGATTGTAGCATATTTGAATAAAGTTGAGAATTTTTTGCAATTGGAGTTAATGGAGAAAAACGATTCTGACTTGAGAAAGGAACAAGCTTTTGATTAATTGGTTTCTTGTCTTTAATCTTAGAGGAAGACGATGAACTCATTTTCCCTGCAAAAATTCACGAGAAAGAAAATCTGGTAATGAATTGCTTTCTCCTTTTATAAATTCAATATCGAAATCAAAATTGCCCAACAATGCTTGCCATCTAGCAAAGATTTGTTTAGAAATAATATTTTTAACATCTTTTTCTAAAATTGATTTTGCAGATTGACAATCAATTCTTAATAAAAAAAATTTCATAAATAAATCATCTTCAAATTTAGTAATACATAAAACAATACTTAAAATCTCCTTTTTAACAGTTGAATAATTCTTTTGAGTATTATTCCAAGCACCAGAATAAAAACGAACCAATTGTTCTTCAGAAGAATTTGATAATTTTTGTTTTACAATACCTCCAAATCCAATATCACTAGCATCAGTTTCGACTATGATATTAGCATAAGGATGTAGTAAATTTAAACAAGGTAAAGAAGGAATTTTTTGTTTTATAAGTTTAACAATATTAGTATGTTCTTGAGTCCAAGGTTCTGGATTGTTTTTTAATCTATTATATAGAGGTTTGCAAAGAGTTCCTAAATCTTTGAAAAAATCATGAATATAATTTAGACATCCTAGAAATCGTTGAAGTTGTTTTTTATCTATAATTTCGTCAGGAAATTTATTAGAAAATTCTAAACTTCTTATAATAGGTTTAATAGTATTATTAACAATGTTATGTCCTAAAAATCTAATTTCATTTTGAAATAAATGCATTTTCTTAGCTGAAACAGCTAAGCCGTTTTTATAAATTAAATCATAAAACTGATTTAAATGTTTGAAATGTTGATCAATAGATTTTGAAAAAATAAGAACATCATCAATATAAACAATTGAAAAACTGTTTATAGGAATGATAATATCATTCATAACGTTTTGAAATTCAGAATGAGCATTTTTTAAACCAAAGGGCATAACGTTCCACTCATAATGTCCAAAAGGAACATTAAAACCTGTTTTGTATTTATCTTCTTCATGAATTTGAATTTGCCAAAAACCAGATTTCATATCGAATTTTGAAAATATTTTTGAATCATAAAGTTTTTTCAATAAATCTCTTTTATTAGGAATAGGATATCTAATCCAATCTAAAACTTTATTTAAAGGTTTATAATTGATAACTAATCTTGGTGATCCTCTTTCTAATTCAGCAGCATTCGTAACATAGAAAGCGGAACAAGACCAAGGAGATTTAGAAGGTCTAATTAATTTTTTGTCCAATAAATCTTGAATTTCTTTTTTACAATGAGCTTCTAATTCATTATTCATATGAATAGCTCTTGATTTTGAAGGAATATCTTTTTCATTGAAAGTTTTAATATAAGGTAATTTGACAATATGTTGTTTTCTGTTCCAAAAGGCGTTTGGAATATTTGAGCAAACATTATTTTCAAACTTTTGTTTTAAAGCTATAATTTTGTCTTGAATATACTTATCTTGTAATTGATTATGTATACGAAAATCATTAATTTCATTGATAAGGTAATTTGCTTGTTTTGTTTTATAATTAAGAATATTAATAGTTGAATAAGACGGAGGTTCACAAAATTTAAACATAATTTCTTTTCCAAAAACTTTAGTAATAATTCCATCATCTTGAACCATAAAAGGATATAATTTAGTAATAAAAGGTGTTCCTAAAATTAAAGGAGAAGTAAGATTTTTTACTAAAATTAAATGAGTTTTATAACAATAATCTTGATTGTTACAAATATGAACATCGGAAATTTTATAATTTATTTTTAAACTGGTTCCTTCAGCTCCAGTAAGCCTAGAAGAAGTTTTTTCATAAAATTGAGTGGGAAATAACCCTTCTTGTATACAGTTCATATCAGCACCACTATCAATTAGAGCAGTAATATCCATTTTAAAATTATTTTTTACTAAAGTTATTTGAGTATTCCATTTTTGAGAAATTTGATCATTTATAATTCTTTCGATAACCTTTTCATCTTTATTATCATTATTTTGTGAATTAATAATATTTTTTCCCTTTTCAAGAGTTATAATTTTGCCTTTAATTTCTTTTATATCTTGTTTAACTAATTTTAATTCTTCTTGAAGTTCTTGTATGGAGATGGGTTTTGTTTCAGAAAATTTTTCATATATGTCTTTTAAATTAAAATTTTTTGTATTATTTGAAACAGAATTTTCATTCTTATTAAGCATTTGTTTTATCAACAGTTCTTGGATATTTTTATCTTTAATGGAATCCAAATTTTTTAAAAGATCTTTGTCATTGTTTGTAAGGACATTAATTGAATAATTACAATTACATTTTCCAACACATTTGCATGTATCATAATCTTCCGAACTTGAAGTATTTTGTTCTAAGATGTTTAAATGATTAAAAATAAAAATATTGGGCCGATGCCCTCTCTGTTCATCCAAAATAAAACAAGTAAGTTTTCTTATAAAATCTTTAAACTAAAATTAATTAAATATGAGTAGATTTTCACGCATATTATCTAAAAAATATGATACTGGTAAAAATATTATGAATAAAGAACAAGATTATGATGATAATCATATAAACTCTATTGAAGAAACTATTGATAATATAGAACAAAATTTAAATGATTGGACTATACCTAAAACAAATATAAACACAATTTATAGAATAGGGACTTTTGATTATTTTCAAAGTTACTCAATTAAAATGACTTAACAAACCCTATCCATTGGTCAAAACCAACAAAATATAAATTTGTTATCATCAAGATCTATTTTCGAACATAGACAAAAATATAAATTTCTTCATTTAGGTCTTGTTCAAATTGCTATCAAACCTCTTTTTAGAATTGGTGTTGATGCTCCTGTTCTCTTAATATTAAGAGATAAAAGACATACAGATTTTCAAAATTCCATTTTAGTTATGGCAGAAACAAATATCGCAAATGGACCAATTTATTTTAATTGTTATCCAAATTTTTCCGTAGGATTATTTGACAAAAATATTTTAGACACTTTGGTTTTAACTGTTGAAACAAAGAATTTAGAATTTAAAAATAACTCTAAACCTTTAGCAATCATTTATCGTGTTTGTTATAAAACCATGACAACTACCTTAGAACCAAAAACCCGTTTGTCAAATCCAAGAAATGAAACAATTATTTACGAAGCAAATACTAATCATACAAAAGTTCATATGCCTAAACGACTTAAATGGTCAGAAATTACTCAATCATGTAATTGGAATTTACAAAATGTTATTGAACCAAAATCTTTAGATTCTTCAAAACAAATTTCAAGTATAATTGAGCATAATGATGGCTCAGTTGATATAAATTTTTCTTCTCTAAATTTTTCATCATCTAGATTTTCTACTAGTTCTATTCCTGAAATTGGTACTTCTAAATCTTCGTTTTCAAAATCAAAGTCTTTAAATTTAAAAACTGTTGACTATTCTAGTTCTATTCCTAAACCTCTTTATCAAGAAGATCAAACTAGTGATACAAGTTTACCAAGTCCTACTAAATCTGATTTTATTAATGAACTTCAAAATTATAGACAACAATTATGACTAATAAAGTTCAAATAAATTGTAATTCTTTAAATAGAAATAGAGTTACTGCTATTAAGAGATTAAGAAATTCAATAAAAATATTTAAAAAACTCTTACAAGAAAAGATATTAGAATTAAAAAAATATAAATAATGATAAAGAACTATTACAATTAGAACAAGAAATTAATAACATAAAAGCAGTATTAAAAACCTTTAATATACATCTTGATAATTATTTAACAAATTTATCTAAATATACGTGTTAATGAGTTCTAAAAGACAAATTAGTTGTTGTAATAATAATACTTTTTGGAATAATTTATTAAAAACCAGATGGCAAATTATTGCAAACGTTTCTAAAGAAATAAATAGAATTAAACAACTTAAAGAAAACGAAGAAATTAAATTAATTAATACTGAAAAAGACACATATAATTATAATATTCAAAAGGAAATAATATATTGTTTATCAAAAATGATTAAAAATAAAAATATTGTTATTAGTGCTCAACTTAGTATTATTAAAAATATATCTTTTAGATTAAATCAATCAACTTGTTAAAATGAATATTAATATAGATATTTCTAAAATACCTTCATATGTTAATTTTGATTATTTAAAAGAAGAAGAATATTATAAAGATTATAATAATACAAAAAGAATTTGGCATGAAGAAAACTTTTCATATTATATAAGATTTTTACATTTTGGACTTTGGGAAGATTATGTTTTATCAAATCAAATTCACTCTCCGTTTTTTCAATGGTTCGAATTGATTTATGTTCCTAAACATAATATAGATTATCCTTTTAAAATGCAAACTGTTTTTCCTGTTTCTTTAAAAACATACAAGGATGTTATTACTAATCAAGAAATTATTTCTGAATATCCGCCAAAAAAGGAAATCATTATTGATAATAATTTTATTGCAACTCCTTTAGTTAAAGTTCCGAGTCAGATAACAAATGAAAAATGTTTTCAAAACATTATTTATCAAAATAATTATTCAAATGAAACTCTTTTAACTATTTCAGAACAATTAAATAGGATTGAAGAAAATACTATAAATTTACAGTTATCAAAAGAAAATAAAATTAAAACAAAGAATTTTTATAATAATATAGCAAGTTCTAGTAATGTCAGCTTCATTCCTCATCAAATAAATGGAAATTTTAATCTTGGAAATAAAGATTTAATTGATGAATTAGAAAAAAGACTTACTAATTTTCGTATTTCAAAAAATGTATCTATAAATATGTTAAGAACAAATAATGACTCTTTTGACGAATCTGATGAAAGTAATAATGAAAGTGAATTAAATTTAGACAATCTTACTCAACAATTCATAAATGACAATGATGATATAAATCAGCTTACAAATGATTTTTTAAGATTAAATAAGATTAATTCTTTTGGTAATAATCCAAAACCAACTATTAAAATTTATTGGAATAGACCTTCTCTTCCTGATGTTCAAATTGAAGAAAGAGCTTTTCAATATGATCGTTCAGCTTACGATGATACTTCTGTTTACGAATGGAATATCGATGGTAACTCTGAACATCAAATTCTTAATATTGTTCTAGAAATGACCATGGCAGCTAATGCTTACAAGTCTCACAATAATACTCAACTTCAAATTGTTAATATTATTATTTCTGGGTTTACTGGTACTCTTAAAGGTTGGTGGGATTTCTATATTACACCAGAAGAAAAGAATTTTATTATGACTGCCAAGAAAACCGTTATAAAACAAGAAAATAATTTACCGATTCAAACTCAAGAGGATGATATGGTTAATACTTTAATTTTTGCTATAATCAAAAACTTTGTAGGAGATCCTACTACTTTTCAAGAAAGAACTTCTGAAATTCTAATGAACTTACATTGTAGAAAATTAACTGATTTCAGATGGTACAAAGATAATTATCTCGTTAAAGTTTTTTCAAGACCTGATTGTAAAGAATCCTATTGGAAAGAACGTTTTATTGCTGAACTTCCAAAACTTTTTGCCGAAAGAATTAGACAAAAATTAAGAGAAAATTTTAATAATACAATTCCTTATCAAAACCTAACTTATGGAGACTTAATTAATTATATTAATAAAGAAGGATTAGCTATTTGTGCTGACCTTAGATTTAAAGAAAAACTTAAAAAAGATAGAATTAATAGTAAGAATGAATTAGGAAATTTTTGTCAACAATATGGTTATCAACCATTAACAGGTCCGTCTACTTCAAAAACCAAAAAATATAATAAAAAATCTTCAAAATATTTCAAGAAAAAGAAATATAATAAATCAGAAAAATATAAGAATTATAAGAAAAATAAATTTTTAACATTAAAAAACCCTTATAAACGATCTAATAAAAATTCTAAAAGAAAATCAAAAGACATTATTATTTGCCATAAATGTGGTCGTAATGGTCATAATGCTAATAATTGTTATGCAAAAACAAAAATTAATGAATTAAATATTTCGGAAGAATTAAAAGAACAAATTAGAAAAATTATGTTAAATTCTGATTCCGATTCTGATTCTAGTTTTTCCGATTTTCAAGAAAATGATTTAAACATCTTAGAACAAAATACTTCAAGTTCGGAAGATTCTGATACATGCAAATGTGTTGGAAAATGTAATTGTAATTATTCAATTAATGTCCTTACAAACAATGACAAAGATCTTTTAAAAAATTTGGATTCCATTAAAGATAAAAATATCCAAGAACTGTTGATAAAACAAATGCTTAATAAGAATGAAAATTCTGTTTCAAATAATACAAAAATTTTTAATTTAAAAGACATATATGAAAGATTTTCTGAAACAAAACCCATCTCCATACAAGAACTTCAAGAAGAATTAAAATTAGTTAAACAAGACATAAAAGAAATTAAAGGCAAAATTATAACTCTTGAAAAGGGAAAAAATATTATTAATTCACAAAATAATGATAATAAAGATGAAAAGGTTATCGAAAGAATTATAAATGATCAAATTTCTCAAAAATGGAATACTCAAATAACTTTAGTAAAAAATAATTTTAAAATGGATATTACTGCTCTAATTGATAGTGGTGCTGATATGAACTGTATACAAGAAGGGTTATTTCCCACTCAATTTTATGAAAAAACTTCTTCTAGGCTTACTGGAGCTGAAGGAACCAGTTTAAAAATAAATTATAAAATTTCCGATGTTCATATTTGTAACAATCAAGATTATTGTTATAAAACTCATTTAATTTTAGTAAAAAATCTTACTTCTCCTTTAATTTTAGGAACACCTTTTATTACTAAATTATATCCTTTTATGGTTCAAGATGATGGAATTATTACTAAAATTTTTGGAAAAGAAATTATGTTTAAATTTTGTGAACCTCCGTCTTATTCAACTATTAATATTCTTAATTATAAAACAAAACAAGCAAATTACCTTATCAATGAAATTAATGATTTTCGTATACATAATCAATTACAAGATAAGTATATTCAAGACAAAATTATAGCTTTAAAACAAAAGTTTGAAAATAATGTTTGCTCAAATATTCCAAACGCCTTTTGGAACAGAAAACAACATATTGTCAAATTACCTTATATTAAAACTTTCAATGAAAAAGATATTCCTTCAAAATCAAGAGCTATTCATATGAATAATGAATTAGAAGCTCATTGTAAAAAAGAAATTCAAGATTTATTGGACAAAAAATTAATTAGACCTTCTAAATCTCCTTGGTCTTGTTCCGCTTTCTATGTTATGAATGCTGCTGAATTAGAAAGAGGATCACCAAGATTAGTTATCAATTATAAACCTTTAAATAAAGTTTTAGATTGGATTAGATATCCTATTCCTAATAAAAGAGATTTATTGAAAAAACTTTATGATTCAAAAATATTTTCAAAATTCGATATGAAATCTGGTTTTTGGCAAATTCAAATTCATGAAGAAGATAAATACAAAACAGGTTTTAATGTTCCTTTTGGACATTATGAGTGGAACGTTATGCCCTTTGGTTTAAAAAATGCTCATTCTGAATTTCAAAACGTTATGAATGATATTATCATTCCTATAAACAGTTTTTCAATTGTTTATATTGATGATGTTCTTATTTTTTCAAAATCTATTGATCAACATTTCAAACATTTAAATCAGTTTTATGATTTAATTTATAAAAACGGCTTAGCTGTTTCAGCTAAGAAAATGCATTTATTTCAAAATGAAATTAGATTTTTAGGAAATAACATTGTTAATAATACTATTAAACCTATTATAAGAAGTTTAGAATTTTCTAATAAATTTCCTGACGAAATTATAGATAAAAAACAACTTCAACGATTTCTAGGATGTCTAAATTATATTCATGATTTTTTCAAAGATTTAGGAACTCTTTGCAAACCTCTATATAATAGATTAAAAAACAATCCAGAACCTTGGACTCAAGAACATACTAATATTGTTAAACTTATAAAACAAAAAATTCCTTCTTTACCTTGTTTAAATTTACCACATCCTTATGCTAATATCATAGTCGAAACTGATGCTAGTGATATTGGATTTGGAGGTATTTTAAAACAAAAATTATCAAATTCTTCTGAAGAACAATTGGTTCGTTTTTATTCTGGTGCTTGGAATAATACTCAAAAGAATTATTCAACTGTTAAAAATGAGATTTTAAGTATTGTTTTATGTATTACTAAATTTGAAGATGATTTATTTATGAAATTTTTTTTATTAAGAATTGATTGTCAATCTGCAAAATCAATTTTAGAAAAAGATGTTAAAAATATTATTTCTAAACAAATCTTTGCTAGATGGCAAGCATTGTTGGGCAATTTTGATTTCGATATTGAATTTATAAAAGGAGAAAGCAATTCATTACCAGATTTTCTTTCTCGTGAATTTTTGCAGGGAAAATGAGTTCATCGTCTTCCTCTAAGATTGAAGACAAGAAACCAATTAATCAAAAGCTTGTTCCTTTCTCAAGTCAGAATCGTTTTTCTCCATTAACTCCAATTGCAAAAAATTCTCAACTTTATTCAAATATGCTACAATCAAAACTAGTCACTCCAAACATTTCTCCAGTTCAATCAATTAGCCCTTTTTCAAAACCTATTCCTTCTGAAACACAACTTTCAACAACTCCTAAACCTACAAATAAAGCCCCTTATGTTCTCAATCCAAATCTCTTGAAAATCCAAATACTTGAAGATTCTCAAATTCTTAAACTTAATCAAGGTTTTCATGTTCTTACTGAACACCTCTTTGGTCGAGGAAAAACCTTTCATGAAAACTCTTACAAATCTCGAGAATATTATCAAACCATTCTACAGGAATCTGGATCTGTTCAGATTGATCACCGTTCTAATAATAAGGAAGGATCTATTGATTTTAGCAAAGCCCGAATTCTTAAAATCATTTCTCCAGAAAATTGGTCATCCAATCTTTCCTTCGAAAAACCCCTTTATCAATTCCCTGCTTATCCAAGATATTCATATTATGATTACCAAGAAGCTTGGACTAAAGCATTTTTTCTTCGAAACTATTCTCATTCATGGTTCATTTTCTTTGATAAAAATTTCACCTGTGAATACCCCAGATGGTTTGTCAATTGGTATCGTTATATGGGACTTGTTCCTATTTGTTTACCCACTGAAATTCTCAAAGGCTTTTCTAAATTCAAAGAACTATTTATTCAACAAATCCCAGAATTTGAATATTTGTTACAATTCACCATGTTATTCAAAGTTCCATGGATCATGTCCTGGACATTCTCTTATCAAGAAGCAACAGACTTCAATCCCCCTTGGCTCAATAGACAATTTCGTCTAAAATGGTGGGATAAAGTCACAATTTCTCAGGCAAACGAGCAGGCTGTTTTCAATCATTATCAATCAATGTATAATCAAAAGCCAGAAATTGAAGCAAATCTTATCAAGAGTCTATCTTCTCCAGATGCTAATCTTATTAGCAAAATTCGTGCCGCTGCAAATTCTTCCCCTGAAGATCTACAACAATTACTTCAAGAAATTCGCAATTCTCCAACTAATTCATAACATTCTCCCACATCTGTCAAAAATAATTTTCAAGATGCTCAAGATCCTTTTGATGATCCATTTGCAGATTAATTAAAATTTTTATTTTTGGTGTTATACCTTCAATGTAAGGTATTCTTTCATTTCGTATTTCACCCTCTACCATGTGTTTGTTATTCAAAGGGGGGTAGTACCGTGTTATCAAATTGTTCAACTATTATCAAGTATACACTGTGTGAGTACATCAATTATCAATTATACACTGTGTGAGTACATCAATTATCAAAAATATTATCAAGTCTTCTGCAGAGATAAGATGCTAAATTATTGCACGAAAACAAACAACTTTTACAAAGATGGAAGAAGATGCTCCATTATCGCCAAAGAAGATTTTCCATTATCAAAAAATGACAAAATATGATGCCAATTTGTCAAAAGCTTTAGAGTTTTGTCTGCCACCTCTACACTCCGACAAATGCAAGTTGATTCAATAATTCTCAAGACTGATCCGGTAATCCTTCGGTTTCCCGTTTCAAGATGTTTCAAGACTCCAAGACTCCTATATATTGAGGAGATATGTTTTAATTAGAATCATCTCCAAGTTCTCTAAAAATCCCTCTCAAAAAATTTCTCTCAAATGTTTAGTTCATGTCTAAGAAAAGAGTTCTCCTATCTACTTCTAGGTGTTCAAAATCTTTAGATTTTCAAATCATACTTGCTCCAGACGGATGCTCTGATTGTAATTTAAAAGAAGGTAATATATAAAGAATTTTATTCAATTATTGTGTTATCTCTGTTATCGCTATGGCAATCTCTTTTCGAGTTATTCTAACTATTAATTCTACAAGATTTGAAATTTTTGTTAAAATAATACTTGCATTTAATAATAATCAAATCAATCAAATTCATGCTTGAAATATTTAAATAACTTTTGTTCTTTTATCATGTCTGATTCAAAGATACAAGCTAATCGTCATTATTATTGTAATCAATTAAAAGCTTTACAAGTTCTAATTTATAATCATAAGTTTATAAGCAAAGATAGAAAACAGTTTTATAAAATAATGTATGATTTTTATCATCAAAAAATATCTGAAACTACTAGTTAATTTGTATTACCAAAAGACTACTTCTTATAATTCTTATATTTTTCTGATTTATTATATTTCTTTTTCTTGAAATATTTTGAAGATTTTTTTTTATATTTTTTGGTTTTTGAAGTAGACGGACCTGTTAATGGTTGATAACCATATTGTTGACAAAAATTTCCTAATTCATTCTTACTATTAATTCTATCTTTTTTAAGTTTTTCTTTAAATCTAAGGTCAGCACAAATAGCTAATCCTTCTTTATTAATATAATTAATTAAGTCTCCATAAGTTTGGTTTTGATAAGGAATTGTATTATTAAAATTTTCTCTTAATTTTTGTCTAATTCTTTCGGCAAAAAGTTTTGGAAGTCCAGCAATAAAACGTTCTTTCCAATAGGATTCTTTACAATCAGGTCTTGAAAAAACTTTAACGAGATAATTATCTTTGTACCATCTGAAATCAGTTAATTTTCTACAATGTAAGTTCATTAGAATTTCAGAAGTTCTTTCTTGAAAAGTAGTAGGATCTCCTACAAAGTTTTTGATTATAGCAAAAATTAAAGTATTAACCATATCATCCTCTTGAGTTTGAATCGGTAAATTATTTTCTTGTTTTATAACGGTTTTCTTGGCAGTCATAATAAAATTCTTTTCTTCTGGTGTAATATAGAAATCCCACCAACCTTTAAGAGTACCAGTAAACCCAGAAATAATAATATTAACAATTTGAAGTTGAGTATTATTGTGAGACTTGTAAGCATTAGCTGCCATGGTCATTTCTTGAACAATATTAAGAATTTGATGTTCAGAGTTACCATCGATATTCCATTCGTAAACAGAAGTACCATCGTAAGCTGAACGATCATATTGAAAAGCTCTTTCTTCAATTTGAACATCAGGAAGAGAAGGTCTATTCCAATAATTTTTAATAGTTGGTTTTGGATTATTACCAAAAGAATTAATCTTATTTAATCTTGAAAAATCATTTGTAAGCTGATTTATATCATCATTGTCATTTATGAATTGTTGAGTAAGATTGTCTAAATTTAATTCACTTTCATTATTACTTTCATCAGATTCGTCAAAAGAGTCATTATTTGTTCTTAACATATTTATAGATACATTTTTTGAATTACGAAAATTAGTAAGTCTTTTTTCTAATTCATCAATTAAATCTTTATTTCCAAGATTAAAATTTTCATTTATTTGATGAGGAATGAAGCTGACATTACTAGAACTTGCTATATTATTATAAAAATTCTTTGTTTTAATTTTATTTTCTTTTGATAACTGTAAATTTATAGTATTTTCTTCAATCCTATTTAATTGTTCTGAAATAGTTAAAAGAGTTTCATTTGAATAATTATTTTGATAAATAATGTTTTGAAGACATTTTTCATTTGTTATCTGACTCGGAACTTTAACTAAAGGAGTTGCAATAAAATTATTATCAATAATGATTTCCTTTTTTGGCGGATATTCAGAAATAATTTCTTGATTAGTAATAACATCCTTGTATGTTTTTGAAGAAACAGGAAAAACAGTTTGCATTTTAAAAGGATAATCTATATTATGTTTAGGAACATAAATCAATTCGAACCATTGAAAAAACGGAGAGTGAATTTGATTTGATAAAACATAATCTTCCCAAAGTCCAAAATGTAAAAATCTTATATAATATGAAAAGTTTTCTTCATGCCAAATTCTTTTTGTATTATTATAATCTTTATAATATTCTTCTTCTTTTAAATAATCAAAATTAACATATGAAGGTATTTTAGAAATATCTATATTAATATTCATTTTAACAAGTTGATTGATTTAATCTAAAAGATATATTTTTAATAATACTAAGTTGAGCACTAATAACAATATTTTTATTTTTAATCATTTTTGATAAACAATATATTATTTTCTTTTGAATATTATAATTATATGTGTCTTTTTCAGTATTAATTAATTTAATTTCTTCGTTTTCTTTAAGTTGTTTAATTCTATTTATTTCTTTAGAAACGTTTGCAATAATTTGTCATCTGGTTTTTAATAAATTATTCCAAAAAGTATTATTATTACAACAACTAATCTGTCTTTTAGAACTCATTACCACGTATATTTAGATAAATTTGTTAAATAATTATCAAGATGTATATTAAAGGTTTTTAATACTGCTTTTATGTTATTAATTTTTGTTCTAATTCTAATAGTTCTTTATCATTATTTATATTTTTTAATTCTAATATCTTTTCTTGTAAGAGTTTTTTAAATATTTTTATTGAATTTCTTAATCTCTTAATAGCAGTAACTCTATTTCTATTTAAAGAATTACAATTTATTTGAACTTTATTAGTCATAATTGTTGTCTATAATTTTGAAGTTCATTAATAAAATCAGATTTAGTAGGACTTGGTAAACTTGTATCACTAGTTTGATCTTCTTGATAAAGAGGTTTAGGAATAGAACTAGAATAGTCAACAGTTTTTAAATTTAAAGACTTTGATTTTGAAAACGAAGATTTAGAAGTACCAATTTCAGGAATAGAACTAGTAGAAAATCTAGATGATGAAAAATTTAGAGAAGAAAAATTTATATCAAATTGTAAGTAGTCTTTTGATACCATTGTAAGTAGTCTTTTGGTAATAATCCAAAAGTCTTTTGGTAAATACAAATTAACTAGTAGTTTCAGATATTTTTTGATGATAAAAATCATACATTATTTTATAAAACTGTTTTCTATCTTTGCTTATAAACTTATGATTATAAATTAGAACTTGTAAAGCTTTTAATTGATTACAATAATAATGACGATTAGCTTGTATCTTTGAATCAGACATGATAAAAGAACAAAAGTTATTTAAATATTTCAAGCATGAATTTGATTGATTTGATTATTATTAAATGCAAGTATTATTTTAACAAAAATTTCAAATCTTGTAGAATTAATAGTTAGAATAACTCGAAAAGAGATTGCCATAGCGATAACAGAGATAACACAATAATTGAATAAAATTCTTTATATATTACCTTCTTTTAAATTACAATCAGAGCATCCGTCTGGAGCAAGTATGATTTGAAAATCTAAAGATTTTGAACACCTAGAAGTAGATAGGAGAACTCTTTTCTTAGACATGAACTAAACATTTGAGAGAAATTTTTTGAGAGGGATTTTTAGAGAACTTGGAGATGATTCTAATTAAAACATATCTCCTCAATATATAGGAGTCTTGGAGTCTTGAAACATCTTGAAACGGGAAACCGAAGGATTACCGGATCAGTCTTGAGAATTATTGAATCAACTTGCATTTGTCGGAGTGTAGAGGTGGCAGACAAAACTCTAAAGCTTTTGACAAATTGGCATCATATTTTGTCATTTTTTGATAATGGAAAATCTTCTTTGGCGATAATGGAGCATCTTCTTCCATCTTTGTAAAAGTTGTTTGTTTTCATGCAATAATTTAGCATCTTATCTCTGCAGAAGACTTGATAATATTTTTGATAATTGATGTACTCACACAGTGTATAATTGATAATTGATGTACTCACACAGTGTATACTTGATAATAGTTGAACAATTTGATAACACGGTACTACCCCCCTTTGAATAACAAACACATGGTAGAGGGTGAAATACGAAATGAAAGAATACCTTACATTGAAGGTATAACACCAAAAATAAAAATTTTAATTAATCTGCAAATGGATCATCAAAAGGATCTTGAGCATCTTGAAAATTATTTTTGACAGATGTGGGAGAATGTTATGAATTAGTTGGAGAATTGCGAATTTCTTGAAGTAATTGTTGTAGATCTTCAGGGGAAGAATTTGCAGCGGCACGAATTTTGCTAATAAGATTAGCATCTGGAGAAGATAGACTCTTGATAAGATTTGCTTCAATTTCTGGCTTTTGATTATACATTGATTGATAATGATTGAAAACAGCCTGCTCGTTTGCCTGAGAAATTGTGACTTTATCCCACCATTTTAGACGAAATTGTCTATTGAGCCAAGGGGGATTGAAGTCTGTTGCTTCTTGATAAGAGAATGTCCAGGACATGATCCATGGAACTTTGAATAACATGGTGAATTGTAACAAATATTCAAATTCTGGGATTTGTTGAATAAATAGTTCTTTGAATTTAGAAAAGCCTTTGAGAATTTCAGTGGGTAAACAAATAGGAACAAGTCCCATATAACGATACCAATTGACAAACCATCTGGGGTATTCACAGGTGAAATTTTTATCAAAGAAAATGAACCATGAATGAGAATAGTTTCGAAGAAAAAATGCTTTAGTCCAAGCTTCTTGGTAATCATAATATGAATATCTTGGATAAGCAGGGAATTGATAAAGGGGTTTTTCGAAGGAAAGATTGGATGACCAATTTTCTGGAGAAATGATTTTAAGAATTCGGGCTTTGCTAAAATCAATAGATCCTTCCTTATTATTAGAACGGTGATCAATCTGAACAGATCCAGATTACTGTAGAATGGTTTGATAATATTCTCGAGATTTGTAAGAGTTTTCATGAAAGGTTTTTCCTCGACCAAAGAGGTGTTCAGTAAGAACATGAAAACCTTGATTAAGTTTAAGAATTTGAGAATCTTCAAGTATTTGGATTTTCAAGAGATTTGGATTGAGAACATAAGGGGCTTTATTTGTAGGTTTAGGAGTTGTTGAAAGTTGTGTTTCAGAAGGAATAGGTTTTGAAAAAGGGCTAATTGATTGAACTGGAGAAATGTTTGGAGTGACTAGTTTTGATTGTAGCATATTTGAATAAAGTTGAGAATTTTTTGCAATTGGAGTTAATGGAGAAAAACGATTCTGACTTGAGAAAGGAACAAGCTTTTGATTAATTGGTTTCTTGTCTTCAATCTTAGAGGAAGACGATGAACTCATTTTCCCTGCAAAAATTCACGAGAAAGAAAATCTGGTAATGAATTGCTTTCTCCTTTTATAAATTCAATATCGAAATCAAAATTGCCCAACAATGCTTGCCATCTAGCAAAGATTTGTTTAGAAATAATATTTTTAACATCTTTTTCTAAAATTGATTTTGCAGATTGACAATCAATTCTTAATAAAAAAAATTTCATAAATAAATCATCTTCAAATTTAGTAATACATAAAACAATACTTAAAATCTCATTTTTAACAGTTGAATAATTCTTTTGAGTATTATTCCAAGCACCAGAATAAAAACGAACCAATTGTTCTTCAGAAGAATTTGATAATTTTTGTTTTAAAATACCTCCAAATCCAATATCACTAGCATCAGTTTCGACTATGATATTAGCATAAGGATGTGGTAAATTTAAACAAGGTAAAGAAGGAATTTTTTGTTTTATAAGTTTAACAATATTAGTATGTTCTTGAGTCCAAGGTTCTGGATTGTTTTTTAATCTATTATATAGAGGTTTGCAAAGAGTTCCTAAATCTTTGAAAAAATCATGAATATAATTTAGACATCCTAGAAATCGTTGAAGTTGTTTTTTATCTATAATTTCGTCAGGGAATTTATTAGAAAATTCTAAACTTCTTATAATAGGTTTAATAGTATTATTAACAATGTTATGTCCTAAAAATCTAATTTCATTTTGAAATAAATGCATTTTCTTAGCTGAAACAGCTAAGCCGTTTTTATAAATTAAATCATAAAACTGATTTAAATGTTTGAAATGTTGATCAATAGATTTTGAAAAAATAAGAACATCATCAATATAAACAATTGAAAAATTGTTTATAGGAATGATAATATCATTCATAACGTTTTGAAATTCAGAAGGAGCATTTTTTAAACCAAAGGGCATAACGTTCCACTCATAATGTCCAAAAGGAACATTAAAACCTGTTTTGTATCTATCTTCTTCATGAATTTGAATTTGCCAAAAACCAGATTTCATATCGAATTTTGAAAATATTTTTGAATCATAAAGTTTTTTCAATAAATCTCTTTTATTAGGAATAGGATATCTAATCCAATCTAAAACTTTATTTAAAGGTTTATAATTGATAACTAATCTTGGTGATCCTCTTTCTAATTCAGCAGCATTCATAACATAGAAAGCGGAACAAGACCAAGGAGATTTAGAAGGTCTAATTAATTTTTTGTCCAATAAATCTTGAATTTCTTTTTTACAATGAGCTTCTAATTCATTATTCATATGAATAGCTCTTGATTTTGAAGGAATATCTTTTTCATTGAAAGTTTTAATATAAGGTAATTTGACAATATGTTGTTTTCTGTTCCAAAAGGCGTTTGGAATATTTGAGCAAACATTATTTTCAAACGTTTGTTTTAAAGCTATAATTTTGTCTTGAATATACTTATCTTGTAATTGATTATGTATACGAAAATCATTAATTTCATTGATAAGGTAATTTGCTTGTTTTGTTTTATAATTAAGAATATTAATAGTTGAATAAGACGGAGGTTCACAAAATTTAAACATAATTTCTTTTCCAAAAACTTTAGTAATAATTCCATCATCTTGAACCATAAAATGATATAATTTAGTAATAAAAGGTGTTCCTAAAATTAAAGGAGAAGTAAGATTTTTTACTAAAATTAAATGAGTTTTATAACAATAATCTTGATTGTTACAAATATGAACATCGGAAATTTTATAATTTATTTTTAAACTGGTTCCTTCAGCTCCAGTAAGCCTAGAAGAAGTTTTTTCATAAAATTGAGTGGGAAATAACCCTTCTTGTATACAGTTCATATCAGCACCACTATCAATTAGAGCAGTAATATCCATTTTAAAATTATTTTTTACTAAAGTTATTTGAGTATTCCATTTTTGAGAAATTTGATCATTTATAATTCTTTCGATAACCTTTTCATCTTTATTATCATTATTTTCTGAATTAATAATATTTTTTCCCTTTTCAAGAGTTATAATTTTGCCTTTAATTTCTTTTATGTCTTGTTTAACTAATTTTAATTCTTCTTGAAGTTCTTGTATGGAGATGGGTTTTGTTTCAGAAAATCTTTCATATATGTCTTTTAAATTAAAAAATTTTGTATTATTTGAAACAGAATTTTCATTCTTATTAAGCATTTGTTTTATCAACAGTTCTTGGATATTTTTATCTTTAATGGAATCCAAATTTTTTAAAAGATCTTTGTCATTGTTTGTAAGGACATTAATTGAATAATTACAATTACATTTTCCAACACATTTGCATGTATCAGAATCTTCCGAACTTGAAGTATTTTGTTCTAAGATGTTTAAATCATTTTCTTGAAAATCGGAAAAACTAGAATCAGAATCGGAATCAGAATTTAACATAATTTTTCTAATTTGTTCTTTTAATTCTTCCGAAATATTTAATTCATTAATTTTTGTTTTTGCATAACAATTATTAGCATTATGACCATTACGACCACATTTATGGCAAATAATAATGTCTTTTGATTTTCTTTTAGAATTTTTATTAGATCGTTTATAAGGGTTTTTTGATGTTAAAAATTTATTTTTCTTATAATTCTTATATTTTTCTGATTTATTATATTTCTTTTTCTTGAAATATTTTGAAGATTTTTTATTATATTTTTTGGTTTTTGAAGTAGACGGACCTGTTAATGGTTGATAACCATATTGTTGACAAAAATTTCCTAATTCATTCTTACTATTAATTCTATCTTTTTTAAGTTTTTCTTTAAATCTAAGGTCAGCACAAATAGCTAATCCTTCTTTATTAATATAATTAATTAAGTCTCCATAAGTTAGGTTTTGATAAGGAATTGTATTATTAAAATTTTCTCTTAGTTTTTGTCTAATTCTTTCGGCAAAAAGTTTTGGAAGTCCAGCAATAAAACGTTCTTTCCAATAGGATTCTTTACAATCAGGTCTTGAAAAAACTTTAACGAGATAATTATCTTTGTACCATCTGAAATCAGTTAATTTTCTACAATGTAAGTTCATTAGAATTTCAGAAGTTCTTTCTTGAAAAGTAGTAGGATCTCCTACAAAGTTTTTGATTATAGCAAAAATTAAAGTATTAACCATATCATCTTCTTGAGTTTGAATCGGTAAATTATTTTCTTGTTTTATAACGGTTTTCTTGGCAGTCATAATAAAATTCTTTTCTTCTGGTGTAATATAGAAATCCCACCAACCTTTAAGAGTACCAGTAAACCCAGAAATAATAATATTAACAATTTGAAGTTGAGTATTATTGTGAGACTTGTAAGCATTAGCTGCCATGGTCATTTCTTGAACAATATTAAGAATTTGATGTTCAGAGTTACCATCGATATTCCATTCGTAAACAGAAGTACCATCGTAAGCTGAACGATCATATTGAAAAGCTCTTTCTTCACATTGAACATCAGGAAGAGAATGTCTATTCCAATAATTTTTAATAGTTGGTTTTGGATTATTACCAAAAGAATTAATCTTATTTAATCTTGAAAAATCATTTGTAAGCTGATTTATATCATCATTGTCATTTATGAATTGTTGAGTAAGATTGTCTAAATTTAATTCACTTTCATTATTACTTTCATCAGATTCGTCAAAAGAGTCATTATTTGTTCTTAACATATTTATAGATACATTTTTTGAAATACGAAAATTAGTAAGTCTTTTTTCTAATTCATCAATTAAATCTTTATTTCCAAGATTAAAATTTTCATTTATTTGATGAGGAATGAAGCTGACATTACTAGAACTTGCTATATTATTATAAAAATTCTTTGTTTTAATTTTATTTTCTTTTGATAACTGTAAATTTATAGTATTTTCTTCAATCCTATTTAATTGTTCTGAAATAGTTAAAAGAGTTTCATTTGAATAATTATTTTGATAAATAATGTTTTGAAAACATTTTTCATTTGTTATCTGACTCGGAACTTTAACTAAAGGAGTTGCAATAAAATTATTATCAATAATGATTTCCTTTTTTGGCGGATATTCAGAAATAATTTCTTGATTAGTAATAACATCCTTGTATGTTTTTGAAGAAACAGGAAAAACAGTTTGCATTTTAAAAGGATAATCTATATTATGTTTAGGAACATAAATCAATTCGAACCAATGAAAAAACGGAGAGTGAATTTGATTTGATAAAACATAATCTTCCCAAAGTCCAAAATGTAAAAATCTTATATAATATGAAAAGTTTTCTTCATGCCAAATTCTTTTTGTATTATTATAATCTTTATAATATTCTTCTTCTTTTAAATAATCAAAATTAACATATGAAGGTATTTTAGAAATATCTATATTAATATTCATTTTAACAAGTTGATTGATTTAATCTAAAAGATATATTTTTAATAATACTAAGTTGAGCACTAATAACAATATTTTTATTTTTAATCATTTTTGATAAACAATATATTATTTCCTTTTGAATATTATAATTATATGTGTCTTTTTCAGTATTAATTAATTTAATTTCTTCGTTTTCTTTAAGTTGTTTAATTCTATTTATTTCTTTAGAAACGTTTGCAATAATTTGCCATCTGGTTTTTAATAAATTATTCCAAAAAGTATTATTATTACAACAACTAATCTGTCTTTTAGAACTCATTAACACGTATATTTAGATAAATTTGTTAAATAATTATCAAGATGTATATTAAAGGTTTTTAATACTGCTTTTATGTTATTAATTTCTTGTTCTAATTCTAATAGTTCTTTATCATTATTTATATTTTTTAATTCTAATATCTTTTCTTGTAAGAGTTTTTTAAATATTTTTATTGAATTTCTTAATCTCTTAATAGCAGTAACTCTATTTCTATTTAAAGAATTACAATTTATTTGAACTTTATTAGTCATAATTGTTGTCTATAATTTTGAAGTTCATTAATAAAATCAGATTTAGTAGGACTTGGTAAACTTGTATCACTAGTTTGATCTCCTTGATAAAGAGGTTTAGGAATAGAACTAGAATAGTCAACAGTTTTTAAATTTAAAGACTTTGATTTTGAAAACGAAGATTTAGAAGTACCAATTTCAGGAATAGAACTAGTAGAAAATCTAGATGATGAAAAATTTAGAGAAGAAAAATTTATATCAACTGAGCCATCATTATGCTCAATTATACTTGAAATTTGTTTTGAAGAATCTAAAGATTTTGGTTCAATAACATTTTGTAAATTCCAATTACATGATTGAGTAATTTCTGACCATTTAAGTCGTTTAGGCATATGAACTTTTGTATGATTAGTATTTGCTTCGTAAATAATTGTTTCATTTCTTGGATTTGACAAACGGGTTTTTGGTTCTAAGGTAGTTGTCATGGTTTTATAACAAACACGATAAATGATTGTTAAAGGTTTAGAGTTATTTTTAAATTCTAAATTCTTTGTTTCAACAGTTAAAACCAAAGTGTCTAAAATATTTTTGTCAAATAATCCTACGGAAAAATTTGGATAACAATTAAAATAAATTGGTCCATTTGCGATATTTGTTTCTGCCATAGCTAAAATGGAATTTTGAAAATCTGTATGTCTTTTATCTCTTAATATTAAGAGAACAGGAGCATCAACACCAATTCTAAAAAGAGGTTTGATAGCAATTTGAACAAGACCTAAATGAAGAAATTTATATTTTTGTCTATGTTCGAAAATAGATCTTGATGATAACAAATTTATATTTTGTTGGTTTTGACCAATGGATAGGGTTTGTTCAGTCATTTTAATTGAGTAACTTTGAAAATAATCAAAAGTCCCTATTCTATAAATTGTGTTTATATTTGTTTTAGGTATAGTCCAATCATTTAAATTTTGTTATATATTATCAATAGTTTCTTCAATAGAGTTTATATGATTATCATCATAATCTTGTTCTTTATTCATAATATTTTTACCAGTATCATATTTTTTAGATAATATGCGTGAAAATCTACTCATATTTAATTAATTTTAGTTTAAAGATTTTATAAGAAAACTTACTTGTTTTATTTTGGATGAACAGAGAAGGGCATCGGCCCAACGATGATTGTGGTCCGGCTCCGTGACTTACCATACTTGCACGTCTTACGCTAATCCAACCAATCACTGGTCTGGTCTCTGTATCATTCTTAACAAAACTCATAATTTTCTTAAAATTCTTCAAACAAAAATTAACCAAATAACAAACAGAGTTATCATACATAATAATCTCTTATGAAAATCAGGCTCTGATACCATTGTACAAATTATTTTGGTAAATACAAATTAACTAGTAGTTTCAGATATTTTTTGATGATAAAAATCATACATTATTTTATAAAACTGTTTTCTATCTTTGCTTATAAACTTATGATTATAAATTAGAACTTGTAAAGCTTTTAATTGATTACAATAAGAATGACGATTAGCTTGTATCTTTGAATCAGACATGATAAAAGAAGAAAAGTTATTTAAATATTTCAAGCATGAATTTGATTGATTTGATTATTATTAAATGCAAGTATTATTTTAACAAAAATTTCAAATCTTGTAGAATTAATAGTTAGAATAACTCGAAAAGAGATTGCCATAGCGATAACAGAGATAACACAATAATTGAATAAAATTCTTTATATATTACCTTCTTTTAAATTACAATCAGAGCATCCGTCTGGAGCAAGTATGATTTGAAAATCTAAAGATTTTGAACACCTAGAAGTAGATAGGAGAACTCTTTTCTTAGACATGAACTAAACATTTGAGAGAAATTTTTTGAGAGGGATTTTTAGAGAACTTGGAGATGATTCTAATTAAAACATATCTCCTCAATATATAGGAGTCTTGGAGTCTTGAAACATCTTGAAACGGGAAACCGAAGGATTACCAGATCAGTCTTGAGAATTATTGAATCAACTTGCATTTGTCGGAGTGTAGAGGTGGCAGACAAAACTCTAAAGCTTTTGACAAATTGGCATCATATTTTGTCATTTTTTGATAATGGAAAATCTTCTTTGGCGATAATGGAGCATCTTCTTCCATCTTTGTAAAAGTTGTTTGTTTTCGTGCAATAATTTAGCATCTTATCTCTGCAGAAGACTTGATAATATTTTTGATAATTGATGTACTCACACAGTGTATAATTGATAATTGATGTACTCACACAGTGTATACTTGATAATAGTTTTGATAATAGTTGAACAATTTGATAACACGTACTACCCCCCTTTGAATAACAAACACATGGTAGAGGGTGAAATACGAAATGAAAGAATACCTTACATTGAAGGTATAACACCAAAAATAAAAATTTTAATTAATCTGCAAATGGATCATCAAAAGGATCTTGAGCATCTTGAAAATTATTTTTGACAGATGTGGGAGAATGTTCTGAATTAGTTGGAGAATTGCGAATTTCTTGAAGTAATTGTTGTAGATCTTCAGGGGAAGAATTTGCAGCGGCACGAATTTTGCTAATAAGATTAGCATCTGGAGAAGATAGACTCTTGATAAGATTTGCTTCAATTTCTGGCTTTTGATTATACATTGATTGATAATGATTGAAAACAGCCTGCTCGTTTGCCTGAGAAATTGTGACTTTATCCCACCATTTTAGACGAAATTGTCTATTGAGCCAAGGGGGATTGAAGTCTGTTGCTTCTTGATAAGAGAATGTCCAGGACATGATCCATGGAACTTTGAATAACATGGTGAATTGTAACAAATATTCAAATTCTGGGATTTGTTGAATAAATAGTTCTTTGAATTTAGAAAAGCCTTTGAGAATTTCAGTGGGTAAACAAATAGGAACAAGTCCCATATAACGATACCAATTGACAAACCATCTGGGGTATTCACAAGTGAAATTTTTATCAAAGAAAATGAACCATGAATGAGAATAGTTTCGAAGAAAAAATGCTTTAGTCCAAGCTTCTTGGTAATCATAATATGAATATCTTGGATAAGCAGGGAATTGATAAAGGGGTTTTTCGAAGGAAAGATTGGATGACCAATTTTCTGGAGAAATGATTTTAAGAATTCGGGCTTTGCTAATTTCTTGAAGTAATTGTTGTAGATCTTCAGGGGAAGAATTTGCAGCGGCACGAATTTTGCTAATAAGATTAGCATCTGGAGAAGATAGACTCTTGATAAGATTTGCTTCAATTTCTGGCTTTTGATTATACATTGATTGATAATGATTGAAAACAGCCTGCTCGTTTGCCTGAGAAATTGTGACTTTATCCCACCATTTTAGACGAAATTGTCTATTGAGCCAAGGGGGATTGAAGTCTGTTGCTTCTTGATAAGAGAATGTCCAGGACATGATCCATGGAACTTTGAATAACATGGTGAATTGTAACAAATATTCAAATTCTGGGATTTGTTGAATAAATAGTTCTTTGAATTTAGAAAAGCCTTTGAGAATTTCAGTGGGTAAACAAATAGGAACAAGTCCCATATAACGATACCAATTGACAAACCATCTGGGGTATTCACAGGTGAAATTTTTATCAAAGAAAATGAACCATGAATGAGAATAGTTTCGAAGAAAAAATGCTTTAGTCCAAGCTTCTTGGTAATCATAATATGAATATCTTGGATAAGCAGGGAATTGATAAAGGGGTTTTTCGAAGGAAAGATTGGATGACCAATTTTCTGGAGAAATGATTTTAAGAATTCGGGCTTTGCTAAAATCAATAGATCCTTCCTTATTATTAGAACGGTGATCAATCTGAACAGATCCAGATTCCTGTAGAATGGTTTGATAATATTCTCGAGATTTGTAAGAGTTTTCATGAAAGGTTTTTCCTCGACCAAAGAGGTGTTCAGTAAGAACATGAAAACCTTGATTAAGTTTAAGAATTTGAGAATCTTCAAGTATTTGGATTTTCAAGAGATTTGGATTGAGAACATAAGGGGCTTTATTTGTAGGTTTAGGAGTTGTTGAAAGTTGTGTTTCAGAAGGAATAGGTTTTGAAAAAGGGCTAATTGATTGAACTGGAGAAATGTTTGGAGTGACTAGTTTTGATTGTAGCATATTTGAATAAAGTTGAGAATTTTTTGCAATTGGAGTTAATGGAGAAAAACGATTCTGACTTGAGAAAGGAACAAGCTTTTGATTAATTGGTTTCTTGTCTTCAATCTTAGAGGAAGACGATGAACTCATTTTCCCTGCAAAAATTCACGAGAAAGAAAATCTGGTAATGAATTGCTTTCTCCTTTTATAAATTCAATATCGAAATCAAAATTGCCCAACAATGCTTGCCATCTAGCAAAGATTTGTTTAGAAATAATATTTTTAACATCTTTTTCTAAAATTGATTTTGCAGATTGACAATCAATTCTTAATAACAAAAATTTCATAAATAAATCATCTTCAAATTTAGTAATACATAAAACAATACTTAAAATCTCATTTTTAACAGTTGAATAATTCTTTTGAGTATTATTCCAAGCACCAGAATAAAAACGAACCAATTGTTCTTCAGAAGAATTTGATAATTTTTGTTTTAAAATACCTCCAAATCCAATATCACTAGCATCAGTTTCGACTATGATATTAGCATAAGGATGTGGTAAATTTAAACAAGGTAAAGAAGGAATTTTTTGTTTTATAAGTTTAACAATATTAGTATGTTCTTGAGTCCAAGGTTCTGGATTGTTTTTTAATCTATTATATAGAGGTTTGCAAAGAGTTCCTAAATCTTTGAAAAAATCATGAATATAATTTAGACATCCTAGAAATCGTTGAAGTTGTTTTTTATCTATAATTTCGTCAGGAAATTTATTAGAAAATTCTAAACTTCTTATAATAGGTTTAATAGTATTATTAACAATGTTATGTCCTAAAAATCTAATTTCATTTTGAAATAAATGCATTTTCTTAGCTGAAACAGCTAAGCCGTTTTTATAAATTAAATCATAAAACTGATTTAAATGTTTGAAATGTTGATCAATAGATTTTGAAAAAATAAGAACATCATCAATATAAACAATTGAAAAACTGTTTATAGGAATGATAATATCATTCATAACGTTTTGAAATTCAGAAGGAGCATTTTTTAAACCAAAGGGCATAACGTTCCACTCATAATGTCCAAAAGGAACATTAAAACCTGTTTTGTATTTATCTTCTTCATGAATTTGAATTTGCCAAAAACCAGATTTCATATCGAATTTTGAAAATATTTTTGAATCATAAAGTTTTTTTAATAAATCTCTTTTATTAGGAATAGGATATCTAATCCAATCTAAAACTTTATTTAAAGGTTTATAATTGATAACTAATCTTGGTGATCCTCTTTCTAATTCAGCAGCATTCATAACATAGAAAGCGGAACAAGACCAAGGAGATTTAGAAGGTCTAATTAATTTTTTGTCCAATAAATCTTGAATTTCTTTTTTACAATGAGCTTCTAATTCATTATTCATATGAATAGCTCTTGATTTTGAAGGAATATCTTTTTCATTGAAAGTTTTAATATAAGGTAATTTGACAATATGTTGTTTTCTGTTCCAAAAGGCGTTTGGAATATTTGAGCAAACATTATTTTCAAACGTTTGTTTTAAAGCTATAATTTTGTCTTGAATATACTTATCTTGTAATTGATTATGTATACGAAAATCATTAATTTCATTGATAAGGTAATTTGCTTGTTTTGTTTTATAATTAAGAATATTAATAGTTGAATAAGACGGAGGTTCACAAAATTTAAACATAATTTCTTTTCCAAAAACTTTAGTAATAATTCCATCATCTTGAACCATAAAAGGATATAATTTAGTAATAAAAGGTGTTCCTAAAATTAAAGGAGAAGTAAGATTTTTTACTAAAATTAAATGAGTTTTATAACAATAATCTTGATTGTTACAAATATGAACATCGGAAATTTTATAATTTATTTTTAAACTGGTTCCTTCAGCTCCAGTAAGCCTAGAAGAAGTTTTTTCATAAAATTGAGTGGGAAATAACCCTTCTTGTATACAGTTCATATCAGCACCACTATCAATTAGAGCAGTAATATCCATTTTAAAATTATTTTTTACTAAAGTTATTTGAGTATTCCATTTTTGAGAAATTTGATCATTTATAATTCTTTCGATAACCTTTTCATCTTTATTATCATTATTTTGTGAATTAATAATATTTTTTCCCTTTTCAAGAGTTATAATTTTGCCTTTAATTTCTTTTATGTCTTGTTTAACTAATTTTAATTCTTCTTGAAGTTCTTGTATGGAGATGGGTTTTGTTTCAGAAAATCTTTCATATATGTCTTTTAAATTAAAAATTTTTGTATTATTTGAAACAGAATTTTCATTCTTATTAAGCATTTGTTTTATCAACAGTTCTTGGATATTTTTATCTTTAATGGAATCCAAATTTTTTAAAAGATCTTTGTCATTGTTTGTAAGGACATTAATTGAATAATTACAATTACATTTTCCAACACATTTGCATGTATCAGAATCTTCCGAACTTGAAGTATTTTGTTCTAAGATGTTTAAATCATTTTCTTGAAAATCGGAAAAACTAGAATCAGAATCGGAATCAGAATTTAACATAATTTTTCTAATTTGTTCTTTTAATTCTTCCGAAATATTTAATTCATTAATTTTTGTTTTTGCATAACAATTATTAGCATTATGACCATTACGACCACATTTATGGCAAATAATAATGTCTTTTGATTTTCTTTTAGAATTTTTATTAGATCGTTTATAAGGGTTTTTTGATGTTAAAATTTTATTTTTCTTATAATTCTTATATTTTTCTGATTTATTATATTTCTTTTTCTTGAAATATTTTGAAGATTTTTTATTATATTTTTTGGTTTTTGAAGTAGACGGACCTGTTAATGGTTGATAACCATATTGTTGACAAAAATTTCCTAATTCATTCTTACTATTAATTCTATCTTTTTTAAGTTTTTCTTTAAATCTAAGGTCAGCACAAATAGCTAATCCTTCTTTATTAATATAATTAATTAAGTCTCCATAAGTTAGGTTTTGATAAGGAATTGTATTATTAAAATTTTCTCTTAATTTTTGTCTAATTCTTTCGGCAAAAAATTTTGGAAGTCCAGCAATAAAACGTTCTTTCCAATAGGATTCTTTACAATCAGGTCTTGAAAAAACTTTAACGAGATAATTATCTTTGTACCATCTGAAATCAGTTAATTTTCTACAATGTAAGTTCATTAGAATTTCAGAAGTTCTTTCTTGAAAAGTAGTAGGATCTCCTACAAAGTTTTTGATTATAGCAAAAATTAAAGTATTAACCATATCATCCTCTTGAGTTTGAATCGGTAAATTATTTTCTTGTTTTATAACGGTTTTCTTGGCAGTCATAATAAAATTCTTTTCTTCTGGTGTAATATAGAAATCCCACCAACCTTTAAGAGTACCAGTAAACCCAGAAATAATAATATTAACAATTTGAAGTTGAGTATTATTGTGAGACTTGTAAGCATTAGCTGTCATGGTCATTTCTTGAACAATATTAAGAATTTGATGTTCAGAGTTACCATCGATATTCCATTCGTAAACAGAAGTACCATCGTAAGCTGAACGATCATATTGAAAAGCTCTTTCTTCAATTTGAACATCAGGAAGAGAAGGTCTATTCCAATAATTTTTAATAGTTGGTTTTGGATTATTACCAAAAGAATTAATCTTATTTAATCTTGAAAAATCATTTGTAAGCTGATTTATATCATCATTGTCATTTATGAATTGTTGAGTAAGATTGTCTAAATTTAATTCACTTTCATTATTACTTTCATCAGATTCGTCAAAAGAGTCATTATTTGTTCTTAACATATTTATAGATACATTTTTTGAAATACGAAAATTAGTAAGTCTTTTTTCTAATTCATCAATTAAATCTTTATTTCCAAGATTAAAATTTCCATTTATTTGATGAGGAATGAAGCTGACATTACTAGAACTTGCTATATTATTATAAAAATTCTTTGTTTTAATTTTATTTTCTTTTGATAACTGTAAATTTATAGTATTTTCTTCAATCCTATTTAATTGTTCTGAAATAGTTAAAAGAGTTTCATTTGAATAATTATTTTGATAAATAATGTTTTGAAAACATTTTTCATTTGTTATCTGACTCGGAACTTTAACTAAAGGAGTTGCAATAAAATTATTATCAATAATGATTTCCTTTTTTGGCGGATATTCAGAAATAATTTCTTGATTAGTAATAACATCCTTGTATGTTTTTGAAGAAACAGGAAAAACAGTTTGCATTTTAAAAGGATAATCTATATTATGTTTAGGAACATAAATCAATTCGAACCATTGAAAAAACGGAGAGTGAATTTGATTTGATAAAACATAATCTTCCCAAAGTCCAAAATGTAAAAATCTTATATAATATGAAAAGTTTTCTTCATGCCAAATTCTTTTTGTATTATTATAATCTTTATAATATTCTTCTTCTTTTAAATAATCAAAATTAACATATGAAGGTATTTTAGAAATATCTATATTAATATTCATTTTAACAAGTTGATTGATTTAATCTAAAAGATATATTTTTAATAATACTAAGTTGAGCACTAATAACAATATTTTTATTTTTAATCATTTTTGATAAACAATATATTATTTCCTTTTGAATATTATAATTATATGTGTCTTTTTCAGTATTAATTAATTTAATTTCTTCGTTTTCTTTAAGTTGTTTAATTCTATTTATTTCTTTAGAAACGTTTGCAATAATTTGCCATCTGGTTTTTAATAAATTATTCCAAAAAGTATTATTATTACAACAACTAATCTGTCTTTTAGAACTCATTAACACGTATATTTAGATAAATTTGTTAAATAATTATCAAGATGTATATTAAAGGTTTTTAATACTGCTTTTATGTTATTAATTTCTTGTTCTAATTCTAATAGTTCTTTATCATTATTTATATTTTTTAATTCTAATATCTTTTCTTGTAAGAGTTTTTTAAATATTTTTATTGAATTTCTTAATCTCTTAATAGCAGTAACTCTATTTCTATTTAAAGAATTACAATTTATTTGAACTTTATTAGTCATAATTGTTGTCTATAATTTTGAAGTTCATTAATAAAATCAGCTTTAGTAGGACTTGGTAAACTTGTATCACTAGTTTGATCTTCTTGATAAAGAGGTTTAGGAATAGAACTAGAATAGTCAACAGTTTTTAAATTTAAAGACTTTGATTTTGAAAACGAAGATTTAGAAGTACCAATTTCAGGAATAGAACTAGTAGAAAATCTAGATGATGAAAAATTTAGAGAAGTAAAATTTATATCAAATTGTAAGTAGTCTTTTGATACCATTGTAAGTAGTCTTTTGGTAATAATCCAAAAGTCTTTTGGTAAATACAAATTAACTAGTAGTTTCAGATATTTTTTGATGATAAAAATCATACATTATTTTATAAAACTGTTTTCTATCTTTGCTTATAAACTTATGATTATAAATTAGAACTTGTAAAGCTTTTAATTGATTACAATAATAATGACGATTAGCTTGTATCTTTGAATCAGACATGATAAAAGAACAAAAGTTATTTAAATATTTCAAGCATGAATTTGATTGATTTGATTATTATTAAATGCAAGTATTATTTTAACAAAAATTTCAAATCTTGTAGAATTAATAGTTAGAATAACTCGAAAAGAGATTGCCATAGCGATAATAGAGATAACACAATAATTGAATAAAATTCTTTATATATTACCTACTTTTAAATTACAATCAGAGCATCCGTCTGGAGCAAGTATGATTTGAAAATCTAAAGATTTTGAACACCTAGAAGTAGATAGGAGAACTCTTTTCTTAGACATGAACTAAACATTTGAGAGAAATTTTTTGAGAGGGATTTTTAGAGAACTTGGAGATGATTCTAATTAAAACATATCTCCTCAATATATAGGAGTCTTGGAGTCTTGAAACATCTTGAAACGGGAAACCGAAGGATTACCGGATCAGTCTTGAGAATTATTGAATCAACTTGCATTTGTCGGAGTGTAGAGGTGGCAGACAAAACTCTAAAGCTTTTGACAAATTGGCATCATATTTTGTCATTTTTTGATAATGGAAAATCTTCTTTGGCGATAATGGAGCATCTTCTTCCATCTTTGTAAAAGTTGTTTGTTTTCGTGCAATAATTTAGCATCTTATCTCTGCAGAAGACTTGATAATATTTTTGATAATTGATGTACTCACACAGTGTATAATTGATAATTGATGTACTCACACAGTGTATACTTGATAATAGTTTTGATAATAGTTGAACAATTTGATAACACGTACTACCCCCCTTTGAATAACAAACACATGGTAGAGGGTGAAATACGAAATGAAAGAATACCTTACATTGAAGGTATAACACCAAAAATAAAAATTTTAATTAATCTGCAAATGAATCATCAAAAGGATCTTGAGCATCTTGAAAATTATTTTTGACAGATGTGGGAGAATGTTCTGAATTAGTTGGAGAATTGCGAATTTCTTGAAGTAATTGTTGTAGATCTTCAGGGGAAGAATTTGCAGCGGCACGAATTTTGCTAATAAGATTAGCATCTGGAGAAGATAGACTCTTGATAAGATTTGCTTCAATTTCTGGCTTTTGATTATACATTGATTGATAATGATTGAAAACAGCCTGCTCGTTTGCCTGAGAAATTGTGACTTTATCCCACCATTTTAGACGAAATTGTCTATTGAGCCAAGGGGGATTGAAGTCTGTTGCTTCTTGATAAGAGAATGTCCAGGACATGATCCATGGAACTTTGAATAACATGGTGAATTGTAACAAATATTCAAATTCTGGGATTTGTTGAATAAATAGTTCTTTGAATTTAGAAAAGCCTTTGAGAATTTCAGTGGGTAAACAAATAGGAACAAGTCCCATATAACGATACCAATTGACAAACCATCTGGGGTATTCACAGGTGAAATTTTTATCAAAGAAAATGAACCATGAATGAGAATAGTTTCGAAGAAAAAATGCTTTAGTCCAAGCTTCTTGGTAATCATAATATGAATATCTTGGATAAGCAGGGAATTGATAAAGGGGTTTTTCGAAGGAAAGATTGGATGACCAATTTTCTGGAGAAATGATTTTAAGAATTCGGGCTTTGCTAAAATCAATAGATCCTTCCTTATTATTAGAACGGTGATCAATCTGAACAGATCCAGATTCCTGTAGAATGGTTTGATAATATTCTCGAGATTTGTAAGAGTTTTCATGAAAGGTTTTTCCTCGACCAAAGAGGTGTTCAGTAAGAACATGAAAACCTTGATTAAGTTTAAGAATTTGAGAATCTTCAAGTATTTGGATTTTCAAGAGATTTGGATTGAGAACATAAGGGGCTTTATTTGTAGGTTTAGGAGTTGTTGAAAGTTGTGTTTCAGAAGGAATAGGTTTTGAAAAAGGGCTAATTGATTGAACTGGAGAAATGTTTGGAGTGACTAGTTTTGATTGTAGCATATTTGAATAAAGTTGAGAATTTTTTGCAATTGGAGTTAATGGAGAAAAACGATTCTGACTTGAGAAAGGAACAAGCTTTTGATTAATTGGTTTCTTGTCTTCAATCTTAGAGGAAGACGATGAACTCATTTTCCCTGCAAAAATTCACGAGAAAGAAAATCTGGTAATGAATTGCTTTCTCCTTTTATAAATTCAATATCGAAATCAAAATTGCCCAACAATGCTTGCCATCTAGCAAAGATTTGTTTAGAAATAATATTTTTAACATCTTTTTCTAAAATTGATTTTGCAGATTGACAATCAATTCTTAATAAAAAAAATTTCATAAATAAATCATCTTCAAATTTAGTAATACATAAAACAATACTTAAAATCTCCTTTTTAACAGTTGAATAATTCTTTTGAGTATTATTCCAAGCACCTGAATAAAAACGAACCAATTGTTCTTCAGAAGAATTTGATAATTTTTGTTTTAAAATACCTCCAAATCCAATATCACTAGCATCAGTTTCGACTATGATATTAGCATAAGGATGTGGTAAATTTAAACAAGGTAAAGAAGGAATTTTTTGTTTTATAAGTTTAACAATATTAGTATGTTCTTGAGTCCAAGGTTCTGGATTGTTTTTTAATCTATTATATAGAGGTTTGCAAAGAGTTCCTAAATCTTTGAAAAAATCATGAATATAATTTAGACATCCTAGAAATCGTTGAAGTTGTTTTTTATCTATAATTTCGTCAGGGAATTTATTAGAAAATTCTAAACTTCTTATAATAGGTTTAATAGTATTATTAACAATGTTATGTCCTAAAAATCTAATTTCATTTTGAAATAAATGCATTTTCTTAGCTGAAACAGCTAAGCCGTTTTTATAAATTAAATCATAAAACTGATTTAAATGTTTGAAATGTTGATCAATAGATTTTGAAAAAATAAGAACATCATCAATATAAACAATTGAAAAACTGTTTATAGGAATGATAATATCATTCATAACGTTTTGAAATTCAGAAGGAGCATTTTTTAAACCAAAGGGCAAAACGTTCCACTCATAATGTCCAAAAGGAACATTAAAACCTGTTTTGTATCTATCTTCTTCATGAATTTGAATTTGCCAAAAACCAGATTTCATATCGAATTTTGAAAATATTTTTGAATCATAAAGTTTTTTCAATAAATCTCTTTTATTAGGAATAGGATATCTAATCCAATCTAAAACTTTATTTAAAGGTTTATAATTGATAACTAATCTTGGTGATCCTCTTTCTAATTCAGCAGCATTCATAACATAGAAAGCGGAACAAGACCAAGGAGATTTAGAAGGTCTAATTAATTTTTTGTCCAATAAATCTTGAATTTCTTTTTTACAATGAGCTTCTAATTCATTATTCATATGAATAGCTCTTGATTTTGAAGGAATATCTTTTTCATTGAAAGTTTTAATATAAGGTAATTTGACAATATGTTGTTTTCTGTTCCAAAAGGCGTTTGGAATATTTGAGCAAACATTATTTTCAAACTTTTGTTTTAAAGCTATAATTTTGTCTTGAATATACTTATCTTGTAATTGATTATGTATACGAAAATCATTAATTTCATTGATAAGGTAATTTGCTTGTTTTGTTTTATAATTAAGAATATTAATAGTTGAATAAGACGGAGGTTCACAAAATTTAAACATAATTTCTTTTCCAAAAACTTTAGTAATAATTCCATCATCTTGAACCATAAAATGATATAATTTAGTAATAAAAGGTGTTCCTAAAATTAAAGGAGAAGTAAGATTTTTTACTAAAATTAAATGAGTTTTATAACAATAATCTTGATTGTTACAAATATGAACATCGGAAATTTTATAATTTATTTTTAAACTGGTTCCTTCAGCTCCAGTAAGCCTAGAAGAAGTTTTTTCATAAAATTGAGTGGGAAATAACCCTTCTTGTATACAGTTCATATCAGCACCACTATCAATTAGAGCAGTAATATCCATTTTAAAATTATTTTTTACTAAAGTTATTTGAGTATTCCATTTTTGAGAAATTTGATCATTTATAATTCTTTCGATAACCTTTTCATCTTTATTATCATTATTTTGTGAATTAATAATATTTTTTCCCTTTTCAAGAGTTATAATTTTGCCTTTAATTTCTTTTATGTCTTGTTTAACTAATTTTAATTCTTCTTGAAGTTCTTGTATGGAGATGGGTTTTGTTTCAGAAAATCTTTCATATATGTCTTTTAAATTAAAATTTTTTGTATTATTTGAAACAGAATTTTCATTCTTATTAAGCATTTGTTTTATCAACAGTTCTTGGATATTTTTATCTTTAATGGAATCCAAATTTTTTAAAAGATCTTTGTCATTGTTTGTAAGGACATTAATTGAATAATTACAATTACATTTTCCAACACATTTGCATGTATCCGAATCTTCCGAACTTGAAGTATTTTGTTCTAAGATGTTTAAATCATTTTCTTGAAAATCGGAAAAACTAGAATCAGAATCGGAATCAGAATTTAACATAATTTTTCTAATTTGTTCTTTTAATTCTTCCGAAATATTTAATTCATTAATTTTTGTTTTTGCATAACAATTATTAGCATTATGACCATTACGACCACATTTATGGCAAATAATAATGTCTTTTGATTTTCTTTTAGAATTTTTATTAGATCGTTTATAAGGGTTTTTTGATGTTAAAAATTTATTTTTCTTATAATTCTTATATTTTTCTGATTTATTATATTTCTTTTTCTTGAAATATTTTGAAGATTTTTTATTATATTTTTTGGTTTTTGAAGTAGACGGACCTGTTAATGGTTGATAACCATATTGTTGACAAAAATTTCCTAATTCATTCTTACTATTAATTCTATCTTTTTTAAGTTTTTCTTTAAATCTAAGGTCAGCACAAATAGCTAATCCTTCTTTATTAATATAATTAATTAAGTCTCCATAAGTTAGGTTTTGATAAGGAATTGTATTATTAAAATTTTCTCTTAATTTTTGTCTAATTCTTTCGGCAAAAAGTTTTGGAAGTCCAGCAATAAAACGTTCTTTCCAATAGGATTCTTTACAATCAGGTCTTGAAAAAACTTTAACGAGATAATTATCTTTGTACCATCTGAAATCAGTTAATTTTCTACAATGTAAGTTCATTAGAATTTCAGAAGTTCTTTCTTGAAAAGTAGTAGGATCTCCTACAAAGTTTTTGATTATAGCAAAAATTAAAGTATTAACAATATCATCCTCTTGAGTTTGAATCGGTAAATTATTTTCTTGTTTTATAACGGTTTTCTTGGCAGTCATAATAAAATTCTTTTCTTCTGGTGTAATATAGAAATCCCACCAACCTTTAAGAGTACCAGTAAACCCAGAAATAATAATATTAACAATTTGAAGTTGAGTATTATTGTGAGACTTGTAAGCATTAGCTGCCATGGTCATTTCTTGAACAATATTAAGAATTTGATGTTGAGAGTTACCATCGATATTCCATTCGTAAACAGAAGTACCATCGTAAGCTGAACGATCATATTGAAAAGCTCTTTCTTCAATTTGAACATCAGGAAGAGAAGGTCTATTCCAATAATTTTTAATAGTTGGTTTTGGATTATTACCAAAAGAATTAATCTTATTTAATCTTGAAAAATCATTTGTAAGCTGATTTATATCATCATTGTCATTTATGAATTGTTGAGTAAGATTGTCTAAATTTAATTCACTTTCATTATCACTGTGTGAGTACATCAATTGTCAATTATACACTGTGTGAGTACATCAATTATCAAAAATATTATCAAGTCTTATGCAGAGATAAGATGCTAAATTATTGCACGAAAACAAACAACTTTTACAAAGATGGAAGAAGATGCTCCATTATCGCCAAAGAAGATTTTCCATTATCAAAAAATGACAAAATATGATGCCAATTTGTCAAAAGCTTTAGAGTTTTGTCTGCCACCTCTACACTCCGACAAATGCAAGTTGATTCAATAATTCTCAAGACTGATCCGGTAATCCTTCGGTTTCCCGTTTCAAGATGTTTCAAGACTCCAAGACTCCTATATATTGAGGAGATATGTTTTAATTAGAATCATCTCCAAGTTCTCTAAAAATCCCTCTCAAAACGTTTCTCTCAAATGTTTAGTTCATGTCTAAGAAAAGAGTTCTCCTATCTACTTCTAGGTGTTCAAAATATTTAGATTTTCAAATCATACTTGCTCCAGACGGATGCTCTGATTGTAATTTAAAAGAAGGTAATATATAAAGAATTTTATTCAATTATTGTGTTATCTCTGTTATCGCTATGGCAATCTCTTTTCGAGTTATTCTAACTATTAATTCTACAAGATTTGAAATTTTTGTTAAAATAATACTTGCATTTAATAATAATCAAATCAATCAAATTCATGCTTGAAATATTTAAATAACTTTTGTTCTTTTATCATGTCTGATTCAAAGATACAAGTTAATCGTCATTATTATTGTAATCAATTAAAAGCTTTACAAGTTCTAATTTATAATCATAAGTTTATAAGCAAAGATAGAAAACAGTTTTATAAAATAATGTATGATTTTTATCATCAAAAAATATCTGAAACTACTAGTTAATTTGTATTTACCAAAAGACTTTTGGATTATTACCAAAAGACTACTTACAATGGTATCAAAAGACTACTTACAATTTGATATAAATTTTACTTCTCTAAATTTTTCATCATGTAGATTTTCTACTAGTTCTATTCCTGAAATTGGTACTTCTAAATCTTCGTTTTCAAAATCAAAGTCTTTAAATTTAAAAACTGTTGACTATTCTAGTTCTATTCCTAAACCTCTTTATCAAGAAGATCAAACTAGTGATACAAGTTTACCAAGTCCTACTAAATCTGATTTTATTAATGAACTTCAAAATTATAGACAACAATTATGACTAATAAAGTTCAAATAAATTGTAATTCTTTAAATAGAAATAGAGTTACTGCTATTAAGAGATTAAGAAATTCAATAAAAATATTTAAATAACTCTTACAAGAAAAGATATTAGAATTAAAAAATATAAATAATGATAAAGAACTATTAGAATTAGAACAAGAAATTAATAACATAAAAGCAGTATTAAAAACCTTTAATATACATCTTGATAATTATTTAACAAATTTATCTAAATATACGTGTTAATGAGTTCTAAAAGACAGATTAGTTGTTGTAATAATAATACTTTTTGGAATAATTTATTAAAAACCAGATGGCAAATTATTGCAAACGTTTCTAAAGAAATAAATAGAATTAAACAACTTAAAGAAAACGAAGAAATTAAATTAATTAATACTGAAAAAGACACATATAATTATAATATTCAAAAGGAAATAATATATTGTTTATTAAAAATGATTAAAAATAAAAATATTGTTATTAGTGCTCAACTTAGTATTATTAAAAATATATCTTTTAGATTAAATCAATCAACTTGTTAAAATGAATATTAATATAGATATTTCTAAAATACCTTCATATGTTAATTTTGATTATTTAAAAGAAGAAGAATATTATAAAGATTATAATAATACAAAAAGAATTTGGCATGAAGAAAACTTTTCATATTATATAAGATTTTTACATTTTGGACTTTGGGAAGATTATGTTTTATCAAATCAAATTCACTCTCCGTTTTTTCAATGGCTCGAATTGATTTATGTTCCTAAACATAATATAGATTATCCTTTTAAAATGCAAACTGTTTTTCCTGTTTCTTCAAAAACATACAAGGATGTTATTACTAATCAAGAAATTATTTCTGAATATCCGCCAAAAAAGGAAATCATTATTGATAATAATTTTATTGCAACTCCTTTAGTTAAAGTTCCGAGTCAGATAACAAATGAAAAATGTTTTCAAAACATTATTTATCAAAATAATTATTCAAATGAAACTCTTTTAACTATTTCAGAACAATTAAATAGGATTGAAGAAAATACTATAAATTTACAGTTATCAAAAGAAAATAAAATTAAAACAAAGAATTTTTATAATAATATAGCAAGTTCTAGTAATGTCAGCTTCATTCCTCATCAAATAAATGGAAATTTTAATCTTGGAAATAAAGATTTAATTGATGAATTAGAAAAAAGACTTACTAATTTTCGTATTTCAAAAAATGTATCTATAAATATGTTAAGAACAAATAATGACTCTTTTGACGAATCTGATGAAAGTAATAATGAAAGTGAATTAAATTTAGACAATCTTACTCAACAATTCATAAATGACAATGATGATATAAATCAGCTTACAAATGATTTTTCAAGATTAAATAAGATTAATTCTTTTGGTAATAATCCAAAACCAACTATTAAAAATTATTGGAATAGACCTTCTCTTCCTGATGTTCAAATTGAAGAAAGAGCTTTTCAATATGATCGTTCAGCTTACGATGGTGCTTCTGTTTACGAATGGAATATCGATGGTAATTCTGAACATCAAATTCTTAATATTGTTCAAGAAATGACCATGGCAGCTAATGCTTACAAGTCTCACAATAATACTCAACTTCAAATTGTTAATATTATTATTTCTGGGTTTACTGGTACTCTTAAAGGTTGGTGGGATTTCTATATTACACCAGAAGAAAAGAATTTTATTATGACTGCCAAGAAAACCGTTATAAAACAAGAAAATAATTTACCGATTCAAACTCAAGAGGATGATATTGTTAATACTTTAATTTTTGCTATAATCAAAAACTTTGTAGGAGATCCTACTACTTTTCAAGAAAGAACTTCTGAAATTCTAATGAACTTACATTGTAGAAAATTAACTGATTTCAGATGGTACAAAGATAATTATCTCGTTAAAGTTTTTTCAAGACCTGATTGTAAAGAATCCTATTGGAAAGAACGTTTTATTGCTGGACTTCCAAAACTTTTTGCCGAAAGAATTAGACAAAAATTAAGAGAAAATTTTAATAATACAATTCCTTATCAAAACCTAACTTATGGAGACTTAATTAATTATATTAATAAAGAAGGATTAGCTATTTGTGCTGACCTTAGATTTAAAGAAAAACTTAAAAAAGATAGAATTAATAGTAAGAATGAATTAGGAAATTTTTGTCAACAATATGGTTATCAACCATTAACAGGTCCGTCTACTTCAAAAACCAAAAAATATAATAAAAAATCTTCAAAATATTTCAAGAAAAAAGAAATATAATAAATCAGAAAAATATAAGAATTTTTATCATCAAAATTCTTTAAAGGAGAAGTAAGATTTTTTACTAAAATTAAATGAGTTTTATAACAATAATCTTGATTGTTACAAATATGAACATCGGAAATTTTATAATTTATTTTTAAACTGGTTCCTTCAGCTCCAGTAAGCCTAGAAGAAGTTTTTTCATAAAATTAAGTGGGAAATAACCCTTCTTGTATACAGTTCATATCAGCACCACTATCAATTAGAGCAGTAATATCCATTTTAAAATTATTTTTTACTAAAGTTATTTGAGTATTCCATTTTTGAGAAATTTGATCATTTATAATTATTTCGATAACCTTTTTATCTTTATTATCATTATTTTGTGAATTAATAATATTTTTTCCCTTTTCAAGAGTTATAATTTTGCCTTTAATTTCTTTTATGTCTTGTTTAACTAATTTTAATTCTTCTTGAAGTTCTTGTATGGGGATGGGTTTTGTTTCAGAAAATCTTTCATATATGTCTTTTAAATTAAAAATTTTTGTATTATTTGAAACAGAATTTTCATTCTTATTAAGCATTTGTTTTATCAACAGTTCTTGGATATTTTTATCTTTAATGGAATCCAAATTTTTTTAACAGATCTTTGTCATTGTTTGTAAGGACATTAATTGAATAATTACAATTACATTTTCCAACACATTTGCATGTATCAGAATCTTCCGAACTTGAAGTATTTTGTTCTAAGATGTTTAAATCATTTTCTTGAAAATCGGAAAAACTAGAATCAGAATCGGAATCAGAATTTAACATAATTTTTCTAATTTGTTCTTTTAATTCTTCCGAAATATTTAATTCATTAATTTTTGTTTTTGCATAACAATTATTAGCATTATGACCATTACGACCACATTTATGGCAAATAATAATGTCTTTTGATTTTCTTTTAGAATTTTTATTAGATCGTTTATAAGGGTTTTTTGATGTTAAAAATTTATTTTTCTTATAATTCTTATATTTTTCTGATTTATTATATTTCTTTTTCTTGAAATATTTTGAAGATTTTTTATTATATTTTTTGGTTTTTGAAGTAGACGGACCTGTTAATGGTTGATAACCATATTGTTGACAAAAATTTCCTAATTCATGTCAGCTTCATTCCTCATCAAATAAATGGAAATTTTAATCTTGGAAATAAAGATTTAATTGATGAATTAGAAAAAAGACTTACTAATTTTCGTGTTTCAAAAAATGTATCTATAAATATGTTAAGAACAAATAATGACTCTTTTGACGAATTTGATGAAAGTAATAATGAAAGTGAATTAAATTTAGACAATCTTACTCAACAATTCATAAATGACAATGATGATATAAATCAGCTTACAAATGATTTTTCAAGATTAAATAAGATTAATTCTTTTGGTAATAATCCAAAACCAGCTATTAAAAATTATTGGAATAGACCTTCTCTTCCTGACAATGGTATCAGAGCCTGATTTTCATAAGAGATTATTATGTATGATAACTCTGTTTGTTATTTGGTTAATTTTTGTTTGAAGAATTTTAAGAAAATTATGAGTTTTGTTAAGAATGATACAGAGACCAGACCAGTGATTGGTTGGATTAGCGTAAGACGTGCAAGTATGGTAAGTCACGGAGCCGGACCACAATCATCGTTGGGCCGATGCCGTCTCTGTTCATCCAAAATAAAACAAGTAAGTTTTCTTATAAAATCTTTAAACTAAAATTAATTAAATATGAGTAGATTTTCACGCATATTATCTAAAAAATATGATACTGGTAAAAATATTATGAATAAAGAACAAGATTATGATGATAATCATATAAACTCTATTGAAGAAACTATTTATAATATAGAACAAAATTTAAATGATTGGACTATACCTAAAACAAATATAAACACAATTTATAGAATAGGGACTTTTGATTATTTTCAAAGTTACTCAATTAAAATGACTGAACAAACCCTATCCATTGGTCAAAACCAACAAAATATAAATTTGTTATCATCAAGATCTATTTTCGAACATAGACAAAAATATAAATTTCTTCATTTAGGTCTTGTTCAAATTGCTATCAAACCTCTTTTTAGAATTGGTGTTGATGCTCCTGTTCTCTTAATATTAAGAGATAAAAGATATACAGATTTTCAAAATTCCATTTTAGCTATGGCAGAAACAAATATCGCAAATGGACCAATTTATTTTAATTGTTATCCAAATTTTTTCGTAGGATTATTTGACAAAAATATTTTAGACACTTTGGTTTTAACTGTTGAAACAAAGAATTTAGAATTTAAAAATAACTCTAAACCTTTAGCAATCATTTATCGTGTTTGTTATAAAACCATGACAACTACCTTAGAACCAAAAACCCGTTTGTCAAATCCAAGAAATGAAACAATTATTTACGAAGCAAATACTAATCATACAAAAGTTCATATGCCTAAACGACTTAAATGGTCAGAAATTACTCAATCATGTAATTGGAATTTACAAAATGTTATTGAACCAAAATCTTTAGATTCTTCAAAACAAATTTCAAGTATAATTAAGCATAATGATGGCTCAGTTGATATAAATTTTTCTTCTCTAAATTTTTCATCATCTAGATTTTCTACTAGTTCTATTCCTGAAATTGGTACTTCTAAATCTTCGTTTTCAAAATCAAAGTCTTTAAATTTAAAAACTGTTGACTATTCTAGTTCTATTCCTAAACCTCTTTATCAAGAAGATCAAACTAGTGATACAAGTTTACCAAGTCCTACTAAATCTGATTTTATTAATGAACTTCAAAATTATAGACAACAATTATGACTAATAAAGTTCAAATAAATTGTAATTCTTTAAATAGAAATAGAGTTACTGCTATTAAGAGATTAAGAAATTCAATAAAAATATTTAAAAAACTCTTACAAGAAAAGATATTAGAATTAAAAAATATAAATAATGATAAAGAACTATTAGAATTAGAACAAGAAATTAATAACATAAAAGCAGTATTAAAAACCTTTAATATACATCTTGATAATTATTTAACAAATTTATCTAAATATACGTGTTAATGAGTTCTAAAAGACAGATTAGTTGTTCTAATAATAATACTTTTTGGAATAATTTATTAAAAACCAGATGGCAAATTATTGCAAACGTTTCTAAATAAATAAATAGAATTAAACAACTTAAAGAAAACGAAGAAATTAAATTAATTAATACTGAAAAAGACACATATAATTATAATATTCAAAAGGAAATAATATATTGTTTATTAAAAATGATTAAAAATAAAAATATTGTTATTAGTGCTCAACTTAGTATTATTAAAAATATATCTTTTAGATTAAATCAATCAACTTGTTAAAATGAATATTAATATAGATATTTCTAAAATACCTTCATATGTTAATTTTGATTATTTAAAAGAAGAAGAATATTATAAAGATTATAATAATACAAAAAGAATTTGGCATGAAGAAAACTTTTCATATTATATAAGATTTTTACATTTTGGACTTTGGGAAGATTATGTTTTATCAAATCAAATTCACTCTCCGTTTTTTCAATGGTTCGAATTGATTTATGTTCCTAAACATAATATAGATTATCCTTTTAAAATGCAAACTGTTTTTCCTGTTTCTTCAAAAACATACAAGGATGTTATTACTAATCAAGAAATTATTTCTGAATATCCGCCAAAAAAGGAAATCATTATTGATAATAATTTTATTGCAACTCCTTTAGTTAAAGTTCCGAGTCAGATAACAAATGAAAAATGTTTTCAAAACATTATTTATCAAAATAATTATTCAAATGAAACTCTTTAAACTATTTCAGAACAATTAAATAGGATTGAAGAAAATACTATAAATTTACAGTTATCAAAAGAAAATAAAATTAAAACAAAGAATTTTTATAATAATATAGCAAGTTCTAGTAATGTCAGCTTCATTCCTCATCAAATAAATGGAAATTTTAATCTTGGAAATAAAGATTTAATTGATGAATTAGAAAAAAGACTTACTAATTTTCGTATTTCAAAAAATGTATCTATAAATATGTTAAGAACAAATAATGACTCTTTTGACGAATCTGATGAAAGTAATAATGAAAGTGAATTAAATTTAGACAATCTTACTCAACAATTCATAAATGACAATGATGATATAAATCAGCTTACAAATGATTTTTCAAGATTAAATAAGATTAATTCTTTTGGTAATAATCCAAAACCATCTATTAAAAATTATTGGAATAGACCTTCTCTTCCTGATGTTCAAATTGAAGAAAGAGCTTTTCAATATGATCGTTCAGCTTACGATGGTACTTCTGTTTACGAATGGAATATCGATGGTAACTCTGAACATCAAATTCTTAATATTGTTCAAGAAATGACCATGGCAGCTAATGCTTACAAGTCTCACAATAATACTCAACTTCAAATTGTTAATATTATTATTTCTGGGTTTACTGGTACTCTTAAAGGTTGGTGGGATTTCTATATTACACCAGAAGAAAAGAATTTTATTATGACTGCCAAGAAAACCGTTATAAAACAAGAAAATAATTTACCGATTCAAACTCAAGAGGATGATATTGTTAATACTTTAATTTTTGCTATAATCAAAAACTTTGTAGGAGATCCTACTACTTTTCAAGAAAGAACTTCTGAAATTCTAATGAACTTACATTGTAGAAAATTAACTGATTTCAGATGGTACAAAGATAATTATCTCGTTAAAGTTTTTTCAAGACCTGATTGTAAAGAATCCTATTGGAAAGAACGTTTTATTGCTGGACTTCCAAAACTTTTTGCCGAAAGAATTAGACAAAAATTAAGAGAAAATTTTAATAATACAATTCCTTATCAAAACCTAACTTATGGAGACTTAATTAATTATATTAATAAAGAAGGATTAGCTATTTGTGCTGACCTTAGATTTAAAGAAAAACTTAAAAAAGATAGAATTAATAGTAAGAATGAATTAGGAAATTTTTGTCAACAATATGGTTATCAACCATTAACAGGTCCGTCTACTTCAAAAACCAAAAAATATAATAAAAAATCTTCAAAATATTTCAAGAAAAAGAAATATAATAAATCAGAAAAATATAAGAATTATAAGAAAAATAAATTTTTAACATCAAAAAACCCTTATAAACGATCTAATAAAAATTCTAAAAGAAAATCAAAAGACATTATTATTTGCCATAAATGTGGTCGTAATGGTCATAATGCTAATAATTGTTATGCAAAAACAAAAATTAATGAATTAAATATTTCGGAAGAATTAAAAGAACAAATTAGAAAAATTATGCTAAATTCTGATTCCGATTCTGATTCTAGTTTTTCCGATTTTCAAGAAAATGATTTAAACATCTTAGAACAAAATACTTCAAGTTCGGAAGATTCTGATACATGCAAATGTGTTGTAATAATAATACTTTTTGGAATAATTTATTAAAAACCAGATGGCAAATTATTGCAAACGTTTCTAAAGAAATAAATAGAATTAAACAACTTAAAGAAAACGAAGAAATTAAATTAATTAATACTGAAAAAGACAAATATAATTACAATATTCAAAAGGAAATAATATATTGTTTATCAAAAATGATTAAAAATAAAAATATTGTTATTAGTGCTCAACTTAGTATTATTAAAAATATATCTTTTAGATTAAATCAATCAACTTGTTAAAATGAATATTAATATAGATATTTCTAAAATACCTTCATATGTTAATTTTGACAAGTAGTCTTTTGGTAATAATCCAAATTATTTTGATGTTCAGAATTACCATCGATATTCCATTCGTAAACAGAAGCACCATCGTAAGCTGAACGATCATATTGAAAAGCTCTTTCTTCAATTTGAACATCAGGAAGAGAAGGTCTATTCCAATAATTTTTAATAGTTGGTTTTGGATTATTACCAAAAGAATTAATCTTATTTAATCTTGAAAAATCATTTGTAAGCTGATTTATATCATCATTGTCATTTATGAATTGTTGAGTAAGATTGTCTAAATTTAATTCACTTTCATTATTACTTTCATCAGATTCGTCAAAAGAGTCATTATTTGTTCTTAACATATTTATAGATACATTTTTTGAAATACGAAAATTAGTAAGTCTTTTTTCTAATTCATCAATTAAATCTTTATTTCCAAGATTAAAATTTTCATTTATTTGATGAGGAATGAAGCTGACATTACTAGAACTTGCTATATTATTATAAAAATTCTTTGTTTTAATTTTATTTTCTTTTGATAACTGTAAATTTATAGTATTTTCTTCAATCCTATTTAATTGTTCTGAAATAGTTAAAAGAGTTTCATTTGAATAATTATTTTGATAAATAATGTTTTGAAAACATTTTTCATTTGTTATCTGACTCGGAACTTTAACTAAAGGAGTTGCAATAAAATTATTATCAATAATGATTTCCTTTTTTGGCGGATATTCAGAAATAATTTCTTGATTAGTAATAACATCCTTGTATGTTTTTGAAGAAACAGGAAAAACAGTTTGCATTTTAAAAGGATAATCTATATTATGTTTAGGAACATAAATCAATTCGAACCATTGAAAAAACGGAGAGTGAATTTGATTTGATAAAACATAATCTTCCCAAAGTCCAAAATGTAAAAATCTTATATAATATGAAAAGTTTTCTTCATGCCAAATTCTTTTTGTATTATTATAATCTTTATAATATTCTTCTTCTTTTAAATAATCAAAATTAACATATGAAGGTATTTTAGAAATATCTATATTAATATTCATTTTAACAAGTTGATTGATTTAATCTAAAAGATATATTTTTAATAATACTAAGTTGAGCACTAATAACAATATTTTTATTTTTAATCATTTTTGATAAACAATATATTATTTCCTTTTGAATATTATAATTATATGTGTCTTTTTCAGTATTAATTAATTTAATTTCTTCGTTTTCTTTAAGTTGTTTAATTCTATTTATTTCTTTAGAAACGTTTGCAATAATTTGCCATCTGGTTTTTAATAAATTATTCCAAAAAGTATTATTATTACAACAACTAATCTGTCTTTTAGAACTCATTAACACGTATATTTAGATAAATTTGTTAAATAATTATCAAGATGTATATTAAAGGTTTTTAATACTGCTTTTATGTTATTAATTTCTTGTTCTAATTCTAATAGTTCTTTATCATTATTTATATTTTTTAATTCTAATATCTTTTCTTGTAAGAGTTTTTTAAATATTTTTATTGAATTTCTTAATCTCTTAATAGCAGTAACTCTATTTCTATTTAAAGAATTACAATTTATTTGAACTTTATTAGTCATAATTGTTGTCTATAATTTTGAAGTTCATTAATAAAATCAGATTTAGTAGGACTTGGTAAACTTGTATCACTAGTTTGATCTCCTTGATAAAGAGGTTTAGGAATAGAACTAGAATAGTCAACAGTTTTTAAATTTAAAGACTTTGATTTTGAAAACGAAGATTTAGAAGTACCAATTTCAGGAATAGAACTAGTAGAAAATCTAGATGATGAAAAATTTAGAGAAGAAAAATTTATATCAACTGAGCCATCATTATGCTCAATTATACTTGAAATTTGTTTTGAAGAATCTAAAGATTTTGGTTCAATAACATTTTGTAAATTCCAATTACATGATTGAGTAATTTCTGACCATTTAAGTCGTTTAGGCATATGAACTTTTGTATGATTAGTATTTGCTTCGTAAATAATTGTTTCATTTCTTGGATTTGACAAACGGGTTTTTGGTTCTAAGGTAGTTGTCATGGTTTTATAACAAACACGATAAATGACTGCTAAAGGTTTAGAGTTATTTTTAAATTCTAAATTCTTTGTTTCAACAGTTAAAACCAAAGTGTCTAAAATATTTTTGTCAAATAATCCTACGGAAAAATTTGGATAACAATTAAAATAAATTGGTCCATTTGCGATATTTGTTTCTGCCATAGCTAAAATGGACTTTTGAAAATCTGTATGTCTTTTATCTCTTAATATTAAGAGAACAGGAGCATCAACACCAATTCTAAAAAGAGGTTTGATAGCAATTTGAACAAGACCTAAATGAAGAAATTTATATTTTTGTCTATGTTCGAAAATAGATCTTGATGATAACAAATTTATATTTTGTTGGTTTTGACCAATGGATAGGGTTTGTTCAGTCATTTTAATTGAGTAACTTTGAAAATAATCAAAAGTCCCTATTCTATAAATTGTGTTTATATTTGTTTTAGGTATAGTCCAATCATTTAAATTTTGTTCTATTTTATCAATAGTTTCTTCAATAGAGTTTATATGATTATCATCATAATCTTGTTCTTTATTCATAATATTTTTACCAGTATCATATTTTTTAGATAATATGCGTGAAAATCTACTCATATTTAATTAATTTTAGTTTAAAGATTTTATAAGAAAACTTACTTGTTTTATTTTGGATGAACAGAGAGGGCATCGGCCCAACGATGATTGTGGTCCGGCTCCGTGACTTACCATACTTGCAATGGTATCAGAGCCTGATTTTCATAAGAGATTATTATGTATGATAACTCTGTTTGTTATTTGGTTAATTTTTGTTTGAAGAATTTTAAGAAAATTATGAGTTTTGTTAAGAATGATACAGAGACCAGACCAGTGATTGGTTGGATTAGCGTAAGTACGTGTTATCAAATTATTCAACTATTATCAAGTATACACTGTGTGAGTACATCAATTATCAATTATACACTGTGTGAGTACATCAATTATCAAAAATATTATCAAGTCTTCTGCAGAGATAAGATGCTAAATTATTGCACGAAAACAAACAACTTTTACAAAGATGGAAGAAGATGCTCCATTATCGCCAAAGAAGATTTTCCATTATCAAAAAATGACAAAATATGATGCCAATTTGTCAAAAGCTTTAGAGTTTTGTCTGCCACCTCTACACTCCGACAAATGCAAGTTGATTCAATAATTCTCAAGACTGATCCGGTAATCCTTCGGTTTCCCGTTTCAAGATGTTTCAAGACTCCAAGACTCCTATATATTGAGGAGATATGTTTTAATTAGAATCATCTCCAAGTTCTCTAAAAATCCCTCTCAAAAAATTTCTCTCAAATGTTTAGTTCATGTCTAAGAAAAGAGTTCTCCTATCTACTTCTAGGTGTTCAAAATCTTTAGATTTTCAAATCATACTTGCTCCAGACGGATGCTCTGATTGTAATTTAAAAGAAGGTAATATATAAAGAATTTTATTCAATTATTGTGTTATCTCTGTTATCGCTATGGCAATCTCTTTTCGAGTTATTCTAACTATTAATTCTACAAGATTTGAAATTTTTGTTAAAATAATACTTGCATTTAATAATAATCAAATCAATCAAATTCATGCTTGAAATATTTAAATAACTTTTGTTCTTTTATCATGTCTGATTCAAAGATACAAGCTAATCGTCATTATTATTGTAATCAATTAAAAGCTTTACAAGTTCTAATTTATAATCATAAGTTTATAAGCAAAGATAGAACACAGTTTTATAAAATAATGTATGATTTTTATCATCAAAAAATATCTGAAACTACTAGTTAATTTGTATTTACCAAAATAATTTGGATTATTACCAAAAGACTACTTACAATGGTATCAGAGCCTGATTTTCATAAGAGATTATTATGTATGATAACTCTGTTTGTTATTTGGTTAATTTTTGTTTGAAGAATTTTAAGAAAATTATGAGTTTTGTTAAGAATGATACAGAGACCAGACCAGTGATTGGTTGGATTAGCGTAAGACGTGCAAGTATGGTAAGTCACGGAGCTGGACCACAATCATCGTTGGGCCGATGCCCTCTCTGTTCATCCAAAATAAAACAAGTAAGTTTTCTTATAAAATCTTTAAACTAAAATTAATTAAATATGAGTAGATTTTCACGCATATTATCTAAAAAATATGATACTGGTAAAAATATTATGAATAAAGAACAAGATTATGATGATAATCATATAAACTCTATTGAAGAAACTATTGATAATATATAACAAAATTTAAATGATTGGACTATACCTAAAACAAATATAAACACAATTTATAGAATAGGGACTTTTGATTATTTTCAAAGTTACTCAATTAAAATGACTGAACAAACCCTATCCATTGGTCAAAACCAACAAAATATAAATTTGTTATCATCAAGATCTATTTTCGAACATAGACAAAAATATAAATTTCTTCATTTAGGTCTTGTTCAAATTGCTATCAAACCTCTTTTTAGAATTGGTGTTGATGCTCCTGTTCTCTTAATATTAAGAGATAAAAGACATACAGATTTTCAAAATTCCATTTTAGCTATGGCAGAAACAAATATCGCAAATGGACCAATTTATTTTAATTGTTATCCAAATTTTTCCGTAGGATTATTTGACAAAAATATTTTAGACACTTTGGTTTTAACTGTTGAAACAAAGAATTTAGAATTTAAAAATAACTCTAAACCTTTAGCAATCATTTATCGTGTTTGTTATAAAACCATGACAACTACCTTAGAACCAAAAACCCGTTTGTCAAATCCAAGAAATGAAACAATTATTTACGAAGCAAATACTAATCATACAAAAGTTCATATGCCTAAACGACTTAAATGGTCAGAAATTACTCAATCATGTAATTGGAATTTACAAAATGTTATTGAACCAAAATCTTTAGATTCTTCAAAACAAATTTCAAGTATAATTGAGCATAATGATGGCTCAGTTGATATAAATTTTTCTTCTCTAAATTTTTCATCATCTAGATTTTCTACTAGTTCTATTCCTGAAATTGGTACTTCTAAATCTTCGTTTTCAAAATCAAAGTCTTTAAATTTAAAAATTGTTGACTATTCTAGTTCTATTCCTAAACCTCTTTATCAAGAAGATCAAACTAGTGATACAAGTTTACCAAGTCCTACTAAATCTGATTTTATTAATGAACTTCAAAATTATAGACAACAATTATGACTAATAAAGTTCAAATAAATTGTAATTCTTTAAATAGAAATAGAGTTACTGCTATTAAGAGATTAAGAAATTCAATAAAAATATTTAAAAAACTCTTACAAGAAAAGATATTAGAATTAAAAAATATAAATAATGATAAAGAACTATTAGAATTAGAACAAGAAATTAATAACATAAAAGCAGTATTAAAAACCTTTAATATACATCTTGATAATTATTTAACAAATTTATCTAAATATACGTGTTAATGAGTTCTAAAAGACAGATTAGTTGTTGTAATAATAATACTTTTTGGAATAATTTATTAAAAACCAGATAGCAAATTATTGCAAACGTTTCTAAAGAAATAAATAGAATTAAACAACTTAAAGAAAACGAAGAAATTAAATTAATTAATACTGAAAAAGACACATATAATTATAATATTCAAAAGGAAATAATATATTGTTTATCAAAAATGATTAAAAATAAAAATATTGTTATTAGTGCTCAACTTAGTATTATTAAAAATATATCTTTTAGATTAAATCAATCAACTTGTTAAAATGAATATTAATATAGATATTTCTAAAATACCTTCATATGTTAATTTTGATTATTTAAAAGAAGAAGAATATTATAAAAATTATAATAATACAAAAAGAATTTGGCATGAAGAAAACTTTTCATATTATATAAGATTTTTACATTTTGGACTTTGGGAAGATTATGTTTTATCAAATCAAATTCACTCTCCGTTTTTTCAATGGTTCGAATTGATTTATGTTCCTAAACATAATATAGATTATCCTTTTAAAATGCAAACTGTTTTTCCTGTTTCTTCAAAAACATACAAGGATGTTATTACTAATCAAGAAATTATTTCTGAATATCCGCCAAAAAAGGAAATCATTATTGATAATAATTTTATTGCAACTCCTTTAGTTAAAGTTCCGAGTCAGATAACAAATGAAAAATGTTTTCAAAACATTATTTATCAAAATAATTATTCAAATGAAACTCTTTTAACTATTTCAGAACAATTAAATAGGATTGAAGAAAATACTATAAATTTACAGTTATCAAAAGAAAATAAAATTAAAACAAAGAATTTTTATAATAATATAGCAAGTTCTAGTAATGTCAGCTTCATTCCTCATCAAATAAATGGAAATTTTAATCTTGGAAATAAAGATTTAATTGATGAATTAGAAAAAAGACTTACTAATTTTCGTATTTCAAAAAATGTATCTATAAATATGTTAAGAACAAATAATGACTCTTTTGACGAATCTGATGAAAGTAATAATGAAAGTGAATTAAATTTAGACAATCTTACTCAACAATTCATAAATGACAATGATGATATAAATCAGCTTACAAATGATTTTTCAAGATTAAATAAGATTAATTCTTTTGGTAATAATCCAAAACCAACTATTAAAAATTATTGGAATAGACCTTCTCTTCCTGATGTTCAAATTGAAGAAAGAGCTTTTCAATATGATCGTTCAGCTTACGATGGTACTTCTGTTTACGAATGGAATATCGATGGTAACTCTGAACATCAAATTCTTAATATTATTCAAGAAATGACCATGGCAGCTAATGCTTACAAGTCTCACAATAATACTCAACTTCAAATTGTTAATATTATTATTTCTGGGTTTACTGGTACTCTTAAAGGTTGGTGGGATTTCTATATTACACCAGAAGAAAAGAATTTTATTATGACTGCCAAGAAAACCGTTATAAAACAAGAAAATAATTTACCGATTCAAACTCAAGAGGATGATATGGTTAATACTTTAACTTTTGCTATAATCAAAAACTTTGTAGGAGATCCTACTACTTTTCAAGAAAGAACTTCTGAAATTCTAATGAACTTACATTGTAGAAAATTAACTGATTTCAGATGGTACAAAGATAATTATCTCGTTAAAGTTTTTTCAAGACCTGATTGTAAAGAATCCTATTGGAAAGAACGTTTTATTGCTGGACTTCCAAAACTTTTTGCCGAAAGAATTAGACAAAAATTAAGAGAAAATTTTAATAATACAATTCCTTATCAAAACCTAACTTATGGAGACTTAATTAATTATATTAATAAAAAAGGATTAGCTATTTGTGCTGACCTTAGATTTAAAGAAAAACTTAAAAAAGATAGAATTAATAGTAAGAATGAATTAGGAAATTTTTGTCAACAATATGGTTATCAACCATTAACAGGTCCGTCTACTTCAAAAACCAAAAAATATAATAAAAAATCTTCAAAATATTTCAAGAAAAAGAAATATAATAAATCAGAAAAATATAAGAATTATAAGAAAAATAAATTTTTAACATCAAAAAACCCTTATAAACGATCTAATAAAAATTCTAAAAGAAAATCAAAAGACATTATTATTTGCCATAAATGTGGTCGTAATGGTCATAATGCTAATAATTGTTATGCAAAAACAAAAATTAATGAATTAAATATTTCGGAAGAATTAAAAGAACAAATTAGAAAAATTATGTTAAATTCTGATTCCGATTCTGATTCTAGTTTTTCCGATTTTCAAGAAAATGATTTAAACATCTTAGAACAAAATACTTCAAGTTCGGAAGATTCTGATACATGCAAATGTGTTGGAAAATGTAATTGTAATTATTCAATTAATATCCTTACAAACAATGACAAAGATCTTTTAAAAAATTTGGATTCCATTAAAGTTAAAAATATCCAAGAACTGTTGATAAAACAAATGCTTAATAAGAATGAAAATTCTGTTTCAAATCATACAAAAAATTTTAATTCAAAAGTCATATATGAAAGATTTTCTGAAACAAAACCCATCTCCATACAAGAACTTCAAGAAGAATTAAAATTAGTTAAACAAGACATAAAAGAAATTAAAGGCAAAATTATAACTCTTGAAAAGGGAAAAAATATTATTAATTCACAAAATAATGATAATAAAGATGAAAAGGTTATCGAAAGAATTATAAATGATCAAATTTCTCAAAAATGGAATACTCAAATAACTTTAGTAAAAAATAATTTTAAAATGGATATTACTGCTCTAATTGATAGTGGTGCTGATATGAACTGTATACAAGAAGGGTTATTTCCCACTCAATTTTATGAAAAAACTTCTTCTAGGCTTACTGGAGCTGAAGGAACCAGTTTAAAAATAAATTATAAAATTTCCGATGTTCATATTTGTAACAATCAAGATTATTGTTATAAAACTCATTTAATTTTAGTAAAAAATCTTACTTCTCCTTTAATTTTAGGAACACCTTTTATTACTAAATTATATCCTTTTATGGTTCAAGATGATGGAATTATTACTAAAGTTTTTGGAAAAGAAATTATGTTTAAATTTTGTGAACCTCCGTCTTATTCAACTATTAATATTCTTAATTATAAAACAAAACAAGCAAATTACCTTATCAATGAAATTAATGATTTTCGTATACATAATCAATTACAAGATAAGTATATTCAAGACAAAATTATAGCTTTAAAACAAAAGTTTGAAAATAATGTTTGCTCAAATATTCCAAACGCCTTTTGGAACAGAAAACAACATATTGTCAAATTACCTTATATTAAAACTTTCAATGAAAAAGATATTCCTTCAAAATCAAGAGCTATTCATATGAATAATGAATTAGAAGCTCATTGTAAAAAAGAAATTCAAGATTTATTGGACAAAAAATTAATTAGACCTTCTAAATCTCCTTGGTCTTGTTCCGCTTTCTATGTTATGAATGCTGCTGAATTAGAAAGAGGATCACCAAGATTAGTTATCAATTATAAACCTTTAAATAAAGTTTTAGATTGGATTAGATATCCTATTCCTAATAAAAGAGATTTATTGAAAAAACTTTATGATTCAAAAATATTTTCAAAATTCGATATGAAATCTGGTTTTTGGCAAATTCAAATTCATGAAGAAGATAAATACAAAACAGGTTTTAATGTTCCTTTTGGACATTATGAGTGGAACGTTATGCCCTTTGGTTTAAAAAATGCTCCTTCTGAATTTCAAAACGTTATGAATGATATTATCATTCCTATAAACAGTTTTTCATTTGTTTATATTGATGATGTTCTTATTTTTTCAAAATCTATTGATCAACATTTCAAACATTTAAATCAGTTTTATGATTTAATTTATAAAAACGGCTTAGCTGTTTCAGCTAAGAAAATGCATTTATTTCAAAATGAAATTAGATTTTTAGGACATAACATTGTTAATAATACTATTAAACCTATTATAAGAAGTTTAGAATTTTCTAATAAATTTCCTGACGAAATTATAGATAAAAAACAACTTCAACGATTTCTAGGATGTCTAAATTATATTCATGATTTTTTCAAAGATTTAGGAACTCTTTGCAAACCTCTATATAATAGATTAAAAAACAATCCAGAACCTTGGACTCAAGAACATACTAATATTGTTAAACTTATAAAACAAAAAATTCCTTCTTTACCTTGTTTAAATTTACCACATCCTTATGCTAATATCATAGTCGAAACTGATGCTAGTGATATTGGATTTGGAGGTATTTTAAAACAAAAATTATCAAATTCTTCTGAAGAACAATTGGTTCGTTTTTATTCTGGTGCTTGGAATAATACTCAAAAGAATTATTCAACTGTTAAAAAGGAGATTTTAAGTATTGTTTTATGTATTACTAAATTTGAAGATGATTTATTTATGAAATTTTTTTTATTAAGAATTGATTGTCAATCTGCAAAATCAATTTTAGAAAAAGATGTTAAAAATATTATTTCTAAACAAATCTTTGCTAGATGGCAAGCATTGTTGGGCAATTTTGATTTCGATATTGAATTTATAAAAGGAGAAAGCAATTCATTACCAGATTTTCTTTCTCGTGAATTTTTGCAGGGAAAATGAGTTCATCGTCTTCCTCTAAGATTGAAGACAAGAAACCAATTAATCAAAAGCTTGTTCCTTTCTCAAGTCAGAATCGTTTTTCTCCATTAACTCCAATTGCAAAAAATTCTCAACTTTATTCAAATATGCTACAATCAAAACTAGTCACTCCAAACATTTCTCCAGTTCAATCAATTAGCCCTTTTTCAAAACCTATTCCTTCTGAAACACAACTTTCAACAACTCCTAAACCTACAAATAAAGCCCCTTATGTTCTCAATCCAAATCTCTTGAAAATCCAAATACTTGAAGATTCTCAAATTGTTAAACTTAATCAAGGTTTTCATGTTCTTACTGAACACCTCTTTGGTCGAGGAAAAACCTTTCATGAAAACTCTTACAAATCTCGAGAATATTATCAAACCATTCTACAGGAATCTGGATTTGTTCAGATTGATCACCGTTCTAATAATAAGGAAGGATCTATTGATTTTAGCAAAGCCCGAATTCTTAAAATCATTTCTCCAGAAAATTGGTCATCCAATCTTTCCTTCGAAAAACCCCTTTATCAATTCCCTGCTTATCCAGGATATTCATATTATGATTACCAAGAAGCTTGGACTAAAGCATTTTTTCTTCGAAACTATTCTCATTCATGGTTCATTTTCTTTGATAAAAATTTCACCTGTGAATACCCCAGATGGTTTGTCAATTGGTATCGTTATATGGGACTTGTTCCTATTTGTTTACCCACTGAAATTCTCAAAGGCTTTTCTAAATTCAAAGAACTATTTATTCAACAAATCCCAGAATTTGAATATTTGTTACAATTCACCATGTTATTCAAAGTTCCATGGATCATGTCCTGGACATTCTCTTATCAAGAAGCAACAGACTTCAATCCCCCTTGGCTCAATAGACAATTTCGTCTAAAATGGTGGGATAAAGTCACAATTTCTCAGGCAAACGAGCAGGCTGTTTTCAATCATTATCAATCAATGTATAATCAAAAGCCAGAAATTGAAGCAAATCTTATCAAGAGTCTATCTTCTCCAGATGCTAATCTTATTAGCAAAATTCGTGCCGCTGCAAATTCTTCCCCTGAAGATCTACAACAATTACTTCAAGAAATTCGCAATTCTCCAACTAATTCAGAACATTCTCCCACATCTGTCAAAAATAATTTTCAAGATGCTCAAGATCCTTTTGATGATCCATTTGCAGATTAATTAAAATTTTTATTTTTGGTGTTATACCTTCAATGTAAGGTATTCTTTCATTTCGTATTTCACCCTCTACCATGTGTTTGTTATTCAAAGGGGGTAGTACGTGTTATCAAATTGTTCAACTATTATCAAAACTATTATCAAGTATACACTGTGTGAGTACATCAATTATCAATTATACACTGTGTGAGTACATCAATTATCAAAAATATTATCAAGTCTTCTGCAGAGATAAGATGCTAAATTATTGCACGAAAACAAACAACTTTTACAAAGATGGAAGAAGATGCTCCATTATCGCCAAAGAAGATTTTCCATTATCAAAAAATGACAAAATATGATGCCAATTTGTCAAAAGCTTTAGAGTTTTGTCTGCCACCTCTACACTCCGACAAATGCAAGTTGATTCAATAATTCTCAAGACTGATCCGGTAATCCTTCGGTTTCCCGTTTCAAGATGTTTCAAGACTCCAAGACTCCTATATATTGAGGAGATATGTTTTAATTAGAATCATCTCCAAGTTCTCTAAAAATCCCTCTCAAAAAATTTCTCTCAAATGTTTAGTTCATGTCTAAGAAAAGAGTTCTCCTATCTACTTCTAGGTGTTCAAAATCTTTAGATTTTCAAATCATACTTGCTCCAGACGGATGCTCTGATTGTAATTTAAAAGTAGGTAATATATAAAGAATTTTATTCAATTATTGTGTTATCTCTATTATCGCTATGGCAATCTCTTTTCGAGTTATTCTAACTATTAATTCTACAAGATTTGAAATTTTTGTTAAAATAATACTTGCATTTAATAATAATCAAATCAATCAAATTCATGCTTGAAATATTTAAATAACTTTTGTTCTTTTATCATGTCTGATTCAAAGATACAAGCTAATCGTCATTATTATTGTAATCAATTAAAAGCTTTACAAGTTCTAATTTATAATCATAAGTTTATAAGCAAAGATAGAAAACAGTTTTATAAAATAATGTATGATTTTTATCATCAAAAAATATCTGAAACTACTAGTTAATTTGTATTTACCAAAAGACTTTTGGATTATTACCAAAAGACTACTTACAATGGTATCAAAAGACTACTTACAATTTGATATAAATTTTACTTCTCTAAATTTTTCATCATCTAGATTTTCTACTAGTTCTATTCCTGAAATTGGTACTTCTAAATCTTCGTTTTCAAAATCAAAGTCTTTAAATTTAAAAACTGTTGACTATTCTAGTTCTATTCCTAAACCTCTTTATCAAGAAGATCAAACTAGTGATACAAGTTTACCAAGTCCTACTAAATCTGATTTTATTAATGAACTTCAAAATTATAGACAACAATTATGACTAATAAAGTTCAAATAAATTGTAATTCTTTAAATAGAAATAGAGTTACTGCTATTAAGAGATTAAGAAATTCAATAAAAATATTTAAAAAACTCTTACAAGAAAAGATATTAGAATTAAAAAATATAAATAATGATAAAGAACTATTAGAATTAGAACAAGAAATTAATAACATAAAAGCAGTATTAAAAACCTTTAATATACATCTTGATAATTATTTAACAAATTTATCTAAATATACGTGTTAATGAGTTCTAAAAGACAGATTAGTTGTTGTAATAATAATACTTTTTGGAATAATTTATTAAAAACCAGATGGCAAATTATTGCAAACGTTTCTAAAGAAATAAATAGAATTAAACAACTTAAAGAAAACGAAGAAATTAAATTAATTAATACTGAAAAAGACACATATAATTATAATATTCAAAAGGAAATAATATATTGTTTATCAAAAATGATTAAAAATAAAAATATTGTTATTAGTGCTCAACTTAGTATTATTAAAAATATATCTTTTAGATTAAATCAATCAACTTGTTAAAATGAATATTAATATAGATATTTCTAAAATACCTTCATATGTTAATTTTGATTATTTAAAAGAAGAAGAATATTATAAAGATTATAATAATACAAAAAGAATTTGGCATGAAGAAAACTTTTCATATTATATAAGATTTTTACATTTTGGACTTTGGGAAGATTATGTTTTATCAAATCAAATTCACTCTCCGTTTTTTCAATGGTTCGAATTGATTTATGTTCCTAAACATAATATAGATTATCCTTTTAAAATGCAAACTGTTTTTCCTGTTTCTTCAAAAACATACAAGGATGTTATTACTAATCAAGAAATTATTTCTGAATATCCGCCAAAAAAGGAAATCATTATTGATAATAATTTTATTGCAACTCCTTTAGTTAAAGTTCCGAGTCAGATAACAAATGAAAAATGTTTTCAAAACATTATTTATCAAAATAATTATTCAAATGAAACTCTTTAAACTATTTCAGAACAATTAAATAGGATTGAAGAAAATACTATAAATTTACAGTTATCAAAAGAAAATAAAATTAAAACAAAGAATTTTTATAATAATATAGCAAGTTCTAGTAATGTCAGCTTCATTCCTCATCAAATAAATGGAAATTTTAATCTTGGAAATAAAGATTTAATTGATGAATTAGAAAAAAGACTTACTAATTTTCGTATTTCAAAAAATGTATCTATAAATATGTTAAGAACAAATAATGACTCTTTTGACGAATCTGATGAAAGTAATAATGAAAGTGAATTAAATTTAGACAATCTTACTCAACAATTCATAAATGACAATGATGATATAAATCAGCTTACAAATGATTTTTCAAGATTAAATAAGATTAATTCTTTTGGTAATAATCCAAAACCAACTATTAAAAATTATTGGAATAGACCTTCTCTTCCTGATGTTCAAATTGAAGAAAGAGCTTTTCAATATGATCGTTCAGCTTACGATGGTACTTCTGTTTACGAATGGCATATCGATGGTAACTCTGAACATCAAATTCTTAATATTGTTCAAGAAATGACCATGGCAGCTAATGCTTACAAGTCTCACAATAATACTCAACTTCAAATTGTTAATATTATTATTTCTGGGTTTACTGGTACTCTTAAAGGTTGGTGGGATTTCTATATTACACCAGAAGAAAAGAATTTTATTATGACTGCCAAGAAAACCGTTATAAAACAAGAAAATAATTTACCGATTCAAACTCAAGAGGATGATATGGTTAATACTTTAATTTTTGCTATAATCAAAAACGTTGTAGGAGATCCTACTACTTTTCAAGAAAGAACTTCTGAAATTCTAATGAACTTACATTGTAGAAAATTAACTGATTTCAGATGGTACAAAGATAATTATCTCGTTAAAGTTTTTTCAAGACCTGATTGTAAAGAATCCTATTGGAAAGAACGTTTTATTGCTGGACTTCCAAAACTTTTTGCCGAAAGAATTAGACAAAAATTAAGAGAAAATTTTAATAATACAATTCCTTATCAAAACCTAACTTATGGAGACTTAATTAATTATATTAATAAAGAAGGATTAGCTATTTGTGCTGACCTTAGATTTAAAGAAAAACTTAAAAAAGATAGAATTAATAGTAAGAATGAATTAGGAAATTTTTGTCAACAATATGGTTATCAACCATTAACAGGTCCGTCTACTTCAAAAACCAAAAAATATAATAAAAAATCTTCAAAATATTTCAAGAAAAAGAAATATAATAAATCAGAAAAATATAAGAATTATAAGAAAAATAAATTTTTAACATCAAAAAACCCTTATAAACGATCTAATAAAAATTCTAAAAGAAAATCAAAAGACATTATTATTTGCCATAAATGTGGTCGTAATGGTCATAATGCTAATAATAGTTATGCAAAAACAAAAATTAATGAATTAAATATTTCGGAAGAATTAAAAGAACAAATTAGAAAAATTATGTTAAATTCTGATTCCGATTCTGATTCTAGTTTTTCCGGTTTTCAAGAAAATGATTTAAACATCTTAGAACAAAATACTTCAAGTTCGGAAGATTCTGATACATGCAAATGTGTTGGAAAATGTAATTGTAATTATTCAATTAATGTCCTTACAAACAATGACAAAGATCTTTTAAAAAATTTGGATTCCATTAAAGATAAAAATATCCAAGAACTGTTGATAAAACAAATGCTTAATAAGAATGAAAATTCTGTTTCAAATCATACAAAAATTTTTAATTTAAAAGACATATATGAAAGATTTTCTTAAACAAAACCCATCTCCATACAAGAACTTCAAGAAGAATTAAAATTAGTTAAACAAGACATAAAAGAAATTAAAGGCAAAATTATAACTCTTGAAAAGGGAAAAAATATTATTAATTCACAAAATAATGATAATAAAGATGAAAAGGTTATCGAAAGAATTATAAATGATCAAATTTCTCAAAAATGGAATACTCAAATAACTTTAGTAAAAAATAATTTTAAAATGGATATTACTGCTCTAATTGATAGTGGTGCTGATATGAACTGTATACAAGAAGGGTTATTTCCCACTCAATTTTATGAAAAAACTTCTTCTAGGCTTACTGGAGCTGAAGGAACCAGTTTAAAAATAAATTATAAAATTTCCGATGTTCATATTTGTAACAATCAAGATTATTGTTATAAAACTCATTTAATTTTAGTAAAAAATCTTACTTCTCCTTTAATTTTAGGAACACCTTTTATTACTAAATTATATCCTTTTATGGTTCAAGATGATGGAATTATTACTAAAGTTTTTGGAAAAGAAATTATGTTTAAATTTTGTGAACCTCCGTCTTATTCAACTATTAATATTCTTAATTATAAAACAAAACAAGCAAATTACCTTATCAATGAAATTAATGATTTTCGTATACATAATCAATTACAAGATAAGTATATTCAAGACAAAATTATAGCTTTAAAACAAAAGTTTGAAAATAATGTTTGCTCAAATATTCCAAACGCCTTTTGGAACAGAAAACAACATATTGTCAAATTACCTTATATTAAAACTTTCAATGAAAAAGATATTCCTTCAAAATCAAGAGCTATTCATATGAATAATGAATTAGAAGCTCATTGTAAAAAAGAAATTCAAGATTTATTGGACAAAAAATTAATTAGACCTTCTAAATCTCCTTGGTCTTGTTCCGCTTTCTATGTTATGAATGCTGCTGAATTAGAAAGAGGATCACCAAGATTAGTTATCAATTATAAACCTTTAAATAAAGTTTTAGATTGGATTAGATATCCTATTCCTAATAAAAGAGATTTATTGAAAAAACTTTATGATTCAAAAATATTTTCAAAATTCGATATGAAATCTGGTTTTTGGCAAATTCAAATTCATGAAGAAGATAAATACAAAACAGGTTTTAATGTTCCTTTTGGACATTATGAGTGGAACGTTATGCCCTTTGGTTTAAAAAATGCTCCTTCTGAATTTCAAAACGTTATGAATGATATTATCATTCCTATAAACAGTTTTTCATTTGTTTATATTGATGATGTTCTTATTTTTTCAAAATCTATTGATCAACATTTCAAACATTTAAATCAGTTTTATGATTTAATTTATAAAAACGGCTTAGCTGTTTCAGCTAAGAAAATGCATTTATTTCAAAATGAAATTAGATTTTTAGGACATAACATTGTTAATAATACTATTAAACCTATTATAAGAAGTTTAGAATTTTCTAATAAATTTCCTGACGAAATTATAGATAAAAAACAACTTCAACGATTTCTAGGATGTCTAAATTATATTCATGATTTTTTCAAAGATTTAGGAACTCTTTGCAAACCTCTATATAATAGATTAAAAAACAATCCAGAACCTTGGACTCAAGAACATACTAATATTGTTAAACTTATAAAACAAAAAATTCCTTCTTTACCTTGTTTAAATTTACCACATCCTTATGCTAATATCATAGTCGAAACTGATGCTAGTGATATTGGATTTGGAGGTATTTTAAAACAAAAATTATCAAATTCTTCTGAAGAACAATTGGTTCGTTTTTATTCTGGTGCTTGGAATAATACTCAAAAGAATTATTCAACTGTTAAAAAGGAGATTTTAAGTATTGTTTTATGTATTACTAAATTTGAAGATGATTTATTTATGAAATTTTTTTTATTAAGAATTGATTGTCAATCTGCAAAATCAATTTTAGAAAAAGATGTTAAAAATATTATTTCTAAACAAATCTTTGCTAGATGGCAAGCATTGTTGGGCAATTTTGATTTCGATATTGAATTTATAAAAGGAGAAAGCAATTCATTACCAGATTTTCTTTCTCGTGAATTTTTGCAGGGAAAATGAGTTCATCGTCTTCCTCTAAGATTGAAGACAAGAAACCAATTAATCAAAAGCTTGTTCCTTTCTCAAGTCAGAATCGTTTTTCTCCATTAACTCCAATTGCAAAAAATTCTCAACTTTATTCAAATATGCTACAATCAAAACTAGTCACTCCAAACATTTCTCCAGTTCAATCAATTAGCCCTTTTTCAAAACCTATTCCTTCTGAAACACAACTTTCAACAACTCCTAAACCTACAAATAAAGCCCCTTATGTTCTCAATCCAAATCTCTTGAAAATCCAAATACTTGAAGATTCTCAAATTCTTAAACTTAATCAAGGTTTTCATGTTCTTACTGAACACCTCTTTGGTCGAGGAAAAACCTTTCATGAAAACTCTTACAAATCTCGAGAATATTATCAAACCATTCTACAGGAATCTGGATCTGTTCAGATTGATCACCGTTCTAATAATAAGGAAGGATCTATTGATTTTAGCAAAGCCCGAATTCTTAAAATCATTTCTCCAGAAAATTGGTCATCCAATCTTTCCTTCGAAAAACCCCTTTATCAATTCCCTGCTTATCCAAGATATTCATATTATGATTACCAAGAAGCTTGGACTAAAGCATTTTTTCTTCGAAACTATTCTCACCTGTGAATACCCCAGATGGTTTGTCAATTGGTATCGTTATATGGGACTTGTTCCTATTTGTTTACCCACTGAAATTCTCAAAGGCTTTTCTAAATTCAAAGAACTATTTATTCAACAAATCCCAGAATTTGAATATTTGTTACAATTCACCATGTTATTCAAAGTTCCATGGATCATGTCCTGAACATTCTCTTATCAAGAAGCAACAGACTTCAATCCCCCTTGGCTCAATAGACAATTTCGTCTAAAATGGTGGGATAAAGTCACAATTTCTCAGGCAAACGAGCAGGCTGTTTTCAATCATTATCAATCAATGTATAATCAAAAGCCAGAAATTGAAGCAAATCTTATCAAGAGTCTATCTTCTCCAGATGCTAATCTTATTAGCAAAATTCGTGCCGCTGCAAATTCTTCCCCTGAAGATCTACAACAATTACTTCAAGAAATTCGCAATTCTCCAACTAATTCAGAACATTCTCCCACATCTGTCAAAAATAATTTTCAAGATGCTCAAGATCCTTTTGATGATCCATTTGCAGATTAATTAAAATTTTTATTTTTGGTGTTATACCTTCAATGTAAGGTATTCTTTCATTTCGTATTTCACCCTCTACCATGTGTTTGTTATTCAAAGGGGGGTAGTACGTGTTATCAAATTGTTCAACTATTACCAAGTATACACTGTGTGAGTACATCAATTATCAATTATACACTGTGTGAGTACATCAATTATCAAAAATATTATCAAGTCTTCTGCAGAGATAAGATGCTAAATTATTGCACGAAAACAAACAACTTTTACAAAGATAAGATGCTAAAAATATTATCAAGTCTTCTGCAGAGATAAGATGCTATATTATCAACTTATATTTAAATAAAAAATCTTCAAAATATTTCAAGAAAAAGAAATATAATAAATCAGAAAAATATAAGAATTATAAGAAGTAGTCTTTTGGTAAATACAAATTAACTAGTAGTTTCAGATATTTTTTGATGATAAAAATCATACATTATTTTATAAAACTGTTTTCTATCTTTGCTTATAAACTTATGATTATAAATTAGAACTTGTAAAGCTTTTAATTGATTACAATAATAATGACGATTAGCTTGTATCTTTGAATCAGACATGATAAAAGAACAAAAGTTATTTAAATATTTCAAGCATGAATTTGATTGATTTGATTATTATTAAATGCAAGTATTATTTTAACAAAAATTTCAAATCTTGTAGAATTAATAGTTAGAATAACTCGAAAAGAGATTGCCATAGCGATAACAGAGATAACACAATAATTGAATAAAATTCTTTATATATTACCTTCTTTTAAATTACAATCAGAGCATCCGTCTGGAGCAAGTATGATTTGAAAATCAAAAGATTTTGAACACCTAGAAGTAGATAGGAGAACTCTTTTCTTAGACATGAACTAAACATTTGAGAGAAATTTTTTGAGAGGGATTTTTAGAGAACTTGGAGATGATTCTAATTAAAACATATCTCCTCAATATATAGGAGTCTTGGAGTCTTGAAACATCTTGAAACGGGAAACCGAAGGATTACCGGATCAGTCTTGAGAATTATTGAATCAACTTGCATTTGTCGGAGTGTAGAGGTGGCAGACAAAACTCTAAAGCTTTTGACAAATTGGCATCATATTTTGTCATTTTTTGATAATGGAAAATCTTCTTTGGCGATAATGGAGCATCTTCTTCCATCTTTGTAAAAGTTGTTTGTTTTCGTGCAATAATTTAGCATCTTATCTCTGCAGAAGACTTGATAATATTTTTGATAATTGATGTACTCACACAGTGTATAATTGATAATTGATGTACTCACACAGTGTATACTTGATAATAGTTGAACAATTTGATAACACGTACTACCCCCCTTTGAATAACAAACACATGGTAGAGGGTGAAATACGAAATGAAAGAATACCTTACATTGAAGGTATAACACCAAAAATAAAAATTTTAATTAATCTGCAAATGGATCATCAAAAGGATCTTGAGCATCTTGAAAATTATTTTTGACAGATGTGGGAGAATGTTCTGAATTAGTTGGAGAATTGCGAATTTCTTGAAGTAATTGTTGTAGATCTTCAGGGGAAGAATTTGCAGCGGCACGAATTTTGCTAATAAGATTAGCATCTGGAGAAGATAGACTCTTGATAAGATTTGCTTCAATTTCTGGCTTTTGATTATACATTGATTGATAATGATTGAAAACAGCCTGCTCGTTTGCCTGAGAAATTGTGACTTTATCCCACCATTTTAGACGAAATTGTCTATTGAGCCAAGGGGGATTGAAGTCTGTTGCTTCTTGATAAGAGAATGTCCAGGACATGATCCATGGAACTTTGAATAACATGGTGAATTGTAACAAATATTCAAATTCTGGGATTTGTTGAATAAATAGTTCTTTGAATTTAGAAAAGCCTTTGAGAATTTCAGTGGGTAAACAAATAGGAACAAGTCCCATATAACGATACCAATTGACAAACCATCTGGGGTATTCACAGGTGAAATTTTTATCAAAGAAAATGAACCATGAATGAGAATAGTTTCGAAGAAAAAATGCTTTAGTCCAAGCTTCTTGGTAATCATAATATGAATATCTTGGATAAGCAGGGAATTGATAAAGGGGTTTTTCGAAGGAAAGATTGGATGACCAATTTTCTGGAGAAATGATTTTTAGAATTCGGGCTTTGCTAAAATCAATAGATCCTTCCTTATTATTAGAACGGTGATCAATCTGAACAGATCCAGATTCCTGTAGAATGGTTTGATAATATTCTCGAGATTTGTAAGAGTTTTCATGAAAGGTTTTTCCTCGACCAAAGAGGTGTTCAGTAAGAACATGAAAACCTTGATTAAGTTTAAGAATTTGAGAATCTTCAAGTATTTGGATTTTCAAGAGATTTGGATTGAGAACATAAGGGGCTTTATTTGTAGGTTTAGGAGTTGTTGAAAGTTGTGTTTCAGAAGGAATAGGTTTTGAAAAAGGGCTAATTGATTGAACTGGAGAAATGTTTGGAGTGACTAGTTTTGATTGTAGCATATTTGAATAAAGTTGAGAATTTTTTGCAATTGGAGTTAATGGAGAAAAACGATTCTGACTTGAGAAAGGAACAAGCTTTTGATTAATTGGTTTCTTGTCTTCAATCTTAGAGGAAGACGATGAACTCATTTTCCCTGCAAAAATTCACGAGAAAGAAAATATGGTAATGAATTGCTTTCTCCTTTTATAAATTCAATATCGAAATCAAAATTGCCCAACAATGCTTGCCATCTAGCAAAGATTTGTTTAGAAATAATATTTTTAACATCTTTTTCTAAAATTGATTTTGCAGATTGACAATCAATTCTTAATAAAAAAAATTTCATAAATAAATCATCTTCAAATTTAGTAATACATAAAACAATACTTAAAATCTCTTTTTTAACAGTTAAATAATTCTTTTGAGTATTATTCCAAGCACCAGAATAAAAACGAACCAATTGTTCTTCAGAAAAATTTTTAAAATACCTCCAAATCCAATATCACTAGCATCAGTTTCGACTATGATATTAGCATAAGGATGTGGTAAATTTAAACAAGGTAAAGAAGGAATTTTTTGTTTTATAAGTTTAACAATATTAGTATGTTCTTGAGTCCAAGGTTCTGGATTGTTTTTTAATCTATTATATAGAGGTTTGCAAAGAGTTCCTAAATCTTTGAAAAAATCATGAATATAATTTAGACATCCTAGAAATCGTTGAAGTTGTTTTTTATCTATAATTTCGTCAGGAAATTTATTAGAAAATTCTAAACTTCTTATAATAGGTTTAATAGTATTATTAACAATGTTATGTCATAAAAATCTAATTTCATTTTGAAATAAATGCATTTTCTTAGCTGAAACAGCTAAGCCGTTTTTATAAATTAAATCATAAAACTGATTTAAATGTTTGAAATGTTGATCAATAGATTTTGAAAAAATAAGAACATCATCAATATAAACAATTGAAAAACTGTTTATAGGAATGATAATATCATTCATAACGTTTTGAAATTCAGAAGGAGCATTTTTTAAACCAAAGGGCATAACGTTCCACTCATAATGTCCAAAAGGAACATTAAAACATGTTTTGTATTTATCTTCTTCATGAATTTGAATTTGCCAAAAACCAGATTTCATATCGAATTTTGAAAATATTTTTGAATCATAAAGTTTTTTCAATAAATCTCTTTTATTAGGAATAGGATATCTAATCCAATCTAAAACTTTATTTAAAGGTTTATAATTGATAACTAATCTTGGTGATCCTCTTTCTAATTCAGCAGCATTCATAACATAGAAAGCGGAACAAGACCAAGGAGATTTAGAAGGTCTAATTAATTTTTTGTCCAATAAATCTTGAATTTCTTTTTTACAATGAGCTTCTAATTCATTATTCATATGAATAGCTCTTGATTTTGAAGGAATATCTTTTTCATTGAAAGTTTTAATATAAGGTAATTTGACAATATGTTGTTTTCTGTTCCAAAAGGCGTTTGGGATATTTGAGCAAACATTATTTTCAAACTTTTGTTTTAAAGCTATAATTTTGTCTTGAATATACTTATCTTGTAATTGATTATGTATACGAAAATCATTAATTTCATTGATAAGGTAATTTGCTTGTTTTGTTTTATAATTAAGAATATTAATAGTTGAATAAGACGGAGGTTCACAAAATTTAAACATAATTTCTTTTCCAAAAACTTTAGTAATAATTCCATCATCTTGAACCATAAAAGGATATAATATAGTAATAAAAGGTGTTCCTAAAATTAAAGGAGAAGTAAGATTTTTTACTAAAATTAAATGAGTTTTATAACAATAATCTTGATTGTTACAAATATGAACATCGGAAATTTTATAATTTATTTTTAAACTGGTTCCTTCAGCTCCAGTAAGCCTAGAAGAAGTTTTTTCATAAAATTGAGTGGGAAATAACCCTTCTTGTATACAGTTCATATCAGCACCACTATCAATTAGAGCAGTAATATCCATTTTAAAATTATTTTTTACTAAAGTTATTTGAGTATTCCATTTTTGAGAAATTTGATCATTTATAATTCTTTCGATAACCTTTTCATCTTTATTATCATTATTTTGTGAATTAATAATATTTTTTCCCTTTTCAAGAGTTATAATTTTGCCTTTAATTTCTTTTATGTCTTGTTTAACTAATTTTAATTCTTCTTGAAGTTCTTGTATGGAGATGGGTTTTGTTTTAGAAAATCTTTCATATATGTCTTTAAATTAAAAATTTTTGTATTATTTGAAACAGAATTTTCATTCTTATTAAGCATTTGTTTTATCAACAGTTCTTGGATATTTTTATTTTTAATGGAATCCAAATTTTTTAAAAGATCTTTGTCATTGTTTGTAAGGACATTAATTGAATAATTACAATTACATTTTCCAACACATTTGCATGTATCAGAATCTTCCGAACTTGAAGTATTTTGTTCTAAGATGTTTAAATCATTTTCTTGAAAATCGGAAAAACTAGAATCAGAATCGGAATCAGAATTTAACATAATTTTTCTAATTTGTTCTTTTAATTCTTCCGAAATATTTAATTCATTAATTTTTGTTTTTGCATAACTATTATTAGCATTATGACCATTACGACCATATTTATGGCAAATAATAATGTCTTTTGATTTTCTTTTAGAATTTTTATTAGATCGTTTATAAGGGTTTTTTGATGTTAAAAATTTATTTTTCTTATAATTCTTATATTTTTCTGATTTATTATATTTCTTTTTCTTGAAATATTTTGAAGATTTTTTATTATATTTTTTGGTTTTTGAAGTAGACGGACCTGTTAATGGTTGATAACCATATTGTTGACAAAAATTTCCTAATTCATTCTTACTATTAATTCTATCTTTTTTAAGTTTTTCTTTAAATCTAAGGTCAGCACAAATAGCTAATCCTTCTTTATTAATATAATTAATTAAGTCTCCATAAGTTAGGTTTTGATAAGAAATTGTATTATTAAAATTTTCTCTTAATTTTTGTCTAATTCTTTCGGCAAAAAGTTTTGGAAGTCCAGCAATAAAACGTTCTTTCCAATAGGATTCTTTACAATCAGGTCTTGAAAAAACTTTAACGAGATAATTATCTTTGTACCATCTGAAATCAGTTAATTTTCTACAATGTAAGTTCATTAGAATTTCAGAAGTTCTTTCTTGAAAAGTAGTAGGATCTCCTACAAAGTTTTTGATTATAGCAAAAATTAAAGTATTAACCATATCATCCTCTTGAGTTTGAATCGGTAAATTATTTTCTTGTTTTATAACGGTTTTCTTGGCAGTCATAATAAAATTCTTTTCTTCTGGTGTAATATAGAAATCCCACCAACCTTTAAGAGTACCAGTAAACCCAGAAATAATAATATTAACAATTTGAAGTTGAGTATTATTGTGAGACTTGTAAGCATTAGCTGCCATGGTCATTTCTTGAACAATATTAAGAATTTGATGTTCAGAGTTACCATCGATATTCCATTCGTAAACAGAAGTACCATCGTAAGCTGAACGATCATATTGAAAAGCTCTTTCTTCAATTTGAACATCAGGAAGAGAAGGTCTATTCCAATAATTTTTAATAGTTGGTTTTGGATTATTACCAAAAGAATTAATCTTATTTAATCTTGAAAAATCATTTGTAAGCTGATTTATATCATCATTGTCATTTATGAATTGTTGAGTAAGATTGTCTAAATTTAATTCACTTTCATTATTACTTTCATCAGATTCGTCAAAAGAGTCATTATTTGTTCTTAACATATTTATAGATACATTTTTTGAAATACGAAAATTAGTAAGTCTTTTTTCTAATTCATCAATTAAATCTTTATTTCCAAGATTAAAATTTCCATTTATTTGATGAGGAATGAAGCTGACATTACTAGAACTTGCTATATTATTATAAAAATTCTTTGTTTTAATTTTATTTTCTTTTGATAACTGTAAATTTATAGTATTTTCTTCAATCCTATTTAATTGTTCTGAAATAGTTTAAAGAGTTTCATTTGAATAATTATTTTGATAAATAATGTTTTGAAAACATTTTTCATTTGTTATCTGACTCGGAACTTTAACTAAAGGAGTTGCAATAAAATTATTATCAATAATGATTTCCTTTTTTGGCGGATATTCAGAAATAATTTCTTGATTAGTAATAACATCCTTGTATGTTTTTGAAGAAACAGGAAAAACAGTTTGCATTTTAAAAGGATAATCTATATTATGTTTAGGAACATAAATCAATTCGAACCATTGAAAAAACGGAGAGTGAATTTGATTTGATAAAACATAATCTTCCCAAAGTCCAAAATGTAAAAATCTTATATAATATGAAAAGTTTTCTTCATGCCAAATTCTTTTTGTATTATTATAATCTTTATAATATTCTTCTTCTTTTAAATAATCAAAATTAACATATGAAGGTATTTTAGAAATATCTATATTAATATTCATTTTAACAAGTTGATTGATTTAATCTAAAAGATATATTTTTAATAATACTAAGTTGAGCACTAATAACAATATTTTTATTTTTAATCATTTTTGATAAACAATATATTATTTCCTTTTGAATATTATAATTATATGTGTCTTTTTCAGTATTAATTAATTTAATTTCTTCGTTTTCTTTAAGTTGTTTAATTCTATTTATTTCTTTAGAAACGTTTGCAATAATTTGCCATCTGGTTTTTAATAAATTATTCCAAAAAGTATTATTATTACAACAACTAATCTGTCTTTTAGAACTCATTATTACAACAACTAATCTATCTTTTAGAACTCATTAACACGTATATTTAGATAAATTTGTTAAATAATTATCAAGATGTATATTAAAGGTTTTTAATACTGCTTTTATGTTATTAATTTCTTGTTCTAATTATAATAGTTCTTTATCATTATTTATATTTTTTAATTCTAGTATCTTTTCTTGTAAGAGTTTTTTAAATATTTTTATTGAATTTCTTAATCTCTTAATAGTAGTAACTCTATTTCTATTTAAAGAATTACAATTTATTTGAACTTTATTAGTCATAATTGTTGTCTATAATTTTGAAGTTCATTAATAAAATCAGATTTAGTAGGACTTGGTAAACTTGTATCACTAGTTTGATCTTCTTGATAAAGAGGTTTAGGAATAGAACTAGAATAGTCAACAGTTTTTAAATTTAAAGACTTTGATTTTGAAAACGAAGATTTAGAAGTACCAATTTCAGGAATAGAACTAGTAGAAAATCTAGATGATGAAAAATTTAGAGAAGAAAAATTTATATCAACTGAGCCATCATTATGCTCAATTATACTTGAAATTTGTTTTGAAGAATCTAAAGATTTTGGTTCAATAACATTTTGTAAATTCCAATTACATGATTGAGTAATTTCTGACCATTTAAGTCGTTTAGGCATATGAACTTTTGTATGATTAGTATTTGCTTCGTAAATAATTGTTTCATTTCTTGGATTTGACAAACGGGTTTTTGGTTCTAAGGTAGTTGTCATGGTTTTATAACAAACACGATAAATGATTGCTAAAGGTTTAGAGTTATTTTTAAATTCTAAATTCTTTGTTTCAACAGTTAAAACCAAAGTGTCTAAAATATTTTTGTCAAATAATCCTACGGAAAAATTTGGATAACAATTAAAATAAATTGGTCCATTTGCGATATTTGTTTCTGCCATAGCTAAAATGGAATTTTGAAAATCTGTATGTCTTTTATCTCTTAATATTAAGAGAACAGGAGCATCAACACCAATTCTAAAAAGAGGTTTGATAGCAATTTGAACAAGACCTAAATGAAGAAATTTATATTTTTGTCTATGTTCGAAAATAGATCTTGATGATAACAAATTTATATTTTGTTGGTTTTGACCAATGGTATCAGAGCCTGATTTTCATAAGAGATTATTATGTATGATAACTCTGTTTGTTATTTGGTTAATTTTTGTTTGAAGAATTTTAAGAAAATTATGAGTTTTGTTAAGAATGATACAGAGACCAGACCAGTGATTGGTTGGATTAGCGTAAGACGTGCAAGTATGGTAAGTCACGGAGCCGGACCACAATCATCGTTGGGCCGATGCCCTCTCTGTTCGTCCAAAATAAAACAAGTAAGTTTTCTTATAAAATCTTTAAACTAAAATTAATTAAATATGAGTAGATTTTCACGCATATTATCTAAAAAATATGATACTGGTAAAAATATTATGAATAAAGAACAAGATTATGATGATAATCATATAAACTCTATTGAAGAAACTATTGATAATATAGAACAAAATTTAAATGATTGGACTATACCTAAAACAAATATAAACACAATTTATAGAATAGGAACTTTTGATTATTTTCAAAGTTACTCAATTAAAATGACTGAACAAACCCTATATATACTTATTCATATATGAATATATTTATTCGTATATGAATAAGTACATAGTTATTTATATATGAATATCTGTCATCGTCACCAATACCTCTGCCACCCACTAATACCACCACCGCCACTGCCACCAACCACCATATATTCATATATGAATAATAACGTCTGAGTAGACATAGACTTATTCCTATTTTCATATACTTATATATTCATATATTCGTCTTGCCCGAAGGATATGCAAAAGGTAATCGAAGGTCTAGAAGCATGATCGGCACCACCTCCATCCGTCTTCTATCTTCAAAACCATTTGTTTGCATCAACTCTTTCGATTAGAATATTCTATGTATACACTCGCTACAGGATTTTGATTATCCTAGTAAGTTATTTCCCATTTCTCATTTAATTTGTTTGTTTTATTAAATCATTAATAGTTTTTGTCCTTTTTAATGTTGGATGTTCTATATATATATATATATATATATATATATATATATATATATATATATATATATATATATATATATAGTTAGGTTCATGTGAGATCACTATATTTTGTGAGACAAGGAGACGCAATCCTAGTCATTAAATTTATAGATAAAAAAATATTTTAAAAATACAAAATAATTGGAAATTTTCGAAATTTTTTTTAAATATTATTTTCGTCACTTTTTTATCCAAAAAAATAAAAAAATAATAAAAAAATAAAAAAATATTAAAAAAAATTACCGTTTTTTTGAAATATCTGTGAAATATTCTAGTAGAATATTAGAAACCTTGAGCCTGTAGTCTAGCCTTGTATCTTACAATTTCGTATTTCTCATTTCTTTTTCGTACGAATATTCATCTATGCCCTAATGGTTTCACAACTCCAAATGTGAGGATAATAGCCCCCAAAAACATTTCTTGTTAAGAGAATTTAATTCAACTTTCATAGCCTCCTTCCATTTATGTGTCATCCTCAAATTTACGGTCATTTTAAAATTTTTATTTATGCTTATTTGAAAATCAGAGTATTCATTTTAAAGAATAATATTGCGGAATTTGTTCCCAGAAAATATGATAAATATATTATCAAAGCTTTTCCGAAGAAATGTATTTTTTATATTAAAACTTGGGGATGTCATCGTCAATACAGAAACATAAGCATAAACAGATTTTACATTCATTTACACTAGTGATTTAGATCTCCTTTAATCTCCCAGTGTAGTGCAGCCTCGTATCGACACCTGTGATACAAATAAACTGAGTGGGTAAGGTTGGTAAACTTGGTGAGTACGTAGGGTTTTCAACCCACAATAATAAAGTTGTTATGTTTCATCATCCAATAATTATCCCAATTACCCATCCTATTATCTTCTTTATTTCTTAAGGATCTACCCTAAGAATCATCTATCATTCACTCATTCATTCCTAAGGATTGCCCTAAGGAATAGGCACAAAGTCCATCGCTGCCAATGGCACAACTGCCAATGTTATCTATTAGACACATCTGCCAATATTATCATTTAGGTGTGGCTGCCAGGATTATGACATTCTCTATTATGCGTGTTGCCGATATTATCCTTTAGGCGCAGCTGCTAGGATGTTTAGAGTATATCATGGTTCAAAAACATCTATAGGTTGTGACGCAGCTGTCAATGTTCATCTATAGGGCACTAAGTCCATAGCTGCCAATGTTCATCTATATCATCTTTCATCTCTCATCATTCATCTACCTATCTTTACCCAATATTTTTATAGGTATAAAATACATATACAGTTTAAATCAAATAAAACATGTATATTTTTTCATCCAACATAGATATCAATGACACAGATAATGTGCACACATAGCACGTAATTTATATTAAATACTTCATATCCATGTGTAAGATGAAAGTAACAATGCACTCACTTGTTAAAGTGAGGATTCCAAACTCGGGCATCGCTTCACTTCTAACAATTCTATTTTCCTTCGACGAAACCTAGTATCAGTACCGCTAGATTTTAGTCTAATATTTATAGCGACTATCTACAAGCGATATTGTTTTATAAGTGGTAAACATTACTTTTCAACCACTATGTACAGACAGGGGCTAGACATGAAACACCGGAGGGCATGACCGTTTTAGCATTATAGCACTTCTGAAATCCAACAACCTTATGCGGCCCTTCAAACTAGATTCCCCATACTGCGAGTAGTTAAAAGATATTATAATAACACTTTGTATATTATATTTTGTAATATATTTAATCTTTATAAGTTCATAATAATTATATTGAACTTAAACATAAGCTATACTTGAAGTAGGGTAAGCATAACTCACTTACCGGGAGGTGTGACTAGGAACCGGGCTCTACGGGGGCAGAACTTCCGAGTCGAAAGCTCTTCTTCTCGGAGCCTTCTAGCACTCCGGGACTCGCCTCTAACACTTAGGAAGTGTTAGGGAAAAGCCTTGAGGGTTTGGGGGGTGTTGGGAGAGAATGGGTTAGAATCGTGTGAGAAATGAAGTGATTTGCGCCTCTATTTATAGGCTGTGAAATTGGCCAACTCGACAAGTTCTGGGCCTCCAACTCTTCGAGTTGAGTGTCAAGTGTCACCATCTGGCGGCAAGGCATGGGGGGAAGCAATGTTCAGGATTGTGCCAGGTGTCACTCGCAGATTACTCCAAAAACTAATTATCTTCTAAAATCCTTAACTTTCGCATACGAGCTCCGCTTTTTACGTTCTTTATATCCAGCGTAGGTGGCAACGTAATCTACAACTTTCATTTAGATTATGTCGTCTAATTTTGCCTTTATTTTTAAAGTTATATTTTAACAGGCCTGGACAGGTAAAGTCCGTTAAAAATTCATAACTTTGTCATCCGACGTCCGTTTTCGTCTGTCTTTATACGTGGAGTACGCATGGCGTACGTAAGGCTGGGACAGACCCTAATTTTTAGGGTTTTTGCCCTATTTAAACGACTTAAACTCATCTCTTGGACATTTTAGACCAGCCACCACCTCTCTTTGCCCTAAAATCGAAACCCTAGAGTGATTTGGTGAGTTTTGAGCTTGAAAGAGTGTTTGTTGGTGGTTTTTGTGGGGGAAGAAGAAGAGGAACACTTGAAGGAGTGGATTGAGCTTGTAGATCCAGGGTTAGCTTCTCATTTGCAAGCTTTTGAGGTAAAAATCTCACACATTGATGATCATATATGGTAGATCTAGTTTATGGGGTATTTTGTGCACTTTTGAGTCTTTTATGTTAAAGGTGAGCTTTTGATCTACTCCAGAAGCAATGGATGCTAGATCTTAGCTCCATTTAGTCCCCATGTTCATAAAATGTCAACTTTATGGAGTATTTTGATCCATGCATGTATTAAGACCTTTTTTAATCGCTTTTTGAGCTTTTGAGTCCCATTAAGCCATTCATGTATGTAAAGTTGCCAACTTTACGTGATAAGTTATCTTTAGGGACCAGATCTGAGAGATTGGAGAAAGGGCTTAACTGTTTAAGTGCTTAATGAAGGAGACATGTAGATAGGGGAGTACGTTGGGCGTACGAGTTGAGTACGCCCCACGTACTCAACAGGGGGCATTTTGGGCTTGGCCATTTTTAGTATTGGGCCATAGTGTGGATTTGAAAGTTTGGGCCTAGTTGGGTCATTAGACCTCTATTTTGGGCTTAGGGCTAGCACGTTGGGCTTCCTTGGATTTTAGGCCCATGATAGGTATTGGGCCCAATTTGGAAGATGCGCCATAAATTAGGCTATAGGATTTGGGCCTTTTGAATAGCTGAGTTGGGCCTTGGCTTTGGGCCAATTTAGATAAAGGGTAAAATGGTATTTTACCCTGGTTATGGGCCAAACACCTTAGACTTTTGGTTATGGGTCAAAATACAATTAATAACTGGATGTTATTGATTTTGATAGCGCGGGGATTTTCCAGGCCAACAGTCAGATATTCAGTTGAGTGATTCAGCAGCTAGAGGTGAGTTTCCTCACTGTGTTTAGCGGGTCGAAGGCACCAATGTATTCGCTTTGAAGATCTGGAGACACTACCTCTACGGCACGAAATGCACTATCTTCACTGATCACAAAAGTCTTCAGCATATCCTCAATCAGAAAGAGCTCAACATGCGACATAGGAGATGGTTAGAGTTGCTGAATGACTACGAGTGCGGAATTCGTTATCATCCGGGCAAGGCCAATGTAGTGGCCGATGCTCTAAGCAGGAAGGAGTACTCGGGCCGCCGAGTAAAATCCTTAACAATGACAATCCATTCCCACCTGACCATACAAATCAAGGAAGCTCAACTGGAAGCTTTGAAACCAGAAAAGGTGGCAGGAGAGACATTAAGGGGAATGGATAAAAACTTAGAAGTCAAGGATGATGGAGCACGTTATATCATGAACCGGATTTGGACACCGAAGTTCGGTGGACTCCGAGACGTCGTCATGAATGAAGCACACAAGACTCGATACTCCATCCATCCCGGGTCGGATAAGATGTATCTGGACCTCAAGAAATTATACTGGTGGCCGAACATGAAAGCTGAGATTGCTACCTATGTGATCAAGTGCCTGACTTGCGCCAAGGTCAAAATCGAATACCAGAAACCATCCGGGCTATTACAACAGCCGGATATACCTGAGTGGAAGTGGGAACGAATAACCATGGACTTCATAACCAAGCTGTCTAAGACATCGGGCGGGCTTGACACCATATGGGTAATCGTAGACAGATTGACCAAATCAGCACACTTCCTACCGATAAAAGAAACCGACAAGATGGAGAAGCTGACTAGAACGTACATCAAAGAGATTGTACGACTCCATGGTGTGTCGATATCCATTATCTACGATAGAGATAGTAGATTTACCTCACGGTTTTGGCAGTCTCTACAAAAATCATTGGGAACTAGGCTTGACATGAGTACGGCCTACCACCCACAAACCGACGGACAGAGCGAACGAACCATTCAAACCTTGGAAGACATGTTAAGAGCTTGTGTGATAGACTTCGGTAAAGCATGGGATACCCATCTACCGCTTATCGAATTCTCCTACAATAACAGCTATCATACTAGCATCAAAGTCGCTCCATTCGAAGCTCTTTACGGTCGCAAATGCAGATCACCCCTGTGTTGGGCTGAGGTGGGGGATACACAGCTAGCTAGAGGACAAGTCTCTAATAGCACCCTCACTGGCCCTGAAATCATAAGGGAAAAGAGTCTCGAGATCGGCAAAAGAGTTACGCAGACAAACAACGCAAACCCTTGGAATTCCAGGTGGGTGATCGTGTACTACTAAATGTTTCCCCTTGGAAAGGAATGATACGATTCGGAAAACGCGGGAAACTAAATCCAAGGTACATCGGGTCATTCGAAATCCTTGCTAGATTGGGCCAGTAGCATACAAACTTCGATTACCTCAGGAACTCGACAAAGTACATCCCACATTTCACGTGTCGAACCTAAAGAAGTGTTTGTCTGGTGAGACACTCGTAATACCACTCGACGAAATCGAAGTTAACAAAAATCTCCACTTCGTGGAGGAACCAGTCGAAATCATGGATCGGGAAATCAAACGAACGAAACAAAGTCGTATTCCCATCGTGAAGGTCCGTTGGAACGCTAAACGAGGGCCTGAGTTCACCTGGGAACGCGAAGATCAAATGAAACAAAAATACCCACATCTTTTCCCAAACTCTTGATGTCCCAGTCAAATGCAAATTTCGGGACGAAATTCCTTCTAACGGGGGGATGATGTGACAACCGTCAAAATTAAGTCAAGTCAAAGTCAAACAAAGTCAACAAGTCAAAACCAATCGACTCAATTAACCCTTGTATATTAGGGTTTACACTATGTAATTACTGTACAATGCAATATTTTAATGAGAGAAACATTATTTGGAAAGTTCGTGTGTTGAATTTCCTAAGTCTCAAATGCAGTAAACATTGAACCAAAACGATAAAAAAAAATATTGCACACTCATCGGGAGTGTGTACGACACTAAAACACGGTTTAACGGGGTTTACGAACCTTGCGTTGTGAAGTCGGACACTCAAATTAATCACAAACGAAACCTCTCTAAATCGTTTTCACTCTATCTCTTTCTATTTGAAATCTCTCCCAAAATTCTCTCAAAAGTTACTTTAACTTTTTGTAATCATTCGGGCCATCCCGACCCTTAACCGGGTCAAAAACCACTTGAAACGGGGTAAAAACGGGTAAAATAACCTTAAGGAACCAAAACCCTCCTATTAGAAGCGAAAACTCTCATGAGACGCCTCTCAGAACCGAAGCCTCTCAGGACAGAAGCCTCGCATGAGAAGCCTCTCAGACAGCCCATGCGAGAGGCCTCGCAGACGGTCCCTTTTTACCGGTTTTTCGACTACGACTTCGTTTTAACTCCGTTTTTCATTATTTTAACGTGAGATTTTCACCCAAAACTTTATTTTATAAACTAAGGCCCCAAAATATATAAATCTCCAGGGTTTTTATAAAAATGTATTAAAATAATTGGTGGTTGGACTAATTATTGAGGGAATATTTGCTTTTCCTTATTTTATGACAAAAGCAAGCCACCACCACCTCACTCTATGATCAGCCACTCTTTCCCAGTACTCCTTGTCACCTTAGTGGACCTTTACACCCTATCTCTAGCTCTTCCCACGTTCTAAGAGCTGGAGGATTGGTCCTCTCTCCTCATTCTCCTTAAAAGCCCTTTCATTCTACACTTAGCAACCAAGAACACTCTCCAAAATTCTCTCATCTTTTCTCTCAACTTCAAGAACTTTAAGGCTTTCTCCAGGGATTTCTTTCTTCAATTAGTAAGTATCTTCATCATTCACATAATTATTAAACTCCATTCTACTCAAATCATTGATATCTTACACAAATTCCATCTTATTCGGTGTTAGATTCTCGAATCATCAAGACGTCTTCTTAGTGTTCTTGGGTTGAACACTTCCTCTATCTCACTTTCATCTACTGAAATCACATAAGGTGAGTTCATACCCCTACATTTACATGTTTTTCTTAAGTTTTAAGGGGGGAATACAAGTAAAATCATCAAGAACACAATTAAACTTTTTCTATCAGATTACATCAGAAAAGATGAACTTCGATCACGGACTGTTTTGGTCAACTTAAATATTTTAGTTTTCAAAACTGTTCCAGGTGCAAGTAGTTCAAACTCTTTGCTTTAAAATGGCTACTTGCACATCTCCATATGATTTTTCTACAATTTATGGTGATTTTTACAAAACTGCCTATCATTTCAAAGGCAAACCCGGACCAGTCTGTGATTATGAATATTTTCACCTCTGTTAGAGATCACTAAAAATCATGATAAAATTTACGAACAAACTAGACTCATATTCCAAACTCTCAGAATTTGCGGATTTGGATTTAGAGCTTTGATGATTTTTCTATAAATTTTCTAAGAACAGTAATAGAAACTGTATACAACAAAAAGTTGCTGTCAATTTCATTTCACCTTGTAACATGTTGAGCAAGGTGTATATCTTTATGTGATTATATGTTATTGCAATATATGACATTTTATCTTAATATTTAGACACACATCAGTTTACAAATGGATTTGGACATATAAAATATAAAGAATAACAAGTGATTATAATCAAAGTACAACCGATACATTCAAACATTTAATAAACTATTTTGAATATAGTTTGCATACATTACTACGTACTACCCTTGGTTGATAAACTATAATAGGTATAGTTTATGATACATTACATAATACATACATTTAAAAAGGGTACATTTATACAAATGATATTTTCATTAAGCAAGGTACGGCCATACGGTACCAAGTTTTCATAACACGTAATTCCGTTAATGACTTTATGAAACATTACATAACACATACATTTAAAAAGGGTACATTTATACAAAGGATATTTTCATTAAGCAAGGTACGGCCATACGGTACCAAGTTTTCATTACACTACACGTAAATTCGTTAATGACTTCTGTGAGACATTCGATTCAATTTACAAATAAGTCATGTATTATAACCAGAGTCTCCTCGAGGGAGAGCGTGATACTTGTGTATAGATCTATATTGGGTCTGACAAACCCACACCTTAGCTGCATGCAACAGCTAGACCGACAGGTCTGGGGTGACAAATGTCATAACATTTCCGACGCCTGAAGAACGTCGTTTCAGGCCAACTAGGTCATAGCATGGTTATAATAACTCACATGTGGTATTAACAAACATAGAATTTACGGGGATTTCACTAAAATCAAACGAGTTTATGTCGATTTAAACTTGCATTGTTTTACTATAAGGAACGAACACTACTTGTACATTTCGGTCTTTGGGTTTTAAGACTACATTTACACATTAAGGAAAATATTGGATTTTCTGGAACGAACACTACTTTTACAAGAAAAGGCTTTAATAAACTCACATAAAGTATTAATGAATATTGGAATTTACGTGAACTTCATTAAAATTAAACGAGTTTATGTCGATTTAAACTTACATTATTTATTATAAGTAAGAAAAGTTACTTATACATTTCGGTCTTTGGATTTAAGACTACATATACATTTTAAGGAAAATATTGGATTTTTCTAAAACAAATACTACTTTTACAAACGAAAGGCTTTTAATAATACCAAACAAAAGCTTATGAACTCACCAACCTTTGTGTTGACACTTTTTCAAACAACTTGTATTCTCAGGAAATCATTAAACAGGTAACCAAGTGCTTTTGAGGATGGGACGCTAAGGCGTCTACTATTTCATATTTTGTCAACATATTGTAATTGATTCGTAAACATGTAATTCATACAATGATGTAACTTTTTCAATTATATATATGTTGGTTGTGTTTGCTTGAATTACTATTACAATTGTTGTTATGATACTATACATGAAGTCCTCCACCCCCCGGACATTTCCGCCATCCTTGGTTTGGGGGTGTGACAGATTGGTATCAGAGCACAGTTTATAGTGAATTAAGTATATCAAACCACATAAGATATACAAACTATAAACACAATTGGGACTAATAGTCTCTGATTTGTGCATTTTTCAAATAAATATACTTTTAGAAAATAAATGATTTTCTTGATTAAAGTATACATACATACATTACATGCTCGCATGGTATCATAACTAGCGAAAACATAAAGCAAAAGAAGAAGAGTTGAACATTTTGAGTATGCCTTAGTATATGTGGATTAAGTCTGGGAAGGATATAGCCTGATCAACTATATCTGTCCGGGAATTGACTTGCATATACCGGGGGATGGTCAGGATGGGCAACAAATCTAACAAACCTAATAACACACTACAAAGGATACTTTAAGAATTCAAAACTAAACATTTACAAATACTATAGGAGTATTTTGTGTTACTATAATAAATTATCTGAGAATTAAATAGGTCTTTATTTATAGATCAATAGCTGCTAAGTGGATGCGCTAAGGTCATATGTAACTAAAATGCTATAGACTTAGAATTTATGTATCTTTGTTTCACTTCCTGTCCTTGTTTGGTTGTGGTCTTGGAGTTAGGGTCATCTATTCGAAGGACTATTATATCTTAATCACATATGACTGGTATGCACTTTGCAACTAATGAAGTAACCGATAAAGATCTTTTTAAAACATAAATATATTAATTATGTCCCGACTAAATTAAAATGTGTGAAACTTTTACAAACGGTCATATACTTGGAAACAAGAAGCTGCTTTCCAAATGTTAAAACAAGCCCTATGCAGAGCACCGATCTTGTCTCTCCCAGAGGGAACCGAAGACTTCGTAGTGTACTGTGATGCTTCGAATCAAGGCCTCGGATGTGTGCTCATGCAGAGAGGGAAGGTTATCGTGTATGCATCAAGACAGCTTAAGACGCACGAGGTAAATTATACTACGCACGACCTGGAATTAGGAGCAGTAGTATTCGCTTTGAAGATCTGGAGACACTACCTCTACGGCACGAAATGCACTATCTTCACTGATCACAAAAGTCTTCAGCATATCCTCAATCAGAAAGAGCTCAACATGCGACATAGGAGATGGTTAGAGTTGCTGAATGACTACGAGTGCGGAATTCGTTATCATCCGGGCAAGGCCAATGTAGTGGCCGATGCTCTAAGCAGGAAGGAGTACTCGGGCCGCCGAGTAAAATCCTTAACAATGACAATCCATTCCCACCTGACCATACAAATCAAGGAAGCTCAACTGGAAGCTTTGAAACCAGAAAAGGTGGCAGGAGAGACATTAAGGGGAATGGATAAAAACTTAGAAGTCAAGGATGATGGAGCACGTTATATCATGAACCGGATTTGGACACCGAAGTTCGGTGGACTCCGAGACGTCGTCATGAATGAAGCACACAAGACTCGATACTCCATCCATCCCGGGTCGGATAAGATGTATCTGGACCTCAAGAAATTATACTGGTGGCCGAACATGAAAGCTGAGATTGCTACCTATGTGAGCAAGTGCCTGACTTGCGCCAAGGTCAAAATCGAATACCAGAAACCATCCGGGCTATTACAACAGCCGGATATACCTGAGTGGAAGTGGGAACGAATAACCATGGACTTCATAACCAAGCTGTCTAAGACATCGGGCGGGCTTGACACCATATGGGTAATCGTAGACAGATTGACCAAATCAGCACACTTCCTACCGATAAAAGAAACCGACAAGATGGAGAAGCTGACTAGAACGTACATCAAAGAGATTGTACGACTCCATGGTGTGTCGATATCCATTATCTACGATAGAGATAGTAGATTTACCTCACGGTTTTGGCAGTCTCTACAAAAATCATTGGGAACTAGGCTTGACATGAGTACGGCCTACCACCCACAAACCGACGGACAGAGCGAACGAACCATTCAAACCTTGGAAGACATGTTAAGAGCTTGTGTGATAGACTTCGGTAAAGCATGGGATACCCATCTACCGCTTATCGAATTCTCCTACAATAACAGCTATCATACTAGCATCAAAGTCGCTCCATTCGAAGCTCTTTACGGTCGCAAATGCAGATCACCCCTGTGTTGGGCTGAGGTGGGGGATACACAGCTAGCTAGAGGACAAGTCTCTAATAGCACCCTCACTGGCCCTGAAATCATAAGGGAAAAGAGTCTCGAGATCGGCAAAAGAGTTACGCAGACAAACAACGCAAACCCTTGGAATTCCAGGTGGGTGATCGTGTACTACTAAACGTTTCCCCTTGGAAAGGAATGATACGATTCGGAAAACGCAGGAAACTAAATCCAAGGTACATCGGGTCATTCGAAATCCTTGCTAGATTGGGCCAGTAGCATACAAACTTCGATTACCTCAGGAACTCGACAAAGTACATCCCACATTTCACGTGTCGAACCTAAAGAAGTGTTTGTCTGGTGAGACACTCGTAATACCACTCGACGAAATCGAAGTTAACAAAAATCTCCACTTCGTGGAGGAACCAGTCGAAATCATGGATCGGGAAATCAAACGAACGAAACAAAGTCGTATTCCCATCGTGAAGGTCCGTTGGAACGCTAAACGAGGGCCTGAGTTCACCTGGGAACGCGAAGATCAAATGAAACAAAAATACCCACATCTTTTCCCAAACTCTTGATGTCCCAGTCAAATGCAAATTTCGGGACGAAATTCCTTCTAACGGGGGGATGATGTGACAACCGTCAAAATTAAGTCAAGTCAAAGTCAAACAAAGTCAACAAGTCAAAACCAATCGACTCAATTAACCCTTGTATATTAGGGTTTACACTATGTAATTACTGTACAATGCAATATTTTAATGAGAGAAACATTATTTGGAAAGTTCGTGTGTTGAATTTCCTAAGTCTCAAATGCAGTAAACATTGAACCAAAACGATAAAAAAATTATTGCACACTCATCGGGAGTGTGTACGACACTAAAACACGGTTTAACGGGGTTTACGAACCTTGCGTTGTGAAGTCGGACACTCAAATTAATCACAAACGAAACCTCTCTAAATCGTTTTCACTCTATCTCTTTCTATTTGAAATCTCTCCCAAAATTCTCTCAAAAGTTACTTTAACTTTTTGTAATCATTCGGGCCATCCCGACCCTTAACCGGGTCAAAAACCACTTGAAACGGGGTAAAAACGGGTAAAATAACCTTAAGGAACCAAAACCCTCCTATTAGAAGCGAAAACTCTCATGAGAAGCCTCTCAGGACCAAAGCCTCTCAGGACAGAAGCCTCGCATGAGAAGCCTCTCAGACAGCCCATGCGAGAGGCCTCGCAGACGGTCCCTTTTTACCGGTTTTTCGACTACGACTTCGTTTTAACTCCGTTTTTCATTATTTTAACGTGAGATTTTCACCCAAAACTTTATTTTATAAACTAAGGCCCCAAAATATATAAATCTCCAGGGTTTTTATAAAAATGTATTAAAATAATTGGTGGTTGGACTAATTATTGAGGGAATATTTGCTTTTCCTTATTTTATGACAAAAGCAAGCCACCACCACCTCACTCTATGATCAGCCACTCTTTCCCACTACTCCTTGTCACCTTAGTGGACCTTTACACCCTATCTCTAGCTCTTCCCACGTTCTAAGAGCTGGAGGATTGGTCCTCTCTCCTCATTCTCCTTAAAAGCCCTTTCATTCTACACTTAGCAACCAAGAACACTCTCCAAAATTCTCTCATCTTTTCTCTCAACTTCAAGAACTTTAAGGCTTTCTCCAGGGATTTCTTTCTTCAATTAGTAAGTATCTTCATCATTCACATAATTATTAAACTCCATTCTACTCAAATCATTGATATCTTACACAAATTCCATCTTATTCGGTGTTAGATTCTCGAATCATCAAGACGTCTTCTTAGTGTTCTTGGGTTGAACACTTCCTCTATCTCACTTTCATCTACTGAAATCACATAAGGTGAGTTCATACCCCTACATTTACATGTTTTTCTTAAGTTTTAAGGGGGGAATACAAGTAAAATCATCAAGAACACAATTAAACTTTTTCTATCAGATTACATCAGAAAAGATGAACTTCGATCACGGACTGTTTTGGTCAACTTAAATATTTTAGTTTTCAAAACTGTTCCAGGTGCAAGTAGTTCAAACTCTTTGCTTTAAAATGGCTACTTGCACATCTCCATATGATTTTTCTACAATTTATGGTGATTTTTACAAAACTGCCTATCATTTCAAAGGCAAACCCGGACCAGTCTGTGATTATGAATATTTTCACCTCTGTTAGAGATCACTAAAAATCATGATAAAATTTACGAACAAACTAGACTCATATTCCAAACTCTCAGAATTTGCGGATTTGGATTTAGAGCTTTGATGATTTTTCTATAAATTTTCTAAGAACAGTAACAGAAACTGTATACAACAAAAAGTTGCTGTCAATTTCATTTCACCTTGTAACATGTTGAGCAAGGTGTATATCTTTATGTGATTATATGTTATTGCAATATATGACATTTTATCTTAATATTTAGACACACATCAGTTTACAAATGGATTTGGACATATAAAATATAAAGAATAACAAGTGATTATAATCAAAGTACAACCGATACATTCAAACATTTAATAAACTATTTTGAATATAGTTTGCATACATTACTACGTACTACCCTTGGTTGATAAACTATAATAGGTATAGTTTATGATACATTACATAATACATACATTTAAAAAGGGTACATTTATACAAATGATATTTTCATTAAGCAAGGTACGGCCATACGGTACCAAGTTTTCATAACACGTAATTCCGTTAATGACTTTATGAAACATTACATAACACATACATTTAAAAAGGGTACATTTATACAAAGGATATTTTCATTAAGCAAGGTACGGCCATACGGTACCAAGTTTTCATTACACTACACGTAAATTCGTTAATGACTTCTGTGAGACATTCGATTCAATTTACAAATAAGTCATGTATTATAACCAGAGTCTCCTCGAGGGAGAGCGTGATACTTGTGTATAGATCTATATTGGGTCTGACAAACCCACACCTTAGCTGCATGCAACAGCTAGACCGACAGGTCTGGGGTGACAAATGTCATAACATTTCCGACGCCTGAAGAACGTCGTTTCAGGCCAACTAGGTCATAGCATGGTTATAATAACTCACATGTGGTATTAACAAACATAGAATTTACGGGGATTTCACTAAAATCAAACGAGTTTATGTCGATTTAAACTTGCATTGTTTTACTATAAGTAACGAACACTACTTGTACATTTCGGTCTTTGGGTTTTAAGACTACATTTACACATTAAGGAAAATATTGGATTTTCTGGAACGAACACTACTTTTACAAGAAAAGGCTTTAATAAACTCACATAAAGTATTAATGAATATTGGAATTTACGTGAACTTCATTAAAATTAAACGAGTTTATGTCGATTTAAACTTACATTATTTATTATAAGTAAGAAAAGTTACTTATACATTTCGGTCTTTGGATTTAAGACTACATATACATTTTAAGGAAAATATTGGATTTTTCTAAAACAAATACTACTTTTACAAACGAAAGGCTTTTAATAATACCAAACAAAAGCTTATGAACTCACCAACCTTTGTGTTGACACTTTTTCAAACAACTTGTATTCTCAGGAAATCATTAAACAGGTAACCAAGTGCTTTTGAGGATGGGACGCTAAGGCGTCTACTATTTCATATTTTGTCAACATATTGTAATTGATTCGTAAACATGTAATTCATACAATGATGTAACTTTTTCAATTATATATATGTTGGTTGTGTTTGCTTGAATTACTATTACAATTGTTGTTATGATACTATACATGAAGTCCTCCACCCCCCGGACATTTCCGCCATCCTTGGTTTGGGGGTGTGACAAAAACCTAGGAAGTGATTTAGTGCTGGGAGCCTTGTTTTGTGGAGGGTTGGATATGTGGATAGGGAGTGACTTGGAGGATTCAAAGCGATCCTTGAGGAAAGTACAGATAGAGGTGGAAGGTAGTATGGGTCCGTACTACTAGAAGCAGAGGATTCGTACTCGAGTCAAGGAGAACTGCGTTGAAACCAGGAATCTTGTAGAGTATGAGACTCCTCGATATATATATATATTGATGTGTATTCTGATGGTTTATATGGTCTATTTTCAGTATGGTGACTCTTCGAGGCAGACCGGTTGGGGGTTTTGGTGCTGGTGAGGGCTCGGGCTCAGTTTCTGGAGCCAGGTAGTTGCATGATCAGATGTGGGAGTTCATTTCGTCTAAGATTACCCACATCATACTTGAGCAGAATCCTGTGATCTTTGGTATGATCAAGGAGGGTATCATTGAGGTGTTGGAGGAGCGTTTGGGCTCTTTCTGTTTTGAGATGGTGGCTTTGATTGGGACACGTCCACTGACTTTCAGGGAGTTCCGGGCATGCGGGGCTCCGGATTACTACGGGGAGAAGGACTTGATTGCGAACAGGCGTTAGTTAGCGGATGTCGCTAACGCCTTTCGCACCAGCAGTTGTCCCGATGGGGAAAAGGTCAGACTTGCTTCCTGTCTTCTGAAAGATAGAGCTCGAGACTGGTGGGAGGAGGTTGGGCGCTCCGTTAGTGATGAGGCTGTTGATTTGATGACATGGGATGATTTTACGACCAGATTATGAGCTCGGTTCGCGCCAGTGATTGAGGTGCAGCAGCTAGCGCAGAATTGTCAGGACCTTCGCCAGACTACTGAGATGGTGGCGGAGATCACCGCGATGTTCCGTGAGAGGGCACTTTTGGTTCCGTAGTATGTGGCAGATGAGGATATGAAGAAGGCGAGGTACCATGAGATGTTAAGGATTGACATGCGGCAGTTTGTGAGTCGATCCAGTTGCAGGACACTGGAGGATATGATAGTGAGGGCTAGGGAGAGGGATATTGATCTTGAGATGGAGAGGAAGAGGAATCCAGATCAGGCTTACGTTTCAGGGAGTTCGGGTAAGAGGCGCAAGGTATTTGATTCTATATCGAGAGGCCAGCAGGGCCGGAGCCACTGTGGCAATTGCGGCCGGACGAGTCATATTAGCAGGGATTGTACTGCTACTACCACCACCACCCCAGTATCTGATATGATTTTCTTCCATTGCAATTAGAGGGGCCACAGTAAGGACTATTGTCCGAGTTTGGCAGCGGCGGGACTAGTGGTAGCACCCGCTCCAACGTCGTTGAGGATCACCGATGACAATCGGGGCTAGGCGGATGTGCCTGTGCTGAAGAGCATGACTTTTCAGTTGACGGACAAGGAGGATCGCGTGACACCTGATGTGGTGACGGGTATGTATCTTCTCCTTATCTCTTTATTTATATTGAATTTACTGCTTATATTTATGTGTTTTATTTTAGAATCATTCCTCGTGAATGGTATTTTTGCTTTGGTAATGTTTGATTCGGGGGCTACCCAATCATTTGTATCGCTTGCGCTTAACAAGAGGTTGGCTGGAGCTCTGGAGGATCTGGATTGTTCTTTAGACGTCGAGATTAAAGATGATCGATTTGGTTCCCATTCATTTGCACGAGAACAAGGTTATCGTAGGGATGGACTAGTTGAGCCCCAATGGGGCGGTGATCGATTGTGAGCATCAGTTGGTGCGTATCCGGACCCCAAGTGGGGGAGAGTTGGTGATTCAGGGGGAGATTGCTCAGCGTGGGCTGAATTTATGTTCAGCAACTAGGGCCAGACGCTATATTCAGCAGGGTTGTTTCAGATTTGTCGCCTATGTTATGGATACCCGAGATAAGGGTAAGGCGACCGTGGATGATGTGTGGATTGTGCAGGAGTACCCAGATGTGTTTCTGAAGGATTTGTTTGGGGTGCTTCCGGAGAGGCAGGTGGAGTTTAGGATTAACCTGGTTCCTGGTGCGGCTCCGATAGCCAAGGCACCATATCGGTTAGCTCATCCAGAGATGCAAGAGTTGTCTACACAGCTGTAGGAGCTGTTAGACAAGGGGTTCATTCGACTGAGCAGTTCGCCATGGGGAGCACCGATCCTATTTGTGAAAAAGAAGGATGGGTCTCATCCGATGTGTATTGATTACTGGGAGTTGAATAAGCTAACGGTGAAGAACTGTTATCCACTCCTGAGGATTGATGATTTGTTTGACTAGCTTCAGGGTGCATCTTGGTTTTCCAAGATTGATCTGCATTCGGGTTACCAACAGATGAGGGTCAGAGAGGAGCATGTGCAGAAGACGGCATGCCCTTCGGGCTCACCAATGCTTCAGTCGCGTTCATGGACCTCATGAACCGCGTATGCAGGCCAATGCTGGATCGGTCTGTGATTGTATTCATCGATGATATCATGGTCTATTCCAAGACCTAGGAGCTGTACGAGGAGAACTTGAGAGAGGTTTTGGAGACTTTGAGGAGAGAGCGACTTTTCACAAAGTTATCCAAGTATAAGTTATGGTTGCGTGAGGTGCAGTTTTTGGGGTATCTTGTCAACCAGAACGGTATTCTGGTCGATCCGGCCAAGGTCGAGGCGGTGATGAGGTGGGAGGTTCCGAAGTCTCCATCTGAGATTCGGATTTTCCTTGGTTGAGAAAGTTACTATCAGAGATTCATCCAGGATTTCTCCAAGATAGCGGTTCCTTTGACCCGATTGACGAAGAAGACCGTCACTTTTCGCTAGGGGCCTGAGCAGCAGGAAACTTTTGAGACCCTGAGGCAGAGATTGTGTGAGGCGCCGATTTTGACCCTACCGGAGGGTGTTGAAAACGTTGTGGTTTATTGTGATGCTTATATCAAGGGTTTAGGGGCAGTTCTGATGCAGAGGGGTTGCATGATCGCTTACGCTTCGAGGTACCTGAAGCCTCATGAGGCGAACTATTGACGCATGATTTGGAGTTGGGGGCTGTGGTTTTCGCCTTCAAGATTTGGCGACATTACCTCTATGGGGTCCGATGTATGATTTACACGGATCACAAGAGGTTGAGGTATCTGATGGATCATTCGAATCTGAACATGAGGCAACGTCAGTGGTTGGATGTGGTGAAGGATTATGATTGTGAGATCCTTTACCATCCGGGGAAGTCCAATGTGGTGGCTGATGCTCTCAGCCACATGTCGGTCGCAGCTCTGATCAAGGATATTTTTTTGAGGATGATCGTGATTACTTTGCTTTTGGAGCAGATTCGTGAGGCTCAGATCGAGGCTACGAAGGAAGATCACCGGAAGAGTGAGCGCGTTGTGGGTCAGGTGGCTTCCTTTGATTATGATAGCCGAGGGCTATTGACTCTTCATCGGATGGTATGGGTTCCACATTGGGGCGGTGTACATCATATTTTGATGGAGGAGGCGCATAAGTCGAGGTTCTCCATTCATCTCGGGGGCGACGGAGATGTATAGAGATCTTCGTCCTGATTATTGGTGGCCCTGCATGAAGCGGGATGTGGCTTGGTATGTGGACAGGTACTTGACTTGCAGGAAAGTCAAGGTCGAGCATCAGCGACCTCACGACAAGATGAAGCCATTGGATATTCCCATTTGGAAATGGGAGGAGATTATCATGGATTTCATTACGAAGTTGCCTCGGACTGCGCGTGGATTGGATTCGATTTGGGTCATCGTGGATCGATTGACCAAGAGAGTGCATTTTATCCGAATTCATGAGAGTATCTCTGCGGAGAATTTGGTTGAGGTATACATTGGGGAGGTTGTATCGCGGCATGGGGTGCCGGTTTCAGTGGTTTCAGACAGGGTTGTTCGGTTCACTTCCAAATTTTGGAATAGATTCCACGACGAGTTTGGTACTTGTCTCCATTTCAGCACGGTGTTCCATCCGCAGACTGACGGTCAGAGAAAGCGGACTATTCAGACCTTGGAGGATATGCTTCAGGCGTATGTCTTGGATTACGGTGGGAGATGTGATACGTATCTTCCGTTAGCAGAATTTTCGTATAACAACAGCTATCACGCCAGCATCGATCGACCTCCTTTTGAGATGCTTTATGGGAGGAAATGCATGACCCCTATTTGTTGGGGTGAGGTAGGTCAGCGAGTCATGGGGAGTATCGAGGTGGTACTCAAGAACACTGAGTTGATACAACAGGTTCGGAGTAGTCTCCAGAAAGCTCAGAGTCGGCAGAATAGTTATGCCAACAGACGTCAATCAGATATAGAGTTCCAGGTTGGGGATATGGTTCCCCTGAAAGTGTCACCTTGGAAAGGTGTCATCCAATTCAGGAAAAAGGGCAAATTAGGCCCCATATATATCGGTCCTTTCAGGGTTTTGACCCGGGTGGGTCGCGTTGCATATCGATTGGATCTTCCCGAGGAGCTTAGTTGTAATAGCCCAATTTTTCAAATAAAAATTTTCATTTAAATAATCATCTGTGTTCTTTAATTGTAAATTCTACCCACAAAGTATTTTTCAAAAATCCATTACATCGATTAATTATTCAAAATATCAGAGTGTCCATAACAAAACGTTGGAGAGTGCCTGTTGCGCCATCATGTCGGGCCCTTGCCCTTAGATGTCGAAGTACCTAAAATAACCAACAAACTTTAAGATAATTCTTAGTGAGTTCCCTATACATACCACACATACAATCATATAAGTCCACATACGCCATGCATACAAACAAACATATAAGGATGCCATGGAAAACCTCCTTGGTCTTACTCCGAATGCCATGGGAACCCCCACATGGTCTTAACCAATTGTCATGGGAACCTCCATATGGTCTTAATCAACTGGCATGGGAACCCCCACATGGTCTTCATATGAATACATATCACATAGATATCACATCCACATATAATCATTAAAGCTAAATAATATGGGTCGGCCTTGGTGCCTTCGACCCATTGATATGGTGAGGAAACTCACCTCAAATACTGACAGTAGCTAAATATGTACTGCCTACGAGTATCAGCTCTACTCAATCCCTAAACATAAACAACTCCTTAGATTCAACTCAATACTTAAAACCTTAAGAGTCAACCTTGGTCAAAGTCAAAGTCAAAGTCAACACTCCGAGTTGACCCAACTCGTTGAGTTTCCCTCTTTTCCAACAAAATCGTGACAACCCCAAACCAACTCGCCGAGTTCTCCAGTCTGCCAACCCACTTAATGCATTAAGCCATTTTTCTTGAATCCAAGGACTCCAAACCTCAGATCCCTTCCATAATGATGTCTAGAACGGTAAAGTTTCCAACTTTACCCTTAAAAACGAACTGTAAGGCTTAAATCCCAAACCCTAGTTCTTTAAAGAGAGTCTTGACCCATTAAGCCCATAAACTCCTACTACAACGTTCCAAAATACATATCTCATGTCCCAAGGTGGGCAAATCACGTAAAGTTTCCAACTTTACGTCCATGCATGCTAGAAATGCCTTGTAAGGCTCATTTATGACTTCATAATGTAAATATTGCACGAATAGGACATGGAGGCCATTAAAGTTTGCAACTTTAAGCCTCAAGAGGTTATGTGTAACACTGGATTATTGGTATGTATATTATTTATGAATTTTACGTATTTCCTCTGGGACTCGACGAGTTGGTGGCCCAACTCGTCGAGTAGAGACGGGATCCGCGGACAGTTTAAGTGACCTACTCGACGAGTCGGAAGACTGACTTGGCGAGTAGCTGCTGCTTGGATGAAACCCTAAATTTGAGGGTTTACACCCTATTTAAACGTCTTATTGCAGCCTCCATCGTCCCTTATGCTCCCAGAACACCTTATATCGAAACCCTAGCTGCTTTGAGTGATCTAAGGCCATTTTTGGTACTTTTGGGTGGTTTGTGAAGCTTGGAAGGAAGGAAGAAGCTTGGGAATTCGAGTTGGGGCTTGTAGATCCAGAGATCTTATTAAATCTTCAGCTCAATCAACGTAAATGCCTCCTGTTTTGGTCTTCCATTTGGTTGTTCATCTTTAGGGCTTAGATTTGGGTGCATTTAGGGCTTTCTAAGCCATTTTCGGATTTATGAGGTGATTCATGGGGTTCTACTTTCAGATCTGAGTCATTGGAGGGGTCTCATGGCATAAAGGTGCCAACTCTATGCCCATGAGATCCCCATGCACATTATAGAGCACCTTTTATGGATTTTTGAGCCAAAGACCCCATGCATGTGCACCAAGTTTGGAACTTTACGTATAAAATGGACATTAGGAGGCCAGATCTATGGTTTTGGCATGTTAAGACCTATTTAAATCGACTGTATAGTAAGGGTCAAGAAGGAACTCGATGAGTTGTTCTTGGAACTCGGCGAGTCGGTGTGTAGTGACCACTAAATCCCTTCTGTGGTTGGACTAGTGGTTCGGGAAGGAAGTTTCGTAAATGTTTAGACTCGTAAAGGGTCCTGGGAATCATGGGACTCGACGAGTGTATGAACAGACTCGTCGAGTCCAAGGCAATCTCCCAACCCTTGAGGATGGACTCGGCGAGTTGTTCATACAACTCGGCGAGTCGCAGACTAGACATGTTCATAGGATGAAGGTGAACTCGACGAGTTGTTCATACAACTCGGCAAGTCGGATGAAGACGGTCATGATGGTTTGAATGAAGGAGAACTCGATGAGTTCTTGCAAGGCTCGACGAGTGGTGTCGGGGTTGGATCGGGTTATTGGAGCATGGACTCGACGAGTTGGTAGACCAACTCGGCAAGTCAGGTCAACTGGGCGTTGACTTTGACCAATGTTAACTTACCTGGTTTTGGTATTAACCCTGGTTGGGTTGTATGTTCGGTTTAATGACTTAAAGGTTGTCGTGTAGGGATTGAGGAGTCGAGGATGGCCGACCTTCGCGCTGAGGACAGTTCAGACACTACACGACACCGAGGTGAGTTACCTTCCAGTAGCAGTGGGTCTACGGCCACAATGCCGGCCCACCAGTAGGTGTTGTATGTTGGATGATTATCTTTGTGATATCATCCAGGTTTGCTACTACCTGATATGTTATATGCTGGCCTGATGTGTTATATGTGATAGTAGTAGAGTTCGGTTGTTAGGACCGAAGGGTAGGTCACGCACCCCAGATATGTCTGACAGTATGTGATGATATGTTTATATGCTGGCATGATATGATATATGTGATTGCGGTAGTAGGAAGGGAATAGTCCCCGAGTTTGTTTGTTAGGACCGAAGGGTAGTTCGGACACCCCAGATATGTCTGATATGATGTTTTTGTTATCATATATGTGATAGTAACAGTAGGAGGTGAAATAGTCCCCGAGGTTCGGTTGTGAGGACCGAAGGGTAGGTCAGCACCCCGAATGGCTCGACACGGGTAGGTTAGCACCCCATAATGGCTTGACATGGGTAGGTCGGCACCCCAGAATGGCCGTACCGGGTAGGTCGGCACCCCAGAATGGTCGTACCAAGGTAGCTCGGGCACCCCAGAATTGTCGGCAGTATGTATGCTATGTGATTGTATGGTATGTGGTATGATGGGGGAACTCACTAAGCTTCGTGCTTATAGTTTTTAGTTTTGTTTCAGGTACCTCTTCCGCAAAGGGGAAGGAGTCCGTGCGGTAGCTGCACATCATACACACACGTTGGATTTCTGCATTACGAGATTCTTGGGATTGTACTCTGACATTGTTATATTTATGGTTTGGTTTTCAGACATGGGATATTAGTCTTATGAAACGATATGTCTTTACTATGTTTTCTTGTGGAAGTTTTATAAATCAATTAATTAAAAATGAAATTTTTGGACTCGAAATTTGGGATGTTACAAGTTGGTATCAGAGCCCTGGTTTGAGGGATTCGGACACGCCCTCAGGAGTGTCTGGACTCAAACTAGGGGATTAAAAGATCTTTACAAAGAAAAATGGTTTCTAAAATCTAAGTTAAAGAGTTTTGAGAAAGAACAAGGTGTGTGATGTGCGCGACCGGCCGAGCTCAAGTAAGTTTTTCCCAAATTACCCATACAAGTTTATGTTATCAGCTAGTAGAACAGCATGCTAGATTAGGACTAAGGATCTAGGAAGGATGCCTTATGTTCCTGTTATAAGTGCTTTTGAGCTGCATGATAGTGTCGGTTAGACAGAGGTAGGATGGCCTGTTAGGGTTATGCCTGATTATATGAGCATACATCGCATGCTAGTACAAATTCTTGTTATATGAATAGAATTGCTTGAGTTTGTTCCGTTTTGTCTGAATGTTGCTTGCTTTGTGCTTTGTGGGTCTTTGAGTGATGGGAGTTAGCCATTAGGTGAGTACGTTAAGTCTCATGTGATCAGGGTTGAATAATCTCAGAGTGCTGGATTTGGCCCTATTGCGCAGCTCTTGTCTGAGTCTAACCGTTGTAGGGACGAGTCCCTTACTCGAAGGATTATTTGAGCCTCGTCACGTGTGATGGTATTCATGTAGTGGCTAATTGGCATCGTGAGGATACCTTCAGTAGCTGAGGACTGAGTTTGGGTGGTGATTACCCTAGGGCGAGCCTAGGAAGATAGTAGCAGAGATCAGTAGTAGTAGAAGGGACTTGGTGGAGTCAAGGCAGTTCTTAAGGAAAGTACGGATAGATGTGGAAGGTAGTATGGGCCCGTACTACCGGGAGCAGAGGATCCGTACTCGAATCGAGGAAGGCTGAGACAAGACCAGGAAACTTGTGGTAGATGTGATCCCTCTAGTGATATCAGTATTTCTGACGATTGTCATTATGTGTTTATAGAATGGTGGTACTACGTCCTAGACCAGCAGTTGGCAGTTCAGGAGAGGGATCGGGTTCGGGTTCAGGTTCCGAGCCAGCGGATGAGAGGCTACGCGAGTTCATCGCGTCAGAGATCACTAGAGGCATCCTTGATGCGACCCCGGTCATCTTTGGGTCGATCAAGGAAGGGATAGTAGAGTTGATGGAGGATCGTCTCAAGGCGTTCAGGAGTGACATGGCGTCCAGCCAGTCAGGATCACGCACACTATCCTTTAAGGACTTTAGGGGCAGTGGTGCGCCGGATTTCCATGGGGCGAAGGACCCCATTGCTGCCAGACGATGGATTGCAGACATTGAGTCTGCACAGTTGACTAGCTTCTGCCCTGAGGGGTCGAGGGTATGATATGTGGCGGGATGCTTGAGGGACAGGGCCAGGGATTGGTGGGAGTCGGTCGGTGACTCTCTGGGAGCCTCGGCTATTGAGGCTATGACATGGCCGGATTTCGTGACCCGGTTCAGGGCTGATTTTGCACCCGCTGTGGAGCTCCAGCAATTGGCCCGGGAGTTCCTGGATATGAGATAGACGACCGAGACAATGGCAGAGATTATCGCCAAGTTCCGGGAGAGGGCTTTATTGGTGCCCCAATATGCGGGAGATGAGGATATGAGGAGGACCCGCTATCACGACATGCTGCGAGCCGATATTCGGGAGCATGTCAGTTTTTCAGCTTGTCCTACCCTGGATTCCATGATTACCAGGGCGAGGGAGAGAGAGATTGATTTGGAGCATATCCGTAAGAGGAAGGCAGAGGAGAGATAGATGATTGGGGCTTCGGGGAACAACCCCAAGGGATCGGACATTAGGCCGAAAGGCCAGACGGGACAGGGCCGCTGCAGGAAATGAGGCAGGCCACATGAGGGGGCTTGTAGGTTCGGATCGTCGGGCTGCTACAAGTGCGGAAAGACGGGGCACTTCAGCAGGGATTGTACCGCCCCCACACCCACTATTCAGACATCCGAGTTGCTGTGTTTCCACTGCAACCAGAGGGGCCATAAGAAGGCTAATTTCCCCCAGTTGACAGCAGCAGCGCCAATGAAGGCGCCAGCTCCAGCGACCCTGCGGATTACTGATGGTCGGCAAGGCAAGGCAGAGGCTCCAGTGGTGAGGAGCCGAGCCTTCCAGTTGACTATCGAGGAGGCACGCGCCGCACTCGATGTGGTGACGGGTATGATTTATTCTCCTTCGCTTTTATTTTATGTTGCTTATGATATTGATGTGCCATATGATATGTCTTGTTTAGGATCGTTCCATGTGAACGGTATCCCAGTTCAGGTGTTATTTGATTCGGGCGCTACCCGATCATTTGTCTCTCTTGCGCTTAGCAAGATGTTCCCCGAGTCTTCGGGCAGGTTGGACTTCCCTTTAGAGGTTGAGATTGCCGATGACCGATCGGTGCGAGCATCAGCAATTTTCAGAGATTGTGTTCTGAGGGTATTCGAGGAGCGCTACCTGGTAGACTTGGTTCCCATTCTGTTGCGTGGGAACAAGGTGATTATAGGCATGGATTGGTTGAGCCCCAATGGGGCGGTGATAGACTGCGCAAAACAGTTAGTGCGAGTCAGGACCCCAAGTGGTGGAGAGTTGGTGATCCACGGCGAGAGGCCACAGTGTGGACCCGCACTATGTTCAGCAGCAAGGCCCAGGCGCTACCTTCAGCAGGGCTGTGCTGGGTATGTCGCCTACGTTATGGATACCCGAGAGGAGGGTAAGACGACGATGGCAGATGTTCCAGTGGTGCGAGATTACACGGATGTATTCCCGGAGAAGCTGCCTGGGATACCTCCGGAACGGCAGGTGGAGTTCAGAATCGACCTAGTCCCTGGTGCGGCTCCGATAGCCAAGGCACCATATCGGTTGGCTCCTCCCGAGATGCAGGAGTTGTCTACGCAGCTGTCGGAGCTGCTAGACAAGGGATTCATCAGGCCGAGTAGCTCGCCTTGGGGAGCCCCGATTCTGTTTGTCAAGAAGAAGGACAGGATGCATCGCATGTGTATAGATTACCGGGAGCTGAACAAGGTAACGGTGAAGAATCGTTACCCACTCCCGAGGATAGATGATTTGTTCGACCAGCTTCAGGGAGCATCTTGGTTTTCCAAGATAGACTTGCGATCAGGCTACCATCAGATGCGAGTCAGAGATGAGGATGTACAGAAGACTGCTTTTCGGACTCGCTATGGCCACTACGAGTTCGTGGTGATGCCCTTCGGGCTCACCAATGCTCCTGCCGCGTTCATGGATCTCATGAACCGTGTGTGCAGACCGATGCTGGATCGGTCCGTGATAGTTTTTATTGATGATATCCTGGTCTACTCCAAGACTCAGGAGCAGCATGAGGAGCATCTGCGAGAGGTTTTGGATACTCTTAGGAGGGAGAGCTTGTACGCCAAGTTCTCCAAGTGTAAGTTCTGGTTGGGCGAGGTGCAGTTTCTTGGGCACCTTGTCAACCATAACGGTATTCTGGTCGACCCGGCCAAGGTGGAGGCCGTGATGAGATGGGAGGTTCCGAAGTCTCCATTTGACATTCGGAGTTTCCTGGGATTAGCCGGCTACTATCGGAGATTCATCCAGGATTTCTCCAAGATATCCGTACCCCTGACCAGGCTGACGAAGAAGGCCGTAGTCTTTCGCTGGGGGCCTGAGCAGCAGGCAGCGTTCGAGACACCGAGACAGAGATTGTGCGAGGCACCAATCTTAGCCCTGCCAGAGGGCGTGGAGGATTTTGTGGTATACTGCGACGTGCCTATTTCGGGCTTGGGCGCAGTACTGATGCAGAGAGGGCATGTCATTGCCTACGCCTCGAGGCAGTTGAAGCCCCACGAGGCGAACTACCCGACGCACGATTTGGAGTTGGGGGTGGTCGTCTTCGCCCTCAAGATTTAGCGACACTATCTTTATGGGGTTCGATGTACCATTTACACGGACCATAAGAGTCTGAGATACCTCATGGATCAGCCGAATCTGAACATGAGACAGCGTCAGTGGTTAGATGTGGTGAAGGATTATGATTGTGAGATCCTTTACCACCCGGGGAAGGCCAATGTGGTGGCCGATGCGCTTAGCCGTAAGGCAGCGCCGATCAGAGACATTTGCATGCGGATGACAGTAGTGACTCCACTGTTGGAACGGATCCGAGAGGCCCAACAGGAGGCGATAAAGGAGGAACACCGGAAGAGCGAGCGTATTATGGGTCAGGTTTCCTCCTTCGACTATGATAGCCGAGGGTTGTTGACCCTTCACCGTAGGGTGTGGGTCCCCTATCATGGAGGCGTGCGTCAGATATTGATGGAGGAGGCGCATAAATCCAGGTTTTCTATTCATCCCGGGGCGAGAAGATGTATAGGGATCTTCGTCTTGACTATTGGTGGCCCTGCACGAAGCGGGACGTAGCATGGTATGTGGAGCGGTGCTTGACCTGCAGGAAGGTCAAGGCCGAGCACCAGAGGCTACACGGCAAGATGCAGCCGTTGGATATTCCCATGTGGAAATGGGAAGATATTACCATGGACTTCATCACCAAACTTCCCAGGACCGCGCGGGGAGTGGATTCCATATGGGTCATTGTGGATCGGTTGACCAAGAGCGCCCATTTTATACCGATCCAGGAGAGTATATCGGCCGAGAAGCTGGCCGACATTTACATTCGGGAGGTGGTGGCTCGGCATGGAGTGTCGGTCTCCGTGATTTCCGACAGGGATGTGCGGTTTACTTCTAGGTTCTGGAAGAAGTTCCACGATGAGTTGGGTACTCGTCTGCACTTTAGCACTGCATTTCACCCGCAGATGGATGGTCAGAGCGAGCGGACTATCCAGACTTTGGAAGATATGTTGCGAGCGTGTGTACTAGATTTTGGTGGTAGCTGGGATACTTACCTCCCGTTGGCTGAATTCTCCTACAACAACAACTACCACGCGAGTATCGACCGTCCTCCCTTTGAGATGTTATATGGGAGGAAGTACAGGACCCCGATATGTTGGGGTGAGGTTGGCCAGAGGGTCATGGGGAGCACCGAAGTGGTGCTCAAGACGACAGAAAGAATTCAGCAGGTCAGGAGCAGGCTTCAGACTGCACAGAGTCGGCAGAAAACCTATGCCGACAAGCGTCGTTCAGACCTGGAGTTTCAGGTCGGGGATATGGTTCTCCTGAAGGTGTCGCCTTGGAAAGGCATCATCCGATTCAGGAAGCGGGGCAAGCTGGGCCCCAGGTATATTGGACCCTTTAGGGTTATAGCCCGGGTGGGCAAGGTGGCGTATAGGCTGGATGTGCCAGCCGAACTCAGTCAGATTCATAGCACATTTCATGTCTCCCAGTTGCGGAAATGCTTGGTAGACGATTCGGCGGTGGTGCCTTTGGAGGACATTCAGGTGGATGACAGCCTAAATTACATCGAGCGGCGAGTGGCGATCCTCGACAGGAAGTCGAAGGACCTGAGGAACAAGAGGGTGGAGCTGGTGAAGGTGCAATGGCAGCACCGCAAGGGATCGGAATGGACTTGGGAGCTGGAGGAAGAGATGAGGGAGCACTACCCCGAGCTTTTTCCAGGTTCAATAGCAGACTTCGAGGACGAAGTCTAAAATAAGTGGGGGAGATTTGTAACACCGGATTATTGGTATATATTTTATTTATGAATTTTATGTATTTCCTCTGGGACTCGACGAGTTGGTGGCCCAACTCGTCGAGTAGAGACGGGATTCGCGGACAGTTTAAGTGACCTACTCGACGAGTCGGAAGACTGACTCAGCGAGTAGGTGCTGTTTTGATGAAACCCTAAATTTGAGGGTTTGCACCCTATTTAAACGTCATATTGCAGCCTCCATCGTCCCTTATGCTCCCAGAACACCTCATATCGAAACCCTAGCCGCTTTGAGTGATCTAAGGCAATTTTTGGTACTTTTGGGTGGTTTGTGAAGCTTGGAAGGAAGGAAGAAGCTTGGGAATTCGAGTTGGGGCTTGTAGATCCAGAGATCTTATTAAATCTTCAGCTCAATCAACGTAAATGCCTCCTGTTTTGGTCTTCCATTTGGTTGTTCATCTTTAGGGCTTAGATTTGGGTGCATTTAGGGCTTTCTAAGCCATTTTCGGATTTGTGAGGTGATTCATGGGGTTCTACTTTCAGATTTGACTCATTGGAGGGGTCTCATGGCATAAAGGTGTCAACTCTATGGCCATGAGAGCCCCATGCACATTATAGAGCACCTTTTATGGATTTTTGAGCCAAAGACCCCATGCATGTGCACCAAGTTTGGAACTTTACGTATAAAATGGACATTAGGAGGCCAGATCTATGGTTTTGGCATGTTAAGACCCATTTAAATCGGCTGTATAGTAAGGGTCAAGAAGGGACTCGACGAGTTGTTCTTGGAACTTAGCGAGTCAGTGTGTAGTGACCACTAAATTCCTTCTGCGGTTGGACTAGTGGTTCGGGAAGGAAGTTCCGTAAATGTTTAGACTCGTAAAGGGTCCAGGGAATCATGGGACTCGACGAGTGTATGAACAGACTCGGCGAGTCCAAGGAAATCTCCCAACCCTTGAGGATGGACTCGGCGAGTTGTTCATACAACTCGGCAGTCGCAGACTGGACATGTTCATAGGATTAAGGTGAACTCGACGAGTTGTTCATACAACTCAGCGAGTCGGATGAAGACGGTCCTGATGGTTTGAATGAAGGAGAACTCGACGAGTTCTCGCAAGGCTCGACGAGTGGTGTCGGGGTTGGATCGGGTTATTGGAGCATGGACTCGACGAGTTGGTAGACCAACTCGGCGAGTCAGGTCAACTGGGCGTTGACTTTGACCAATGTTGACTTGCCTGGTTTTGGTATTGACCCTGGTTGGGTTGTATGTTCGGTTTGATGACTTGAAGGTTGTCGTGTAGGGATTGAGGAGTCGAGGAGGGCCGACCTTCACGCTGAGGACAGTTCAGACACTACACGACATCGAGGTGAGTTACCTTCCAGTAGCGGTGGGTCTACGGCCACAATGCCGGTCCACCAGTAGGTGTTGTATGTTGGATGATTGTCTTTGTGATATCATCCAGGTTTGCTACTACCTGATATGTTATATGCTGGCCTGATGTGTTATATGTGATAGTAGTAGAGTTCGGTTGTTAGGACTGAATGGTAGGTCAGGCACCCCAGATATGTATGACAGTATATGATGATATGTTTATATGCTCGCATGATATGATATATGTGATAGCGGTAGTAGGAAGGGAATAGTCCCCGAGTTCGGTTGTTAGGACCGAAGGGTAGTTCGGACACCCCAGATATGTCTGATATGATGTTTATGTTATGATATATGTGATAGTAACAGTAGGGGGTGAAATAGTCCCCGAGGTTTGGTTGTGAGGACCGAAGGGTAGGTCAGCACCCCAGAATGGCTCGACACGGGTAGGTCAGCACCCAGAATGGCTTGACATGGGTAGGTCGTCACCCCAGAATGGCCGTACCGAGTAGGTCGGCACCCCAAAATGGCCGTACCGGGTAGGTCAGCACCCCAGAATGGCCGTACCAGGGTAGGTCGGGCACCCAAGAATTGCCGGCAGTATGTATGCTATGTGATTGTATGGTATGTGGTATGATGGGGGAACTCACCAACCTTCGTGCTTACAGTTTTTAGTTTTGTTTCAGGTACCTCTTCCGCGAAGGGGAAGGAGCCGGTGCGGTAGCTGCACATCATACACACACACGTTGGATTTCCGCATTACGAGATTCTTGGGATGGTACTCTGACATTGTTATATTTATGGTTTGGTTTCAAACATGGGATATTAGTCTTATGAAATGATATGTCTTTACTATGTTTTCTTATGGAAGTTTTTTAAATCAATTAATTAAAAAATGAGATTTTTGGACTCGAAATTTGGGATGTTACATTATGTATGGGTCAGATCTACTCCATCAACCCCTGGAAACCTCTTCTCTTTGGATAACTCAACCAAAGTCCCAAACCGCAAGCTAAAACTTCAAGAAAAGAGATCTAATAAACTAAATGCCAAGGTGATGACTTTATACCTCAAAGATGTAGCCTTTGATGAAGAGTTTCTGGATCTTGAGTCACTCCTCCAAGCTAGGTGCTTCTCTCTTCAAGACTCCTTTCAAGAACCACCAACAAACACTCTTTAAGCTCACACTACTCAATATGCAAGAAGGAAAACGATTCTAGGGTTTTCTCTGGGCAAGGGAGGTTGGTAAGGAGGCCATCCAAAGAAGTTAAGCACTTTATATAGGGTGCAACACCCGAAAATTAGGGTTTTCACTTCTTAGGCCATCTCGTCGAGTTGGGTCATTAAAATACGCGGCTGGGGAAATATCTACACGACGAGTTGGAGCCTCCCAACTCGTCGAGTTCCATTCAATATTTGAAAAGAATTAGATTTATTTCATACCTGGACCAACCGTTACAAATCTCCCCTACTTGAACTAGACTTCATCCTTGAAGTCTGTTGATGCAAAAAGGTCCGGATAATGATTCCTCATCTCATCCTCCGACTCCCAGGTCCATTCGTAGCCTTTTCGATGCTGCCATTGCACCTTCACTAACTTCACTTCCTTGTTCTGAAGGGCTTTCGTTTCTCTGTCCAGAATCGCAACAGGTTTTTCCATATAATTCAGGCTCTCATCAATCTGAATATCATCTAGTGATATAACCATCGACTCATCAGCCACACACTTCCGCAAATGCGAAACATGAAATGTATTGTGGATCTGCCCAAGCTCCACAGGCAAGTCCAACTGATACGCAACCCTGCCCACCCGGGCGATAATCTGAAACGGGCCAATATACATGTGGCCCAACTTGCCCTGCCTCCTGAACCGAATAACACCCTTCCAGGGTGACACCGTCAGGAGTACCATATCCCTGACCTGGAACTCCATGTCTGATCTGTGCCTATCTTCATAGCTCTTATGTCTGCTCTGCATTGTCTGAAACCGGTCGCGAACCTGCTGAATCAACTCGGTCGACTTAAGCACCACTTCGGTACTTCCAATAACTCGATGTCCAACCTCCCCCCCACCCCAGCAAACTAGAGTCCTACATCTCCGACCATAGAGCACCTCAAACGGGGGTCGGTCAATACTAGCATGATAACTATTGTTGTATGAGAACTCTGCTAGTGGAAGATAAGTATCCCAACTCCCTCCGAAATCCAATACACATGCCCGAAGCATATCCTCGAGCGTCTGAATCGTCCACTCACTCTGATCGTCGGTCTGGGGATGGTAGGCAGTACTGAAATGCAACTGAATTCCCAAATCCTCATGTAACTTTCTCCAAAACCTAGTGGTAAAACGAACATCACGGTCCGAGACCACAGACATTGGCACACCGTGCCTAACTACCACTTCCCGCACATAAATGTCTGCTAATTTTTCGGCGGAGATACTCTCGGAAATTGGAATAAAATGTGCACTCTTGGTCAACCTGTCCACGATAAACCAAATGGAATCCACGCCCCGAGCCGTCCTTGGTAACTTCGTAATGAAGTCCATGGTGATCTCTTCCCATTTCCATATGGGAAGGGGTAGCGGCTGAACCTTGCCGTGAGGCCTATGATGTTCGGTGTAACATCCCATTTAAAATAAAATAATTAAATGATAAATCCGAAATCCCAAAATGTAATTTTATCATTTTATATTGGTATTGTCCAAAATCAGATAATATTTAGCGGAGAGTTCGATTCGGGGAGCCAAACGATATATTTTAGACTTTCGGGGGCTAAGGTGTAAAATTCGAGACTTATTTTGAAAAGAATTTCAGGAGTAGGGGTATGTATGATATTATTTGGACATAATATGTAAGGATATATGGAAGCAGGGGCTGATTGGTAAGATTTCGGATTAATTTGTAAGTATTTTCAGAATGAGGGGTTTAAATGATAAATTAGGGATTTGTTTTGAAAAGAATAATGCAAGGAGGGACTATTTGTGTTATTATGGGAAAGAGCTTACGGAACCGGGTATATAGTCTCATTACCCATCTAATACCTAAACATAAATGGGTGCTTCAGCCGCCAACTACATCTCCACTCTCCTTCTTCAAACCCGGCGCCACACCACCACCCGTTTCCCTCTCGTTTCCGACCGACAACATGTCGAACGACCGCCTGCAGAGACGTCATCGCAACCTGGTCGTGCTACCCTCCTGTTGGACGTCGTGGATCGCCGGGAGAGCCACCGAGATCGGTGGAAACACCACCATCCCACTGATGTATTTGCTACCGCTGTTGCCCGCCTCTTGGGTCCCCGCTGCCGCCTCACGCCACCAGGTGGGTGGCTGGGGTCGTTTTGTGAACAGATTAGGGTGTACGCGATCTTCTTGGCCAGAAAACATAAGAGGGCCACTACCACCACCGTGAGGTGGTGGCTAGCGCCTCCGACCACCACCTGCCGCTATAATATGGTCGTGTGTGTATGTTATTTAGGTGTGTGTGTTTATTTGGGTTTTGGATGTAAAATGTAAAATATTGTAATCGGCCGGATAATAATAGAAAAGCTTATAACCACCACCGTGAGGTGGTGGCTGCCGCCACCGGCCGCCGTGTCGGGTGGCGGTGTGCTTTGATTGCGTTTGGACCTCGTTTGGGGGATGTTTGGACAATGTGGGCCTAATGGAACCCTAATGGGCCAATAAGGCCCAATGTGACCTAAAAGCCCAACCAATGGACTAATGGGCTAGTATTGGGTTGGATAACCCTAATTAGGGTTTGGAAAACCCTAAGGGCATAAAACCCTAATTGTGGGAATCGTTTGGGACACACATGAGAATTAATTATTAAACCTAAAATAATAATTAATAATCATTGGCAAACTAGCTTAAGGCAATAATGGACTTAATGGATTAAGTCCTTAATGGTTTAAGTAAGAAACACTTAACCCTAATCATCATTTCATGTGAAAGCACTAATTTCACATGGGCCTTGAGTCGGGCCTTCCTATTGGGCTTTGGTTATTGGACTATTAATGGGCTTCCAAGAATAAGCAAATGGACTAAATAATTATATGGGTTTTAGGATAAGGCCCATGTGAGAGTCTTGGGCCCAATTTGGAAAATTGGGCCATTGATGGGCCATAATTGGGCCTTTATGATTTTGTGATATTGGGCCATGGGAATGCCAAAAGTTCGGACTAGAATTAATGGATGGGCTTAAGGTAAGACCGGGTACAGGACTGGGCCCAATTTGGAAAATTAGGCCATATGTTGGACTTTGGCCCATTACTTGACTTTTTCGGTCTTTGGAGTGTGAGTTGGACCTTGGACTTGGAACCAATTATTAATTGGGTATTGTTTGATGTTGACAGTTCGGGAAGCTGTCAACCAGCAGCTGGAGTTTTATCTGCGGGACTTCAGCAGTGTCAGGTGAGTTATCCTCACTATATCAACAGGGTCTACGGCACCAAGGCCGACCCTTTATGATTTACATCCTGGTTTAGGATGGTTGCTATGTTATTGATATGCTAGATTACATCCTGGTTTAGGATGGTTGCTATGTTATTGATATGCTAGGTTTCATCTTGGTTTAGGATGGTTGCTATGTTAGATTTCGGTTAGATCGGTATCCTGGTTATAGGATGTTGTTATGCTATTTGATCTGTTAGATCGGTTTGACTGTTATGAATGGTAGCGTATGATATTTATGTGCACATGTTTGTTTGATTGGGGTTGGGTTGAGGCGGTCCTGTTGTGTGTTGTAAGATAACATACCCAGGGCGGTCCGGATAGACTACAGACCCAGGAGGGTATGTCAGTCAGACCAAAGGCCCAGCGAGCGGTCCGGACAGGCTGTAGGCCCTGCGAGGCGGTCCAGACATGCCGAAGGCTCGGGAGCGGTCCAGATAGGAAATAGGCCCTGGTGAGGGCGGTCCAGTCAGGCTGAAGGCTCACTATGCATGCTGTTTCGTTATATGATATGGCGAGCGGTCCGGATAGGCTGAAGGCCCCGAGGAGGGCGGTCCAGACGTGTCGAGGGCTCGGAGAGCGGTCCAGATAGACTGAGGACCGGGATTCGGTCCAGTCAGACTGATGGCTCATTATGCATGCTGTTTGCTTATATGTTTATATGATATTGTTATATTTGTATGGCGTTGGTATTTTGGAGGTAACTCACTAAGCCTTCGAGCTTACATTTATCGATTATTGTTTCAGGTATTCTGATGATCGCGGGAAGGCGAAGGCGTGATCGTGCACCTCCTTATATTTTCATGATTGATTCTGGGGATACTCTGATTTTTAAATTATTTTGAAAGTAAACTGTAATAACTTAATGGTTTTAAATGTTTTAAAAAGTTTTAAATTGGCTTGAATTTTATGGGTGTTACATTCGGCCTTGACCTTCCTGCAGGTCAAGCACCGCTCCACAAACCATGCGACCTCCCGCTTTATGCAGGGCCACCAGTAACTCAACCTCATATCAGTGTACATTTTTCTGGCCCCCAAATGAATAGAAAACTTGGACTTGTATGCCTCTTCCAAGATCTTTTGCCTCACTCCCCCAGATACCGGTACCCAAACTTTGCCACACTGAGTCAGCAAACTCCGACTGTCTCGAACAAAAAGCGGAATTTGACCCTGAATCCGCTCAACCTCCCAGTTTTCTCTCTTTAAACCCTCCACTTGAGCCTCCTTAATCATATCCAACAAAGGGGAAATCACTGTCATCTTCATACAAACATTTCCAATCGGAGCACTCGCTGCCTTGCGGCTCAAGGCATCGACCACCACGTTGGCCTTCCCGGAATGGTACAAAATCTCGCAATCATAATCTTTTACTACATCCAGCCATCTCCTCTGCCGCATATTCAAGTTCTGTTGATCCATCAAATACTTCAAACTTTTATGATTAGTGAAAATGGTGCATCGAAACCCATACAAATAGTGCCTCCAAATCTTGAGGGCAAACACCACTGCCCTCAATTCCAAGTCATGAGTGTGGTAATTCGCCTCAGGAGGCTTCAACTGCCTCGAAGCATAAGCAATCACATGCCCCCTCTGCATCACAACCGCTCCTAATCCCAAAATTGAAGCATCACAATACACTACAAAGTCATCCAATCCCTCAGGTAGTGCCAGAATCGGGGCTTCACAAAGCTTCCGTCTCAAGGTCACGAATGTCGACTGCTGATCTGGACCCCACCGTCAAAAAATGGTGATGACTGCGAGGACAATTCCCCACCACCCATTTCGTCAAGGGCACAAACGTCAAACCCAATACTTGGACGTGGTGCGTTCGCAAGCGACCCACGTCCGTGGTAATTAATACGGACTCGAGTATTTAATCACGTACGGCGAACGTCCATAGAACGTCATTTAAGTGGGTTTTATTATTTATTTTCGTTTATTTTGGTTTTTTTTTCATTAAAAAAAATCAAAAAAAAACATCTATATGCTCGGTTTTAACTTTTTTTTTTTTTGTTTTTTTTTAATTTTTTTCTTGTTAAAAAAAATATTTTTTTTTCCTTTTTTCGTTTTTTTTTGTTGTTTTTTCATTTTTTTTATTTTTTTAATATATTTACTAAATACTTGAAGACACTTGTGTTTTTCTTTATATTTGTCTTCATTTTTTGATTTTTTAAACTAAATATCGGTTTGAGTTTTTAATGTTTAACAATTATAAAATTTTAAATAAGAAAAATATTAAGGATCATAATATTTCCCTTCATACTTTTTTTGAATCATGTAATTTTTGGATCATAAAATTTTGAATCAAATCAATAATATATTCAATTAAATATAGTTTTTGTTCAAAAACAAATTATAGATAATTATATATTTTGAATCATGAAAGATATAATTAAGGATTATAAAATATTTAAGTCTAAATATGTTTAGATCATAACAAATTAAAGATAATAAACAAGTTGAATCAAAAGTTTTTTTTTTTTTGAATCATCACATTTTGATCATATTATGTTTAACATTTTTCTAAACACTAATAATTCTTAAAATTAAAAATAAATACTTCAAAAACTTATTTTTGAAAAATTCCTTTCACATTTTGGTCATAACCATTTTTTTCTTTTTTTTTCTTCGTTTCCTTTTACCTATTTTACCTCCAAATAACTAATCTTTCTCAAAAAATATCAAAATCTTGCACTTAATTATAAAAACGTCATATCATCTCGCGAGATATTGGTGATAAATAAAATAAAACCTCGATCTTTTATTTTTCAATCATGCGGCAAATATGTGTCCTCGCAGTTATCACTTATTTTTTAGTCCTCGCTCGATCCAACTTATATATATATATATATATATATATATATATATAAAGAAAAAAAAAGATAAAATTTATTATAAACTAGATGAGGAACCCCGCTTTGCGGGGATGGATTCGGACAGCTCCGGTCATTTTGGCCACATCGTGCTTGTTATCGATAAAAATGATTACATAGTAATTTGGAGTAAATATAGAGACTGTAATCCACTTACTCATCTAATATTACGAACAAACAGAGCAAAACCGCTTCGCGGGGGTTGGATTCGCCACTAATGTCATAGAAAACCGACAGAACTGGTGTCATCGTTTATCAGTCGTTCGTCATGGAAGTAGGATGCTATAGTTACTTGAATATGAAAGTATGATGCTAAAAAACGAAGTAAAGTAGAAGCAAAATTGAGATCTATTCTCTTTTTAAAACACATATGTTGGGTTCTTAAAGCTACACAGATGAACAAAAACACATATCCAACATTTAAGTATAATGATTAAATAAGGAATCATTAGAAAACATAGAAAAAATCAAAGTCTAACACATTTGAAAAGAACCCATGGTTGACTGCAACAAATCTGAATGACCAACAATCTTAAAAAGCCAACTATTCGAAAATATTAGCTTCATTCTGACGCTGCATGAAGAAATACCCAAACTGAAAATTTGAACAAAAGCTACAAACTTATTTTGACCAAATTTAGTCAAAAGCAGAACCAGTCCAACTGCTTCCTCTCGTGGGTACTGCTCCAATTCCTCCTCATTCACCTTTATCAGGTCTCCCTTGTAGCTTCAAACCCAATGGAACCTATAAATGAAGGAGAATGAGAAAACATATAAAAAAGGACCAATACCCTTAAAAAAGTTGAAATGCATAAAAATGCATTTCATGAACCTCATTCTTTGTTATTACCTTCTATGCAATCGGCCAGATCGGTTGATTGCTAGAGATACTATGATGACTAAATTGGCCGCAACTGTTGAGATGCGGAAGCATAATTGTTCTGGCCCGGGAGTGTGAGGACTGCAAATTACTTGGCAGTTTTATCTATATCTTGATAAGCTCTTGCAACTTTGAGATCCCTTAAGTGCTGAATTTGTAAAAATTTCCAAATAGAAAAATTATAAATGGGTTTCAAATACCTATTATTTTCTAGGACTAACCAAAATACCCTTTTTTGACGGGTACCTGAAACATTATTATTCTTGATGTACGTTTCTCATCTTCTCCAATCCAAGAATCCGTGTAGTTGATTCTAAAGATCGAGTCAAGTTGTCCCCTTTATGGTCATACAAATGGAAGAATTGGTAAGTAAAACTACTATAAATGAACAAATAAACATTGGAATCTTCTTTTATTAAAAAGTTAACATACTCACCTGAAATTCCACCACCAGACTGAATTAATTGTGAGGTCCACCTTCCCGAAATCTATAAAAATTGCATCATCTTTAGTTTATAAAGTATTGAGAAAATAACTCTTATACTGATAAACTAAAATGGATTTAAAATTACATAAACATGAAAATTTTGAGGAGATCGATATAAGCCAATGCATAAAGATACCAAACGAAAAGTTACTTAAATCTTGACACGAAAATATCTCAATGAAACTACTCAGATCATATATATAAACTTGAATATGTCTTTACTTGTTGGGAGTTAGGACTTCTTCAAATCCTCTTTAGATAAGAGACTATCTTCATCTATAACATCCATTTCATCAACAACCACAACTTTTGGTAAAACCTTCCAAGAAGGCTTCTTTCCCTTGACCTGATGACAATAAACCAAACTTCATTCATATATTATATCAATTTAACCACTTCAAAGTTTCATAAAAAATAATAATTTTGGGTCCCACAAATGGTGGCCTATTGACTTCTTTGAATTTTGCTTACCCCAAAAGACTGGAGACCTTCAGACAGCACCTCTGCCATCTAAACCACCTCAATATTTGAAAACCCTGTAACTAATAACTTGCGCCCAAGGAAGGATGTTATCTGCAAAACAGGTAAGAGAGATTAATTAATTAAGACACAAACCTTAGATTAGTTTCACTTTGGGGAAGAAGATAAATGTTTTACATTCTTTTTTGGCAGAATCAAAACTTTGATGAATAAAGATTTCTCCACCAGGCTTTAAAACCCGTGAAAATTCCCCAACCATGAAATCCACAAAGGATGGCTCCATTTGCAAAGAACATGTTACAGTGTTGTTCATTAAGATAAGTTATAATACAGTTTAAAGAGGTAAATGGGAAGAAATTGATAGGTGAAATTAGAAAGGTACTTAGTGATGAAGCATGGTCGATGATGTCACACCCCCAAACCAGGCGGCGGTTGTTTCAGATGATTAAATGATTGATCTTTTCAAATGCTTCATTCTTCACCATTCTTATTGCATTTAGTACTTCATGTAGAGTCATCACAGCATTCTCTATGAATTCAAATATGTTACTACCCACCATTTGTGTGCCCTAAAAATTTGACAATAGTAGTCAGATTACTAAATCATGTGTATGATCATGTAACCTGTTATGATATGGTGCAAAAGCGATTTGTTGATTATGGTTATCATTTCTGATCACGATTCTCTGATACTTTCAAGACACAATTATCCGATTTAGTTGCTGAAAGAACTGATTATCCAGAATAAATTAATTTTTCTGATGTACTTCAATCAAATAATTATATTGTTATCCGATTAATGATTGCTGAAGTGGCAATTATCACTATGAAAACATCGACAGTGCACCAAATAGCCACATGCGGCATGCGTGTCTACTGAAGAACAAAAAATTTTCGAATGAGAACATGAATACAAATGTTTAGGTTCGCAATATTACTTCAAAACCTTAAACTACAAATACGAACAAAATGAATTACTGTAAAAGCATAAAATTGAAGTTGGAACTCACCACTTAAGCACAACGCGGATAGCTTCCGTTAGGTCGAGCTGTAGGAAGGGGGAAAAAAGTTGCTCTGCAAACATACATATATAGGTTAGAATTGAGTTTATAGGGTCACCCAGAAAGTATAATCTGTATAAATGTTACCGGAAATAGATATGGATAGCGGCGACGATGGACAAAGATTGGAGATTTTTGAGGTAAAAGAAGCTTCTTGAATTTGAAGCTGGTATGTGTGAACTGTGAAGACTGAAAAGTCTTTCAGAATGAAATGAAATCGTATATTATATAGTTAACCACCCACAGGAATTCCAAAGCACGACAGCGGAAGTGAGTGGAGGCGGTGGCGGTCAGACACGCAAGCAGGGAAAACATACCTGGAGCAAGTAGAAAACGGGTCCGTCTGGATCGATGAGATGGTGGTGGAGCAGAGGGTAAACGACGAACTGTGGTGGTTGAAGCTGGCGGAGGTTGTCTGGTGGTCGGTACATCGCCTGAAGGCAGCGGCGATGGGATGATGGTAGCTGAAGCAGGCGGAGATCGGCGATGCAGGCGGGTGTCCTTAGCGGAGTGTGTCGAGACGTCGTTGTCGACTTCTTCACTTGATCGGAAGCCAGAAATAGGAATTGAGGAGTATTAACAGCGGGATTAGAGGGAGAAAGCAAAAGCAGAGGTGTTGAAGATGGAATGAAAAGTGAACGCAATCAAAGAAGAAGCGGTGGGAAATCTGAGAGATACAGATTTCTGTGAAGCAAAGAGGCGGTGAGACGTCGGTGGAAAAAAGAAAATGAAAGCAAGAAATCGAAGAAACCGACACATATAAACTCGCTAACAAAAACGGTGAAGAAGAATAACACCGATCCGAATGTGATTGGGTTACAAAACGGTGAAGAAAGCTGTGAGGAACACGTGTCAACATGTGTCATAAAGAAATGAAAAAATGGCATAAAATGCCCCACACAAAAATCGGCAGCAATAAAGCCAGAAGAGAACACATACCAATAATCGAAGGACCAGTTTTGCCAAAAACCAGCATGTTCACTATTCCCTAGCATGGTCCAAGTTTAATATGTATATATAATTCTGTTGGAAAAAATGAAGGCCTAAAACAAATACAAAAGCAACATGCATCCATGAATAAAGTGTAAAAAGTATTCGTCGTTTAATATCCGATATAATATTTATTTATAGGGCATAAATATTCTATTTTAATATATTTCGTTTTATTCTTTGAAAAAAGGTAAAATAGAAATCAATAGTTTTTATTTGTGAATACAACATAGTCATCAATGAAGACAACGCTAGAAAATAGATATATGTTAAATTAATTATTTAACAATTTGGTTTATTTTTTTTAAAGAGTCAAAAATCTCTAGTTTGACCGATTTGACCGAGTTTTTCAGAGTTAGACTGATTTGCTCCGAGTTTAATCAAGTTGGACCCGAGTTCGACCAATTCCGAGTTTTTTAACCGTGTGTATATATATATATATATATATATATATATATATATATATATGGTTAAGTTCATGAGATGGTTATATTTTGTGAGACGGAAAAACGCAATCGTAATCACTCATTTTGTAGATAAAAAAACATTTTTAAAATGCAAAATAATTGAAAATATTCGAAATTTTTTTTTAAATATTATTTTCGTCATTTATATTTTCCAAAATAAAAAATAATTACCGTTTTTCTAAAATATTCTAGTAAAATATTAGAATATTTTACATATCTGACAAATCTAGTAGAATATTAGAATATTCTAACATTCTAAAAATCACATTAGAACATTTACAGTGTAATATTCTATTAGAATGTCACGTATTTTTCAAAAAAAAAGGTAATTTTTATTAATTTTTTTTAGGTAAAAAAAATGACGAAAATAATAATTAAAATTTTTTTTTTGGATTTTTCCTTTTTATTTTGCATTTAAATTTGGTTTTTAGATTTCGTCCTACAGTCTTACAAAATTAACATGGTCTCAAATGAATATATATATATATATATATATATATATATATATATATATATATATATATATATATATATATATATATATATATATATATATATATATATATAAATAGACCCTCATGTTCACCAGACAAGAGACACAAACATGTTGCCCAATCAGGCAAAACAGTTGATCATATTTTATTTATACAACCCCAAATAATTCAATCAACCTAAGAACTTTCTCAACAGCACAAACATAAACAAAACAAACCAAACATTACTATTACAGACAACAAACCACAAAAACACCCACTTTCTAATATGAACATTCTTAATCTTGATACTACTAAAATGGCACACAATACTACAAGAAAGATCACCGTTAAATTACCTAAGTTAGCATCAAGCATTATATTCACTCATAGGAAAGATTAGTATCATTCATGATTTTGGTTTCTTGTTTAGCTTTGGGCTTTGGATTCCTTTTGTCAATGTTATTGCACTCCATGTATCTAAAACATGATACAAGATGATCGTTGACCATACCAGATATTTGCATAAATGAGTAGATTATTGTAGGGCCCACACAACGAAATCCTCTCCTCATTAAATCCTTGCTTATGAGTTCGGATTTTGGTGTTTTTGCGGGTAGTTGACGCGCATAGCGAAATACGTTCTTTATTGGCTTGTTGTTCAGGAAACGCCAGCAGTATCCACTGAAGGATCCAAATTCTTGTTGGATCTATATATAAATGTTAGATTTAATCTGATATTAGATTTAATCTGATAAGCTATATATAAATGTTTTCTTTTGCATTAAAGAACAATTTTATTTATCTAGAGCAAAAAATAAGAGTTGGTTGTATCAAGTTTAGTCAAACTTCTTAGCATGTTGACCTTTTCACTAAACAAAAGAAATTGGGCCTAGCAAGCCCAAAAATTGCAAGAAGCAACCCATCCATAAGCAATCTAGGCCCAATCCACTTAGCATGTTGACTTTTTCACAAAAAAAAATAGACACATTGACTCAACAAGAAATCTGAAAAGAGTGTAAATATGCCACGCAAAAACCGATCGTTCTTCCCTAAGGGCAAAGACGTAATTTTCAACCAACCCATTTTAGATTTGTACATAGTTATCCCATTAATAGACAATTTCATATTTAGTACCTTAAGCAAAGCAACAGCATTTCCTACAATGGCGCGTAGTTTTTGTTCGGATAGCAAAAGGGCACCACCGTTTGACCTGGTTGACAATAATCTGTCCTCAGGGAACTTAGCAATGGATGATGGATTGAAATCTTCAAAAAACTTTCTGTAAGTAAAATGGATTTAGGTGTTAGTAACATCTAAGAGGCTAAGAGTTCATGATTCATGAATGAATGTTGTTTTCAAGATGTTTACCTGAATTTATCTCTCTTGTAAAGAATTTCGGGCCATGTGAGTTCTGCAGATACTTGTGACAAAACAAGAAGCTCAAATAGTTTTTTGTCTTCGTGAACTGGAACTCCCCATTCTTCATCATGGAAAGAAACATGAAGTGGATCTACAAAGAGAACAGTAGGAAAGTAATTAAGCTTGTATTCTGTTTGAATATTATGTAATATAATAACCATGAATTGGGTCTAATCTTTTACAAATCCAACAAAAATTGTCAGCGTGATTTTCATGAATCGTTTAAAAACTGTACAGGCATAGGGAAATAAGTAGTAACGACATTTCAAAATAAAATTTCATACCAGAAAATTTGGTGATCCAATCACACCGTTTAAACGGAATAGATAACGTCATCATCGGAGATTCTTCTCCTTCCATCTTCAAACTGTTGCTATCATGTTTCTCTCTTCGTTTGACGCTCGGGATTTTCACAGAACTACCACTGGAAGAAGAAGATTTCAAAGAACATGAACTGTCTAGCGAGTCATTATTCTTTCGAACAACAATTTGAGGAGTCATCTTCTCTAATCTGATGGAGGACCTCTTTGGCTTTTTCTCCAACGCAACCTTCTTCTTCAAGCTCTCCTTCTCTTCTTCTTTAACCTTGACTCTGTTTCCTGCCGGTCCAAGTATATTCCGAGATTCTAAATCTGTTTTGGTAGATGGTAATACAGATGGAAGCTCAGTTGAATCGGACATTAGCACTTTGAACCAAAACAACAAATTTTAGAAGAACGCTGCAATGGAGTTCAGATTTAGCCCTGATTATGGTGCGTGGAGCTAAAAATGTGTGAGGAATAGGTGATTCCGGAATTGATTTTGGATTGTTTACATGAAGAGTAGAGTACAATCAATTAGGGTTCTAAAAGGGGAAGGGGAAGAGAACGGAGGTTGAAGAAACAGAAATTTGAAAATGACTTGAAATCCGAAGAGATGTATTATATGGGCGGGCTCTTTTCCATTTTTCTTTCATATAATAATCATTATAAATCTCATTTTACATAAAATTCTTTAGTTTGAAAATATGGTTTATTTTAACATATTTGTATATACTTTATTAGGTAATATTTACTTTATAAAGTTATGGTATATGATTTGACTTGATTATATTTTATCTTCATATTTAAGTTGTAAATTTATCGAAAGTAGAAGTATTGTATTCATGTCGACAAATCTCCACAAATCGTCATTATAGTTTTTTAGAATATTATAGTTTTTTAGAATATTAAGTTTAGTTTTTAATTTTTTATAGTCTTATTTAGGTCTTTGTGGTTTTAGCTTCTATCCTAATTGGTCTCTTGTCGGTATGAAATTACTTTTGTAAGCTTTTTAATTTCTTTTATATTTTCCTTTAATTAAAACTATCTAAAAAAGAAATAAATATTACCTCTGATAACCTCCCGCTACCATCATTCTTCCTCTTAGACTCGTTATTTCCCTCCCCCATCTTCACCATCATCGGAAGGTGCTTCCCCATCTTCATCATGGTCGGAATTCTTAGAGTGAGCACAAACATGGTTCATGAGGGTAAATAACACTCTTATATTCTTCATGTCTCACATTTCTCTCTCTTGTCGGAAACGCCGACAACCACGCTTCTCTCTTTTGGTAGGTCTTCTTCACTACATCGTCTTCCCGAAAATAATCTGGTGTCTTGATTCGTGTTTTAGTTGTCGGATTTGGTTTTGATTTCAACTTATGATTTCATAATTCATTTTTGATTTCATTGTCTTCCTCGATTGGGGAGATCCATTTGTAAGAAAGAAATTGAAACCATTATGTAGATCCTATCAATTAAACAAGAAATCGAAACCCCACCTTTATCTTCCTTCTTCTTCTTTCTTTAGTTCACGACATTTAGCAAGAAATCGGAACTCCGCCTTTTTTTAATCGATCAGGTGGTGGTTTCCGATGTGTTTGAGGCGATGGTATTGGTGGCAGTATAAGGATAGCTAAAATGAGATGGTTCATGGAGCAGTTGATGATGGTGTAGGGATTATGATGGTGATTCCCGAAGATGGTGGTGGTGCGATGTGGCTGGTGCGACAAGTGAAACTTGAGGGTCAAAGAAAGAGGTGAAGCAAGTAGTTGAAAAAGACAGATGAGTTGAGGATGTTTTGGTGGTGCGATAAGGGTAGTTTTGTTGGGTTTTACGATTGTGGTTCGATGGTGAATCGGAGGTGGCTGCAGTTTCTATGGTTTATGGTGGTGTTTGGTTGTAGTATTATAAGGTGGTCTTGTTGAGGTGGCATATTGGTGGTTTCGATAGTTGTTGCAATTTGTGATGATGGTTGCAAAGGTGATGGTTAACGGAGGTTGAAGATGGAACAAGTGGTTACAGGTAATGATGGATGTGGTGTTTCGGGTGAATTGTCTTGATGAGTTAAGGCAACTGGTGAAGATGGTGGAATATGGGTATTGTAAAAGAGATGGATGGGTGGGGTGGAGTGGAGTAGCAGTATCATTTATTTTTAGCTTTTTTAATTATTGTAATAAAAAGAAAATGGAAAAATAAAAATAAACTGGTACATAAGTCATTTCATATAGGTCATGGATCAACTACGATAGAAATTAAAACCACCGGGACCTTCCATAAGACCGAAAAAACTTAGAGACTAAACTTGATATTTTGGGAAACCACATGAACCATTTATGAAAATTTTAAAACATAATTACTATTTTTCAAATGTCTACAGTTGATGTCAGGGAGGAGATCCCAGGAGGACGCTACATTGTGACGATGAGGTCGGTCTCTAGTGAGAGAATGGAGTTTATGTGTGTTTGTTTGGTGAAACAGAAATTGTTTACCTTCCTTATGCATGGTTTTTCTTTTATAGCTCATCCGTCGTGTGTTTTTAGATTACGTCACCTACCCAGCATACAATGCAAGAGTCACAAAGACAACTAACATCCTACACAGTATAGTGAGAAGACTCACATGTCTCACGAAACCAGCTAAACCACAGCTCAAAGCCCTGCAAAAGATGCTACCACACTCCTATCAAAACATACAAGGTCTAACCTTAGTCTACACACTAAAACCAACAATCTTGAGCAAAAGTTAACTCAGGTCAACAATTCAGAGTCAACGGTCCAAAGTCAAACAACCAAAAACACTTCAGTAGGTCGCCACGTCGTGGCCTCCCATTGGTCACGTCGTGGCAGCAAGATGAAAAAACAGTCGGGGCTCACTCTGGTCGCCACGTCGTGGCGGCAAGGTGCAACGTCCTAGAAATTGGATCTTCAGCAGCTTAGTGCATTAAGATGCCCCCAACCATACCAAGGGCTCCAAAGCTCAGAGTTATTTCTTCCTAAGGTCTTGATGGATAAAGTTACCAACTTAATCCCTTAGGACATCCCCAAACACCAAGATCTCAAAACCTAGGTTCTAATGGTAACTTAAGGTATGACTCAACCATTAAGCACTTCATCATAAAATCCATTTCCCCAAAGTTTCCAGAAGGATTTCCTACACCTAGTGGACCATAAAAATCGTAGCTTTATGGACATTCATGTCCACTTCATGTCCTTCCCAATTTAGATCATAATCGTGAGAATATGAGCTCAAACTTTGAGTATGAGGCCAAAAACTCCAAGGAACCCTAGATCTACAACATATGACCCTAAAGGGACTTCAAGGATCCATAAAGTTGCCAAATTTATGGAATCCTTCCATCTAAACTTCCACAATATTGAAGAAATGGGACAAGAAACCTAGATCTAGAAGCTTGGAACAAAAATCTTGGATCTTGAACACTTACAAGAGTCTAGAGAATGCAGAAGATGATGATGATGAGGATGATGATTCCTTGTTGGATCAACACACTAAACACCTTCTTCTTTTTCTTCAAGCTACCCAAAAACACAAAAATGAGCCAAGAACCACCAAGAGGGTTTAGGGTTAGGGTTTTTTGGGATTTGAGGGTGATGGAGGCTAATAAAGAACCCTATATTCAAGTTAATGGGATATAAATATGAAGGAAACCCTAGAAGATCACGGGCTTGGGCCAAAACAGATGTCACACCGTGGCCATACTACCGCCACGTCATGGCACTCATCAAATACACGTGTTCTTGATTTGGCTCATCACATCGTGAACATCCTATTGTCATGACGTGACACATTATTTTTCCCAAAAATCATACCTTTGACTCCTTGGTGCCATACACTGATCTGATCTGAAAAACGGGTGTTACTGTAGTCACTTTCCTTTGGTGTATTTTGTTTGAGTAAAGGGACGAGGTTATGTTGAGCAGAGTAGAATGGATACATGTGGGCAGGGTTGTTACACAATTACAATGCTACTACACGACTATTAGATAGCTATTATTACGGTTGATGGTGATACTTAATGATGCGATTGAGGAGGACCCATCAAGTCCCCTAGTCTTAGGAGAATTAATGTCGATGAAGTCAACACCTAAGACTTAGTTTTTGACAATGGTTTCTTGTAGTCTTTTAGGCTTCTGAAGGCACCGAATCGTCAGTTCCCCATGTGTATTGGTTGGGTGTTAGTACGGTTAACGGTTTTTTTTGTCTTTTCTTGCCCATTAGGTTTCTCTTTCCTCTTTTTTGGAGACGGTTTTATTTTCCTTTTAGTCCTTCTTCTCCCTCAGTCCTCATTCCATTTTCTACTTTTCTTTCTCAAGAATCACTCATGAACTTCGTGTTGGGGATGAACTAATGATTTTCGTCGAGGGGTCTCTCATTGGTATGCCCCTTGTAAAGTCAACATATTTATCATGACCTTTGATGTTGGCTTTCATATTTGTGTTTCTCCTTTCTTCTGCAACGTTCTTCATCACTATCAATTCCATATTAGCCAACTGATTTTGGACATTATTTGCAAAGTTGTACCCTTCAAGATTTTTGTCGTTATATAAGGAATGTGACAAATATGTATGTTTTTCAACACTATTTCTATGAATGTGCCACCAATGATGGATTTTTCAAAGTATACTGTCTCTTTGGAAATCATCATCAAGTTTAATATTTCAAGACTTCCATCAAAACATTGGAAAGAGTCTTGGTTATAGGTTAGCACTCTTGAGTTTTCGGCGATGAATTTCAAGAGTACTTCGATTACCAATATGATGTGCTACTCTTCTAGGTAACAATCTCAACGTATCCATGGATCAAAACAATTGTTTTATTATTAGGGTTGGGTTAAGCACTTCATGACATATTGGGGGGGGGGGGGGTAGTTAGAGTTTTTTTTTAATGATCGATGATAACCCTTTTTTCTTTGTACACTTTACTAAATGTATCATTCGACTATTTCCTTAAATTCATGATGTGTTTGTGATATTTTACCTAATAATGTCTAGGATATCCACTCATATAAGAGGTCGTATAAAAATAAGCCTATGAGCATTCGATTATCTTATCTAGGAACAACAAGAGTAGCGTTGTTAAGCCATATGAAATATGCTCTAACTGATTCTCCTTCAAATTGTCGACGACCCATAAAGGTGTGTGATCTGCTAGGTATTTCTGCAATTGCATAAAGTTCATGAGGTAGGCTTCCTTTAACTAAATAAAATTATTAATGTTTTTGTGGACAAATTTTAATCCAAGATTTGATGTGCCGTCGAGGGTTGTGGCAAAATAAATACACGAAAAATCTTGGTCAAGTTTAAGAGATCGCATGTTCCACTCATTGGTGTCGATGTGACCATTTGGGTATGTGGTTCCATAACATGATTTGAGATTGGGAAATCTTGTTGTGTCCGAAATTTGATAATTATTGAGCTATTTTCACAAATGGTGAATGTGGTAATTCTTTAGTTATGTTAGATAACAATGGGTTGTTTTTTGTTGAACCATTATGAATTAGGGAGTGTAGGACTAATGGATTTGAAGTATTTATGACATTATTGTAGTTGGGAATGATGGGACTTATAGGAAAGGTAGTGTATATACAACATGATATGTAGGACGAACGGTGGCTGATATGGCGGGATTTGTATTGGATATGGTAAGAAATGGTGTAGATAGGTTAGATCATATGGTACTTACAAATGATGTTCATATATCTTTGAACATGACATACTCTAAATATGATTTTAGCGTGTATGTATCATCTTCTACATTAGGATTTGTTATCAACGATGGTTATTGTGTGCTGATAGTGCTTGAAATTATTGCAGTAAAGGAAGGCTTATCTGTAATGGTATATGTTTGTAGATTTGGTGGAAATCTACGTGACTAGGTTTTTTTAAGTTTTGGTTGAATTTGGTATCATGATAAGAGTTTCAAACAAGGGCATGGATTGCATTCAGCTGACAAAATCATCTCATGTAGTGTTTTTGTGGTTGCTCATTGAGAGAAAACTTTGATTGGCATCTAGAAGGATGGTTCCACTCATGTGATCTCGTTCTCTAATCGTGGAGAGAAAGAGGATCCGACTAGTTAAAGACTTGAGATCATAATAAGGAAGAACCTCATCAGCTATACTCCATAAGGAGGTCCCAAAAGCACACATTTCTATGAAGGTCAAGCCAATCTTTGGTGAGAGAGTAGGGGGTTTTTGTGTGCTTGTTTGGTGATAGAGTATTACTTACCTTCCTCGTGCATGTTTATGCTTTTATAAATCGCTCTTGTTATTTGTGCTTTCTCCACGTGATCTTAACTATAATAGATTTTTTTTTTGATTTAATGGTTTTTCCCATTGCTACATTTTGTTAGAGTAACGAGACGGGGTTGTATGGAGCATACTAGCCGAATCATCGCGCGTTGCACGAGAATATAATTACTTAATTAAAATAATAACTTTTAACAATTTATGATTTAATATTTATATATAAAAAAACAATGTCAGTAGCAAATCAAAACCTCATAGTTTTATATCATTGGTTATTTTCTACTATAATTGATGATTTTATAGACCATTTTAAGTTGTATAGATTGTATATCAAACATATGTTGATTTCTATGTATAACAAACAACAAATTAGTATGAAAAATAAACACTACAACTTTTGAGTACACTTGCATAGTTAATATGACGTAAAATAAATATATTAATTCACATCAAATTTAATTCATAAAGTTCAACAATTCATCTAATATAAATGATATTGTAACTAATTGAATTGAAACAAAAAACAAAGTAGAAATTCATACTTTATATAATATCAAATACAATAGTTATAACTAAATAATTTGTTTTTAGTTATCACGTGTATCAACTTTTCAATTTGACTTATCATTCAACCCTAAAAAAGCACACATGTAAATACATAAAATTAATATGATTGTATTGAAAACCTACAAAGCTTTAAAACTTCAAACATGAAAGGAAAATAATAAACTGAAAAATAAACCCAAAATACTCATTAACTTTTCTGTAACGTCCAAAAAGTACGATCCAAAAATTTCACTTTTAAATTAAATAAAACAGTATTCCAAAAACATTATCCATACAACCCAAAAGAAAATAAATATATCAAACATCATAACAATCAGAGTGATATCTCAAAAGCGGAATCCACGTGGTGTGTGCGATTCAGTCAACCCAAGCTCTTCCCCTTGGAACCGGAAGTACCTGAAACATAAACTGAAAATCGTAAGCACAAAGCTTAGTGAGTTCCCCAAGATACCGCAAACCAAACATATAACACATAACGGGCCCCGCCCTAACTCGCATAACAGGCCCCGCCCTAACTCGCATAATGGGCCCCGCCCAATGAGTATAATAGGCCCTGCCCTAACTCGCATAACGGGCCCCGCCCACATATAATTCACACTACATAACAAGTAATAACATACAGGATAATCAACGGGCCCCAGCCAGTAAGCATACAAGTACATACACATACTAGTGTCACACAGACAATGAGTATTCTAACATAACAGATCATGGGTCGGCATTGGTGCCTTCGACCTGCTATACATGGGGAGGAAACTCACCTCGCACTGCTGAATCACACTGATAATCCCTGGCTGCTGGTCCCATAAATCCTCGAGTTATCAATAACAAATAACACCCAGTTAACAATTGGAGTCAAATCTATATCCTTCAATCTAGGGTAAAAAGACCATTTTACCCCTTACCTAGTTTGGTCCAAGACTAAAGTCCAAACTCTCAATCTAAAAGGCCCAAAAACCCATTATCTATCCAAGGCCCACATATGGCCCAATTTTCCAAATTGAGCCCAAATCTCTACATAAGCCTTACCCTAAGGCCCAACAGTTTTTTCCTAGTCCAAAATACTAGTATTCAGGCGATCCAACAATGCCCCAAGCAACAAAGCCCAAAAGATAGCCCAAACTCGAAGCCCAAACATGCGAGGCCCAACAGACCGAGTACACGGGGCGTACTTAATACGTACGCACATCATACTCGCTTGAAGGCTTGTACACTAATTGTACATACTTGTATGCCCAGCGTACTCACCCTATTCAGCCAAAACTCGATTTAACACTTAACCCCTTAAGACAAAGCTCTAGAACATAGATCTAACTACCTTGAGCTGGAAATCACATAAAGTTGCTAACTTTACGTTCATGCATGGCTAAATGAAGCTCTTAAGCTTAAAATGGACTTAATAAGGGACTTAATGCATGCATGTGACCAAGAATCCCATAAAGCTTGCACCTTTAGGCGAAAGGAGACCATATCAAGTTCAGATCCAAAAGAACAATCCCATAAAACGACTTAACTCTTCAAACAACCCAAAAAGGAGACAAAATCATAACAAAGCGAACTATGAGGAGATCTAATCATCTACAAGCCAAGGTATGAACTTGATACCTCAAAGAGACTTCAACAAGTGGAATGATTTTGGATCTATGACCTTCCTTCCAAGCTAAGCACCTTCAATCTTCAAAGCTTTCTTCAAAATGAGAAAAATAACCACTAAAATCCACTCAAGGGCTCGAGAACACCACCAAGAAGGCTTAAGGGACGAATTAGGGTTTTAGGAGTCTTGGGGGCTGGTAAAAAGGCCAACCCTAGGGTCTTAAGGTGTTTATATAGTGCACAACACCCTAAATTAGGGTTTCCACTTTACTCACGTACGCCCCGCATACCTAAACGTACGCCCAACATACGTGTCTGGAGTCCCGTCCCACCTTCGCATGAGTACGCTAAGCATACCAAGTGGTACGCCCTGCATACTCGCTTGAAAGTTTGTACGCTAAGTGTACCAAGTGGTACGCCCCGCGTACTGTCCAAGGACCAAAATGCAAATCTTTTTACCAACAAGGCAATAAAGAAACATACCAGAATTTTAAGTGTTACAATTCTCCCCCACTGGAATCAGACTTCGTCCTTGAAGTACTGCCCCAAACAATTCCAGATAATGCTCTCTCATCTCATCCTCGGGCTCCCAAGTCCACTCTGATCCCTTGTGATGCTGCCATTACACATTCACCAACTCGACAACCTTGTTCCTAGAGGTTTTCATCTTTCGATCCTGAATCGCCACCGGTCTCTCAATATAATTCAGACGGTCATCCACCTGAATATTCGCCAAAGGCACCATTTCGGAATCATCCACTAAGCATTTATGCAGCTGAGAGATGTGGAATATGCTATGAATTTGACTGAGCTTGGCTGGAAGATCTAAACGATACACAACCCGACCCACCCGAGCCAAAACCCTGAAGGGACCAATATACCAGGGACCCAACTTGCCCCGCTTCCTGAATCGGATGACACCTTTCCAAGGTGACACCTTCAGGAGAACCATATCTCCCACCTGGAACTATTAGTCGGACCGATGACTGTCGGCATAACTCTTCTGCCGAATCTGAGTTATCTGGAGTCTGCTCCGAACCTGATGAATTAGCTTAGTGGTCTTGAGTACCACCTCAGTACTCCTTATAACCCGCTGACAGACCTTGCCCCAACAAATCGGGGTCCTCCCTGTCCTCCCTTAGATCATCTCAAAAGGAGGTCGATCAATGCTAGCGTGATTACTGTTGTTATATGAAAATTCTGCTAACGGAAGATACATATCCCAACTCTCACCAAAATCCAGAACACATGCCCGTAAGATATCCTCGAGGGTTTGAATACTCCGTTCGCTCTAATCATCGTTCTGTGGATGAAAAGTTGTGCTAAAATGGAGACGAGTACCCAACTCGTCATGGGATCTCTTCCAAAACCTGGAAGTGAACCGACATCTCTATCGGAAACCACTGATACTGGCACAACATGACGTGCCATAACCTCCTGGATATAAATCTCAGCCTACTTCTTTGCGGAAATACTCTCTTGAATCGGAATGAAATGCGTGCTCTTGGTCAAATGATCCATGATGACCAAAATCCAATCCACTACGCGTGCAGTTCTGGGAAGCTTTGTGATAAAATCCATAGTGATGTCCTCCAATTTCCATACGGGAATATCTATTTGTTGCATCTTGTCGTGCGGACGCTGATGCTCGGCCTTGACTTTCCAAAAAGTTACGCACCGCTCCACATACGATGCCACATCCCGCTTCATGAAGGGCCACCGATAATCAAGATGAAGATCCTTATACATCTTCGTCGCCCCGGGATGAATGGAGAACCTCGACTTGTGAGTCTCCTCCATTAGAATATGAGGTACATTACCCCAATACGGAACCTAAACTCGACGGTGCAAGGTCAACAATCCACGACTATCATAATCGAAGGAAGCCACCTGACCTACAATGTGCTTGCTCTTTCAGTGCTCTTCCTTCATAGCCTCGAACTAATCCTCACGAATCTGCTCCAACAATGGAGTAAGCATGGTCATCCTCAAACATATATTTATGATCGGAGCCGCGACCGCCTTGCGGATAAGATCATTGGCCACCACATTGGTCTTCACCGGGTGATAAAGGATCTTGCAATCATAATCCTTCACCACATCCAACCATCGACGTTGCCTCATATTTAGATTCGGCTGATCCATCAAGTACCTCAGGCTCTTGTGATCCGTATAAATAGTACATCGGACCACATTGGTTTTCCTGCTGCTCAAGCCCCCAACAAAATGTAACCATCTTCTTGGTCAATCTGGTCAATAGAATAGCTATCTTGGAGAAATCTTGGACAAATCTCCGATAATAACCAACCAAACCAAGAAAAATCTGAATCTCAGATGGAGACCTCGGAATCTCCAACTGCATCATGGCCTCTGATGGGTTTTGAGCATAACAAACAATACATATGTATGCACGCAACCCTAATATACTTGGATCTATGTTTTCTCTAATTGAACATACAAGTATTGAACATCAAAAGGAAAAACCTAGGAGGTATCTACTATTTTCGAAAATCATAATAAAAGATAGTAAACATACCTTTAATTGTTATGTAGTAATAACAATTTGAATCCTTAGTGTTGTTGAAGCTTCGAGAACAAGCATCACAAATGTCGTGCCTCTAATGGTTCACACCGAAACTAAGCAAAAGGATGAGAGAGGAGAGAGAAGGAGAAGACTTGAGAATTTCGGCTATCCTTATTAGGGTTGGAGTTGCCGAAATCAGGAAGGGGTATAACCCTTTATATAATTGTGTTAGCTTAGAGCCAAAGCTAGGGTTTTAAGGAGGAAACCCTAATTCCTTAGCTTAAGGACTAAGCATCCCAAGAACTCCATCCAAGAGGCCCTTGGACGAAATTTCTAGCATATTTCTAGAAGATTTCGTCCAACCCATCTAGGTGGTCCAGGAGTCCAATTCCTCAACTATCAATAAATTGCCAAACAACCCATGCACTTTTAATTAATTCCTTTAATCTCAAAATTAATTCCAAATTAACTTCTGATTAAATATTAATTAAATAATATGATTGCTAATTAAAATATTATTTCGATAATACATTAATCAATCAATTATCTCAATTTATTATCCAAATAATAAATATAATCTCTCTCTCCAAAATTCATCCTGTCCAGTTGCTAGTATGAGGGCAACCCAAAAGGACTGTGCTAATATCAGTTTAAGTATATACCAATTATAGTTATGGGTTTAGACACGTAATCCAACAGTATCCCACTTGGATAAGTCTAATAACTATAGTTGCCAGTATAACTTCAAAAATTGACTAGCAAATTGTAGCTCTCAAAGCCGTTGTCGCACTCTGACCCAGTCAGTTACGTGTCCTTAGATAAGTGATCAAATATTCCTCCGTTCTACAAGATATCGTACAGACATGAGACATGGATTATAATCAATCTCATTGTCCGATATTTGTTTCCCGATTTCTGATTTATGACGACTGAAATCAGACTACCAATTGAACACATCAATTCAGTCCAGGCTTGGCCAAGTGCTTTAGATGTCGGCATCAAATCATCGAGGGGCCCACAGATATTGCTTTTCCCGTTAGGGCAAAAGGAACGGATAAACTTCGACTTATATGCTTGAACTATTCACTCATCAAATCATGCACAACAATACGTTTTATAACATCAAGTTACTGATGTGTTTACATATTATCAATGCACAACTGCATCGTAAACAACAACTCATATATCTTCGTTTCAAGAATATAATATATTATCGTCTCAAAATTACTCGTGATAAAATCCATGAAGTAATTCTCTGAGCGTGGGTTTATCCAATACTTAAAATTCCCATTTTCAAGTACTCATAAACAATGCAGCAAAACTATTGCCATGTCTAAACCCTTAGACAATCTACAATTCAATTCATGACCGTCTTAATTTGCTACTTATTTCCAAAAGTACGATCGACTGTGGAGTTTTGAATAATCCAATTATTTAGGAAGTAAAACATGCGAAATGAAACACAATAATAACCTAATTAACTATGGTCTCAAAACTATTGAATATAAATAAAAATCTTATTATTTAATCACCATGTTAACTAGACTTTATTCATTGTATAATGCTTCGAGTAATCAACTAAACACTTGAATTAAATATCAGTCATGTCATGTTATATACATGCATACTATGTCTCTCTATGGTCCTTCCTTTGTGAACAGATCGATCGGACACCATTCCAATAATGCTAATTTACAATTCCAAATTCTTGTTACTACTGAATGTGTTAGAGTTCAACCTTACATGCAATATCCTTTTGTGATGTCGAGGCTTCAAATTCACAGAGACTTTGCCAACGATATTACAAAATGTTCCATTGAAACTTTGTTACTTAAAACAATTCTATGGAAACGAAGTCTCAAATTCAAGGTATACATCTTGAACACCTTCCTTGCATTAAATTTCATAACTCACATGTAGATCAACTCCCCCTATGGAAACATTTCCAAATTCCCATATGACCATCAATTTTGATCAAGAATCATCTCAATCTAAAACATGTCAATATGGTTATTCTAAATCAAACCATACTTCTAACTGTCCACAAGGAACTGATCCTTTGGTAAAACCTCATAATGTTCTTGACAGTTGTTCAACAATTTTAGTTACATCCTGTTCTAGTCCTTTTCCCTCTCAATGCCCTAGGCATTTGGAAAAAATCAAAACAAGTGAATATTATAGCATATGAGATCGATCCTATATCCGAAGCATATGTGACTCGATTCATAATGTCTTACATATAGACCTGATATCTGATCATCCTCTTGCTATAATATTTCCATATATCGAATTTCCTATCTTGAATCATTTCAACACGATATTCATATATGTACAAGACTAAGTTTTATTAAAACTTCAATCTAAACTTTTAGATTTGAAATGAAGTATGAGTTCCCTCTCCCTTAAATCTTTCTATAGCGAAACAATTTCCAAACGTTGCAACATGCAAATTGAAATATTTGTTTCCTACAACCAATATTGCCAACCTGCAATATTTAACATAAAAATTACGCTCCCATTAGCATAACAACTATGTTCCCACTAGCTTTGACATGTATCCATAAATCAACTAGACTTCTAGAAATCAATACTTTTTTGCTTTCTTACTAAAGTGCAGATTTCAGATATGTAATGCTTCAATAAGTCTTTAGCCAGACTTCTCAAGCTCATACACTTTTCATTAGATAGCATATGTGTATGTTTAAACCCTTTCAGAACTTATAGCTATAAGTCCCGAACTTTCAAACTATTTCTTGCGATTTCTCACAATTCGAACTATGAAAAGGGATGCCATAATCATATTGGAAATTTTAAGAACGCAATTAACACAACCACTAACCACAATGATATTTATCAAATCTTTACATCTACTAGCGAAGGTGTTTCCTCATAATCAATTTCATGAATTAGAATGAGACCTTTTTCCACCTAGATTTTATGGTGTATGTGTTCCTATCCATGTGAATCTATCACTTTCAACCTACAATCATAAGACAAGGTTTATGACAAATTCAAATTTAACTTTCATGGACTGAACTTTGCTTATTCTTAATTTCCTGCCATCTGGCAGCACAAGGGCCTACCAGTGCTTCCATGTTGTTTAAGAAGTTCACCCATATTGATCAATGTACATTCACTAACCAACGTGCTCTACCTTTTGCAGTCAAATGAGAACCATAGAACTCATAAGCATTGCCAACTCAACTGGAAGATGAACAGAAACAGGAATGTGTCAACTCAACACGATAGGTTATCAACATCAGGCCGTGTGCTAGTGATAATTAAAAGGTTTCTTCTTGATTGACTCCTGAAACTACTCAAGATCATTAAGACTCTCACTGACTTCTTGGCATATAAGTTTCTCTATCAAGGAGCATTCATTGACAATCAAAATAAATATTCAAAAGTTAGTATGGATTCTCATCAAGAAAAACACTTCACAACATTGTTCTTAGTTTATCCTTTGTGTAACACCCGATTCAGGTATTGGCTGGAAAGTTGACAATTTGGAGAGGTTCATGCATGAACTCGGCGAGTTGGAGGACCAACTCGTCGAGTAGAGTCGGGTATCTGGAACGCGGGACGGAGGTGACTCGGCGAGTCGGAAGGGTCGACTCGGCGAGTCCGAGCTGTTTAAAGAAAACCCTAATTTTGGGGTTTGCCCCCTATATAAACATAATTATCCGCCCCAGTAGCCTCCCTTAGCACCTTAGAAGAACGTTTACGGCCGCACACCCTCTTGTGAGTGAAGTAAGATCAATTGGGAGCTTATTCTTGAGATTTTGGGGAGGATTCCAAGCTTGAAGAAGAAGTATCAAGGGGAAAACACTAGATCTAGCATCTAGTTCGTCTTGGGCATTGATTTGAGGCATGAATCTGTTATCTTGAGCATAAATTCTATTTGAGAGTTGTGACCAACTTTGAGGAAATGGAAGCAAGCCTAGATCTGGACCTATCACAAGGATATGGTTCCAGATCTGGACCTTCATAGGTCCTAATTATCATAAAGTTGCACCTTTTAGTAAGCTCATTCCCTCCCCATGCATGGAAACCTTGTTGAAGGTTAGTTTTGGTGATTATGGCCATGTGAGGCCTTGCATGCACGTAAAGTTTGCAACTTTACGTGTATTCCACACTAATAGAGTATAGATATGAAGTTTGGGACCTTGAGTCCCACTGGAAGAGGCTGTAAACACAATGGACTAATAGGGACTCGACGAGTCGTGCAAAAGACTCGGCGAGTCAAAAGGGTTCACAGCCAAGGGTTCACGGTCAGGGGTGTACGGTTAGGGGTGTAGGGTCAGGGGTGTACGGTTGGTGGTTTATGGCCGTAAACACCAAGGAACTCGACGAGTCCCTCGGGTGACTCGGCGAGTCGATGAGTTAAGCAGGGAACCCGACGAGTGAGCGACTGTACTCGACGAGTCAAGGTCAATATGGACTATTGACCTTGACTATAGACTTTGACTTTGACGAGGGTTGACCCTGGGGGTATTTATGGGATTATGCTGAGTTAACTACTCATTGATTATAGACAGTTGGGAAGAGCAGCATAGGACACCTGAATTCAGTTGCCAATTCAGCCTTGTGAGGTGAGTTTTCTCACCATACCAATGGGTCTAAGGCACCAAGGCCGGCCCATCTTGTGATAGTTGGTTTACTTGTTATGTAGAGGCGTGATATGTATGTGTGCATGATATGTGGTAGAGATAGCCTTTGTGGCTAACGGTAGAGATGGCCTTATGGCTAATGGTAGAGATAACCTTAGGGCTAATGGTAGAGACAACCTTTATGGCTGATGGTAGAGACAGCCTTTATGGCTGATGTTAGAGATAGCCTTTGTGGCTAGCGGTAGAGATAGCTTCATGGCTAATTGACATGTGATATGTGGTAGAGGTAGCTTTATAGCTAATGTGATATGTGGTTTGTATGGGGTATGATCTGGGGGACTCACTAAGCTTTCAGCTTACCGTTTGTGGATTTGTTTCAGGTACCTCGGAGTCCAAGGGCAAAGGCAAGGCGTGATGATGTCGCGTGCACTCTATCTCTCTTTTCCGATATAGTTTGGGGGACACTCTAATGTTTTGAAAATAATAATAATGATGTAATGTTGGTGGTTTTGAAAACAATTATTGGGATCTTCATGTTTTATGAAATATGGTCGATTAATTAAAAATGAAAATTTTCGTTGTAAAATTTCGGTCGTTACACTTTGTTTTAACCAAAACATCATAACTTCCAATTCCAAATGTGCTAGAGTAAGAAAACATTTATTACTCCACATTTCATGAGGTGTTATAAACCTAATTAGTATGCAACAAGCTTCAAGATACGATTCAAAGTAACTAGAGTATGACTCTAAAACTTGATTGGATATGTAGTATGACACATCTCTTGATTGAACTATTTCAACAATATCTGATTCCGATTCTTAGTCAAATAATTATACGAAGATGTTCTTCGAGGATCAATTGTGATATAGTTCCATAACCATTAAGATGATCATAAAACATGATACTAAAGTAATCTCCTCTCCTTTCAGATTGGAGAAACTTTTATCTTTCTGCCTAATGGATTCTTCTTATTCGGTGTGTCACTCTTTGAAAGTTTTCAAATATCAGAATTATGCTTAATCTTATAAACACAGCCATATTTACTGAAAGCATCAGTAAATCATGATGAATAAAGTTATCATCCTTTGTGGCGGATTTGAATAGTCTACATGAATATGTACTAGATCCTTTAGTCCTTCACTTGACTCACATAAACAAGTGATCAACGAATTAGTCATAATCTTCCAATGATCAAGATTCTCATACATCACACTATTAAAATTGCATGACTCTAAGTTTCTATCTAATTAAAACTTGGGTGATGAGAATTCCTTTTCACTTGGTCTATTATGACATTACCACAAGTGATATAACAAGAATCAAATCCACAATTAATATTGCTAATAATAGAAATGTAACCAATACTCTCATAAATTCCATTGCAAGGAAATACAAAGTAAACTTAATAAATCAACAATTCACTTTTATTGATAATAAGCGGAAAATTTTTTCCTTACAATGCAAACAATGTATCTAGACATTTTCTACGCAATCTATTAATCTATCATAACTCCTAAGTAGTAGATCAGAAATCTGATCATCGAACCATGCAACAAAAATCCATCTCTCACGATCAGATTCAACTTAAATCCTCTTAAGCTTCCTTCTTTCTCTTAGATCCTGAAAAACATCAAAATGTGATCATCACATCATGTATTAAGAATCTATGAATAAGAACTTATTAAAATAATGGAGTTAGATAATGGATATACCTGAAGTGGAGTCATACGACTTGACTTTACCATCTCTAAGATCTTTCAGGTAGTTAGGGCAGCTTCATAACCAATTCCCCTCCAATTGGCAATAGAAACATATGGACCTTTTTGGATTAGCACATGGAACTATCTCAGAACTAGCCTTTCCCTTTACTATATGGTCAAACAGTTTGACCTTGGCCGATCCCTTTCGATTGGGAAGAGAAATCTATTCTGGACTACCATTGTTGCCATTGTCAATGTCCATGGAAATTTGGGAGACAGATCCTTCAAACACTGTTCCTTGACTTGTTCCCTTAAGCATTTCTGCTTCAGCAACAATCAACATATGTGTTAGATCAATTAGGGTCACGTCATGGTCTCTCATATAGTAGTCTTTAATGAACTGACTATATGATTCAGGAAGCGAAAGTAGAACCAAGTCAATGGCTAGCTCCCTTGGGAAAACGACACCCAACATCCCCAATCTGTCAATGTACGATTTCATTTTCAGAACATGTGCACATACAGATTTTCCATCTTGATGTTTACATGCCAACATGGCTTGAGTAACGTCGTACTTTTCAACTTGAAGAAAACATGACTTAGGAGAGTCACTGGAGGAGGTGGAGGAATAGTTAGAGAAGCATGATCTCGAGTTCCACCATTGCTTGAAGAAAGGAATATTCTTTCACCTTGATCAACATGTGGAAGATCATCTTCAGAAGGAAGAGGAAAAACACTTCCCAAAGAACGAGGAAGACCATTGTTGCCTGGCCTTGACATCTATAATAGGAGAAAAGAGAATTCAAGTTAGTTGATTTTAATCCTTAATTATTAACCCATAAATTTAAATTAAGGCTAGGATCCATATTTTCGATTCGAACATTGAAGAGGGATGCCGTAATCAAATTCGAATCTATTTTTGGTAGGTAAGGCTTTTACCAATTTCAATATCATGAAACTCCTAGATCTTTGAGATTCATTGAACTATTCAATGACATGTTTAATCTCGATTATGCTCTCACTTTGTGACTGGGATGCCGAGGATCACAAACGAGATGTGAATAACCATGCAAATTAGCTTGGTACTCTCGATGTCATTTATCATCTAATCAATGTGCCGGTTAACCACACACGCTCCATTAACCAATGATAATTTATGAAACACCCATTTCCACTCTTTATCAATCCATATTAGTGTGTCAGTTAATCACACATGCTCCTCTAGTGTTTTTGTGGTTGCTCATTGAGAGAAAACTTTGATTGGCATCTAGAAGGATGGTTCCACTCATGTGATCTCATTCTCTAATCGTGAAGAGAAATGGGATCCGACTAGTTAAAGACTTGAGATCATAATAAGGAAGAACCTCATCAACTATACTCCATAAGGAGGTCCCAAAATCACACATTTCTATGAAGGTCAAGCCAATCTTTTGTGAGAGAGTAGGGGGTTTTTGTGTGCTTGTTTGGTGATAGAGTATTACTTAGCTTCCTCGTGCATGTTTATACTTTTATAAATCGCTCTTGTTATTTGTGCTTTCTCCTCGTGATCTTAACCATAAGAGAATATTTTTTTTGATTTAATGATTTTTCCCATCGCTACATTTTGTTAGAGTAACGAGACGGGGTTGTATGGAGCATACTAGCCGAATCCTCGCGCGTTGCGCGAGAATATAATTACTTAATTAAAATAATAACTTTTAACAATTTATGATTTAATATTTATATAAAAAAATAATGTCATTAGCAAATCATAACCACATAGTTTTATATCATTGGTTATTTTCTACTATAATTGATGATTTTATAGACTGTTTTAAGTTGTATAAATTGTATATCAAACATATGTTGATTTCTATGTATAACAAATAACAAATTAGTATGAAAAATAAATACTACAAATTTTTAGTACACTTGTATAGTTAACATGACTTAAAATAAATATATTAATTCACATCAAATTTAATTCATAAAGTTTAAAAATTCATCTAATATAAATGATATTGTAACTAATTGCATTGAAACAAAAAACAAAGTAGAAATTCATACTTTATATAATATCAAATACAATAGTTATAACTAAATAATTTGTTTTTAGTTATCACGTGTATCAACTTTTCAATTTGACTTATCATTTAACCTTAAAAAAGCACATATGAAAATACATAAAATTAATATGATTGTATTGAAAACCTCCGAAGCTTCAAAACTTCAAACGTGAAAGGAAAATAATAAACTGAAAAATAAACCCAAAATACTCATTAACTTTTCTGTAACGCCCAAAAAATATGATCCAACAATTTCAAATTTAATTTAAATAAAACAGTATTCCAAAAACATTATCCATACAACCCAAATGAAAATAAGTATATCAAACATCATAAGAATCAGAGTGATATCTCAAAAGCGGAATCCACGTGGTGTGTGCGATTTAATCAACCCGAGTTCTTCCGCTTGGAACCGGAAGTACCTGAAACATAAATAGAAAACCGTAAGCACAAAGCTTAGTGAGTTCCCCAAGATACCGCAAACCAAACATATAACACATAACGGGCTCCGCCCAAAGAATATAACAGGCCCCGCCCTAACTCGCATAATGGGCCCCGCCCAATGAGTATAATAGGCCCTGTCCTAACTTGCATAACGGGCCCCGCCCACATACAATTCACACTACATAACAAGTAATAGCACACATGATAATCAACAAGCCCCACCCAGTAAGCATACAAGTACATACACATACTAGTGTCACACCGACAATGAGTATTCTAACATAACAGATCATGGGTCGGCATTGGTGCCTTCGACCTGCTATATATGGGGAGGAAACTCACCTCGCACTGCTGAATCACACTGATAATCCCTGGCTACTGGTCCCATAAATCCTCAAGCTATCAATAACAAATAACACCCAGTTAACAATTGGTGTCAAATCTATATCCTTCAATCCAGGGTAAAAAGACCATTTTACCCCTTACCTAGTTTGGTCCAAGACTAAAGTCCAAACTCTCAATCTAAAAGGCCCAAAAACCCATTATCTAGCCAAGGCCCACATATGGCCCAATTTTCCAAATTGAGCCCAAATCTCTACATTGGCCTTACCCTAAGGCTTAACAATTTTTCCTAGTCCAAAATACTAGTATTTAGGAGGCCCAACAATGCCCCAAGCAACAAAGCCCAAAAGATAGACCAAAACCGTAGCCCAAACATGCGAGGCCCAACAGACCGAGTATGTGGGGCGTACTTAACATGTACGCGCATCATACTCGCTTGAAGGCTTGTGCACTAAGTGTACATACTTGTATGCCCAACGTACTCACCCTATTCAGCCAAAACTCGATTTTAACACTTAACCCCTTAAGACAAAGCTGTAGAACATAGATCTAACTCCCTTGAGCTGGAAAATCACGTAAAGTTGCTAACATTACGTTCAAGCATGGCTAAATGAAGCTCTTAAGCTTAAAATGGACTTAATAAGGGACTTAATGCATGCATGTTACCAAGAATCCTATAAAGCTTGCACCTTTATGCTAAAGGAGACCATATCAAGTTCAGATCCAAAAGAACTATCCCATAAAGCGACTTAACTCTTCAAACAACCCAAAAAAGAGCCAAAAGCATAACAAAACAAACCATGAGGAGATATAATCATCTACAAGCCAAGGTATGAACTTGATACCTCAAAGAGACCGCAACAAGTGGAATGATTTTGGATCTATGACCTTCCTTCCAAGCTAAGCACCTTCAATCTTCAAAGCTTCATTCAAAATGAGAAAAATAACCACTAAAATCCACTCAAGGGCTCAAGAACACCACCAAGAAGGCTTAAGGGACGAATTAGGTTTTTAGGAGTCTTGGGGTCTGGTAAAAAGGCCAACCCTAGGGTCTTAAGGTGTTTATATAGTGCACAACAAGCTAAATTAGGGTTTCAAATTTACTCACGTACGCCCCGCGTACCTAAACGTACGCCTAACATACGTGTCCGGAGTCCCGTCCCGCCTTCGCATGAGTACGCTAGGCGTACCAAGTGCTACGCCCTGCATACTCGCTTGAAAGCTTGTACGCTAAGTGTACCAAGTGGTACGCTCCACGTACTTCCCAAGGATCAAAATGCAAATATTTTTAACAACAAGGCAATAAAGAAACATACCAGGATTTTAAGTGTTACAATTCTCCCCTAATGGAATCAGATTTCGTCCTCGATGTATTGCCCCAAACAATTCCAGATAATGCTCTCTCATCTTATCCTCGGGCTCCCAAGTCCACTCTGATCCCTTGCGATGCGGCCATTCCACATTCACCAACTCGACAACCTTGTTCCTCAAGGTCTTCGTCTTTAGATCCAGAATCGCCACCGGTCTCTTAATATAATTCATGCGGTCATCCACCAGAATATCCGCCAAGGGCACTATTTTGAAATCATCAACTAAGCATTTCCGCAGATGAGATATGTGGAATATGCTATGAATCTGACTGATCTTGGCTGGAAGATCTAAACGATACGCAACACGACACACCCGAGCCAAAACCCTGAAGGGACCAATATACCTGGGACCCAACTTGCCCCGCTTCCTGAATCGGATGACACCTTTCCCATATCTCCCACCTGGAACTATAAGTCGGACCGATAACTGTTAGCATAACTCTTCTGCCGACTCTGAGTTGTCTGGAGTTTGCTCCAAACCTGCTGAATTAGTTCAGTGGTCTTGAGTACCACCTCAGTACTCCCTATAACCCGTAGACCGACCTTTCCCCAACAATCTGGGGTCCTGCATTTCCTCCCTTAGATCATCTCAAAAGGAGGTCGATCAATGCTAGCGTGATTACTGTTGTTATATGAAAATTCTGTTAACGGAAGATACATATCCCAACTCTCACCAAAATCCAGAACACACGCCCACAAGATATCCTCGAGGGTTTGAATACTCCGTTCGCTCTAATCATCGTTCTGTGGATGAAAAGTTGTTCTAAAATGGAGACGAGTACCCAACTCGTCATGGGATCTCTTCCAAAACCTAGAAGTGAACCGACATCTCTATCGGAAACCACTGATACTGGCACAACATGACGTGCCATAACCTCCTGGATATAAATCTCAGCCTACTTCTCTGCGGAAATACTCTCTTGAATCGGAATGAAATGCGCGCTCTTGGTCAAATGATCCATGATGACCAAAATCGAATCCACTAAGTGTGCAGTTCTGGGAAGCTTCGTGATAAAATCCATAGTGATGTCCTCCAATTTCCATACGAGAATCTCTATTTGTTGCATCTTGTCGTGCGGACGCTGATGCTCGGCCTTGACTTTCCAAAAAGTTAGGCACCGCTCCACATACGATGCCACATCCCGCTTCATGCAGGGCCACCGATAATCAAGATGAAGATCCTTATACATCTTCGTCGCCCCGGGATGAATGGAGAACCTCGACTTGTGAGTCTCCTCCATTAGAATATGACGTACACTGCCCCAATACGGAACCTAAACTCGACGGTGCAAGGTCAACAATCCACGACTATCATAATCGAAGGAAGCCACCTGACCTACAATGCGCTTGCTCTTCCGGTGCTCTTCCGTCATAGCCTCGAACTAATCCTCACGAATCTGCTCCAACAATGGAGTAAGCATGGTCATCCTCAAACATATATTTATGATCGGAGCCGCGACCGCCTTGCGGATGAGATCATCGGCCACCACATTGGTCTTCCCCGGGTGATAAAGGATCTTGCAATCATAATCCTTCACCACATCCAACCATCGACGTTGCCTCATATTTAGATTCGGCTGATCCATCAAGTACCTCAGGCTCTTGTGATCCGTGTAAATAGTACATCGGACCCTATAGAGGTAGTGCCGCAAATCTTGAGGGCAAAACCATGGCCCACAACTCCAAATCACGCGTCAGATAATTCGCCTCATGAGGCTTCACCTGCCTCGAAGCGTAAATGATCACACGAACCCTCTGCATCAACATTGCCCTAAACCTGAGATCGATGCATCACAATAAACCACAAAATTCTCAACACCCTCTGGCAGGGTCAGAATCGGCGCCTCACACAACTGCTGCCTCAAGGTCTCAAAAGTTGCCTGCTGCTCAGGCCCCCAGCGAAATGTAACCGTCTTCTTGGTCAGTCTGGTCAAAGGAATAGCTATCTTGGAGAAATCTTGGACAAATCTCCGATAATAACCAACCAAACCAAGAAAAATCAGAATCTCAGATGGAGACCTCGGAACCTCCAACTGCATCACGACCTCTGATGGGTTTTGAGCATAACAAACAATCCTTATGTGTGCATGCAACCCTAATATACTTGGATCTATGTTTTCTCTAATTGAACATCAAAAGGAAAAACCTAGGAGGTATCTACTATTCTCGAAAATCATAATAAAAGATAGTAAACATACCTTTAGTTGTTATGTAGTAATAACAATTTGAATCCTTAGTGTTGTTGAAGCTTCGAGAGCAAGCACCAAAAATGTCGTGCCTCTAATGGTTCACACCCAAACTAAGCAAGAGGATGAGAGAGGAGAGATAAGGAGAAGACTTGAGAATTTCGGTTATTCTTCTTAGATTGGAGTTGCCGAAATCAGGAAGGGGTATAACCCTTTATATAGTTGTGTTAGCCTAGAGCCGAAGCTAGGGTTTTAAGGAGGAAACCCTAATTCCTTAGCTTAAGGACTAAGCAGCCCAAGAACTCCATCCAAGAGGCCCTTGGACGAAATTTCTAGGGTATTTCTAGAATATTTCGTCCAACCCATCTAAGAGGTCTAAGAGCCCAATTCCTTAACTATCAATAAATTGCCAAACAGCCCATACACTTTTAGTTAATTCCTTTAATCCCAAAATTAATTTATGATTAAATATTAATTAAATAATATGATTTCTAATTAATATATTATTTCCATAATACATTAAGAAAACAATTATCTCAATTTATTATCCAAATAATAAATATAATCTCTCTCTCTAAAATTCATCTTGTCCAGTTGCTAGTATGAGGGCAACCCAAAAGGACCGTGCTACTATTAATTTAAGTATATACCAATTATAGTTATGGGCTTAGACACCTAATCCAACAGCCTCGACCTTGGCCGGATCGACCAGCATACCCTTTTGGTTGAAAAGGTGCCCCAGAAACTGCACCTCGCGCAACCAGAACTCACACTTGGAGAACTTTTCGAAAAGTCTCTCCCTTCTCAACGTATCCATCACTTCCCTCAAGTTCTCCTCGTGCTGCTCCTATGTCTTGAAATAAACCAAGATATCATCAATGAATACTATCTCTGAACGATCTAGCACTGGTGTGCACATGCGGTTCGTGAGGTCCATGAACGCGGCTGGTGCATTGGTGAGCCCAAAAGGCATCACCACGAACTCGTAATGACCATAACAAGTCCGAAAAGCGGTCTTCTACACATCATCATCCCTGACCCGCATCTGATGATAACCCAATCGCAAATTAATCTTGGAGAAACAAGATGCACCCTGAAGCTGGTCAAAAAGATAGTCAATCCTTGGGAGTGGAGAATGGTTCTTCACCGTTACCTTATTCAGCTCCCGGTAATCGATACACATACGGTGAGACCCATCATTCTTCTTCACAAACAGATCGGTGCTCCCCAAGGCGAACTGTTCCGCCAAATAAATACATTTTCTAACAGCTCCTGCAGCTGTGTAGACAACTCCTGTATCTCGGGAGGAGCCAACCGATATGGTGCTTTGGCTATCGGAGTCGTACCCTATAACATTCGATATGCATGTAATTGCACTTTGACCCTTGAAATGAAAGTATTTTAGCATATGAAGTCCCTACGTATGTTGGGCGTATCTATGAGTATGCTTAGCGTACTAGGATGGGATGATCGCGGATTGGCACCACGTACACGGGGCGTACGTGGCGGGAGTCAAAACCCTAATTTTTTGACCATGAATCATTATTTAAACACACTTATACCTTTTGGACCAAACCCTAAACACCCTTTATAGCCTTTTTTTCGTCCTTAAACCCTATCTTTTCAAGTGTGTGTGAGTTTTGAGCCTAAAGGTGATTTTGGTGGACATTTTAGTGGATTTACAAGAAGAGGGAAGTGGTTTTCAAGCTTTGAACGTGGGAAGATCTTGAGGATTCTGCATCTAGAGCATCTTGGTGGGCTTTTGAAGGTATAAAGCTTTCACCTTGCTAATCCTTGTTGTTAGTTAAGTTAGGGTTTTGTAAAAATCCACTTTCGAGTCCATGAATCCTCTCTTGTGAGTTTGAGCAACTCAAGAGGTTAGAATCTTAGATCTGAGGTCCTTTTGTCTTGGTTAAACCATAAAAATTCTAACTTGATGATGTTTATGGCTCCATGCATGAGTTTAAGACCTTTAAGAGAGTCTTAATGGATAAAGTGAGGTGTTGGGTTCACATATGATATGCAAAGGCATAAAGTTGCCAACTTTATGCCTTAGGACTTTTGAAGCGACCAAGATCTGGAATTTGAGTGTAAAGTCTTCATGCATTAAGCACTTAATGAATTTTGTGCAAAGCAGCTAGTACGTTGGGCGTACTATCTTGTACGCTGCGCGTACAACTCATGAACTTAGTACGCTAAGCATACTGAAGAGGTATGTTGGGCGTACGCTTCCAGTGGGCTTTGTTTTTCCAATCGACTTGTGGGCCGGTTGGGCCCTAATTAGCTTTGGGCCAGGATCTTCTAGTGTTTATGCCCCTGAACTTGCTATTGGGCCATTGATGACATGATTGGGCTTTTTTGGGCCGTATGGCCCATTATGGTTTGGACTTTGGATTCTAGGCCCATTAGTAAAGGAAAGACTATTGGGCCATATGGATGGACTTGGACTTAGGATTTTGGGCTCCTTGACTAGGTTGTGTCATAATCCTAATTAGGGTTATTTGTATATTTATGCAGTGTGAGATTTTGGATTGGTAGTCGAGCAACTATTCGATTTCAGCCGACTAAGGTGAGTCTTCTCATTATACCAATGGGTCGAATGCACCAATTCCGGCCCATTAATTGATATGAGGATTTAATAATTGATATGCAATCGTTTTGTTAGTTAGTGATGCGACATAGAACTGAACCACCTCTTCATTCTCTAGTCTTCTCTTGATGGCAACTAAGGTGGAGAGATCTGCTAGTCACAATCAGAGAGATGCGTTAGAACCGTCCCAGGGACTGTGCCCCGGGAGCAGGCTCTGACGATCAAGTTAGATCGGTTTGATAGATGATATGGTCCTCCTTAGCTGCAGAGAACCATCTTGGTTCTTGGGGTGGTGTATGGTGGTTGACGGCGGAGGGTGGCGGCTGAGCCACCCGACCGAATAGATATGGGTGGCAGCTGAGCCATTAGCTGAAGTTCCTCTCCATGGAGGAGGAACTATTCTATTTATAGTGGATAATTAGGTCAAGGGGAATTAGGTCAGGCCTTGGGCCAGCCCAGTTCAAGCCCAACTAACAAGGAGCTGAGCAAGGCCGCATGGAGGAAAGGGAGCGCCAAGTCGGGCCGGAAGGAGAGTCCCCAGCAAGGCTGGCAAGGGAGTCCCCAACAAGGTTGGCAAGGGAGCGCTAGGCAAGGCTGGCGCGCCAGAGCTGTCTAGGCCATGCTAATGGACCATATATCATCAGTTAGAATGTAATGACTTGTATGAAGACCCTGGGGGGAGCCCATGACACCTGGTAAAGACCATGGGGGACCCCATGTCCCTTGGATGTTAGACCATAGGGGTAGCCCATGGCATTCCAGGTGAAGACCATGGAGGGAGTCCATGGCAACTCTATATGTATATATGTTGCATGGTACTATGTGATTGTATGTTTTGTGTATTTTGGGAACTCACTAAGAAATCGCTTACAGTTTGTTGGGTATTTCAGGTACTTCTGGTTCTAAGGGGAAGGGCCCGGCTTAATGTCGCAACACTCACTCTCTAGTATTTCCGCATTTATTGTTTTGGATACTCTGATCTTTTGGATATGATTTGATGTAATGGAATTTTGGAAGACAAACATGAGTGTAATTTTTATATATTAAATGAAAAATTTTATCCGAATTTTCGGGATGTTACACACCCGGAACCAGATCGATCCTAAACTCTACCTGCCTCTTAGGAGGTACCCCGGGCAAATCCTCCGGGAATAAATCCAGGTAATCCCGCACAATAGGTATATCATCCACGGTCGCCTTACCCTTATCTCGAGTATCCATGACATAAGCGTCATAACCAGAGCAACCATACTGAAGATAGCGTCTAGCCCTCGCTGTTGAACATAAAATCAGCCCACGCTGAGATCTCTCCCCATGAACTACTATCTCTCCCCCACTAGGGGTCCGAACCCATACCAACTGCTGCTCACAGTCGATTACTGCCCCATTAGGGCTCAACCAATCCATGCCCATGATCACCTTATTCCTGCGCAGAGGAATGGGAACCAAATCAACTGGAAACTGCTTGCTGAATAACTGGAGAGTACAACCCCGATGAACCGTCGCAACCCGAACAGAACTATCATCAACAATCTCGACATCTAGAGGACAATCCAGCTCCCCCGGAGCTCCAACAAATCTCTTGCTCAGCGCAAGCGATACAAACGATCGGGTAGCCCCCGAATCAAATAATACCAGAGAAGAAATACCATTCACAAGGAACGATCCTAAAATAAAACACAAAAACATAAGCAAGCAATTCAATATAAATAAAGAGATAAGGAGAAGATACATACCCGTCACCACGTCAGGCGCTTCACGCGCCTCCTCGACCGTCAACTGGAAAGCCCTGCTCTTCACCACAGGTGCGTCTGTCCGGCCCTGGCGGCCATCAGTAATCCAAAGATTTGTAGGAGCAGGTGCTAACACCTGTCCTACTGCATCCAAACTTGGAAATGGGCCTTCTTGTGGCCCCTCTGATTGAAATGAAAGCAAATTAGATCATATACCGGGGTGGTGGTGGTAGCAGTACAATCCCTACTGATATGACCAGTTCGGCCGCACTTGAAGCAACCATAACCACCCACCATGAACATCCCCTCGTGCGACTTGCCGTACTTGCCACAGTGGCCTTGGCCCTTCTGGTCCTTCCCTCTCGAATCAACAACCTTGGGCCTCTTGCCTGGACCCTCAGAACTCTACACAAAATCTGGCTTCCTCTTCTTCTCCATCTCTAGATCAGTCTCCCACTCCCTAGCTCGTGCTATTATATCCTCCAGCATCTTGCAGTTGGATCGGCGCACAAACTGTCGAATGTTGCTCCTCAGCATCTCATGATATCGGGCCTTCTTCATCTCCTCGTCCACCATATACTGCGGAACCAAAAGTTCCCTCTCCTGGAACATCACAGTGATCTCAGCCACCGTGTCCGTAGTCTGGCAGAGATCCTGAAACTCTCGCGCCAACTGTTGCACCTCAATCACCTGTGCAAACTCAGATCGAAACCTGGTCGAGAAATCATCCCATGACATCGCATCAACAACATCATCACCCACTGCATGTCCTGCCTCCTCCCACCAGTCTCGTGCCCTGTCCTTCAAAAGGCAGGAAGCTAATCTGACATTGTCCCCCTCAGGACAATGGCTGGTGCGGAAGGCGTTAACAACATCCGCTAACCACCTTCTTCTCGCTATCCGGTCCTTGGCCCCATGATAATCCAGAGCTCCACATGCCCAGAGCTCCCTGAAGGTCAAAGAACGTGCCCCCACCAAAGCCACTATCTCTATGCGAAAGGCGCTCAACCGCTCATCCAGAATCTCCAGTATACCCTCCTTGACCGTACCCAAGATCACAGGAGTCTGCTCAAGGATATTGCGTGTAATCTCAGACGAGATGAACTCCCTTGTCTGTTCATCTAGCTTCCCCGCTCCAGATCCTGAGCCCGAGCCCTCTCCTACACCAGAACTACCAACAGGTCTGCCTCGCAATGTCACCATACTAAAAATAGACCATATAAACCATCAGAATACGCATCAAAATATACATATATCGGGGAATCACAAACTCCACAAGCTCCCTGGTTTCATCGCATCCCTCCTTGAATCAGTTACGGATCCTCTGCTTCCAGTAGTACGTGCCCATACTACCTTCCACATCGATCCGTACTTTCCTCAAGGATTTCCTTGACTCCACCAAGTCACTCTATATCCATGCAATTACCCCCAACCCCCTCAGACAAGTCTCCCAGCACTAGATCTCATTCTAGGTTTTCTTAGGGCAAACTCCACACCACTCTCCGCCATCAGCTGCAGAAAGAACTAGCGCTAAATTTCTCTAAGTAGATCACGAATACAATTACATATTACTAAAACCAGATAATTCTTCGAATGATAGGTCTCACACTACAACGATTGGACTCAGACAAGAGGTGCGCAATAGAGTTAAAAACTAACCTTCTAAAATTATTTAGTTCTCATAATATGTAACTTAGCATATTCGCTTACTAGTTAGCTAAAGCTAGTTAGAACTCCTATAAATCACAAAGAAAGTAGCATTCGGGCATCAAGTAATCAAAACCAAGCATCACCTAATCAGGTCATCCCATCGCTGACCGATCAGTACTAGCGTGCAAGTCTACAAGCTCATACAATAGGCATACAAAGGAATCTCTCCTAGCATTCTATTATGCAAAAACTGAGCATATCATTAGCCTTAACTAGCATGTAATTCACATATCGAAGCATATCAGACAACATGTATGGGTATTTTGGAAAAGTTACTTGAGCTCGGCTGATTGCATGCACCACACCCTTTCTTATTTTAGAAAAGACCCTTTTCTTATATATATATATATATATATATATATATATATATATATATATATATATATATATATATATATATATATATATATATATTGAAAAACTTTACCAAATCCTCAATTTGAGTTCAGACACACCCGAGAGTGTGCCCGAATCCCTCAAACAAAGACTCTGATACCAACTAGTAATGTCCCAAAAATGTGATCCAAAAATTTCATTTTTAATAAAAACAAAACAATACTCTTAAAACATTATCCATACAACCCAAATGAAAATAAGTATATCAAACATCATAACAATCAAAGTGATATCTCAAAAGCGGAATCCACGTGGTGTGTACGATGCAGTCAACCCGAGCTCTTCCCCTTGGAACCGGAAGTACCTGAAACATAAACTGAGAACCGTAAGCACAAAGCTTTGTGAGTTCCTCAAGATACCGCATACCAAACATATAACACATAACGGGCCCCACCCAAAGAGTATAACAGGCCCCACCCTAACTCGCATAACGGGCCCCGCCCAATGAGTATAACGGGCCCCACCCTAACTCGCATAACGGCCCCCACCCAATGAGTATAACGGGCCCCACTCTAACTCGCACAACGGACCCCTCCCACATGCAATTCACACTACATAACAAGTAATAGCATACAATATAATCAACGGGCCCCGCCCAGATCATGGGTCAACATTGGTGCCTTCTACCCGCTATACATAGGGAGGAAACTCACCTCGCACTGCTGAATCACACTGATAATCCCTGGCAGCTGTTCAGATAAATCCCCGAGCTATCAATAAAAAATAACACCCAATTAACAATTGGAGTCCAATATATATCCTTCAATCCATACCTAGGGTAAAAAGACCATTTTACCCCTTACCTAGTTTGGTCCAAGACTAAAGTCCAAACTCTCAATCTAAAAGGCCCAAAAACCCATTATCCATCTAAGGCCCACATATGGCCTAATTTTCCAAATTGAGCCCAAATCTCTACATTGGCCTTACCCTAAGTCCCAGTACTTTTTCCTAGTCCAAAATACTAGTATTCAGGCGGCCCAGCAATGCCCCAAACAACAAAGCCCAAAAGATAGCCCAAACTCGAAGCCCAAACATGCGAGGCCTAACAGACCGAGTATACGAGGCATACTCAGAACGTACGCACAACATACTCGCTTGAAGGCTTGTACGCTAAGCATACCTACTTGTACGCCCAACGTACTCACCCTACTAAGCCAAAACTCGATTTTAACACTTAACCCCTTAAGACAAAGCTCTAGAACATAGATCTAACTCGCTTGAGCTGGAAAATCACGTAAAGTTGCTAACTTTACGTTTCATGCATGACTAAATGAAGCTCTTAAGCTTAAAATGGACTTAATAAGGGACTTAATACATGCATGTGACCAAGAATGCCATAAAGCTTGCACCTTTACGCGAAAAGAGACCATATCAAGCTCAGATCCAAAAGAACAATCCCATTAAACGACTTAACTCTTCAAACAACCCAAAAAGGATCCAAAAGAACAACAAAACAAACTATGAGGATATCTAATCATCTACAAGCTAATGTATGAAATTGATACCTCAAAGTGACTGCAACAAGTGGAATGATTCTGGATCTATGACCTTACTTCAAAGCTAAGCACCTTCAATCTTCAAAGCTTCCTTCAAAATGAGCAAAATAACCACTAAAATCCACTCAAGGGCTCAAGAACGCCACGAAGAAGGCTTAAAGGACGAATTAGGGTTCTAGGAGGCTTGGGGGCTGGTAAAGAGGCCAACCCTAGGGTCTTAAGGTGTTTATATAGTGCACAACACCCTAAATTAGGGTTTCAACTTTACTCACGTACGCCCCGCATACCTAAACGTACGCCCAACGTACGTGTCCGAAGTCTCGTCCCACTTTCGCATGAGTACGCTAAGCATACCAAGTGGTGCGCCCCACGTACTCGCTTGAAGCTTGTACGCTAAGAGTACTAAGTGGTACGCCCCGCGTACTGCCCAAGGACAAAATGCAAATCTTTTTAACAACAAGGCAACAAAGAAACATACCAGGATTTTAAGTATTACATTTTCAATATTCAAAAACTTTGTACAAAGTATATAAATATATAAACCATATTTTATCACCAACCAAACAAAATAAATCGAAAACACTAGCAACATAATATATCTCTATGAACTATGTATATACCATTACATCATCCAATTAATAAGTATTATTGGTTATAAAACTTTTGAGTTGTAGTGGTTGACTAGTATTTATTTTGTAGGTTTCAAATGAATATTGTTAGAGTATTTTGGCATTTATTATAATAAACATATTATTGTAGATGACATCTTTGTCTTGTCGATTGTAAAAATAAAATAAATTTTATGAATTTCATTAGGTACATTTCCATAGTTAATATGACTTAAAATAAATATTTTAATTCACATCAAAATTTAATTCATAAATTTTTTTGTAATTTATCTAATGTGAATGATATTTTAATTAATTGCATTCAAACAAAAAAAAAACAAAGTAGAAAATCATATAGCTAAACTAAAAGCAAAAAGATAAAGAAAAATAAAAACTAATAATATATATATATATATATATATATATATATATATATATATATATATATATATATATATATATATATATATATGTTAAAATGTTTCTCACATCTATTGTGTGCTAGAATGCACCAATAAGAATTTCGTAAAAATTATATGTATATTAAATGTTATCCATACTTATAATTCATTTTTATGGAAACTAATTAAATTTGTATTAATGCAATATTCCAATATTACGTATACCATATTTGATCATCAACCAAACAATATTCCAAATTGAAATCTAGCAACATAATCTACCTCCGTTAACTATATATATCACTCTATCAATCAATTAATGATCATAAACAAGGTTGTGGAACTCGCTACTTGGTACTTACTCTACTGACTATCGAGTAGCGAGTATTCGGGAGTAATCGGATTTGGTAATTCTTGTAGAAATATTTTTAAGAAAATTATATATGTCAAAATAATAAATGAAAATCATAATTTGATTGAAATAAATTTCAAAATTAGATACATTTGAATACATAAAAACTGAAATGCATACAATTGTATCAATTCGTGAATAATTACTAAAAATTTAAGATATATATGTAGTAATAATCACATATGAGTGTTAAATAATAAATCATTAAGTGTATTATACACACTAATCTTGAAAATTTTGATTTATTCTCTTTTTATGACAATTTTAACCCTTTGACCGAGTTTGACTTTGTTGACCGAGTAGGCTCGAGTTAGAGAGATGTTGAACTAGTTTTGACCGAGGTTGACCGATTTTGACTTAATCCGAGTTTTTTTGCCGAGTTCACATAACTTGCCTCGGTGGAAGGCCGATTCCGAGTACTCGGCCAAGTTTTGCAACACTGATCATAATATCATAGGTTATAAAACTTTTGAGTTATAGTGATTGAACTCAAAACCTTCTAGTTATTAGTTAGATTAGAACCTCCGTATTAACAAATGTAATAGGAATAGACCCAACTTGTTGATTGATATCATTTCATCATAAACTAGCGGGAAAACCCGGGCTTCTCCCCGGGCCGTTTTTTGTGTTTTTTATGAAAAAATGTAAAAAATTTCACTGTAAGGACCAAAAGTGTCAAAATGGCTAAAGAATTAAAGGGGTTGGAATTAGCAAGTTGTTAGAAAAGGGACCAGTTATCAATTCCTTAAATGTTACATTTTTAACGGCAAAATAATACACAAAATAGTACTCTAAATTGATTATTTTTTAATTTTTATTTTTGTAAAGTGAACTTCCCTAACGTGGATTTCGAAACCAACTTTCGCATACCGACTAATCCAATATTCCAATATTACGAAAATAAGGTTATTTTTTATGCCTTAAAGTAACTGCAAACGAACTTACGTAGTAGTCAAAAGAGATGAGACCAGAGGGAGTGGAGTGCGTTTTCAGCCTACGTGGCACGTGAAACCGCAGTGAACACCGCCTCCTTCAAGTTCTTAGGGTCTGATTCGTAACCAATATCATTAGGTGATGTTGATAGATAGATGGAGGCGGCGGCAGATGCTGATGGTGGCAGCAGAGAGACGATTCAATCGCTAACATATTGTCGGTGTTATCTCCTGCGTGGGCAATAGAAGCTCAGAGGAAAAAACACCACGTAGATGGTAGCTCTGGACCTGAACGAACGTGGAGTAGGTTCAAAGAGGTGGAATGAGTAAATGGATCAGAAAAGAATGGCGGTGCAGAAGGATCGAGAAGGAATGACCGACCCAATACAAATAACATAAAAATGGACGAAATTGCAACTTCAAGAAAAAACCGGGAAATTCCATCGATATGTATTGAACTTTATTTAGTTTTAAATAAAAAAAATTCCAAAATGGTTAATAGGCAAAATAGAAGGAATGACCGACCCAATACAAATAACAAAGTATGATTCACCTTTTGATTTAACCATTTCAACAATTTCTGATTCCTCTTCTCAGTCATACAAGTGTACTAAGGTGTCCTTAGAGGATCAATTGTGACATGGTTTTATAATCACTAAGATGATCATAAAACACGATACTAAAGTATTCTCCTTTCCTTTCAGACTGGAGAAACTTTTACCTTTCTGCCAAATTGATTCTACTTATTCATTCTGCTATACTTTGAATCTTTTCAATGTATCAGAATTACACATAAACTTGTAAGCATAGCCATATTTACTGAACCATTAGTAAATCATGACGAATAGCCTTTATCATTCTTTGTGGTGGATCTGACCAGTGCACATCATTGTGTACTAGATCCTTTCATCTTTCATTTGACTTACATATACATGTAAACAAGGAATTAGTCTCAATTTCCCAAGTACCAACATTTTCATACATCACATGATTCAAATCATATGATTCCAAGTTTCTGTCCAATTGAAACTTGAGTGATGAGAATCTTTCCTTACTTAGAAAATTACGACACTACCACAATTGACATAACTAAGAATCAATCATTTTCAATATTGCTATTAAATATATGAACACCAATTTTCACAAATGCCATTGCAAGGAAAAAAAATCAAAATTTTCTTTATTTATAAAAAGTGCGGAAAAACTTGTCCTTACAATGCAAATACAAATGAAAACTATGTTTCTAACTATTCCTAAGCAATCTATCATAACTCCTAAGTAGCAGTTCAAAAATCTGATCATCGAACCATGCGATCGAAATCCATCTCTTCGTGACCAGACTCAGCTTACTCTTCCTTTAAGCTTCCTTTCTTTTCTTCGATCCTACAATACATCAAAATGCAATCTTATCACATCATGTATTAAGAATCTATAAATAGGAACTTAATAGAGTTAGATAGTGAACTTACCTGGAGTAGAACCAAACAATTCAATTTTACCCTCTCTTAGATTTCTCCGGTAGTCAGGGCAGCTTCGCAACCAATGCCCCTTCTCTTGGCAATGGAAACAAACAGACTCTCTCGGAATGGTACACGAGACAATCACAGACTTATCCTTTCTCTTTACCATTTGGTCAAACAGTTTGATCTTGGCCAATCCCTTTCCATTGGGAAGAGAAAGCTTTTCTGGACTTACAATGTTCCCATTGTCAATGTCCATGGAAGTTTGGGAAGTAGATCTTCCAATCAAGTTTGCTTTACCACTACGCTAAATCATTGCTGATTCAACATCAATAAGCAAATAAGTAAGATCGATAAGGGTCACGTCGTGGTCTGTCACATAGTAGTCTTTAACAAACTCACTATATGACTTAGGAAGTGAATGAAGAACCAAGTCAACAGCCAGCTTCCTTGGGAACATGACACCCAACATTCCCAGCCTGTCAATATGCATCTTTATGTCCAAGATGTGAGCACATACAGACTTTCCATCTTCATGTTTACTTGCCAATATGGCTTGAGTCATCTTGAACTTTTCAAGTCGACGAACACATAGGTCAGGGAGAATAATTGGAGGAGGTGGAGGAAGTGATGTATGATTTCAATTTTCACGATCGAAACATGGAACATCATCTCCATCAGGAAAGCTATTTCCAAAAGATTCGAGAAGACAATAGTTTTCAGAACTAGACATCTACAAGGGAGAAATTCAAATTAGTTGATTTAAGTCCTTAATATAACACCCAAATGAAATATTAAGGCTAGGACCCGACACAATATTTTACAATTCGGAAGAGGGATGCCGTAATCCAATTGTAAAATATTTGAAGGTAGGTAAATGACGATTTACCAATTTCCACCATAAAAAACGAAAATGAACATTAGGTTTTAAATGAATTGAAATTCCTAGATTCATTGAACTTTTCAATGGCATGTTTAATCTCGATTATGCCCTTCAATTTTGTGACTGGGACACCGAGGATCATAAACAAGGTGTGAATAACCATGCAAATTAGCTTGGTACTCTCGAAGTCATTTATCACCTAATCAATATGTCGGTTAACCACACATGCTACATTGATCTATGACAAACTACGAGCTACCTATTGCCATCCTTCATTAGTCCCATATTAGTGTGTCGGTTAACCACATGCACTCCACCAACGACCAATAAGGTGCAATGTGCAATTTCATGGATTAGCACCAAATTCACATTTTTCCTAAAGTAACTAAGATTGAGAATTTATAAATGTTTAGTTACTTGTAATTCATTATACTTATTAATTAAAGTTTGTGTCCTATCCTACCCGTTCGGCTAACGACCCTCCACTGGTCAAGGGTGCGGTGGGTAAGAGTATATACCCAATGACAGTCATTTTATAGGCCACTTCCTTAAACACCCCTTATAGACCAGCTTCGTGAATGAGGCCTACTAACGGTAAGATTGACTTTTAACCTATACATATATAATATATTAGACTTTTAATTTTATATAGTATAAGGTGTATTTTATATATTTAAAATACTAGGTGGTTTAATCTATTAATAAATTAGACTTTTAATTTAATTAAATTTAAACCATATGATTATGGATTTATTGATTTTCTCTTTTAGTTAAATATTTAATTAATTTAATAAAATGCATAAGAGTGTAACTTGAACCATTAAAAAAAACATCAAGGTTCTAAATATAAAATTCAAAATTAAAACTAATTAATTAATTTTTAAGTTATGAAACCAAGAGTTGCACCTTTTGAATCTTTTTCAATTACTAGGGTTAATGTTTCATAAATGAGGCTTTCCAAATTCCATAACTTGAGGGCAAGTTATGAAACTCTTCATAATCTTTTAGATCAAATTATTAAACTAATAAAATAATCATATAATTTTATCTTTTACAAATTTGGCCTAATACTATTTCACATAGTAAGATGATTCAAATTCTACAAATACTTAGATTTTTCACAAAATCAAGTAATTATCTTAAAATTTGACAAGATAATCACAATTCAAAATTTACAAATGATTAGTTTATCATATAATCTAATAATTATCTTAAATTTTGACCATTATCTTTTAATTTAGATGAGGATAATTATTTTCGTAACATAAAAATCGAATTTTGATCAACAAAACAATTTTTAGTAATTATCCAAATCAAAATTAAGCCAAGAAATATGAAATCTGACATCAGACCCGTTACCACCTCGTGGTGATTTTGACCACCTCGTGGTCATCAGTCATAGTAAAAAAAAAACGACTTTTTCAACTTTGAACAATTACCAATGCATAAATATAACAGAAAACACCCATGGCTCTGATACCACTAATGTGTTTTATGTACTATAACACTCCTATGGTGCACATACAACCCTAATGCTTTGGATCTAAGTTTTCTCTAGTTATACATGCAATTTTCATTTTCCAAAGCATGAAGACTAACTAGCATACAACATTGATATTTGAAACATAAAAACAAGTTAGATGATTACCTCTTTGTTGTAGCTTGTAGAACTTGGCATTTCAAGAGCTTAGCACCTCAAGTGTGATGCCTCAAATGGTTCACAAAACACCACCAACAATTGGAGGACCATGAGAGAGAGGCTAGCATTTCAAGAGCTTAGCACCTCAAGTGCCGATTTTGGGAGTCTAGGGGTTACTTTTATAATGTGGAATTCCTAGGGTCTAACTTGTAAACCTTAATTCACTTCCTTGGGCCTTTGATCCAATAATCCATATGATAAGCCCTTTGGACTAACTCTTCATGGATTCCGACATAGAATTAGTCCATCCTAATCAATATGGATCATTAGCCCAAACTATAAGTATTACTGATTGACTTAATTAGTCCCCGTTAATTTAATTAGTCTCTTTTGATCACTAAGTTAATTCCAAATTAATTCTTGATCAATACTAATAAATAAGATGATTTATCAATTAATATATTATTCTTATAATATATTAATAAATCACAAATAACCTCTTTCTCAAATATCCTTCCTATCAAATTGCTCTGGTGAAGGCAACCCAAAATGGACCATGCTTCTATCGGGTCAAGTACATACCAATTATAGTTATGGGATTAGACACCTAATCCAATAAAAACGACTTAACTCTTCAAACAACCCAAAAAGGAGCCAAAAGCATAACAAAACAAACTATGAGGAGATCTAATAATCTACAAGCCAAGGTATGGACTTGATACCTCAAAGTGACTGCAACAAGTGGAATGATTCTAGATCTATGACCTTCCTTCCAAGCTAAGCACCTTCAATCTTCAAAGCTTCCTTCAAAATGAGCAAAATAACCACTAAAATCCACTCAAGGAACAAGAACACCACCAAGAAGGCTTAAGGGACGAATTAAGGTTTTAAGAGGCTTGGGGGCTGGTAAAGAGGCCAACCCTAGGGTCTTAAGGTGTTTATATAATGCACAACACCCTAAATTAGGGTTTCAACTTTACTCACGTACGTCCTGCGTACCTAAACGTACGCCCAACGTACGTGTCCGGAGTCTCGTCCCACCTTCGTATGAGTGCGCTAAGCATACCAAGTGGTACGCCCCGCTTACTGCCCAAGGACCAAAATGCAAATCTTTTTAATAACAAGGCAATAAAGAAACAAACCAGGATTTTAAGTATTACATTTTCAATATTCAAAAACTTTGTAACAGTATATAAATATATGAACCATATTTTATCACCAACCAAACAAAAGAAATGGAAAACACTAGCAACATAATATATCTCCATGAACTATATATACCATTACATTAACCAATTAATAAGTATTATTGGTTATAAAACTTTTGAGTTGTAGTGGTTGATTAGTATTTGTTTTGTAGGTTTCAAATGAATATGGTTATAGTATTTTGGCATTTATTATAATAAACATATTATTGTAGATGATATCTTTGTCTTGTCGAGTGTAAAAATAAAATAAAATTTATGAATTTCATTAGGTACATTTCCATAGTTAATATGACTTAAAATAAATATTTTAATTCACATCAAAATTTAATTCATAAATTTTTTATAATTTATCTAATGTGAATGATATTTTAATTAATTGCATTCAAAGAAAAAAAACAAAGTAGAAAATCATATAGCTAAACTAAAAGCAAAAACATAAAGAAAAATAAAAACTATATATATATATATATATATATATATATATATATATATATATATATATATAGACACAGAGAGAGAGAGAGACTCATTAAATTGATATGATTGTAATGAGAACCTTAGAAGCTTGAAAAGCTTCAAACATAAAAGAAAAACATTAAGCTGACAAATACACCCAAAATATTCATTAACCTTTCTGTCTTCAAAAACTTTTACACGGCATAGAAACGTATATCACATTTGATCATCAACCAAACAATCCAAATTGAAAACCTAACAACATAATCTACCTCCGTTAACTATATATATCACCATATCAATCAATTAATGTTCATAAGCAAGGTTGTAGAGCTCGCTACTCGGTACTTGCTCGGCCAACTACCGAGTAGCGAGTACTCGGAAGTACTCAGATTCGGTAATTTATGTAGAATTATTTTTAGGAAAATTATATATGTCAAAATAATAAGTGAAAATCATAATTCGATTGAAATATATAACAAAATTAGATACATGTGAATACATAAAAACTGAAATACACACAATTGTATCAATTCGTGAATAATTGCTAAAAAATTAAGATATATATATATGTAGTAATCATCACATATGAGTGTTAAATAATAATTCATTAAGTGTATTATACATATTAATCTTGAATTCTTGATTTTCTTTCTCTTTTTATGACAATTTTGACCATTTGACTAAGTTCGACAAGTACTTGGCCGTGTAGGCCGAATTCTGCAACACTAATCATAACATCATAGGTTATAAAACTTTTGAGTTACAGTGGTTGATAACTATTAATTAAAAAAGAAGATGAAAAATCTTTTAGCTCAAATCTATTATAATAAATATATAAATATAACTCTCTTGTCTGGGATTGAACTCAAGACCTCCTAATTAGTAGTTAGATTAGAACCTCCATGTTAACCAAGTGGACTAACCCCAATTTGTTGAGTTTGATATCATTTAATCATAAATTATGACCGTATGACGTAGACATTTCCAACCTATCATAAGTTCATAACATTTTTTCTTTGTTTGAAAATATGGTGCAAATAGTCATCACCAACCCATTATATTACCAAAAGCTACATTTTAATGTATTTTGCTTCCTATAAGTTATATAGATCGTTAAAAATCCTTTTTTTTAATAATAATAATAATAATAATAATAATAATAATAATAATAATAATTTTATATATCATATTATCAACAAACCAATAACATATTTAAATTTTTGTAATTTTTTTAAACGATATAAATCAAATAAAATGAAGAATAATGTCAAAAGGGTAAATTTTGGAATTTTAATGGCAGGCGATGAGTAGCTATCGGTGTTTGGTTGCTAGTGGAGTCGGTGGAGGGACATTCTTTTACCGTTACGACTAAGTATCCAAAGCCCACCAAATAAACAACGGCTATACGCCTTTTATTCACCACCTTCCAACTTCCAAGATGCAATGTAACAAATACGGCCCAACTAACCTTCTAAACATATTGGCCCATTAACAAGTAAAAATGTTAGAAGCTATTTTGATTTGATTCGGTATTGCTTTATTTGTTTTATTAAATAGTGTCATGATTTGATTCACTAAATTATATATTTATTTGTTTAATATGTAATCGGTCCATAGGTTTAATATCCCCGAATACAGGTGCACAAACAGCAAGTTTAAACCGGTTCCGGTTAAAGTAACAGTTTTTTCTTAAATCGGTTATAAAAAAATCGGTTTCGGTTATAGTCGGTTTGTTTTTTTTGAAAGTGAAATTGAGTTAAAAAAAATCGGTTTAAAACCTGTTTGGTTCAGTTTAAACAAACCCCAAACCAACTGGTTTTAAACTGATTCAATATATGTGTTTTCACTAACGATTTAAAACATAAATTTATAAAACAAAAATCAAACACATGTTTTTATTCAAAAGAATTTATATCCAGACGTAAAAACTTTATTCATTAACAACTTCATTATCTCAGTATCATTTGAATTATCAACAAATTCATACGAGCATCAAATTCTTTAGAGTTATCACCCGGATTATCCATTAATTCGTATGTATTTTCAGCTGGATCACTAATTAACAAATATATCGTATAAAATAATATCCAGGTAAATAAATATATAAATAAGTTCTGCTTCAAGTTGATGGTGGAAATGTTCGGATCTTTAGAAGCAAAGTGAACGAAAAATATAACGTTAGATTAATAAAGTAATTTGCATAAAAGAATAGACAAACAAATCGCTGACGAACTGTGTTTCATGTTCTACAATTTGCGCTTTGTTGCCCAATTGTGATAAATACACAATACATATTATGTCAGAAAGTTGGGTTAAAGCCAAGGAAGCAAAACGAAAATCATATGCATTTAAAATTAATAACTTTTCATTTGAAAATGCTTTATGTGACAAATACATAAAATCCCTTATGTCACTGTCTTACAAGTCACACTTAATATCAAGATGAGGAAAAAAATCGTCCATATTTATAATATAACACCTAGAAGTAGAGCTACGAAAACTCGGAGTAATGATTTGAATCAATCCAATAAAACCCGATTGCAGTAATTACTAAATTGACTTAGCACCAATGTTATACATCAAAATGAACAAACATATTATTGAATCCACCAACTTCCCTTTACGTTTGATTTGCTATGCATAGTTCCAATCATGAAGTTTCATTTATTTGATACATTTTTAATATGTAAGTCATTGTAATACAAGAGTTATCATACACGTAAAGTATTATATGTTAGTTGCATTTAGTATGACTTGTTTCGTTTGGACATTGGAATTTGGATAGCTACAAACCATGCTAAGTTGGTCAATTTGAAACTTCTTTAAAATTGACAGACCATAATGCTCCAAACAGATTTGTTTGGTTTGGGTCGATTTGAATTTATTCAACTTAATTGTTTTATGATATGAATTAATTTTTTAAAAATTGACATCAGTTGTTTTATGTATTGGATATCGTTTGTACGTAATATTTTAGCATGTTGTTAAGATCTTAATGTATTATTAAAAATGACTTATGAATCATGACTAATTAACTCACGCATCAACATATGTCCATGTTCTCGATGGTTTCGTATTTAAAAAAATAAGTAGTATTTATAATATTAACGTGGTTTTGCAAATATAAAATATTATTAAGATATAGACATTTAATGAGAAATTAAATCAACTATACATAAGATGAACCTTTTGTAAACGTAAATATCGCGAGATAGACAACTGAAATAAGTGTGAGGCAGAGAAGACATGAAGATTGAGTTTTTGGAGTGGCTTCTTAATTCCACGTTCGGCAAGAGTCATCTTAGGATGGTGAGATTGAGGTTGAGGTGTATTATTGACCACTTGAGTGGAGGAGGGGGTCGAGACGTGATTAGCATGGGGAGGGTTCGGTGTGAGAGTCCTCCTTCATAGAAGATGAGTTGATGGCAGAAGTGGCAAACAAAGACTCGCGGATTGGAGGGTTCTCGGTTTGAGGTGAGTCATCGGTGGGTGATGAGTTATCGGCTAGAGAGGGATCCTCGGTTAGAGGAGGGTCCTCGTTAGAAATAGGAGTTAAGGAACCAGAAGATGGAAGAATAGCATGTTCAAGGACTAAGTAGGAGGGTGTATGATTAAGAGTCATAGAGCCGAAAGGAAACACAGTTTCATCAAAGATAATATGTCGCGAGATGATGATTTGTCTGGTCTGAAAGTTAAGGTATCCTTTGTGATTTGTTGGAAATCCAAGGAAAACGCATGGAGTAGAACGAGGGGAGAGTTTGTGGGATGGAACAATATTTGGAAAACATAGACAACCAAAAACACGAAGATGGTAATATGTGGGTGTTTTGTGAAATAATTTGTGAAATGGAGTGTCGTATTTTATGGTGGTTGATGGGAGGATGTTTAAGACACGTTCAACCATTTGAAGAGCCTCAACCCAATACTCGGGAGGGAGGCGGGCATGAAGAAGAAGGGTACGCACTACATTATTAATAATCTGTAACATGCGTTCGGATTTGACATTTTGTTGAGAGATGTGAGGCGCAAGGACATGAAAAACGCATATGAATACAATTTTGATCACAAAGTTGTTGAAACTGGTGATTGCGATACTCGCCCCCATTGTTACTTTGAAAAGTTTTGATGTTAGTATTGAAGTAGCTTTGGACAAAAGCACGGAAATGAACAAATTTAGAGTAAACATCTAATTTGACACATAATGGATACACCAACAAATAATGAGAGAAATTATCTAAAAATATGACATAGTATTTAATTCCACTCACAATAGTTATAGAGGATGTCCAAAAATCATAATGAAAAAGTTAAAAAGGAGACATAAAAACATAGTTTGAAGAACTAAAGGGTAACTTGACATGTTTGCTTATTTGACATGACTCACATACATATGGAATTTTATTTGTGGAACAAGAAATATAATTACTATCAACTAATTTTTTGAAAACTTGATGATCAGGATGACCGATATGTTGGTGCCGTAGAAACAAAGTGGTGGTGATAAAAGCTTCAGCAGACGTTGAGGTGACAGGATAGAGATCACCAATGCTATCACATCATATAAGAATTTGTTTGGTTTTGAGATCCTTCATAGAAAAGCCAAATGAGTCAAATTCAATAGAGATAATATTATCACAAGTAAAACAAAGGATATATATATATATATATATATATATATATATATATATATATATATAAGTTTTTTATGATTTGAGGAGTGATTAAGACATTTTTAAGGTTAAGAGTACGGTATGACTTGGAAAGAGGAAGAGTGGAGTGCCCAAATTTATTTACAAGAAGAGAAGATCCATCCCCTACTAAAATAGAAGAAGGGGATTTGCAATTATCAGAAACATTTTGAAGTATACAAGCATTAGAACGTAGGTGAGAGGTGGCCCAATGTCCATGTACCATCACGTATTACCCGAATCTTGGAGTGTCATGGCATTAAACATTTGAGGAATGGAAGTAGTTTGTTGGTCCGTGAATTGAGCTTGTTGATAAGCTTTTTGGGGTGTGAGAAAGGCCTGTTGAAGTGGATTGTGAGTTGATAGGAGAAAGTTGGGCTGTAGCGGATGGAGTGGGCAGGAGGTCCCTATTGGTGTAACGCTCGTAAGTTAGGGCTAGATGTTTTACTCATAGTTATTCATTTTATTGAATGATTTATTACTCGAATAGGATAATTACTAGTTGTACGTGTTACAGACCTGTTATTACTAAGCGATAGAAATAATATTTTTGATAAAAGATTATTTAGGATAAATAATCTTGATGAGAGTTTTAGTTGTCATGATGACGATTCTGTGGATATATAGATTGTAACACCCGATTTTTGGTCATTTCTTAATTCAGGATCGTGGATCGAAGGTCGATCATGTAAAGGCTTTGTGACTTAAGGAAGTAAAGTTTAGACCTTTTGGAAGGTGATAATGTTGGTTGTGAGATCTAACCCTTAAATCGTGTGTTGGACCGAAGGGTAGAAAGGAAAAAGTTATGGACCGGGTTTCTTGTATGAATTAAGGATTTTAGTTTGAGATGTTTTTAGTCCAAAGTAATTAGATAGGATTTTGGGGCTCTTCAATACCTTTTCGTGCATATAAAGAATGCCAAAAACAGAGTTGAAACGAAGAAATTATGGCCGTTTGAAGTTCAAGTGGAAATTGGGGATTTATGGGTTACACAGGGCATAACTAGAAGTTATGTAGGGCATAACGGGCCTTTAATGAGTTACACATGGCGTAACATTTGGTATGCAAGGCATGCTCGACCATAGTGCAAACCCTAAATTCGAGGTTTTGTGTAATATCCCAAAAATTTGGATAAAATTTTCATTTTTGAATTCATTTCAATCATACGATAATCATATAAAAACAGTCGAGAGTATATCATAGTAACATAATGTCAGAGTACAAAATCGCAAAATCATGTGATGCGGAAAATCATAGGTGGATGCAGTACGATCAGGTCGAGCCCTTCCATTTCGAGTTGGAAGTACCTGAAACATAAAGTGAAAACTGTAAGCACAAATCTTAGTGAGTTCCCCCAAAATACCGCATACCATGCGCAACAATCAAGCATATATGGGTGCTTTCAACCCCTTCGGTCTCTTTCAACCGGCATCAGGTATATTTCAATCCCTTTAGTCTCTTTCAACCGAAACTAAGTATATTTTAAACCCTTCGGTCTCTTTTAACCGGTATTGGGTGTATTTCAACCCCTTCGATCTCTTTCAACCAGTATCGAGTCTATTTCACCCCTACCACCACCACATAATATCACAACGAAGAGTCACAAAGACACCAGACAAATACATGCATAACATATAATTATCACAAAGACAATCATCATACTATAAACATAAACTAGTGGGTCGGCATTAGTGCCTTCGATCCACAAATACAGTGAAGGAAACTCACCTCAGACCGAATATATCAAATCACACTCGGGCTGTTGACTCGCGAAATCCTCTCCCTAGATCACAAGTATAAATCCCTAATTAGGTTTTAGGTTAATAATCTAACCCGAGAGTCCAAACCCTAAATCTTGAATTTAAAGGCAAAGGGTTGCTTAACCCTTGCCTCATTGGGCCTACCCCACCAAGCCAAAAAAGGCATTCCAAGGCCAACCAAAAGACCGGAAGGCCCAATATGGGCCCATGAGCTCCAAAATGTCCTAATGCCCATAAATGTCCTGCTACTACGGAAAGGCATGAGGCCCAAACCTAAACAAGGCAAAAAGCCCAACAAAACTCGAGCCCAAAATCCCCTAAGCCCACAGACTATGTACGCGCGGCGTACATGGCTCGTATGCCCGGAGTACGCTGTTGATCAGAAATTAGGGCATTTGCCCAATACGCGCAGCGTACCCAGGAGTACACCCGGCGTACTGGTCAGTCAGCCCAAAAATGTTCCAATGACTTCAACCATTAATCTTTAACGTCCAAAATTCAGATCCACACTCATAAAAGTGCCTTAAGCCATAAAGTTGCAAACTTTATGCTTTTGCATGACTTAATGGAACTCAAACCATGGATTAAGCCTTCTCTATCTCTCTCTCTCTCTATTAAGTGGTCACCAACTCATGCCTGGTTGAGTCTTAACCTCCAAGATTCGATTTTTATGACTTCATGCACCCTCTAAGAGCCCAAAAGGACAACTCAAATGGTATGGATTAGCCCATACTCCAAAAGACCAAGCTATGGGACCAAAAGATGCTAAGTTCTTCCCTAAATCTAGATCTAGAATTCGAATGAGCAAGTTTCAAACTTTATACCTATAATAAGCTAGAAATGATGCACAACCTCTAGATCTACAAGTTTCTTCTTATCCTTTCTTTCTACTCAAGCCTTCTTATTCAAAATCACAAAAGAAACACCCAAAACTCTTAGTAAGCTCAATCATGCTCTTCAAGGTAGCAAGGGTTTTGAGATTAGTACAAAAGGCAATGGGTGCTGATAAGGTGAAATGCTTGAGGGGTTTAATGAGCTTAAATAGGGTGCAAATCCTAAAAATTAGGGTTTTCACTTGGCTCGCGTATGCCCTGCATACGCATGGGTATTCCCAGCGTACGTAGGGGACACCCCGATTTTGCACATGCATAAGAGTACGTCGTGTGTACCTTCTGTACGCCCAACGTACTTGGGCCTAGTCCACGGGCAATAAGAATTTTAATGCAAGAATTTTACTTGGCGAATCCGAACGTTACAACTCTCCCCCGTTTGAATCAAACTTTGTCCTCGAAGTCTACTGTCGCAAATAATTCAGGGTAATGCTCCCTCATTTCTTCCTCTGGCTTCCACGTCCACTCAGAACCTTTGTGGTGCTTCCACTTCATTTTTACCAACTCCACAACCTTGTTCCTCAAGGTTTTCATCTTCCGATAAAGGATCGCTACCGGTCTTTCGATATAATTTAGGAGATCATCTACCTGAATATCCTCCAATGGAACCACTGCAGAACCATCAACCAAAAGTTTTCGCAGCTGAGAGACGTGAAATGTGCTATGGATCTGACTAAGCTCCTTGGGAAGATCCAAGCGATAAGACACCCGACCCACACATGCCAAAACCCTAAAAGGACCGATGTAACTGGGGCCCAACTTCCCCCTCTTCCTGAATCGGATGACACCTTTCCAAGGCGACACCTTTAGGAGTACCATATCCCCGACCTAGAACTCCAAGTCTGATCGGCGTCTATCCGCTTAGCTCTTCTGCCGACTTTGTGTTGTCTGGAGTCTACCCCGAACCTGCTGAATCATCTCGGTTGTCTTGAGTACCACCTCGGTACTCCCCATAACCCGCTGAACGACCTCACCCCAACATATCGGGGTCCTACACTTCCTCCCATAGAGCATCTCAAAAGGAGGTCGATCGATGCTGGCATGATAACTGTTGTTATACGAAAATTCTGCTAATGAAAGATACGTATCCCAACTACCGCCGAAATCCAGAACAAATTTCCCGTAGCATATCCTCCAATTTCTGGATGGTCTGCTCACTCTGACCATCCGTCTGCAGGTGAAAAGTCGTGCTGAAGTGCAACCGAGTGCCCAACTCCTCGTGGAACCTCTTCCAAAACCGAGAGGTAAACCGAACATCCTTATCCGATACCATAGAAACTGATGGGTTTTGAGCATTCTAACACTTCCTAAGTGTACATGCAACCCTAATAACCTTGGATCTATGTTTGTCTAATAATCATGCAAAGTTGAATTCCAAGGTTATATTCCTATCTAGCATACATGGGGAACATTTTTAACTTGAATGAAAGATAGAATAACTTACCTTGTTATTGATTATGATCCTTGAAACCTTGTGAGCCTAGCACCCCAAGTGTGATGCCTCAAATGCTTCACACAACACCAAATGCAAAGGAGTAAACTTTGAGAGAATCTTACACTTGCAAAATCGGCTCTAGCCCTCTTGTTTCTTAGTGTAGCCTATTTTGGTGGAGAATGGGTTTCTTATATAGTGTTGACACATCTAGGGTTACACCATGTAAACCCTAATGTGTCATGACTCTTCATTTCCATGACCCATGGGTTTGTAACTCCCATGGAGCATCCTATGGGTGGAACCCAACTTGATAATCCATGGAGCCTCTTAGCCCACTATATAAGATATGGAAGATTTACATAATCTACCCATATATTTAATTAGTTATCTTTTGATCACTTAATTAATTCTAAATTAATTCTTGATCAAACTAATTAAATAATATTATTAATATATTAGAACTTATAATATATTAATAAACCATAAGTGTTATTTCTCTCATTTTAGTTTATCCAATTGCATGGTGCCATGCAACCCAAATGGACCATGCCGGGTCGGGTCAAGTACATACCAGAAATAGTTATGGACTTAGACACCTTATCCAACAGTCTCCCACTTGGATAAGTCTAATAACTATAACTGCAATACTTCAGGAACCGATCGACAATCGTAGCTCTTTCAAGGTCTCTCGGAACTGAGAAGATGATGATACGCCATTTAAGATAAGTGATCATATAATCCTCTGTTCTAGATATCAGCCGGACAAATACATGGAACAGTGTCTTACTTTGTGTCCAGCAGTTTGTTTCCCGATTTCCGATTTGTTTGACAAAGAACTTAATTGAACACATCAACTTAGTTCTGATCGGGCCCGGTACATAGGTCAAAACAAAATCATCGAGGGGCCCAGATATCAGCTTCTAATCCAAGAAGGAACAGATAAACTTCGACTCATATGTTTGTTCTACCACTCATTGAATTATACACAAAAGCACGTTTTATAACATCGAGTTACCAATGCGTTAACGTACAATCAATGCATAACCAACTCATAAGTAACAAATCATATCTCTAGGTTTGAAGACTTATATGATATTACCGTCTCACGATCACTCGAGATAAATTCCATGAAGTGATTCCAGTGAGCGTGGGTTGAGTCCGATGCTCAGAACTTATGAGCACTCATGAGTGTTGTAGCCATGTCCAACAACTTAGACCTCTGCAACCAATCATGACAGTCTTGATTCATACCTACTTCCGACATATGACCGACTGTGGAGGTTCAAATAATATGATATACCAAACATAATTATTCTGGAAGTCAAAACATGCAAAAGAAATATAGTAAACGATTGACAAGAGATAGCAACACTTTACTCATAAATAAAACACCTTTTATTCATCATCTAATGTCAATTACACTTTACAAATTTCAAGGTTATCTAACTACTAAATCTAATATCATCCTTCAGCCCTATGCTTCGAGCATGCTGGAGATGCTTAACCCGAGTTAGTCCCTTCGTGAGGGGATCTGCTGGATTCTCATCCGATGATACCCTCTTTGCCACGAGGAGTCCTTCTTCTATTCGATGTCTGATGAAATGGTATTTTCTGTCGATGTGTCTGGATTTCCCGTGATCCCTTGGTTCCTTGGCTAAGGCAACTGCACTTTCACTATCACAGAAAATTTCCATTGGCTCTTTAATAGCTGGTACAACTCCAAGGTCTCCAATGAAGTTCTTCAGCCATATTGCCTCCTTTTCTGCCTCGCTAGCTGCTATATACTCTGATTCGCAAGTTGAATCAGCCACTGTCTCTTGCTTGGAACTCTTCCAAGAAATTGCTCCTCCGTTTAAGGTAAAGACCCAGCCTGACTGAGAGCGGAAATTATCCCTATCAGTCTGAAAGCTAGCATCACTATACCCTACAACTCTCAAGTCTTCACTCCCACCGAGGGTAAGGACCCAGTCCTTAGTCCTCCGTAGGTACTTGAGGATATTCTTTACCGCAGTCCAGTGTGCCTTGCCAGGGTTCCCCTGATACCTGCTAACCATGCTCAAAGCAGAGGCTACATCAGGTCGAGTACACGTCATAGCATACATGATCGATCCTACAACCGAAGCATAAGGTATTCGACTCATTTCTGCTATCTCAGCCCCAGTACTAGGGCTTTGTGTCTTACTCAATCTGGCGTTACTCTGGATGGGTAACTCTCCTTTCTTGGAGTCCTGCATGCCGAATATCTTCAACACCTTATCCAAGTAAGTACTCTGACTAAGTCCAATTAGTCTTTTACTCCGGTCTCTCAAGATCCTTATCCCTAGAATATAGGCAGCTTCTCCTAGGTCCTTCATAGAGAAACACTTCCCAAGCCAGGACTTAACTTCCTGCAGAGTTGGGATGTCATTTCCTATGAGTAGTATGTCATCCACATACAATACCAAAAAGCTAACTATACTCCCACTAGCCTTGACATATACACAAGATTCATCTTCACTCCTAGAAAAGCCAAATTCCTTGACTTTCTCATCAAAGCAAAGATTCCATCTGCGAGGTGCTTGCTTTAACCCATAAATGGATTTCTCAAGCTTACACACTCTATTAGGGTACTCTGTGTTGACAAAACCCTCTGGCTGACTCATGTAAACATCCTCAGCCAACTTTCCATTAAGGAAAGCGGTTTTGACATCCATTTGCCATATTTCATAGTCATGAAATGCGGCTATGGCTAACAGAACCCTAATAGACTTAATCTTGGCCACTGGAGAAAAGGTCTCATCATAATCAACTCCCGGAGTTTGTGAGAAACCCTTTGCAACCAGTCGTGCCTTATAAGTGTGTACATTACCATCCATGTTGGTCTTCTTCTTGAAGATCCATTTGCACCCTACAGTCTTACGACCTGGTACATTCTCAACCAAGTTCCAAACTTGATTGTCATACATGGACTGTATCTCGCTGTCCATTGCCTCTTTCCACTTGGCTGACTCAGGGCCTGCCATGGCTTCCGCGTAACTGTTAGGTTCATCCAGACCTATCAGTGTCTCATCACTGATAAGTGTATCACCTTCCGCAGTAATATGGAATCCATAGTAATGCTCAGGTGCATTCCTAACCCTTGTGGAACGCCTCAGAGGTACAGACTTGTCAATTGGCTCAACAGAAGTTTCCTCCTCAAGTTGAGTGCTAGGGTTTGAAGTTCCTTCACCACTTGACTCTTGAATTTCTTCAAGGTCAACTTTCCTCCCACTGTCTCCTTGGCTTATGAACTCTCTCTCTCTCTCGAAAGAAAGCCCTCCTAGCTACAAAGACCACATTCTCACTAGGTCTGTAGAAGAGGTAACCAAAGGATTTGTGTGGGTAGCCGATGAAAATACACCTCTCACTTCGAGGTTCGAGCTTATCATGAGTCTCGCGTCTCACGAAAGCCTCGCAACCCCAAATCTTAATGTGGTATAGTTTGGGTACTTTACCAGTCCACATCTCATGAGGAGTTTTGGCAACTTTCTTTGTGGGAACTAGATTAAGGATATGGGCGGCAGTCTCTAAGGCATACCCCCAAAATGAGATTGGTAGCGAAGCTCGACTCATCATGGAACGAACCATATCCAACAAGGTTCGATTACGCCTCTCAGCTACACCATTCAACTGCGGTGTCCTGGGAGGTGTCAATTGTGAGACAATCCCACATTCCCTAAGATAGTCGAGGAACTCTGAACTAAGATACTCACCACCTCGATCGGATCGAAGCATCTTAATGTTCCTGCCCAATTGATTCTCGACTTCCTGTTTAAACTCTTTAAACCTCTCAAAAGTCTCTCACTTATGCTTGATTAAGTAGTAGACATATCCATATCTACTGTAATCATCGGTAAAAGTCAAATAATAACGATTAGCATCCCTTGTGGCATGTTTGAAGGGCCCACACACATCTGTGTGTATAAGATCCAACAAACCTTCACCCCTCTCACAAGAACCTGTGAAGGGTGACTTTGTCGTTTTTCCAGGTATGCATGATTCGCAACTATCATATGACTTTAGGTCAAATGACTCCAATACTCCATCCTTTTGGAGTTGGCCTATGCGTTTCTTGCTTATATGTCCAAGACGACAATGCCATAATGATGCTTTATCCAAGTTATTATTATTAACAGAATCAATACACAATACATTATTTCCTAAGTTATCAACCACAAATACAGTTTCATACACGCCATCACAAGGTAATGCTTTAAAATAAAGAACATTATTAAAGAAAGCATTAATCGAACCAACTTCATTATCAAATGAAAAGGTGAAACCTTGTTTATACAATGCATGAAAGAAAATAATGTTTGTTGCCATTTCTGGCGAATAACAACACTTATTCAAATCTAAACTAAACCCACTACTTAGCAATAAAGTATAAACTCCAATCTTGGTGACAGGTAAAGCTTTCCTATTCCCCATGATTAAGTTTATTCTTCCATGCTCCACATTCTCACTTCTTCTTAGTCCCTGCAAATCAGAACAGATATGAATACCACAACCGGTATCAAGGACCCAAGAGTTAGAATGGGGTGAGTTATTAGATAAGATAGTGTAAATACCTGCAAGGTTGGGTTTAACTTTCCCATCCTTCACATCTTGCTGGTATTTTGGGCAGTTCCGCTTCCAATGTGACTTTTCATGGCAATAGAAGCATTCAGCCTCTTTTGGGTCAGAAGAAGGAGTGACGAAACCTTTCTTGGTTCCACTTGAAGAAGAGCCATCAAGGGTCCTAGCCTTGGTACCCTTCGAAGAGCTCTTCCTCTTCTTCCCTCTACCTTTCCCGATTGCCAAAACCGGGGCGGAGTTTGGAGTAGGAGTGTTAACAACCGACTTACCCTTAAGACCTGTTTCTGCGGTCTTGAGGAGTCCCTGAAGTTTGCTGAGTGTGACCTCTTCCTTATTCATGTGATATGTCATGCGGAATTGATCATAACACGATGGTAAGGAGTGCAAAATGATATCTATTGCAAGCTCCTCAGGGAAGTTCACATTAAGCTTCAACAACCGATCCACATACCTTTGCATTTTCTGCATGTGGCTCGTGACGGATTCCCCGTCCTTCATCATGGTTGTTATGATAGAGCATATGATTTCATACCTCTCTTGTCGTGCACTTTGATGGTATATTTCCATCAGATCTTGGTGCATTTCAAAAGGGTAGAAGTCCTCATAGGACTTTTGGAGTTCCTCTGTCATGGTGGCCAACATGATGCATGCCACTTTTGTAGGATCCCTTTCATGTGCCCGAAAGTTAGCGATCTCCTGGGGAGTTGCAGTGGTCTCATCAATCTCCTTAAGCTCATTGTCAAGGACATATTCTTTGTCCTCGTAGCGGGTAATCATCGTGATGTTTCTGATCCATTCATTGAAGTTGGATCCATCAAAAGTGACTTTCCCACACAAGTTCATAAGGGTAAAGGAGCCATTAGGATTAGAGCCAGAAGCAACATTGTTTGAAGACATCTGAAAGAAGAGAACAAGATTAGTTTAGATATTAAGAGAGTCCTTAATAAAACACCCAAATGTAATATTAAGGCTAGGATCCAATCACAATATATTATAACTTAGAAGAGGTATGCCGTAATCCAAGCTATAACATATTTGAAAGGTAGGTGAATGACGATTCACCAATTTCCACCATGAAAAACGAAATATAAATATTAGGTTTTTAATTGGTTCTTAGAAATTCCTAGATTCTTTTGAGATTCAATGAACTTTTCAAAGGCATGTTTCAATCTCGAGTGTGCCCTCCAAGTTTTGTGACTGGGATACCGAGGATCACAAAACGAGGTGTGAAGTAACCATGCAAATCACTTGGTACCCTCAAAGTTTATCACTCAATCGATGTGCCGGTAAACCACACACGCTCCACCGATACTATGATAAACCTTAAGTCACCCTTTACCTACCTTGTTAAGTCCAAGTTAGTGTGCCGGTTAACCACACACGCTCCACCAACGACTTAAACAAAGTGTAAAGTGTAATTTCATGGATTAGCACCTTATTCACATTTTCCTAAAGTAACTAAGATTGGGAATTTAATAAAAGCATTTAGTTACTTTATAATATTCATCATACTTTTAATGAGAATTTATAAGTCCTTGTCTTACCCGTTCGGCTAACGACCCTCCACCGATCAAGGAAGCGGTGGGTGAGAGTGGACACCCATTAAGTTGCCATTTTATAGGCAACAACCTTATACCCCCCTTATAGACCGGCTTCGTGAATGAGGCGTACTAGCGGTAAGACGACTTGTTGTTATACATATATATATTAGTAACTTATAATATTATAAAGTATAAGGGTTGAATTTTAACTTTTAAAATTCTAAGGGTTGGAACTAAAGTTTTAATCAAGACTTTACATGTTCCAAAAGTTGAGGGCAACTTTTGTAAACTTCCAAAACTTTTCATTTCTTATAACTTATGAATTAATTGAGTAATAAAAATGAAGACTCTTCATTTTTATAACTCTTGTGTTCTTTTAATGGCTTTAATAAAAGTGAGACTTTTGGTTTTCCATAACTTGAGGACAAGTTATGGACTCCATTAAAACACATTATGATCATGAATTAAACTACCATGAAGGTTACAAACAATTCCTATGATCATCTAATCTTCATAAGTTCAAGAACATGAATATGAACACTTTCAAGAATCAAAAATTACACTTAAAAAAAACTTGTAATTTTAATAATTGCCATTGTAAATGGATTAGCATAAACATTACACCATCTAAAACAAGCTTTAAAACATCAAAACAGTTTAGGGTAATGTTTCTAGTCCATTTCCAGCAACAAATGTGCAAACTTTCATACGAGCAGAAAATAGAAAAACGATTTTTTTTCAAGCTGTTTGCACAAAAAAAAAACAACAAACAAACCTAGGCTCTGATACCACTGATGGGTTTTGAGCATTCTAACACTTCCTAAGTGTACATGCAACCCTAATAACCTTGGATCTATGTTTGTCTAATAATCATGCAAAGTTGAATTCCAAGGTTATATTCCTATCTAGCATACATGGGGAACATTTTTAACTTGAATGAAAGATAGAATAACTTACCTTGTTGTTGATTATGATCCTTGAAACCTTGTGAGCCTAGCACCCCAAGAGTGATGCCTCAAATGCTTCACACAACACCAAATGCAAAGGAGTAAACTTTGAGAGAATCTTACACTTGCAAAATCGGCTCTAGCCCTCTTGTTTCTTAGTGTAGCCTATTTTGGTGGAGAATGGGTTTCTTATATAATGTTGACACATCTAGGGTTACACCATGTAAACCCTAATGTGTCATGACTCTTTATTTCCATGACCCATGGGTTTGTAACTCCCATGGAGCATCCATGGAGCATCCTATGGGTGGAACCCAACTTGATAATCCATGGAGCCTCTTAGCCCACTATATAAGATATGGAAGATTTACATAATCTACCCATATATTTAATTAGTTATCTTTTGATCACTTAATTAATTCTAAATTAACTCTTGATCAAACTAATTAAATAATATTATTAATATATTAGAACTTATAATATATTAATAAACCATAAGTGTTATTTCTCTCATTTTTGTTTATCCAATTGCATGGTGCCATGCAACCCAAATGTACCATGCCGGGTCGGGTCAAGTACATACCAGAAATAGTTATGGACTTAGACACCTTATCCAACAGAAACTGGCACCCCATACGTGCGACAACCTCCCGAATGTAGATGGGGACAAAATACGCGTTCTTGGTCAATTGATCCACGATGAACCATATCGACTCCACTCTGTGCGCCATCCGTGACAACTTTGTGATGAAATCCATAGTAATCTCTTCCCATTTCCAAACAGGAATGTCAAACGGTTGCATCTTGCCTTGAGGTCATTGATGCTCAGCCATGACTTCTCGGCAAGTCAAGCACCTCTCTACGTACCAACCTACATCCCGCTTCATAAATGGCCACCAACAATCAGGACATATATCTTTATACATCTTTGTCGCTCCGGGATGAATAGAGAATCTAGACTTGTGTGCCTATTCCATCAAAACCGTATGCACACCACCCCAGTACGGGACCCACACCCTCCGATGTAGGGTCAATAATCCCGGACTATCATAATAGAAAGAAGCCACCTGCCCCACAATGTGCTCACTCTTCCGGTGCTCTTCCTTCATAGCCTCAATCTGAGCCTCCCTAATCTGCTCCAACAACGGGGTGATCACTGTCATCCTCAAACACAAATCCCCGAACAGAGCCGCGACCGCCTTACGGCTGAGAGCATCAGCCACTACGTTGGCCTTTCCCAGGTGATAAAGAATCCCACAATCATAATCCTTCACCACATCTAACCATCTACGCTACCTCATGTTTAAATTGGGCTGATCCTTCAAATATATTAGGCTCTTGTGATTCGTGTAGATAGTACAACGGACCCCATAGAGGTAATGTCGCCAAATATTGAGGGAAAACACCACTGCCCCTAACTCCAAATCGTGAGTAGGTTAATTTGCCTTATGAGGCTTCAGCTGCCTCGACGTGTAAACAATCACATGACCCCACTGCATCAACACCGTACCTAAACCTGTGATAAAAGCATCACAATATACTACAAGTTCCTCCACGCCCTCTGGCAGGTTCAGAATCGGTGCCTCACGCAACTTCTGTCTTATGGTCTTAAAAGTTGCCTGCTGCTCAGGCCCCCAATGAAATGTGATAGTCTTCTTCGTCAGTCTGGTCAATGGAACCGCTATCTTGGAGAAATCCTTAATGAATCTCCGATAGTAACCTACTAATCCAAGGAAACTCCAAATATTATATGGAGACCTCGGAACCTCCCACCTCATCACCGCCTCAATCTTGGCCGGGTCGACCAGAATACCGTTCTGGTTGACAAGGTGCCTGAGAAACTGCACCTCGCACAACCAGAACTCATACTTGGAGCACTTCACATACAATCTTTCGCTCCTAAGAGTCTCCAATACCTCCCTCAGGTGCTCCTCATGCTGCTCCCGGGTCTTGGAATAGACCGGAACGTCATCAATAAACACGATCGAAGACCGATCCAACATGGGTTTGCATACACGATTCATGAGATCCAAGAACACAGCTGGAGCATCGGTGAGCTAGAAAGGCATCACCACGAACTCGTAATTACCATAAACAGTTCGAAAGGCCATCTTTATCATGTCGTCCTCCCTAACCCTCATCTAATGATAACTCGAGTGCAGATCAATCTTAGAGAACCAAGATGCGCCTAAATGTGATCGAACAAATCGTCGATCCTTGGGAGTGGGTAACGGTTCTTCACCGGTAGCTTATTCAACGCCCGGTAGTCAATACACATCCGAGGCGTCCCATCCTTTTTCTTCACAAATAAGATCGACGCTCCCCAGGATGAACTACTCAGCCAAATGAATCCCTTGTCTAACATCTCCTACAGCTGTGTAGACAACTCCTGCATCTCTGGAGGTGCCAACCGATAGGGTTCCTTGGCTATCGGAGCCGCTCCTGGAACCAAATCAATCTGGAACTCCACCTGCCTCTCCGGAGGCACTCCCGACAAATCCTACGGGAACACATCCGGGTATTCCCGAACAATCGGTACATCATCAATGGTCGCTTCACCCTTCTCCCGGGCATCCATCACATATGCCATATACCCATAACAACCCTGCTAAAGACAATGCTTGGCCCTGGCTGCCGAACAGAGAGTCGGCCCACGCTGAGCACCCTCACTGTGGATCACCAACTCTCCCCCACTTGGGGTCCGAACACATACCAACTGAAGTCCACAATCAATCATCGCCCCATTGAGGCTCAACCAATCCATCCCCACAATGACCTTGCCCTCGCGTAGGGGAATCGGAAACAAGTCAATCAGATACTGCTCACTAAATAACTCCAAGGTACATCCCCGGTGAACCCTTGATACTCGCACTGGACGGTCATCAACAATCTCAACCTCTAGAGGATGATCCAACTCTCCCGGAGCCTCGCCAAACCTTTTGCTAAGCGCAAGAGATACAAAAGATTGGGTAACCCCCGAATCAAATAAGACCAATGCAGGAATACCGTTCACAAGGAACGACCCTAAACATCAATACAAACATATAAGCAGGACATATAACATACATAAAAATAGAAGGAGAAAAAAAAATACATACTAGTGACCACATCGGGTGCTGCACGAGCCTCCTCAGCTGTCAGCTGAAATGCCCTGATCCGAACAACGGGTACCTCCGCCTTACCTTGGCGACCATCTGTAATCGTCAGAGTCGTTGGAGCAGGTACTGCTACTGGTCCTCTTGATGCTAAACTCTAGTAGTTGGCCTTCTTGTGGCCCTTCTGATTGCAATGGAAGCAAATCAGATCAGATCCCTGGATGTTAATCGTAGCAGTATAATCCCTACCAAAGTGCCCTGACTTGTCGCACTTATAGCAGCCTGAACCACCCGCCCTACAGGATCCATCATGAGTCTTGTCGTACTTTCCACAATGGCCCCGGCCCTGCTGGCGCCTCGATCTAGAATCAAACCCCTTGGGTTTCTTAGCCGAAACCCTAGTTATCTACCCCTGCTCTGCATTCCTCTTGCCCAGGTGCTCCAAATCAATCTCCTACTCTAGAGCCTTAGATATCATGTCATCCAGTGTCGGCCAGATGGAAAAACTAACAAACTCCCGAATATTTGATCTCAACATATCATGGTACCTAGTCTTCCGCATCTCCTCGCCTATGGCATTACTTGGGTATCATTAAAGCTCTCTCCCGGAACCTAGCGGTGATCTTCGCCACGGTCTTAGTCGTCTGTCTCATATCCAGGAACTCCCTCGCTAGATGTTGCACCTCAACAGCTGGTGCAAACTCTACTCTGAATCGGGTCACAAAATTTGGCCAAGACATGGCCTCAATGGTTAGGGCTCCTAGAGTATAGCCAACCTCCTCCCACCAATCCCGAGCTTGCTTCCTCAGACATCCTGCAGCAAATCGAACCTTCGATCCTCGGGGCAGAAGCTCGTCATCTGGGCACACTAAATGTATGTTATCCAATGCCTGGCGAAAATGGGGTCCTTCACCCCAAAGAAGTCTGGTGCCTCACTTCCCCTAAAATCCTTGAAGGAGAGAGTGCGGGTCCCCAACTGGATAGCGGCCAGATCGAACCTAAAGATTCGAAGGTGATCCTCCATCAGCTTGATGATACCCTCCTTGATCGACCCAAACATCACCAGGGTCGCATCAAGGATGTCTCTAGTAATCTCAGAAGCAATGAACTCACATAGTCCCTCATCAATTGGTTCGGTGCACGTGCCCGAACCAGATCCAGATCGTGAACCTCCTGCTCCATGACATGTCACCACCATACTGAAATATAACCACATAAACAATCAATAAACATACGAAGAGGTTCACACTCTCGAGGTTCCTAGATTCATCATGGTCTTCCTGGTCTCGGGTATAAATCGTGTGCTTCCAGTAGTACGGGCCCAATACTACCTTCCACACCTACATATACCTTCCTCAAGGACTACCCCGATTCCTCCAAGTCACCCTCTTTTCATCTAATACTCCTCCCCTATTACCAAGCGTCTTAGGCGCCAAGAAATAATGCAGGAACTCCCTAGGATTCCTTTCCTCACCACTCTCTGCTATCAACTGCAAAAGGAGTTCTCACTAATACCATCCAACTACCACATAAATACAACTACGTACTATTGGTACTAGATATTTCTTTGAATGATAGGTCCCACACTACAACGGTTGGATTCAAACAAGAGATGTGCAATAGAGTTAAACCTATCCTTCTAAAATGATATAATCCCAATAATATGTAATCAAACACATTCGTTCAGTAGTCAGCTGGTACTACTAAAATCTCCTAAAAGCACAAAGCTCACAACATTTGAGCATCACGCAATTTAAGTCAGATCATAACCTAAACAGACCATCCTATCAGATAACCGATCTCATACTAGCATGCAGATCTATAAGCTTATATGATAGGCAGATAAAGGCATCTCTCCTAGCATACTATCATGCAATCCTAAGCAGATCCTTAGCCCTAGTTTAGCATGCGATTCATAGAGTCACAACATAACATAAAACATGTATGGGTATTTTGGGAAAACTTACTTGATATTGGCTGATTGAACGCATCACACCCCCTTCTTTTATTGGAAATTTATTGTTAAAATATTTATTTTTATGAAAAACTTACGAAATCCTCAATTTGAGTTCATACGTACCCGAGAGGATATCTGAATCCCTCAAACCAAGACTCTGATATCAACTTGTAACATCCCAAAAATTTAGATACAATTTTCATTTTTGAATTCATTTCAATCATACGATAATCATATAAAAACAGTCAAGAGTATATCATAGTAACATAATGTCAAAGTACAAAATCACAAAATCACGTGATGCAGAAAATCATAGGTTGATGCAGTACGATCAGGTCGGGCCCTTCCCTTTCGAGCTGGAAGTACTTGAAATATAAACTGAAAACTGTAAGCACAATGCTTAGTGAGTTCCCCCAAAATACCCCATACCATACATAACAGTCAAGCATATCTGGTTGCTTTCAACCCCTTCAGTCTATTTCAACCGGTACTAGGTGTATTTCAACCCCTTTGGTCTCTTTCAACCGGTATCGGGTCTATTTCACCCCTTACCACTAGCACATAATATCATAACGAAGAGTCACAAAGACGTCAGGAAAATTCATGCATAACAGATAATTATCATGAAGACAATCACACTCATGCTGCTAACTCGCGAAATCCTCTCACTAGATCCCAAGTATAAAACCCTAATCAGGAATTAGGTCAATAATCTAACCCGAGAGTCCAAACCCTAAATCTTGACTTTAAAGGAAAAGGGTTGCTTAACCCTTGCCTCATTGGGCCTACCCCACCAAGGCCCAAAAAGGCATTCCAAGACCAACCAAAAGACCCTAAGGCCCAATATTGGCCCAAGAGCTCAAAATGGCCTAAAGCCCACAAATGTTTTGCTACTACGGAAAGGCTTGAGGCTCGAACCTAAACAAGGCAAAAATCCTAACTCGAGCCTAAAATCCCTTAAGCCCATAGACCATGTACGCATGACGTACATGGCTTGTACGCCCAACGTACACTGTTGATCCGAAATCGGGGCACTGGCCCAGTACGTGCAGCGTACCCATGAGTACGCCCCGCGTACTGGTCTGTTTGCTCAAAAATGTTTTGATGACTTAACCCATTAAGCTTTAACGTCCAAAATTCAGATCCACGCTAATAAAAGTGTCTTAAGCCATAAAGTTGAAAACTTTATGCTTTTGCATGACTTAATAGGACTCAAACCATGGATTAAGCCTTCTATCTCTCTTAAGTGGTCACCAACTCATGCATGGTTGAGTCTTAACCTCCAAGATTCGATTTTTACGACTTCATGCACCCCTAAGAGCCCAAAAGGACAGCTCAAATGGTCTGAAGTAGCCCATACTCCAAAAGACCAAGCTATGGGACCAAAAGATGCTAAGTTCTTCCCTAAACCTAGATCTAGAATTAGAATGAGAAAGTTTCAAACTTTATACCTCTAATGAGCTAGAAATGATACACAACCTCCGGATCTACAAGCTTCTTCTTGTCCTTTGCTTCTCCTCAAGCCTACTTCTTCTTCAAGATCACAAAAGGAACACCCAAAACTCTTAGTAAGATCAAGAATGCTCTTCAAGGTGGCTAGGGTTTCGAGATTAGTACAAAAGGCAATGGGGGATGATAAGGTGAAAGCCTTAAGGGGTTTAATGAACTTAAATAGGGTGCAATCCCTAAAAATTAGGGTTTTCACTTGGCTCGCGTACGCCCAACATACGTAGGGGACACCCCGATTTTTGCGCATGCATGAGAGTACGTCGTGCGTACCTTGTGTATGCCCAACATACTCGGGCCTAGTCCACGAGCAATAAGAATTTTAATGCAATAATTTTACCTTGTGAATCCGAACATTACATTTTGAGCACTATTTAAACACCTTAACCTCCATAAACCTCTTCCATTCTCAGCCTCCATCTCTCCAAATGACTCCCTTGAAACCCTAATCCCATATTTGAGCCTTGTGAGCTAAAAAGTGTGTTTTGGGTGCTTTTGAGTGAAGAAGAAGATGATGGTGTTGCTTGGAAAGCTTCAAGCTTTATGGATCTGTGATTTGCACCCCTTAAGCATACTCGAAGAGGTGTAAAGTTCAAAACTTGGTGAACGATGATTTAGATCTAGTTAGTTCTTAGCTTTATGTCCTTTTTGTCCCATGTTCTTGGTCTAGTTGAGTATGAGCTACTCCATACCTCATGAGTAGCATTTTTAGACGTTTTTGTGGGCATAGAATCATAAAAAATGCAATCTTGATTCTTTCTTTCCTTCCATACATGAGTTATAGAGCTTAGGATCTTGTGATAAGTTAAAGTTTTGGTTTTGGGGACTTTTCTAGCCATGCAAAATCATAAAGATTGAAACTTTATGATTTAGGATGTTATTTGGGATTAGATCTGAGTTTTGGATGAAAGGTCTTTAGGGGATAATGCTTAATCAAGAGTGTAATCTGAATTGAGTACGCAGGGCATACCAAAGGAGTACGTAGTACGTAGAAGGCTTGAGTCCTGTACGCCATGCGTAAAATGGAGTATGCAGGGCGTACCCATCTTGATGTGAACTTTGACTTTATTTGACCGTTGAACGTTGACTTTTTTACCAAGTTTGACTTTGGGTCAAACTTTAGGGTTTTGGGCCGTTGATTAAGACTTTACCAAGTTTTGGTGTTAGTGGATTCGTCGGAGCAAGCAGTGCAGAAAGGGGAGCGCGTCGTAGTATTTCTGGGTTCTTTGGTTCAGGTGAATTTTCTTCATTGTACTTGTGGGTCGAAGGCACCAATGACGGTCCACTAGGTTATGTATCATGGTATTTAGGATGTTGCTATGCTGTAGTGATTTGTTAGATCTGCATGATTATCTGTATGATGGTTAGAGTACCAGTAAGCTGGTTATTGTTTAGTGGAGTGCCCTAGGGGTAGTATGAAGTCATATGGGATAGCTTGAGAACTCTTGATCTAGGTTTTCTTAAATGTTACTTGTTTGGTTGTAGCTCTAGAGTAGGATCATCTGTTCGGGTGGCTATCTCACATTTGGTTCCTTATGGCTATGTATCCCACGGAAATTAGCTGGTAGCGGAGCAGTGTGCTGTGAGTGGTCTAGTAGGCGATAGTGATTTGTATGATTGGTATTTTCCTGTATTATGTGCCTACTTGATCTTTGAATGTTTATATGGTGACATAGTGCGGGTTGGGTTGAGGCTTTACTACTATGTGCTTAAGCCAACAAACAGAGGCATTCCAGTCTGATGACTGATTGGTCCAGGGTATTCCAGTCCGATGATAGATTGGACCCGTTGTATGATGACATTGTAGTTCGATGACTGACTGGGCCAGGGTATTCCAGTTTGATGACTGATTGGACCCGTTGTATGATGGCATTCCATTCTGATGACTGATTGGGACAAGGTATTCCAGTCCGATGATTGTCTGGACCCGTTGTATGAATTCATTCCAGTCCGATGACTGATTAGGCCAGAGTATTCCAGTCCGATAATTGATTGGACTCGTTGTATGTTGGCATTCCAGTTCGATGACTGATTGGGCCGGGGTATTCCAATCTGATGACTATGAACCTAGTATGCATGCTTGTATATGTTCTATTGTGTGTGGTATTTTGGGGGAACTCACTAAGCTTTATGCTTACCCAATCGCTGTTGTTTTTCAGGTATCATCGGTTCGTGGGAAGGAGAAGGCGTGTCTGTACACATTCATCAACAACAATGAAGATTACGCGTTTATTATATTACAATGATTTTTGATAAATGTAACTTGGAATAAATGGATTATCATAAAATGGATTTATAATTGGGAAGTTTACCGTAATAAAAATGAAAATTTTTGGTTGTGAAAATGGGACGTGACATAAACGTTCAAATCTGACTTCACATGACGAAGTTATGATTGTTTGAAGTTTCACATTTATCCCTATACGACAAAGTGTGTTGTAAAAATTGAATCAGAGATAGGTTGCTTATTAGCCTAATTAATCTAAATGAAAGTCCTAGTAATCATAAAAGTGAAAGCGTGCATATGAAGAACGCTTAAATATGACTATGTATGAGGAAGTTATGATTTTTAGAAGTTTCGGTACAATAGTGTGCGACATAGAAATCGAAATTAAAATCGGTCGAGTGTTAGCGAAGACTATCTAAATCAGATTTGAAGATCTCGTAAATACCAACCCGTTGATATAGAGAACGTCGAGAACGGAGTTTGATAAAGAAGTTATGAATTTTACACGATATTTTGCAGTGTAAACTTTATAGACTGTTAAATTTAAGGTAAGATGAGAATTATGATGGAAAACCTAATTTACAACAACAATGCATTAAGCAAAAAAACATTTAACAGTTAAATGATTAGGGCACATACAACCTAAAGGGATCTATGTCTTTCACATAAAGGCAACATGCTATGAACTATCCAATTACAAAACCCTAAAGAAATCAGAATTCATAAACTAAGATTACATACCTTTTGATTTGTTATAGTAAACAAATCAGAAACTCTTCTTCAAAGCTTTTGGAAGTAAGCACCAGAAATCTCGTGCCTCTGATGGTTAACACCCAATCCTAGCAACTAGGAGACTTGAAGAGAGAGAGAGAGAGGAGAGGGAGAAGTAAAATTCTGGCTTTGCCTTGAGGAATAGGGATTGCCGAAATTTAGAACCCCATGGAGGGTTTTTATAGGTGATCAAAGGAGCTAGGGATAAGGCAGTTTCCTAAGATAAGCCATAATCCCTTAACTTCCTCGCTAAGGCATCCAAGGCACCCTTAATGCCCAAGGAAACCCTAGAAGACCTCTAGAATTCATTCCCCATCCTAGGGAGGTTCTAGAATTGGTCAATGTTCAATCTTTTGAACATTTTCACCTTTAGTCCTTCCATTTTTAATTATTGCAATTAATTTCTGATGAATTTATAATCAAACAATACAATTTCTAATTAATATGTTATTCTCATAATACATTAATAAATTATTTGTTTTGATTTTTAATTAATTTATTAATCACATAATAAATTAATAAATCAGTCACTCTCTCTCTAAAAGTCATCCTTTTCAATTACTAGGTTTGAGGGCAACCCAAAAGGACTTTGCAAATAATTCAAGATTATACTAATTTAGTTATTGTCTTCGACACCTAATCCGACAGTCTCCCAATTGGATAAGTCTAAAACTAAATTATTGGTATAACTTCTAAATTAAATAGCAAAGAGTGCTTTCATAGCAACTGCTGAACTCTGATCTAAACAAACATTGGTCCTAAGATAAGTGATCAAATATTCCTCCGTTCTTCTAGATATCAAATGGACATGAGACATGGATTTGAATTAATCTCATTGTCGAAAATTTTGTTTCCCAATTTCCTGATTTGTTATGACATCATAAGACTTCTAATTAAACACATCCATTTAGTCCTGGTTGGGCCTAACACTATAAGTCAACACCAAATCACCGAGGGGCCCACATATATCGCTTTTCCCGTTAAGGAAAAAGGAACGAATAAAAATTTACTCATATACTTGTATCTTTTGCTCACCAAATTGCACATGGCACTACGTTTTATAACATCATGTTACTGATGCGTTTTTCTGTGACAACCCGAAAGATTTGGATCAAGCAAGGTCTAAATTGTAACCCTATTACCATAAAACCTTGAAAGCCAAAACAGCATAACTATATATATATATATATATATATATATATATACATATATATATATATATATATATATATATATATATATATATATATATATATATATATACATATACTTTGGAAACCATATTTATAATAACCTCTTGAAAGTAAACAAGCTATAACAAGGCAAGACAAGTCAAATAGTTGGAATAGGAACCATGGATTTTAAAACATTGTTTATTAGTATGTAGGCTTAGTACCCCACCCACCCTTGAACACCCAAAACCGAAATCAACAACCTAGAACCCACTAAGGCCGAAAACACTACCTTGGAGCACCATTTGGACCAAAATCAAGACCACCTAAAAGCCTAGGCCGAAATCTCCTCACATAGGCCGAAATCACATGTGATTTCGGCCATGCTAAGGAATTCCATGGAGTTTTCGGCCAAATAAAGTATTTATGAGGTGTTGACTACTTCATTTTCCCATGCACAGTCTGGCAGTCTTCCAAGCAAACCTCCAGTGAATAAACATATTATCCAACAAATAACTAGGCATGAGTCTTATCACATTTTCCTTCTTAAAAGCTACAGGAAGCACCCAAACCTCACCATTCTTCATTCTACTTTCTAATTAACGTTCCTTCTTCTTTCAAAGAATCCATTTCCAAGCCCTAAAGGATTTAAAACTTCAAGCTTAATCTTAGTATTTTTGGATCATACCATTTCCAAGAAGTTCATCAACCTTATCCAAGGATTTAGGCTTGGAAATCTTCACACCATCTTCTTAGACAACCCACAAATCCACTCAATGTGAGTTCATACCCCCATATTTTCAAGCTTTTCATGTTTTTAGGGGGGGGGGGGGATACAAGTAAATCTTTGTTTATCACACTTTTTACATGTTTTCATCTTATGTTAAAGATAAAATATTATTTGCTTAAGATATGGTTAATACTAGTTTTTGTATAATTATTGCGATATATAATTATTAGTTTGAATTGCAAAGCTAACAAAACAAACATAATCTATGTTTTAAAATCGTAAGAAAAATTTATGATTTATAAAACTCCAGGGTTTCTGAAAACTTTTATTAAAAGATAACTTTTCTAGCAAAAATGGTTACGTTACAGTCATTTACTAATTTGGTGGGTTATAACCCATGGATATTATGTTTTGAGTTCATATTTTAAATACTAGTAAAGAATACAATTCATATTTATATAAAAGATTATAAAAATAGTTTCAAACAAACAAGATAAAGTATAATTGGTATAGTTTGGAAGTCACAAACCACACTTTCATTTCAGAAGATACCTATAATTATTCAGAGATATAATTATTTCGTTTTACAAGAAAAATGAGTCATAGTTCACGTAAATCAATTAATACTCTTGTGAGACATACTCTCTTCACGTACTATGCCTAAAGTACACCTTAAGTCCTGCATTATAACCAGAGTCTCCTGGATAGAGAGCGAAACCGTTGTGTATAGATCTATACGAGATTGACAACCCCGCACCTAAGCTATTCGCTACAGTTAGACTGGAAGTCTAGGGTGACAAATGTCTACCAGCTCCGACCCCTGAAGAATGACATATTAAGTTTGGTTATAATAACTCATATAGGGATTAGCGCTACCACTCGGTTTACGGGTAGAGGTGTAAGTGAGCCGAGCTACTCGCAAGCTACTCGGGATCGACTCGTTAAAAGCTCGACTCGAGATCGAATTAAACGAGCCCGAGCCGAGTTCAAGCCTAAATATGAGGCTCGTTTATGAAACGAGCTCGAGCCGAGCTTCAGTTAGTGGGCTCGCGAGCTTAAATGAGCCTAAACGAGCATATATATATATATATATATATATATATATATATATATATACATACTATATATATATATATATATATATATATATATATATATACATACATATATATATATGTATGTATATATATATATATATATATATATATATATATATATATATATATATATATATATATATATATATATATATATATATATATATATATATATATATATATATTAGGCTCGCGAGCTCACTAAATTGTTCACGAGCCGAGCTCGAGCTTCATTTTAAGGCTCGAATCAAGCTCGAGCTTCTTCAAAATTAAACGACCCGAGCTCGAGCTTGGTTAGGCTCGGGCTCGGCTCGGCTCGTTTACACCCCTATTTACGCGGTAACTTACACTTCAATAGTTTTATAAAAAGATAAAACTACATACTATTTTCAGCACAGCATTACTTATACATTTTTGGTCTTAGGGTTAAGACTACAGTTCATATTTAAGAAAATATTGGATTTTCTAGAAACATACATTATCATTTTACAAGGAAAATATACAAAGGAAATACATACATCTACAGTTCTCACTTAAGAAAATATTGGATTTTCTGGAAACATACGTATTCATTTTACAAGGAAAAGATACAAAGAAAATACATACATTTATAGATATTATTAAAGAAAATATCATATTTTCTAGATGTATACAAAAATCATTTTTTCGAAGACGTTACAAATCCTTTTCGTTCAAAAATGCTTATGAACTCACCAACTTAATTGTTGACACTTTTCAAAATCACTTATATTCTCAGGAAACTAGTAGACAGGTATTCAAAACATTTCGAGGCCCGACGTCACTGCATTATGTTTTCTACTTTTGTTATTTGTATTCAACTTTTGAACCAACAGAGATTGATAAACAACGTAATACCTGAAATCTTAATGTATGCATGTTTGTGTTGCTATGTTTCATTTATATTCAACTGTTATGATACTGTACATGAAGTCACTCCATCCGCCCCTAGACGTTTCCGCCCTTCTGGTTTGGGGGTGTGACAGATTGGTATCAGAGCATTGTTTATAGTGAACTAGTATATCAAACCATACAAGATATACAACTATAAATACAATGGGACTAAAACACTTTGACCAAGAGTTATACTATTAAATATAATAATATTTTACAGAAAATATACATACATACATACATACATACATACATACATACATACATACTAGAACAGTGTCATAATAAGGACAAAACAAAAGTATTTAGATAAGTTGGACACTGCAGTTAAGCCTAGACAGTTATGTAATCATATCTGAAATTAATATAGCCTGATCAACTATATTTATTTGAGATACGACCAACATGTGTTGGGGAATGGTTGTGGTGTTGCAACAAGTCTAAAACTTACCAAACTTTATATACAAAAGGAAACTCTAGAACCAAACATAAAGCTTAAAATACTATAGGAGTATTTTAGGATATCATAGAACCACACACTTAAATCCTCTATGTATTGCTTATACCTCTATTCTCGCACATACGACATGGCTGAATTTCACCACGAAGACCCCTACTACCCTGCCATGGTAGCCAATGGATGGATCGAGGAGGAGCCAGAAGAGATTCATGAGGAGAACCCAGAAGTGGGTCGCAAAGAATACCAAGAGGTGGATTACGAGGGGGAGGATCTTGATGAAGAGTCAGACGAGGCTGAAGGCGCTGGAGAGATCCTTAGCGAGCCTTACGGGAGCAGGCAAGAAACCCTTTCACCTCCTCCTTTCCTGGTACGTAAGCACCCAATAGGGGTTCTCTTGGGATGAACATACCTAGTAAGAGAATATTGCTCATGCAAGAGCAAGCTTCATTGCTGACATCTACCTTTGTCTAGGATGCACCTCTACAGGGGGCAACCCAGCTACATGTCTTGGCTAGAGGAGACGACCGACGATCTGCATTAGGCATGCACCCACTACGCCATACTCCGGGAACCAACACCCTCACAAATCAAGCACTACTCCCAACTGTGCCACAAGTGACCCGTCTAGACACCCAGGTTTAGTCGCTCCACCATGAGGTAATGGAGATTGGAGGCGAAGCCCGAAATGCGACAATGCGAATTCAACGCCTCCACGAAGAACAAGAACGCCATTCAGGAGCTATACTGAACCGGCAAGCAGAGCAAGAGGACATTACGAACTGTCTACACTCTTTAGAGGAAGAAGTGGCCACCATGAGACAATAAATCCTTGTAGCTGATGCTAGAGCAACCTTAGCAGATCAGAGAGCGGAAGAGGCCACTCACGAAATGAGTGAAATGGCTAGGCACCTTGTGCACCATTTTGGTATATTATAGGCTACTATAGCTAAGTGAGTTAGTGACTACACTACTCACACTATGTCTTAGGTTTATCGTGTCTTTTAGCACAACTAGTAGTAGTAAATCAAGAGAGGTACACCCTCCAAGAACCCATGTAACCCGAATCAACTAAATGTATTAACAGCTATGTTCTATTCTGATAAACTTAACGTTCGTTCAATACCTACCACTACTTATCACCATAAGTACATTTTGATGATGTGATCGAGCCACTTGGGAATCATACAACAAAACATGTAAAATTATATATGCGTATATACATAAATACCTATATAAATGTAGATGAGATACAAGTAGCAACGACCATAGTTACTTACGAACTTTTTTCGTGCCATACAACAGAATCATGCCACAACAAGAAAGTAACCAGCCTACCGGCGAAACACCAGTTCTACAAATGGACCTCACTACATTTCAAGCCACCATAACGGCCGCTGTGACAGCCGTCATGGCACAACTGAGTGCTAACAACGCAAACGCAAGCGGGAGCGGTGCCAACAGTACTAACCCCGGTGACAACCAAGGACACCGGCAGGTGTGTTCCTGCAAGAACACCCCAAATCACAAACCTAAGAACTTCCGTGACAATGGAGGGGCACTACCCAAGAAACGAAAATTTTGGAGCAAAAGGAAGGGCAAATTGTCACAAGAGTCCTCAAAGAAGCAACAAACCGTGGCCGTCCACGCTGCTACTGTTCCTACTGTTGTTCCTGCTATTCCAGCATCCCCTAATCGATATGCTGGAAACCTCCCAAAGTGTAACAAGTGCAATTTCCACCACACTGGAGTCTGTCGAGAAATGCACTACAAAAACTGCAACAGGAAGGGGAACACCGCTCGTTTCTATAGGACACCGGCACAACCCATCACCCAAATCCCCGATGTTGGAGTAAGCTCGGCTTGTTACGAGTGTGGTGAAACTGGACACTTCAAGAGAGATTGTCCAAGAGCAAGGAATGTTGGTGGTGATGGAAGGGTACTTATGATCATTGCAGGAGAGACTCTCCTGTAACCACCAGTGGTTATCGGTACGTTTCCAAATAACATTGTTTAAGCCTCGAATTTTCCACTACAACTAGCGCCTATTTAGAGTTTATCGACCATAGACCTTGAAACACGACAAATCATAGTCATAAATTGCCCTCCCTCACCCAAATAAATCACATCATCCATATAAAAATTAAGGATCTTTACAGGTGATCTATGATGGCTAGTGTAAACATTAGGGTCATATATAATTAAGATTCTACAGACTTAGAATGTGTGATTTCGCCTTATTTTCTATTACTTGTTTGGTTGTGGGCTTAGGGCAGAGTCACTCATTCGACTTTCTTTTCAATCTTAATTATATACGACTAGTTTACACCAAACGATTATAGAGGAACCTAGTAGGGACCATGCTACGAAATTTCATCACTATTCATCGAAGCGCTCGTACTGCTAGTACTCACTAATTACGGTACAAAATACTCGCAGTAATAATAACAAGGATAAAACTGGAAGCATTAAAGACATATACATAGAATACACTATTGTTCTAACCAATCATCCCTTTCCAAACCAACTTAACATTTGTTACAATAAGAAGTTTCGACGTCGTCATTTGACATGGATTGGCTTGGTCCTCACCATACTAATTTCATGTGCTATGAAGATACCCTTCGCCTTAACCGACAAACTAACGAAGCCCTTTCAATCTATGCTGACAAACCTCCAAAGCGTCCCTTACAGCTAGACTCATAAGTACCTATGTAGAGGTACCACACTCTTTCTAGCCCACAATAGAAACAGGAAGCAAAAGACATCAAGGGTATCCCAGAGGTTTATAACTTTCCCGAGGTGTTCCCAGAAGTTCTTTCGGAAATACCACCCATGTGCCAAGTTGAGTTCAGAATCGACTCGACTTTTGGATCCATTCCTGTAGCCAAATCCCCAATACCGCTTAGCACCAACAATACAGAAATGGTCCGGTCAATGGAACGGCCTGATAAGTAAGGAAATTATCAGACCGAGCCTCTAACCTCGGAGAGCACCCATCTGACTCTTAAAGAGGAAGGACGAATTGCCCATAGGACCATTGACTACCAAGAGCCAAGCAAACCCATCATCAAGAGTCAATATCCCCTATCCCGAACCGACGATTCATTCCACCAACTTCAAGGAACGAGCCAAAGTCGGCATACCACTAGCTCAGAATTCCGTAGGAAGAAATTCCCGAGACAATCTAAGATTTATAAGGCCAAATGCACCGCACGCAACCTTAACCTTGATGACAATAGTGCTATCCTTAAGGTCTAGAGACACTACCTCTAGGGCATCAAGTACACAAACTTCATTAGACCATTCTTGGTCCTTGCCAGCATCGGTCCGGTGATTCATAAACTTCGGTTGCCACAAGAACTCAGCGACATACATCCCATATTCCACGTGTCCAACCCTAAGAAGTGTTTGACCGCTGAAACTATTGTAGTCCCATTCGACGAAATCAAGGTAAACGAGAACCTACACCCCAAAGGGGAACATGTGGGGATCATGCGCAGAGAAACCAAAAGAACAAAATACCAATGGCGAAGGTCCGCGGGAGCACCAAGCAAGGACCTAAAGTCACCTAGGAACGAAGAAACCGGACGAAGCAGAGATACCCGCAACTTTTCTCCTAGTTGCAAGAGCCGTCCAAGATGCTAATTTCAGGACGAAATTCCCTCTAACGAGGGGATGATGTGACAACCCGAAAGATTTGGATCAAGCAAGGTCTAAATTGTAACCCTATTACCATAAGACCTTGAAAGCCAAAAGGGAATAAGTATATATATATATATATATATATATATATATACACACACACACATTGGAAACCATATTTATAATAAGCTCTTGAAAGTAAACAAGTTATAACAAGGCAAGACTAGTCAAATAGTTGGAATAGGAACCATGGATTTAAAACATTGTTTATTAGTATTTAGCCTTAGTACCCCACCCACCCTAGAACACCCAAAACCGAAAGCAACAACCTAGAACCCACTAAGGCCGAAAACACTACCTTGGAGCACCATTTGGACCGAAATCAACACCACCTAAAAGCCTAGGACGAAATCTCCTCCCCCAGGCCGAAATCACATGTGATTTCGGCCATGCTAAGGAGTTCCTTGGAGTTTTCGGCCAAAAAAGTATTTATGAGGTGTTGACTTTATGAGGTGTTGACTACTTCATTTTCCCATGTACAGTTTGGCAGTCTTCCAAGCAAATCTCCAGTGAATAAACATATTATCAAACAAATAACTAGGCATGTGTCTTATCACATTTTCCTTCTTAAAAGCCACATGAAGCACCCAAACCCCACCATTCTTCATTCTACTTTCTAATTAACGTTCCTACTTCTTTCAAAGAATCCATTTCCAAGCCCTAAAGGATTTAAATCTTCAAGCTTAATCTTAGTATTTTTGGATCATACCATTTCCAAGAAGTTCATCAACCTTATCCAAGGATTTAGGCTTGGAAATCTTCACACCATCTTCTTAGACAACCCACAAATCCACTCAAGGTGAGTTCATACCCCCATATTTTCAAGCTTTTTCATGTTTTTAGGGGGGGGGGGGGGGGATACAAGTAAATCTTTGTTTATCACATTTTTTACATGTTTTCATCTTATGTTAAAGATAAAATATTATTTTCTTAACATATGGTTAATACTAGTTTTTGTATAATTATTGCGATATATAATTATTACTTTGAATTGCAAAGCTAACAAAACAAACATAATCTATGTTTTAAAATCATAAGAAAAATTTATGATTTGTAAAACTCCAGGGTTTTTGAAAACTTTTATTAAAATATAGCATTTCTAGCAAAAATGGTTATGTTACAGTCATTAACTAATTTAGTGGGTTACAACCCAAAGATATTATATTTTGAGTTCATATTTTAAATACTAGTCAAGAATACACATTCATATTTATATAAAAGATTATAAAAATAGTTTCAAACAAACAAGATAAACTATAATTTGTATAGTTTGGAAGTCACAAACCACACTTTCATTTCAGAAGATACCTATAAATTTTAAAAGATATAATTATTTCGTTTTACAAGAAAAAGGAGTCATAGTTCACATAAATCAGTTAATGCTCTTGTGAGACACACTCTCTTCACGTACTTTGCCTAAAGTACACCTTAAGTCCTGCATTATAACCAGAGTCTCCTGGAGGGAGAGCGAGACCGTTGTGTATAGATCTATACGGGATTGACAACCCCGCACCTAAGCTGTTCGCTACAGTTAGACTGGAAGTCTAGGGTGACAAATGTCTACCAGCTTCGACGCTTGAAGAATGTCATACAGGCCACTAGTCGTATTAAGTATGGTTATAATAACTCACATAGGGATTAGCGCCACCACTCGGTTTACGGGGTAACTTACACTTCAATAGTTTTATAAAAAGATAAAGCTACATACTATTTTCAGCACAACATTACTTATACATTTTTGGTCTTAGGGTTAAGACTACAGTTCATATTTAAGAAAATATTGGATTTTCTAGAAACATACATTATTATTTTACAAGAAAAATATACAAAGGAAATACATACATCTACAGTTCACACCTAAGAAAAATTGGATTTCCTTGAAACATACGTATTCATTTTACAAGGAAAAGATACAAAGGAAATACATACATTTATAGATCATATTAAAGAAAATATTAGATTTTCTAGATATATACAAAAATCATTTTTTCGAAGACGTTACAAATCGTTTTCATACAAAAATGCTTATGAACACCAACTTACTTGTTGACACTTTTCAAAATCACTTGTATTCTCAGGAAACTAGTAGACAGGTATTCACAACATTTCGAGGCCCGGCGTCGCTGCATTATGTTTTCTACTTTTGTTATTTGTATTCAATTTTTGAACCAAAAGAGATTGGTAAACAATGTAATACCTGAAATCTCAATGTATGCATATTTGTGTTGCTATGTTTCATTTATATTCAACTGTTATGATATTGTACATGAAGTCACTCCATCCGCCCCCAGACGTTTCCGCGGTTCTGGTTTGGGGGTGTGAGATTTTCGCAATACCAAAGTACAACCGACTTGTAAATGACAACTCATATATCTCAGTTTTAAGAATATAAGACATTATCGTCTCACAATTACTCGTGATATAATCCATGAAGTAATAATCTGAGCGTGGGTTTATCCAATACTAAAATCTCCATTTTCTAAGTACTCATTAATGTTGTAACAATACAATTGCTACGTATAACCTCCTTAGACAATCTACAATCCAATTCATGATAGTCTTTGTGACAACTGGCAAACTTAGAGCAAAATCAAGTCAAATGATGTACCATGTATAGTGAGAAACACATTCTAACCTTGTCATGTTAAATCACCCTTAGCTTTGAGGGCATGTTTATATATGTTAATATAAATTGAAATCCATGTTTATATAAGTTATATATCCATGTATACACATTGAAAACCATGAGGAAATAAGTAAACACAAACTAACAAGACATAAGGAGTCAAAGCGGTCAACAATAGATAAAGAAATTACATTGTTTCAAAGATTTCGACTTTTAGACCCATATCCTTGAGTTTTTGGCCTCATAGGACTGAAAACGACTTCATAACACATGTATATGACCGAAAACACTTCATGGTAACACATAGGACCGAAAACCCTCTAGTAAAGGCCCATTAAGGCCGAAATCTATATCAAATGGACCGAAACCTCTTTAAGAATGAAGCTAGGACCGAAATCAAGCCTCTAGTCTGTATATTTGAAAGATTTCGGTCAAGCTTGGCCGAAATCTCCTCCTTGTTGGCCGAAATCATCTTTAAGGTGGCCAAGTGGTTCCAATTGTTTGGTCAAATTAGCTTCCCAAGGTGATATTTGCTCTTACCCAGGTAAATATCACATCACTGTCACTTCTCATCAACTCTTCTTACCTCATTTCCATATAAGTATACCCATGTACGAATTAGAAGCGTTCACAATCCCATTTACAGTAAAACTTCTAATTTCCAAATACTCTCTCAAGTATCAACTTCATTTCCTTCTCAAACATTTAGAAGTTAAACTTCCCTGGAGCTTTCATTCATCAAGTCATTTCCTTTTGAATACATAGTAAGTTCTTATGATCTAGTGTTCTTCTAATACCTTTCATTTCTAGTTTCATATATTCACACATTAATATGTGTTTAAAACCATTAGGATTACGACATCCCTCCTGTATTCTAGCCTGAAGATTATCGTTTCTATCTCGTTATCAAACCACAATCACACATAAGGTGAGTTCATACCCCTACGTTTTCACTATTTTTCATTTTTTTAGGGGGGGGGGGTGTACAAGTAAAACACAAGAAATCTTATGTTAATAAATAAACCTTGTCAAATTATTTTAATCATCGTTGTTACCAATATATATATATATATATATATATATATATATATATATATATATATATATATATATATATATATATATATATATATACATAATTAAGGTTCTACAGGCTTAGAATTGATGATTTCGCTTTAACTCATTTTCCTTGTTTGGATGTGGGCTTAGGGAACAATCATTTATTCGACTGTCTTTTCAATCTTAATTATGTATGCCATATATATATATATATATATATATATATATATATATATATATATATATATATATATATATATATATACAAATTTATTTTAAACATTAGACAAAAAGAATCTCTTCGCAATTTATTTTATTACCATTCTTCATACATGTTTGCATATATTTTACACAAAAACTTTCTTTACGAACGAAACTTTTATTATAAACTATAATAGGTATAGTTTTGGGAACATTATATATTTTTACCATTTCGAGATACATTACAAAAATAATCATTTTGAAGTATAATTATTTTATACCGTATAAACGAACAAAACATACATTTATCAGAAAACGAGTTCTCATCATACTACACGTAAACAGTCGATATGCCTTTCGTGAGACAGCTTCACATACTTATCTAAGTACCAATGAAAGCCCTGATTTTATAACCAGAATCTCCTGTGTGGGGAGCGTGATATTGTGTATAGATCTACACGGGACTGACAATCCCGCACCCTAATTGTTAGCTACAGTTAGACCGATAGGTCTTGGGTGACAAATGTCATAACGATTCCGACGCCTGAAGAACGTCATATCAGGCCATCCGTCATCTTAGGATGGTTATAATAACTCACAAAAAGATATTTACAATACGTTTAGTTCTACAAACACATAAACAACTTCACATAGTTTTGTTTAAATAATAAAACTACATTAGAAGACTTTACAAATCAATAAGACATAAAGGACCATTATTGTTAACTCTGTGATTACCTAGCGGATACGCCAGGGTTATTTACAATGAAGATCAGATAGGTAGTGGAATGTGTGATTTCCGCCTTATTTCTTGTTCCTTGTTTGGTTGTGGGCTTAGGGCAGGACCACACATTCGACTGTCCGTGCGATCTGAATTATATATAACTTGTACACACTAAGTAATCATAGGAGGAACAGTTATGGGTCATATCATTTCATGCAGGTACAATATACTATTTAAATGGTTTTATTTACAGATAAAACTATCTATCATTACTTTAAGTATGGAAAAATAATAGTACATTTCAGAACTAGAACAGTTAGAGATTACCTTACATTTATAGAAAATATTGGATTTTTTGGAAGAACACACAATCATTTTACAAGTAACAAAGACATACATTCTCACATAAAATGCTTATGAACTCATCAACTTAAATGTTGATACTCTCTTTTCAAAACTACTAGTATTCTCAGGAAACCAATAGACAGGTAACCACCAAGGTTTTTGCTGATGGAGCGTACCATTGTTTCGTCTTTTATATTGTCTTATATTTTGGTGTCAAGTAAACAATGTTTTGAACACATATGTAAGAACTTATACATTATCAATACGATGGTTGTAATGCTTTGATTACTATTATTCAATTGTTGTGATACTGAACATGACGTTCTCCGCCCCCGAACGTTTCCGCCGTTCTGGTTTGGGAGTGTGACAGTCTTCATTCACTACTTACTTCCCAAAGTATGAGCGATTGTGGAGCTTCGAATAATCAAATTATTCAGGAAGTAAAAAATTCAAAGTGAAACACAATAATTAACTAATTAACTATGGTCACAACCCTATTGAATATAAATAATATCTATCATTTAATCACCATGATAATTACAACTTTATCCATTGCAAAATGTTTCGAGTAATCAACAAACTACTTGAATCAAACATCCATCATGCCATGTTATGAACATGCATACTATGCCTTTCTATGATCCTTCATTTATGAACATATCAACTTGATATTATTCCAATGATGCTCATTTCACAATTCCAAATTCTTGTCACTATCTAAAATGTATTGGAATTCCAACTTTACATGCATTGACCTGCTATGATGTGACAACCCGAAAATTTCTACCTTGTAAAGTCAATCCAAGCAATCAAAAGTCAGACTTGTTTCTGTTAACTTTTAGCTTTGTTATGGGTCTGTTTGAGAATTCTAAGCCTAATACACTCAAGGATTGTGTATTAGGAAGTGTTAACTTGAGATCATTGAGTTGAATTCGAGCCAGAAACCCCTTCACAAGGAGTTCACGTTCGTAAACTAGGGTTCATGGCCGTGAACCCATGTTGGCCGTGAACCCCTCTTCATATGTATGAAGTTCCTTCATTATTTCTTCATTTCTCACATCTGCAAGTCAAGAACTCTCAAAACTCTCTCAAGTATCATCAAGAACACTCTTCTTTCTCTTCAAAATCGTAAGTGATTCATCCCTTGTTACTTGATATCCTTCTTATTCACAAGAAGCTCTTTGATTTCATCCATGAATTCAACACTTTTGGTTTAGATCTTCAAATCACCATCTTTTCACCAAGAACACCAAAAACACACACACTTGTTCTTGGGCCGTAAACTCCTTAAAGACTTCCAATTAGTAAGTATCCCATCCATATACTTGTTGATCATTAGAAGCTCTTGAATCCCCATGAAACAAACACCTTTTAAGCTTGATCCTTCAAGAGTTCACGGCCGTGAACCATTCATTGGGCCGTGATCCCTTCATAGGATCATGATATGGCCGTGAACCCTTCATCCATGGCCGTAAACCCTTCTTAAGGCCAAGTTTGGGCCGTAAACACTTCAAGCATCCTTGGCCGTGAACACTTCTTGGCCGTAAACACTTCCTTGTGTGGCCGTGAACTCCCTTCAATCAATCACATGTGATTGTAACACTTCATTTCAAGTGTTTCCAAGTCCCTAAGGTTGTTTTTCTTACATGTTAGTTGTTATATACACTAATTGTATACATATATGTATCAATATATGTCATTTAGGACTCGTTTGTGTCTCGGGACTTCATTCGTTATCGTCCTTACTCGAATCTTCAATTGAATCACCCACATAAGGTGAGTTCATACCCCTATAATCAATCTTTTAAATGTTTTAAATGCTTTTAAGGGGGGGGGGGGGAATACAAGTTGAACACAATGATATTGTGTAAATATTTACCTGTGATAACCATCACATTAAAGGATTTCTTATGCTTTTGTAAGTAATCAAATCAATTCAACAACTCTTTTATGAAGATGTTAGTTTATTGTTTATAAAACTCCGTTTTTAAAGTACATGCATAACTCAGTAGATAATTGAGACTTTTCCTCAAGTCAGTAACAGTTCAAGCAAACATACTTGTAAAATATAATAGGTATAGTTTAGGGGTTCAGAACATACTATAACAAGAACAGGAAGGAACATATTATATTCTAGAACAGAAGAACAAATCATGATTCACGAAGTTAACTTTACACTCCCAGTAACCTAGGAAGGGAACGTATCATTAACTCATTGTTTATAACAAAATATGATAATATACAAGGTATAAGTATATATATGGGGTACATCTACAAAGTACCAGGTTATATATGGGGTACATCTTCAAAGTACCGGAGTTATATACGGGGTACATCTACAAAGTACCGGACAATAATAAATAAAACATAGCAATATATATATATATATATATATATATATATATATATATATATATATATATATATATATATATATATATATATATATATATATATAATCACAACAGTATCGACTGAGGCGTTTAGAGTACATGATTTCATTACTTCTAGTAGTCTTCCTAACAAATAGAACAGCGCCACATAACTTCCTAGTAACATGAACATTCAGTTAGAAGGGGGCCGATAATGCTAACTTTATGATTCCTTAGTGGATACATTAGGGATATATATTAATCGGATCCGACAGACAGTAGGATGTGTGCTTTCCGCTTCACTTCCTGTTCCTTGTTTGGTTGTGGGCTTAGAGCAGATTCACACAGTCTACTATCTATTCGATCTGAGCTATATATATATATATATATATATATATATATATATATATATATATATATATATATATATATATATATATATCCTGTATGCACCAAGTAATCATAAGGAGTATCAGGTATGGGTCAGGTCATAGTATACAAATTCAATATACCGTTTTCTAGTACAAAAACATACTTTTCAGATAGAACATTAAGTACGCTAAACTAGAAACTCATCCGTAAAAGGGTTTGATACGCATTATTAAACCAGTATAACTTAAGGGACCTTTAGTGGTTAATTCTATAATACCTTAGTTTATACATCAGGGTTATATATAATTAATATCTGACATGCAATTGGATGTGTGTTTTCCGCCTTACTTCCTGTTCCTTGTTTGGTTGTGGGCTTAGGGCAGATTCACCCATTTAGCTGTTCGTTCGATATTAGATTATATACAACTAGTATAAACTAAGTGAATATAGAAGGAACTATTGTGGTTACCATTTTTACTAAAGGAAATATATGATTTTCTTAAAGAATGTTTTCACCAAATATAAAGAACTATTATAGTTAACTCCGTAAGTACCAAATGAATACGCAAGGATTATATCAAATGAAGATCTAACAAACAATGGGATGTGTGCTTTCCGCCTTACTTCATGTTCCTTGTTTGGTTATGGGATTAGGGCAGATTCACACAATCGGTTGTCTGGTTACTCTGGATTTTATATAACTCGTATCCATTTAGTACTCATAGAAGGAATTGTAGAGTCATTTTTACTTATCATTCATCACATCAGAAAATATAGGATTTTCTGGAGGAACAGGCGAACTTTTCTAAAGAACTTACAGTTTACTTTCATAACTAAAATACTTATGAACTCACCAGCTTAAATGCTGATCTACCCTTTCAAAATAACTTGTATTCTCAGGGAACTAGTAGACAGGTATGCGCTCTGGAATTCGGAAGATGAAGTGTAGTAGCTTCATGTCTTGTTTTGTTATTTACTTTTGGAGTATATCTTTTGTGAATCACATACTTTGTAAACACTTTAATATAAATGCAATGGTTGTTTGTTACTTTGATTACTATGATGCATGTGTTGTGATACTACATACGATCTCCTCCGCCCCGAACGTTTCCGCCGTTCCGGTTTGGGGGTGTGACAGATTGGTATCAAAGCATTGTTTATAGTGAACTAAGTATATCAACCTATAAAAGATATACAACTATAAGTGCAATGGGGCCGAAGTACTCTGACTAAAAGTATATTTTAAAATATAACAATATTTTATAAAAGTATACATACATGCTTATACATATATACATACTAGAACAAATATCACAAGAAGAACAGAACATAAGTATTTAAAGGTTGGACACTGCGGTCAAACCTGGACAGTTATGTAATCATATCTGGGATCAATATAGCCTGATCAACTATATTCATTTGAGATATGACCAACATGTGTTTGGGAGTGATGTGGTGTTGTAACAGTCTTAAAACTTACCTAACTCTATGTACGAAGGATTTCTAGATCTGAACATAAAGTTAAAATACTATAGGAGTATTTTATGATTCTATAAGACAACAAAAAGTTTAAAACATACCAAGTTCATTACATTAAAATACTATAGGAGTATTTTCGGCACTATAAATAACTTATGTGAAAATTTAAAAGACCCTTCTGGTAGGTCTATAATTCCGGAGTGTATACTCCCAAGGTTTTATATAATTGAGATTTTATAGACTTAGAATTTGTGATCTATGCTCTACTTCCTGTTCCTTGTTTGGTTGTGGTTTTAGAGTGGGATCACTTATTCGAAGGTCTATTTAATATTAAATTATATACAACTTGTATACATTGCGCAATTAGAGGAGGACCCAGTAAGGATCACCCCATAATGTTTCACTTAATCTCGTAGATTCTTTAGACATTTCCATTCTCGCACGACAAACCCAGATAGATGTAACCACTCCATCATAGCAGTCAGCAGAGGAGTCAAGGAGAAACAAAAAGAGATTCAAGAGGAGTTTCCCAAGGAGGAATCAGCCAGAGAAACTAAAATGTCTTATGCGTCACACTAATAATTAATAACCTTAATTGACTTAGTGAGTTAGTGATTTCACTACTCACACTATGTGTTAGGATTATTTCTTTTTCATGCAACCAGTAACGGATATTCAATTCACGGAAATTCATTCGAGGATAGCCACTTCTGATTCATAAAGTTTATTTTATATAGACTCCCTTTATGAATTGTTTCCAGAACCCTATGAAAGTCAGAACCAGATACACTCAGAACTAGGATAACTTAGTCATTCAACTTTCGGCTTATAACCACTGCTAGAGACTCATTTCATCTCATATTTGTATTCTTTTTAGAAAAAGATGCCTGTAAGGGTCGAATTGTTGTAATTAGTCGAAATGTATTTTGAACTCTTCGAATGTTATGTAATGTATTTTACTAGGGCACTTTTATTCGAAACTTAAATGTCTATGCCTTAGTATATTTTTTGTACGCTTTCGGTTCCCTATAAATAGGGTTATTTACTAGAGTTAGATAAGAGTTTTTACAGACCTGTCTATTGTACTCTGTAAACATTCGAAAGCGTAATAGAGCTGAAACAAGATCATATTTACATCCGGTGTTCAATCTTGCATTCTTACTTGAATTCATACTCTGATTAATTCAATACTTCATTCTTTGATTCATCAATTGGTATCAGAGCAGGAATCACATCTGTGATCTGATTTTCATCCATTCAAAAAGTTTTTGAATCAAATTTTTGGTTCAAAAGTTTCCGCACTTTTTAATCGTGAAAAACTTGTCTAGATTTCAGTTTGTGATTTGATTCTGCATTTGAATTGTTGAATCGAGTGTTTTTCTTTCAATTCCGATTTGAATCAACTAGTTTGTTTTCAAATTTCCATTTCTTCTTACAAATTTTCAAATTCAGCTTCTGTACAACAATGGCGAGTTTCAATCTCAATTTGATGACCTCATTTTCTCATCTGTTAGGTTCATCAACCAAAATTCCAATGTTAATCCCTGAATATTATGATCAGTGGGCTGATCGTATGCAGGATTATCTGAATGGTCTTGATGAAGAATTATGGTCATGTATCACTGGAAATGTCAATGTTCCAATGAATGTTTAACCAATCGGATCTTCTTCCACAAGTTCTGATGTTGATAATCAATCTGATCGTCTGAAGAAACTGGAGAAGAGGTGTATGAGGGAACTGCGAGGAGCTTTACCTCCAGTTGTGTACAACTATATAAGGAGTTGTACAACTGCAAAGGAGATCTGGAACAGTCTGAAAGATAAGTTTCAAGGAAGTGAGAAGACGAAAATCAATTCAGTCAAACAGTGTTTGGTTGAGCTGAAAGATTTCAGACAAAAAGAAGGTGAAACAATCGAAGTCTACTATGATCGACTGAATGAGTTAATCTATCGTTGTAATCGCTATGGAATTACCAGGACTTCAATGGAATTCAGTCTCATCTTTGTGATGGGTCTTCGAAAAGAATGGAGAAGCGTTAGTATGATGGTGAAGAATCAGCAAAGTTTTGATACATCAACTCTCAATGATTTGTACAATCAGTTGAAAACACACGAAACTGAGGTAAATGAAATTGCTGAAGAGACGAAGCTAAATTTGGGAGGTCCATTGGCACTTGTGTCAAAGATATCTGAGAAAGAAGCAGAAAATGGTGATTCTGAGGAAGAAGAAGGATTCATCATAAATTCGGATGATGAGGCAATAGCTTTTTACTCGAATAATCGTGTTAAAAAGTTTTTCAAAAAGCCGTTCAATCCGAAAACTAAGCTTGCTGAGGTAAAAGGAAGTGTTGTGAGTAAAACTGCTGATGAGGAGAAAAAGAAAGTTGAAAAGAAAGATTCGAAAATGTCTGAAGGAAAGATTGAGAAAAAGTTGAAAGGTGATGCTGGAATAGATTGTCATTATTGCAACGGTGCGAATCATCTTGCGAATGACTGTATGCTTCGGAAGAAGGATGAGAGGAAGAATAAAGTCAAGGATGAGGCGTATTATGTAGAGAGACTTAAGGAGGTTCGTGCGAAAGCCAAGAATTTGTCATTAGTTGCAAAGGGTGAACATGAGGATGAAGATGGAACTTATCAAATCTAGTCATCCGGATCAGACGATGAAGTAATGCGAAATCCGACACATGGAGCATTGTATGCGAAAATGGAGGAGGACTCAGATGATGAGGAATTCGAAGTGAAAGGACGATGCTTCGTATCCAAAGCGGCAGACAAATCTCCAATGACAACAAAGGTACGTAAAATTCTCGAATCTTTTAATATTCCTACACATGCTTATGATTCTGAACTAATATCTTTTGATGAGACGGTTACTTATTTTGATTCAATTGTTGTGTCTGCTAGCAATGAGGCCAACAAATTGTCCATGGAGTTATTAGAGACCAAAAAGAGATTAGACTTGAAAATAAGCAAAATTGAATGTTTGGAATTACAAATAACAAATATTATGTGTGATAGGGATACTTTAACGAGTGAAGTCAAACTTTTGTTAGCACAAAGAAACATTTATTGTAATTCTGCTAAAAGACTTTATGGCAAATTAACTGATTTACATCATTCATGTGACATAAGTAAAGAGCAACATAGAAAATTAGTACCTTTTATAGCATTCGAAAGAGCTAAGGTAGATAATATTTCGTATGATTGTGAGCAAATAATAGCTGGTTTTGACAAAGTTCCTGATGATAGATATAAATATGGAATTGTCAAAATTGATGAATGTCTTGATGCGAATGAATTAGTTAACATCGTGAATGATACTTTGACTAAATCTGAACAAATTCAAATTTTGAAAAAGACTGAGAATTCAACATCTGATTCTCAATCTAATTTTGCTGATATTGAAGATAATTCTGACAATATTAGTGAAATTAGTGAACTTGAAGATGTTGATTGTTCTCAGTTGTCTGTTGTTAATGTTGCATCAACATCTAAAGGGAAAGAAAAAGTTAAGGATTTGATGGTTGAAAATGAAACTGATATACCTTCAACTTCGAAAGTTTGTGATATGAACTTCGTGGATCTCAAAGACAGTCAAACTGATGATAGTGATGATGAAGATGAAGAGAAAATTTCGAAGGAAAAGAAATCTTCAAAGGAAGAAGAAACTACTCGAATAGTGGTTGATCAAGTGTATGGTGATACACAAAAGTTCGAAAAAGTAATGAATGAAAAAGGTGAACACTATCTTGAAACGAATACAGTGGTTTATCCAAATTTCAAATGTACAGATGATGTCATTTTTCCAAATCAAGTTTTCGTAACTACTGGAAATGTTGAGAATATCAAACCAGAATTAAAGAAGTTAGTTGACGAGGATAATTCAAAAACAACTGATGAAGGTTTTTTCGCAAATCAAAGCACAGTTGAAAACAACTTAACAAAGAAGTCGTATGTGTTCCAACGTCAAAAACCACAAAGAAAATGGGTTGAAAAATCAAAAATTGAAAAAGAGAATTCAAAACAAGTTGTAAAGGAAAATGAAAAAGTTGTCAAACTAAACTCGAAGGAATTTAAAGATCAAATTGACAAATTTTCGAAGGAAAACAACATTTCAAAAAGACAAGCTAGGAAGAAAATATTTTGGCAGAATGTTGAGTCTCAAAAGATGTCTGAATCACAATCACCCAAAAATGTTTTCAAAGCTAAAAATTCCTCTTTTTCAACAAAAGCTCAACATTCATCTCAAACAAATCATTCCAAGTCTGAAGTGAATAAACAACCAAGGTTTTCGAAAGTTTCAGAAACTAATATTCCAAGAAAATTTTCAAATAACTCAAATCCAAATCAAAAATTCTTTCAACGTCAACATTTTAAATCAACAGTTGATACATCATATGCTCAATCTTTTCTAACAAATCCAAAAGTTGATTTTGTTCCTCAAAAGCCAAATTTTCCTAATAAAACGAAGAGAGAAACTATGAAAATTTCACGAGAAAAAGGAATGACTTCAAGGAAGAACATTGATCATTGGCTTGAAGGCAAAGGAAAGATGTATCAGTCGAATACATTTTCAAAGGAGAAAATTCACGAAGCATATGAGAAGTATGTGAATACTTCATCAAACGGCAGTTCATCTTCTAAGGATTCGAACATATCAGTCAAATCTTGGAAACCAGTATTAAAAGCAAAGAATGTTCATTCAAAAACTCAGAATTCGAAGAGTAATGTCAGTGAACTTTCGAAACCATCAAAAACTTATGTTTCAGTTCCTTTAAATGAAGATGTAAACTTAATCGATAGTCTCAAAACCAAAGTTTGTGATTGGGTTAAAAGTTCTTCATTACATTCGCAATTGAAATCTAATTTCCAAGGACCCAAAAAGCCTTGGGTACCTAAATTTTTCCACTGATTGTAGGTACTATGTGATGAGCAATATGATAACAAGTGGTACATTGATAGTGGTTGCTCTCGTCACATGAGTGGGAAGAAGGAAAATTTACGTGATTTTCGAAGTCTCAAAAATGCTGGAGTAGTGAAATTTGGGAACAATAAAAAATGTCAAGTCAAAGGATATGGGAAGATCACGAATGGACAATTCACAGTGAATCGTGTTGAATATGTTGAAGGTCTTCAACATAACTTGATAAGTGTTTCTCAACTTGTTGTGGGCACTGGCAATCAAGTTCTTTTTAACGGAGAAGGAAGTGTTATTTCGAATGTCAACACAAAAGAAGTGTTACTGAAATCCAAAAGGAAAGGTGACATGTTCACTATGGGCATCAATCTGATAGTAGGGAAACCTGCTATATGTCTTCTTTTGAAAGCAACAACAGACTTAAGTTGGCTATGGCATCGAAGACTTTCTCATCTCAATTTTTGAAACATCAATAAACTTGTGGTACAAGATCTGGTAAGAGGTTTACCTGTACTTAAATTTTACAATGATTCTTTATGTGCAGCTTGTGAAGTTGGCAAGCAACATAAACAAGGTCATCCAATTATGATTGATTCGAAAAATTGTTGCGCCTTTGGAGCTCTTACATATTGATTTGTGTGGTCCTTCGACAGTTTCAACTCTCAACAAGAAAAGATCATGTTGTTGATGCTGAAATAAATGCAAAACAATCCAGTGGAGGGGGAGCAATTGGATTCGAATACTCTAGTTGAGGAAGAGCATTCTTTCGAGGGGGAGAATGGAAGATTGAATGCTGATGTTGAGGGGGAGCATAATGTTGAAGGGGAGCATTTAGAAAACATTGAGAATAATAATGATTTTGATGATGTTTGTTCGATTGCAGGTTCAGAGAATGATGATATGTACGAAGATGCACCTTTGGAATTTGATCCAGCATATCCGCCAATGGAAAAGTGGACAAGAGATCATCCGAAGGATCAATTAATTGGGAATCCACAAGAGGGAATTTTAACAAGAGCTCAAATTCGTGCAAAGAATGAGGTATTGAATACTCATCAAGAATTTTCCATGTTCAATGTTTTCATCTCTAAAATTGAACCAAAAACAGTTAAGATTGCAATGGAACACTCAGATTGGGTTGTTGCAATGCAATATGAATTGTCTGAATTTGAACAAAACAAGGTTTGGAGATTAATTCCTAAACCTAAAAATGTTTCGATTGTCGAGTTAAAATGGATTTTCAAAAATAAAACCGACAAAGATGGAAACATTGTTCGAAACAAAGCCAAACTTATTGTTAAAGGATATTCACAACAAGAAGGAATCGACTATGAAGAAACTTTTGCCCCTGTCGCAAGCTGTTCGTATATTTCTGGCTTATGCAGCTCACAAAGATTTTGATGTTTATCAAATGGACGTGAAGTGTGCATTTCTAAATGGAGAGCTTGAAGAAACTGTTTACGTAGAACAACCCCCAGGTTTTATTAACGAAGAATATCCAGATCATGTTTATATTTTAGATAAGGCAGTTTATGGTTTGAAACAGGCACCACGAGCATGGTATGCTACTCTTACTTCATTTTTGAAACAATCTAAATTTAAACAAGGATCTGTTGATCCCACATTATTTCGAAAGAAAGTTGGGAATCATCTAATGCTTGTTCAAATTTATGTTGATGATATTATTTTTGGCTCAACTGACCCTGCCTTGTCTAGAGAATTCGAAGATCTGATGAAAAGCAAGTTTGAAATGAGCATGATAGGAAAAATTAATAATTTTCTTGGACTGAATATTCGTCAAAACAGAGAAGGGGTTTTTATTAATCAGGAAAAGTATAAGAAAAATCTGCTAGAAAAGTTTGGATTGACGAATAGCACAAAGTTACGAGTTCCAATGGCAACTGGCATAAAGTTGACACCTTCGTTAGATAAACCTGCAGTTGACATAACTCTTTATAGGAGCATGATTGGTTCATTACTTTATCTTACAACAAGTAGACCTGATATCATGTTTTCTGTGTGTAATTGTGCTAGGTATCAGTCTAATCCACGAGAACCACATCTCACTGCTGTGAATAATATCTTTCGTTATCTTAAAGGAACAATTTCGTTAGGATTGTGGTATCCTTCGAAAACTGGATTCTTTGTACAAGCATATTCGGATGCAGACTTGGGTGGTTGTAATCTTGATAGGAAAAGCACAAGTGGTGGATGTCAATTTCTCGATGGCAAATTGGTGAGCTGGCAGTCGAAAAAGCAAACATATGTCTCAATCTCAACAGCTGAAGCAGAATATGTGGCTGCTGCTGCTTGCACTTCACAAATTATATGGATTCAAAGTTAATTGCGTGATTATGCAATCAATATGAAAAAGATTCCATTATATTGTGATTCTCAAAGTGCAATAAGAATTTGTCATAATCCTGTGCAGCATTCGAAGACTAAACATATTTCACTTCGTTATCATTTCATAAAGGATCATGTGGAGGATGGAAATATTGAAGTAAATTTCGTGAAAACAACTGATCAGTTAGCTGATATTTTCACGAAACCTTTAGATGAAAAATCCCTTGTGAAAATTATAGAAGGGCTTGGAATGATCGATGGAAATTCTGCTCCATGCGAAAAAGGAGAATGATGGTTGACAAGGAATGAATCAGAGGCGCTGAATAAAAGACAATGCAAAGTCATTCAGCATTCAGAGGTTACTGTTCATAGTCAACGCTTCGACCCCTTCGAATTCGTAAATTTGTTACTTATTTTAAGGGTTGATTCAGAGGTTACTGTTCATAGTCAACGCTTAGACCCCTTCGAATTCGTACATTTGTCACTTATCAGGGGATGATAAAATTTCGTGTTTTTGCAACAAGTACAGTATATTTTCATTTTCGAAAATACAAAAATCCAAAAAGATTTTCGTTTGTTTTGTCATTTCATTTTCGAAAATACAAAAATCCAAAAAGATTTTCGTTTTTTTTGTCATTTAATTTTCGAAAATTCAAAAATCCAAAAAGATTTTCGTTTGTTTTGTCATTTAATTTTCAAAAAAAAAAAATCCAAAAAGATTTTCGTTTGTTCTGTCTTTACTTTCGAAAAATCAAAACAACAAAAATATTTTGATTCTTATTTCTTTTTAGTATTCTGTTGCAGATAATCATGAAGATACAGAGTGGATTATGCTAGCAGTTCTAGGGTCAGGTACATTTTTCGTATGAATCGATAAATATTTTCATCATTTGAACTAGTTAAGTTGTCCCTAGAAGCATGCTGCCGCATGTTGTCCAAAAGCCTCCAATGACTCAATGTGTGTGTACGAAAGCCTTAATGAAATTATTCATATGAAAATTTCTTCCCAATCAGGCTTATATTCACATTAGTCTCTGAGCTACCTGACTCTTCTCAAAATGAGTTAAGAGTTTACTGTTTGGTCCAAAGATAACAGAGGTACTTTTCGTGTCTTACATCAATCTTTTTCATCCATAAAGTTCTTACACGATCACACACGAAGACATATGTCCGAGAGGTCTCTGATCAAACCCATCGAGACTTAGACATATCAAAAATTTGTGTTTATGATCTGACATCATGAGACCGTGATGAAAGTGAAACCCAATTTTCACTACACTTTTAAGGAATTGACGGGGAACAATGTTCCAGATTTTCACGAAACTTTTGTTTCTGTACCAAAATTTGAAACTCCAAATCATATTCATTTCGAATGAGTGGTCTTGATTAAACATTTGAAACCCATGATGTTTGTTACCCAACAAGATCCAGCACAAATTTTTGTTCTTGAATATGATTTTCGTGTGAGTTTCATTCGAATGTCAAAGTCATTTCAAAATTTATCAAAGCAAACTTGTCACTGACTATACTGGTCAAACAAGTAATTTCGGTTACAATTTATCACCTTATGTTTAGGTTGATATGTAACGAAATTTTTGAACTACCCACGATGCTTAATAAAAGAAGCCCTTCGATACTTATCAATAAGTATTCGATTATAATTCACGGGAACCCACACAAGCTATTGATCATTTCTCTTAATGATTAATGAAGTAATCTTTGCCCGGGATTTCATCTGCTTTTGTGTTAAATTGACATTTTGACATCATAATATCCCAAATTTTTCTTATCTTTGTTTCTTGTCTACATTCTTTGGAACACTGCACTCACGAAATCCTTGAGGCTCTGAGCAATACCAACTTAGGCTGATGATTTCAAACTTCTGGCGTATGACTTCGCTTTTCATCCCAAAAGTGAAAGAGCCTTGCTTCCATTCGAAGGGTTTTGACGGTTACAATATTCTTGGGGATAACAAGACAGGCTGTTTATAAATGACGTATGGTATTCTGTCCGATTTTCAAGGCGATATGACAGCTACTTGTTGACGCATAGCTACTTTTACGCAGTAATGGTCCGGTTTTCAAGGGCCACGTCGGATATCATTAATTACCTATCCCGCTTCAAATTCAAACTTCAGGGTTACATATAAAAGGAGATTCAAGGGTTCATTATCAGTTTACGCGATCAAAAAGAAAAATTCCCAAATTCTCTGATCATCAAAATCTTCAAACCCTAACAATGGCGACTTCTGCTCATGTTGATTCTCATACCACTGAAGATGCCTCTTCATTACCAATAATGAAGATTCAAGCAACAAACTATCACTTGGAGGGTGATGTTTCTCAATACCCGGAAGAATTGAAGATGCTAATCGTTGCTTTGAAGAACTCTGTTTTGTCAAAGGCGATGTTCAGTTCATTCTCTGTTCCAATGTCATGGATGTCTCAAGCAGGATCTACTGCTACTTACAACAAAGCTTCTGATACGATTACTTTTCATCTGGTGAATGACAAAAAGGTCAGGCTATCCAAGAAACTCTTTTGTCAAATTCTTGAAATTCCGAATTCACCTCCATATGTTGCTTTCACATTCCCTCAAATCGTTAACATGTTTAATGAGATGGGATATCAGCCTCCATTGTCTAAGATCAGTGATTTTAAGAAATCTGGTCTTCCACGACTATGGAATTTCTTATTTGGAATCTTTCTACGATGTTTAACTGGGAAAACAGTTGGTCTTGATAAGGGAAGAATGCAGGTTTATGCAATGGTTGTTGGCATCTATTATGATCTTCAAGTGGACTATTCTACACAATTATGGAAGGAATTCCAAAAGGGTGTAGAACATACGAATGCTATACATGGTATTTCGTGTGCAAGATACTGGAGCCTGATTTTGCAATACTTTTACAACAAGAAAGGGATTTTGGTACCCAATGATGAAGAAAAAGCCGTTTTTCAATCGTACCACTATCCGAAGGATGTCACAGATAGTGCTGAAGTTTTTCCATCAGTTGCTCGTATTCCCGATGTAATGCTTAAAAGAGTTGATTCTTCGAATTCTGTTTTGGTGGCATATTTGAAGACCATTGATTCTACAATCGAAACTGGCATACTATTGGGAAGAGATGATAAGAAATTCAAGAAGACGAAGAAGAATGAAACTGAGTCAAAATCTTTGAAATCTCCAAAGAAGAAGCCTGAAACAGTTGAAGTGTCTGTTGCTGAGACTCAAGTGATTGAGCCTATTATTGAAGAAACACAAGAGCATGTAGTCGATCCTTCGGAGACTGGTATGTTTTGAAGAATCAAAATGAAGTCAACCCATAAAAGCAAGTCTCCTACACATAAAGTGGTTCGAAAACCTCAAATCACTCATCAAGGTGTGTTAATTAGAGAAGTGCCAGCACCTGTTTCTCCGGTGTCCAAGAAACGAAGGGCAGAGGATATGGCAAAACATTTGTCAAAGAAGAAGAAGAAGAAGACCCGACAACTCGTGATTTATACTGAGTCAACAGAATATGATGATGAAAGAATTCCAGAAACCCCAGAGTTAAATCCTCACGCAGGAAGTTCAACTCCTGAGCAGACAATCATCATACCACCCGAAGATTCGGTTGCCAAATCAGTTTCTGAGGCGGTACAAACTTCAGGCATCCCTGCAAACGTATCTGATACGGATGCACATGTCCATATGGGTGATGGAGGTTCGAAAAATGATGATCAAGATCCATCTACTTCTGCTCCTTTCGAAAGTATTGTTTCTTTATCACAATCCACTATTCCCATTACATCAACCACTGATTCTATGACAACCCGAAATTTCTATTCTGTACAACCATTCAATTCAATAGAAGTCAGAACTGTTTCTGCTAACTTTCAAGCTTTTTGGAATAAGTTTGGGTGTTTTAAGATTAGTACTTCAGGAGATAACAGGAGAGAGGATGCCCTAGGGTTTATTGTGAAACAATAATATCCCAAAACTCCAAGAGTTTGGAGTTTACGGCCTAAACAAAGGTGTTTACGGCCGTAAACCTTAAAAGGGGGTATAAATATGACACTTAGTCATTATTTACCACTTTTCACATTTTCAAGATCCAAAACCCATTTCTCTCTCAAGTATCATCCGACTTTTCTTCAAGATCTTCAACTTTGTAAGTGTTTCTATCCCTAAAAAGTTGATATCTTACTTAATCTAGTGATCTTACATGATTCCATCCGTGAAATCATTCCAAAAGTGTAGATCTTCAAGTTTCACCAAGAACACCAAGAACACACACTAGTGTTCTTGGACTTTTAGCACCTTTTCAAGCTTCTACCTAGTAAGTACTTCTATCCTAGTGTATTATAAGACTTGTTACACTTCTAATCATCTAGAAAACACAAGGAATCAAAGGATCAAAGGTGTTTACGGTCCAAGAACACCTTGGACCGTAAACCTTAACAAAGGGGCCAAAGTGGCCCTAGTCCCTTACCAAGCCTTGGAAACTAGCCTAGACCCCTTCCTTGATGTGCTTAGTACTTGAAAACATCAAAAGACCATAAACCATTTGGGTTTACGGCCGTAAACCCAAGGAGAAGTGGTCCAAGGACCGTAAACTCCCTAAAGGAGTGAAATGGTGCCCTAATCTCTTCCTAAAGCTTAAACATGAAGTAGGAGTGCTTCTTATGATCTTTATGGCTTCAAAACACAAAATGGTCAAAGTACCATGAGTTTACGGCCGTAAACTCATGGGTTTACGACCGTAAACTCAATGAGTTATGGTCACTAAACCGTAAACTCCAAGGGAGTTTACCCTTGAACCCTAAACTCAATAGCAATGTTCTACAACACTTAGATGCAATCCTTAGTACTTGTAACACTTAAATAAAGTGTTAATCATGTCCTAGGATGTCTTAACATGGTTAATTAGTTGTTCAAATGACTAATTGGATACATATATGTGTGATTATATGTTAACTAGGATCTTTGTGTGTGTACAAGTCTTCACTTGACACCTAGCATCCTATACATTCCGTTCATCCAAACCACTCACTACAGGTGAGTTCATACCCCCTTAATCAATATTTTAAATGATTTTAAATGCTTTCATGGGGGGGGGGATACAAGTAGAAAACAGGAAGTTATAGAATCAATCACATGTGATTTATAAATGTGTTTTCAAACAACTGATTTCACATACTTCAAAATGTGATAAATACAATGCTTTTCAGTTATTTTTACTTTGTTATCAACAAATTACTTTTGAATTATTTTATAAACTGACATCAAGTCATTATTATTTATTGTTCAAAACTCTTAAATGTTTTACAAAACCTCTTTCAATTTACTGTTAAAAACCATATCTATACACTTATGTTTCATGTATATATGTATTGATATGAGAGCTTTCATTCTTTCTTCAGTTCCAACACTTTTGAGTAGCAAGGGTGTATAAACCTACTTGGACATTCAATTTACATTCCAGTAAACTATTATAGGTATAGTTTAGGGGATACAAATTACTATTCCTATTACAAGGAATTACACAAGAGTCAGTTCATTCATGAGTCTATACAAATATACTAAATACTATATGAAGAGATACTATTACTTGTTATATAGAGAGAAATACTATATACTATTCAGAGAGAGATACTATATATACTATATGGGACTGACCATCCTACACCTGGCTGCTAGCTACAGCGGGACCTGTTCATCGACGGATGTTCTCGGTTGTACTGTTCGGCGAGTTTCCACGCCGTGATTATCCTAAGGCAAAAGGATATGATTTCAATGATTATATAATTTTCCCTATTACTTTTATTTTGTGACACATTCACATAAACGATGAGGTAGACTATATATTTATAATAATAGTTGCACATGGGAAAAACCTTCATTGATACAGAAATGCAAACCTTCAAAGCATTCGGGTCTTGGTAGAAGACTACTTTTTATACTAGTAGGAAATATGGGATTTTCTAGGGTTTTCACACTTATACTAAATGTTTCATTAAACATTTACAAGTCTTTCATAACAGATTTTCGAATCAATGACACCATAATACTTATGAATTCACCAGCTTTATGCTGATCTACACTTTCAAAATAACTTGTATTCTCAGGTCACCAGTAGACAGGTACGATGACCAGGGTTTTGAGAAGACGGAGCACAAACAAGACTCGTGTTTATTTTTTTTACATATTTTGGTGTCTTATTACAATGAAAGAACACTCATGTATTAAAACTTTACTTTTAATGAAATGGATGATGTTGTTGCTTGTTTACTACTTTGCACTGTTATGATACTTTACATGACGTCCTCCACCCCTGAACGTTTCCGCCGTTCTTGGTTTTGGGGTGTGATAGATTGGTATCAGAGCTTTGTTTATAGTGAATTGAGTATATCAACGCATAAAAGATATACTAACTATAAATACAATGGGATTAAAATACTCTGACCAAGAGTTTATACTTTTAAATAATAAAATATTTAATTAAGTATACATGCCTGTATTCCTACTAAAATCAGTGTCACAACGACAAAAACAAAAGTATTACGATTGTTGAATATCACAAGTAAGCTCGGGGATATATGTGCAGTCCTGGGAGTGGCATAGCCTGATCAACTATGCTGGCCCGATGAGTGATTAGCATATGCCCAAGAATGGTTGTTATATGGCAACAAGTCTAAAAACTTACCAATATTACCACAATGAAATACCATAGGGGTATTTGGTGTTACTATAATTACTTATTTGAGAACTAAAAGGTCTTTATCAGTAGGTCAATAGTTGCTGAGTGGATACACTAAGGTTATATGCACCTAGGACGTCATAGACTTAGAATCTGTGAATCTTTGCTTTACTTCTTGTTCCTTGTTTGGTTGTGGGCTTAGAGTTAGGGTCACTTATTCGAAGGTCTATCCTGTCCTGAGTACATATAACTGGTATGCACTAAACAAGTATTGAAGTAACTGATAAAGATCATCTTATAATTATCTTAGTTAGTACGTCTATTAATTTCTTCTTATATCCCTTTTCTCGCGTAGATATCATGGCTGGATTCCATCCCCACGGCGACCCGTACTATCCTAACCACAGCAATGCTGGATGGCTCGGAGAAGAGCCAGAGAATGATCACCCAATTCCTTTGGATGATCACGAAGCTGAAGGCTTTTCTGATAGTTCTGACTCAGAACCAAAAGTCAACAATCTACCCCCAGCTGCTCATGACCCAAACCCTCGCCCAACATTTCAAGGACCCACACCTCTGTGAGCCACAAACTTGAATAGATGGAGTCAGGAACAGAGTCAACCCATCCCCTACAATGGAGACAGAAGCTTCTACAACCTCACTGAGGGAGGTTCAGCTGACAGGGTCCTACCCATCATGGTTCGTAGGATTTCCCGGAACACCGAATAGGGTCGAGCCACTATCGACCGAGTCATGGAGATTGACGCCAACTATGGCGTTAAAACAGTTCGCATTCGCCAACTAGAGTCTGCTCATGAAAGGACTCTGGTCCACAATGCAGCTCTACAGAGAGAACTTGCTGGAACCCAAGCTGAAGTCAGGGAACTTCGAGCTCAGCAAGTAAGATCTGACAGGCGTGTGAGGGACATAGAACGCCTTCTGTCGGAATCAAGAACTCACTCTAGTAGTTCTCGTCGCCGATAGAATCTCATCGACTTCTCTTTTGGATATAACCTAGTTATGTAAAACTCTGGTCTAATTTCCTATCTTTGTAAATCTTAGACCTGTTAGGTCTTGATTAGGTCGTAGTCCTGTCAAAATTTTCCCATCTTGGTTGATGTAAGGCCTCCTACTAGGCCATTTTTCCCGAACTTGTTACATCTGTAATTCCAGTAATATTGACAGGTACCTAATCTCATGGGTATTATTATCCGAATGCTATCATCTGTTAGTTCTAGATCTACATTTAATCGTGCTGTTGGGCTATGAAGAGTTAGTCCATGAGTCATTTTCATCAACTTTCCTATTAAATTCTTATCAATATCTTCATCTTTCTAAACTTATAGTTAAAAGGTGCCTCCTCGCAGAAATCCGAGGCATAACAATAATAACGAAACACCGATACCACCACCTCCACCACCTCCTCAGTTCGACGCTGCTATGTTCCAAGCAGCTGTCACGGCGGCCGTAGCGGCTGCCATGTCACACATCAATACTCCTATCCCTAGCGGATCAGGAACTGGTGCACCTATTTCTAACCATGGCGAGAGTCATGGGCACCCTCGGGAATGCACCTACAAGGATTTTACAAATGCCAAACCCAGAAATTTCAATGGAACTGGAGGGGTTATGATCTTAAGGCAGTGGATAGAAAAGACAGAAGCAGTCTTTGAAATCTGCGCCTGCCCAGAGAACAATAAGGTCAAGTTTGCTACTTGTACCTTTTCTGACAGGGCTTTAACTTGGTGGAATGGCCACGTTAAGTCACTGACTCTGATAGTGGCAAATTCGATAAGCTGGGAGAACTTGAAAGCCATGCTGATGGGAGAGTACTGTCCACGAGAGGAAATTCAAAAACTCGAGCAGGAACTATGGGGTCTTGTAATGGTTGGTTCTGACATATCAACCTATACTAATAGATTCTGTGATCTGGCAATTCTTTGCCCTCATATGGTTGCTCTAGAGAGCAAGAAAATAGAGAGATATATTTGGGGACTGTCGCCCTAGATCCAGTCAAGTGTGTTAGCATCAAGGCCTGTTACTTTTGACAGCGCTAAAGAGTTGGCACAATCTCTTATAGATCATGGAAACTACCAGAACCCAACGATTTCTACACCCGAGCAACAAAAGGGAAACAACAACAACAACAAGAAAAAGGGGTGGAACAAGAGGAAAAGCGGGACTTCGCAAGAATCCTCAAAGAGACAACAACTAGTTACAATAAATGCTGCCACGGTAACTCCTATTGTCCTTGCTAATCCCTTACCAGCTAAGCCTTATGCCGGTAATCTTCCGAAGTGCAACAAATGCACCTTCCACCACAACGGACCTTGTCGGGAAATGCAGTGCACTAACTACAACAGAAGGGGGGAAACTGCCCGTTTCTGCAAGACTCCAGCAAGGCCGACCGCTCAAGTTCCTAACGCCGGTGTGGGCCAAGCTTGCTACGGTTGTGGCGAAGTGGGACACTATAAGAGGAATTGCCCTAAGGCAGGGATAGCTGGCGGAGTAGGAAGAGTTCTGGCCATAGGCCACGAGGAAGCCGTAGCTGATCCTACAATAGTTACTGGTACGTTTCTCCTCGATAACTCATATGCTTGCATACTTTTCGACAGTGGAACGGAGAAAAGTTTCGTAAACCAGAAATTTGCACACCTGCTTAAACAAAAACCACGTGCACTAGATAAATCATTCACTGTAGAAATGGCAAACGGGAAAACGGAAAGTACTAACTGCACATACGTAGGTTGTACTCTAACTTTAGATGGCAATACTTTCAAGATAGACCTCATGCCGGTCCCAATTAAAAGTTTCGACGTCATTATCGGCATGGATTGGTTGAGTCTTCATCGCGCCGACATCTTGTGCTTTGAAAAAGCAGTTCGTCTTAACCTTCCTAACAGCGAAACTCTAGTTATCTACGGCGACAAACCTAGTACGAACCTTCGCATCATTTCATGCATACAAGCTCAGAAGTGCTTGCGAAAGGAATATCATGCATTCCTCGCACACATCGTCGATACGAGTCAAGAAGTGAAAGATATTCAGAACATACCAGAAGTACGTGACTTTCTCGACATCTTTCCAGAAGAACTTCCAGGATTACCACCACAACGCCAAGTCGAGTTCAGAATCGACTTAGTGCCAGGGGCTACTCCAGTAGCCAAATCTCCATATCGTCTGGCACCACCGGAGATGCAGGAACTTTCCTGTCAGCTTAACGAACTTCTCCAGAAGGGATTCATTAGGCCAAGCTTCTCACCATGGGGAGCACCAGTCTTGTTCGTCAAGAAGAAAGACGGATCGTTTCGTATGTGCATCGACTACAGGGAACTCAACAAGCTTACCATTAAAAATCGTTATCCCTTACCCCGCATTGACGATTTATTTGATCAACTTCAAGGAGCCAACTACTTCTCGAAGATAGATCTACGATCCGGGTACCACCAACTACGAGTGTTAGAGGAGGATGTTCCCAAGACAGCCTTCCGAACTCGTTATGGGCACTACGAATTCGTAGTGATGCCATTCGGATTAACTAACGCGCCCGCAATATTCATGGATTTAATGAATAGGGTGTGTCGTCCTTACTTGGATCAGTTCGTCATCGTCTTCATCGATGACATACTCATCTACTCTCTTAGTAAGGAGGAACATAGTCAACATCTTCGTCAAGTCTTAGAAACATTACGATCGGAGAAGCTCCATGCTAAGTTCTCCAAGTGCGAATTTTGGATTCGAAGAGTCGAATTCTTGGGCCACGTAGTTAGTGAAGAGGGAATTCACGTGGACCCTTCCAAAATCAAGGCAATTGAGAGCTGGTCAGCACCGAAGACACCTACAGAAATTCGTCAATTTCTAGGTCTCGCTGGCTACTATCGCAGGTTCATTCAGAACTTCTCCCGAATTGCGAAACCTCTTACAACACTGACCCAGAAGGGCGTGGCCTTTGACTGGGAAGAGAAGCAGGAGAGAGCGTTCCAAACGCTCAAGCGAGCCTTGTGCACCGCACCAATACTATCCCCCCCGAAGGGATAGAAGACTTCGTTGTCTATTGTGATGCTTCAAATCAAGGGCTCGGCTGTGTTCTGATGCAACGAGGTAAGGTCATCGCATATGCCTCGAGACAGCTGAAGACACACGAGGTTAACTACACCACCCACGATCTTGAACTAGGAGCAGTTGTGTTTGCTCTGAAAATCTGGAGACACTACCTGTATGGTATAAAAAGTATTATCTTTACAGACCACAAAAGCCTACAACATATATTCGACCAGAAGGAGCTCAACATGAGACAACGACGGTGGGTCGAGCTACTCAGTGATTACGAATGTGAAATTCGTTATCATCCGGGTAAAGCCAACGTAGTAGCCGACGCCCTAAGTCGGAAAGAATACTCTGGTCGTAGAGTCAAATCATTGACTATGACTATCCATTCACACATGTCCACGCAAATTAAGGAGGCTCAGCTCGACGCTTTGAAACCTGAAAATGTGGCGAGTGAAACCCTAAGAGGGATGGATAAGAATTTGGAAGTCAAGGGTGGCGGAGCCTTATACCTCATGGATCAGATCTGGACACCGAAACACGGTGGATTCAGAGACTTGGTCATGACCGACGCACACAACACTCGTTATTCCGTCCACCCAGGTTCAGATAAGATGTATCTGGATCTTAAAAAGCTATACTGGTGGCCTAACATGAAAGCAGAGATTGATACCTTCGTAAGTAAATGCCTTACTTGCGCCAAGGTCAAGGTCGAATACCAGAAACCCTCCGGTCTTCTACAACAACCAGAGATACTGGAATGGAAGTGGGAGCGGATCACTATGGACTTCATAACCAAGTTGCCCAAGACAACGGGTGGACTTGATACCATATGGGTCATCGTTGACAGATTGACCAAGTCCGCACACTTCCTGCCTATCAAAGAAACAGAAAAGATGGAGAAGCTTACAAGAACCTACATTCGGGAGATTGTACGACTGCACAGTGTTCCCATATCCATTATCTCAGACAGAGATAGTAGATTCACTTCGAGGTTCTGGCAGTCGCTACAAAGTTCCCTAGGAACTAGGCTGGACATGAGTACAGCCTACCATCCTCAGACCGACAGACAAAGTGAGAGAACTATCCAAACCTTGGAAGATATGTTGCGAGCCTGTGTGATCGACTTTGGGAAGGCATGGGATACTCATTTACCCCTTGTCGAATTTTCCTACAACAATAGTTATCACACGAGCATAAAGGCTGCTCCATTCGAGGCCCTCTATGGCCGAAAGTGCAGATCCCCTCTGTGCTGGGCTGAGGTGGGTGATACCCAGTTAGCTAAAGTACGAGTTCCTGAAAGCACTCTCAGGGGTCCGGAGATCATTCGAGAAACGACAGAGAAGATCGTTCAGATTCGTGAACGATTGAAAGCCTCTAGAGACCGACAGACAAGCTACGTTGATAAACGAAGGAAACCGTTGGAATTCCAGGTGGGAGACCGTGTTCTATTGAAGGTCTCACCCTGGAAGGGCTTGATACGCTTTGGAAAGTATGGAAAGCTAAATCCAAGATACGTAGGGCCTTTTGAGATTCTCACTAGAATCGGTCCTGTAACTTACAAACTTAACTTACCACGCGAACTCAGTAACGTACATTCTACTTTCCACGTCTCGAACTTGAAAAAGTGTCTGTCTGACGAGACTCTTGTAATCCCACTCGACGAGATCGAGATCAACGAGAGCCTCAACTTCGTGGAAGAACCAGTAGAGATCATGGACCGGGAGGTCAAGCAAACGAAACAAAGCCGTATCCCGATAGTGAAGGTTCGTTGGAACGCCAAGCGAGGACCTGAATTCACTTGGGAGCGAGAGGATCGGATGAAACTGAAATATCCTCGTCTTTTTACTTAGTTATTTGTAACTACTTATTTGCTTAAACTCTAATTTCGGGACGAAATTCCTTCTAACGGGGTGATGATGTGACAACCCGAAATTTCTATTCTGTACAACCATTCAATTCAATAGAAGTCAGAACTGTTTCTGCTAACTTTCAAGCTTTTTGGAATAAGTTTGGGTGTTTTAAGATTAGTACTTCAGGAGATAACAGGAGAGAGGATGCCCTAGGGTTTATTGTGCAACAATAATATCCCAAAACTCCAAGAGTTTGGAGTTTATGGCCTAAACAAAGGTGTTTACGGCCGTAAACCCTAAAAGGGGGTATAAATATGACACTTAGTCATTATTTACCACTTTTCACATTTTCAAGATCCAAAACCCATTTCTCTCTCAAGTATCATCCGACTTTTCTTCAAAATCTTCAACTTTGTAAGTGTTTCTATCCCTAAAAAGTTGATATTTTACTTAATCTAGTGATCTTACATGATTCCATCCGTGAAATCATTCCAAAAGTGTAGATCTTCAAGTTTCACCAAGAACACCAAGAACACACACTAGTGTTCTTGGACTTTTAGCACCTTTTCAAGCTTCTACCTAGTAAGTACTTCTATCCTAGTGTATTATAAGACTTGTTACACTTCTAATCATCTAGAAAACACAAGGAATCAAAGGATCAAAGGTGTTTACAGTCCAAGAACACCTTGGACCGTAAACCCTAACAAAGGGGCCAAAGTGGCCCTAGTCCCTTACCAAGCCTTGGAAAGTAGCCTAGACCCCTTCCTTGATGTGCTTAGTACTTGAAAACATCAAAAGACCATAAACCATTTGGGTTTATGGCCATAAACCCAAGGAGAAGTGGTCCAAGGACCGTAAACTTCCTAAAGGAGTCAAATGGTGCCCTAATCTCTTCCTAAGGCGTAAACATGAAGTAGGAATGCTTCTTTTGATCTTTATGGCTTCAAAACACAAAATGGTCAAAGTACCATGAGTTTATGGCCGTAAACTCATGGGTTTACGACCGTAAACTCAATGAGTTATGGTCACTAAACCGTAAACTCCAAAGGAGTTTACCCTTGAACCCTAAACTCAATAGCAATGTTCTACAACACTTAGATGCAATCCTTAATACTTGTAACACTTAAATAAAGTGTTAATCATGTCCTAGGATGTCTTAACATGGTTAATTAGTTGTTCAAATGACTAATTGGATACATATATGTGTGATTATATGTTAACTAGGATCTTTGTGTGTATACAAGTCTTCACTTGACACCTAGCATCCTATACATTCCGTTCATCCAAACCACTCACTACAGGTGAGTTCATACCCCCTTAATCAATCTTTTAAATGATTTTAAATGCTTTCATGGGGGGGGGGGGGGAATACAAGTAGAAAACAGGAAGTTATAGAATCAATCACATGTGATTTATAACTGTGTTTTCAAACAACTGATTTCACATACTTCAAAATGTGATAAATACAATGCTTTTCAGTTATTTTTACTTTGTTATCAACAAATTACTTTTGAATTATTTTATAAACTAACATCAAGTCATTATTATTTATTGTTCAAAACTCTTAAATGTTTTACAAAACCTCTTTCAATTTACTGTTAAAAACCATATCTATACACTTATGTTTCATGTATATATGTATTGAAATGAGAGCTTTCATTCTTTCTTCAGTTCCAGCACTCTTGAGTAGCAAGGGTGTATAAACCTACTTGGACATTCAATTTACATTCCAGTAAAATTATTATAGGTATAGTTTAGGGGATACAAATTACTATTCCAATTACAAGGAATTACACAAGAGTCAGTTCATTCATGAGTCTATACAAATATACTAAATACTATATGAAGAGATACTATTACTTGTTATACAGAAAGAAATACTATATACTATACAGAGAGAGATACTATATATACTATACGGGACTGACCATCCTACACCTGGCTGCTAGCTACAGCGGGATCTGTTCATCGACGAATGTTCTCGGTTGTACTGTTCGGCGAGTTTCCACGCCGTGATTATCCTAAGGCAAAAGGATATGATTTCAATGATTCTATAATTTTCCCTATTAATTTTATTTTGTGACACATTCACATAAACGATGAGGTAGACTATATATTTATAATAATAGTTGCACATGGGAAAAACCTTCATTGATACAGAAATGCAAACCTTCAAAGCATTCGGGTCTTGGTAGAAGACTACTTTTTATACTAGTAGGAAATATGGGATTTTCTAGGGTTTTCACACTTATACTAAATGTTTCATTAAACATTTACAAGTCTTTCATAACAGATTTTCGAATCAATGACACCATAATACTTATGAATTCACCAGCTTTATGCTGATCTACACTTTCAAAATAACTTGTATTCTTAAGTCACCAGTAGACAGGTACGATGACCAGGGTTTTGAGAAGACGGAGCACAGACAAGACTCGTCTTTATTTTGTTTACATATTTTGGTGTCTTATTACAATGAAAGAACACTCATGTATTAAAACTTTACTTTTAATGCAATGGATGATGTTGTTGCTTGTTTACTACTTTGCACTGTTATGATACTTTACATGACGTCCTCCACCCCTGAACGTTTCCGCCGTTCTTGGTTTTGGGGTGTGACAGATTCCCCTACATTCGAACACATTATCAATCAACCATTCACTTCTATTTTTTCTTCTCAATCCACTGACACACCCAAACCGACTTCGAATGTTCAAGAAACCATTTTTATGGAGACAGAAACTGATACTGAGGGGTTTGGAGGCACGTTTGAAGAATTGGAATTTCATGAAGAAGAAGAGCAGTTTCCAGATCATATGGTGATGACCATGAAGCAATTTAAAATTCTGAATCAGAAGTTGAATTCGATAATTCAATCTCAAGCTGATCTGGGGGGTGGTTCATCTGTTTCAAGTTTGGAGGTTGATTCATTGTTGAAAATGCTCGAAGCCAGAATTGTCAGCAAAGTATCGGAGATGATTAAAGACTCTGAATCTCAAATTTTGGAGAAGGTTGATTATAATGATAAAAATAACGAACTTCGGATCAAATCTCAAAATTCAATGTTTACCAGTGATGTGAAAGAATTGAAGAATGTTACAAAAGAACGACATGTTCTTTTTGTTCAAGAAGTGAAGAAAGTAAGGGAGGATATTAATTTGCAAATTCGTGAACTCCGCGAAGATATGCAAAAAGAAATTGGAAATTTTCAAAAAGATTATGCTTCTCTGAATCAGAAGGTTGATATCATTTGTGACGCAGTCACACGCTTTGTTCAATTGTATGAAAATTTGAGTCCACAACTAACTCAACTTTCAAGATCCGAAAGTGCAACTTGCTCCTGAATTTTTATCACAAAAGTTTATCCAATTCGAAGCCATTCTCAACAAGCAACTTGCTCCTCTCTTTCGCATAACAAGTCTTCTTCCAACAACAAATGCCCCACTTGTTTTCACAGGGGTGCAAGGGGGAGAAAGAAAAACTAGTGAGTCGAAGGCTAGTGGTGAAGATGCGAAAGTTGTAGGAAAGGTTTTTTCTTCGAAGATCCCAACAACAAAGCCAGTTATAGTTTCTGCTGGGATGGTTACTTCAACAGTCGTTACAACGTTACCTATTACAAGACCTATTTCGAAAGGAATTGTGATTGGTAAATCTACAGAGACTGGTGAGAGTGGTTCGAAACGAAAAGAGGCAATTGACAATCCAGCTTTGAAAGATAAAGGGAAATCGATTGTAGTGGAAAAGTCAAAAGAAGAAAAGAAGGCTGCAGCAGAAGCTGAAATTGAAAAACTAAGGTTGATTCAAAGCATTATGGCTCAGCGTGCTGGTGATCCGAAGGGAATGGACAAAGGTGATCCATCCAAACACTACAATTACGAAACAATCGAGGCCAAGGTAGCGTATAATCACATGTATTCGTTTGAAAAGAAACCAAAACAAAGTTATTTGGTTATGAATACTGATACAAGCCAGCTGGATTTTCCGATAAACGAAATGATGTTCATCATGCCTCAGTTCAAAGCTGAAGGAAATTTTAAAGAAAAGGATGAAGGTACTCACATGAAAATTCGTTTTCATGCTGTTCTTGCAAAAGCCCCTGAGGAAGTGTGGTCATTGGTTAAAATCAAGAAAGTGATCAGTATGAAAAAGGATGTGGTATTCGCAAACACAGTCCAAAATTTCAAGTATGTGGTTGCCAGGGCAAATGGAAATATTTGTGAGTTTACTGTTGCAGATTTTCCATTAATGAACTTGTATGATCTTATACAAGTTGCATTAATTTTAAAAGACAAATCATTTTCATACCTTCAAAACACTGAAACTGATGAATTCAAGCTTGGGGTTGCTCACATCAAGATTTTCATCGAAAACTATTATGAGTGCTTGGCACTAACAGATGTGGAATTAGCTACTGCCAAAGGAATGGAAATAAAAGCACCAATGGCACCGACGAAGACTCAAGAAGAATTAAAGAAGTATGCTGATGGTGAAATCTGCTTGAAGCCTTTTGGAATGGTATTCGCAGGAAAAGACAAAGCTGGAAAAGCTAAACGGTTCTTATTCCAAGCATGCGAAGTGGAGAGATATTCAACGTCTCAATATACGAACTTAATTGTTCGTATGAATCATTGCAAGAAGAACAACGAAGGAGATAAGAAAGAGCTGAAGAAGATTATCTCCTGGTATACGGAGATTCGAAGAGTGTTACTGTATTCCATCACACTTCTTACAAATTAAGGATTTCGACTATGATTACAAAGGGGGAGATTGTAAGGGTCGAATTGTTGTAATTAGTCGAAATGTATTTTGAACTCTTCGAATGTTATGTAATGTATTTTACTAGGGCGCTTTTATTCGAAACTTAAATGTCTATGCCTTAGTATATTTTTTGTACGCTTTCGGTTCCCTATAAATAGGGTTATTTACTAGAGTTAGATAAGAGTTTTTACAGACCTGTCTATTGTACTCTGTAAACATTCGAAAGCGTAATAGAGCTGAAACAAGATCATATTTACATCCGGTGTTCAATCTTGCATTCTTACTTGAATTCATACTCTGATTAATTCAATACTCGATTCTTTGATTCATTAATGCCTCGCGGTAGACAATAACACAATTTGATCCACCACCACAATTTGATCCTGCTGCTCTCCAAGCAGCGATAACGGCCGCAGTGACAACTGCTATAACTCACATCCGCGAAAGTGGTACCAATGGAACTGGTAGTGGTACCCACTTAACTAACCCCAGAGTTACCCACGGACACCCACGGGAGTGTTCGTACAAGGACTTCATGAACTGCAAACCCAAATCCTTTAATGGAAATGGGGGAGTCATTGCTCTGATGCGTTGGTTCGAGAAAACAGATTCGGTCTTTGAAATTTGTCTGTGTCTTGAAGGGAACAAAGTGAAGTTTGCTACCTGCACCTTCTCTGACAGAACCCTAACATGGTGGAATAGCCATGTTAAGTCACTGACCCTATCAGTGGCTAACTCTATGAGTTGGGAGAACCTGAAGAGATGATGTTGGAAGAATACCGCCCAAGGGGCGAAGTTCAAAAGCTGGAACAAGAACTATGAGAGCATACCATGGTCTGCTCAGACATAGTGGCCTACACTGATAGGTTTAGTGACCTGGCAGCACTATGCCCCTGGATGGTTACCCCGGAGAGCAAGAAGATAGAAAAGTACATATGGGGGTTATCTACCCCGATTCAAGGAGATGTACTGTCTTCTAACCCAACTACATTCGATAGCGCCAAACGCCTGGCCCAGCGACTCATTGACCATGGTGGTCCCCGTTCCCAAGCCATCAAAGGGAGGGGACTATAAACGAAAGTCGGGGAAAAAGATGAAGGAGCGAACAACACGGGAACCCCCGCAAGAGTAAAAAATAGTTACTGTATATGTCGTCACAACACCTGCCACTCCAGCATCTGTCAGTCGATATGTTGGGACTCTCCCGGAGTGTGGCAAGTGTAACTAGCACCATATCGAAGCTTGCCGGGAAATGCAGTGCATGAATTGCCACAGGAAGGAGCACACTGCCCGTTTCTGTAGGGCGCCGGCACAACCGATCTCCCAAGTCCCCGGAGTAGAAATAAACCAGGCCTGCTATGGCTGTGGTGAGACTGGGTGTAACATCCCAAAATTCAAGCCCAAAAATTTCATTTTTAATTAACTATTTCACAACTCAGTTTACCAAAACATTTCCCATGCCATGTCATTGTAAAAAGAAACATAACAAAGTGTCTGAAATCATATCGTCAAAGGTAAAATAAATCAGAGTACATTCCCAGAAAACTCTATGCGGAAACCATATGTGTGTGTGTGATGCGCTGCTACACCGTCGGCTCCTTCCCCTTGGACGAAGAGGTACCTGAAACCAAAACTAAAACTGTAAGCACAAAGCTTAGTGAGTTCCCCCATCATACCACATACCATACAATCACATAGCATACATACTACCAGGTAATTCTGGGGCGCCCATCCTACCCATGTCAAGCCATTCTGGGGTGCTGACCTACCCATGTCAAGCCATTATGGGGTGCTGACCTGCCCATGTCAAGCTATTCTGGGGTGCTGATCTACCCATGTCAAGCCATTTTAGGGTGCCGAACTGCCCTCCGGTCTATCTCAACCGAACACGGGGACTATTTCACCCCTACTACTAACACATAATATCATAATCATAATCATGTTGTCAGACATATCTGGGGTGTCCGACCTACCCCTTGGTCCTAACGACCGGATCGGGGACTAGTCCCCTACTACTGATACTATCCCACATAACATAGTAACTAGGAACTAGCATACTCACATATCCAGCAATCTAGCATACTCACATATCCAACAATAACAGACTAGATAATTATCACAAAGATAATCGTCCCAACTAACAATAACTAGTGGGCCGGCCTTGGTGCCTTAGACCCACTTCTACTGGAAGGTAACTCACCTCGATGTCGTGTAGTGTCTGAACTGTCATCGGCATGAAGGTCGGCTCTCCTCGACTCCTCAATCCCTACACGACAACCTTCAAGTCATCAACCGAACATTCAACCCAACCAGGGTCAATGCTAAACCAGGCAAAGTCAACATTGGTCAAAGCCAACACCCAGTTGACCTGACTCGCCGAGTTGGTCTACCAACTCGTCGAGTCCATGCCCCACTAACCCGATCCAACCCCGACACCACTCGTCGAGTCTAGCGAGAACTCGTCGAGCTTTACCTTCATTCAAACCTTCGGGACCATCTTCATCCGACTCACCGAGTTCTTCCTTCAACTTGGCGAGTTCATTTCCCTCATAAGAACGTGTCCAGTCTATGACTCGTCGAGTTGTAGAACAACTCGTCGAGTCCATCTTCAAAGGTTGGGAGATTGCCTTGGACTCGTCGAGTCTGATCATACACTCGTCGAGTCCCATGATTCCCAGGTCCCTTTACGAGTCTAAACATTTACGGGACTTCCTTCCCGAACCACTGGTCCAACCACAGAAGGAATTTAGTGGTCATTACACACCGACTCGGCGAGTTCCATGAATAACTCGTCGAGTCCCTTCTTGGCCCTTACTATACAGTCGATTTAAATGGGTCTTAACACGTCAAAACCATAGATCTGGCCCCCTAATGTCCATTTTATACGTAAAGTTCCAAACTTGGTGCACATGCATGGGGTTTTTGGCTCAAAAATCCATAAAAGGTACTCTACAATGTGCATGGGGCTCTCATGGTCATAGAGTTGGCACCTTTATGCCATGAGACCCCTCCATTGACTCAGATCTGAAAGTAGAACCCCATGAATCAATTCACAAATCCGAAAATGGCTTAGAAAGCCCTAAATGCACCCAAAATCTAAGCCCTAAATGCACCCAAAATCTAAGCCCTAAAGATGAACAACCAAATGGAAGACCAAAACAGGGGACATTTACCTTGATTGAGCTGAAGATGGAATAAGATCTCTGGATCTACAAGCCCCAACTTGAATTCCCAAGCTTCTTCCTTCCTTTCAAGCTTCCAAACCACCTAAAAGTACCAAAAATGGCCTTAGATCACTCAAAGTGGCTAGGGTTTCGATAAGAGGTGTTCTGGGAGCATAAGGGACAATGGAGGCTACAATAAGACGTTTAAATAGCATGCAAACCCTCAAATTTAGGGTTTCACCCAAACAACACCTACTCGCCGAGTCAGTCTCCGACTCGTCGAGTAGGTCACTTAAACTTCCCGCGGATCCCGTCTCTACTCGACGAGTTAGGCCACCAACTCGTCGAGTCCCAGAGAAAAACACATAAAATTCATGAATTAAAGACATACCAGGAATCGGTTGTTACACTTGGCACTACAAGAGGGACTGCCTGATAACAAAGAACTCAGGCGCGGATGGACAAATTCTGATGATCATCGCAGGAGAAACTACCCCGGAATCACCAGCGAACAGCGGTACGTCTCCTAAATAAAAATTACAATAAAGATTTAATTTATATTTAATATAAGATTAATTTGGGGATATTAAAAGTATTTATAATAACTCACTCATCTGAACAAGTCACAACACTCATAAGAGAACTAAAGATCCGTACAGGTAAGCTATGATGGCTTAGTATGTACATCAGGGTTGTGCATAGCTAAGATGTTGTAGGCATAGAGTGAGTGATTCCGCCTTAATTCATGTTCCTTGTTTGGATGTGGATTTCGGGCAGAGTCACTCAGTCGACCGTCTTATTCATCTTAATTATACATAACTTGTATATGCCAGGAGATCATAGAGGTACCGAGGAGGATCATAATATAGAGTATCGACACTAGTTATCAAAGCACTTTCACTGTTAGTACTCGCTCATCGCGGTAATATTTGTGACAGTGGTTTTATCAAGGAGGAAACTGGAAGCACTAGAAAGTCTACACAAAATACATTGTCGAGCACACTCGGGATACACCATCGTATAACAAACGTTTCTTTCAAATCGGCCTAACATTTGTTCCTATAAAGAGTCCTTCGTCATCTTTCGTCATGAATTGGTGTGGTCCTCACCATACCAAGTTCATGTGTTTTGAAAACCCATTGCATTAACCGACATATTAAAGAAAACCTCGTCATTCGTAACGACAACCCGACCTAGACCTCGGTATTGTCTCTTGTCTTCTAAACTCCGAAGTACTTATGCGAGGAGTACCTTGCCCTCCGAAACCTTGCCACCTTATACTCAACAAACCTTCTCGAACTACCACTCGTCCAACGGATCAAGTTCAAGCACAGAGGCTAATGACGAATACAGCCCACCTATCACTATTAAGTGTATACGCGAGGGTGGTATATAATTATGATTATGCAGATTTAGTATGTGTGTTTCTGCCTGATATGTGCATAGTTAGCTATATATTTCGATTAGAATTTTATTATTTTCTAGCTAATTTATTTCAATTTATGGACAAAAGGTACTTAATTATGTTTAAATTGTATTTTCAGTCTAAAAAAAGAGCTCGGGAGCAAAAGGAAGCAGGAAATGCGATCGGAAACTTGAGAATTGAAGAAAGAAGAATAAAAGAAGAAAAGAGTCAAAATCCTGAAGGACTCGACGAGTTGCATCGACTACTCGACGAGTTCCCACGAATGTTCGCGAAGCAAAATACAAAGTCCTTGCCGTATACGGATTCCTAAAGGGGAATCGGCGAGTCGGTTATCTACTCGGTGAGTAGCCCCTGTTTTCTGAAGGCTATAAATAGAAGCCAAATTGCCAAATTAAAATCTCTCTCTGGAACCCTTGGGGATTACTCTGCGATTAAGGTGCTACTGGAGCTTTGGAATTCGTGAAGACAACCCTACACTTCAATTTTAAGGAGATTAAAGGCAAATTTAGTATACTCTTTACTTTATCTTTTATTTGAACCATGTTTGAGTTATTAGACATTGTTTGTGAGCTACTATCTGCTGTAATTATGAGCTAAAAAGAAGTCTTCTTATCATTGAATTTAGTTGGTCTTTACTTGCTTTAGCTGTTAGTTATTTAATTAGCATATTAGTTAGTTGTGTAAGTTTCTAGTCTTGCAAAACTAGAGAAAACCCTTACTTTTATTACTTATTTTAGTTAATTGTAGTTATTAGTTTAATTATCGTTCCCTATGTTCGATACCCTGCTTATTCAAATATACCACCAATTGATAGGTCCACTGCCTTTGTGTGTCTAAATTATATCTTAAAAGTAGGACTAAAACTAGTGCATTTATATACACATCAAGTTTTTGGCGCCGTTGCCGGGGAACGGTTCAAAAATTAATTATAATTGCTACTGTTATCGACCCTTTGTGTGAGATTTATCTTGCACAAAGTTACTGCTTTAACAATTTAGTTATTAGGTTTAAGTTTTTAGTTTTTCTATTTTTAGAATTTTTATTGAATTTTTTTTTTGTCTTGAACTCGCCGAGTGCAGTCGAGGCTACTCGACGAGTCCAAGGCGAATTTCCAGTTTCGTTTTTATTTCATTTTTTTGTTCTTTTTACGCGTGTTTCTTGTTTTCTTTCAGATATTTTATGACCCGAGGATCCGGCACACCCTTGATCCCACCGCTCAAAAACCTGGAATCTGCTCTTAGGAAGGACAAGAACAAACTCGTTGAATCATCTTCAACACCAAAGAAGTCACCTTTTAAGAGCCTCAAATCAGATTTTAGCAAGAAAAAGGGCCAGAAAGTTGGAGAATCCAGCAACACGAAGGAAGACACCGAGTACGAAACCGAAGGGATGGAAGCGAATCTGACATAGAAGGAAGCGACATTGAAGGTGAACTTGCTAACACCATGGCTAACATCGATGAAGTTCCCATGGGTGAATGGAAGAAAAGGATGCGTGACGATACCTGCCCAGGACTTGTGCATCCCGCGATTCCCGCAACTGCCACCTTTGAACTTAAGGGCCACACACTTGCTCAACTTAAGGAAATCCCATTCTTCGGGAAGGATCATGAAGACGCATACAAGCACCTTGACGAGGTCAATGACATAGCCGACTACTTCAATGTTCCTAATGTGAACCGTGATATTGTTTTACTTCGTATGCTACCAGTCACATTGATAGGAATAATGAGTTATAGATCGATAGATTCTAAACAGAAAAACAAGAATGAAGTAATCAAAGAACACAAGAATGGATCAAATAGTGTCGAAGGATTAATAAATCACACCTCAGAAGAGCTCGATGAGGAACTTCGACTGTAGAGGTGTGTTTAGGGTTACAATGCAAAAGCTATTAATGAGAACGATAACCTGAAAGCTATACATGCATGCATAATATATACGCTAACCCTAATGATAATCCACAGTTGGACAGACCCAAACCGGGTAAACAAAATATCAACATTAAGCCCATATGACGCAACACTCTAGACCCAACAATCTCCCCCTTTGTGTCAATAGAGGCGAGATACTAGTTCGGTTGAGAAAGAGCAGACTTCTTCACTGTCTTGAACACCTTCGGTATAATGGCCAAAAGAGTGTGACGAAATGCTATATACCACCAAAGCATGTCAGAGAAGTTCTTCTTATCCGTATCACTGTTCTGTTTACACCTGTGAGTTATATCAAGTACGTGCTCCAAACAAGTTGTAGAGAACAGGTGTTTGTCAACAAGAGCGAAAAGAAAATTTTCACCTTCGCCTCTAGTGAACATTACAGTGTGATGAACCGGATCTATCTTGCCCATTTTCATCTTATTTAGATCAATTGGCTTCCCAATAGGCTTCACAATAGGCTTCTTTCTCAAAACGTTTGCAATCTCCTGATCCATCTTAGCAACTTCATGGATGTAGGAGCCCAACATTCTCTTAATGTGATCGAGGATCGGCTCATACTGCTCTTGACTAGTAAGCAGAATATTGAACAACGAAATCCAATCGTGTGGGTTCAGATTTGGAAGATCAGCTAACGAAATCATATGAACCGATTTGTCAGAACCTCGGGTCACCCTGAACTTCACATTGATAAATTTCCCAACAGCATTCGGTTTCAATACCTTGACAGAGGTTATTTTCTGAGCACTCCATGTCAAGTATTGGGGTTGAGCAAATTCAAGATAATAATCGATTAGATTGCCATCAACCTGTGGATGAGGAGAAGGAACTTCAACTGTTGAATCAAAACAATGGAACACGAATGCCCTACAGGTTTATGGGCATGTCAAATTGAGAATCCCTCGACTTTTCACATTCAAACGAGGCAACAGGTTCCAGCCAGTGAGTGCTGGGAGACTCAACCGCTTCTTTGATTAATCTTTCCCGGGTCCAAGGGGAAAGAGAGCCTGCTTGCAAATCAGAGTGTCTTGAGCTTCTTTCTGCTTTCGCTCTTTCTCTTCTTCCTCTCTGGCTATCCTCAGATTTTCATTGATCTCTTTATCCCTTTTCTTCCTCTTTAAAGCCTCAACAATCGTTTCTTCTTCTTCGTCATCACTATTTTCCACAACACCCTTCAATTTTTCTTGTCCACCAGAATCCGAAGCTACATTAACCTTCGGTTCGGTTTCGATAATGACTTTGGGTGGAATTGGAGGATTTTCATCAGCTTCTCCCCCTTGTTGCGGAGTGACCACAGGCTCCGTAACACCCTGAATCTGACTCAACATCTGAATAGCAGGAAGAAGTTTAGTTGTCAAGTGATTCCGGATAGTAAATGTGAGAACATGATCATGAGCATTGACAAGAGTACTGAGAATCGAGAGAACATCCCCAGCACAACTTTTAAGAAGTGCCCGCTCAGTCTTAAGTGATGCAATTTTCGTCTGGGCTTGAGAAAGATGAGCTGACTGGACGTCAAGTTGTGTAGTCTTTTGAGCAAGTTCGTCCATAATCGTCTTTTCCGTGGCCATGTCAGCCTGGATCTTATCAAGGCGAGAGTTGACCGAAGTGAGAAGAGAAGTGTGATCAGCTTAGAACTCAGTTCAAACAGAATCAAATTTTGCTTTCTCTTCTTGAAGGGACTTGGAGAGAGAATCAACAGAAGCATTGACCTTTGCAGCATTGGAATCGGCATGGGATTTGAGTGATTCCAAAAAGATATTTGACTCATGAACGAGATCTGTTACTTCTGTTGTTGCTTTCTTGCAGGTAGATGTGGAAGCATCCACAACCTTTGTAGATTTGTCAATTGAGTCTGTATATTGCCGAAGAGAAGTATCAAGAAAAGCTTTTAAAACAACTTCGGAATAATTTGCGGAGGAACCAATCAACTTGTCAAGCTTATCATTAAGAGCTTGTAAATGTAGCTTTGTCACCGGAGCATCATCATCATCTTCACTTGGAAGTCGATAAGGACTATAATAAGTGGAGTCAAAATCAAAGTTTTCACCTCCCAGAATGGGCTTAGAATCTGTTGAAGGTGATGGTGAGAGAGGTTTGTGGTAACAGGGGTGTTAATGCCAGCAGTATGTGCCCCCGTATCAGATACGTTGACACTCACCGAAGGGCCAGTGGTTGTGGTTGTTGTAGCTTGAGAAACGATAGGTGGTGGTAATAGAATAGTAGTGGTAGGTTGAGAAGTGACAAGTGGTGGAATGGGAGCAACGGAGATTGGTATAGTGGTTTGTTTAGGAGAAGGAGGAGGAGTAGGAACATGAACCGGTACCTTAGGAATTGGAGATCGGGGAGGAGTGTTTTGTCACACCCCAAAAACCTATGAACAGCGGAAACGTTCTGGGGTGGAGGATGTCATGTATAGTATCACAACAATGCAAGTAGTAAACAAGCAACAACATCATCCATTGCATTAATAATATAAGTTCATACAAGTGTGTTCTGTCAAGTTTTAAAGACACCAAAACAATATACATCAAAAATATAAGATGAGTCTGGAACGTGCTCCATCTTCTCAAAACCTGGCTCCGGTACCTGTCTACTGGTGACCTGAAAATACAAGTTATTTTGAAAGAGTTTATCAGCTTTAAAGCTGGTGAGATCATAAGTATATTAGTGTCTGTGTTTGTATGAAAGCATTTGTAAGATGTTTTGTAAAATGTACTGTATATGTTTGTAAAAAGTTTGTATTTGTTTGAACTCTCCTAGAAAACCCTATGTTTCCTACTAAAAGTAGCCTTCTACCAAGGCATCTAGTGCCTGTGTGTGTATCTCTTGTAAAAGTGTGTATTTTCCCAAATCCGACTATCATTAACCAAAAATATAGTTTTTACATCATTGTTTATTGTGTGAATAACACAAAGTAAAATGTAAGGGAAAATGTTATAGTACTGTAGTGCTGTATTAAGTAACTACTGCTGTACTAACTACCTTAAGCCAAATGTAAAATTTTAAGGTAACATGTGATCGACCTGTATCTTGCTACCGACTTAATAGTAAAACGACAATGTAAGATGCCGTAAAAATGACGTTTGGCACCCGTAGACTTGCAAGTCCCACTGTAGCGAGCAGCAAGGTGTAGGATAGTCAATCCAGTATAGATCTATACACAAACTCATACGCTCCCCAATTAAGGAGATTCTGATACAATAACAGTCATGGCAGGTAGTGCCATGCCCTGTTTAATGGCTCACATAAATGTATTAATGTAAATGTTATGTGATTTGTGTGCTAGCTGTATTGTGTTCTTTCTCTGTATAGCCTGTATGTTTGTTTCTCGTCATAGTGTCTATTGTTTGTTTCTCATCACTCTGTATTATGTTTGTTTCTCATCACTCTGTTTTATGTTTGTTTCTCATCATAGTATGTATTGACTCGTGTATGAACTGACTCATTGTATGTTTCATTGTTCTAGTAATAGTATCTTCCTAAACTACCCCTATGGTAGCTTACTAGCAATGTATGAACATGTTTGTATACCCTTGCTACTCAAGGGCATGTAACTGAATGAAAGAAATAACCTTTTATATCCATATACATATACATAATATATAACTAGGATTCAAACGACCTTCGGACAACTAACCTTGATACCCTAAGTCCACAACCAAACAAGGAACAGGAAGTAAGGTAGGCTAGCAGTCATAAGTCCTTTCAATCCTACTTATATAACTATATCTATATAGATACACAGAATATAAGTTTAAAAGAGTTTAAGTAAAAGTATTTGATAAGTAAAAGAGTTTGTAAAGTAGTTTGAGGTAAATCAGTTTGATAAACAGTTTGAAAAGTAAGAAAACCATTTGTTTGGTAGTTATTAATCATAGGTGATTGATATAATAACTATAGTTGTTCAACTTGTATCCCCCCCATAAAAGCATTTAAAAACATTTAAAAGGTTAATTAAAGGGGTATGAACTCACCTGTAGTGAGAGGTTTGGATGAACTGAAGAGATAGGATTGCTAGGTGTCAAGTAAAGACTTGTAAACACAGTGATCCTATTTAACATATAAATACACATATATGTATTCAATTAGTCTTTAAACAACTAATTTATAAAGTTACGACATCCTAAGACAAGTTAAACACTTTATATAAGTGTTATAAGTCCCAAGGATTGCATCTAAGTGTTGTAGGACCAAGCTATGGGGTTTAGGGTTCAAGGGAACCCCTTTCATGAGTTTACGGTTTCTTGACCATAACCTCATGAGTTTACGGTCGTAAACCCATGAGTTTACGGCCGTAAACTCACACCCTTTTGACCATTTGTTGTTTTGAAGGTTTCTAAGTCCTTAGTAGTGTTTCCATTTGAAGTATAAGTCTATGGAAGAAGTTAGGGCACCATTTCACTCCTAAAAGGGGTTTACGGCCCTAAGACCGTTTCCCTTTGGGTTTACGGTCGTAAACCCCTATGGATGATGGTATTTTGATGTTTACAAGTCCTAAACACATTAAGGTATAAGTCTAGACTAGTTTCCAAGGCTAAGGAAGGGACTAGGGTCACTTTGGCCCCTTAAGAAAGGTTTACGGTCCAAAGCTTTCTTGGACCGTAAACACCTTTGATCTTGGTGTTTCCTTGTGTTTTCTTGATGTAAAGATGTGTAGCAAGCTTAAACATACTCTAGGATAGAAGTACTTACAATATAGAAGCTTGAAATGTGCCAAAAGTCCAAGAACACTAGTGTGTGTTCTTGGTGTTCTTGGTGAAACTTGACGATCAAGCCTTTTGGACTAATTTTTCGGATAGAAGTGTGTTAAAGCACTAGATTAAGTGATATACTAACTCAAAAGGGCTAGAAACACTTACTAGATTGAAGATCTTGAATAAAACTTGGATGATACTTGAGAGAGTTTGATATTTGTTCTTGAAAAAGTGGAAAAGTGTTAAAAATGGCTAAGTGCCACTTATATACCCCTTTCCCTTAGGGTTTACGGCCGTAAACACCAAGTTTAGGCCGTAAACTCTAACCTTTTGATGTGTCGGGACTTTATTGTTTCACAATAAACCCTAGGGCATCCTCTCTCCTTATATCTCCTAAAGTATTAATCCTAAAATACTCAAACTTATTCCAAAAAGTCTGAAAATTTAACAGTAACTGTTTTGACTTCTATTGACTTGACATGTTGTACAGAATAGAAATTTCGGGTTGTCACATCATCCCCTCCTTAGAAGGAATTTCGTCCCGAAATTAGAATTTAAGCAAATAAGTAGTTACAGATAACTAAGTAAAAAGACGTGGATATTTCAGTTTCATCTGATCCTCTCGCTCCCAAGTGAATTCAGGTCCTCGCTTGGCGTTCCAGCGAACCTTCACAATCGGGATGCGGCTTTGTTTCGTTTGCTTGACCTCCCGGTCCATGATCTCTACTGGTTCTTCCATAAATTTGAGGCTCTCGTTGATCTCGATCTCGTCGAGTGGGATTACAAGAGTCTCGTCGGACTGACACTTTTTCAAGTTCGAGACGTGGAAGGTAGAATGTACGTTACTGAGTTCGCTCGGTAAGTTAAGTTTGTAAGCTACAGGGCCGATTCTGGCAAGAATCTCGAAAGGCCCAATGTACCTTGGATTTAGCTTTCCACGCTTTCCGAAGCGTATTAAGCCCTTCCAGGGTGAGACCTTTAATAGAACACGGTCGCCCACCTGGAATTCCAACGGTTTCCTTCGTTTATCAGCGTAGCTTTTCTGTCGGTCTCTGGAGGCTTTCAATCGTTCACGAATCTGAACGATCTTCTCCGTCGTTTCCCGAATGATTTCCGGACCTGTGAGAGTGCTTTCAGGAACTCATCCCTTAGCTAACTGGGTCTCACCCACCTCGGCCCAGCACAGAGGGGATCTACACTTGCGGCCGTAGAGGGCCTCGAATGGAGCAGCCTTTATGCTTGTGTGATAACTGTTGTTGTAGGAAAATTCGACAAGGGGTAAATGAGTATCCCATGCTTTCCCAAAGTCAATCACACAGGCTCGTAACATGTCCTCCAAGGTTTGGATAGTCCTCTCACTTTGCCCGTCTGTCTGCGGATGGTAGGCTGTACTCATATCCAGCCTAGTTCCTAGGGAATTTTGTAGCGACTGCCAGAACCTAGAAGTGAACCTACTATCTCTGTCCGAGATAATGGATATAGGAACACCGTGCAGTCGTACAATCTCTCTAATGTAAGTTCTTGTAAGCTTCTCCATCTTGTCTGTCTCTTTGATAGGCAGGAAGTGCGCGGACTTGGTCAATCTGTCGACGATGACCCATATGGTATCAAGTCCACCCGTTGACTTGGGCAACTTGGTTATGAAATCCATAGTGATCCGCTCCCACTTCCATTCTAGGATCTCAGGCTGTTGAAGAAGACCTGAGGGTTTCTGGTACTCGACCTTGACCTTTGCGCAAGTAAGGCATTTACTTACGAAGGTAGCAATCTCTGCTTTCATGTTAGGCCACCAGTATGACTTTTTAAGATCCAGATACATCTTATCTGAACCTGGGTGGACGAAATAACGAGTGTTGTGCGCCTCGTTCATGACCAAGTCTCTGAAACCACCAAGTTTCGGGGTCCAGATCCGATCCATGAGATAATAGGATCCGCCACCTTTGACTTCCAAGTTCTTATCCATCCCTCGAAGGGATTCACTGTTCACATTTTCAGGTTTCAAAGCGTCAAGCTGAGCTGCCTGTATTTGTGTGGATAAGTGTGAATGGATAGTCATAGTCAATGATTTGACTCTACGACCAGAATATTCTTTCCGACTTAGGGCGTCAGCTACTACATTGGCCTTGCCGGGATGATAACGAATTTCGAATTCGTAGTCACTGAGTAGTTCGACCCACCGTCGTTGTCTCATGTTGAGCTCCTTCTGGTCGAATATATGCTGCAGGCTCTTGTGGTCTGTAAAGATTGTGCTCTTCGTACCGTACAGGTAGTGTCTCCAGATCTTCAAAGCAAAAACAACTGCTCCTAGTTCAAGATCGTGGGTCGTGTAGTTGACCTCATGTGTCTTCAGCTGTCTCGACGCATAGGCGATGACCTTACCTCGCTGCATCAGAACACATCCGAGACCTTGGTTCAATGCATCGCAATAGACAACGAAGTCTTCTATCCCTTCGGGGAGGGATAGTATTGGTGCGCTGCACAAGGCTCGTTTGAGCGTTTGGAACGCTCTCTCCTGCTTTTCTTCCTAGTCAAAGGGTACGCCCTTCTGGGTAAGCGTTGTAAGAGGCTTTGCAATGCGGGAGAAGTTCTGAATGAACCTGCGATAGTAGCCAGCGAGGCCTAGAAATTGACGAATTTCTGTAGGCGTCTTCGGTGCTGACCAGCTCTCAATGGCTTTGATTTTTGATGGGTCCACGTGGATTCCCTCTTCGCTAACCACGTGCCCTAAGAATTCGACTCGTCGGATCCAAAATTCGCATTTCGAGAACTTCGCATAAAGCTTCTCCGCGCGCAGGGTTTCTAAGACTAATCGCAGATGTTGGCTATGCTCCTCCTTACTTCGAGAGTAGATAATTATGTCATCGATGAAGACGATGACGAACTGATCCAAGTAAGGACGACACACCCTATTCATTAAATCCATGAATACTGCGGGTGCGTTTGTTAATCCGAATGGTATCACTACGAATTCGTAGTGCCCATAACGAGTTCGGAAGGCCGTCTTCGGAACATCCTCCTCTAGCACTCGTAATTGGTGATATCCGGATCTTAAGTCGATTTTGGAAAAGAAATTCGCCCCTTGAAGTTGATCGAATAAATCGTCGATCCGAGGCAAAGGATAACGATTTTTGACGGTCAGTTTGTTGAGCTCCCTGTAGTCGATGCACATACGAAATGATCCGTCTTTCTTCTTGACGAACAAGACTGGAGCTCCCCAGGGTGAGAAGCTCGGTCTTATAAAGCATTTGCTGAGCAGCTCGTTAAGTTGACAGGATAGTTCTTGCATCTCTGCAAGTGCTAGACGATAAGGCGATTTGGCTACGGGAGTAGCCCCTGGAACTAAGTCGATTCTGAACTCGACTTGTCGTTGTGGAGGTAATCCTGGTAGCTCTTCTGGAAAGATGTCGGGAAAGTCGCGTACTACTGGAATGTTCTGAATAGATTTTGTTTCTTGGTTCACATCGACCACATGAGCAAGGAATGTGTGACATTCCTTTCGCAAGAATTTCTGAGCTTGAATGCTCGAGATAATACGAAGGTTTGTGCCGGGTTTGTCGCCATATACTACTAGGGTTTCGCTAGACGAAAGATTAAGGCGGACAGCCTTTTCGTAACACATGATGTCGGCATGAAGAAAACTCAACCAATCCATGCCGATGATGACGTCGAAACTTTTAATTGAGACCGGCATGAGATCGATCGAGAATGAATGGCTATCTAAGGTTAAGGTACACCCTATGAATATGCAGCTAGTGCTCTCTGTCTTCCCATTAGCCATTTCTACTGTGAACGGTTCTTTGAGTGCTCGCGATTTTGCTTAAGTAAATGAGCAAATTTTTGGTTCACGAAGCTCCTCTCCGCTCCACTATCAAATAGTATACAAGCATAAGAGTTGTCGAGGAGAAACGTACCAGTGACCACTGTGGGGTCGGCAACCGCCTCCTCATGACCTATAGCCAGAACTCTTCCTACTCCACCGGCAGTCCCTGCCTTGGGGCAGTTCCTTTTGTAGTGGCCCACATCGCCACAATTGTAGCAAGCTTGGCCTACTCCAACGCCGGGGACTTGGGTGATTGGCCTCACCGGAGATTTGCAGAAACGGGCTGTGTGCCCCTTCCTGTTGCAGTTTACACACTGCATTTCTCGGCAGGCTCCCACATATGGTAGTTACACTTGTTGCATAGTGGCAAACTTCCAGAATACTGCTTTAATGGAGCAGCAGCAGTGGCAGGTGTTGTCGCACTATGAACTGCCACGATCTGCTGTTTCTTGGCAGCCTTCTTCTTTTTCTTGTCATCCCAGAATTTCCGCTTGGACTCTGCAGTTATGGCGGTTTCTGAGATGGTCAGGGTGGTTGTTGCAGCCGGGGTACGGACCCCGTGGTCAATTAGCTGTTGTGCCAATCGCTTGGCACTATCAAATGTAGTGGGGCGTGATGACAATACATTTCCCTGGTATGGTGGCACCAGCCCCCACATATATCTCTCGATCTTCTTTCCCTCTGTATGAATCATGTTGGGACAGAGGGCCACCAGTTCACAGAACCTGGCGGTATATGCGACGATGTCGAAGCCCTTCATGGTTAGGCGCCAAAGTTCTTCCTCCAGCTTTTGGATCTCGCCTCTCGGGCAGTACTCCTCAATCATGAGGTCTTTCATGGTGCCCCAGCCCATATCATTTGCCACCACTAGAGATAGTGACTTAACATGGCTATTCCACCATGTTAGGGCTTTTGATTCGAAGGTGCAAGCGGCAAACTTGACCTTGCTTCTCTCCGGGCACGAGCAGATTTCAAAGACCGATTCTGTCTTCTCGAACCATTGTGAGAGTACAATGACTCCGCCAGTTCCCCTAAAGGACAATGGCTTGCAGTTTGTGAAGTCTTTGTAGGAGCACTCTCTCGAGCGCACAAGGGTTTCAACCTGAATAATCAGAACAGGAGTCCTTCCTCTAGTGGAACTTGAGGAATGATATTCAGCCATGGCTGTAGCCACAGCCGCAGCTATAGCAGCATTTAGAGCTGCTGTATCAAATTGAGGAGTAGGTGGAGTTGGTGCGGGAGGATTGCGTCTTGTTGATTTACGTGGAGGCATCTTTGAACTGAAAGTTTAGAAAGATGAAAACATTGATAAGAATTTGATAGAAATATGATGAGAATGACTCATGGACTAACTCTTCATAGCCCAACAGCGTAATTGAATAAATACTTGAATGAAGATGAAAGCATTTGGATAATAATTTCCATTTGATTAGATATCTGTCAAAGACACTGGGATTACAGATGTAACAAGTTCGGGAAAAATGACCTAGAAGTAGGTCTTACATCAACCAAGATTGGAAAATTTTGACAGAACTACGACCTAATAATTGACCTAATAGGTCTAAGGTTGAACAAGATAGGAAATTAGCCTAAAGTTTTTACATAAACTAGGTTATATCCAAAAGAGAAGTCGATAAGACTCTAACGGCGACGAGAACTGCTAGAGTGAGTTCTTGAATCCGATAGGAGACGCTCTATGTCCCTCACACGCCTATCAGATCTTGCTTGCTGAGTTCGAAGTTCCCTGACTTCGGCTCGGGTTTCAGCAAGTTCCCTCTGAAGCATTGCATTACTAACCTGAGCCCTTTCATGAGCGGACTCCAGCTGGCGAATGTGGACAGTGTTAACACCAAAATTGGCATCCACTTCTACTACCCGGTCGATAGCTGCTCGACCCTACTCGGTGTTCCGAGCAATCCTACGAACCATGATAGGTAGGACCCTATCAGCTGTACCTCCCTCAGTAAGGTTGTAGAAACTTCTGTCTCCATTGTAGGGAAAAGGTTGACCTTGTTCCTGACTCCACCTATTCAATTTTGTGGCCCACAGAGGTGTGGGTCCTTGGAATGCGGGACGAGGGTTTGGGTTTTGAACAGCTGGGGGTTGGTTGTTGACTTCTGGCTCCGATTCGGAACCATCAGAAAAACCTTCAGCTTCATAATCATCTAAAGGGATTGGGTGATTATCTTCTGGTTCTTCTTCCAGCCATCCTGCGTTGTCGTGGTTGGGATAGTACGAGTCTCCGTGGGGATGGAATCCAACCATGATATCTACGCGAGAAAAGGGATATAAGAAATAACTAAATTAGACTAACTAAGTAGATAATTATAAGATGATCTTTATTAGTTGCTTCAATACTTGTTTAAAGCATACTAGTTACATGTAATGTAGACGGGATAGACCTTCGAATAAGTGACCCTAACCCTAAGCCCACAACCAAACAAGGAACAGGAAGTAAGGCAAAGATCACAGATTCTAAGTCTATGACATCCTAGCACATATAACCTTAGTGTATCCACTAAAAAACCATTGACATACTAATAAAGACCTTTAGTTCTCAAATAAGTAATTATTGTAACACAAAATACTCCTATAGTATTTTCAAGTTTAATGTTCTGTTCTACTGTTCTCATTGTAGTAGTGTTGGTAAGTTTTTAGACTTGTTGCAACCTCACAACCACACTTAGGCACATGCTAATCACTCCTCGGATAACGTAGTTGATCAGGCTACATCTTCCTAGGGTTGACCATATGTCTCTAAGTCTACTTGTGCTGTCCAATAATCGTAATACTTTCGTTCTGTCCTAGTGACACTGATTTTAGTATGAATGCAGGTATGTATACTTTATTAAACATTTTATTATTTAAAGTATAAACTCTTCATCAGAGTATTTTAAATCCCGCTTGTGTTTATAGTTCGTATATCTTTAATGGGTTGATACACTCGATTCACTATAAACAATGCTCTGATACCAATCTGTCACACCCCCAAAACCTATGAACAGCGGAAACGTTCTGGGGTGGAGGACGTCATGTACAGTATCACAACAATGCAAGTAGTAAACAAGCAACAACATCATCCATTGCATTAATAATATAATTTCGTACAAGTGTGTTCTGTCAAGTTTTAAAGACACCAAAACAATATACATCAAAAATATAAGATGAGTCTGGAACGAGCTCCATCTTCTCAAAACCTGGCTCCAGTACCTGTCTACTGGTGACCTGAGAATACAAGTTATTTTGAAAGAGTTTATCAGCTTTAAAGCTGGTGAGATCATAAGTATATTAGTGTCTGTGTTTGTATGAAAGCATTTGTAAGATGTTTTGTAAAATGTACTGTATATGTTTGTAAAAAGTTTGTATTTGTTTGAAATCTCCTAGAAAACCCTATGTTTCCTACTAAAAGTAGCCTTCTACCAAGGCATCTAGTGCTTGTGTGTGTGTCTCTTGTAAAAGTGTGTATTTTCCCAAATCCGACTATCATTAACCAAAAATATAGTTTTTACATCATTGTTTATTGTGTGAATAACACAAAGTAAAATGTAAGGGAAAATGTTATAGTACTGTAGTGCTGTATTAAGTAACTACTGTTGTACTAACTACCTTAAGCCAAATGTAAAATTTTAAGGTAACATGTGATCGGCTTGTATCTTGCTACCGACTCAATAGTAAAACGACAATGTAAGATGCCGTAAAAATGACGTTTGGCACCCGTAGACTTGCAAGTCCCACTGTAGCGAGCAGCAAGGTGTAGGATAGTCAATCCAGTATAGATCTATACACAAACTCATACGCTCCCCAATTAAGGAGATTCTGATACAAAAACAATCATGGCAGGTAGTGCCATGCCCTGTTTAATGGCTCACATAAATGTATTAATGTAAATGTTATGTGATTTGTGTGCTAGCTGTATTGTGTTCTTTCTCTGTCTAGCCTGTATGTTTGTTTCTCGTCATAGTGTCTATTGTTTGTTTCTCATCACTCTGTATTATGTTTGTTTCTCATCACTCTGTTTTATGTTTGTTTCTCATCATAGTATGTATTGACTCGTGTATGAACTGACTCATTGTATGTTTCATTGTTCTAGTAATAGTATCTTCCTAAACTACCCCTATGGTAGCTTACTAGCAATGTATGAACATGTTTGTATACCCTTGCTACCCAAGGGCATGTAACTGAATGAAAGAAATAACCTTTTATATCCATATACATATACATAATATATAACTAGGATTCAAACGACCTTCGGACAACTAACCTTGATACCCTAAGTCCACAACCAAACAATGAACAGGAAGTAAGGTAGGCTAGCATTCCTAAGTCCTTTCAATCCTACTTATATAACTATATCTATATAGATACACAGAATATAAGTTTAAAAGAGTTTAAGTAAAAGTATTTGATAAGTAAAAGAGTTGGTAAAGTAGTTTGAGGTAAATCAGTTTGATAAACAGTTTGAAAAGTAAGAAAACCATTTGTTTGGTAGTTATTAATCATAGGTGATTGATATAATAACTATAGTTGTTCAACTTGTATCCCCCCCCCCATAAAAGCATTTAAAAACATTTAAAAGGTTAATTAAAGGGGTATGAACTCACCTGTAGTGAGAGGTTTGGATGAACTGAAGAGATAGGATTGCTAGGTGTCAAGTAAAGACTTGTACACACAGTGATCCTATTTAACATATAAATACACATATATGTATTCAATTAGTCTTTAAACAACTAATTTATAAAGTTACGACATCCTAAGACAAGTTAAACACTTTATATAAGTGTTATAAGTCCCAAGGATTGCATCTAAGTGTTGTAGGACCAAGCTATGGGGTTTAGGGTTCAAGGGAACCCCTTTCATGAGTTTACGGTTTCTTGACCATAACCTCATGAGTTTACGGTCGTAAACCCATGAGTTTACGGCCGTAAACTCACACCCTTTTGACCATTTGTTGTTTTGAAGGTTTCTAAGTCCTTAGTAGTGTTTCCATTTGAAGTATAAGTCTATGGAAGAAGTTAGGGCACCATTTCACTCCTAAAAGGGGTTTACGGCCCTAAGACCGTTTCCCTTTGGGTTTACGGTCGTAAACCCCTATGGATGATGGTATTTTGATGTTTACAAGTCCTAAACACATTAAGGTATAAGTCTAGACTAGTTTCCAAGGCTAAGGAAGGGACTAGGGTCACTTTGGCCCCTTAAGAAGGGTTTACGGTCCAAAGCGTTCTTGGACCGTAAACACCTTTGATCTTGGTGTTTCCTTGTGTTTTCTTGATGTAAAGATGTGTAGCAAGCTTAAATATACTCTAGGATAGAAGTACTTACAATATAGAAGCTTGAAATGTGCCAAAAGTCCAAGAACACTAGTGTGTGTTCTTGGTGTTCTTGGTGAAACTTGAAGATCAAGCCTTTTGGACTAATTTTTCGGATAGAAGTGTGTTAAAGCACTAGATTAAGTGATATACTAACTCAAAAGGGCTAGAAACACTTACTAGATTGAAGATCTTGAATAAAACTTGGATGATACTTGAGAGAGTTTGATATTTGTTCTTGAAAAAGTGGAAAAGTGTTAAAAATGGCTAAGTGCCACTTATATACCCCTTTCCCTTAGGGTTTACGGCCGTAAACACCAAGTTTAGGCCGTAAACTCTAACCTTTTCATGTGTCGGGACTTTATTGTTGCACAATAAACCCTAGGGCATCCTCTCTCCTTATATCTCCTAAAGTATTAATCCTAAAATACTCAAACTTATTCCAAAAAGTCTGAAAATTTAACAGTAATTGTTTTGACTTCTATTGACTTGACATGTTGTACAGAATAGAAATTTCGGGTTGTCACATCATCCCCTCCTTAGAAGGAATTTCGTCCCGAAATTAGAATTTAAGCAAATAAGTAGTTACAGATAACTAAGTAAAAAGACGTGGATATTTCAGTTTCATCTTATCCTCTCGCTCCCAAGTGAATTCAGGTCCTCGCTTGGCGTTCCAGCGAACCTTCACTATCGGGATGCGGCTTTGTTTCGTTTGCTTGACCTCCCGGTCCATGATCTCTACTGGTTCTTCCACGAAGTTGAGGCTCTCGTTGATCTCGATCTCGTCGAGTGGGATTACAAGAGTCTCGTCGGACAGACACTTTTTCAAGTTCGAGACGTGGAAGGTAGAATGTACGTTACTGAGTTCGCTCGGTAAGTTAAGTTTGTAAGCTACAGGGCCGATTCTGGCAAGAATCTCGAAAGGCCCAATGTACCTTGGATTTAGCTTTCCACGCTTTCTGAAGCGTATTAAGCCCCTCCAGGGTGAGACCTTTAATAGAACACGGTCGCCCACCTGGAATTCCAACGGTTTCCTTCGTTTATCAGCGTAGCTTTTCTGTCGGTCTCTGGAGGCTTTCAATCGTTCACGAATCTGAACGATCTTCTCCGTCGTTTCCCGAATGATTTCCGGACCTGTGAGAGTGCTTTCAGGAACTCGTCCCTTAGCTAACTGGGTCTCACCCACCTCGGCCCAGCACAGAGGGGATCTGCACTTGCGGCCGTAGAGGGCCTCGAATGGAGCAGCCTTTATGCTTGTGTGATAACTGTTGTTGTAGGAAAATTCGACAAGGGGTAAATGAGTATCCCATGCTTTCCCAAAGTCAATCACACAGGCTCGTAACATGTCCTCCAAGGTTTGGATAGTCCTCTCACTTTGCCCGTCTGTCTGCGGATGGTAGGCTGTACTCATATCCAGCCTAGTTCCTAGGGAATTTTGTAGCGACTGCCAGAACCTAGAAGTGAACCTACTATCTCTGTCCGAGATAATGGATATAGGAACACCGTGCAGTCGTACAATCTCTCTAATGTAAGTTCTTGTAAGCTTCTCCATCTTGTCTGTCTCTTTGATAGGCAGGAAGTGGGCGGACTTGGTCAATCTGTCGACGATGACCCATATGGTATCAAGTCCACCCGTTGTCTTGGGCAACTTGGTTATGAAATCCATAGTGATCCGCTCCCACTTCCATTCTGGGATCTCAGACTGTTGAAGAAGACCTGAGGGTTTCTGGTACTCGACCTTGACCTTTGCGCAAGTAAGGCATTTACTTACGAAGGTAGCAATCTCTGCTTTCATGTTAGGCCACCAGTATGACTTTTTAAGATCCAGATACATCTTATCTGAACCTGGGTGGACGAAATAACGAGTGTTGTGCGCCTCGTTCATGACCAAGTCTCTGAAACCACCAAGTTTCGGGGTCCAGATCCGATCCATGAGATAATAGGATCCGCCACCTTTGACTTCCAAGTTCTTATCCATCCCTCGAAGGGATTCACTGTTCACATTTTCAGGTTTCAAAGCGTCGAGCTGAGCTGCCTGTATTTGTGTGGATAAGTGTGAATGGATAGTCATAGTCAATGATTTGACTCTACGACCAGAATATTCTTTCCGACTTAGGGCGTCAGCTACTACATTGGCCTTGCCGGGATGATAACGAATTTCGAATTCGTAGTCACTGAGTAGTTCGACCCACCGTCGTTGTCTCATGTTGAGCTCCTTCTGGTCGAATATATGCTGCAGGCTCTTGTGGTCTGTAAAGATTGTGCTCTTCGTACCGTACAGGTAGTGTCTCCAGATCTTCAAAGCAAAAACAACTGCTCCTAGTTCAAGATCGTGGGTCGTGTAGTTGACCTCATGTGTCTTCAGCTGTCTCGACGCATAGGCGATGACCTTACCTCGCTGCATCAGAACACATCCGAGACCTTGGTTCAATGCATCGCAATAGACAACGAAGTCTTCTATCCCTTCGGGGAGGGATAGTATTGGTGCGCTGCACAAGGCTCGTTTGAGCGTTTGGAACGCTCTCTCCTGCTTTTCTTCCTAGTCAAAGGGTACGCCCTTCTGGGTAAGCGTTGTAAGAGGCTTTGCAATGCGGGAGAAGTTCTGAATGAACCTGCGATAGTAGCCAGCGAGGCCTAGAAATTGACGAATTTCTGTAGGCGTCTTCGGTGCTGACCAGCTCTCAATGGCTTTGATTTTTGATGGGTCCACGTGGATTCCCTCTTCGCTAACCACGTGCCCTAAGAATTCGACTCGTCGGATCCAAAATTCGCATTTCGAGAACTTCGCATAAAGCTTCTCCGCGCGCAGGGTTTCTAAGACTAATCGCAGATGTTGGCTATGCTCCTCCTTACTTCGAGAGTAGATAATTATGTCATCGATGAAGACGATGACGAACTGATCCAAGTAAGGACGACACACCCTATTCATTAAATCCATGAATACTGCGGGTGCGTTTGTTAATCCGAATGGTATCACTACGAATTCGTAGTGCCCATAACGAGTTCGGAAGGCCGTCTTCGGAACATCCTCCTCTAGCACTCGTAATTGGTGATATCCGGATCTTAAGTCGATTTTGGAAAAGAAATTCGCCCCTTGAAGTTGATCGAATAAATCGTCGATCCGAGGCAAAGGATAACGATTTTTGACGGTCAGTTTGTTGAGCTCCCTGTAGTCGATGCACATACGAAATGATCCGTCTTTCTTCTTGACGAACAAGACTGGAGCTCCCCAGGGTGAGAAGCTCGGTCTTATAAAGCATTTGCTGAGCAGCTCGTTAAGTTGACAGGATAGTTCTTGCATCTCTGCAAGTGCTAGACGATAAGGCGATTTGGCTACGGGAGTAGCCCCTGGAACTAAGTCGATTCTGAACTCGACTTGTCGTTGTGGAGGTAATCCTGGTAGCTCTTCTGGAAAGATGTCGGGAAAGTCGCGTACTACTGGAATGTTCTGAATAGATTTTGTTTCTTGGTTCACATCGACCACATGAGCAAGGAATGTGTGACATTCCTTTCGCAAGAATTTCTGAGCTTGAATGCTCGAGATAATACGAAGGTTTGTGCCGGGTTTGTCGCCATATACTACTAGGGTTTCGCTAGACGAAAGATTAAGGCGGACAGCCTTTTCGTAACACATGATGTCGGCATGAAGAAAACTCAACCAATCCATGCCGATGATGACGTCGAAACTTTTAATTGAGACCGGCATGAGATCGATCGAGAATGAATGGCTATCTAAGGTTAAGGTACACCCTATGAATATGCAGCTAGTGCTCTCTGTCTTCCCATTAGCCATTTCTACTGTGAACGGTTCTTTGAGTGCTCGCGATTTTGCTTAAGTAAATGAGCAAATTTTTGGTTCACGAAGCTCCTCTCCGCTCCACTATCAAATAGTATACAAGCATAAGAGTTGTCGAGGAGAAACGTACCAGTGACCACTGTGGGGTCGGCAACCGCCTCCTCATGACCTATAGCCAGAACTCTTCCTACTCCACCGGCAGTCCCTGCCTTGGGGCAGTTCCTTTTGTAGTGGCCCACATCGCCACAATTGTAGCAAGCTTGGCCTACTCCAACGCCGGGGACTTGGGTGATTGGCCTCACCGGAGATTTGCAGAAACGGGCTGTGTGCCCCTTCCTGTTGCAGTTTACACACTGCATTTCTCGGCAGGCTCCCACATGTGGTAGTTACACTTGTTGCATAGTGGCAAACTTCCAGAATACTGCTTTAATGGAGCAGCAGCAGTGGCAGGTGTTGTCGCACTATGAACTGCCACGATCTGCTGTTTCTTGGCAGCCTTCTTCTTTTTCTTGTCATCCCAGAATTTCCGCTTGGACTCTGCAGTTCTGGCGGTTTCTGAGATGGCCAGGGTGGTTGTTGCAGCCGGGGTACGGACCCCGTGGTCAATTAGCTGTTGTGCCAATCGCTTGGCACTATCAAATGTAGTGGGGCGTGATGACAATACATTTCCCTGGTATGGTGGCACCAGCCCCCATATATATCTCTCGATCTTCTTTCCCTCTGTATGAATCATGTTGGGACAGAGGGCCACCAGTTCACAGAACCTGGCGGTATATGCGTCGATGTCGGAGCCCTTCATGGTTAGGCGCCAAAGTTCTTCCTCCAGCTTTTGGATCTCGCCTCTCGGGCAGTACTCCTCAATCATGAGGTCTTTCATGGTGCCCCAGCCCATATCATTTGCCACCACTAGAGATAGTGACTTAACATGGCTATTCCACCATGTTAGGGCTTTTGATTCGAAGGTGCAAGCGGCAAACTTGACCTTGCTTCTCTCCGGGCACGAGCAGATTTCAAAGACCGATTCTGTCTTCTCGAACCATTGTGAGAGTACAATGACTCTGCCAGTTCCCCTAAAGGACAATGGCTTGCAGTTTGTGAAGTCTTTGTAGGAGCACTCTCTCGAGCGCACAGGGGTTTCAACCTGAATAATCGGAACAGGAGTCCTTCCTCTAGTGGAACTTGAGGAATGATATTCAGCCATGGTTGTAGCCACAGCCGTAGCTATAGCAGCATTTAGAGCTGCTGTATCAAATTGAGGAGTAGGTGGAGTTGGTGCGGGAGGATTGCGTCTTGTTGATTTACGTGGAGGCATCTTTGAACTGAAAGTTTAGAAAGATGAAAACATTGATAAGAATTTGATAGAAATATGATGAGAATGACTCATGGACTAACTCTTCATAGCCCAACAACGTAATTGAATGAATACTTGAATGAAGATGAAAGCATTTGGATAATAATTTCCATTAGATTAGATATCTGTCAAAGACACTGGGATTACAGATGTAACAAGTTCGGGAAAAATGACCTAGAAGTAGGTCTTACATCAACCAAGATTGGAAAATTTTGACAGAACTACGACCTAATAATTGACCTAACAGGTCTAAGGTTGAACAAGATAGGAAATTAGCCTAAAGTTTTTACATAAACTAGGTTATATCCAAAAGAGAAGTCGATAAGACTCTAACGGCGACGAGAACTGCTAGAGTGAGTTCTTGAATCCGATAGGAGACGCTCTATGTCCCTCACACGCCTATCAGATCTTGCTTGCTGAGTTCGAAGTTCCCTGACTTCGGCTCGGGTTTCAGCAAGTTCCCTATGAAGCATTGCATTACTAACCTGAGCCCTTTCATGAGCGGACTCCAGCTGGCGAATGTGGACAGTGTTAACACCAAAATTGGCATCCACTTCTACTACCCGGTCGATAGCTGCTCGACCCTACTCGGTGTTCCGAGCAATCCTACGAACCATGATAGGTAGGACCCTATCAGCTGTACCTCCCTCAGTAAGGTTGTAGAAACTTCTGTCTCCATTGTAGGGAAAAGGTTGACCTTGTTCCTGACTCCACCTATTCAATTTTGTGGCCCACAGAGGTGTGGGTCCTTGGAATGCGGGATGAGGGTTTGGGTTTTGAACAGCTGGGGGTTGGTTGTTGACTTCTGGCTCCGATTCGGAACCATCAGAAAAACCTTCAGCTTCATAATCATCTAAAGGGATTGGGTGATTATCTTCTGGTTCTTCTTCCAGCCATCCTGCGTTGTCGTGGTTGGGATAGTACGGGTCTCCGTGGGGATGGAATCCAACCATGATATCTACGCGAGAAAAGGGATATAAGAAATAACTAAATTAGACTAACTAAGTAGATAATTATAAGATGATCTTTATTAGTTGCTTCAATACTTGTTTAAAGCATACTAGTTACATGTAACGTAGACGGGATAGACCTTCGAATAAGTGACCCTAACCCTAAGCCCACAACCAAACAAGGAACAGGAAGTAAGGCAAAGATCACAGATTCTAAGTCTATGACATCCTAGCACATATAACCTTAGTGTATCCACTAAAAAACCATTGACATACTAATAAAGACCTTTAGTTCTCAAATAAGTAATTATTGTAACACAAAATACTCCTATAGTATTTTCAAGTTTAATGTTCTGTTCTACTGTTCTCATTGTAGTAGTGTTGGTAAGTTTTTAGACTTGTTGCAACCTCACAACCACACTTAGGCACATGCTAATCACTCCTCGGATAACGTAGTTGATCAGGCTACATCTTCCTACGGTTGACCATATGTCTCTAAGTCGACTTGTGCTGTCCAATAATCGTAATACTTTCGTTCTGTCCTAGTGACACTGATTTTAGTATGAATGCAGGTATGTATACTTTATTAAACATTTTATTATTTAAAGTATAAACTCTTCATCAGAGTATTTTAAATCCCGCTTGTGTTTATAGTTCGTATATCTTTAATGGGTTGATACACTCGATTCACTATAAACAATGCTCTGATACCAATCTGTCACACCCCCAAAACCTATGAACAGCGGAAACGTTCTGGGGTGGAGGACGTCATGTACAGTATCACAACAATGCAAGTAGTAAACAAGCAACAATATCATCCATTGCATTAATAATATAATTTCATATAAGTGTGTTCTGTCAAGTTTTAAAGACACCAAAACAATATACATCAAAAATATAAGATGAGTCTGGAACGAGCTCCATCTTCTCAAAACCTGGCTCCGGTACCTGTCTACTGGTGACCTGAGAATACAAGTTATTTTGAAAGAGTTTATCAGCTTTAAAGCTGGTGAGATCATAAGTATATTAGTGTCTGTGTTTGTATGAAAGCATTTGTAAGATGTTTTGTAAAATGTACTGTATATGTTTGTAAAAAGTTTGTATTTGTTTGAAATCTCCTAGAAAACCCTATGTTTCCTACTAAAAGTAGCCTTCTACCAAGGCATCTAGTGCCTGTGTGTGTATCTCTTGTAAAAGTGTGTATTTTCCCAAATCCGACTATCATTAACCAAAAATATAGTTTTTACATCATTGTTTATTGTGTGAATAACACAAAGTAAAATGTAAGGGAAAATGTTATAGTACTGTAGTGTTGTATTAAGTAACTACTGCTGTACTAACTACCTTAAGCCAAATGTAAAATTTTAAGGTAACATGTGATCGGCCTGTATCTTGCTACCGACTCAATAGTAAAACGACAATGTAAGATGCCGTAAAAATGACGTTTGGCACCCGTAGACTTGCAAGTCCCACTGTAGCGAGCAGCAAGGTGTAGGATAGTCAATCCAGTATAGATCTATACACAAACTCATACGCTCCCCAATTAAGGAGATTCTGATACAAAAACAGTCATGGCAGGTAGTGCCATGCCCTGTTTAATGGCTCACATAAATGTATTAATGTAAATGTTATGTGATTTGTGTGCTAGCTGTATTGTGTTCTTTCTCTGTCTAGCCTGTATGTTTGTTTCTCGTCATAGTGTCTATTGTTTGTTTCTCATCACTCTGTATTATGTTTGTTTCTCATCACTCTGTTTTATGTTTGTTTCTCATCATAGTATGTATTGACTCGTGTATGAACTGACTCATTGTATGTTTCATTGTTCTAGTAATAGTATCTTCCTAAACTACCCCTATGGTAGCTTACTAGCAATGTATGAACATGTTTGTATACCCTTGCTACCCAAGGGCATGTAACTGAATGAAAGAAATAACCTTTTATATCCATATACATATAGATAATATATAACTAGGATTCAAACGACCTTCGGACAACTAACCTTGATACCCTAAGTCCACAACCAAACAAGGAACAGGAAGTAAGGTAGGCTAGCATTCCTAAGTCCTTTCAATCCTACTTATATAACTATATCTATATAGATACACAGAATATAAGTTTAAAAGAGTTTAAGTAAAAGTATTTGATAAGTAAAAGAGTTTGTAAAGTAGTTTGAGGTAAAACAGTTTGATAAACAGTTTGAAAAGTAAGAAAACCATTTGTTTGGTAGTTATTAATCATAGGTGATTGATATAATAACTATAGTTGTTCAACTTGTATCCCCCCCCCATAAAAGCATTTAAAACATTTAAAAGGTTAATTAAAGGGGTATGAACTCACCTGTAGTGAGAGGTTTGGATGAACTGAAGAGATAGGATTGCTAGGTGTCAAGTAAAGACTTGTACACACAGTGATCCTATTTAACATATAAATACACATATATGTATTCAATTAGTCTTTAAACAACTAATTTATAAAGTTAAGACATCCTAAGACAAGTTAAACACTTTATATAAGTGTTATAAGTCCCAAGGATTGCATCTAAGTGTTGTAGGACCAAGCTATGGGGTTTAGGGTTCAAGGGAACCCCTTTCATGAGTTTACGGTTTCTTGACCATAACCTCATGAGTTTACGGTCGTAAACCCATGAGTTTACGGCCGTAAACTCACACCCTTTTGACCATTTGTTGTTTTGAAGGTTTCTAAGTCCTTAGTAGTGTTTCCATTTGAAGTATAAGTCTATGGAAGAAGTTAGGGCACCATTTCACTCCTAAAAGGAGTTTACGGCCCTAAGACCGTTTCCCTTTGGATTTACGGTCGTAAACCCCTATGGATGATGGTATTTTGATGTTTACAAGTCCTAAACACATTAAGGTATAAGTCTAGACTAGTTTCCAAGGCTAAGGAAGGGACTAGGGTCACTTTGGCCCCTTAAGAAGGGTTTACGGTCCAAGGCGTTCTTGGACCGTAAACACCTTTGATCTTGGTGTTTCCTTGTGTTTTCTTGATGTAAAGATGTGTAGCAAGCTTAAACATACTCTAGGATAGAAGTACTTACAATATAGAAGCTTGAAATGTGCCAAAAGTCCAAGAACACTAGTGTGTGTTCTTGGTGTTCTTGGTGAAACTTGAAGATCAAGCCTTTTGGACTAATTTTTCGGATAGAAGTGTGTTAAAACACTAGATTAAGTGATATACTAACTCAAAAGGGCTAGAAACACTTACTAGATTGAAGATCTTGAATAAAACTTGGATGATACTTGAGAGAGTTTGATATTTGTTCTTGAAAAAGTGGAAAAGTGTTAAAAATGGCTAAGTGCCACTTATATACCCCTTTCCCTTAGGGTTTACGGCCGTAAACACCAAGTTTAGGCCGTAAACTCTAAACTTTTGATGTGTCGGGACTTTATTGTTGCACAATAAACCCTAGGGCATCCTCTCTCCTGATATCTCCTAAAGTATTAATCCTAAAATACTCAAACTTATTCCAAAAAGTCTGAAAATTTAACAGTAACTGTTTTGACTTCTATTGACTTGACATGTTGTACAGAATAGAAATTTCGGGTTGTCAGATGTTTCCTCTGGGTGAACCTGCTTGTTGAACTTCCTCATCTTCATTGACTTGTTGCTCCTCTTCATTGGAAGCAGAAGGCGTTGGCCCCTTCGTTCGCTTTCCCATTTGCTTGACCTTTTTCTTTTTGTGAGTCGAAGGTGCAGCTGTATCAGCCTTACGCTTTTTAGGAGATGAGGGACCTTCGGTTTCGGCTTTCTTAGACTCCGGTTTCTTCCCTCTCTTGGTAGGTTTATCAGCAACCTCCAAAGCACTCTGCATCTCAGGAGTGAGTTGGCGTGGACCAGAAGGTGGCAATTTCCTGGAATCTGTCATTACTCTACTTTCACTAGAGACACAGCGGCTCATGGATTCAGGAATAGAACCGATGTAGATGAACTTTGTAGGGTCAGTTACAATAATTTTGACCGTGTGAAAAGTAGCGACAGAAGACAGCAGAGCACCCTCCATGACAGGAATCTGAAAAGTCTGATTGGCTCTGTGAGTGACTAATGTCCAGAAACGACCGCATGAAATCTTAGAATGTCTGGATGAGGAGTTGAGGCTTTGCACCAGTTGTGACCAGATTAGGGAACCATAATCCAAGTTGATTCCATTGTAGAGACCATAAAGAATGGTCAGGAAACCTTTACTCGCCCCATCCGACCCTGCAACCCTTTCTGCTAATCCCTTGTAGAGAATTGTAAGCAGACCATTCCATTGAGGTGGTAAACATGACTTCTTGAATTTCGTCACCGTAGTTAGAACGTCCGTGTATCCCATGTCATAGAGCATCGAAAACAACTGAGTTGTGGTGATGAAATCTGGTGAGATGACAGAAGCATCTGCAGCAAGCCGTAGCAGAGAACAAAAGCGTGCTTTGGATACAGATGTCTTTTGGTTAGAGATATCGAAGAAAATCCGTTCCTTGCGTTTGTCGTATGAAGCAGTGAAATAGACCTGTGATAGAACAGACATGGGAACTGATTCGACTTGTGTAAGAGCAATCACCAATGGAGAATACTTGAGACACTCTACAACGTGAAGCATGTACGAATCATAAAGGAAAGGATCCAGTTGAATGATGAGATTCTGATTGGGTTTTATCATAAGCAAAGAGGATGACACTGTTTGATCTTGAAAAGAGGATGATTCCACCATTGTTGTAGTGAAGAAGAAGATGAACAGTTGTATATTGTCGGTTGTTTGCAAGAGAGAGGTTGAAGAAGGTAAGGAGGTACAGTAGGTGTGAGAACCCCCTTTTATACCATTGCCAGGAGAGAGAAAATATCCATTGTGATGATGATACGATCTCTGAAACGTCGCCTGAAAAAGCGCGATTTGACAGCTTGGTTTCCCTAGATATACGTCAGCAGGCGTGGGTGTAGGAACCGTTTCAAATTCACGCGCCCAATTCAAATGCTTATCCAATTACCGTCTCTTCAATTTTGAAAATACAAGCAGCCACAAATGAGACTCAATCGTTCGCTTCATGTTAAGCAACCGTCGCTCCTCCATAAGAAAGGAAACCATCATATCTGTTAGAACCGAAGGCACAAATCTGAAAAGTGCCAATAGTACCACAAACAAGAGTTTGGAAAATCATAAAGATCTTCGTGCAAGAGTGTGCCAAAGAAAAAGAAATAAAGCAAAACATTTGTGGGATTTAAGTGATGTCTATTTAGACACGAAACTGTGGATCCCGAGCACGAATCTCTTCCTTCAAAGTCAAGAGAGACTGAGAAGTATCTGTGTGGTTTCCCGTGAATTACGATCAAATGTTTGTAAAGAAACATTGAAAGGCATCTTTTCAATTATAGGCTTTAGTGGGTAGTTTACCTTCAACCGAACATCGATACTTAAAATAAGACCGAAAGTTGGATGAAGTACTTGTGAGACCGATGTGGCCTGTTGAACAAGTAGGTTTGATAAAATATTCAGTAACTGGATGGATTTTAGAAATCTCAAAAAAAAAAAAAAAAAAAAAAAAAAAAAAAAAAAAACTGGATCTTATGGGAAGAAACGTCCTGGTGTTAGACAGTTTCATAAAGATCACGCAAAAATAAAAAGAGATTTCGTGAGGTTACAAGTAACAGCTTGAATATTTTAGTGTTCACCGTCAATTCATTCAAGGTGTTGGATTTTGGGTCTCACTTAGCACGTGGTAAACGAAACTAAGATCATCAACACAGATATTGTGTAACCATAAACCTCAGTGGTAATAGTTGAGAGTCTCAAGGGTTACTTTTCTGAAACGAAACGTAAAGGAGAAATGTGAGAAGATGGTGAAGGAACCGAAAGTACCTCTGCTATATAAGAATGACAAAGCAGAAAACTCTTAACTCACTATGAGAAGAGTAAGGTAGCTCGTGACTTGAGTGATTTTAGCAGCCTGATTGGGAAGAAACGATTAGTGTTTATCGAATCATTAAGGCTTCACTCAGAGTCATGGAGGCTTCGGTCTACATGCAGCAGCATGCTTCTAGGGACACTAAACTAGTACATAGATAAGAATGTTATACCTGCCCCATCGTCATTGTGTTTCGCATCTGTGAACTTGAATTAATTGAGAGATAAAACTTAAAAACACAGAAATATTTTTGTAGTTTTTGGATTTGTCTGAAAAATAATAAAAACAGAAGAGAAAATATTTTTGGATTTTTGGAATTTCTGAAAAATAATAAAAACAGTAGAGAAAAAATATTTTTGGATTTTTGGAATTTTTGAAAAAATAATAAAAACAGAAGAGAAAATATTTTTGGATTTTTGGAATTTCTGAAATTAAAAACAAAAGAGAAAATATTTTTGGATTTTTGGAATTTCTGAAAAAATAATAAAAACAGAAAAAAAAAATACTAAGTATAAACACGCGAAAGAGTAAGACAGTTTTACAAAAATATACAACCGAAACCATACCTTAGAAAAAATGAAGCGAAATGGGCCGAGCGGTCGGTTCATTTCGGTTCCTGAAAATTTCTAGAGCCGAAATAGATCGAGCGTTCGGTCCATTTCGGTTCCCGAAAATTTCTAGAGCCGAAATAGAACGAGCGTTCGGTTCATTTCGGTTCCTAAAAATTTTAGAACCGAAATAGACCAAGCTTTCTCTCTATTTCACTTGTTAAATTTTAGTGAGAAGTAAGGGGTTTCGGTACTGACTCAGCTTCCATCATTCCCAAGCCTTGTAGTATCTTATTAACGCTTGCTTCTGGTAAGGCCTTAGTGAAGATGTCAGCCAGTTGATCTGAGGACCGAACGAAGTGAACTTCAACATTACCATCTTCAACGTGGTCCTTTATGAAGTGGTAGCTCAGTGCAATATGCTTAGTCTTGGAATGTTGTACTGGATTGTGACATATTCGAATCACACTTTCAGAATCACAGTAGAGAGGGATCTTCTTCATGCTTAAGCCATAATGTCTAAGTTGGCTTTGTATCCATATAACTTGTGATGTACAGGATGCTGCAGCGATGTACTCATCTTCGGCTGTGGAAAGAGATACGCAAGTTTGTTTCTTTGACTGCTAGCTGACAAGTTTGCCATCAAGGAACTGGCATTCGCCGGTTGTGCTCTTTCGGTCCAATCCACATCCACCAAGATCAGCATCAGAGAAAGCTTGAACAAAGAAGCCGGATTTTGCAGGATACCAAAGACCGAGAGACGAGGTTCGCTTCAAATACCGAAAGATATTTTTTACTACAAGCATATGAGGTTCTCTAGGATTTGCTTGAAACCTGGCACAATAGCAGACAGAAAACATTATGTCCGGTCTACTATCTGTTAGATACATTAGAGATCCTATCATCTGACGATAGAGAGTCATATCAACTGCCGGTTTCTCAAGAGATGGAGTCAGCTTCGTGCCAAATGCCATTGGAAGCTTTACTTTGGAATCTCCCGTCATGCCGAACTTTGCCAACAGAGTCTTCGTGTATGCTTCCTGATTAATGAAGATGCCTTCTGGTCCCTGTCTTATATTCAGTCCAAGGAAAAAGTTAATCAGACCCATTGCGCTCATTTCAAACTTAGTCTCCATCAACTTCCTGAATTCAGCTGTTAAGCTAGGATTCGTGGAGCCGAAGATGATGTCATCGACGTAAATTTGAACTATCATTAAGTGTTCGCCTTCTTTCTTGCGAAAGAAGGTTGGGTCGACCGAACCTTGTTTGAATTTTGACATTTTGAGAAAGCGTGTTAGAGTTTCATACCAGGCTCTCGGGGCTTGCTTCAATCCATAGACTGCTTTATCCAATATGTAGCAGTGATCAGGATGCTTCTCGTTCACAAATCCGGGTGGTTGCTCAACGTATACTGTTTCTTCGAGTTCTCCATTCAAGAAAGCACATTTTACATCCATTTGGAAAAATTCGAAGTTTTTATGTGTAGCATATGCCAAAAAGATTCTCACTAATTCCAACCTTGCTACTGGAGCGAAGGTCTCTTCATAGTCTATTCCTTCTTCCTGGCAATATCCTTTCACCGCCAGCCTCGTTTTGTTGTGAATGACGTTACCTTCTTTATCTAACTTATTTCTAAAAACCCATTTTAAACCGAATACAGATACATCCTTTGGTATGGGAATCAGCCTCCAAACACGATTTTGTTCAAACTCATGGAGTTCGTCTTGCATGGCTTGCACCCAATCAGAGTGATCAAGAGCAGCATTTACCGTCTTCGGTTCAACTTTAAAGACAAACAAATTAAACATGCAGAATTCTACTTGAGAGAATAAAGCAGTTTGCTTCGCTTTCATTTGAGAGCGTGTGAGAACACCCTCAGATGATTCACCAATAATTTGAGTTTTAGGATGATCCTTTGTTCATTTTATGAGAGGAGGGTAATTTGGATCATAGGCAGGATCCAGCTCAGCATTGACTTCTTCTTCCAGTTCTGACAGATTGCCTTCATCATTTGCATTTTCATTCTCCCCCTCAAATGGCGAACCGAATCCTATGTTAGATTCAGTACTCTCCCCCTCAGATGGATCTTCATGGGTTGGGGTTTTTGATGGATTCTCCCCCTGGAAATGCATGTCGGTTGTTTTTGGTGTAAACGAACCCTCCCCCTGGAATATAGTGCTTTCTCTTGGAGGGTCATTAGTAGCTGGATGATCACCTGATACAGTAGGTTCCCTTTGTGTCTCCTTCTCAGTTGGTTATTGAGGTTCGCTTTCCATGTCTTTAGCAGCTTCATCGGTGATTTTCTTCAATGTATCGATTTTGTTATCTGCTGCTTTCGCTTCTGAGTGGATCGCCTTCTCTGGTTCATCAAAGAGCAGCATGTACTCTTCAAACAGATTGGAAATGGGAATTGAGACTTTACCTGATTCCGAAAAGATTTCTTCTGTTGAACCTTCAGTTGCTTGAATCTTCTTCATGTAAATATCATCAAAAAATACATAGTAGGTTTCTTCAATTTTCCTTGAGCGTTTATTGAGAACCCTATATGCTTTTGAAGTAAGCGAATAGCCAAGAAAGATCCCTTCGTCTTCCTTAACATCAAATTTGTTTCGGTTCTCTTTGGAGTTGAATATGAAGCATCTTGAACCGAACACGTGGAAAAACTTTACATTGGGCTTGCGATTGTTCAAAATCTCGTATGGAGTGATGGAAAATCACTTGTTAAGGAAGGACCGATTTTGTGTGTAACATGCAGCAGCTATAGCATCTGCCCAAAAGTATAATGGAAGGGAAGCGAAACTCAACATGGTTCGGGCGGCTTTACACAATGAACGGTTTCGCCTTTCAACGATCCCATTCTGTTGTGGAGTATAAGGAGCAGAGAAGTTATGATTTACTCCCTTTTCAGCCAGAAACTCTTCAAAGTCTTTATTTGTCACACCCCAAAACCGAGAACGGCGGAATACGTTCTGGGGTGGAGGACGTCATGTACAGTATCATAACAAAGCATAATAGTAAAGACAAGCAACAACATCCATTGCATTAAGATAATAATTGTAATACAAACGTGTTCAGTAGAAATGTTAGATACCAAAAATACAATCAAAATAAAGTGGAGTCTTATGTGTGCTCCGTCTTCTCAAAAGCTGCATCCGTACCTGTCTACTGATGACCTGAGAATACAAGTTATTTTGAAAAACGTTTATCAGCATAAAGCTGGTGAGTTCATAAGTATTTAGTGTCATTTCCTGTATAAAAATATTCACATTTATACATTGTAAAAGAAAATTTCGGTGTTTGAAAATAGTATGAACCCTAGAAAACCCTATGTTTTCCAGAAAAGTAGTCTTTACCAAGATCCGATGGTTTGTTTGTTCCTTCAAAAATGTACAAATTTTCCTAGTAGTTATTAGTATGAAAATATAGTTTTCAGACTTTATTCTTGTATAGTAATGAGAAAAACGTTTTACCCCAACAGTATCACTGTCGGCCATATGTAATGAAATGCAGGCTCCAGGTAGTATTAAATGTACATTACACCTCAGGGAGTCTGTTTGCCTTTAACTTTTAAGGTATTAATTAAAGGTTTGAATGTGAACTCGTACGTAACCATGCTGATTGACGATCGAATCCCTTTGACCCTCCAAGTCATATGTAGTGATGTGACATTTTGTCACCCCTGGGCCTAGGCGGCTCGGACTGTAGCTAGCAGTCGGGATGTGGGAGTGTATGTCCCGTATAGATCTATACACATAATGCCCGCTCTCCCTCCAGGAGACTCTGGTTACGCGGTGATAGCACTAAGACGTGTCGTATCGAGAAATAGTATGTCACATTCTATTTTAGTAAGTTCTCTTGTATAGTATGTAGTGTTCTCTTTGTATAGTATATAATGTTCTCCTTGTATAGTATATAGTGTTCTCTTGTATAGTACATAGCATATATTGACTCACAACTGAACTGACTCTGGTAGTTGTCATGGCAATAGTAGTATTGAGTAGTATCCCTTAACTATACCTATTATAGTTAAATAGTATTGTTGGTTGCATGTCTTTGATATCCAAAGGCATTGAACTGATATGAAAACTTTTATATCTGACACAAATATATAAGATATATAACTAAGAATTCAACGAGAGTCGGACTAATAACAAAATACCCTAAGCCCACAATCAAACAAGAACAGGAAGTAAGGTGAGTTATTAGTCCTAAGTCCTTCAAGTCTTACTTATATAAATATATTGGTGTAGATATGGTTTGGGAATAAATATAGTTTAAAAGAGTTTTGGAAATAGTTTTTATAATGATTTAACATGAAAATGAATTTGGTAATCATTTGAAAACAGTTTAATTGGCAATATAGTTGAAAATATAGAAAACCCCTTTTTGGTGGTAAAACAGTTAACAGTGTAGAAAAATCCTTTTGGTTGCAAGTTATAATTCACATGCGATTGTTACTATAACTTATTTTGTTCAACTTGTATCCCCCCTCCCCATAAACCAGTTAAAAACATTTAAAAGGTCAATTTAGGGGTATGAACTCACCTGTAGTGAGTGAAGTGGATGGAAACGCCGGGTAGGATGCTAGGCGTCAAGTGAGGACTTGAACACACCTACGGATCCTATGTAACATGTAGTGATGTATAAAGTATCTAATTAGTTGTGTAATCACTAATTAAGTGAGTAAAGGCACTTTAATGGATGAAATACTTTGTTTCAAGTGTTAGGAGTGCTAAAGGTTGCATCTAAGGAGTATATAGCCTCACTATGGAGTTTACACTTCAAATGGCCACCCTTAAGTGTGTTTACGGTTGGGAGACCATTTCCCCCATGATTTTACGGCCGTAAACTCATGGAAATGGTGAGTTTGGGTGTCTAAAGGTCTCATGCATCACAAGGAAGGCTTCTAGGATCAATTCAAAGGCTTGGGAAGTGATTAGGGTTCAAATGGGTACTCCCTTGGAGTTTACGGTCCTTGGACCACTCCTTGGGAGTTTACGGTCGTAAACTCTAGGTTTTACGGCCGTAAACCCTTGACCACTTCAACCATTTCATGTTTCAAGGTCCTAAGCTCATTTACACTAGTTTCTAGTTCATCAAACAAGCTAAGGAAGGGGTTAGGGGCACCAAAACACCATTTGAGGTGTTTACGGTTTTGGGTTTACGGTTCTTGAATGTTCAAGAACCGTAAACTCATGTTTATGGTCAAAAAGACATGATCTTGGGGTCCTTAGTCCATGCATGCAAGTATCTAAGCCATATCTAAGCATTAGGGGAGGTTTGGAAGTGTTTTGGGGCTTCTAAATCCCCCTTTTTGGGAGTTCACGGTTTTGGGAGGCTCCCCAAACCGTAAACACATGCATGTTGAGGCATTTGGATGATTCAAACTTGAGATGGCATGGATACTAAGTTAAACAACAAGTTAGGAAGATTACCTTTGATTTTTGAGCTTGAATGAGGTGATCTTTTGGCCAAACCCGATTTTAGAGAGAGAGAGAGTAGAGAGAGAAAGCTCCAAGGTGGGAAAAGGCTCTAAAGGTGGTCACTCCACCTTTTTATAGTACTTGGGTTGGCTGCCAAGTGGGAACCCACCCTATACTGTCGTTTAAACAGAGCTAAATGTTTTTACCGGGTAAACTAACCGTAACCCGACCTAGTTGTTTTTATCCCGTCAATAAATATATTATAATAATAATTCAAAAATGAATTATTTAGATAAATATAAGTTAACAGAAAATTTTAATAAAACTAACTTTTATTAACGGAAACGGGTTACAGTGACGGAGTAAATTTCAGGTTGTCACATCATCCCCCCGTTAGAGGGAATTTCGTCCCGAAATTTAGAATTTAAGTAGCTAGTAGATACTACCCAACTAAGCAAAGAGATGAGGGTATTTGAGTTTCATTTGATCCTCGCGCTCCCAAGTGAACTCCGGTCCTCGCTTGGCGTTCCAACGAACCTTCACAATTGGGATGCGGCTTTGCTTCGTTCGCTTGACCTCTCGGTCCATGATCTCCACAGGTTCTTCCACGAAGTTGAGGCTCTCGTTGATCTCGATCTCTTCGAGTGGAATTACAAGAGTCTCATCGGTTAGGCACTTTTTCAAGTTCGAGACGTGGAAGGTAGGATGCACATTACTAAGTTCGCGGGGTAGATTGAGTTTGTAAGCTACGGGGCCGATTCTAGCGAGAATCTCAAAAGGCCCTATGTATCTTGGATTCAGCTTTCCACGCTTTCCGAAGCGTATCAAGCCCTTCCACGGCGAGACTTTCAAAAGGACTCGGTCTCCCACCTGGAATTCCAAAGGTTTCCTCCGTTTGTCTGCGTAGCTTTTCTGTCGGTCTCTTGAGGCTTTAAGTCGCGCTCGGATTTGTACGATCTTTTCGGTGGTTTCGCGGATGATTTCTGGACCAGTGAGAGGGCTGTCAGGAACTCGTCCCTTAGCTAATTGAGTGTCGCCTACCTCGGCCCAGCATAGAGGGGATCTGCACTTCCGGCCGTATAGGGCTTCGAATGGTGCAGCCTTGATGCTTGTGTGATAACTGTTGTTGTAGGAAAATTCGATAAGGGGTTAGTGGGTATCCCATGCCTTACCAAAGTCGATTACACAGGCTCGCAGCATATCCTCCAAGGTTTGAATGGTTCTCTCACTTTGTCTATCGGTCTGGGGATGGTAAGCTGTGCTCATATCCATCTTAGTTCCAAGAGCCTTTTGTAGCGACTGCCAGAACCTCGAAGTGAACCTGCTATCCCGATCAGAAATAATGGACACAGGTACACCGTGCAGTCGGACTACCTCTTGGATGTAGATTCGCGTGAGTCTCTCCATTTTGAAGTTTTCCCTGATAGGAAGGAAGTGAGCGGATTTGGTTAGTCGGTCGACAATTACCCAAATGGTGTCGTACCCACTCGGGGATTTGGGCAATTTGGTAATGAAATCCATAGCAATCCTCTCCCACTTCCATTCAGGTATCTCTGGCTGTTGAAGAAGACCTGAGGGTTTCTGGTATTCGACCTTGACCTTAGCGCAAGTAAGGCACTTATTCACGAAGGTAGCGATTTCTGCTTTCATGTTAGGCCACCAGTATGATTTCTTGAGATCCAGATACACCTTATCTGAACCTGGGTGAACGGAATATCGTGTGTTGTGCGCTTCTTTCATGACCAAGTCTCTGAAGCCACCGTGTCGCGGTGTCCAGATCCGATCCATGAGGTAATAAGCTCTGTCACCCTTGACTACCAGATTCTTATCCATTCCTCGCAGGGACTCTCCCGTCACATTTTCCGGTTTCAAAGCTTCAAGCTGGGCCTCCTTAATTTGAGCGGATAGGTGCGAATGGATAGTCATGGTTAGGGACTTGACTCTTCGCTCAGAATATTCTTTCCGACTTAGGGCGTCTGCTACTACGTTGGCTTTACCCGGGTGATAACGAATTTCACATTCGTAGTCATTGAGTAGCTCGACCCACCGTCGTTGTCTCATGTTGAGCTCCTTCTGGTTGAAGATGTGTTGGAGACTTTTATGGTCGGTATAGATGGTGCTCTTTGTACCATACAGATAGTGTCTCCATATCTTTAGGGCGAATACAACCGCTCCTAATTCGAGGTCGTGCGTGGTGTAGTTGACCTCGTGTGTCTTCAGCTGTCTTGAGGCGTAGGCGATGACCTTACCTCGTTGCATCAGAACACAGCCGTGCCCTTGATTGGATGCATCGCAATATACTACGAAGTCTTCTATCCCTTCGGGGAGGGACAGTATCGGTGCGGTGCACAAGGCTCGCTTTAGGGTTTTGAATGCCCTCTCTTGTTTCTCTTCCCAGTCAAAGGCCACGCCTTTCTGGGTCAATGCCGTAAGAGGCTTCGCAATCCGAGAGAAATTCTGAATGAACCTTCGGTAGTAGCCAGCGAGGCCTAGAAATTGGCGAATTTCTGTAGGCGTCTTCGGTGCTGACCAGTTCTCGATAGCTTTAATCTTGGATGGGTCCACGTAGATTCCTTCTTTGCTAACCACGTGTCCTAAGAATTCGACTCTTCGGATCCAAAATTCGCACTTTGAGAACTTTGCGTAAAGCTTCTCCGATCGTAGAGTTTCCAGGACCTGTCGTAGATGATCGCTATGCTCTTCCTCACTTCTAGAGTAGATAAGTATATCATCAATGAAGACGATGACGAACTGATCCAAGTAAGGACGACATACTCTATTCATCAAGTCCATGAAGACTGCGGGCGCATTGGTCAGTCCGAACGGCATCACTACGAACTCGTAGTGTCCGTAACGAGTCCGGAAGGCTGTTTTCGGAACATCTTCCTCGATCACTCGCAATTGGTGATACCCGGACCTTAGATCGATCTTGGAAAAATAACTCGCCCCTTGCAGTTGATCAAATAAATCGTCTATGCGAGGAAGGGGATAACGGTTCTTGATTGTCAGCTTGTTAAGTTCTCTGTAGTCGATGCACATGCGGAACGATCCGTCTTTCTTCTTTACGAACAAGACTGGTGCTCCCCAGGGTGAGAAGCTTGGTCTTATAAAGCCCTTGTTGAGCAGTTCGTTAAGTTGGCCGGATAGTTCTTGCATCTCAGCAGGCGCTAGACGATAGGGCGCCTTTGCTACGGGGGTTGCTCCTGGGATTAAGTCGATTCGGAACTCGACTTGACGTTTAGGAGGTAAACCTGGGAGTTCCTTTGGAAAGATGTCAGGGAAGTCGCACACGACGGGGAAATCTTTTAGTTCCTTCGTTTTCCGGCTCGTGTCGACAACGTGAGCAAGGAATGCGCAATATTCCTTGCGCAAGTATTTCTGAGCTTGAACGCTCGAGATGATGCGAAGGCTCGTACTGGGTTTGTCTCCGTAGATCATCAATGTTTCATTGTTGGGCAGGTTCAGACGGATGGCTTTGTCAAAACACAGGATGTCGGTATGATGGAGACTCAACCAGTCCATGCCTATGATGACATCAAAGCTCTTGATCGCTACTGGTATGAGATCAATAGGAAACGAATGATTATCTAGCGTGAGGGTACAACCTATGTAGATTTCGTTAGAACTTTCTGTCTTGCCGTTAGCCATTTCTACGACGAAGGTTTCTTTCAGTGATTGTGGTGATTGTTTGAGTAAGTGTTTAAAGTTTTGATTTACGAAACTTCTTTCTGCTCCACTATCGAATAGAATACAAGCATAAGAGTTATCAAGAAGGAACGTACCCGTGACTACGGTGGGGTCTGCTACAGCCTCATTATGGCCGATAGCAAGTAGTCTACCTGCTCCTCCCGCGTTGCCAGCCTTTGGACAATTTCTTTTGAAATGTCCGACTTCGCCACAGCCATAGCAGGCCTGGCTCGCTCCCAAACTGGGAATTTGGGAAATGGGTTTGGGAGGTGATCTGCAAAACCGAATGGTGTGGCCCTTCCAGTCGCAATTGGTGCAGTGCATTTCACGGCAGGGGTCGTTATGATGGAAGGCGCACTTATCGCACTTGGGTAGATTCCCCGCATATGTTTTGGCGGGCACAGGGGCAGTAGGAGTAGTGGCAGCATGGACAGCCACCATTTGCTGGTTACTGGAAGAGGATATGACTGATTTACCCTTCTTTCGATCCCCCCGCTTTCTCTTGTTGTCGGAGGCGTGAGTTGGGGCAGTAGTGATGGTTGTAGTTGCTGATGGAGCACGGGGAACTTCATGATCGATAAGCATTTGGGCCAACTCCTTGGCACTTTCAAAGGTCGTTGGTCTTGATGATAGAACGTTCCCACGATACGGAGGCACTAGGCCCCCGATGTATCGTTCAATCTTCTTGGCTTCCGAGGGAATCATGCTAGGGCATAGGGCTACCAACTCGCAGTACCGGGTGGTGTAAGCTACTATATCGGAACCCTGCATTTTGAGATTCCAGAGTTCTTCCTCCAGTTTCTGAATTTCTCCCTTTGGGCAGTACTCTGTCATCATCAGGTCTTTCAGTGTATCCCAAACCATGGCGTTAGCTGTTACCAGGGAGAGGGCTTTGACATGGCCATTCCACCATGTTAGGGCCCTTTGGGTGAGGGTGCAAGTAGCAAACTTTATCTTGCTCCCTTCGGGGCAGGAGCACATTTCGAACACCGCTTCGGTTCGTTCGAACCATTGGGTTAGGGCGAGGATTCCCCCGGTCCCATTGAAGTAGGTAGGCTTGCAACTGATGAAGTCTTTGTAGGTGCATTCCCGTGCACGGGGGTGGGTTTCGCCCTGGCTAGAGTTAGTGCCCAGTCCACCTCCACTGGCACCACCAGAATTGACTTGTGCCAGTGCAGCGGTCACGGCTGCAGTCACAGCCGTCTGAAACAACACGGGGTCGAACTGCGGAGGGACCGGTGGCGGAGGAGGTGGTGGTGGTGGAGCTTGAGTTGTGGGGGTTTTCCTGGCTGGACGCTTGCGAGGCGGCATCCTGTACTGAAAGATTACGAAAACGATGACAATAGTAAGAATTGGTTTGTAAACAGGATAAGAGTGTTTCTTGGACTAAATCTCTATAGTCCAACAAACAAAAGGGGAATGTACTACTAGGTTAGGGACACCCAAAAGCACAACTTCCCCATCGATTAGATACTGCCAATATTACTGGTATTACCGATGTATAATGAGTTCGGGAAAAGAAAATGACCTAGCAGGAGGTCTTACATCAAACCATCAAGGAAAATGTTGGCAGTTTAGTAGTCTAGCTAGAGTACTTCCAAAGTTAGGAATGTTTACAGGCATGTACTCTATTGACTATAGAAAAGAAGGCTATTCCTAAATCAAAAGGGAAGGATGAGTTGGCATCTCTTACTGGCGACGGGTATCCTTTGGGCAAACCCTAAGATTAGCCAGTTGGCGCACAACTCCCTGAAGATGTCGCTCGTGCGTCCTCTGACGCGCTCGGAGTTCCTAGACTTCCGCTCAGGATGCAGTTATGCTGTCTACGCGAGAATGGGGAAAGAAAAGTTGATAGGCGCGCTAATCTATGATACTTATAAGATGATCGTTATTAGTCGACCCAATACTTGCATAGTGCATACCAATTACATGTAACCGAAGCAGAATAGACCTTCGAATAAGTGGCCCTAACTCCAAGCCCACAATCAGACAAGAACAGGAAATGAAGCAAAGGTCACAGATTCTAAGTCTATAATTCCTTAGTCACATGTAACCGTGGTGTATCCACTTAGCAACTATTGCCCTACTAGTAACGACCTTTTTAGTTCTCACATAAGTTGTAACTAGAATGCAGAATACTCCTATAGTATTCTTGTTCTGATGTTCTTGTAGTAGTATTGGTAAGTTTTAGACTTGTTGCAACACCACAACCATTCTTAGTCACATGCTAGCCACTCCTAGGAAAATGTAGTTGATCAGGCTACATCCACCTAGTTTTGGCCATATGTCTCTAAGCCTAACTGTGTTGTTCAACAATCTTAATACTTTTGTTCTGTTCTAGTATGATACTGACCCTTTGTATGAATGAATGTATATATATACTTAGTTAAATATTTTATTATTTAAAAGTATATATTCTTGTTCAGAGTGTTTTAGTCCCGATGTGTTTATAGTTCGTACATCTTTTATGAGTTGATATACTTGATTCACTATAAACAGTGCTCTGATACCAATCTGTCACACCCCAAAACCGAGAACGGCGGAATACGTTCTGGGGTGGAGGACGTCATGTACAGTATCATAACAAAGCATAATAGTAAAGACAAGCAACAACATCCATTGCATTAAGATAATAATTGTAATACAAACGTGTTCAGTACAAATGTTAGATACCAAAAATACAATCAAAATAAAGTGGAGTCTTATGTGTGCTCCGTCTTCTCAAAAGCTGCATCCGTACCTGTCTACTGATGACCTGAGAATACAAGTTATTTTGAAAAACGTTTATCAGCATAAAGCTGGTGAGTTCATAACTATTTAGTGTCATTTCCTGTATAAAATATTCACATTTATACATTGTAAAAGAAAATTTCGGTGTTTGAAAATAGTATGAACCCTAGAAAACCCTATGTTTTCCAGAAAAGTAGTCTTTACCAAGACCCGATGGTTTGTTTGTTCCTTCAAAAATGTACAAATTTTCCTAGTAGTTATTAGTATGAAAATATAGTTTTCAGATTTTATTCTTGTATAGTAATGAGAAAAACGTTTTACCCCAACAGTATCACTGTCGGCCATATGTAATGAAATGCAGGCTCCAGGTAGTATTAAATGTACATTACACCTCAGGGAGTCTGTTTGCCTTTAACTTTTAAGGTATTAATTAAAGGTTTGAATGTGAACTCGTACGTAACCATGCTGATTGACGATCGAATCCCTTTGACCCTCCAAGTCATATGTAGTGATGTGACATTTTGTCACCCCTGGGCCTAGGCGGCTCGGACTGTAGCTAGCAGTCGGGATGTGGGAGTGTCTGTCCCGTATAGATCTATACACATAATGCCCGCTCTCCCTCCAGGAGACTCTGGTTACGCGGTGATAGCACTAAGACGTGTCGTATCGAGAAATAGTATGTCACATTCTATTTTAGTAAGTTCTCTTGTATAGTATGTAGTGTTCTCTTTGTATAGTATATAGTGTTCTCCTTGTATAGTATATAGTGTTCTCTTGTATAGTACATAGCATATATTGACTCACAACTGAACTGACTCTGGTAGTTGTCATGGCAATAGTAGTATTGAGTAGTATCCCTTAACTATACCTATTATAGTTAAATAGTATTGTTGGTTGCATGTCTTTGATATCCAAAGGCATTGAACTGATATGAAAACTTTTATATCTGACACAAATATATAAGATATATAACTAAGAATTCAACGAGAGTCGGACTAATAACAAAATACCCTAAGCCCACAATCAAACAAGAACAGGAAGTAAGGTGAGTTATTAGTCCTAAGTCCTTCAAGTCTTACTTATATAAATATATTGGTGTAGATATGGTTTGGGAATAAAAATAGTTTAAAAGAGTTTTGGAAATAGTTTTTATAATGATTTAACATGAAAATGAATTTGGTAATCATTTGAAAACAGTTTAATTGGCAATATAGTTGAAAATATAGAAAGCCCCTTTTTGGTGGTAAAACAGTTAACAGTGTAGAAAAATCCTTTTGGTTGCAAGTTATAATTCACATGAGATTGTTACTATAACTTATTTTGTTCAACTTGTATCCCCCCCCCCCATAAAACAGTTAAAAACATTTAGAAGGTCAATTTAGGGGTATGAACTCACCTGTAGTGAGTGAAGTGGATGGAAACGCCGGGTAGGATGCTAGGCGTCAAGTGAGGACTTGAACACACCTACGGATCCTATGTAACATGTAGTGATGTATAAAGTATCTAATTAGTTGTGTAATCACTAATTAAGTGAGTAAAGGCACTTTAATGGATGAAAATACTTTGTTTCAAGTGTTAGGAGTGCTAAAGGTTGCATCTAAGGAGTGTATAGCCTCACTATGGAGTTTACACTTCAAATGGCCACCCTTAAGTGTGTTTACGGTTGGGAGACCATTTCCCCCATGAGTTTACGGCCGTAAACTCATGGAAATGGTGAGTTTGGGTGTCTAAAGGTCTCATGCATCACAAGGAAGGCTTCTAGGATCAATTCAAAGGCTTGGGAAGTGATTAGGGTTCAAATGGGTACTCCCTTGGAGTTTACGGTCCTTGGACCACTCCTTGGGAGTTTACGGTCGTAAACTCTAGGGTTTACGGCCGTAAACCCTTGACCACTTCAACCATTTCATGTTTCAAGGTCCTAAGCTCATTTACACTAGTTTCTAGTTCATCAAACAAGCTAAGGAAGGGGTTAGGGGCACCAAAACACCATTTGAGGTGTTTATGGTTTTGGGTTTACGGTTCTTGAATGTTCAAGAACCGTAAACTCATGTTTATGGTCAAAAAGACATGATCTTGGGGTCCTTAGTCCATGCATGCAAGTATCTAAGCCATATCTAAGCATTAGGGGAGGTTTGGAAGTGTTTTTGGGGCTTCTAAATCCCCCTTTTTGGGAGTTCACGATTTTAGGAGGCTCCCCAAACCGTAAACACATGCATGTTGAGGCATTTGGATGATTCAAACTTGAGATGGCATGGATACTAAGTTAAACAACAAGTTAGGAAGATTACCTTTGATTTTTGAGCTTGAATGAGGTGATCTTTTGGCCAAACCCGATTTTAGAGAGAGAGAGTAGAGAGAGAAAGCTCCAAGGTGGGAAAAGGCTCTAAAGGTGGTCACTCCACCTTTTTATAGTACTTGGGTTGGCTGCCAAGTGGGAACCCACCCTATACTGTCGTTTAAACAGAGCTAAATGTTTTTACCGGGTAAACTAACCGTAACCCGACCTAGTTGTTTTTATCCCGTCAATAAATATATTATAATAATAATTCAAAAATGAATTATTTAGATAAATATAAGTTAACAGAAAATTTTAATAAAACTAACTTTTATTAACGGAAACGGGTTACAGTGACGGAGTAAATTTGAGGTTGTCACATTATTTTTGAACTCTAGACCATTATCGCTTCTTATATTTATTACCACCTTTCGCAGCTGCAATTCCACCTGCTTGATAAAAACCTTCATCTTGGGAGTCGCCTCAGATTTCTGTTTAAGAAAGAAAACCTAGGTGAAGCGTGAAAAATCATCTACAATTACAAGTATAAACTTACTACCACCGATGCTTTCGATAGCCGAAGGACCACATAGGTCGATGTGCAGTAATTCAAGAGGTTCGATGATTTTTGTATTGATACGAGAAGGGTGACTCTTTCTGCTTTACTTGCCCATTTTGCATGTTGCACACATGTGTTCTTTGTCAAATTTGAGAACAGGAAGTCCACGCACGTGATCACCAAGCACCAGTTTATTAATATCTTTGAAGTTTAGATACGATAGTCTTCGGTGCCACAACCAACTTTCATCTGAGTTCGCCTTCAACAGTAAGCATATTGCTGGCTTTCCTTTTATCGGGTTGAGATTTAGAGGATACATCTCCCCTTTGCGCTCAGATTTCAACAGAACTTTCTTTATTTGCTTTTCAACTATTTCTGATCCCTCATCATCGAACGAGACTTTCAAACCGGTTCCCACGACTAGTTGAGAAACACTGATGAGGTTGTGCTGTAATCCTTCCACATAGGCAACTTTTCGTATTGAGAATTCTTCGTTGGTGATCATACCATACCCTTTGATCGTGTCGTATGAATTGTTTCCATACTTAACACATCCACCATTCTTAAGGGACCGAAACTCCCTAAGTTCTTCCCTCCTTCCTGTCATGTGACGAGAGCAGCCACTGTCAATATACCATTCGTCGTCAAACTGCTCGTCACTGATAACCTACAAAATTAAGCAGATTTAGGAACCCAAAGTCTCTTGGGTCCTGGTAAGTCTTTTACAGAATAGGGAATTGCAACCAAAAGATCAACCATATATGTTCTTTTTATTAAAGTGGTTTCATCTTTTCGTTTGATGGTGTAAACTTTGATTTTTTTTATCTTGTTTTAACTGGGGTGTGTTATTGTTAGATAGTTTCACATCTAAGGTTTTCTTTGGAGTCCTAGGGTTAGCTGACTTTTTGGTATTTTGGACTTTAGAATCTCAGACGAGCTTTCCCTTCCCTTTTATATCCTTTACAGAGTTAGGTTTTGGTTGGGAGTTAGAATGATGAGATTTAGGACCGAAACTTGACTTTCGGTTCTGAGCACTTGTGTTGGGACCGAAACTGGACTTTCGGTTCTTGGCGTAGTAAGAGTTGGGACCGAAACTTGATTTTTGGTTCTTGTGACCACTAGTATTAGGACCGAAACGGGTCGTTCGGTTCACCTGACTGCAAGACCGGCAGTGATTGAACTGTGCTTCCTTTTTCATCTTGAGATTAGAAGCTTTTTCAGAGCGAACATAATTGTGGTTTTGGGATTGCCAAAACTGTTTTCTCTCTTTCAGATTCTTCATGTATCTTTTGTTCCTCTGGCGTTTCTGTTCAGCAAGTTGCTCTTGAGTTAAGTGAATGTTGGCCTTAGGTTTCGTTTTCTTCTCATGAGCTTCGGTTGTTGTTGATGATTCGCTGGAGGCTTTCAGTGGTTCGTGTGGTATATCTTTTGTACCACTTGAACTGGGTTTATCAAAGCTTGAGGGTTTGTTGAGGGGTTCAGGAATGTATCGTCCCTTAACTCTCCATGAGGTTTGCTCTGACAAACCAACTGTTTTGTCTGCATTGTTGATAGGAGCCGACCAGAAGTGGTTATCGCAACCTTTAGCATTATCTTTGTCAACCATGGTCGTCAACTCCGCTGTCTGTTTCTTAGTTACTCCAGTGACTGCATACACTTGGTTTGGTGTAGTTTGCACCTTCTGATAAACAACAACCTTTTCTTTGAGTTTCTTGGATTTGTCCTTTGACACCCGAGCGTACTTTTTGGCTGGATTATTCGTAACTGCATATTTACAAGACAGACGCGGCGATCAATTGGACCTTTGATTCATTAACATCTCTTTTTTATTGACTTCCTCCTTTTTTGATCCGCGGGAGGTTCAATTAAGGTTGTTGTTCAAATGAGTGAAGTTCTTGAATTCTAATTAGACCTAACAAGAACAGAATCACGCTCTGTAGGATTTGAACCTACGACATCATGTTTTGGAGACCCACGTTCTACCGAACTGAACTAAGAACGCTTTCTTATCACAGTAGATACGACTAAAAAGAAAAGGCTTCTTTTTGTACCCCCAATACTAAACATGCATATAGTCTCAGAAAATGAAAATTATGTATGTCTGAATCGATCTCAATGGATCCCTCGTGACTGCCCAGAGGAGAAGAATAGGTAGGGATGACAGGATTGGAACCCGTGATATTTTTTACCCAAAAAAAGGCCTTCAACCGAATTTTCAGCTATGAGTGGTTTTGCTGCTTCGGGTTCGCTCTTAAGAAATTCTGAACAATCGACCTCGTCTTCTACGGAGATTTCGCTCATCTCACTGTCCTTATCAAATTCAGAAGTGGTTTCTAAATTTATTTTATTTTCTGAACTGAATTTGGTGTTGGATGAGTCAAACTTCTGTATAGTCTCGGTCTTGATTTTTAATTTATCGTTTTCGTCCAGTAAATTCTTAAGCATGCATTTATGTTCTTTGGACTCAATGAAAGATTCAATTTTGTCCAGTCCATATTTGTAGGTTACTGAAATCTCATCTGAGGACATTATTGATTCACATTCAGCAATGACTTAGTCTTCCTTAAATTCAAGGAAGGGCAAAATCATTTTATGAATCTTTTTACCTATCTCACAATCTAGATGCAACTGGGTGATATTTGTATATAGGCGTTTAGCAATCAAATAGAAAACATTTCTTTGTTTTAAAAACTTTAAATTGTCTCGTTGCAAATAAATAAGTTCATCCCTAGACCTAACTAACTCTTACTCCTTCAGCTGAATCCACATCCTTCTCTCCTCACTCTTGGAAGATTCCCTGCTGAGTTGGTCAGTTAGGTTAGAATTCGCTAGGCGAGTTTGCATAAGACTTCCACTTAAGTTAGAGAACTTGAATTTTAATTCATTTAATTCTTTTTCGTAGTCTGTTATTGGTATTTTAAGAGATTCAAGTATGGATTGTACCTTCTTGATCAACTGACCGCAATCGTTGATCCTTTCACTCACAAGCTTAGCAGCGAAACAATTGTCATCCTTTAGTTTCGCTTCCTCATGCTCACCTTCGGTTGAGTAACCCCTCATCTGCGATATCCCAGCTAACACCATTAAGCACCTCCCTGCTGAATCAGTAACTCCTTCTTTTGCCACATAAGCTCTTCCATGCGAGGGTTTGCGTACCTCTTCATCTTCAGAGTCTGTAGACCAGACTTCTACTCCTCCAAACTCATCATCAATAACATTTTCCTGCACAATCAAAGCATTCATTGAAACATTAGTTGCTTCTTCTTCTTTATCTCCTCCAACTTTCTTATGTAGTAACTTTCGTCATCTTCACCATCCTTCTTCTCATCCATCTTCCTTAACATGCAATCCTTGGCAAAGTGGTTCTTGCCATGACAGTAGTTGCAATCGTACCCAGAGTCTCCCACAATCTTACTCTCCTTCTTTTCATCGTCCTTTTGAGAGGTGTTTCTGGTTTCTTCTTTCACCTTATTCTCAGAAGAGCTGTAGCTTCCCTGCCAGTTTCGGTTCTTGTTGACCGGGAACTTTCTGCGAGCAAACTTCTTTGGGTTTGTAACCATCATTGCATATTCTTCACTGGACAGATCACACTTTGACATATCAGATTCCTCCTCTTCGTCTGCTACATTCTTGCTCTTAGAAACGAGGGCCAGTGAACCCACACCCGAAACTATCTTCGCTTCCTTTGTCACCTCACTTTCATGAGATTAGAGTATACCCATCAGTTTTGCTAGCGAATATGATTTAAATTGCTCATGAGCCTTCACGGTCGAGACCACTGCCATCCATTCGGGCCTTAAGCCATTCATGAATGTAACCTTTTCTTCGATCACCTTCCTTTCAATACCGTGCTTCATCATCTTGCTGAACAGATGGTTGAAACGATCGAACGTCTGAATGAGTTTCTCTTCAGGTTTTTGTACAAAAGCACCGAATTCAGAGAGCAATAGGGTTTGGATCGAGTGCTCTAGATCCTCATCAGTTGAATATAATTCTTTCAACCTATCCCATATTTCTTTAGCTGATGTGCATGCACTTACCAGACGAAAAGTGTCGGATTGCAAAGTGAATTTTATCATCCTCATGGCTTTAACGTTGCATAACACCTTGTCTTTTTCGTCTTGAGGAATATTATCTACATCCGCCAAGAGTTGATTATACTCTCTTTGAGTCTTGATCGTTTTATTTGTTCCAGAGTGAACAAACGGACCCAATGTTATTGCCTCCCAGATAAGATAGCCGTTGTCTTCAGATCCAATGACATAGTCTTCAAAGTGATGCGCCCATACTTCATAATCTTGAGTATAGAGAATGGGAACTCTCGTAGTGGATCCTATACTGTTGGAGATGTTGATTGGATTGACTTGAGAATCGTCGTGAGACATGATGAAAAACTTCTTCTTTCAATCTGCTTGAATCAGACTTGTAAAGTTGAAACTAGGGTTTTATTGAACACCAGATACACCGTCGACAAGAAGAAGACGGCTTCTATATATTCGATAAAAGCGGAAACCCTAATGGATTCTTCAAACAGAAGAGATGCGTATATATTACACAGTCTCCTGCTCTGATACCAATCGATAGGAATAATGAGTTATAGATTGATAGATTCTAAACAGAAAAACAAGAATGAAGTAATCAAAGAACACAAGAATGGATCAAATAGTGTCGAATGATTAATAACTCACACCTCAGAAGAGCTCGATGAAGAACTTCGACTGTAGAGGTGTGTTTAGGGTTACAATGTAAAAGCTATTAATGAGAAGGATAACCTGAAAGCTATACATGCATGCATAATATATACGCTAACCCTAATGATAATCCACGGTTGGACAGGCCCAAACCGGGTAAACAAAATATCAACATTAAGCCCATATGACGCAACACTCTAGACCCAACACACATTCAAGGGGGCTGCGAAAGATTGGTTGAAATCACTCCCTCCTGGATCCATCACCACTTGGGCTAAGATGCGTGAGGAATTTATTGATCAATTTTTCCCTCCATCAAAGATAGCAAAGTTGAAGAAAGCCATAGAAAACTTTGAGCAACAAGCTGGCGAATCACTTTAGGAGGCATGGGAGAGATACAAAAGCTTACTAAGGAACTGCCCACATCACAACAACCAACAAGAAGTCCCCATTTTCTATGATGGAGTGAACGTGACAACTAGGCGGCTCCTTGATTCGCAAGGACCACTCACAAAGAAGGCACCCCCGGTGATAAAGGCTCTAATTGAAGAATTCTCTACGCATTATAGAGAATATCATAACCCAAGGAACGACTTAACACGAGGGGCGGTGAATTCTATTACTGATGCTGTCACACCCCAAAACCGGAACGGCGGAAACGTTCGGGGGTGGAGGACGTCACGTACAGTATCACAACAAAGTATAGTAGTAAACAAGCAACAACATCATCCATTGCATTAATAATATAATTTAATACAAGTGTGTTCTGTTTAGTTTATAAGACACCAAAAATGTAAATCAAAATAAGAGATGAGTCTTGAACGAGCTCCATCTTCTCAAAACCTGGCATCGGTACCTGTCTACTGATGACCTGAGAATACAAGTTATTTTGAAAGAGTTGATCAGCTTTAAAGCTGGTGAGTTCATAAGCATTTTAGTTTCATTGTTTGTATGAAAAATGTTTGTAAGTGTTTGATGTATAAGTTTGTATATGTTTGTAGTAAATGTTTGTATCTTCTAGAAAATCCTATATTTTCTACTAAACGTAGCCTTCTACCAAGGCATCAAATGTTCAGTATGTTTGTTTCTTGTAAGAGTTTGTTTCTTGTAACAATGTGAATGCAATGGGGAAATAATAAAGTACTGTAGTGTTGTATTATAGTAACTACTGATGTACTATCTACCTTAATCCAGCCGTTAATTATGGTGTAATGTGAAATGGTTGCACCATACTATCGACTAATAACACGACGATGAAAGACGTCGGAAGAAATGACATTTGGCACCCGTAGACTTGTAAGTCCCACTGTAGCAAAAAGCAAGGTGTAGGATAGTCAATCCAGTATAGATCTATACACAAACTCACGTTCCCCCTCCAGGAGACTCTGGATACAAATCGGGCCAGGACAGTGATGTCATGCCCCGAACAATGATTCACATTTATGTTATAGTATACTTGTATATGTATTGTATGTACTAGAGTATTGTATGTTCTCTCTGTCTAGTATATAGTATGTTCTCTTTGTTTCTCATAATAGTATGTTCTCTTAGTTTCTCATAATAGTATGTTCTCTTAGTTTCTCATAATAGTATGTTCTCTTAGTTTCTCATAATAGTATGTTTGTATTGACTCATAAATGAACTGACTCTTGTATGTTTCGTTGTACTAGGAATAATGAGTAGTGTCTTCCTAAACTATACCTATTATAGTTTACTAGTAATTTCTGTAGTTTGAAGAAATGAAGGTATGCCTTTGCTACCCAAAGGTACGGAATGATTGATAGTACTTTTATATCTACATATGTATACATAATATATAACTAATATTTAGACGACATTCGGACAAATAACCGATACCCTAAGGCCACATCCAAACGAGGAAAAGGAAATAAGGTGAGTTATCAGTCCTAAGTCCTTTAAACATTACTTATATAACTATACATATATAGACATGCATTTGACAATATATAAGTTTAAAGAAGTTTTGTAAAACCTTTGAAGAGTTTAATAATAACTAATGATGACTTGATGTCAATTTATAGAATGATTTAAAAGCAGTTTGGCATATAAGAACAAGTTTGATAAAGAGTTTAACGTGTAAAACAAGTTTGGTAAACAGTTTGAAGTAATTTGTTTGATAAAGCAGTTAAAAGTATGGTAAATCCATTCGTTTGATAGTTATTAATCACATGTGATTGATATAATAACTATAATGCTTCAACTTGTATTCCCCCCCCCCCCCCCTCATAAAAGCATTTAAAATCATTTAAAAGGTAGATTAAGGGGTATGAACTCACCTGTAGTGAGTGATACGGAAGTATGTTTGGAAACAGGATGTAGAGTGTCAGGTGAAACCTTGAGCACACACAAAGATCTTAATAAACATACAATGACATGTATGTGTATTTGATTAGTGTATAGACAACTAATTATAAGGGATAATACCCTAATAGACTAGGAAACTCTTAGTTTGAAGGGATACAATCACATATGATTGCATAACTAGGGTATATGGCCACCCTATAGAGTTTACGGTCCAAATGGCATGACCGAAAGTGTTTACGGTCAAGATGGTTTACGGTCCTATGTGTTCACGGTTCAATGGGTTTACGGTACAAATGGAGTTTACGGTCTAAGGTGATCCAACCGTAAACTCACATCCTTTTGGGCATAGGATGATTTCCAAGCATTTCGAAGGGTTCTAAGTTCCATTCTAGGCTTTAGGAGGGTTGAATGGTCATAATGCATCATTTATAAGGGTTTACGGTCTAAGGAGATGCATAGACCGTAAACACCTTTTGTTCTTGGATAAATGATGATTTTAAGGCCTTAATCAAGAATCCTAATCAGATAACAAGTATAGAAGATAGATACTTACAATTTGGAAGCAAAGAAGGGTGTTTTCGACCCAAAACACTTAAGTGTTCTTGATGTTCTTGAGGGTCTTGAAGATCTAGACTCAAAAGATGAATTTGTGGATAAATTCAAGAGTGAATCAAGAAGAAGAGATGTAATAACTCCAAATAAAGAAGGAATCACTTACATTATTGAAGTTTGGAAGCAAAAACCTCAAGATCCTTGGGAGAGAAATCGAGTTCTAGGCTTGGAATTGTAAAAGTGATTGAAAAATGACTAAGTGTCATCTATATAGGGAGTTTACGGTCACCTTGACCGTAAGCTCTAAGCTTACTGACCGTAAACTCCTTTTGAGGAAGTTTACAGTCTGCTAAATAGTTTAGGATTTAAACTGACACTTCCAAACACTGATTCCTTTGATGTACTAGGCTCAAAATACTCAAACAGACTCTAAACAGTGCTAAAACTTAGCAGAATCAAGTCTGACTTTGATTGAAGTGAATGGTTGTACAAGATAGAAATTTTGGGTTGTCACATCATCCCCCCGTTAGAGAGAATTTCATCCCGAAATTAGAATTTAAGCAATTAAGTTACAAATAACTATTCGAAAAGATGAGGATATTTTAGTTTCATCTGATCCTCGCGCTCCCAAGTGAATTCGGGTCCTCGCTTGGCGTTCCAGCGAACCTTCACTATTGGGATACGGCTTTGCTTCGTTTGATTGACCTCTCGGTCCATGATCTCTACAGGTTCTTCCACGAAGTTGAGGCTCTCGTTGATCTCGATCTCGTCAAGTGGGATTACAAGAGTCTCTTCGGACAGACACTTTTTCAAGTTCGAGACGTGGAAAGTAGAATGTACGTTACTGAGTTCACGAGGTAGATTGAGTTTGTAAGCTACAGGGCCGATTCTTGCGAGAATCTCGAAAGGCCCTACTTATCTTGGATTTAGCTTTCCACGCTTTCCGAAGCGTATCAAACCCTTCCAGGGTGAGACTTTCGAAAGAACGCAGTCTCCCACCTGGAACTCCAAAGGTTTCCTTCTGTTGTCAGCGTAGCTTTTCTGTCGGTCTCTAGAGGCTTTCAATCGTTCACGAATCTGAACGATCTTCTCTGTCGTTTCCCGAATGATCTCCGGACCTTCGGAGCAATTACCACTGCCCCTAGTTCCAGATCGTGTGTTGTATAGCTGGCTTCGAGTCTCTTAAGTTGACGGGGGGCATAGGCAATGACCTTACCTCGTTGCATCAGAATACAACCGAGCCCTTGATTGGATGCATCGCAATAGACCACGAAGTCTTCTATTCCTTCTGGGAGGGATAGTATCGGTGCGGTGCATAAGGCTCGTTTCAGCGTTTGAAACGCTCTCTCTTACTTCTCTTCCCAGTCAGAGGCCACGTCCTTCTGGGTCAAGGTCTTAAGAGGTTTCACAATTTGGGGAGAAATTCTGAATGAACCTACGATAGTAGCCAGCGAGACCTACAAATTTACGAATTTCTGTAGGTATCTTCAGAGCTGACCAGTTCTCAATGGCCTTGATTTTTGAAGTGTCCAATGAATTCCCTCTTCACTAACAACGTGACCCAGGAATTCGACTCTTCGAATCGAAAACTCGCATTCAGAGGACTTCGCGTAGAGCTTAACTGATCGTAATGTTTCCAAGATCTGACGTAGATGCTTACTATGCTCTTCCTTACTACGAGAGTAGATAAGTATGTCATCAATGAAGACAATGACGAACTGATCCAAGTAAGGATGGCATACCCTAATCATTAAGTCCACGAATACTGCTAGCGTATTGGTCAATCCGAATGGCATCACTACAAACTCGTAGTGTCCATAACGAGTTCGAAAGGCTGTTTTTGGAACATCCTCCCCTAGCACTCGTAATTGGTGATACCTGAATCTCAGATATATCTTTAAAAAGTAACTCGCCCCTTGAAGTTGGTCGAACAAATCATCTATGCGAGGCAGAGTGTAACGATTCTTAACGGTAAGCTTGTTGAGTTCACTATAATCGATGCACATACGAAACGATCCGTTTTTCTTCTTGACGAACAAGACTGGAGCTCCCCAGGGTGAGACGCTTGGCCTTACAAAGTCCTTGCTGAGCAGTTCGTTAAGTTGACCGGACAGTTCTTGCATCTCTGCAGGTGCTAGATGGTAGGGCGATTTGGCTATTAGGGTAGCCCCTGGAATTAAGTCGATTCTGAACTCGACTTAACATCGCGGAGGTAAATCCTGGGAGTTCTTCTGGAAAGATGTCGGAAAGATCCAAAAGAAAGTATGATTAATCATGAATTAAAGAAAGGATAGGTACTTCTGTTCTATCTGTATCTATTGTCTTGATCGGTGGGAAAGGCATTTGTTTGGCTTCTAAGTTTATTCATAGGACAGCACGATCACTCGTAGTCTTCAGCAGTCTCCATCCTGAAGTTCATATTATAAGTCATATTTGGTTCATCAATCACAACTTCGCGTATACGAGTCGTATATAATTAAGATTGAAAAGGCAGTCGAATAAATGATTCTTCTCTAAGCTCACATCCAAACAAGGAAAAGAAGTTAAAGCGGAATCATCAATTCTAAGCCTGTAGAACCTTGATTATATACCACCCTTGCATATACATTCCTCAGCGATAGATTAACCGTATGAGTCTACGGATTGAACTTGACGTACTGTACGAGTGGTATTCCGGGGAGGTTTGCTGAGGTTTCTTCGGGAAAGATACTAAACATAAGATACTCTCCGCATGAGTACCTCGGAGTTCTGGAATGATGACTTCGCAAAAAGGCGATTACGGGGATAAGAAATTTGCGCACGAAACTGGCATTGTGAGGATCAAATTGACTCTAGTTAAATGATAATGTCGGACTACTTTAGACTAGTTTAGAAAGGTGTTACAAAAACATAACGGTGCAACTTTGACAGAGTTTCAGTACTTTAGTTTTATCTACTAGATTACTGTTGCGAACAAGGTATACTGCAAAAAGCAAGTACACGCAGCACGAGAGTCCCTTGACTGACGGGATCTCGCAAAAAGATATGACTCGAGTTGCACTAGTTTTTAACAGTTTATAAGTCTACTATATCGAAACGCCCTAGTATTTCAACGTGGGTCCGGAGTAGTCTCTCTTGCAGCAGTGATCCTTAGTATCTTCCCGTCTGCGCCATAGTTCTTTGTTATTGGACAATCCTTCTTGAGATGTCCTACCTCACCGCATAAATGACATATCTGGCTTGCACCAGCATCAGTGGTGGAAGTGATGTGTCGGGTCGGAGTGATGTGGACACGAATGCTTTCGTTGTTCCTCCCTTTTGGACAATTCCTTTTATAGTGTCCGGTTTCACCACAACCATAGCAAGCCGGGCTGACCCCGATGCTAGTGGCTTGGGAGATGGTTCGTGCCGGCGCTCTACAGACACGAGTAGTGTGCCCCATTCGGTTGCAATTGTTGCATTGAAAATCACGGCAAAATCCGTGATGATGAAAATTACACTTGTCACACTTCGGGAGTGTTCCCTCATATGGTTTGATTTGCGCTGAAGTGGAAGGGGTCGCCACTTGTTGCTGTTGCATGGCAAGTCTTTGAGATCGCTTGTGCTCCTTTTGGGCTTGTCGCTTACGTTTCTTATACTCAGATTTGTGGCTTTGGGTGTTTGTAACAGTTATCAATTGTTGATTTCCCGGACTGTTACAACAATTTGAACTGTCAACACCTTTTACAGCCCCGATTGTGTTACCAGCATTGAAGTGTGCAAGGACAGCTGCCACGGCAGTTGTTACCGTGGCTTGGAAGGTGGCGGCGTCTATATGAAGGATCGGGGTTTCGTTGTTCTGCTGACTAATTCTGGATGACGACATGATTCTGATATATGACAAGAAAAGGAGTTCGTGAGTGATTATGGTCAGTCCTAGATGTATTCTACTCATTCATGTAAATGTATATTTTTTCGTTTTGTTAAATTGTTCTCGGCGGTTTGACCTACATCCCTATGATGCAGTACTGGTAAAGAGTTGAAGTAAGTTCATAGAATGGTCACTAGACGATTGCTATTTCGAACTAGGCTATCATTGGTTGGTGGATAACATGATCCAACCTTCGACAAGAATTGGAAGTGATCCTTGAGCTAATTTACCACAGCTCAATAATTTGACGAAAGTGAGGTTGAGATAGAATTCTAGCGATAGTAGAATGAAAGTATTTGAACAAGGATTGTCACAGAAATTAGCCGACTGTCAATATCATTGATATTTAAGATGTAATAAGTTTAGGAAAAATGACCTTGGAGTAGGTCTTACATCATATCCGAAGTAGAAAAGTTTTGACAGCATAAAGGCCTATCTAAAAAGAACTTACAGTACAGGGATAGTTACATAGAAAAGTGTTACTTAGATCATAGATAGGAAGACTATTCCTTAAACCAAGGAAAGGAAGGTAGAATATCTCCTACTGGTGACGGTTATCCCTCGGGTGAACCCTTAGTTCAGCCAGCTGACGCTCCACATCAACCAGGTGCCTTTCGTACACCCTTTGGCGTACTCGGAGCTCTATGAATTCAGCTCGATTTTCAGCTAGCTCTTTCTGCAGGTCCTCGTGGTCTCCCCTAGATCTCTCACGAGCATCTTCCAGATTAATGGTGCGGATGGTATGCATTCTCGCATTGGCGTTAACTTCCGTGATTCGATGGAGAGCTGTCATGCCCTGAATTTCGTTTCGGGCAACTCTGCGTACCAGGATTGGCAAGACTCTATCTGCTAAGCCTCCTTCGCTCAGGTCATAAAAGCTTCGGTCTCCATTGAATGGTGTGGGCTGATTCTGCTCTTGGCTCCATGTTTCCAAGCTTTCCACCCAAGAAGGCGTCGGGCCTTGAAAAGTCGGACGAGGGTTAGGATTTGGGACAGGAGCCACCGTGGCTAGGTTATTGACCTCAGGCTCGGAGTCCGAACCATCAGAAAAGCCTTCAGCCTGGTGATCATCCAAAGGGATTGGGTGATCCTCCTCTGGCTCTGCTTCAAACCATCCTCCATTACCTTGGTTAGGGAAGTACGGGTCGTCGTGGGGATGGAATCCAGCCATGTTATCTACGCGAGAAATAGAAATAAAAAAATAATTAATAGACGTACTACTTGGATAATTATAAGATGATATTTATCAGTTACTTCAATACTGGTATAGTGCATACCAGTTATATGTAATCAAAACAGGATAGACCTTCGAATAAGTGACCCTAACTCCAAATCCACAAGGAACAGGGAGTAAAGAAAAGGTCACAGATTCTAAGTCTATGACATCCTAGTTACATATAACCTTAGTGTATCCACTTAGCAACTATTAACCTACTAATGAAGACCTTTAGTTCTCAGATAAGTAATTATAGTAACACAAAATACTCCTATAGTATTTTAGGTTTATGTTTTGTTCTAATGTTTTCAATGTAGTAGTATTGGTAAGTTTTTAGACTTGTTGCCACATCACAACCATTCTCGGGCATATGCTAATCACTTCTCGGACCAACATAGTTGATCAGGCTATGTCACTCCCAGAACTGACCATACATCCCCGAGTCTACTTGTGATGTTCAACAACCGTAATACTTTTGTTCTGTCCTAGTGACACTGATTTTAGTATGAATGCAGGTATGTATACTTGGTTAAATATTTTAGTATTTAAAAGTATAAACTCTTGATCAGAGTATTTTAATCCCGCTGTGTTTATAGTTTGTATATCTTTTATGGGTTGATACACTCGATTCACTGTAAACAATGCTCTGATACCAATCTGTCACACCCCAAAACCGGAACGGCGGAAACGTTCGGGGGTGGAGGACGTCATGTACAGTATCACAACAAAGTATAGTAGTAAACAAGCAACAACATCATCCATTTCATTAATAATATAATTTAATACAAGTGTGTTCTGTTTAGTTTATAACACACCAAAAATGTAAATCAAAATAAGAGATAAGTCTTGAACGAGCTCCATCTTCTCAAAACCTGGCATCGGTACCTGTCTACTGATGACCTGAGAATACAAGTTATTTTGAAAGAGTTGATCAGCTTTAAAGCTGGTGAGTTCATAAGCATTTTAGTGTCATTGTTTGTATGAAAAATGTTTGTAAGTGTTTGATGTATAAGTTTGTATATGTTTGTAGTAAATGTTTGTATCTCCTAGAAAATCCTATATTTTCTACTAAACGTAGCCTTCTACCAAGGCATCAAATGTTCAGTATGTTTGTTTCTTGTAAGAGTGTGTATTTTCCCAAGTGTGACCATCATTAACCAAAAATATAGTTTTTACATTACCCTTTATGTGAGAAGATCACAATGTGAATGCAATGGGTAAATAATAAAGTATTGTAGTGTTGTATTATAGTAACTACTGATGTACTATCTACCTTAATCCGGCCGTTAATTAAGGTGTAATGTGAAATGGTTGCACCATACTATCGACTAATAACACGACGATGAAAGACGTCGGAAGAAATGACATTTGGCACCCATAGACTTGCAAGTCCCACTGTAGCGAACAGCAAGGTGTAGGATAGTCAATCCAGTATAGATCTATACACAAACTCACGCTCCCCCTCCATGAGACTCTGGATACAAATCGGGCCAGGACAGTGATGTCATGCCCCGAACAATGGTTCACATTTATGTTATAGTATACTTGTATATGTATTATATGTACTAGAGTATTGTATGTTCTCTCTGTCTAGTATATAGTATGTTCTCTTTGTTTCTCATAATAGTATGTTCTCTTAGTTTCTCATAATAGTATGTTCTCTTAATTTCTCATAATAGTATGTTCTCTTAGTTTCTCATAATAGTATGTTTGTATTGACTCATAAATGAACTGACTCTTGTATGTTTCGTTGTACTAGGAATAATGAGTAGTGTCTTCCTAAACTATACCTATTATAGTTTACTAGTAATTTCTGTAGTTTGAAGAAATGAAGGTATGCCTTTGCTACCCAAAGGTACGGAATGATTGGTAGTACTTTTATATCTACATATGTATACATAATATATAACTAATATTTAGACGACATTCGGACAAATAACCGATACCCTAAGGCCACATCTAAACGAGGAAAAGGAAATAAGGCGAGTTATCAGTCCTAAGTCCTTTAAACATTACTTATATAACTATACATATATAGACATGCATTTGACAATATATAAGTTTAAAGAAGTTTTGTAAAACCTTTGAAGAGTTTAATAATAACTAATGATGACTTGATGTCAATTTATAGAATGATTTAAAAGCAGTTTGGCATATAAGAACAAGTTTGATAAAGAGTTTAACGTGTAAAACAAGTTTGGTAAACAGTTTGAAGTAATTTGTTTGATAAAGCAGTTAAAAGTATGGTAAATCCATTCGTTTGATAGTTATTAATCACATGTGATTGATATAATAACTATAATGCTTCAACTTGTATTCCCCCCCTATAAAAGCATTTAAAATCATTTAAAAGGTAGATTAAGGGGTATGAACTCACCTGTAGTGAGTGATACGGAAGTATGTTTGGAAACAGCATGTAGAGTGTCAGGTGAGACCTTGAGCACACACAAAGATCCTAATAAACATATAATGACATGTATGTGTATTTGATTAGTGTATAGACAACTAATTATAAGGGACAATACCCTAATAGACTAGGAAACTCTTAGTTTGAAGGGATACAATCACATATGATTGCATAACTAGGGTATATGGCCACCCTATAGAGTTTACGGTCCAAATGGCATGACCATAAGTGTTTACGGTCGGGATGGTTTACGGTCCTATGTGTTCACGGTTCAATGGGTTTACGGTACAAATGGAGTTTACGGTCTAAGGTGATCCAACCGTAAACTCACATTCGTTTGGGCATAGGATGATTTCCAAGCATTTCGAAGGGTTCTAAGTTCCATTTTAGGCTTTAGGAGGGTTTAATGGTCGTAATGCATCATTTATAAGGGTTTACGGTCTAAGGAGATGCATAGACCGTAAACACCTTTTGTTCTTGGATAAATGATGATTTCAAGGCCTTAATCAAGAATCCTAATCAGATAACAAGTATAGAAGATAGATACTTACAATTTGGAAGCAAAGAAGGGTGTTTTCGACCCAAAACACTTAAGTGTTCTTGATGTTCTTGAGGGTCTTGAAGATCTAGACTCAAAAGATGAATTTGTGGATGAATTCAAGAGTGAATCAAGAAGAAGAGAAGTAATAACTCCAAATAAAGAAGGAATCACTTACATTATTGAAGTTTGGAAGCAAAAACCTCATGATCCTTGGGAGAGAAATCGAGTTCTAGGCTTGGAATTGTAAAAGTGATTGAAAAATGACTAAGTGTCATCTATATAGGGAGTTTACGGTCACCTTGACCGTAAGCTCTAAGCTTACTGACCGTAAACTCCTTTTGAGGAAGTTTACAGTCTGCTAAATAGTTTAGGATTTAAAATGACACTTCCAAACACTGATTCCTTTGATGTACTAGGCTCAGAATACTCAAACAGACTCTAAACAGTGCTAAAAGTTATCAGAATCAAGTCTGACTTTGATTGAAGTGAATGGTTGTACAAGATAGAAATTTCGGGTTGTCACAAATGCCATGGCGGCAATGATGGAAAAATTGGAGAGCATGGACCGAAGAATGACTAAAATTTCAGGTTGTCACAAATGCCCCGTCCTTCATCATGGTTGTTATGATAGAGCATATGATTTCATACCTCTCTTGTCGTGCACTTTGATGGTATCTTTCCATCAGATCTTGGTGCATTTCAAAAGGGTAGAAGTCCTCATAGGACTTTTGGAGTTCCGCTGTCATGGTGGCCAACATGATGCATGCCACTTTTGTAGCATCCCTTTCATGTGCCCGGAAGTCAGCGATCTCCTGGGGAGTTGCAGTGGTCTCATCAATCTCCTTAAGCTCCTTGTCAAGAACATATTCTTTGTCCTCGTAGCGGGTAATCATCCTGATGTTTCTGATCCATTCATTGAAGTTGGATCCATCAAAAGTGACTTTCCCACACAAGTTCATAAGGGTAAAGGAGCCATTAGGATTAGAGCCAGAAGCAGCATTGTTTGAACACATCTGAAAAAAGAGAACCAGATTAGTTTATATATTAAGAGAGTCCTTAATAAAACACCCAAATGTAATATTAAGGCTAGGATCCAATCACAATATATTATAACTTAGAATAGGTATGCCGTAATCCAAGCTATAACATATTTGAAAGGTAGGTGAATGACGATTCACCAATTTCCACCATGAAAAACGAAATATAAATATTAGGTTTTTAATTGGTTCTTAGAAATTCCTAGATTCTTTTGAGATTCAATGAACTTTTCAAAGGCATGTTTCAATCTCGAGTGTGCCCTCCAAGTTTTGTGACTGGGATACCGAGGATCACAAAACGAGGTGTGAAGTAACCATGCAAATCACTTGGTACCCTCAAGGTTTATCACTCAATCGATGTGCCGGTAAACCACACACGCTCCACCGATGCTATGGTAAACCTTAAGTCACCCTTTACCTACCTTGTTAAGTCCAAGTTAGTGTGCCGGTTAACCACACACGCTCCACCAACGACTTCAACAAAGTGTAAAGTGTAATTTCATGGATTAGCACCTTATTCACATTTTCCTAAAGTAACTAAGATTGGGAATTTAATAAAAGCATTTAGTTACTTTATAATATTCATCATACTTTTAATGAGAATTTATAAGTCCTTGTCTTACCCGTTCGGCTAACGACCCTCCACCGATCAAGGAAGCGGTGGGTGAGAGTGGACACCCATTAAGTTGCCATTTTATAGGCAACAACCTTATACCCCCCTTATAGACCGGCTTCGTGAATGAGGCGTACTAGCGGTAAGACGACTTGTTGTTATACATATATATATTAGTAACTTATAATATTATAAAGTATAAGGGTTGAATTTTAACTTTTAAAATTCTAAGGGTTGGAACTAAAGGTTTAATCAAGACTTTACATGTTCCAAAACTTGAGGGCAAGTTTTGTAAACTTCCAAAACTTTTCATTTCTTATAACTTATGAATTAATTGAGTAATAAAAATGAAGACTCTTCATTTTTATAACTCTTGTGTTCTTTTAATGGCTTTAATAAAAGTGAGACTTTTGGTTTTCCATAACTTGAGGACAAGTTATGGACTCCATTAAAACACATTATGATCATGAATTAAACTACCATGAAGGTTACAAACAATTCCTATGATCATCTAATCTTCATAAGTTCAAGAACATGAATATGAACACTTTCAAGAATCAAAAATTACACTTAAAAAAAACTTGTAATTTTAATAATTGCCATTGTAAATGGATTAGCATAAACATTACACCATCTAAAACAAGCTTTAAAACATCAAAACAGTTTAGGGTAATGTTTCTAGTCCATTTCCAGCAACAAATGTGCAAACTTTCATACGAGCAGAAAACAGAAAAACGATTTTTTTTTCAAGCTGTTTGCACACAAAAAAAACAACAAACAAACCTAGGCTCTGATACCACTAATGGGTTTTCAGCATTCTAACACTTCCTAAGTGTACATGCAACCCTAATAACCTTGGATCTATGTTTGTCTAATAATCATGCAAAGTTGAATTCCAAGGTTATATTCCTATCTAGCATACATGGGGAACATTTTTAACTTGAATGAAAGATAGAATAACTTACCTTGTTGTTGATTATGATCCTTGAAACCTTGTGAGCCTAGCACCCCAAGTGTGATGCCTCAAATGCTTCACACAACACCAAATGCAAAGGAGTAAACTTTGAGAGAATCTTACACTTGCAAAATCGGCTCTAGCCCTCTTGTTTCTTAGTGTAGCCTATTTTGGTGGAGAATGGGTTTCTTATATAGTGTTGACACATCTAGGGTTACACCATGTAAACCCTAATGTGTCATGACTCTTCATTTCCATGACCCATAGGTTTGTAACTCCCATGGAGCATCCATGGAGCATCCTATGGGTGGAACCCAACTTGATAATCCATGGAGCCTCTTAGCCCACTATATAAGATATGGAAGATTTACATAATCTACCCATATATTTAATTAGTTATCTTTTGATCACTTAATTAATTCTAAATTAATTCTTGATCAAACTAATTAAATAATATTATTAATATATTAGAACTTATAATATATTAATAAACCATAAGTGTTATTTCTCTCATTTTAGTTTATCCAATTGCATGGTGCCATGCAACCCAAATGGACCATGCCGGGTCGGGTCACGTACATACCAGAAATAGTTATGGACTTAGACACCTTATCCAACAAAAACATGTTGAGAGAACACCAAATTATGATGAAAGATCAACAAGCTCTGCTTAGGAATCAGCAAGCATCCATTCTCAACATAGAAACGCAACTAGGCCAACTTGCACAACAAGTGAACAAGAGAAGACCGGGTGGACTTCCTAGTAATACCAAAAGCAACCCAAAAGGTGCACATATAAACATCGATACAACTAGGAGTGGGAAGATTATAACTCCTCTGCCTCCTATTTAGAAAGAAGATCCTAAACCGGTGCAAGAGGAAGAAGCAAAAACTGAAGAATCCCAACTTCCCGATCCAACTCGCCGAGTCGTCGATATGGACTCGACGAGTCCCCCACCTGAACAAAAAAATAAAACTCCTATAAAGCCATATCAACCTCCACTGTCATTCCCAGCTCGAGCCAGACAAGAAAAGCATGATGTTGATTACCAAAAGTTCCTGGAACACATAAAGGCCCTTCAAATTAATATGCCATTCATCAAAGCGGTTGCACAAATGCTAAAATATGCCAAATTCCTAAAGGAGCTGTTAACTAATAGAAAGAAGATGGAAGAGGTGAAGAAAGTGGTCTTAAATGAAAATTTTCCAGCTGCCATGTTGAACAAATTACCTAAGAAGAAGGGTGATCCGGGAAGCTTAACCTTATCTTGTCAATTCGGAAACCTAGCTACTATTTACGCATTAGCTGATTCGGAGGCAAGTGTAAATCTCATGACATACTCATTCTTCAAGAACTTAGATCTTCCGGAGCCAAGGCCAATTCGAATGGCAATTCACTTAGCAAATAAAACGGTCACATTTCCAAGGGGAATATGCGAAGATCTATTGGTAAAAGTTGATAAGTTTGTATTCCCCGCGGATTTCATTATACTAGACATGGAAGCAGATCCTCAAGTTCCGATCATACTTGGTAGACCTTTCCTCAACACCGCAAGTGCTATAGTTGACATGCGAGATTCTAAACTTACTCTCCGGGTAGGAGACGAATCAGTTACGTTTGGAGTTGATCAAGTTATGAAGCATGCAAGGAATAGTGATGACACAACATTCTCGGTTGATATGTTGGAAGTGTTAATGGAGGAATGGAAAGAAGAAGAGCCAAACAATTCCACCGTCACCTTTGAAGAAGAATTTGATACTGAAAGAGACCTGATGGAGATAGAGAGACTACTCGAGGAAGCTGAATATAATGATCTAATCAGGAGTGCAGAAAGCCCGACTCGTCGAGTAGCATCTACCGACTCGACGAGTCCATTCAAAAAAACCTGATCAGTCGCGAATTTTGCCCAGGGCTCGACGAGTCCCCTCATTGGACTCGACGTGTTCAACATTCAGAACACGAAATCTGAACTAAAAATTCTACCAGATCACTTGGAGTATGCATTTCATGAAGATGGCCAACAAAAACCAGTAATTATAGCTGCTGATCTAGCCAAACATGACAAAGAAAGCCTTGTGGGAGTACTAAAGAAGAGGCAAGGAGCCATAGCATGGAAGATAACCGATCTAAAGGGGATTAGTCCAGCTTATTGTTCTCATAAGATTAACTTAGAATATGGAGCTAAACCTGTAGTTCAACGCCAAAGAATACTTAACCCAAACATGCAAGAAGTTGTGAAAAAGGAGGTGGTTAAACTATTAGATGTTGGGATCATTTACTCAATCTCTGATAGCCCATGGGTAAGTCTGGAGCAAGTAGTACCAAAGAAGGGAGGAATGACGGTGGTTACCAATGAGGACAACGAGTTAATTCCAACAAGAACAGTAACCGGGTGGCGCATTTGCATCGACTACAGAAAGCTAAATGATGCTACTTGCAAGGATCACTTCCCAATGCCATTTATTGATCAAATGCTAGAAAGGCTTTCCGGTCATCAATTTTATTGTTTTCTCGATGGTTTTTCGGGGTATTTTCAAATTCCAATCGACCCACAAGACCAAGACAAGACCACTTTTACATGCCCGAGTGGAACATTCGCATATAGACGCATGCCTTTTGGGTTATGCAATGCACCAGCTACTTTCCAAAGGTGCATGATGGCCATCTTTCACGACATGATCGAGAAGTTTATTGAGGTATTTATGGATGACTTTTCGGTTTCGGGTCATCTTTTGAAGATTGTTTATCCAATTTGGATTTAATGCTAGCTATATGTGAGAAGACCAACCTTGTCCTTAATTGGGAGAAGTGCCACTTCATGGTAAAAGAAGGAATTGTGTTGGGACATAAAGTTTCAAGAAAGGGGATTGAGGTAGATAGAGCAAAAGTTGACACAATAGCTAAGTTACCTCCTCCAATAAATGTAAAAGGGGTAAGGAGCTTTCTTGGCCATGCGGGATTTTATCGTCGCTTCATTAAATGCTTCTCAAAGATCACTAGGCCTTTGACTCAACTACTCTTGAAGGACGCTCCATTCGATTTCTCTAAAGAATGTCATGAAGCATTTCTTTTATTAAAAGAAAGATTGACCACTACTCCCATCATGATAGCCCCAAATTGCGATCTTCCTTTCGAGCTAATGTGTGATGCTAGTGACTATGCAGTGGGAGCTGTTTTAGGGCAAAGGGTTGATAAACATTTTCAACCTATCTACTATGCAAGCAAAACTTTGAACCTAACTCAAGAAAACTACATTACTACCGAGAAGGAGCTACTAGCGGTGGTATATGCTTTTGATAAATTCCGACCATATTTAGTCTTATCCAAGACAATAGTTTTTACCGATCATTCTGCCCTTAAGTATCTTTTTGCTAAACAAGATGCTAAGCCAAGATTGATACGTTGGGTCTTGCTTCTACAATAATTTGATATTAAAATAAAAGATAAAAAGGGAATGGAGAATGTGGCTGCCGAGCATTTATCAAGATTAGAAAACCCGCATTTGGAGGAATTGGAAGAAAACAAGATTGGAGATGATTTTCCCGATGAATATCTTTTGGTAATAGCAGGAGAGGAGCCATGGTTTGCGGATATAGCTTATTATTTAGCAACCGAATATATTCCAAAAGACTTAACCCGACAAAAAAAGAAAAAATTCTTTTCAGAAATAAAGTATTACTTTTGGGACGAGCCATACCTTTTCCGGAGTTGTGCAGACATGATGATTCGAAGATGTGTATTCGAGAAAGAGAGTCGGGAAATCTTGAAACATTGTCATAGCGGGCCCGTCGGAGGACATCATGGAGCACAATATACGGCTAAGAAGATTTTTGATATTGGTTTCTATTGGCCTACAATTTTCAAAGATGCTGCTCAATATGTCAAAGAATGTGATTCGTGCCAACAGACGGGAAACATATCACCCGAAACGAGATCCTCCAACATAATATTCAAGTGTGTGAAGTATTTGATATTTGGGGAATTGACTTTATGGGACCTTTCCCAATGTCAAAAGGGAATAAATATATCTTGGTGGCAGTCGACTATGTATCAAAATGGGCGGAGGCACAAGCATTACCTATTAATGATGCTCGAGTGGTGGTGCATTTTCTCAAAAAGTTATTTTCAAGGTTTGGAGTTCCTAAAGCTCTTATTAGTGACCGGGGCACTCACTTTGCAAATGGTCAATTAGCTAAGGTGTTAAAAAGATATGGTGTACATCATAGGTTTTTAACATCCTATCACCCACAAACGAGTGGACAAACTGAAGTGACAAATCGGGCATTAAAAAGAATTTTGGAGAGATCAGTTGGAGGAAATAGAAAGGAGTGGTCGGATAAGCTTGATGATGCACTTTGGGCTTTTCGAATAGCTTTCAAAACACCTATTGGTACTACACCATATAGGTTAGTTTATGGAAAAAATTGTCACTTACCGGTTGAATTAGAGCATAAAGCATTTTGGGCTTTAAAGATGTGTAATTTTGACTTGGTTGAACTTCGTACCAACTGGTTAATGCAAATGCATGCCCTTGAAGAACTTAGAAATGAAGCATACACAAATTCCTTAATATACAAAGAGAAGACTAAGAAATGGCATGACATGAGACTAAAGGGTAATAAGGACTTTCATGAAGGACAAAAGGTGCTACTCTTTAATTCAAGGTTAAAGCTTTTTCCGGGCAAGCTAAAAACAAGGTGGGATAGGCCTTTTGTGGTTAAACAAGTTTTCCCACATGGAGCTATCGAGCTTTTATCAAAAGACGGAACCCCTTTCAAGGTTAATGGGCATCGGGTAAAGATATGTGAAGAAGGAATCCCAAAAGACGAAGGACTTGAAGAAGGGCTCGATTTGGAGGAAAGCATTGCAACGTAGCACGGGAAGGAGTCCAGCTAACGACTCCTCAAAAAGAAGCGCTTTCGGGAGGCAACCCGACTTTAGAGTTTGCTTGCTTTTTACCTTTCTTTTTTCATTTTATTTTCGTTTTTAAGATTTGTCTTTTTCAATCTTCTTCTTTGCATAAAATGATTGCTTGAGGGAAAGCAAAGCTCAAGTGTGGGGTATGGTGGCATAAAATTTAAAAAACTCAAACAAAAAAATTTTCAAACAGAATGAAAAACTCGTTGAGTCCATTTCCTTACTCGGCAAGTCCATTTGGAAAATCGCGATATTTCGCAAATTCGCGTATCTACTCGACGAGTAGGTACCCCTACTCGGCGAGTCCACGTATTAAACCGAAAAAAATAAATCATTTTTACATTCTGTAAATTAGGGTTTTCACCCTAACTGGTAAAACACATTCACAAGTGTATCCACCAGCCGCTCGACGAGCAAGTTCTCTCTCAACCTCTCATCTCCAATTTCGTGTGATTTCTTCCAATCTCACCAAAAAGGTAACATTTTTCACTTATAATCTAGTTAAAGTTTCCATCTTTGGAAGACTCATGACCCTAAGTTGTGGAAATCCCGATTTTGAACTTGACTTGGATTTCTAGGGTTTCGATTTTGGTCAAATTAGGTTGTTAAGGACGAAATTTTTTGTGGATTAATGCTTAATAAACATGCCTAGACAAACCCCTGGACTAATTTATGGCTTTGGATGGATAATTTTGTCCGATTCAGAATGGCGACTCGCACAGTTCATGCGACTCGCCGAGTCTGTTCTTATACTCGGCGAGTCCATGATGCAGTTAACATATTTTTTTCGAATTTTGATGTTCTGTGGTATTTTTGGTGTGTTCTATTTTGTGATGTTTTGCAAAGAAATATCAAGGAGAGGTCAAAGTTCCAGAGGAAGTGGTCATGGGGACATCCCATGGTTAAACTTCCCAAACATCACATCAAAATCCTCATTAGCCCGGGCTAAGAACAAGCTGGAAACACTTAAGAGAAAAGAGATCTATGTTCCTAACAAGATCGATTGGCCTTGGATTGGCCAGGCGGGACTGGAGGAGGAACTAACCCCGTACTTGGTCAAGACCTTTGAGCAAAATGAGGTGACAATCCATTGTGATGGGTGCAACCGGCTGTTTAGAATTCAAGAACCGGTCTATTAGGAATTGTGCTGGGAATTTTTCTCTACCATCTCCTTCCGAGGTGGTAGTGATTATTATGATACAAGTATCATAACTTTTTGTCTTGGAGGGGAGTTCCGCCAGTGCAGCATAACTGAGCTTGCATGGAGAATAGGATTTATGACCACAATGTGGTCATGTCTGAAGATTTCGAGTCCTTCCTTGGACATTGCCACAAAGACCTGCCCGAGGAAGTGGTTGCTGCTACTTGGTGGAACACTATCGCTAACCGGGTTTACATTCCTTCCTCTGCTCAAGAGGGAATGATCCGTTCTCCTATACATCGTTTGATCCACCGTCTTATCGCAAGCACCATCAATATGTGGAAGGACGATGACAAAGTCCCGACCCTCGACATTTTCTACATGTGGAGCATCATTACTCCCGATGTTTTTTGCAATTTGCCTTATTGTTTGGCAAAATATTTGGCGGAAGGGGCAGTTAAAGAGAGGACCACTTTCAAAATTAATGGCGGGATGTTTGTGACTAAGTTGGATAGGACATATGGGATCTTGGAACAAGGGGCCGGAAACTTTTTGACAATGGTTCCTACCCCTCCTTTTAGCATTACACTATTTAGGAGGGCACGAATCATTGAGGACTATGCTGGGGGGCACATTGGTATTCCACATGCGGATGAGGTTTTGGTACCCGAGGAGCCGGGAAGACGGGTGAGACAACGAAGGGAACATGTCCGAGAAGACCCACCGGTCATTCCGGTGGATGACGAGCTACCTATGGACTGGTACAATGTGGAGATGAGAAGGTACCAGGATGATCTTGGACGGAGCATGAATTACTACCATGGGTCATTTATTTACTTGTTTGAACAAATGAATATTGTGCCAAGACCCGGGCCCAAATATCCTTATGTCCAAAGTTGGGAAGAGAGGGTGAATCAAAGGAGGAATCAAGCTGGTGGTAGCGGAGTTAAAGGAGAAGAAGATGAAGATGAAGATTGAGTATCCTGTGATTTTTTTTGTTTGTTTGGTTGTTTAAAGACTACTTTTATTTGTTTTTGTTTTTGTTTTTGTGTGTTTTGGTTGGTTCTTGAACTTATAGTAATTAGGTTTAAGTAGGAAGTTCTATTGTCATCTATCACTTGTGGTTGTCTTTTCAGTTTGAAGCTTAGGATGCATGCAAGAGTCTAGAGTCAAACTAACCAAGTGGGAAATCGAGTCTAGGCGAGAGAGAAAACGAAGTTTGAGTCGTATTATGAGTCTGACCGAGAGAAGAAGTATTGAGTGATTATTTTCTGGAGCAAAATTACGGAAAATATTAGTCTAACATTACCCACATACCTCAGAATTGGACCTGGGCAGAATTCACATTTTTTTTCACTCAGCGATCTACTCGCCGAGTGCACTTTATGGACTCGGCGAGTCCAAGTGAAAAACCGCGACTTTTCTTCCAATTGCACTACAACTCGGCGAGTCTACATACCTACTCGACGAGTTGCTCATTCTTTCACTTTCAAGCCGACATTTGATATGGGCATTGGTTATTTGCTTTGAAGATCATTTTCCGGGCATTTTTCGAGACTATTTTCCTGTATATTTGGAGCTGTGCCACACGAGATATGACACCCAAGGCATGGATGAGTTTTTCCCATGTCTAAAGTCAATCGAAGATGGAGCTTAAAATAGAGAAATATCGACCTCGCCACTACTATCCCAGGGGAGTTTGTTCCAATTCCCTCTCTACTTTGTCATTTTCTTTATCATGCATAATATGCAATGAGGGCATTGCATAAATTAAGTGTGGGGTAGGGGGTTGATTATATTAGTTACATCAGAATCCTAACTTAGGTAAAATTTTGAAATTTTTCCATTAAAATTGCTAGGATTGAATTTAGAAAATTTTGGTAAAAGTAGGATTCCATGTCAGTATTATGTTTGATGATTGCAAGAAGACCCAAATGTTTAGTTGAGCCTATATACGTTATAGTGCATTTGTGGCCTCCTTTATTCTAGTGAAGTCATGGGACAAAAACACAACCTCTCTTAGTTTGAGGGAGGCAATATGTTTAGCATCGTGTACCTGAAATGTATCCAGGAAAATTAATACTTTAACCAATAAAGGTTGAAGTTGAGCGCCCCTGCTTAAGCATGTAGGTTTTGAGTGAAAAAAAAAAGTGAGTTACATGTGAAAAAAAAGAGAGAGAATTACAAGAAAAGTTGTAAGAATTTTGGAGCAATCAAAGTGAAGATCAAAAGATCAAAGTTCAAAAGTTGAAGATACCAAAAAAATCAAACAAAAAGGTGGCGAATTCAAGAAATCAAAGATCAAATATCAAAGAAGTGAAGAATTCCAAATAAGCTCTGTAGTGGTATCAAAAGGTTGTAATTGTCTAGATTATGTATGCTTGGGTTGCTCAACCAAAAATACCTTGAGGTTAGGAAGTTTTATGCGGATGGATTCGGAGGGATGCATAAAATGAGCATTGTTCAAAAGAAGTGGGCGAATGTTTATGAAGATTGTTAGTATTTAGAATTGAGGGGGGTCCTTAGGAAAAAATTTAGACACAAATGCATGTGTTGCGGTCCTGGCATAATGGCTGGGTTGGACTGGGATTGTTTTATGTGATGCTCGTATGATTAAAATTCAGTTTTGCTTGGGGGCAAGCAAAATTCAAGTGTGGGGTATTTTGATATGTGCATAGTTAGCTATATATTTCGATTAGAATTTTATTATTTTCTAGCTAATTTATTACAATTTGTGGACAAAAGGTACTTAATTATGTTTAAATTGTATTTTCAGTCTAAAAGATGAGCTCGGAAGCAAAAGGAAGCAGGAAATGCGATCGGAAACTCGAGAATTGAAGAAAGAAGAAAAAAAGAAGAAAAGAGTCAAAATCCTGAAAGACTCGACGAGTTGCATCGACTACTCGACGAGTTCCCACGAATGTTCACGAAGCAAAATACAAAGTCCTTGCCGTATACGGATTCCTAAAGGGGACTCGGCGAGTCGGTTATCAACTCGGCGAGTAGCCCCTGTTTTCTGAAGACTATAAATAGAAGTCAAATTATTGAATTAAAATCTCTCTCTGGAACCCTTGGGGATTACTCTGCGATTAAGGTGCTGATGGAGCTTTGGAATTCGTGAAGACAACCCTACATTTCAATTTTAAGAAGATTAAAGGCAAGTTTAGTATACTCTTTACTTTATCTTTTATTTGAACCATGTTTGAGTTATTAGACATTGTTTGTGAGCTACTATCTGGTGTAATTATGAGCTAAACAGAAGTCTTCTTATCATTGAATTTAGTTGGTCTTTACTTGCTTTAGCTGTTAATTATCTAATTAGCATATTAGTTAGTTGTGTAAGTTTCTAGTCTTGCAAAACTAGAGAAAACCCTTACTTTTATTACTTGTTTTAGTTAATTCTAGTTATTAGTTTAATTACCGTTCTCTGTGTTCGATACCCTGCTTATTCAACTATACCACCAATTGACAGGTCCACTGCCTTTGTGTGTCTAAATTATATCTTAAAAGCAGGACTAAAACTAGTGCATTTATATACACATCACCCCCTATCTCCTATTCCTTGTTTGGTTGTGGACCTGGGGCAGAGTCGCACATCTGACCCAAGTATGAATCTAATCATAAGCGTAGGGGAAAAGTTGCCCAGGTCTACGAGTGGGTGCTCTGCCATTCAGAGGAGCACGACCCCAAGAGTACTGCTAAGAAAGCTAATTCCGGGACGAAATTCCATCTAACGGGGGGATGATGTGACAACCCGAAAATTTCTATCTTGTAAAGTCAATCCAAGCAATCAAAAGTCAGACTTGTTTCTGTTAACTTTTAGCTTTGTTAAGGGTCTGTTTGAGAGTTCTAACCCTAGTACACTCAAGGATTGTGTATTAGGAAGTGTTAACTTGAGATCATTGAGTTGAATTCGAGCCGGAAACCCCTTCACAAGGAGTTCACGGCCATAAACTAGGGTTCACGGCCGTGAACCCATGTTGGCCGTGAACCCTTCTTCATATGTATGAAGTTCCTTCATTATTTCTTCATTTCTCACATCTGTAAGTCAAGAACTCTCAAAACTCTCTCAAGTATCATCAAGAACACTCTTCTTTCTCTTCAAAATCGTAAGTGATTCATCCCTTGTTACTTGATATCCTTCTTATTCACAAGAAGCTCTTTGATTTCATCCATGAATTCAACACTTTTGGTTTAGATCTTCAAATCACCATCTTTTCACCAAGAACACATACACTTGTTCTTGGGCCGTAAACTCCTTAAAGACTTCCAATCAGTAAGTATCCCATCCATATACTTGTTGACCATTAGAAGCTCTTGAATCCCCATGAAACAAACACCTTTTAAGCATGATCCTTCAAGAGTTCACAGCCGTGAACCCTTCATTGGGCCGTGAACCCTTCATAGGATCATGATATGGCCGTGAACCCTTCATCCATGGCCGTAAACCCTTCTTAAGGCCAAGTTTGGGACGTAAACACTTCAAGCATCCTTGGCCGTGAACACTTCTTAGCCGTAAACACTTCCTTGTGTGGCCGTGAACTCCCTTCAATCATTCACATGTGATTGTAATACTTCATTTCAAGTGTTTCCAAGTCCCTAAGGTTGTTTCCCTTACATGTTAGTTGTTATATACACTAATTATATACATATATGTATCAATATATGTCATTTAGGACTTGTTTGTGTCTCGGGACTTCATTCGTGGAACTTATCATCCTTAATCGAATCTTCAATTGAATCACCCACATAAGGTGAGTTCATACCCCTATAATCAATCTTTTAAATGTTTTAATTGCTTTTAAAGGGGGGGAATACAAGTTGAACACAAAAATATTGTGTAAATATTTACCTGTGATAACCATCACATTATAGGATTTCTTATGCTTTTGTAAGTAATCAAATCAATTCAACAACTCTTTTATAAAGATGTTAGTTTATTGTTTATAAAACTACGTTTTTAAAGTACATGCATAACTCAGTAGATAATTGAGTCTTTTCCTCAAGTCAGTAACAGTTCAAGCAAACATACTAGTAAACTATAATAGGTATAGTTTAGGGGTTTAAAACATACTTTAACAAGAACAGGAAGGAACATACTATATTCAAGAACAGAAGAACAAATCATGATTCACGAACTTATACTTTACACTCCCAATAACCTAGGAAGGGAATGTACCATTAACTCATTGTTTATAACAAAATATGATAATGTACAAGGTATAAGGATATATATGGGGTACATCTACAAAGTACCAGGTTATATATAGGGTACATCTACAAAGTACCGGACAATAATAAATAAAACATATCAATATATATATATATATATATATATATATATATATATATATATGTATATATATATATATATATATATATAACTCACAACAGTATCGACTGAGGCGTTTAGAGTACAGGATTTCATTACTTCTAGTAGTCTTCCTAACAAATAGAACAGCGCCACATAACTTCCTAGTAACATGAACATTCAGTTAGAAGGGGGCCTATAATGCTAACTTTATGATTCCTTAGTGGATACATTAGGGATATATATATTAATCGGATCTGATAGACAGTAGGATGTGTGCTTTCCGCTTCACTTCCTGTTCCTTGTTTGGTTGTGGTCTTAGAGCAGATTCACACAGTCTACTATCTATTCGATCTTAGATATATATATATATATATATATATATATATATATATATATATATATATATATATATATATATATATATATCATGTATGCACTAAGTAATCATAAGGAGTATCAGGTATGGGTCAGGTCATAGTATACATATTCAATATACTGTTTTCTAGTACAAAAACATACTTTTCAGATAAAACATTAAGTAGGCTAAACTAGAAACTTATCCATAAAAGGATTTGATATGCCTTATTAAACCAGTATAACTTAAGGGACGTTTAGTGGTTAATTCTATAATACCTTAGTTTATACATCAGGGTTATATATAATTAATATCCGACAGGAAATTGGATGTGTGTTTTCCGCCTTACTTCTTGTTCCTTGTTTAGTTGTGGGCTTAGGGCAGATTCACCCATTTAACTGTCCGTTCGATATTAGATTATATATAGCTAGTATAAACTAAGTGATTATAGAAGGAACTATTGTGGTTACCATTTTTACTAAAGGAAATATATGATTTTCTTAAAGAATGTTTTCACCAAATATAAAGAACTATTACAGTTAACTTCGTAAGTACCAAATGAATATGCCCGGGTTATATAAAATGAAGATCTAACAAACAATGGGATGTGTGCTTTCCGCCTTACTTCATGTTCCTTGTTTGGTTGTGGGCTTAGGGCAGATTCACACAATCGATTTTCTGCTTACTCTGGATTTTATATAACTCGTATCCATTTAGTACTCATAGAAGGAATTGTAGAGTCATTTTACTTATCATTCATCACATCATAAAATATAGGATTTTCTGGAGGAACAGGCGAACTTTTCTAAAGAACTTACAGTTTACTTTCATAACTAAAATACTTATGAAATCACCAGCTTAAATGCTGATCTACCCTTTCAAAATAACTTGTATTCTCAGGGAACTAGTAGACAGGTACGCGCTTTGGGATTCAGAAGATGAAGTGTAGTAGCTTCATGTCTTGTTTTGTTATTTACTTTTGGATTCTATCTTTTGTGAATCACATACTTTGTAAACACTTTAATATTAATGAAATGGTTGTTTGTTACATTGATTACTATGATGCATGTGTTGTGATACTACATATGACGTCCTCCGCCCCCGAATGTTTCCGCCGTTCCGGTTTGGGGGTATGACATATGATGTCGAGGCTTCTAAGTCACAAAGATTCAACCAACGATATTATAGAATGTTCCATTGGAACTTTGTTACTAGAAACAATTCCATGGTAATAAAGTTTCAATTTCAAGGTACACTCCTTGAACACTTCTCTTGCATTAAATTTTCCAACTCACATGTAGATTTAATAATCAACTCTCATTATGGAAACATTTCCATATCTCCATACGACCATCAATTTTGACCAGGAATCATCTCAATCTAAAATATGTTACCATGGTCCTCCCAAACAACACCATACTTCCAACTGTACACAAGCAACCAATCTTTAGTAAACCTTAGAATGTTCATGAAAATTGTTTAACAACTTTAGCACACAAAATTCTAGTCCTCTTTCTCACAATGCTCTTAGCATTTGAAAAATTAAAATAAGTGAATATTATAGCATATGTAATCGATCCTATATCAAAAGCATTTGAGACTCGATTCATTATGTCTCACATAAGGATTTCATATATGTTCAATCTCTTGCTATAATATTCCCATATATTGAATCTCCTATGTTGATCCATTTCAACATGATATTCACATGCGTCTATGACTAAGTTCTATTAAACTATACGATCTAAACCTTTAAATTCAAAACGAAGTATGAGTTCCCTCTCCCTTAAGTCTATCATTGCGAAACAATTTCCAAAATTTGCAACTAGAAAATTGAAAACTTTTTCTCCATAAAAACAATATCTTCAACATGCAATACTTAGCATAACAGTTATGCTCCTACTAGCTTTGACATGTATCCAGAAATCAACTGGACCTGTAGAAATTAATACTCTTGACTCTTATACTGAAGTAAGGATTTTTTTTACGTAATGTTTCGATAAGTCTCCAACTAGACTTCTTAAGCTTATACACCTTCATTGGATAGCTTACATGTGTGTTTAAACCCTTTCAAAACTTATAGATATATGTCTTGAAAATTTAGACAATTCCTTACCATTCCTTACAGTTCGAAATATGAAGAGGGATGTCGTAATCATATTGTGAATTTGAGAATGCAATTAATACAACCAACATCCATACTGATCTTTTAAAATCCACTTGCAAAAGTATTCCCACATAATCATTTTCATGAATTATAGTGAAACCTTTTCCACCTACATTTTACGGTGCATACGTTCCTATCCATGTGAATCTATCATTTCCAACCTACAATTATAAGAAAAGGTTTAGGACAAAATCAAATTAAAATTTAGCTTTCCTTCATGGACTGAACTTCACTATTCTAAATTTCTTGCCCTCTAGCAGCAAAAGGGCTTTCCAGTGCTTCTGTGTTGTAAGCAGCTCACCCATATTGATCAATGTACTTTCACTGACCAACGTGCTATGCTTTTGTAGTTAAATGAAAAAAATAGAACTCATAAGCATTTGCAACTGGAATTGAAGTCCACAGAAATAAGAACGTGTCAATTAAACACGACTGGTCATCAACTTCAGGTTGTGTGCTAGTGATAACTAAAAGGCTTATATCGATTGACTCCTGAAACTCTCAAGATCAATAAGATTCCCACTGACTTCTTGATATATGAGTTTTTCTCACAAGGAAAATTCCTTGACGAGCTAAACAAATATTCAAAAGTTCTTGTGGATTCCCGACAAGAAAACACTTCATAGAATTTGTCTCAATTTATCTTTTGTTTTAACGAAAACATCACAACTCTAATTCTAAATGTACTAGAGTAAGAAAGCATTATTACTCCACATTTCACGAGGTGTTATAAACCTTATTAGTTTGAAATGAGTTTCAAGATAAGATTTGTAGTAACTAGAGCATGGCTCTAAAAACCGACTGGAAACGAAGTGTGACACATCTCTTGATTGAACCATTCCAACAATATCTGATTCCTCTTATTAGTCATACAATTGTACTAAGATTTTCTTCGAGGATCAATTGTGATATAGTTCCATAATTATTAAGATGATCACAAAATATGATACTAAAGTACTTTCCTTTCCTTTCATATTGGAGGAACTTTTATCTTTCTACCTAACAGAATCTTCTATTCATTCTGCTACTCTTTGAAAACTTTTTCAAAAGTAGTAGAATTATGTTCAATCTTATAAACAAAGTCATATTTACTGAAACATCAGAAAATCATGACGAATAGAGTTATCATCCTTTGTGGTGGATCTGAATAGTCCATATCAACATGTACTAGATTCATTAGTCCTTCACTTGACTCACATAAACATATGATCAATGAATTAGTTATAATTTTCAAATGAACAAGATTCTCATATACTATACAATGCGATTTGTACCAGTTGGTGATGAGATTTCTTTTCACTTGGTCAATTATGACAATACCACAAGCGATATCATAACAATTAATTCCACAATTAATATTGTTGATATTAGAAATGTAACCAACACTTTCATAAATGCCATTGCAAGGAAATATAAAATAAGGCAATCAGATAAACCAAAATTTCACTTTTATTGAAAATAAATGAAAAGTTGGAACTTGTCCTTACAACACATAAAACAAAAACTATGTTTCTAGACATCTCCAAAGAGTAATAGCAATCTATTAAATTATCCTAACTCCTAAATAGTAGCTCCAAAATCTAATCATCGAACCATGTGAACTCCATATCTCAAGATTAGATTTAGCTCACTCTGCTTAATCTTCCTTCTTTATCTTAGATCCTGCAATAACATCCAAATGTGATCATCACATCAAGTATCAAGAGGCTATGAATAGGAACTTGTTAAAACAATAGAGTTAGATAATGGATGTACCTGAAGTAGAGTCACACAACTTGACTTCAATATCTCAGAGATATTTCAGGTACTTTGGGAAGCTTCGCAAGTAATGTCCCTTTAAATGGCAATAGAAACATATGGACTCTTTGGGGCTAACACGTGGAACTATCTCAGAACAAGCCTTTCTCTTTACTATACGATCAAACTATTTAACTTTGGCTGATCCCTTTCCATTGGGAAGAGAAATCTTTTCTGGACCACCATTGTAATCATTGTCAATACCCATGGAATCAGACCCTTTAATCACATATGCTTTAAATGTGCTCTTAAGCATTTCTGCTTCAGCAACAATCAACATTTGGGTCATATCAGTTAGGGTCACGTCGATGTTTATCATATGAAAGTTCTCAATGAACTGTTCATATGACTTTGGAAGCGAAAGAAGAACCAAATCAATGGCTTGCTCCCTTGGGAAAACGACACGCATTCTATTCAACTTGTCAATGTACAATTTCATTTCCAGAACATGCGCACACATAAAATTTCCATCTTGATGTTTACATGCCAATAGGGATTGAGTAGTTTTGTATCTTTTAACTCGAGGAAAACGTGACGTTGGGGGAGTCACTGAATGAGGAGGAGGAGGAGGAGGAGGAGGAATAGCTGAAGAAGCATGATGTCCAGTTCCACCATTTCCCGAAGAAGAGAAAACATTTTCACCTTGATTAGAATGTGGAAGATCATCCTCATAAGGAAGAGGAAAACCATTTCCGAAAGAACGTGGAAGACCATTTATATCTTCATAAGACATCAAAAATTAGGAGAAAAAAGAATTCAAGTTAGTTGATTTTAGTCCTTAATTATTAACCCATATATTTAAATTAAGGCTAGGATCCATATTTTTCGATTCGAACTTTGAAGAGGGATTCCATAATCAAATTCAAATATGTTTTAGGTAGGTAGGGCTTTTACCAATTTTAATCTTATGAAACTCCTAGATCTTTTGAGATTCACTGATTCTTCTCAATGACATGTTTAATCTCGGATTATGTTCTCACTTTTGTGACTGGGATGTCGAGGATCACAAACGAGATATGAATAACCATGCAAACCCACTTGACAACCTTGATGTCATTTACCATCTCACATTGATGTGCCCGTTAACCACACACGCTCCATCAACAATGATAATTTTCAAAATGTCCATCATATCTCTTTATAGTCCCTATTAGTGTACTGGTTAACCACACACGCTCCACTAACGACATATAAAGCATGATGTATATTTTTCATGGATTAACATACTTTTCACATTTTTCCTAAAGTAACTAAGAGTATGATTTTAAAAAGGTTTAGTTACTTTTATAGCATTATACTTATTAATGAGATTATGTCCTATCAAATCTACCCTCCACCATATAAAAGAGCGGTGGATAAGAATGGATACCCAATGGCAGCCATTTTATAGACCGCTTCCTTAAACTCTCCTTATAGTATGACTTCGTGAATGAGGCGTACTAGCGATTTGACTGACTTTGTCTTAAACATATAGTATATATTAAATTTTTAATTATATATATATATATATATATATATATATATATATATATATATATATATATATATATATATATATATATATATATATATATAGTATACGGTGTATTTTAAACAATTTTAAAATACTAGGGATTTGACATTAATTATTAAAATTAATTAATATCTAAATTAATCATTTACACATTTAAAATTAATTATATTAATCAATTAAATAATTAATCAAGTCAAGGATTTATCTCCTAATTTATAGGCTTTTATTTAATTATAAAATATATAGGAAAATTCGGATTTGGCAGATATAAAACAGATAACTACCAAATAATAAGCATACAAAACAGATTAAGCAGATTAAAATCGAAAAAATTGAATTTATCAGATCTCATGTCGTGAGCACCATTTCTCATATCTTGGGATACAAAATACAAAATTTTTTGTTTGTTCAATTCACTAATGTACAATTAGATGAAAGACAACCATATGCTCTGATACCACTGATGGAAAACGTAGGTTACAACAACAATGAACTAAACGGAATAACATTTAACAATTAAATGATTAGGGCACATGCAACCTAAATGGATCTATGTCTTTCACATAAAGGCAATATACTATGAACTATCAAATTACAAAACCCTAAAGAAATCGGAATTCATAAAGTAAGATTACATACCTTTTTCATTTGTTATGGTAAACAAATCAGAAACCCTTCTTCAAAGCTTTTGGAAGCAAGAACCAGAAATCTCGTGCCTCTGATGGTTCACACCCAACCCTAGCAACTAGGACACTTGAAGAGAGCGGAGAGGAAGAAGTAAAATTTCGGCTTTGCCTTGAGGAATAGCGATGGCCAAAATTTAGAACCCCAGGGAGGGTTTTTATAAGTGATCAAAGGAGCTAGGGGTAAGGCAGTTTCCTAAGATAAGCCATAATCCCTTAACTTCCTCCCTAAGGCATCCAAGACATCCTTAATGCCCAAGGAACCCCTAGAAGACCTCTAGAATTTGTGCCCCCTCCTAGGGAGGTTCTAGAATTGGTCAATGCTCAATCTTTTGAACATTTGCACCTTTAGTCCTTCCACTTTTAATTATTCCAATTAATCCCAAAATTAATTCCAATTAATTTCTGATTAATTTATAATTAAATAATACAATTTCTAATTAATATATTATTCTCATAATACATTAATAAATTATTTATTTTGATTTCTAATTAATTTATTAATCACATAATAAATTAATAAATCAGTATCTCTCTCTCTCTCTCTCTCTCTCTCTAAAAGTCATCCTTTTCAATTAGACAAAACTGCACAAATGGTCCCTGTGGTTAGCTGAGAATTGTCACTTTGGTCCAAAAAAGTTTTGACTAGCACCAAAGGTCCAAACTTTTCATTTTGGTGCGAGTTTGGTCCAGTTTTCTATAAACTTTTTCATAATGACTATTTTGTCCTTGTTTTTTTTTCTTTTTCAGTTTTTTTATTATTTAAATAATTTTTTTGATTAAAAGAAAAAATAAAAAAGAAAATTTGCATTTTCTTTTTTATTTTTATAACTTTATAACAAAATGAAATCTCTCTCTCTCTCTCTCTCTCGTTTCACATCCAAACACACAAACATAAACACACACTCTTAATCTCTCCCTCTCTCTCTCTCATCGATCATCTTCTTCATAGAAAACAGATACACACATACTCATCTTGCACATTGTTATCACCTGGAATCAAAGAAAAATCTATTAGACCCAACCCAAATTATAGGTGGCTAAGTCAAAGCAGACGGACCAGATGATAATGAAGAATAATAAACCTAAATCCTATTTTGGTAATCCAGCAAATATGGAAATTCCAACTGAAGCTGCACCTGTCAAATATACAAACAAATACACATATTCGTATCCATCTTTGATAGAAGCAATCAATCAGGGAAATGAAATAGTCTTGTCTTTGGTTTAGATTCAGCAACCCATCTCTCGTTCAGACTCCAATTACTGGTTCCCATACCCCTGTTCTTTCTTTGTTTCATTTGGGTGTTCAAGATTTAAATCATCAGGGATTAACTACACTCTCACCGGAAGCAACCATATATCTTACTCTTCCTCGCCATGCCATTGGTGGAAGGAGACGATGAAAACCTAACGCCACCATGTCAAGCTGTAAAGGCCTTTCAATCCTCGTGTTGATGGGGTTTTCATACGCCACCCTTTTTCAGATCTACATCGTCCCTTTATCAGATCTATGTCGCCAACTCCCTTTCTTAGATCTGAGTGTTGTTTAGAAATGTAGAGAGTAGGATTTTTATGATTGGGTCGATTTTGGCGTGCTTTTTGTTTGACAGAAAGAGAAGAAGAGAAGAAATTAATGGCTTCTGATTTGAGTTTACTGATAAATTTCATTGGAACACCATGATTGACGACCTTGAAGAATCCAAAATCTTGACAGGCTTTAACGAGGAGCTATTTTAATTTAGATTTAGAGAGGTCGATCAGGGGAATAGTTGGAAAACTTGGGGAGAAGTTGTTGTTTGGTTTGCCGGTCTTGAAAAAGAGGCGATTTGTGGTAGTTCTTCAATTGAATAATGAGAGTTTTGTTAATGTGTTTGAATCTGGAAAAAAAGAGGCATACGAACATAGAAGTTATAAAAGTTATAAAAATAAAATAGAAAATGCAAATTTTCTTTTTTATTTTTTTTCTTTTAATCAAAAAAAGTATTTAAATAATAAAAAACTGAAAAAGAAAAAAAAACAAGGGCAAAATAGTCATTATGAAAAAGTTAATAGAAAACTGGACCAAACTCGCAACTAAATGAAAAGTTTGGACCTCTGGTGCTAGTCCAAACTTTTTTGGACCAAAGTGACAATTTTTAGTTAACCACATGGACCATTTGTGCAGTTTTGTCTTTCAATTACTAGGTTTTAGGGCAACCCAAAAGTACTTTTCTAATAATTCAAGATTATACTAATTTAGTTATTGGCTTAGACACCTAATCCAAAAAATTTGTCGACTGAGTCTAAATGAAAGTTGTAGTACTCGTCGATATCTATATGTAGATATAAAGAACGCCGAAAACAGAGCTCATAGGAGAGAAATACGAGTTTTAGAAGATTAAAATCTATACCTACCACCTACGACGTCGAACCACTAGGAAAGTGCCACGTGTCACGAATTCGGTGGAGGACCATTCCCCCCAAGACAGGGCACGACACATCTCATGCAAGGGCGCGACGCGCATCCCCTGCATGAACTCTATAAATAGCAGCTTAGAGAACCTCATTTCTCACACCATAATTCTTTCCCTCTCTAAAAGTTCTCAGCTCTTTAGTCCCGATTTTTGGAGGTTACTTCGGGGTTCCGGAGAATCTTAATTTGGCGGGGCTCTGAGATATCTAGGAGCCTGACAAAAAGGATCTTTTGGGTCAGACTTCAGCCTACGAACTTCACGGTTTATGTTAGAAATTTTTGTAAGTTAAGTTGCACTTAATAAACTTTAAGTGTAACTTATATTTATTTTCATAGTCGTTATTATGAATCTATAAGTAAGATTTATCAGTCATTCTATTCATAATACCGATTGATCTACTTACAGGAATGATGTCTAAGCTAGATTTAGTGAGGTGTTTAAAGTGAAATTTCTAAACAGTATATACTCATTTTACCAAACGGGCCCTACTTCCAATATAATCGTACCTAGTTGTTCATTACTTGATAGATCTCGATGTATTCATTACATTTGTTGAGGAATCCAGGAAATAGTATAAATACGACCGAATACTGAAGAATAGTAATATTCGTATTTAGGATGTTGGAAGGGATAAGCTGAAGTGATAACAGGGGAGATAGCTTTCCTGAGGATCTTCCACCTAAGTTAAATGAGTGCATAGTTACTTTCATGAACATGATTTAAATAAAGATATCTATTAAAAGTAGTAAATATTTGTTGAAAGTTTATATGTGAATTGTATGCTTATTGACCGGAATATGTGATAGATGCATATTTGATGACTTATGTTGTACGAACCGAATATGGTTCTATATGTGTTAAGATGTATATACATATAATATTATTACATAATAATAATAATAATAATAATAATAATAATAATAATAATTTTAATAATAATAATAATAATAATAATAATAATAATAATAATAATAATAATAATAATAATAATAGAAGTATTTTTACTGAGGAGATAAATGTATGTTAATACCTAATACCCTGCATTAAAAGAATACACTAAATTAGGATAGTGTTGCCTAAACATAGTTGGTATTGGAAAATGATGAAAGGGATTGTAGCCTAGCCTAGTTTCTAAACTAAGACATATAAAGGATGATTAGAGCCAAATAAGTTGAACAATAGTATAGTAAATTGGTCTAGTACGAACTAAGGTTTATCAAAGGCATTTAGCTTCGAGTTAAGATGAAAGAGTGTTTCCTTGATTGTATGGTCACACCTTATGATCTGATGAGTCAAACACTCTATACGCTAACTGTCAGCGCCAACATCAAGATCAGCATCAACGCCAAGGTCTCAAGTCTATCAGCGTCAGCGTGTAACAACCCAAATTTTTCAATAAAATTTTACATTTTCAATAACGAAATCATTTTCGTAAAACATAACATTCCAATCACATTTTTTTTTCAAAAATCCATAACATCAGATAAACTATTCAAAACATCAGAGTGTCCCCAACAAAATGTCAGAGAGTGCATTGTTGGATTAGTGTCTAAGCCCGTAACTATATTTGGTATGTACTTGTCCCGGTTATGCATGGTCCTTTTGGGTTGCCTTCACCAAAGCAACTTGACAAGGTAATTTGAGGAAAAAGAGAGGATATTATGGTTTATTAATATATTATAAGAATAATATATTAAAGGAGAAATCATATTTATTTAATTAGTATTAGTCATAAATTAATTAGGAATTAATTTGGTGACTAAAAGAGATTAATTAAATAAAGGGGTACAAACTGTCAAATGTGTGATAGTTGAGTTTTGGGTTGGGAAACCTAATGGACTAAGGGGGAATGAAATTATGATGAGGGATCATCATATTTTCGTCCAAGGGCCTTATTCCAGAAGGTTCCTTGGGCTACTTGGTGGCTAAGGTATCCATTAGAGTTTAGACTGAAACCCTAGCAGCCTGCACTATAAATAAGACCCCAAGGCTCCAATTTTCGGCCACTTGTTCCCAAGAGAAACCCTAGGGCCGAAAAAATTAGCATCCTCCCTCCTCTCTCAAATTTGCCTTCTTGCTTGAGGTGTTTGTGATCCATTAGAGGAGTTACAATTGTGACTCTAAGCTCAAGAGAAGAAGAAAAGAAGATCTAAGCCAATCTTTGAAGAGGTAAACATCTAGATCTGATGTATTAAGTTAATTTTCGAATTATGTATGCTAGATTAGGGTTTGCAAGTCTTGGATTCAATGCATGTACAATAGAGAAACCTAGATCCAAGCATTAGGGTTTGTATGAGCACATAGGATTGTTCTTATGTATAAAACCCATCAGTGGTATCAGAGCCTTGATTGGTTTCTGTTGTATGTGATGCTTTAACTGTTTAATTGCTGAAAATCGTTTTTTCTTGCCTCTGCCCGACTCAACTCGGCGAGTCAGTATCTGGACTCGGCGAGTTGGCCCGACTCGGCGAGTCCAGGACTGACTCGGCGAGTCTGTGCATCAAGCAGAGGATATTTCGGGATTTTGTTGCTGTTTTGTCATGGGATTAATGCCTAAATCGTTTTTTGAAGATAAAATCCGAATTTTATTATATTTGAATGATTATCCCTGCCAAAACAAAAGATAATTTCAAATCTTTTGAATAATAGTTTCTTTATATGATAAATATGGATTATTTAAATTATTTGGTAATTATCTTGTGACTAAAATTGGATTAGGTCAAATATAGATAATCATAAAATAAATTGTTTAATTTATATTATTCGTTATTTGATCCCTTGTGTTTTGAAAAGTTCAAAACTTGTCCTCAAGTTTTGAAATTTAAATTTTATGATTAAAAGTTTAATTTTAAATGATTTAAATTTCAAATCCTTAGAATTTTACTAGTTTAAAATTCAACCCTATACTATTATATTATTACAAGATTAATTAATATATATGTATAAGAATAAGCTAGTCTTATCGCTAGTAGGCCTCATTCACGAAGCCAGTCTATAAGGTGGGTATAAGGTTGCTGCCTATAAAATGGTGCTTAATGGATGTACACTCACATCCACCGCTTGCTTGACTGGTGGAGGGTCGTTAGCCGAACGGATAGGATAGGGCACTTAATTCCTGATTATAAGTATAATGAATATTGCAAAGTAACTACAATGTTTTTTAAATTCCCAATCTTAGTTACTTTAGGGTAAAATGTGAAAAGTGATGCTATTCCATGGAATTACACTTTGTACCCTTGTCAAACGTTAGTGGAGCGTGCGTGGCTAACCGGCACACTAATTTGGGATTGACATTGGTGACAAAGGGTGGCTCGATGTCTATCATAGATCAATGGAGCGTGCGTGGCTAACCAGCACATTGATTAGGTGATAAAGACATTGAGTGCACCATGTCGATTCGCATGGTTATTCACAACTTGTTTGCGATCCTCGGCATCCCAGTCGCAAATTTGAAGTGCATATCGAGATTTAAACATGCCATTAAAATGTTCAATGAATCTCAAAAGAAATCTAGGAATTTTCAAATACATTTAAAACTTAATCTCTTTTCGTTTTTCATGGTGAAAATTAGTGAATCGTCATTCACTTACCTTCAAATTATTTACTTTTAGATTACGGCATCCCTTTTCTAAGTTGTAAATAATGTTGTTGGATCCTAGCCCTAATTTCTCATTTGGGTGTTTAATTGGGGATTCATTTCTAATCAAACTTTGTTCCTTTCTATTTCAGATGTCAAACGCAAACGCAAACAACAACGCTTCTGGATCATTCTCGCTGATGAACCTGTGTCAAAAGGTGACATTTGATGGGTCAAACTTCAACGAGTGGATGAGATACATTCGCATGATAACTCGCTACGAGGACAAAGAATATGTCCTCGATGAGAAGCTCAAAAAGATCAACCCAGAAGTTGCTACTCCTGAAGAGTTGGCCGCCTTTGAGGCCCACGAGCGTGATGCTACGAAAGTTCATTGCATCATGCTGGCCACCATGAACCTCGAACTCCAAAAGTCCTATGAGGACATGTATCCATATGAGATGCACCAAGATTTGCTGGACAGGTACCACCAAAGCGCGAGGCAAGAGCGCTATGAGATCATCACCAACATGATCACCGCTAGGATGGGGAGTGGAGAATCCCTAACTGCTCATTTGCAAAGAATGCAAAGGTATGTTGATCGTCTTTTCAAACTTAATTTTAATTTTGATGAGGATTTGGCTATCGACATCATCCTCCACTCCTTGCCTTCCTGCTACAACCAGTTCAGAATGACCTACCACATGAACAAGGAAGAGGTCACCCTAAGTAAACTTCAAGGGCTTCTGAGGACTGCTGAAAGCAACCTCAAGGACAAATCTATTGCATCATCCTCTACTGTAGTTGCTCCTGTGTTATCAATTGGCCAAGGAAAGGGAAAGAAAAGGAAGGCTCCTTCTAAGAGCCACCAAAAGGGTAAGACCCAAGATGGTTCCTATTCTAGTGGAACCAAAGCAGGTTCTGTTAAACCTTCTTCTGACCCCAAGGAAGCAGAGTGCTTCTATTGCCACCAGAAGGGCCACTGGAAACGAAGCTGCCCTAAATATCTGCAGGATATTAAGGATGGGAAGATAAAGCCCACCTTTGCAGGTATGTATTTAATTAAATCTAATAACTCATCACTTGCTACTTCATGGGTCCTTGATACTGGATGTGGTTACCACATTTGTTCTGATTTGCAGGGGCTAAGAGAAAGTAGGGAAGTGGAGCATGGAAGGATAAACTTGATCATGGGAAACAAGAAGTCTTCACCAGTAACCAAGATCGGAGTTTATTCCTTAGTGTTGAGTAATGGGTAAGAACTAGATTTAAATAATTGTTGCTATTCACCAGATATGGCAAGGAACATCATTTCTTTTCATGGATTGTTTAGACAAGGTTTCAGATATTCGTTTGATAATAGTAATGGTTCTATTAATGCTTATTTGAATGGTGTCTTTTATTTCAATGCATTACCTTGTAATGGGATTTATGAATCTGTGTTAATTATAGATAATTTAGGAAATGATGTTTTGAATATTGGTTCATCCACATGGACAAAGCATGCTTGTGGCATTGTCGCCTTGGCCATGTTAACAAGAAACGCATAGCCCAACTCCAAAAGGATGGAGTCTTGGAGTCATTCGACCTTAGGGACGATGAAGTGTGTGAGTCTTGTTTACTTGGGAAGATGACCAAGTCACCCTTTACTGGCGCATGTGAAAGGGGTGAGGGTGTATTGGATCTCATACATACTGATGTATGTGGACCCTTTAGATCCACCACAAGGGACGCTTGTCGCTTCTACGTGACTTTTACAGATGATTATAGCAGATATGGATATATCTACTTAATCAAGCAGAAGTCAGAAACCTTTGAAAAGTTCAAAGAGTTCAAGAATGAAGTGGAGAATCAGTTGGGTAGGAAAATCAAGATGCTTCACTCTGATCGAGGAGGAGAGTACCTAAGTCTTGAGTTTCACGACTATCTAAAAGAATGTGGAATAGTTTCGCAATTGACGCCTCCTAGAACGCCACAATTGAACGGTGTAGCTGAGAGACGTAATCGAACCTTGTTGGACATGGTTCGTTCTACGATGAGTCGTGCTTCGTTACCAATCTCATTCTGGGGGTATGCCTTAGAGACTGCCGCCCATATCCTTAACTTAGTTCCCACCAAGAAGGTTGCCAAAACACCTCACGAGATGTGGACAGGGAAAGCTCCCTTGTTAGCACATATCAAGGTTTGGGGTTGTGAAGCTTTCGTAAGACGAGAGACTCACGAAAAGCTAGAACCTCGTAGTGAGAAGTGTTATTTCATCGGCTATCCACAGAAGTCTTTTGGCTATCTCTTCTATAGACCAAGTGACAATGTTGTCTTTGTTGCTAGGAGAGGGGTGTTTAGAGAGAGAGAACTCATAAGTCAAGGAGACAGTGGGAGTCAGATTGACCTTGAAGAGCTTCAAGAGTCAGGAGATGAAGGAACCTCTGACACTGGCGCTCAACCTGAGGAGGAAACTCCTGTTGAACCAATTGACCAGTCCTTACCTCTTAGACGTTCCAATAGAGTTAGTGTTCCACCCCAGTTTTATGGTTTCCATATTACTACTGACGGGGATACGTTTATTAGTGATAGTACACTAGTAAATCTGGACGAACCTAATAGCTATAAGGAAGCCATGGCAGGCCCAGAGTCTGCTAAATGGAAAGAGGCAATGGACAGCGAGATTCAGTCCATGTATGACAACCAAGTTTGGAATTTGGTTGATAATGTACCAGGTCGTAAGACAGTCGGGTGCAAGTGGATCTTCAAAAAGAAGACAGACATGGATGGGAAAGTGCACACTTATAAAGCGCGATTGGTCGCGAAGGGCTTTACTCAAACTCCTGGAGTTGACTATGATGAGACCTTCTCGCCAGTTGCCAAGATAAAGTCTATTAGGGTAATGCTCGCAATAGCTGCGTTTCATGATTATGAAATTTGGCAGATGGACGTAAAAACCGCTTTCCTAAATGGGAATTTGGCTGAGGATGTTTACATGAATCAGCCAGAGGGTTTTGTCGATGCGAAGCATCCCAATAGGGTGTGCAAGCTTGAAAAATCCATTTATGGATTAAAGCAAGCATCTCGCAGATGGAATCTTTGTTTTGACGAGAAGGTCAAAGAGTTTGGCTTTCTGCAAAAAACGAAGATGAGTCATGTGTGTATGTCAAGGCCAGTGGGAGTATAGTGAGCTTCCTCGTATTGTATGTCGATGACATACTACTCATAGGAAACGACATTCCAACCTTGCAGGAGGTCAAGTCCTGGCTTGGGAAGTGTTTCGCTATGAAGGACCTCGGAGAAGCTGCATATATACTGGGAATAAGGATAGTGAGAAACAGTAAGAGACTGATAGGACTCAGTCAGGACACATACTTGGAAAAGGTACTAAAACGTTTTAGTATGGAAAATTCCAAGAAAGGGGAGTTACCAATCCAATGCAATACCAAACTGAGTAAGACTCAGAGCCCGAGTACAGAGGCAGAAATAGCTTATATGAGCCGAGTTCCTTACGCTTCCGCAGTTGGCTCGATTATGTACGCTATGACCTGTACTAGACCTGATGTGGCCTTCTCTTTGAGCATGGTCAGCAGATATCAAGGGAACCCTGGTAGAGCACATTGAATTGCTGTCAAGAATATTCTTAAGTACCTACGAAGGACCAAGGAATGGTTTCTAGTCCTCGGTGGGAGTGATGACTTAAGGGTGCGAGGGTACAGTGACGCTAGCTTCCAGACGGATCGGGATAATTACCGATCATAGTCGGGCTGGGTCTTTACCCTGAACGGAGGAGCAGTGACTTGCAAAAGTTCCAAGCAAGAGACCGTAGCTGATTCGACGTGCGAATCAGAGTACATTGCGGCAAGCGAGGCGTCAAAGGAGGCTATATGGTTGAAGAACTTCATTGGAGACCTTGGAGTTGTGCCATCCATAAAGGAGCCCATGGAAATTTTCTGTGATAATGAAGGAGCGGTTGCCTTGACCAAGGAACCAAGAGATCATGGCAGATCTCGACATATCGACAGGAAATACCATTTTATTAGACATCGGGTAGAAGAGGGACTCCTCGTTGTGAAGAGGGTATCGTCAGAAGATAACCCAGCAGATCCCCTTACGAAGGGACTGAGTAGGGTCAAGCATTTGAAGCACGCTAGGAGCGTTGGGCTAAAGGACGATATTAGTTTAGATTAGATAGGTAGGAAACTTGTAATGGATAATTTTGTATTCAACATTTGATGATTAAATAAAGGTGTGTTATTTATAAGAAAGTTACTATCTTGTGTTGATTATTTATCTATTGTTTCAATTTTGCATGTTTTGACTTCCTGAATAATAAGATTATTCAAACGGTCCACAATCGCTCATATGTTGGAAGTAGATATGAAAGAAGATTGTCATAAATTAGTTTGTAGATTGTCTAAAAGGTTTTAGACATAGCAAAGGTTTGCTACAAAGTTTATGAGTGCTTATGAAATATGTTTTGAGCATTGGAATAAACCTGCACTTGCTAGTATCACTTCATTAAAGTTATCACAAGTGATCGCAAGATGATAATATCATATAATCTTTAAACCTAGAGATATGGTTATTGTTTGCTAGTTGATTATGCGTTGATAATGCGAAACCGCATCAGTAACTTGATGTTATAAAACGCATTATTGTGTGTGACTTAGCTAGTAAATGATAAAAGCATATAAGTCGAAGTTTTTATGTACCTTTTATTCTAAGAGAATAAAAGCGATATCTTGGCCACTCGATGATTTAGTTTGACTTATGTGCCGGGCCCGGTCAGAATGAAGCTGATGTGTTCAACTAAATTCTATGTCGAATAAATCAGAGATCGAGAAATAAAATGCTGGACAACGAGTATTGTCAGCATGATATCTGGAACAGAGGATTATACGATCCCTTATCTAAAGGACAAGATTTTGATCAGAGTTGACAGAAGCGTATAAGAGCTACGATTGCTAACCGGATTCTGAAGTCATATGTGAGATATAGTTACTAGACTTATCCAAGTGGGAGACTGTTGGATTAGTGTCTAAGCCCGTAACTATATTTGGTATGTACTTGACCCGGTTATGCATGGTCCTTTTGGGTTGCCTTCACCAAAGCAACTTGACAAGGTAATTTGAGGAAAAAGAGAGGATATTATGGTTTATTAATATATTATAAGAATAATATATTAAAGGAGAAATCATATTTATTTAATTAGTATTAGTCATAAATTAATTAGGAATTAATTTGGTGACTAAAAGAGATTAATTAAATAAAGGGGTACAAACTATCAAATGTGTGATAGTTGAGTTTTGGGTTAGGAAACCTAATGGACTAAGGGGGAACGAAATTATGATGAGGGATCATCATATTTTCGTCCAAGGGCCTTATTCCAGAAGATTCCTTGGGCTACTTGGTGGCTAAGGTATCCATTAGGGTTTAGACTGAAACCCTAGCAGCCTGCACTATAAATAAGACCCCAAGGCTCCAATTTTCGGCCACTTGTTCCCAAGAGAAACCCTAGGGCCGAAAATTAGCATCCTCCCTCCTCTCTCAAAGTTGCCTTCTTGCTTGAGGTGTTTGTGATCCATTAGAGGAGTTACAATTGTGACTCTAAGCTCAAGAGAAGAAGAAAAGAAGATCTAAGCCAATCTTTGAAGAGGTAAACATCTAGATCTGATGTATTAAGTTAATTTTCGAATTATGTATGCTAGATTAGGGTTTGCAAGTCTTGGATTCAATGCATGTACAATAGAGAAACCTAGATCCAAGCATTAGGGTTTGTATGAGCACATAGGATTGTTCTTATGTATAAAACCCATCATGCATGTCGCGCCATCACGTCGGGGTATTGCCCTTAGGTCCTGAAGTACCCGAAACAACCAACAAACTGTAAGCTAATGCTTAGTGAGTTCCCCAGAGCATACCTCACATAATCCACATACTCACATAAACCATATCATCCATAATAGCTACATAAACCACATAAGTCATGCATACAAACATATAAGGATGCCATGGAAACCCTCCAAGGTCTTACACCGGGTGCCACTGGAACCCCCACATGGTCTTAACCCACTGCCATGGGAACCCCCACATGGTCCCAACTACCTGCCATAGGAACCCCCACATGGTCTTCACTAACTGTCATGGGAACCCACACATGGTCTTAGCTAACCAAAAGAAATGTCATACAAGCTAAACATGCAAACATACTAGGATGCCATGGAAACCCTCCAAGGTCTTACACCAAATGCCATGGGAACCCCCACATGGTCACAGTCTACTGCCACAGGAACCCCTCGGGGTCTTCCATACAAGTATCACAGTAACAACTAGCATCCCACATATCACATAACCAACTAGCATATCACATATCATATAATGGGCCGGCCTTGGTGCATTCGACCCATTGGTATGGTGAGGAGACTCACCTCTCAAGAAATGTTGAACCGGTAAGATCAAATCCCAAATCACAGCTCTGAACTCAACTTCCTACAACCACCATGTGACTAACTTCATCAAAATCCCGAAATACCAAAGATACCCTTAAAGTCAAACTTGGTCAACCATGGTCAAAGTCAAGGTCAACAGTCCATGTTGACCCAACTCGTCGAGTTCCTTCAGTTCTAAAAAAACCGGGAAAACCCTAGTCAACTCGCCAAGTTATCACAGAAACTCGTCGAGTTCCAACAGTGTCCAGAAGATCGGGGAAACCTCGGGCCAACTCGCCGAGTTGGAAAGGCAACTCGTCGATTTTGCCCAACCTTAACTCATTCAGCCACTTTCTAAGCGAGTCTAAAGCTCCAAATTATAGATCTGGTCCCCTAGGGCTGAGATTGTTGGATTAGTGTCTAAGTCCATAACTATAATTGCTATGTACTTGACCCGAGAGTAACATGGTCCATTTGGGTTGCATGGCACCGGAACAATCTGAAGGATGGATAATTGAGAAGAGGTTGTTTATGGTTTATTAATATATTATAAGTTCTAATATATTAATATGAAATCATATTATTTAATTAGTATTGATCAAGAATTAATTTGGAATTAATTTTGTTATCAAAAGAGACTAATTAAATATATGGGGATTGATTATGTAATCGTTCATTCTTATAATGTGGGCTTATGATCCATAGTTCTTTATGTTGGGCTAAACCCATGTGGTGACCCATGGATGATCCATGGAGGTTTAAACCCATGGAGCATGAGGAATATGGAAGGTCATGCACATTAGGGTTTGCATGGTGTAACCCTAATTAAGCCACACTATATAAGAACCCCTTTAGCTCATGAAATCGGCCACTAGTGGATACACAAGAGGGCTAGCCGATTTTAGTGCAAGTAACCTCCTCTCAAGTTCCTCCATTGTTGGTGGTGTTGTATGATTTCATTTGAGGTGCAACACTTGGGGCACTAAGTTCTTAAAGGCCAAACTCAAGGAGTTCTACAAGCTACAACAAAGAGGCAATTCTATAACTCATTATTATGTTGTTTATGTCAATTGCATTCTAGTTGTAGGCTTAATGCTTTGGAAACAATATTGCATGTATAATTAGAGAAAACATAGATCCAAAGCATTTAGGGTTGTATGTGCACCATAGGATGTTGTATTATACTAAAACCCATCAGTGGTATCAGATCCTAGGGTTGTTTTCTATTATACTTGATGCTTATTGGTTTTTAAAGCTGGAAAATCTGCAAATTTCATTTCTGCATGCCCACCACGACGTGGCAATATTTACCACGACGTGGTGATGCATCTGTGTGCAGAATTTCGAGTTTTTTTGGCCAAATTTGATTCGGATCATTACCACAAACTGTTTTTTGAACCATGAAATCTGTTTTTTCATAATGTAATGATCATGCTTGTCCAGTTAAAAGATAATTGTCAAAGTTTCATGATTTTTGTTACTTTATTTGATTAGGCTAATTTCTTGAAACATGTTTGATATGAATTATCTTAACTTATGAGTTTAATTAGACCATAGACAAATTGTTTAATTTTGTTAGTTACAATTTTTTGATCTAAATGTTTTTGATGAAATCCATAACTTGTCCTCAAGTTATGGAAAGTGAAAAGTCTCATTTTAAATGTCATCATAAAATGGTTTTAAGTTTTCATAACTTGTCTTCAAGTTATGAAACTTGAAGAGTCTTTTACATAAATGTTTTTTATGAACTCCATAACTTGTCCTCAAGTTATGGAATGTCAAGAATCTTTTCATAAAACCTATATTAAACTCATAAGTTATGGAAACCAAAGGTCTTTGAATAGTTCAAAACTTGCCCTCAAGTTTTGGAATTTGTAAAGTTTCACTTTTTTGAATACTTTAGTTCCAAACCCTAGAGTTTTAGTAGTTTAAAATTCAATCCTTATACTTTATTATATTATTATAGGTTTAGTAATATATATATATATATATATATATATATATATATATATATATATGTATAAGAATAAGTCAGTCTTACCGTTAGTAGGCCTCATTCACGAAGCCAGACTATAAGGGGGTATAAGGTCACTGCCTATAAAATGACAGTTTAATGGGTGTCCACTCTCATCCACCGCTTCCTTGACTGGTGGAGGGTCGTTAGCCGAACGGGTTTGACAGGACATTAATTTTCATTAAAAGTATAATGATAATTATAAAGTAACTAAACTTTTATTAAATTCTCAATCTTAGTTACTTTAGGAAAATGTGAATTTGGTGCTAATCCATGAATTGCACTTTGCACCTTTTTAAGTCGTTAGGGGAGCGTGTGTGGTTAACCGACACACTAATCTCGGACTGACAGTTCGTGGCAAAGGGTAGCTTGATGTTAATCATAGATCAATGGAGCGTGTGTGGTTAACCGGCACATTGATTAGGTGATTTAACATAAGAGTACCAAGCTAATTTGCATAGTTATTCACACCTTGTTTGTGATCCTCGACATCCCAGTCACAAACTTGAAGGGCACAATCGAGATTTAAACATGCCATTGAAAAGCTCAATGAATCTCAAAGGATCTAGGAGTTTCAATCAATTTAAAACTTAATTATCAATTTCATTTTTCATGGCAGAAATTGGTAAATCGTCATTTACCTACCTTCAAATATTTTGCGATTTGGATTACGGCATCCCTCTTCCAAATTGTAAAATATTGTGTTGGGTCCTAGCCTTAATATTTCATTTGGGTGTTATATTAAGGACTTAAATCAACTAAACTTGAATTTCTCTCGTGTAGATGTCTAGTTCAGACAACTATGGTCTTCCCAAATCTTTTAGAAAAAGCTTTCCTCATGAAGATGATATTCCACAATATCATGCTTCACTTCCTCCACCTCCTACAATAATTCTCCCTAACCCACAAGTTCAAGGTCACTCAAAGCCCTATTGGCAGGAAGGAAAGTTTGTATGTGCTCACATCTTGGAGATGAAGTTACATATTGACAAGCTGGGAAAGTTGGGTGTCGAAGTCTCGAGGAAGTTGGCTGTTGACTGGGTTCTTCAATCATTTCCTAAGTCATATAGCGGGTTCTTTAAGGACTACTATATGGGAGATCATGACATAACCCTTAATGATCTTGCATATTTTCTTATTGCTGCTGAATCAGGAATGATTTGGCGCAATGGTAAAGCAAATTTGATTGGAAGATCTACTTCCCAAACTTCCATGGACATTGATAATGGAAACAGTGGAAGTCCAAAAAATATTTCTTTTTCAAAGGGAAAGGGAAAGGATAAGTTTGTGATTGTCATATTCCCAAAGAGTCCATATGGTTCTATTGCCAAAAGAAGGGGCATTGGTTGCGAAGCTGCCATATTTACCTGGAAGATTACAAGGATGGTAAAGTCAGAGTGTATGACTCTACTTCAGGTAAAGACCACTGTCTAACTCTATTAAGTTCCTAGTTGGAGATTCTTAATACATTATGTGACTAGGTTGCATTTTGATGTTTTGTAGAATCGAAGAAATGGAAGGGAACTTAAAAGGAAGAGTAAGCCGATTCTGATCGTGAATAGATGGATTTCGATCGCATGGTTCGATGATCAGAATTTTGACCTGCTGCTTAAGAGTTATGATAGATTGCTTAGGAATACATAACAACATAGTTTTCATTTGTATTTGCATTGTAAGGAAAATTTTTTCCGCAGTTTTATAAATAAAAGAAAATTTTTGAAATTTATTTATTTTTAAGTTTACTTACAATGGAATTTGTGAAAATTGTTGTTTATATGTTTCCATTGATAGCAATATGAATTTGGTTATTTCGTTTGTGGTAGTGTCAAGATTTACCAAATAAAGAAGGATTGTCATCACCCAAGTTTCAGTTGGAAAGAAACTTGGAATCATGCAACTTGGATCGTGTGATGAATGAGAATTTTCATCTTTGGGAAATTAAGACTAATTCCTTGTTCACATGTATAAGTGAGTCAAGTGAAGGACTAAGGGATCTGGTACACTTGGATGTGTGTTGTTCAGGTCCACCACAAAGAACGATAAGACTAATTTGTCATGATTTAGTAGAGTTAAGTAAACATGGTTATGCTTACAAGTTTAAGTATAATTCTGGAACATTGGAAAAGTTTCAATGTATGGTAGAACAGATGAGAAGAATCAAATTAGGCAGAAAGATAGAAGTTTCTCCAATCTGAAAATATGGGAGAGTACTTGAGTATCATGTTTTATGATCATCTTAATGATTATAAAAACCATGTCACAATTGATCCTCTAAGGATATCTTAGTGCAATTGTATGGCTAAGAAGAGGAATCATGAATTGTTGAAATGGATTAAATCTAGAAGATGAGTCATACTTCGTTCCAAAACAAGTCTTAGAGTCATACTCAAAGATTGTGACTTGAGTGAAATTAAATTAAGAAGGTTTATAACACTTATCAAATGTAGAGTAACATGTTTCTTACTCTTGTACATTTGAAATTGGTAAGTTGTGATGTTTTGGATAAAACAAAGACCAACTGAGGCCAATTGTGTGAAGTGTTTGTCTTGATAAGAATCCGCACTAACTCTTGAATATTTGATTGTCAAGGAATGGTTCTTGACAATAGAGACTTATATGTCAAGAAGCGAGTGGGAGTCTTAAAAGATCTGGACAAGTTTCAAGAGCTAATCAAGAATAAAACCTATTGTTTATCACTAGCACACGGCTTGAGGTTTGTAACATATCGTGTTGACATATTCTTGTTTTTGTGCCCATTCCAGTTAAAGTTGACTATGCATGTGAGTTATATGAGTTCTCAGTTGTTTGCATAACAACTAGGAAGCAATGGTAGGCCCTTGTGCTGCCAGGTGGCAAGAAATTAAGATTGAACAAGTTCAGTCCATATGAGTTTGGATTTGTCACTAACCTTGTCTTGTGATTATGGTTATGACAAATTCACATTGATAGGAACACATACACCATAAAATCTAAGTGTCATAAGGTTTCTCTCCAATTCATGAAATTGATTGTGAGGAAACGCTTTCACTAAGTAGATTTTAAGGAGATAGCAATTGTGTTATTTGCATTCTCCAATTCAATTATGATTACGACATCCCTCTTCATAATTTGAATTGTGAGAAATGGCAAAGGCCTAAACATTTCAAACTTATGGCTGTAAGTTCTAAAATTGTTAAGATACACATGTGAGCTATCTAAGGAAAGGTGTATGATTTGGAGAAGGCCATATAAGGTCTTATCGAAGCATCTCATATTAGAAATCTGAACTTTGGTAATGAAAGTCAATAAGTATTGATTTCTAGAAGTCCAGCTGATTTCTGGGTACATGTCAAAGCTAGTGGGAGCATAAGTGTTATGCTAGTAAGATAATTATTATGCTAGTGGGAGCATAATTATTATGGTAAGTGTTGCAAGTTAGCAATGTTAATTATAGAAAACAAAGGTTTCAATTCGCAAAGTTGCAGGGTTTGAAAAGTTGTTTTGCTATAATTAAGGGAGAGGAATTTATACATCATTTCAATTCTAAAAGCTTAGATTGAGTTTTTAATCAAATTTAGTCAAATATATATGAATTTTATGTTGGAATGGTTCAACACAAGGAAATTCTATATATGGAAATGTTAATTGCGTTCTCAAATTTTGATTATGATTAAGGCATCCCTCTTCATAATCAAAATTTTAAGAACATGGCAAATAGAAATATTATGGCAAAAGGCTGATCAAGTATCATGTCTTTATGTTAGACATTATGAATCGCATCCCATATGCTTCGGGTATAGGATCGATTGCATATGCTATAATATTCTCGTGTTTTAAATTTTGCAAATGCCTAGGGCATTAAGAGGGAAAAGGGACTAGAACTGTATATGACTAAAGTGGTTAACAACTATTAAGGACAATCTAAGGTTCGCCAAGGATTAGTCGCTTGTAGTTGGAAGTATAAAATGGATGGACCATGTTGACATACTCTGAAAAGAGGCAACTATTGATCAGAAGTGATAGTCGAAATGGGAATATGGAAATGTTTCCATAAGTGGAAGTTATTCTTTAAATCTGTGTAAGATTAGGAAACTTAATGCAAGAAGGATGTTCAAAGGAATGTACTTTGAATTTGAGATTTCACTTCCTTGGAATTGCTTTGTTATAAATCTCCAGTGGAAAGTTTGTAATATTGTTGGTCAAGTCTTTGTGACTTTTGGTACCATGACATTACAAAGGTTGCATTACATGAAAGTTTAGCAGTGACAAGAATTTGGAATTCTTACAGTTGCAATAAAGATTTGGAATTGAGAAATGAGCATCATTGAAATGTTTTCAATTGATCTATTTCACAAAGTCAAGACCATAGACAAACATAGTGTGCATGCTTGGAGCATGGCATAGCTATTGTTTTAATTCAAGTATTAAGTTGATAAATCGAAACATTATAAAATGAATAATAAGTAATCAATATGGCATTCAAAAGTTTTGGGGTCGTATAGGATTAGTATTATTCTTGTGTTTCACTTTGCATGTTTTGACTTCCCGAATAACTAGGTTATTCAAACCATCCACAATCGATCATACTTTGGAAGTAGGTAGTGAGGCAAGACTGTCATGAATGGGTCTGTAGTTTGTCTAGGTGTTTTAGACATAGTCGCAGTATTCATGAGTACTCCTGGAATAAGATTCGAGTATTGGATTCAACCCACGCTCATCTGAATCACTTCATGGATTTTATCACGAGTGATTGTGAGACGATCATATCTTATATTCTTCAAACGGAGACATGTAAGTTGTAGTTGCAAGTCGGTTGCACATTGACATATGTAAACGCACCAGTAACTTGGTGTCATAAAACATATCATTATGTGTGATTTGATGAGTAAGTACAAACAAGCATTTGAGTCGAAGTTTATCCGTTCCTTTTACCCCATGTGGTTAAAAGCGATATATGTAGGCCCCTCGATGATTTAGTGATGACAAACCTAAGTGCTTGGCCAATCCTGAACTGATTTGATTTGTTCAATTAGTCGGTCGTCTTAAATCGGAAAATCGGGAAACAACAAATGGACAGAGAGATTGATTAAAATCCATGTCTCAGTCCATACGATATCTAGAATGGAGGAATATATGATCCCTTATCTAATGGACGCGTCATTGACTAGGTCAGAGTTTGACAACGACTTTAAGAGCTATGATTGCTAGTCGGGTTGTGGAGTCGTACTTGCAATAATAGTTATTAGACTTATCCAAGTGGGAGACTGTTGGATTAGTGTCTAAGTCCATAACTATAATTGCTATGTACTTGACCCGAGAGTAGCATGGTCGATTTGGGTTGCATAGCACCAGAACAATATGAAGGATGGATAATTGAGAAGAAGTTATTTATGGTTTATTAATATATTATAAGTTCTAATATATTAATATGAAATCATATTATTTAATTTGTATTGATCAAGAATTAATTTGGAATTAATTTTGTGATGAAAAGAGACTAATTAAATATATGGGGATTGATTATGTAAATCATTCATTCTTATAATGTGGGCTTATGATCCATAGTTCTTTATGTTGGGCTAAACCCATGTGGTGACCCATGGATGATCCATGGATGTTTAAACCCATGGAGCATGAGGAATATGGAAGGTCATGCACATTAGGGTTTGCATGGTGTAACCCTAATTAAGCCACACTATATAAGAACCCTTCTAGCTCATGAAATCGGCCACTAGTGGATACACAAGAGGGCTAGTCGATTTTAGTGCAAGTAACCTCCTCTCAAGTTCCTCCATGCATGGCATTAAGGGGGCTAAAACACTCAACCATAGCTTATTAAGGGATTTAGGGCATAAAGGAGGGCCAAGACTTAATAAAGATGACAACTTTAAGTCAAAAGAGGCCATGAGATGTCCAGATCTGAAGTTATAGCTTCATGACATGCTCAAATCCAAGAATGATCCCAAAATAAGCTAATAATGACCATAAACTCTCAAATGAAGAGATCTAGAAAATAAATGACCAAGGTAACAACTTTATACCTCAATATGGCTTCCACAACAGAGTAGACACCGAATCTACAACCTCTCCCTTCAGCTATGCACCAACCACTTCAAGCTTCTTCAACAAACACCAAAAAGGCACTCTTTAAGCTCTCACACACTCAAAACGATAGGAAAAGCACAAACTAGGGTTTCTCTGGACAAAGGGGGCGATACGGGAGGCTAACAATGAGGCTTAAGGCCTTTAAATAGGGTGCAAACCCTAAAAATTAGGGTTTTCCTTTCCAGCGTCTACTCGTCGAGTTGGGGGTCCCCAACTCGTCGAGTTGAGTCCTTAATCCCGCGTTTAAATGAATCCCTACACGATGAGTTGGAGCTCCCCAACTCGTCGAGTTCCAACCCAAAACCTTAAAATATTAAGAAATAAATAATACCTGGACCAAGCGTTACACAGCGTATAGATAGTAATTTCGCGTAGCTTTTGTATATTAGGTAATAATACACATAAGTATATAATAGATAGCAGATCTGATATCTTTGTTAAGAAGATCGGTTCTTAATATAGATTCGATACAATCCGTTCAATCAAGGGATATACTTGTATATATTAGTATATATTCAACATTAGGGTGAAACCCTAATGTTAACGTCTTGGTGACCGTCTTTGTGACAACCCGTTTCTTTGTGAAAACAAACCCTTTCTTGGTGAAAGACAATTTGGATAATTTCTTGTGTTCTTTAGTTTTTTCGTATTTAAGCATCTATAACCTCATTTTAGGGTTTCTTATTAGTACCAAACCCTCTTTCACCTCAGAAAAACCCTAGTGCCCATCCTTGCTTGATCTTTAGTGGTTTTACAGCTTTCGTGGATTGGAATAAGAGGAAAGAAGAAGAAGAAGAAGAAGGTGGTCTTGTGTTGTGGCTTGTAAGGAATCATCGTCAACATCAACTTACATTGTTCTAGACCATTGTAAGTGAAATGTTACATTGTTCTGGACCATTGTAAGTGATAAAACTCCTACCTTTATGGTTATATAAGGCTATATCTAAGTTTTTCCCACTTTTCTTCTTGATTGAGCATGTTGAATGAATGGAAACCATAAAGTTGGCAACTTTATGGGTTATAAGGGCCTTAAGAGTGTCTTGGAGTTCAGATCTAGGGAATGGTTGAGTTTTGGAGCATTGCATGAAAGTTGGATGTATTTTCTTCAACTTTGGACCTAAATGAGATCTAGACATGTATTGGACATATATGTTTTAAAAGCATTGAATTTATTGTGTATTAAGAAGTTATAAGACCCTCTGGAAAGTTGTAGTGCAAGGCTTAATGGATTAAGGACTTAAAAGATGGACTTTTTGCTTCAGACTGTCCTCACGACGTGAGACATGGGGGTCTCACAACGTGAGGGATGAGTGACCCCGTTTCTGGTTATCTTCTTGGAGCTCACGACTTGAGAGAAGGTTTCTCACGACGTGAGGACAACTCCATTGACTTTTCTTGACTGAGTTGGCAGGGTAAGTCGTGATGAGTTGGAATCGGACTGAGTGGGATCTAACGACGTGACTAAGGATTGGTCACGACGTGAGAATGGGCAAGTTGACCTTGGGATGTTGAATTTGACTTTGACCGTTGACTTTTGACTTTGTTTGACTTTTAGGTCAAGATTCTATTTTTAGAAGGTAGACTTAGGGTTTAACTTGTGTTGATTAATAGGAGGTGTCGAGCACCCGTCTTTTGGTAGGAGAGCAGTTAGCTGAAGTCGGCTTTGTGATTCAGGTGAGTCTCCTCACTATACTATGGGTCGAAGGCACCAATGCCAGCCCATTAGCTTATGTTATATAGGAAGACCAGGGGGTGGCCCTTGACATTTGTAAGACCGGAGGTGGCTCCTGGAAAATTGTATGCAAGACCAGGGATCAGACCCTTGCAGATAGGTAGATTTATATATATATATATATATATATATATATATATATATATATATATATATATATATATATATATATATATATATATATATATATATATATATATATAATGCTAGTTGTCTTTGTGATACTTGCATGGAAGACCAGGAGGTGGCCCATGACACTTGTCTGTAAGACCCAGGGTATTGGCCCCGACCTGGCAAGGAAAGACCATGATACGGCTCGTGGCATAATGACAAGACTATGGGCGGCACATAGCAATCTCTATTGTATGTATGGTATGTGGTATGTTGGGAAACTCACTAAGATTTGTGCTTACAGCTTATTGTTTATGGTTTCAGGTACTTCCGGTACAAAAGGGAAGGGTCTGACGTGACTGCATTGCATCCACCTATGTTTCCGCAGCTTATGATTTTGGGATTGTATTCTGATAATTGTTTTTACCTTAATATACTTTTGAACGATTGGAAATGCTAAAATAGTGTTTGTGGTTGAATTAAAAGTGAAATTTTTACCTTATGATTTTTGGAATGTTACAAGTATAATCTAAAAACTCGTGAATGTATATATTGATTCCAAAATGTTTAAATCAACTATTTTTACTAACTTCTTGCCATTTCATGTCTTTTGAATATATCAAGAGAAAAAAACTTGTCCATAATAATTTCACATTCTCTTTGTGTTGTCGTTAAAAAGAGAACAATGTAATTGTCTAACCTTGGAAAATGAAATCACAGATTTGGTTTAGGAACATTTAGAAGTTCTAACGACGCAGGTGTAGTAATAAATTTATGATATACATGGTCATTGTATCTTAGTTTTTAAAATATAATGAAATAATATAGGTTATGTTTGGCGTATTAGCTGAAAAACTAGTTATTAACTGAAAAACTAACTGATAGCTGAAAAGCTAGTTGTTATATATAAAAGCTAGTTAATAGCTGAAAAACTACTTGGTAATAAAAATGATGTTTGGTCAGCTAGCTGAAAGATACAAATAACATTAAAAGACATTAAAAAAAATATGTTTTCTATAATTAATTAAGAGATATATTTGGAAAATTAAAAAAAAAACTCTTAAAAACTAGTCAGAGTAGCTTTTTAAAAAAACTAGTTTATAAGCTCGCTTATAAGCTATTTTTTAACTTGCCAAACATGATAACTTAAAAAAAAACTAGCTTATCAAGTAGTTGTGGTGCGCAAAACATAGCAATAATCTTATACATATAATAAATAAGTAACTTTAGGGACA